>NC_140226.1:16598925-17831425 GCF_951802725.1 Rutilus rutilus | reverse complement strand
TAAACAGTGCTTTAAGATTTTCGGGTAGGTCAAACAGGTAGGATATATACAGAAATTGAATAAAGTTATCAAACACTTCAGTCTTCACTGCATAAATTACATACAGATTAATCCTTATTAAAACGTACAAAAGTTATTCAGTCAAGAGCAGTGCGTGATTTTCTCCTTTTCTTTTGTTCTTTGATTATTCTTAATGACAAACAGCAGCGGGTTTATTAGGCTCTTTGACCTGCCGCACACGACACGGATCTGACACACGTTTCCTCTCAACTCTTTATGTGGGCCAGTGACAAATAAGGTTTTCAACTGATAAAAAATTCAAAAAGGTTAAAACTGCACATCAAAGTAGTTATTATCTTTATGGGGGTGTTTTTTACTTATTACTAAAATCTCAATTTTAAACAATGTATTTTAAGCGGTTTAACTGAGAATCATGTGACGACACCAGTCAAAATGTCATACGGGATAACGTTAATGCATTTTCTAAATATTACGATATTAAAACTTTTCAAATCAATAATACTTAATGAATATATAAAGTGATGCAGTAAACAATATTTGGAGCACAGAAAAAAATGTTTTGCACAACAATTTTTTCTCATTATATTGTGATTTCTTTAAACGTGACCCTACTTGTTCAAGTTCTTTACCCACATTTTAACACTGCAATGTGATTTAAAATGCGAAATGTCTGAAAATGTTTTACAGGACTTGGTATCATGTTATTATTGTTTCCTCAACTCCATGAAGTGAAATAATTCATTTCAATGGGAAAAAACAGCGTTATCCCGCCTGACTTAAGTTGTTACTCGGTATGACACCATATAAGTTAACACATGAATTGTCATTTTTACAACACTTAATAATGTTCATAAATAATTAATGTTTATGTTATGCAATGTTTTTCCAAGGAAATTAATTAGGCTCCACTGTAAAGAAATACAGATGTGGTTTTCAGTGTGTAAACTGTTACACACAAACTCAGTGTGGTTTCTTCCCAGATTTGGCAAGTATACAAATACATTTAAACATTTTTTTCATGTTTATGAATATCAGAACAGCACAACTTTTCAACATTAGGTTTAATTTAGTACTGAAAAGAACCGTGAATCATTTTATTGATGATCATAGTCACTCTACATCAATATTCATAAATAATGTAAAGGGTTAAAGTAGGCGACCTTCACTCATTTCACTGAACATCATTTATTTGAACAACAAATTTACAAAAGCATGTAATTGAACAACATATTTATAAAGAAAAATCTTATTAATGGGTTGAAGTACCTTGAATCACTAAATTTCATTAGTTTCATTAAATGAACACTACATTTTTATAGACTTAAAGGGGCTGATTCCCCAATATGACAGGTTGGACAATAATTAAGTGTAATTGTAATTGAATATTAATATGAATTATATAATTTGCTAATATTTAACTAAACAATGTTAATGATATGTTAATATCACAATTTTAATGGAAATTATACAAATTAAAGCTGAAAACTGTATAATAATATATTGTCAAACAGAAAGTAACTGTTATCCTATATGACAAAATTGTTATCCGGTATGACAAAACTCAGTTTAAATCTTTATCAGGCAGTATTTTTGGCTACCTATAGAAATCTGCAACCTTTACCTTCAACTTCCAAATATGTAAATTCATGCTAAATAAACATATTTACATAAAATCCACATTATATATGTTATTTTAGCGTTATCCCATATGACACAGGATTTTACTACATAGTGTGCTAGTGAAGAAAAAGGGTGAGTTAAACACATTTTATGAAAGACATACTTACCTTTCACCATTGTTTGGGGGTCCATCAGGGTCTTCCTGATTGTGTAACATGCTGTCTCACATCGTGTCAAAATAAAATTCACAATAAAATTGCTCCAGTTTGCTTGTTATCCCGTATGACATTGGCTGACAGCCAGTTTTGGGACAGAATGCTCCAAAGCATAACAATTAACTGGATGTCATATTCTTTGTAATATTTAAATATATTGTTGTCAAGACTCATACAATAATGCCTGTGGAGGAGATGTTAGGGTTTATTCGATTTTTTACAGTTTGTTTGGCTTTTTTGTATGTCACTCTAAGGTCCGGACAGTTATCCGGTATGACATTATGTGACTATAATGTCTAATAATTCTTACACTTTGTAATACCCTCAATATATGTTTATATCATTTGATAAACAGAGATCAATTGATTCAATAAATGTGCTTTTTATTAAACATTTCCTTATTTTGACTTCATAAAGGGGTTTGGACATCAAAATTGCACGTCACGTCATTGGGCCATGTTCATTTAAGACTTCTTGCGAGGAATACCCGACAAAACAGGCGTTTAGGCATAATTTTGTGTTTTCGTCCGTTCAAGCGCTGTGTTAAGCAGCTTTCAATGCGCACAAGTCGTGTGTCACACTGACAGGAGATTCACAGATGCACCAGGACTGCGTTGCCGTCTCATTTGTGTCTTATCGCGCTTGAATGGTTTAAAAGCTTTTGAATGAATAAGAGCGTGATCATGTTGTATCATGTTGTGTTATGTTGTGTTGGAATGGAATCAAAAGGCCAATTCACACTGCACCAGCAGACACAGTCCAACGCCAACAGACATTTGTTGTGACATTTGGTGTGTCAGTGTGTTACCCCTGTCACCATCTATTGGTGTTGGATTGAACATGTTGTATTGAACACATACTGTAATCTGGTGATTGTTCACTTTGGTCGGCGTCTTTCAGTGCAGTCCGAATTGGCATATAGTCTGAAGCTAAAAAATTATAGTCTGTGTTCATCATACACTACGTAATTTTCTCTGCCCAATATTTGCAGATTGGCTATGATATTCGACAGCTAGCATTGACTCCTCCTGACTGCAAATTGGGGCAAAAATCTGGGCAAAAGTTGTGTAGTGTATTCCAGCCTTGAGTAGAATCTGCAAAGCTGTATAAACTAATGGGCCGTTGGGAAGCACAATTAGGGCATGCGTTGGCCCAGTAAGGGGAGTCTCGACCATCTGCCCAAAATACTCCAGCACACACAGAACTGGGTCAGAACTCAGTCCCACTGCTCTCATGTTGGCTGAGCACAGCTGTGATCTGTTCAAACAAAAACTACAAGCAGAAACACCCCTGCCAATGAACTGCATTTTTGGCATTTTGATGAAAACCGGAGGAATGCGTAACATGCAATGAGTTCAATTGTTTTGTAATAAATCTTGTAATGACGTTCGTCAAAATCCTGTTTCTCTTTCTCTCCCCGCTTTCGTTCTTCTATATGTTCTCCAGCTGAGTTATTCGACAGGCCGGAGGTGACAGACATCAAGTTCCTTTTCCTGGTGGGTGGATTCGCAGAGTCTCCACTGCTGCAGCAGGCGGTTCAGAATATGCTTCAGGGCCGCAGCCGAATTATTATTCCGCATGATGTGGGCTTGACCATCCTCAAGGGGGCGGTGTTGTTCGGCCTGGATCCCAGCGTCATAAAGGTGCGGCGCTCTCCGCTAACTTACGGCGTTGGCGTCCTTAACCGTTTTGTAGAAGGGAAGCACCCGCCCGAGAAGATGCTTGTGAAGGACGGTACGCGCTGGTGCACCGACGTTTTCGATACGTTCATCTCTGCCGATCAGTCGGTGGCGCTGGGTGAAACGGTAAAACGCAGCTACACGCCGGCGAAGCCGTCACAGCAGGTGATTGTCATCCACGTATACTGCTCGGAAAAAGAGTCTGCCATTTTCATCTCAGACCCAGGTGTGAGGAAGTGCGGTACGCTGAAGCTGGATGTGAGCGGTACCGAGAGTCCAGCGGCACGAAGAGAGATCCAGACGCTCATGCAGTTCGGAGACACGGAGATAAGAGCCATGGCTATTGATGTGGCGACCTCTCGCAGTGTCAAAGCTAGCATCGATTTCCTTAGCCAATAGAAAAAAGATGAGGGATGAGTAAACGACACTGCAGAAACTCAGTATTTTAGTCATGTTTTCCAGAAAAATGTCCCAACATCCTTAAAACAAGATCCATTTGTTACTTTTAAAATTGCTTCAATTTTTTTTTTTTTTTTTTTTGAAAGAAATTAATACTTTTATTCAGCAAGGATGCATACGTTGATCAAAAGTGACAGTAGAGACATTTATAATGTTACGGAAGATTAAGCAGAACAACTGTTTTCAAGAAATGTTCCTTGAGCAGCAAATCAGCATATTAAAATGATTTCTGAAGGATCATGTGACACTGAAAACTGGAGTAATGATGCTGAAAATTCAGACATCAAGTTCCTTTTCCTGTTGGGTGGATTCGCAGAGTCTCCACGATTACAGAAAATAAATGTTTTATTGTATTGTATTTTTGATCACATAAATGCAGACTTTTCAAAAACATAAAAAAATGTACTGCCCCCAAACTTTTAATCAGTTGCGTATTGAATTACGTATTGAATTTATTTGCAAATTGTTTTATTTTCTTGTTATAAACATTAACCACTAAATTGTAGATGTATACTTACAAGAAACAAAAAAACTACAGGGTAATACAAATAAAATTGTGAAAAATAGTCTTAATATCTCATGCAGTTATGCAGGATGTTTAGATATTTTGACTGGAAAACAAGACAAAATACTGAGTAAAAATATGTTTTGCAGTGTAGAAGGATAGAGAAAAGACAGAGAAAACTAAAAATAGAGATTGAGCAAGAGATGAAGTTTGTAGGTTTGGAGTCTCAACTAATACACCATGTTTGCTGACTTTCCATGTGACATTCGCTTGAATAACTGTGCCATCCGTGTTATTTTATTCGGTTATTTCATTTTCCAGAAACACAACTGGAATCAACTTAAGAAGGAAATGAATTTCTCCTATTTGGTCAAAGTTGAGTTCATTCTGTTCATTTTTACCAATGCTCTCTCCTCATCTAGACTCGGTCCGTTATTCTCTGTATGCTTGTATTACAGTCTATTTGTGTATTGTCTGGCTATGGCTATTTTCTGCACAGAGATGCAAACTCTGCATGGATAGAGCCAAAATACAGCTGCGTATTGCTAGTAGTGCAATTTGGGATAGCACATTGTATTAACTTAGCAAGTCAAGTTCAGGTTAAGGCAGCTACATCAGTCTTATACTCACAATATAACATTGTTCTCTTACGAAATGTACTGCTTTGCTCTGAAACTCTGGCCTATTACCTCCAAGGCCCAGTCCAGAACCAGTTCACTCATTTAGGTTACAATGAGGAGGTAAAGCAGATGGTTTGGGCTGCTGGACTGGTGACCAAATTGTTAGTCTGAAACAGAAACTCAACTAACTTCAAGAACGGTACCGGTACCGCTACACATCACAAAGGTGCTGATGTCCATGACAAAATTACTGTCAGTTTTTCACACTAGTGCTACGCGGCAAAACACAACATAAATCTCATATTTTTTGTTTGTGTTGTTCTTACGTTTCGTTATCTTGATTGTGTGTTTATTTTATGCATGTCAAGGCATTTTAGGAGTTCTGGACACTTACATTGACTCCACTTGGCAGAAGTTTAGGGCGCCATTTCGTTTGTCCCAAAATGCAGCATATCTTTTCATATTGTTGGTCAGTATGTCGCTCTAAGTGGAATGAGAAAGCATAAATCCTAGAATGTGAATTTAAATCATCATTTATTTGAAGTGGCAGCGACAGCGAATCCGCTAGCTGCACCTACAACATGATTTGAAAGGATAGCCATCGCTATATGCTAGTTGCCTTTAATCCTGCTCTTATAGAAAGAGATGCCACTGATTTTTTTTTTTTTTTTTTTTTGTATTTTTATTTAGGAGATTATTTTGGAGTATATGTGTCAAATGAAAATGTTTATTTCTGTATATACAGTATTTAAAGATATTGTACAGATTTTTAGCATTGTTTTAGCATTAGCAGCTTTATGAGCAGTGTGTGTATGCAGGCCTTAAGAGCACACGTTCTTTTTTTCCCACTCTCACCAGCCTTCACATGGATAGTAAATTCAGATTTTACCCTAATCCAAACCACAAAAACTGAAACTTAATCCCATTCCCAAAACCATAACCCCGACCAAAATAATTCCATTTTAAACTCGCTTTTTATCTCAACCCTAAACAAACCTGCAATTCCCATTTCCCAATCTCATACGCGGCTTTGTGAATTGCCTATGTTGCTCTATTTTTAGTATCACAAGACTTGAAAACCTTTGACCTTAAAAACTTTACTCGCAGTTATCATTTGAAATAAGACGTGTAACATTGTGGAATATTTTGGTCTGGGGAAATGAGGTGACTGATAGTTTATGGTGTGTATGTGGTCAAATCTTATTCTGTAGATGATACCACAAATCACAGGCAATAGTTGTGCTTTAGGTTTGGAAGATACTGAGATAACGCTAAAAAATGAAAGCAATAAAGTATTGCAATGTGACGTTCCACATTTGATTCCCACTTGCTCCATCATGCTATTCTGCCAGTGTGACGTCTGTGTCAAAGCTTCAGCTGCAAAATTGTAATGTTGCTATGAAATTGTATTAACATTTTTAGATCACTGAGGTGAACATTCTCATCATTTTTTTCACATGTTCTTTGAAAGTCAGCAGTTATTTTTGGCGTTCTATAGATTTGCATAGCAACGTATGACAAGAAGCGCCAAATCATTCTTGCACAGGACAGTTAAAATGTGTGATAATAGCACAGATCTTGGATCAGAAACATGATGGCTCAAAAGTTTTTCTCAAATCACAACGAGCATCTGCCAGATTGTGAATAAAATATCATCAAACAATGTAATATCACTGAAAATGAAAAATAGCAAGCAACCGACTAAATGCTAACGCTTCTCTAAATGTAATCTGAATTTGCTGCTCATGTGATTAATTGCAAATAATTGCATCTGCTCTGCACGATTCGCATGAGTTACCAAACAAACATGATAAATATATATTTTTTGGTTAGGTTCATTTAAATATTCTACCACAAATCACTCTCTCATCATTGGCTGTGCAAGGCAGTAGAATGAGGGATGTCATCATGTGTGATTTATACATTACACACAAAGACATACACCTTTACATGTGCAGAAGTAAGCACACCTTTTTTGCTCTGAGAGTATTGATAGGGTGAATGTTAAAAAATCAAATATTGTTCTGCTGGTTTAAAGTTTTTCTTTTTGTTTTTCACCATATCATTTCATGGGCAGCTTTGCTATTATTTTTTTTATTTTATTTTATTGATTAACACAATGTATAGCCTCTTTATAAAATGTAGTTATTGCTATGATATGCTTGTAAAATCACATAAAAAGCACTATCATTTTGTTCTTTTGTTTTTCAGTTTCTTCACTCTGTCTAAAGTATTAAAATGCTCATCCCTGTTGGGGCGACGTTTGCTAAAAATTCACTGTGAATTTGATTTTGATTGCTTTTTCAGCATTATTTTTATTTAACTTGGTTTAGCTAAAAGTGGACCAGGTCAAAGGGTGTGAAAAAACGAAGGTAATTTCACGGTTTGCTAGATTCTGTGCTTTAAATGCTTGAAAGTCACCTAGTCATTCACTTAGATCCAAGATGGCTGCTCACCCCTAGAGCTGACGCTGTGTAAACTCACAAACTATACCTACTGGGTTGTTTTTAATTATTGGATAAAGTGTCACTGCTCTTGCCATATGCACATCAAAAAAGATTTGCAACTGTATTTCAATCAATGCCAAGTACCTACTAACAGCCAAAATGTCACCCAATAAAAAGTATGTGTTATTTCAAAAAACGTCCGAGTTGAGTTCCTTGTGTATGAAATGAGTGACCTTGTGCTAAAACGTTCTTCTTTTTTTTTTTAAATCTGAGAGGGGCTAATTCTTCAGTGAGAAATGTCATTATTATTTCATGAAATTTATATTTAATTTTTCTTAGATAAAAATAAACACTAAAATCTGCCAGACACTTTAAAGGCATAATGAACACATAAATTCCAAGTGTTGTAAAGTTATTAGAAATATATAATCTTTATGAAAATAAAGATCTCTACTCTAGAAATGCACTGCAGACACGTGTCTGACCATGTTATATTTCAAATCTAAAGATAAGTGTAAAAAAGTTCTTCAAGATCATGTCATGTGACATTTTGAGAAGACTAAAATGATAACTGATCCTGACAGTCTTCCCTGTACACATTCACACCTCTCCGGCCTGGTTATGGCTCTAATTATTCTTTTCTTTTTCTGTTCTTATAATTAATGATAACTTTCTATTCACACTGTTTTAATTCCTCATTTCTTTGATCAAACTTCTCACTTCACCTTCCAAATGCCCTTCTTGAAAAAAAAGAAACATTTCAGTCAGCTTTACTATTCAAAATTATTCTTAAAAATAGCATTTGCTTAGCTAGGTGGCAGGTGCATCTTAGGGCAAGCTAGCATGTTAGTTTAGCACACCATCAATACACAATTTATTAGATTAAAACCATGTTTTTGCTCAAAACTTTCTTTATAATGCAAGTCAAGTGTTTTCAATAACTTTCTGTGATCTGATGTGGCTTCAGACAGAAAATATATTATTTTAGTATTCTGCACAATAGGGTGGTCCTTATCAAGTCCAATTTTTTTTTTGTGTGCAAAATGTTAGTGTCTTAAAGGGATACTCCACTTTTTTCGGAAATAAGCTCATTTTACATCTCATTTAGGAACTAGGAACTACTCTCATTCCAGCGTAATAATCAAGGAACTGTGCGGCCGTACCATGGGTGCAGCAGGCGTAGTGATATGACGCAGCGCCTGAAAATAGTCCCCAGCTCGGTAACTTCTTCCAACGTGACCGGGACTAAGTTTGTCTAACCTATTAGACCTATTTTCAGGCGCTGCGTCATATCATTACGCCTGCTGCACTCATGGTACGACCGCACAGTTCCTTGATTATTACGCTGGAATGAGAGTAGTTCCTAGTCATATAGGCTTAGAAAATCGCAACTTTTCATTTTCCGTCGATCTTAGTACACGGTTTAACTACAGAAGAGTCAAGTTTTAAATAGGAAAAATATTGAAACTCTTTGGTCATTTTGAAAGAAATGCTACTGGACTCATCAGAATCAATGATCTGTGCTAAGCTATGCTAAAAGTGGTACCGTCAGACCCGGAGTTCGGCTGAATGGATTCTAAAACGGTAAAACTCAACTGTTTAACTCTGGGGGAGATGTAAAATGAGCTTATTTCCGAAAAAAGTGGAGTATCCCTTTAAAGCCACACTAAGTAGAATTTGTGTTTTTGTCAAACAGCGACCCCTAGAGTGCTGTGGAGTACTTGCACTGTCGTAAATATATTAGCCTATATTATAACGTTTTTACATGATTGCAGCTAAATCACAAGTAAATAGTCTAGTCTAGGCCTACTGTATAATTTAATTTGTTGTTTTTATTGGAATGTAAACATTACAAAATGCCAGATAACAGCAATTAAGTTAAATGTACGTCGCATTATTTCATAACATTGGCCGTTATGATGTCATTAGACATGATTATTGCAATTTATCATAATAGTTTGCAAATTGTGCTCGTTTATACTATTTACAACCTCTACGTTAGGCTTATTTATGTCCTGATAATTATGTGAGATATTGAAAGCTGTTCTCATGATGATAATCGCAGAAATCAACGTCAACAGCGTAGTATGATATATCCCTCAGGACTACGTGATAAATACACCTCACAACACCTGAATTCAGCTGGCAAACCAATTTGTGAGGCATAGCTATCTGATTTATCAAAACGATTCCATTTACACCTGGTCACATAAATGTATTTTTGCGAAATCGCGCTATATGCAGATTTAATGGAGTGCACGTCACCAAAAGCAACAGATATGAACTGCATTTCATAGATCATCAGCTAAAATGTCAAAATCAAAGACCGTAATAGCCTAAGAGAGAGCAGTAAGCCTGATAAGATAATTTTGTTTCTTTACTTTTAATGATGAAGATCGTGTGTTAAGCGTCTGCGACTTACTTTCACTTTGATTTGCGATAGTTTGCACGTTGGCTTGATGCAGTTGCTCATCTGCGGTGATGCGTGTTCCAGCCATAGACTGTGGTTCCAGCGCGTCGTCATATCTGGATATAACATATAGCCTATAACACCCTCTCACACGGTTTTTTTTTTTTTTGGAAGAAGTACAATTTGGTTTCTTTCAACAACCATATGCATTTACACTTGTCCAGTTTCGTCTGGAATGCGTCTCAGATCTCCTCCTGAAGTGGTTTGAGGGATCGGATTCAAATCCGTCTCGAATGCATTTCCGAGGGCATTTAACGTTACACCTGGACTTTTCACGATCGGATAGCTGTCAGATCTGAGAAAACGCTTGAAGTGGCATAAACAGCCCCCCATGACAAAAACATACGCACGAAAGCCGAAAACAAACGCTGGTTGGCCGCTCACGTCCAAATTTGAGGAAGTGGTGGGGGAAGTGACGTATGCCGTAAAGCAGTCGAATGTTGTAGTTCTTTTTGTGCTCGGGTTACTACCCGAACCCTGAAGTTACATAGTGCCAGTAAAAGCGATACAGACCCTGTCAGGCTATGGCAGACGTGTCATTCAACCTATTGTAAGTCGATGTACCATCACAAGGATCTTGGAAATATATTGTGAAGGTTGAAAAGTTCCATGTTGTTGCTTTAAGCTCTTAAACTGTTCCTTTTAACTTCAACTTTAACTTCTTTATCTGCGTGTCACTGTTACAGCAATCTCTGGAAGCTTTATGTAAGGGACTTCCTGGAATGTCACATGATGTGCCTGTTCATCACAAGTGCTATTTGTGGACTAAATGTGCATACAGCACCCCCAAGCTGCCAGTTTGAAATGAAAACACAGTTCATCTGAGTATCCAGCGCTCATAATGATTACATCTGCGCATTTTGGGTCAACTTAAACGAATTTATAAATATTACTCCTCTCTGTATAATTTTTACACATATGGGAATCTATCAATATTTCTCCAAATCTGCAAAATTTTGAGCGAAAAACCCAGAGGGCCGGACTGAATGGGAGCGGCTGATGATCATAATTCATATTAAGGGGGTCAACTCACTTCATTTTCATAACTCCTGACACAAATTAAGACTGTCACTATAAGTTTATCAAGGTATAATTACATTAAATCTAACAGTAACTTTGAACTAATTTAAACAAAGAACGATTCAGTGCGTCGGCATCCTCGTGAAGGTTAGCAGGTTTTGAAAAAATCTGACACACTTTACATCACCTGTTCAAATCAATTTCTAAATGGTAAAAAGAAAAACATAAAAGATTTGTGCTACCTCGTGAAAAATCTACAGAGACCTTGACTTAGCAGATCTCTTCCAGATGGAATTCAACATGCAGTATTTCTTCAGTCATGTACAGCCACTGTTCCTATTTGAAAAGAGCCATTTAATTGTAAAGCCTTATTCGCCATCTGTAAATTCTACCATTCTATACACAAATAAAATCAATATTCTCACATACTTTAATTTAGTTCATTGACACATCAACTTAAAGTACATAATGGCACCAGATTTTAAGAGTTTAGAAGCCGTTATTAATTTTCTATGGATCTGTCAAGAGTATATGCTTTTGTTTATAGAGGGAAAGGGTCTTTTTTTGGTGGGGCGAGAGTACATTTTAGGCCCTTCAGCAATGAGCTATGATGTATGAGACATTGAACTGTAACCTGTTCCATTCAGGAAGGTTTTTATACTCAGAAGTGGCCACTTAACTCTTGTGTCCTGCAAAGATTGACTGATTCAGTTCAAAAGAGAAACACCACTGCTTTCTTGTTCCAGCAAGAATATATAACTGTATTATTTGAAATCAAGGACATCTTGGTCCTCTTTAGACTGGACTGACAAATTTGAGCGTACAGCTTATGAACAATTAAAACTCTTGAAGACTCTTGAAGACACTTGTTGAGACTGACTGTATATGACATTGCCTGGCTTTATGACTACAAGATGGCGACACAAGAATGAAAAAAGACAGTAATTAGCAGCCATAGAACGATCATGATCTTTGGTACAAAAGAGCAATTGCTAATGTGAAGAGTGACAGATCTACTGGGACTTATTGCAGAACTATTTCGATTAAGAAAAATATTAAATGACAGCTAAATCAACATATCCAAGAGCATAGTCTTGTTTACTTCAAAAGGCTCTGTCATCACCCTCTATTCAAAACCCCTCACACCAAATACAAATTCAATGGGCATATATGTATTGAACTAAACTCTTGCCTATCTTTGGGGTAATAATTACTCAGCTTCGTTATTTATTAAACGTAATTTCTGCATCGTGGTAATTCCTGGCATTCGACAAATAAAATCTGATGAAATTCGACCGTTAAGGCAAGGAGAAGTTTTAAAGAGTCAACACTGCCCCCTAGTGTCACTTATATGTGTAGACAAGTGACTCGCCAGTACTGCGCCATGATTAGGAAATAATTAAATTAGAAAATAATACAAATAAAAATAGTAGATTAATAATACAATATAAATAATATATATTTATAACATATTTAAAATATAATATATATTTAAATATTAAACCAAAACAAACAAAAACACATACTACTTTTGATATTTGAAATGCTATGTGTCTAGAGTTACCTGACATTTCAGGGGTATACAGAACAAAAGAACCGGGTGTGTGAGGTAGTTTAATATCATTCACTGTCCATTTGTGGGTCCTTTTTCCAGGGCTGAGAGAGTACTTAAAACATCATCCTCCTCACTAGTCCCCGTCCATACGCGGCAGGTAAGTATTAATAAAAGGATTTTATTATGAAAACCCAGCAATTATAGTTAGACTCAAGCACCCTCGTCCAGGATCCCACCCCATCTGAATATGAGTCTAAACGCAAAGCACTTCTGATTCAATTTGTACAAGCGGCAGGGGTGTATGTGTTATTTTAACAGAGGAGGGAGTGGAGGACCACTCAACTTCAAACAGGACAGGGTCTCTCTGTGAATGTGTGTGTGTGTGTGTGTGTGTGTGTGTGTGTGTGTGTGTGAGAGAGAGAGAGATTTAGGAAGCTTACCAAAGAGGTGAGATCATCAGAACGGCACATCAGTCAGAATTGGGCTGGTTGCTAGGGTGATTGTGAGAGGGTAGTGTATCTCTCTGAAAATGCCCCTTCAGGGGTACTGCCCACATACGGCTCTGTCACCAACAGAATCATGATCTGCAGAAGTGGCCGCTTGACACATTTTCAGCATTGTGAAGCATAATGTTCCTCACCCCTCTATCAGGTAATCCTGTAATTATTTTATTGTCTGATTATTTGTTTATTTAACAGAAACACCCACAACTAACCGATACAAGGGCCTTGAAAACTGAGATGAGAGCTGAAATCTGAAATGATTTAACATGGGCATACAATATCAAGGCAAGGCAAGTGTATTTATATAGCACATTTCATACACTTTGGCAATTCAAAGTGCTTTAGAAAGGAATAACAATAATCACAAATTAAAAGCAGGAATATTAAACCAGTTATTCAAAATGCTTTACATAGAAAGGAATTAAAATATCACACTATGGCAATTCAAAGTGCATTGCATAGAAAATAAGCACAAAATAAAAGCAAGGGAAATTAAAATGATACAGTTATGAAAATGAATTCGTAGTATTTGTCTCATTCAATTTTCAGTGCCATTTGATTTAGAATCAAAAGGAGGATGCAGAGATAAAATACAGTGTAATCAGTCGGACGCACAGCGGCACAGTAGTCATTCATTAAATGCACAGCTAAACAGATGTGTTTTGAGTCTGGATTTGAATGTGGCTACTGTAGGAGCACATCTGATCTCTTCTGGAAGCTGGTTCCAGCTGCTGCTGGCATAATAGCTAAAAGCAGACTCGCATGTTTAGAGTGAACCCTTGGTATTTCTAGCTGATATGATCTGATCTGAGTGATCTGTTAGGTTTATATTCAGTGAGCATATCTGCAATGTATTGAGGTCCTAGGCCATTGAGTGATTTATATATCAGTAATAATACTTTCAAATCAATCCTAAATGCACTGCAAAAAAATGATTTAAATAAATTTCAACATTAGAATAAGAAATAATGTGTGGTTTCGACTTAAAAAAGTACGTATTCGTGCTTGACTTAAAATATTAAGTTTAGTTAACTTTAGTTTAGTTTAGTTAGGTTGGATATTTAATTGATCTCAACTAATTTTAAGTTGTTATAACAACATTTTTTACAGTGTGTACAGTAACTGGGAGCCAATGTAAAGACCTGAGGACTGGTGCGATATGTTCATATTTTCTGGTTCTGCTCAGAATCCTGGCGGCAGCGTCAACTGTCTTATGGTCTTTTTGGGAAGTCCATTACAATAATCCACCCTGCTGGTGACGAAAGCATGCACAAGTTTTTCTAAGTCTTGTCTGGAAACAAAGCATCTAATTCTTGCAATATTTTTGAGATGATAGTATGCTGATTTAGTTATTGCTTTGACGTGACTACTGAAGCTAAGGTCTGACTCCAGAATCACATCGAGATTCCTGACTTGATTTTTAGTTGTTTGACCCCTAGCGTCAAGGTATGCGTTCACCTTGAGAACTTCATCTTTGTTTCCAAACGCAATGACTTCAGTTTTGTCTTTGTTTAACTGAAGAAAGTTTTGACACATCCAACTGTTGACTTCATCAAAGCATTGGCACAGGGAGTCAATGGGGCTGTAATCGTTAGGCGATAGGGCTAAGTAGAGCTGTGTGTCGTCTGCATAGCTGTGGTAAGCAGTTTGGTTCTTTCTCATTATTTGGCTCATTGGGAGCATATACAGGTTGAACAGGAGTGGTGCAAGAATCGAGCCTTGAGGGACTCCGCATGTCATGGATGTCCACTCAGACTTATGGTCTCCTATACTCCTATACATAATAACCTCTCCCATCTAAGTATAACCTGAACCATTTTAGGACTATCCCAGAAAGCCCGACCCAGTTTTCCAGCCTGTCAAGAAGTATGTTATGATCGACAGTGTCAAATGCAGCACTGAGGTCGAGTAGTACCAGAATTGATGTTTTGCCTGTATCAGAATTTAAACGAATATCGTTTATCATCTTTCTGAGCGCTGTCTCTGTGCTGTGATGCGGTCGGAAACCAGATTGAAAATTGTCCATTTGAGATTAAGAATTTGTTCAGCTGATTGAAGACAACTTTTTCAATGATCTCGCCTATGAAAGGAAGATTTGAGATTGGTCTGTAATTGCTCAATATGTTGCTATCCAGATTGCTCTTTTTCAGGAGGGGCTTGACAACTGCAGTTTGTCGCCATGCAGACTTTGGAAAAATCCCATAGAGAAGTGAGGAATTTATCACTTCTAGGAGATACAGGAGAAAACACACTTTTGAAAAAGGAAGTGGGGATTGTGTCAAGGTTGATGTTTTAAGGTGCTGTACTGTTTCTTCCAAAATTTTACCACTAATTTCTTCAAAATCAGACATAGTAAATTTCTGCAGATGTGGTCTGATCTGTCTGACCTCAGTGCCACACGAGGATATGCTGATCGCCTTTCCGATATTATTGATTTTCTCAGAGAAGAAGGAAGCAAATTCACTGCATCAGAAGTCAAGCTACACATCATTAATATGTATAGGCCTACTGTATATGTCTAGTGGTGAGCACACTGGCAGAACAGAGCTGGATATCATGTTCATTACATTATGAAATTATGGTCAGTAAGATTTATTTTTAAAAGAAATTAAAACTTTTATTCAGCAGGGCGTGTTAAATTGATAAAAAATCACATTGTTATGAAATATTTCTATTTCAAATGCTGTTCTTTTGAACCTTCTTCATTGAAGAATCCTGAAAATGTGTGTCACGACTTCCACAACAATATTAAGCAGTGCAACTGTTTTCTACATTGATAATAATTAGAAATGTTTCTTGAGCACAAACATTCTTAAAGGGTTTGTTCGCCCAAAAATGAACATTCTGTCATTAATTACTCACCCTCATGTCGTTCCAAACTCGTAAGACCACAAATTAAGGAACATAATTGATGAAATCTGAGAGCTTTCTCTTCGCTCCGTTGATAGCTACACAACTGAAACTTTGCCACTTTAAAAAGTCCATAAAGAAATTGTAAAACTAATCCATATTAATTGAACGGGTTATTCCACATTTTCTGAAGAGACTCGATCGCTAAATTCGAGACCTGAATTTCGGCTTTTATTCACATAAAAACATTTACCAGCAAACATAAACAGAAGCTCAAACGTGCGTAACTGAAGAACCTCACTGGTTCTCGCACGCCAAGCAAACAGGTTTGAGTTTCAGTTTTCCATAACTGATTTATGAGTTGATGAATGTCTAAATGTGAATAAAAGCCTAAATGAAATCTGTTCATCATATAAAGCAATTGTGTCTCTTCAGAAAATTTGTTTTTGAAGCGTCAAAGTTTCAGTTGCGCAGACTGTCAATGGAGAGACAGAAATCTCTCAGATTTCATCAAAAAGATCTTAATTTGTGTTCTGAAGACAGAATTGTCGTTTTTGGGTGAACTATCCCTTTAAGGATCACATGACACTGAAGAGTAATGACTGCTATAATAATATTTCACAATATTACTGTTTAGTATGGTGCTGTACTGTATTTTTGATTAAATAAATGCAGTCTCAATGAGCATAACACTTTCAAAAACTAAACTTTTGAACGGTTGTGTATAGGCCTACTTTAAATATACAGTGGCCCCAATAAGTATTTGGACACTTAAGTCACATTTGAAATGAATAAATTGCAATGTAGAAATAAAAAAATTCAAACCAAGTGGCATACGTGAACAAATTATTTTCTTAAAACCACAGTAACTTCTGCAGTAACTTCAAAGCCATTACCTTGAGGTCATTTCATATATCACATACATTTTCACTAAAGAGTCCAATTTTTGTACACTTTAGTTTTAAATCAATAATGCAATTGGCTTTGATATATAATATAATATTTTTACATTTAGATTTGTGAAATGTTCTGCTTGAAAAGCCTGGTTACTATCCTTAAAAAAAGAAATGCCCCTTTTGATATTTCAGATATGAATGCAGTGCATTCATTCTTCAAGTGTGGCTAAAGCATAGCCTTCTGCCATACAGCTCTTGACCACAGAACATTAAGTTTTACTAAGAATACTGAAACTGTGGCAAAGCCTGGACAAATCGGCCAGAAGCTTTGTTTTCAAACTTTCCATTCTTCTATTCATGGGAACAGTGAAACATAGATGCTGTCATCCGGATATTCTTTCTGATAAGCCACCGTAATTACTGGAATCAGAGATCTATGTTATCATTAGCTTTGTGCGCAACGAAGAAAAAAAAAAAAATAAATGAAGAGAAAGAGTGACAGTGTGAGAGAGAGAGAGATGAGTGCAAATTTAAGGGCATTGAACCCCTCCTCATCACTTGCCACGGTTCAATTCAGATTCTAATACCATAATGCAGTTTTACTGGGAGCTGAAGCCTGCAGATTGTTCTGATGGGCATTGTGAGTTTTGATGGCTTAAATGAGTAAAAAGTCAGTGTGAATGCAAATGTACTTTGTTAGTGTCACCATGAAAATGGCAGCATGCCTTTTTAATGCCTTATTTTTACAGCTTTGATTATAGGTTGGGTATTCAAACAAGTGAATGAGAAAACAATGAGCAGGCAATCAGGACTTCATAAAGCAGAGAGCAGCATGGGACAGATTAATGAGAGTGCGTCACACACATACCCACTCAAGCAGCCTTTAGAAATGACACTCATGCGTGTGACATATTAAAAGAGGGCTTGCACTTTGAGCGGAGATGTGAAAAGGATCAGAGGACCGTTAACATGTAATTTAGAGCCCAATCTGACTGCTGTTTGCACAAAAGCAACCGAAATTCTGTCATCATCAATATGGAGAGACTTTTCGCGAGTCACGTCAACCCTATAACGCAGACAGAGGAACAGAGGCTTCAATGGACATGGATGGCTCATACACCCACATGTCACATACAGCAGCGTTCAGATGAACAACAGTAACTGCTTTTAATTTGGGTGTTAAAAACAGTCTCAATGAGAAGAATGGCTTCAGGAGAGAAAAGCACTAGAGCTAATGGATGGGAGAAATGCTTTCCTATCGACTGAGCATTATATCCCTATAACTCCCTATAACTGTAAAATCAATCAGCATGTATTCATTCAGACTCTTTATTTAACAGCGTGTTCCATCAGCCAGGGTTTGTGAAATCACAAATAAAACAGTATTTGTTTGGCTTAGAAGCAATAAGTAGAAGAAGCTTATTGAGAATATGTTTGCCATATGATAGTGTACATTTGGCAGATTCTATGACAATTTTCATTGGCATTTTTAAATGTGGGATATTAAACCAAACCAATCCAGGCAGGTGGGACACTGACTACGTTTACAAGCTGTCAATATTCGGGTTATGGTCGGGTTAAGGTCACTATTTGGGTTTCTGAAACATTCGGAATAACCCGTTTACATGCGTGAGTAGAGAGAGTTACTCCTGTATAAGTTACATGGAATTTGTAATCAATTGGCAATATCCCGATGTAAACGGCGACGCACGGTTAGCGTCTGGACGTACGGACAACCTTAAGACGTAATATGCGTCATTTCCGATTCTTCTTCCTGTATCCAAAGACAACAACAACAGCAGCAGCACGCGGATAATGGAGAGTTCGGGGCAGATAGCGATCGCCTATGTTTGCGCTTTCCTCCTCGCTCCAAAAGTGTGGTGCTGTGCTGCGTCTCGCCATGTTTACCTCTACTTCTTGTTTACTTCCGGTATACTGCACGCGGGTTTTTGTATGCGCCGTCTCTACTCAAAAGACCAAGATTCCTTGCGAATAGAACATGCGCAGAACACAAAGCAATGTTCCTTTTGATGGGGATATGCCGATACGCGTTTACATGACCAAATATTCGGGTTAGAAAAGGGGTACCCCAGGGATCATATCCGGGTTTTTGCCGGTGTTTACATGGCCGTGCGCGACCGGGTTATTGCTAATATCCCGGTTTTGAACGGGTTATTGGCTGCATGTAAACGTAGTCACTGTTATGTAAAAAGGCACAGAGGATGTGTGTCTTGAGAGTGTTGTCCATGTTAAAAGCCACCCTTTTTTTTTTTTTTTTTTTTTTTTTTTGCGTGTGTGTGTGAAAGGAGTTGGGTGAAATGATTGCCCTGCTTCACAGTGAAACTGCAGAGAGAACAAAGTGATGGTATACTGCCACCTTTTGCCCAAAACAACTCAAAACCCAACGTGAGGCGACAAATCTGATCTACCTACTCAAGATGATCTGTTACCACATGGGTAGAATTTTTTTCCAATAATGACAGTAAATGTAAAACAGAGTGAAAATACAAGAAAGGAATACATTTCCTTTAATTTAATGTCTTAAATTCATTAAATGAAGAAAGAGGGCGATTAACTGCCCCAAAATGTAAATATGTTTCTAATAATATATTTTCTTGAACATAGATTTAATAAAAAAATATATAACATGCCTATCTTTTTATATAAAATGTCAATTAGTAGCCTGTAGGGCCAACTTATATATTACTACAACACACACACACTTAAAATTGGAATATTTTGCCACTATACTTTAATGGCAGTGTGGAAAAGGTGCTTGCATGTTCCTTCCGCTGAATAGTTTGTTGTGGTCACGTGAGAGGAAACTCATTTTTTTAAACTTACTAGTGCACGCGTCGTGTCAAAACACGTCATCTACAATGAAATCTCATCAGCTGGGATGACCAGGTTAGTTTTTATGATTTATATAATTACAGAGTTCCTGACTACAGCTTCATATGCATGGACTTGGATGTTTATAATGTTTTTACATGCATGTAGCCTACTGGTTTGATCCTCGTGCTTTAATGTTGATGCGTTTACGACTGTTTTGGAAATAAGTATTATGCATTTATATTTCGAGTTTTAAAATGCCGTTTATTGCATACCGTAGTACAGTACATGTAAGTTACAGTGTGTATTTCTTTATTTTAACATCGACCCGCCGCGTGTGACGGTTTTCTCGATAGTTAAACTAGTTAAAAGATATCTTACATATGTTGCTCATGTATTAGTTACTAAATTACACTGAAATAGACGAAATCTAAGACTTGTTTGTTAAAAAGGTGGCAAGATATCTTATTGTCTATAATTACACGAAGACTGACATGTTTTAAGCCACCCAGTAAAGCAGGCAGGATGAACATGTTTGGTCTGTACGGAAGTCTACAGATGGGATGTTGCCAGATCTTTTAAAATTAAATCCCTAAATTTGCTTTGTAAAAATGTAACATTTTTACATTAAGAAAGCGTGCAGCGACCTCTAGAGCTAGAATGCAAGTAGTTAATGTGACATATTAAGAACAGATATACACAACAGAAGCGACATGGCAACCCTACACTTCACGAATTAACTGAACAACAGGGGGCGCTACAGCTCTGTGATTAGTTGTCGGCGGAACAGAGCGGTGTGTGATTGGCTGTTGACGCGACAGAGTGGGCCGAGCGGCGGTGTGCGATTGGCCGAGTGGAGGGACGGAGGGGGAAAGGCTGAACTGATCAGCTGGTCTCTGCAGATATCTGACTCCTACAAAACAATGTAGGGAGAAAAAGTGCTGAATGACACAATTGCCGGGAGGAGAAACACCGGATCACACAGACCGTCGCGGAACGACCGGATCTAACACGGTTGCAAGATTTTGCCCGGCCTTGCCGTCTGATTCAGAGAGGATACGCGCAGGACTGCAGTATAATATTTCCTGTCTCATCTGTGTTACTGTTTACCTTTGCTGTTTCACATTTCAGTGATGCGAAAGCGAAAAGCGAACGAAGATCATGACAGCTCGTTCACGGGTACACTACTGGACGGCTCCGATCTAAAGCAGTGCCACAAAAAGACAGACGCTGCTTCTGATCCAGGAGGCTCTGGGACAGCGATGGGGAGACGCTGCAGGAGGTGAGACACTGATGGCCAGTTTATATCAGTATAAGTTTCTGGAAAGCTTGCTCAAGACTTGTCTTTGCTTTACATCAACTTATACAGTCCCATGGAACCCTAGTATGTAAAAAAAAAAAAAAAAAAAAAAAGCTGCATAATAACTTTCATGAAGAACATTAACAATTATGCATTTAGCTAGAAATCTGTTAATAAATAATAATGGCATGGAACTGTTTTATATACAAATTACCAGATATATGCAGTATTATATCTTCTCCGATGACTCCTGTTTGGAAAGCCTGGCTCAAAGTTGTTTTTAAGTTATGTGTTTTCAGCGTTATCTGGTGTATTTTCAGCATAGAGTTCCGTTTGATGTTTGTTAATATGATATTACATGCATTATTGGCATTCCTCTGAGATCCTAGTGGTTTTAAACTCTTATGAGGCACAGAGCCACATATATTATTCTCTGTGATTGAATCACAGTCCCATGTGACTCTCTTGAGACTCTAAAGCAGAGGTCTTCAATCCTGCTCCTGGAGGGCCACTGTCCTGCAGAGTTTAGTTCCAGCCTGCTTCAAAACAATACAAAGGTGTGTTTAGCTGATTCAGGTGTGTTTGATTAGGGTTGGAACTAAACTCTGCAGGACAGTGGTCTTCCAGAAGCAGGATTGAAGACCTCTGCTCTAAAGGGTATTTAGCCTGTTTCATTGCAAAACTAGTTCAGCAACTTCTGGGTGTAGTGTGAAGTTATTGTAAGTTTGGGATGTTTGTGCAAAGCTTAAAAAACATGTGAAGTCAATGCTTTTATTCTTCATCATTTAACTTTGAGGCCTGTTTAATCCACTCCTAAATGTTGACAAAATACACTTGTTACACAAAATATACAGATATGCGCATTTAAAATTTATTTAAAAAACCCCCCAAAATGTTGATGACTCATCCTGCTCTTTCACCGATTTTTTTGTCCAATCATATTGGGTTTATTTATTTAATAAAACACAAGACCAATCAAGATCAATATCTCGTCCAAACATCCTGTCTCAGTAAGAAATGTCACAAGAACTTTCATGAAGTGCACAAGCATCTCAAGAATCATGTTACACTTTTTTGTTCACTGTAACTCAAATTCCAGTTCAGACTCCACAAACCCTAAAATGTTGTTTTACAATTCCATTGGTTAGAAATTTGAGGCACAAAATTCAAAGTATTGTGCTTTTTGGGAAGTAATTCATGTTTTGTGACACTGGTCACCATCTTTACCGGTTTTTTTTTTTTTTTTATCGCACTGACCTTGTACATAGTAGCTAAAGTATTTCTGCCTCAGTCAAGTGGAAAGTTCTTAAAGCCAGATTTGGAGTCCATCGGAGATCCCCTACATGCAAAAAGAGAGTCGGTTTTCTAATGCATGGTTAAGTGGCAGCAAGGTGATATCATCTGTAGACTTACTCATGCAGTTCATGTTTTTTACTGCTAAAATTAAAATAATGGTAGATTACATCACTGTAGGAGGATGCAGTAGTCATGTTCAGCTGTTGTCCAGGCATATCTCTGCTCAGATTCTTAGGCCTTAAATGCAAAGGTTCTAGAAATTTCTAAGGAATAATTAAGGTGTGTGTTTAGTGATGTTATTCTTCTCGGCCAGTACTTGCTCTGCAGATGAAAGTGAGAGGAAGGTGGGGCATTACTGGACATTCTGGTCCAGCAATATGGTGTTAAAACATTGTACACTCAGCAAAGAAACAATAAGTACTGCCAGAACATATTGCTGATTTGGAACCTGGAGGAGTTCCTACAGATCAATGCTTCTCAGCTTGTGGGTCACAACCCAAAAATGCTTTTAAGATTAGAGGACTGTATTAGGTTTTATTGTTGACACATCATGTGGAAATACACACTGCTTTTGAGTGAATTGCCTGTGACCTTTGACCCTGGAGGACAGGTAGAGACCTATGCCTCATGTTTGCTTAATGTTGCACTACCATTCAAAAGTTTGAGGTCAGTAAGTTTTTTTTAATTTTTTTTAATTTTTATAATGTTATAAAACATTTGTTTAATATATATATATATATATATATATATATATATATATATATATATATAATTTTATTTTTTTTACTTTCTAATAATTCTTAGATCAAAGTATATCACAGTTTCCACAAATATATTATGCAGCACAACTGTTTTCAGCATTGATATTAATAAGAAATGTTTCTTCAGCACCAACTCAGCATATTAGAATGATTTCTGAAGGATCATGTGACACTGAAGAATGGAGTAATGATGCTGAAAATTCAGCTTTGACATCACAGGAATAAATTACATTTTAAAATATGTATGGAAAACAGTTGTTTTATAGTTGTTTAATATGACTGTTTTTACTTTATTGTTGTTCAAATAAATGCAGCTTTTGTGAGCATAAGAGACTTCTTTCAAAAACATTTAAAACCGGCCGCAAACTTTTAAACACTAGTGTATGTGAATAGTGGCTATTAGAAATAAGCTAGAGCTCTGATTAATCTGATTCATAGTGGGATTTAGCTTTATAAGGAAACGCTTACAGCTCTTAACTACAATAATGTTATAAATGATTGCAGTTAGTTTCTACTGAGCAGTTGTTGTGAAAGATTCCATTAAAAGATCGTAACTAACCTGTAAAATGTCCTGTTATAGAAGACGTTGTTTGTCAAATTAGCATGAAACTATAGCAGGAAATGGTATGGTAAAGTTCTACCATCACGTCTCATTTGAACTGCCACTCTACTATTGCACTGTATCCGATGCCGCAGTAATCGGACTCTCCTCCGGTGCTGTATGGGTCTGGGGTATTGGGTGGTGGAGCCGGTCATGTGTCCGACACAGGAGCTGCCGCTGGTTAGTCTGGTTGCAGTGACCTTTGTGTGGCTGGCCGGTTTCAAGGTTAACAGGGTCAGATCAGCTTTAATTCACAGGATCTGTGAAATTAAGTAAATTAGCTGAAATCCCATGGAAGATTTTAGACATGGAAGTTAAAGACTTCATTACATTGCTTGAGGAGAACACTGTTGACTTTTTTTTTAATTGAAACAGGATGGTTGGTAATACTTTGGTGGTTTTTCTTGCTATAGAAAATCATACATTTAAATACATATGTCTGTCATTTTTTTTAACTAGCAATCAGGCCGTTTACACCTGGTATTAAGATGCGTTGTCGTCGACCGGATCACAAGTGGACGACGCTGAATACAGGTGTAAACGGGTCGTTTACTATCGACCACTTCCAGAGGAAGTCGAAAACGCATTTGACTGGATTGCTTTTCTAGTTTTCTAGTTTGAACAGCCACAAAAGACGGCCTACTCTCCTCCTACTGACCTAATGCGTAAACATTAAGGGAAGCCGGCCAGACGGATTTAAACTTTGTTGGCTGAAGACCCAAGTTTGGTTTGAAGAGGAAAAACGTACCAAGCACGATGTTCTCTCACCATTCCTGATTTCTAACACGCTCTCACCGTGTTCGGTGTGGTCTTTCCGCTGTTAGTGCAGAAATGAAAGAGTGGACAAAAGAGACGGATTAAAACATCAGGTGCAAACGGGAATGTGTCTCCCTCTTCTGCTTGTGATCTGATCGACCAAACCATCTTAAAATCATCTACAAATCTTAATACCAGGTGTAAAAAGAGCCCAAGATGACTTAAAGTCGCCATGAAATGAAAATTCACTCTTGTTTTCTAAATGCATGTTATTGATCTTATTGCCATCTATTCATCCATGCATGTTTCACTTGTACAATTTTCTTTTGACTCTTAATTTTTTTTATTAAAATATCATAACTCGATAAAAATAACAGACTTCTCTCTGTGATGCATGCCGGACTTTAATCATTTTGTCCGCTTCCCCTTTCTTATAGTCGACTGCTCGGATTCAGATCTGCCTCCATCCAATCAACAATGGATGCATAGAACCATTTCATTCAGATGTACATCACAATATGGACGAAAAGATCTGTTGCTACTTCCGTTACATCATGCCTAAAGCTAAAAGGCATAAAAAAAATCTCTTGATTTTACAGGGTTGCATTCCCTTGTTCTTAAAGACATTCATCTCAAGAAGGGGTGGCTTCAGCCTAAATAATGCCTGTAAACCATGTCAGTTATTCACTCTGCACATTTCAACCTGAAATTCTGGTCTTTTCTTGCATCCTGGGATCAGGAGCTCTAGATCAAATGTAGACCCAAGAGGCGTCCTAATCGTGACAATTTGGTGTCTTATTTTAGCTCTTCCTTTGAAAGTATGTCAGGTTTGATTGGAAAAAGAAGTCTTGACAAGGTTTCTTCTTTTGAAATCTTTTTTTAGATTTAACAGATCTTGATGGAGAAACATGCTAAGAGTGTGTTAACTCCTTCCTCCAGCATTTCTTAAGAAAGTTGCCAGCCACCGTCAGCATTTTTGATCATTTGCACAAAGTTTTCATGGGCCCCAGAATATATTGTTGTATGAATATCTGAACATGTAATATATCAAAAGACAGAACAGAGCCTCTGCTTTTAAAAAAAGTATATTGTTTTATTCTTAAACTATTTTATTCTGTCTTCGTGCATTCTTTTATGTGGTAGAGTTTCATCAAAAAAGTTACATTTTGAACAAAAAGCTGAGAAAATCGCATTTTGTCAAAGACTGCGACAATGCTTCTATGGCTTGTTTCTGCTTCTTTTTCGCCTGTTTTGATCCGGAGATACTGTACTCTTTCAGAAGATGCGTAATAGCGCCCCCTACCGTAAACAGTGAAAACATGGATTGCCTGAAGATTCCGTTAATGCCTGGGCGGCATTGTGTCAGGTGCTGTAAATGAGATGGGTCACGATGGTCTACTAGTCATCCAATAGCCACCAGTTCATTCAGGTTTTCCTTTAGTTTGCATGATAACAGTGTGCTGTTACACCATTTGCACCCTCTCAAAGATTTCATCTTCACCTCTACAGCCATACACATGTAGTCAGCTTAAAATATAGAAAAAAAGCTTTGATTCCTCTATTCTGTTCCATCAGCTTTATCTAGCTGTTTTTGAGCGCAAAAACATCAAGTGACTCGAAACCAGCCTTTTTAAACAACCCACTGATTTGTTGATACTGAATATGTTGTTTTGTGCTTCCCCAAACTGGGTTAGTGAAATGGCGGTGGTGTTTCTTCATTAGGGTGGTTTGAAGAAGACTAATCTTGGGTTAGACAGAGCGGTAACTAACTCTGGCATCACTGTCAAAACTGCTCTGCCAACCTCCGCTGAGCGGTCAGAGACACTCATTAGGGCGAGTGAAAGGGAGGAAGAAAGGAGAGAGGGGGGAAGTAGAGAGCCTGAAATGTAGCACGTGTCTCTCTCATCCTTAAGAGTGCAGTGTCTACAGTTTCACATACCCTTCACGTGCCCGTCCAGACTTAACTCATCTAAGGCCATTTGCATTATCGTGGAATAGTAATGCCAGGGCAGAGTGTGTGTCTTGCAATTCCATATCAGCTGTTGTTTAAAAACAACAGGAAATCAAAACTGACCTTTTTTACTTCCTTAATAAATGTCATTGGTCTTGTTTGTGAGTTGAAAGAGCCCTATACACAGTCAGCCATGATTGATTCATTCCATGAAACAAAGTGTTTAATAAGAGGGGAATTACCACCCTAAAGCTAGTTTCCACCTAAATACGTCACTTTACACAAGTTAAATGCATTATAAATACCATTTCATTTTGTCTAATGGGAGAAGCTAACAGTTAACTTCCTGTATAATGTTACCAGAAGATCCGTTTTTTGCTGTGTTAAAAGCATTAATGCATTAGTGTCCTCTTCCTACGCCAAGCTGTGTTGTCTCAGTGTCACCTTAGTGCTCTCAGAGAGTCCTGTCCCTCAGACCTGTCATAATCTATTACATGTAGCTGCAGGTTGGTGAAAGGGCTCCACTTTTCTCTACTTCTACTGCTGCTTCTGCATCATCTTCATTCTTCACAGTTTAACCTTCAATTACCAGCCTTTCTTTGTCTCATGTCTAGTCCTTTTTTATTATTATTTATATCAGAATTCAATCAGAAGTTTCTAAAAAATAGTGACAGTAAAGACTTTCACATTCAATTTTGCCATCATAGGAATAAAGTACATTTACAAAATATACTAAAATAGAAAGTAGTACTTTTAATTTGTTACACTATCTCACAAATTTACTGTTTTTACTGTATTTTTGATCAAATAAATACAGTCTTGGTGAGGCATAATGCTGCATTTAAACTGCAAAGCATAATGCACAGATCTTTTGACCATATACATTTTTCCCCATTTGTTTATATTCACTTAAAACAACTTCGGAAGCACAAAAGGAGGAGCGATGACAGTGAAGGACGAGAGAGGACCAGGCCTGGACTATTTGACGTTATGTTTTGATTGTGTGTGTGTGGGGCAGTCGTCCATGAGGGGCTGCCGCTTTTACTTTTGTTTTGTTTGTTTATTTTATATGATTAAAGTTGTGAAATGCTGGCCGGTTACTGCCTCCTTCTTCCCTGAATATCAAACCATGTTAAACCATGTTGTTTACACGTGTGCAACAATGTACAATCTATGTCAGACATGAATAAAAACTTTTATTTTTTGTGCTAGTGTAAAAGCAGCCCAAGAGACAGTGTGCTCTGCTAAGGCAAATGCTGACCAAGTATTTGAAGGTTGAACACGTGACCTCACTGGCTACTGATAGAGCAGGAATCAATCAGCTGTGCACTATAAAGATTATGTGATTGCAAGCAGGTTGAGTTGGGGACCTAGAGTTTCATGACAGAACTTTGTATATGTGTTCTTAAGTCACTCCAGACATTGTATGTCAGTCAGAACTCTGACCACTAATTGATCATGGTCACTGATAGAGCAGGTATTTGGCATTTGGTGGTCTACTACCAGACCAGGATATTTAGGACATTGATTTGGGTAGCTGCAGCTGAGAGCTCTGAAAGCATATCCTCTGCCACTTAATAGCTGTTGTCTGGTACCCGAAGACAGGAGACAAGCCTTTGGCGTCCGACAGAAAGAGAAGGAAGAGACAGAAAAGTTTTCCTGAGATGTTTTGAATCTGGCTTCTTAGAATTTAGTGGAAGTGATCTAACCGTGGCTTTCAAGAAATAAGGGCTCACAGTTTGAGGTTGGCAGAGAGGATACACTGGTTTTGTTTGGATTTAGAAAGATGCCTTTGAATCTAAAGCCCGTGGGATCTGTCAAGAACACGTCAAATCTGCAGAACGCAGCCTGACTTTTTTTTTCTTCTGTGGAACACAATAGAAGATATTTTGAACAAAAAGTTACTGCGATCCAGTGTTTGGATGGTAAAATTCTTCAAAATATCTTCTTTTGTGTGCTTCTCTTAGGTTTATGGTGTTGTATTGTAGTATGGGTATAACATGTTGTTCATTTTGTTTCTTGCATACTTCAGTGTTCTTGTGTAATTCAGTCCTGAAGTTAATCCTAAAGTAGGCTTATCGTTTAGTACACCAGGTTCTTATTGCCTGTCTGCTCTGGTAATACACAGAATCATGCATCTGTTCTCTGTCAGATACATTGACCTGAAAATGACCTAATTATTTATTCATGTAGAATCAGACGTGCACTTAAGGTTTCACTTTTCCTGCATTGTTAATGCCAGGTATATATAATTACACTAAAATGGCTAAATGGTTGTCAAACAAGTACATAGTTTTATCATTTGAGCATTACTCATGTTATTTTAGGAGTTTAGACTGATCAATGAAATATGGAGGTATTCTCTTGAATTAATAGCTAATGAGTTGTTAATGGGTTATTGAATAACTATGATATTCTTTTTAGAGATTACCAACTGCTGCCACTCTGCAGACTTTGAATAAACTCATTCGTGTTTTTATTTTAAGGATGAAAAATAAATGTTCATCCTTCATCCCTTTCCATTTTAAGACATGCACTTGACTTGGGGATTTCAGATTTCAGAAGTGTTACTGTGTATGAGTGTTTGTATGTGTGGGTGTAGTGTGTTGGTGGTGATCATTTTTAGAGACTTACATCCTGTTCAATGCAGAGACTGAATCACACATTCACACAAATAGAGCTAAATTACCAAGATGGTGCTCTAAAGCAGGTCAAATTACAGTTAAACAGCAATCCGCACTGAAAAATGAATCATTGTGTGATGCTCAACGGTGTCATGGTAAACCGAGTAGACCTTCGCATCTCTTCAAGTACACTACCGTTCAAAAGTTTGGGGTTGCTAAGTTTTTTTTTTTACTGTTTTTGAAAGAGGTCTCTTATATTCACCAAGGTTGCTACTGTTTCATTACAAATACAGTAAAACAGTAATATTATAAAATATTTTTAGAATGTGAAATAACTGTTTTTATTTTAGTATTGAAATGTAATTTATTCCTGTGATGCAAAGCTGAATTTTCAGCATCTCTTCAGTGTCACATGATACTTCAGAAATCATTCTAATATGCTGATTTGCTGCTCAAGAAACAATTCTTATCATTATCAATGATATTGTATATTTTTGTACCCTACAATATATTACATGAGATTCTGATTATACAGACACGCTGTCTGTATAATGCACAAGGCAGACAAATGTATGTGTGCAATCTGTTTGATTTATTAATCTGTCAGTATTCGAAAGGATTATATGCATTATAATTACATATAATTTTTAGACTTAATTCAAATACAGACAAACTTTCTGTTATCCAATCTGTTAAAAATGTTATCCTATCTCTGTTCATATTTTTTGCCACGATGTCAGCATGTTTTCTCAGCTGAAATGTTGGTGCATCTCTAATTCCTTCCCATATTTTTGCTCAATGCACAAGTCAGAAACTCTTTGTCCCAGTGCAGACTGGACTCCTGATGCCCAGACAGCCGTAATAATGCCCATATGGCATTGGATCAGCATGGCTTAACATATTAGTGTTACCCTGAAGGTTTAAAGCTCTGGTTAGGATGCTCTGTGCAAACATGAACCTGCAAAAACGGCATGTACAAACCCTGAATTGCACATCTTATCTTATAACCTAACCAGTAAACACATCTTGAACATCTATCAAGCCACATAGACAAACAAATGGCTAGTTCTACTACATAATAATGTGTATATAAGCAGCAACATCCTGAAAGGTAACACACACTCATAAACAGCACAATGGCAGTATCTATGTAAGCACTGTACGGTAATGAGTCTCAGTGCAGCCTGTGTGTGCTGTATTTAGCTCTGTTGTTACACAATAGTCTTGCGCTCTCTCTCTTTATCACAATCACCTTGCACTCTCACACACAAGCAAAAACTCTCAAACGGACCACACTGGCACAATCACACACGCTCAGATCAGACCTTCTGGTGACCAAACGTCTTATCTCTGCAGGGAGTTTGGGATCAGCCACCTGCATTAATCACCTGGAATAAGTATTCAAGTATAATGCAGTCAGAGCTGTGGCTTATTGGTTGTTGGCATGCTAACACATTAAGATGGGAGAAGAGGATAGAGAACTCACTCACATAATTTCCTGTCTTCTCTCTACTACCCCTTTCCATATATTGTTGCCGCAAGCAATTGGTTCTATTATTCAATTTGTTCCAGTTTATTTTACCATGTAAATAGAAATTTAAACCTTCATACTAGTCATTTACAGTACTATTTGATCAAAGTTAGCAGGTGTGATCTGAAGGAGGCAGAGGAAAGGTCATAGGGATGTTTAAATGTTGTGGTGGAAACTGATCCAGGATCAGCCGGATCAAACCGGATGCTCAGCTCTGGCTTGATTCCTGGATTATTGCTTTGACTCTTCTTTCCCCCTGTCTGGGATGCTCTCTCACCTATCTTTATGTCCGTGATTAGATTTCATATGACTGCATCTATGGGTACCATTTACTGCAAAGAAATTAAAGTGTATCTATACACTACTATTCAAAAATTTGGGGTTAGTACGATATGTTATTGTTTTGAAAGAAATCTCTTATGCTCATCAAGGCTGCATTTATTTGATTAACATACAGTAAAAACAATAATGTTGTAAAATACTGCATCATTACAGTTTAAATGTGTTTAGTTATATTTTCCCCCTGTGATGGCAAAGCTAAATATTCAACCGCTATTACCCTAGTGTTCAGTCTCATATGATCATTCAGAAATCATTCTAATATGCTGATTTGCTGCTCAAGAAAAATTTGTTATTATCTATGTTATAAATTTTGCTGCTTAATATTTTTTGTGGAATTTGTGATACCGTTTTAGGACTGTATTGTGTACAGGTTTATATTACATTGTGGCGACCAAATGCCCCCACAAGGATAGTAAAACCTGAGATCACCTACATTGTGGGGACCAGGTTAATAATGGGTTAATAAACATACTAAATTATATATTTTTTGAAAATGTAAAAATGCAGAAAGTTCTGTGTGATGGGTAGGGTTAGTGTTGGTGTAAGAGGACAGAATATTCAGTTTGTACAGTATAAAAACATTACGTCTATGGAGAGTCCCCACAAAGATGGTGAACCAGACGTGTGTGTGTGTGGTTTAAGTAATCTGCTGGTCATGAGTAAGGTAGGAAAATTCCTCTCTCAGTTTTAGATGCAAAGGAGGAAATGAAACAAGTTCAATACAGCAGCTTTTCACCACAAACCTCTTAGCACTGGAAATTCACAGTTTAATCTGTATATCAGCCAGACACAAACACACATACACACACAGACCTTACAGTACAGCTCAGGGCAGTAAGTCAGACAGGGTGAGTTTGTTCCTCTAAGTGATCTATCTCCTGCTTTCTCTAATTTTAATCATGACACTTTATACTCCCCGGCACAATTTAGAGGTCACCACTGGCCGCAAAGATGCACACTGTCTGACCTCTGAGTGTGAGGGAGACCGTGAGAGGACAGGCCTTGTTATGAGGACCATTAACTCTTCATTCCCAAACCAGCACTTTTGTTCACATCTTGTACTTACACATGGTAAACCTTCCATGTGATTTTTATTACAAAAAACATGCTTTAATATGTCCATAATATATTCTTTAACTGGCCTGAAGTGTTTTAGCCCATCAAATGTGAGGGAATGTTGTTCTTAACCAATTATTGCAGGACAAAATAGAACTTGGTGTGTGGTACAATTTAATTTTTAGATCTTTTTTTTGTTAATCTGTAGTACATTAATGCATTATGTGTGTTAAAGGAATATGTGTTTTAAATAATCAGTTCTCTCTTTGTCCGCAGGGGTGGTCTGATGTGGAGGTTGAGGAGGATACTGATCTGGGTGCTGGGAATCTATATCGCTATCCCTGTTATCATCAAACTCTGTCCAGCAATACAAGCAAAATTAGTATTTTTAAACTTTGGTGAGTTTTCTTATCCAATCTTTTCAACTTGGCCAAACTACATATACATTTTGGGATGAAAGCCAGAAGTTTGCCATATACTTAGGGCATTCTTTGTATACTTTGGCATTTAGACAAGAGTTTTTTTTTGTGTGTGTGTGTGTGTGTATGTATGTGTTTTGGATATACTTTTGTTATCTTAAACAAGTGTTTTGGTCAGTCTTTGTAAACTTTGATATTCATGTCAGTATGTTTAAACTAAACTAATTCTTGTGAGTATTTTTTATGTTTTGCAATGCCCAGACCAATCATTTTGCTTTTGCATTTTGTTATTCAAGCAAAGCTGTCATTATTTTGGTTGCTGCATCAGTTTCTGTCGATGTATAATTTAATACAGTAACTTGATGGGTCAGTTTCCATTATTATCTGCTGCTGCAAGGACACGCTTAGGGCAAAACACCTCAAGGGAAATGTAGTATCCAAGGAGATTGTTACACTGCATTTTCCCCTGTGAAATATTCAGCATGCTCAGAACAACTCTGAAGACACATTCAGTCACACACACTTAAAGTCATCAAATAAAAACAGCATAGTGCATCTTCATAAAATCAAATATTTTGCCCGTTTCGGAGTTGAGAAATAATAACTACACTCTGTGGCATTTAAAAATTTATGAAGAAACTTTTTGGATACAAAAGTGAATTTTTAATCTTGTCCTAATTTATACTTTTATGTACCTCTTTCATGGTAATTTTACAGTTTGAGGTTGGTAAGATTTTTTTAAATGTTATTGAAAGAATTCCCTTTTTAATATGTTGATTTGGTGCTCAAGAAACATCTGAAGCTGAAGTTGCATTGTTGACGGAATATTGAATAGAGGGCAGGGTGCTGTTTTGGCGCACCTCCTCTTCATCCCTCGCTCATAGTAGACTGGCGGTTGGAGGGGAGTGATTAATGTTATTCTACCCAAGCCATCAAACGGACATCATCAGAGAAGGAACGCCATTCCAGAGCAGAAGCTAATTTTAATTTTTTTTCTGTGGATTAACTTGCACAGGTTAATTGTACGCCACAAGACTAGTAATGTGAGCTAACAAAGCTAACTACACCATGGTCCCACGATTTCAACGTAACCACTACTAAGCTTCCGACAACTCTTGCAGTTTTTATCTAAAACATTTTCCCAGAAAGTTTGAGTTAGAATAGTTTATGAGAGCACAATTATAAGCATAATAAAGCGGACTTAGTTGACCTGTTTGGCGTGAAAACACTTAATCTCCTCGACAGCCCCTGTAGTCCCATTTATCCACTTGTTAGTAACGCCTTTTTCAAGACAATGTATTTTATGTCGTAGAATACAACGTGAAAGTGTCTTGAGCTTGTGTTCACAACAGACCTTATTTCAGCCATTTATCCAAAATCCCATTAAAAAAACATTGACTTCGGGACGATGGAACCAGAAGTGCTAAAATGCTAACTTGTTTCTGCGTTCTTGGCCTACAAAGTGACATCATACCTGCACCACTCTATTGCCTATTCACATGTTGTAGTCTTTGAAAAAAAACTTGATGTTGTCAGCTTTTTGTTCAAAATGTTGCTTTTTTTTTTATGAAACTTACCCATATTCAAGTATTGCTAAACAAAGAATGAATGAAGCTAGAATAAGATGGGGTTTTTTTTTTATTAAAAATGATTAAAAATGCTGGTGGTGGCTGGTAACTATTTAAAAAAAAAAATGCTGGCGGGGAAAGAGTTTATGAATACAAAGTATAAAAAAAACAGCATTTATTTTAAATAGAGATATTTTTTAACAATGTACGTTTTTACTGTCACTTTTGATCAATATAATGCATCCTTGCTGAATAAAACTTAATTTCTTTCAAAAATCCGACTGACCCCAAACTTTTGAATGGTAGTGTACCTGTGAGTGTTCAGTATCGCTGATCCACAGTCTCTACTTTGTCCTCTTGTACTGAAGCCTCAGCACCTGTTTTGCAACATAATGTCTTTTGGTATATAAAAGTGTTATCAACTCTGCTGGACATCATGACATTAATAAGACATTTCAAACATTAAAGTTTGGATACACAGTTGCAGTTTGGGTTTATAGACAGCGTTTTGTTTAGCCTGGCAAGCCAAACCCACATCAAGATGTTGGTTTACAACATTACATTACATTTGCTGCCGCTAGGGTGCGTCTAGATTTCTAGGCTACCTTTTGTTGTTACGACCAAACAAAGCCGTCATTCATCCATCAATCCAGTTTAAATGCCCACTCTGTTCAACGCCGAGATCCTGTTTCACTTCGACAGCCTCTCACATGTCTCTCGGTCTTATCAGATTATTCCTATGTTGTCACATCATAGTTTCATTTCTCTGATATTAGTCATGGTTCTGTGGTGTTTTGGGCTGATGTTAGCATTAGCATTGTCAGCAGTGTCACACGGCTTCTGTCAGCTGATGTGTTTCTCCACACTATGTTCTGCTTCTGTTTGCAGTCAGAACTAATAATGGACATACTCTGTGTAAAAGTGAGACTGTAAGCATCCCTGTGTCTGCTTTACTCAGAGAGAAATCTGTGACTAAGGTTGGTGAATTTAGTCTAGTCATCAGTCTCCTGAGAAAGCTTGTGGCACACTTTCAGTTCTTAAAAGGCAACCTGAATGTTATTCGTAGGTTCTTGCAGCACAAACAGTCATTATATAGATTCACGTGACTGTTTTCCAGTCTTACAGTGACCAAACTTGCAGAATTGCAAAAACCTTCGTATGAAATGATTTACCAGCATGATTACTTCATTGGTAAATGTTCAATAACGATTTATTATTTCATCAAAATTTGTCTTTATTGAAGAGAGTGTAAAATTAAAACTCATCTTAAATCTCATCAGCAGTTCTTTGTATGGAAAATGGAATTTATAAATACAGTAGAGTTAAACTAGAATTAAACAATCTTTTTTTTTTTTGCTTCTGTACCTTTAAGACTCCTATAAGTACACTACCGATCGAATGTTTGGTGTCAGTAAGATTTTTTAAATGTTTTTGAAAGAAGTCTCTAATGCTCATCAAGGCTGCTTTTATTTGATCAAATATACAGGAAAAACAGTCATATTTTAAAATATTTTTACAGTTTTTCTATTTTATTAATTTTTCAAATGTAATTTATTCCTGTGATGGCAAGGCAAAGCTGAATTTTCAGCATCATAACTCCAGTCTTCAGTGTCACATGATCTAATATGCTGATGTCTTATATTTATCGATGTTGATAACCGTTGTGCTGCTTAATATTTTTGTGGAAATCAAACTTTTTTTTTTTAGGATTCTTTGATAAAAAGAAAGATAAAATAAAATAATATTTGAAATCTTTTGTAACATTAAAAATGTCTTTACTGTCACTTTTGATCAATTTAATGCATCCTTGCTAAATATGAGTATTAATTTCTTTTTTAAAATCGTACTAACCCCAAACTTTTAACATAGTGTACATTACGTTTGTTATGATTGAATAATCTACAAGTACTATTATAGATTAAACTGACGTCTATTAGATAAATTGATAAATCTATCAAACAAAATTTGCTGCTATGTAACACAATACAAAATTAAAGTGCATTAATATTAACTGAGCCATGCAGAAGTTTCTTGGAGATGTATAAATCTCAGTGGTCAAATGTTAAAGGCAACATGAAATAAAAATTGACACTATTTTAACTTATTTCGTTTTCAACTGACGATTCCGTTCTGGTATCTGATGCCGACTTTCCAAGATCCCATCAATTCCCGTTGGATAAAATAAAAATAATTCTGACCTACTTTCTTTTTTCCATGGAATATCCTGTTTATCTGAGAAATGCATCAGAATCAGCTTCACATTGACTGATTTCTCTCTGTTTCACTCTCTTTCAGTGCGAGTGCCGTATTTTATAGATCTGAAGAGACCACAGGATCAGGGCTTGAATCACACTCACAACTTCTACCTACAGCCGGAGGAAGGAATCAACATTGGAGTGTGGTGAGAGCACAGACACAGACTACGGCTAAAATACAGACACAGCCTGGCTTACCTCCACTCGCTATCTCTCTGTCTCTCTGTCCTCACATTCTCTACCCTACAGTTTCTGTCCCTCTCTCTCTCTCTCTGCCTATGGCCATGGCTGTCTTTCTGAAGGGCGAACTTATTGAAACGCAGCCTGTGGCCCAAAGTATGTAAATCCGTAGTGACAGAGGACTGCACGGGCCCGTGGCTGCTGGCCATTGGGTGTGACTGTGAATCTGTGTGTTTGACTTTCACTGAGCAACAGTGGAAAGGGCCATATAAGCCTCCAGGCACTGATGCTTTAGTTTTCTCTCCGTAAATAAGCTCATTTGTGTACTGGTCATATTCAATATTGAATAGGAGAATCTTTTATAATAAATTCTTGGTGAAGTCCTGAGAGAGTACACTACTATGTTTGGAGTTAGTAAATTTTATTTTTGAAAGAAACTAATACGTGAAATGAATAATCCAACAAGGATGCATTAAATTGGTCAAAAAAGTGACAGTAAAGACATTTATAATGTTGTATATGTATAAGGTTGAAAAATGAAAAATATATATATTTCAAATAAACGCTGTTCTTTTGAATTTTGAGTTTTTGAAAACTCAGGAAGAATCCTGAAAAAAAAAAAACAGTTTTCAACATTGACAACTATAATAGTAATTTCTTGAGCAAATCAGCATAATAGAATGATTTCTGAAGGATCATGTGACACTGAAGACTGGAGTAATGATGCTGAAAATTCAGCTTTAAATTACATTTTAATATATTTATTTTATACTGCAATAATATTTCATAATATTACTGTTTTTACTGTATTTTTGATCAAATAAATGCAGCCTTGGTGAGCATAAGAGACTTCTTTCAAATACAGTAAAAATTTGACTGACCCTAAACTTTTGAATAGTAGCACATGCATGTGAATCAAACTTTTTCACTATATCAAGTGCAGGAAGCAGTGTTGTAACAGCTGTATGTTTTCTCTCTCTCTCTCTCTCTCAGGCACACAGTACCTACAGTGATGTGGAGGGAGGCTCAGGCAAGAGATCCTGAATGGTTCGACAAAAGCTTCCAGTCCAATCACCCTGTCATCCTGTATCTCCATGGTAATGCTGGAACAAGGTAAACAAACACTCAGGGACACGGGATCAACATCACTTTCTAAAGCCCACTCAATCTCAAAAATGATTCAGTTGTCCGTTAAAGGCCAGTTCACACTGCACCAACAGTTTGTCAGGTTTTGTCGGATCCGTGTGTGTTACCCATCAGCATATGTTGCTGTTGTTTTTGCTCATTGAACATGTTTGTTGGGTCGTTCTTTAATCTGGGGATTGTCTGTGTTGTTCGCTGTCGGTGCAATGTGAATTGGCCTTAAGGCTGGAATACAATACACAGCTTTTGCCCAGATTTTTCTCACAATTTACAGTCAAGAGTCGTCGATGCTAGTTGCCGATTTCACAGAAAATCGTATTGTGTGTGATGGGCACAGACTCAGATTTTTTGCTTCAGACTATGATTCCAGCCATATGGAGGAAATCAAACATGTTTGATATTTTAAGCATATTGTTTTCATTTGTCATGCACCTCGTTGCTAGGAGAGTTTGTTGTGTTCAGAACATGATGTAATATGATAGTATGACGCCCATATTTCTCTGTTACCATTTTACAAAGTCGGCAAATGTCGGATGCCTGATGTTTTAAAATCTGTTCAAATTTGAAAAGTCATGTAGTGTATTCCAGGCTTTATAAGGATTCTGTCAAATGCAGTTCAATAGATGCAGTTGTTTGGTCACTTTACTTGAGTATGTTTGTGTGTGTGTGTGTGTTTCAGAGGAGGGGATCACAGAGTTCAGCTCTACAAGGTAAAAAAACAAAAAAACAATTGCCTTAAATTTTCACCGCCGTTAGGTTTGCAGTCAATAAGATTTTTTTGTAAAGAAATTAATTATTTTGTTCAGCAAAGATGCATTAAATTGAAAAGTGGCAGTAATGTTACAAAAGACTGCTATTTAAAGTAAAGGCTGTTTATTTAAAGACTTTTTATCATCCATTTGAACAAAAAAGTATCATGATTTCCAGGAAAAAGCTGTTTTCAACATCAACAAAAAAAGTTTCTTGAGTATCAAATCAACGTTTCACAATATTACTGCTTTACTGTATTTTTTATCAGATAAATCTTTGAAAAAAACATTTAAAAAAAGATTACCAGCCCCCAAATTTTAAACGGTATATTTAAGATTTGAAAGCTCTGTCTGGAGGGTTCGTACGCCATTTGGAAATGTATGGATTTTGATTTAAGTCATTTCTAGGTTTGGATGAGTATGGAAAATATTTGTGTTTCCAGACTATTGCCCTAATTCAGTTTTCTAAAATATAAAAATAATAATTTCTACAAATAAATTGATCATACAAGCAGAGTTCTTTTCCCCATGGCGTTTAGAGCAGGCTGCCAAAAGATCAGTGCTAGGCTGGATCTGCTGGAGGGAGTCTCTGCTGTGATTGGTTGTTACAATGAAGTGTAATTATTTGTTAAATAGTGTTTACAAGTATTTTTATGCTTTATCTAACAACCAATGAAGCAAAGTGAATGGACATAAACATTCCTTCTGTTGCAGCAGGGATTGAAGGTTTCCTGTTATTTAAATTTACATGACAAAAATGAATAACATTGCACTGTTTTAGCATTGTAGTTTTAATAAAATGCTGGGGTTTGGTGTTAATTGATTTGTTTGAGCTACAGTAGTTATAAACTTCCGGCAATTATTTGGCAACTTAATAGCATGTTAACAGCTGGATTTTAAAGGAATAGTTCACCCAAAAATTCAAATTTCCTGAGTATTTACTCACCCCAATGCCAACCAAGATGTATATGACTTTCTTTCCTCAGTTGAAGACAAATTTAGGTTTTGGAGGGAACCATTCCAGGATTTTTCTCCATCTAATGCAAGTGAAAGTTCCCCAACGTAAACCATTTCTGACAGTCTCAAAATCCATATTTAGGCAGCTTCAAAGGGCTCCACACAACCCCAACTGACAAATAAGGGTCTTCTCTAGCCAGATAATGAGTCATTTTTAGAAACAAATAAAAAATTATTTAATTTTTAACTACAAATGCTCACCTTGGTCCTGCTCTGTGAAAAAAAGTCATATACATTTTGGATGGCCTTGGAGTGAGGAAATGATCAGGAAATTTTTCCTTTTGATTTTTCCTTTTTCCATTTTAAAAATGGTGTGAAGAATCTACAGAGAAGTTCTGAAAATTTGAGTCTGGAAAAGTATGGATTTTTTATTTTTATTTTTTTTATTTATGGAAAATGAGCAGGAACCCTTTTTTTGTCTATTTGATTAATGTCAGACATTTTCTTTTCCTGTCTCTGCAGGTTCTTAGTTCATTAGGCTACCATGTAGTCACATTCGATTATAGAGGTATGTTGGGTGTCATTTTTAAAGCATTATCCTATCATTTGAGTCAGAATCCCATTCCCAGTGCCGGATTGAAGCACCATGTGGTTTTGTTTGTTTGTGCAGGTTGGGGTGACTCTGAGGGCAGCCCTTCAGAGAAAGGGATGACGTCAGACGCCCTCTTCCTCTACCAGTGGATAAAGCAGCGGATTGGCCAGAAGCCCCTGCACATCTGGGGTCATTCACTCGGCACAGGGTGAGATGAACTCGCCGGAGCCATCTCAAAGAGCTCTGAGGATAGTGTTCCTTTCTCTAGAAGTGGAACTTCTTGTTCTTGGAATATTATTTTGGCATTCATTTGACATGAAGGAATTGATTGTGTAACTCCCTGTGGCATATTTGAACTGCTGCTGATGCTGTACATTCCTGTTTTTCCAGAGTGGCCACTAACCTAGTGAGACGGCTGTGTGACAGGGGTACGTGATCATTAGTTTGTGTATACTTATGGGCAGGAATGTTGAAACTGAGAACAAACTGTAGCCAGCAGTGTAAAACTACAATTTGACAGCTGGTTACAGTCGGTTGAACCTTTATCCTTCAATGGCTAGCACCCATTTACCTACCTTCAAAGAAATCACATTGAATAAAGGGATGAATTCTATGTCACCTCATTATTATTCATGAGCCAATCACATTCTTGGAGACATGTTCCCAAATGAAATGATTGAAAATCCAAAAGTGTGATTTTCCAGGGCTGTAAAAGTTGTGGAAATTAATACAATCTTAAAAGGTCATGGACATTTCTATAGTCAATATTCACTGCTATTCAAAAGTTTGGGGCCAATCAATAATTCTATTCAGCAAGGAGGCATTAAATTGATCAAAAGTGACAGTAAAGACATTTATGATAATACAAAGAAAATTTATTTCAGTAAATTACTGTTCTTTTGAACTTTTTGGTCATCAAAGAATCCTGAAAAAAATTATCAGTTTCCACAAACAAATTAAGCGGTACAACCGTTTTCAACATTGATAATAACAAGAAATGTTTCCTGAGCAGCAAATCAGCATATTAGAATGATTTCTGAAGGATCATGTGACGCTGAAGACTGGAGTAATGATGCTGAAAATTCAGCTTTGAATCACAGGAATAAATTATTATTTTTTAAATATATTAAAATAGAAAACAGTTTTTTTTTATTGTAATAATATTAGGTTTTTAATCTATTTCTGATTAAATAAATTCATCTTTGGTGAGCAAAAGAGACTTCTTTCAAAAACATTTTAAACAAAAGTGTAACTAAAGTATTTATTTGGCTAGAGTTTACTGTTAGTGAGTGTGATCTATATCAAGCCATTTTTCAAAATCCTAATCCTCACAAATGACTGGAAAAGTGATAGCTAATTCTGGAAAAGCATTGGTCAGAAAGTTTGGAAACCCTAAATGTCAAATTTGAGTCTAAAACATTAGTTAATATTATTTAATAATAATTATAATTGGCTCACATAAAGAACAATGAATGTAAATTGAAGTGCCCTGATCGCCAACAAGAGTTTAGGGAAATTATTTCTTTATTTCTTGTCAGTAAGGAAGCTCCAACTCTGATTTGACGTTTCAGAAATAGACAAGCTTTAATAGGCACTGACTAGATTAAGAGTGAACTTATGTAATCGGCAAGCACTTCAAGTCTTTAAGTTATATAAGCCTGTATTTGAGCTGCTGTTACAAAACTTGAAGGAATTATGCAGACTTCCTTCCTCTGTGTTTACAGGAACGCCCCCTGACTCGCTGATTTTAGAGTCGCCCTTTACCAATATCAGAGAGGAAGCCAAGAGCCATCCCTTCTCTATGGTGAGAAATCAAGTTCCTGTTCACTCTCAAAGCATCATGTATTGCCTTTGTGCCACGAATAAAAGCAAAACTGACCTTGGACATTGCTATATGTTTATTTATTATATATGTGTAACAGGTTTACAGATATCTACCAGGCTTTGACTGGTTCTTCCTGGATTCAATTACTGCAAATGACATCCGATTTGCCAGTGATGAGAAGTAGGTTCTTCTTGTCTTCTATTTTGTTTGTTTCTCTGTAAGTTTAAGTGTGATAGTTTGTTTACCCTGTGTCCACCAAGGGAAACTGTTAAGTGTTTACACATCACTGTGTCCTCACAGCTGTGTTGAGCTAATAATCTCGGCTCTCTGTTCTGTAGCATTTTACATGCTGGAGGCTTCGTCTTCCTCTGAGAATTTGTTTTAGAAACAGACTTAATGTGAATGCTTGTATACTCTAAAGAGAGCACTTTAGTATTCAGCCCCACGTGACCATTGATTCTTCAGACATAGATGCAGTGAGCTTGCAATTCATTACACAGACCTCCAGTGCAAGTTCCCAGGCTGTAATAACACAAGACCTATGAAATCCCTATAAGGTTGTACCTCTTTTGAGTACTTTGGAGTATTTCAAACACCTGAAAATGTGTCTGCCTGTCTCTTAGTGTCAAGCACATATCCTGTCCGGTTCTGATCCTGCATGCAGAAGATGACACAGTCGTACCCTTCCAGCTGGGAAAGAAGGTAAAGCATCAACGTCAAACAATGACAGGGTACATTTAAAGGGATACTTCACCGATTAGCATTAAGCTTTGTATCAGTAGAAACCCGGTAGTATTTTCGACTGACCGTGCTTCCCTCCCTCATGTCCCCCTGAGACGAGAGATTTCTGTGTTGTGTGTCTGGGAAAAAACCTCTGATGATGATGAAAAATCGTCTTTTTTGAAAAATCGGAGGCTTTTTTGGCCAGAGGCTAGACTACAGCCAGTAGTTGGAGCTAGTTCCACATGTTTTCATCCCGCCCATAGGTGGGATCTCACGATAAAACGGTGTCTTTTCAGTTTCGAATCAACTAGTAGCCTAGTTGGATCATTTATTTTGATACTGCCCTCTGTAACCGGTAGGCGTGGCTTGGGAGTGGCCTTGTAGGGCAGCGAAGCAAGTGCATTCTGGGAGTTGTTGTCTTTCATCCACATGAGCCAAAAATACATTTTCTGGCTTTTCTCAGTCTAGAAGGCACCAACTTCTAAAATAATTTCACATTTCTACTACATAAATTATTTAAATACACATACATCTTTCCAGCGGTGAAATATCCCTTTAAAAGTGTAGAATGGATAGTTGAGACTCTAAATTCTGATTGGATGAGATATGCTAATTATACTTGGATTACAATAATTTTGATCACTTGTTATGATTAAACATAATTTCTGCTTTTTAAAGCACATATGGCATGTCTGATGGTATTTTTTTTAAAACTTTTATCTGCCATGTTTCTCAGGCTCAAGTTTTGCTATATACATGTGAGGATGTGTATTAAACAACATGTTACATGCCAAACAAAATCATATACCATATAAAGTTGCAGTAAAAATAGGTTTTGTTTTGCTCAGAAATAACCTTAACCTAAATATATCTTCATTACAAACCATTGGTCTCAATTTGTTTCTTTTTTAATATTAACTAACATTATTATACTATATAGAACACAACCACAGTGTTACTTATAGCTGTTTGATGTAGGGTTATTATAGTTTACTAAAACCATTAAAAAAATCTGTTACTTGAAATAAAGTAAACATTAAAGAGGCTATATGCGATTTTCTGAAATTTAAACTCGCGACTGACACCTGTGGCCAAAAAACGGAACTGCTCTTCCTTTCTGCTCGCTCTCGTACGTGCACACTTCACAAGTCATCCGCTGCAAAGAAGTCAACATCATGTTTACAGAGGTAAGAACAGTCAAATACATATATTGTTTGAGAAACTAAGTTTGTTTGCTGACTAGCGGTGGTGGCAGAGTGATCTGAAACGTTTAACATGAACGCGCTTGACGTCACATCCGCAGACAGCGCGCGAAAAATCCGACCCGACAGAAATTAGGAAAAATAGGATACAGGCTTATAGGTGCACCCACTGTGAGCTGACAAGGTGTCAGTATGCTCATCAGGAGATGTTTGAGTCATAAATGGTCAAATAAAAAGGCTATTGTTACGTTTATTTTGGGGAAAAAGTTGCATATAGCCCCTTTAACTGAAATAAAATATAAAAACCGTAAATGTATTTTATTTCAGCTAGTTGCTACAACATTTCTCAATTTTATTTTGTTTATCTTGATAATAGCCATTTATATATATATATATATATATATATATATATATATATATATATATATATATATATATATATATATATATATATATATATAAACTACTAAAAAAGTCAAAACAAAATGACAATGAAATTATTATAATCTCAGTGCTACTAAAATAACACTGGTTTTTATACAACAATAATAATATATTATGGTAGCTGCTAATGCATTTGTTTTTTTTAAGATGGTTTGTTCTCTGTAATAATATTAATAATAAAAAAACAATATATTATTATATATTTATATTATTATTTTATATATAATAAAAATTATATTATAAAAATATAATTAATATAATATAATCATTATTAGTATTAATAATAATAACAACAACAGTAATCATATAAAATGGTACCTGCTAATACGTTTGTTTGAAAGATGCGTTCTCTCTGTTTATCCACAGCTGTATGATTTGGCGGCTCAGAGTAAGAGTCTGAATGGACATAAGGTTCAGTTCATCCCGTTCTCCAGCTCTCTGGGATACAGACACAAGTTCATCTACAAGAGCCCACAGCTACCAAATATACTCAGGTATGTACTGTACACTTTACAAACTGCTGCCATCTGAACTTTTTCCCAGTGCTCGGTGCTGACAAAACAGTTCAGCAACATTAATCTTTTTTTTTTTTTTGGGTGTGAATACAAGCTATTTTTAGGATTGTGCCAGGTGGTGTAACATTCTGCTCCAGGTCCCTGACCAACAGCCGAGGCAATAGTAATTCAGACATACATAAATCACTGTCATTCCGCTCTGTTCCAGTTTGTGCTGGAACTGAACCAACAAACAGATCTGGTTTTATTTGAGATGGGGTTATTGGTAATGATTTCTTTAGGGAGACAGACCTTTACATTTCTTTTGTAAACACTTGAGGTGGGGTTCTCAAACATTTTGTCAACTGAACCGCTGTGATCAAAATGATTTATTTGAAATAGCCTGAGATTTAAGTAATAACCTTTAGTTTTCTAAATGTATTAAATTGAGTTCATAATTGAATGACTGATTCTTTTTTAAGTTGAGTTAAGTGTTATTTTAATTTGTTCACTTTTTTTAAATTATTAATTATATATTAAATACACCTGAATATATTTGGACACTGAGACAACTCTTAAACTTTATGTATTAGTTAAGGTCTGCAAGACTTTTCCCAAGAACTAACTGCCTTTCATGGACATGTTTTCTTTTTCTATTACTGTTTTTTTCAACTAGTCCGACTCCGAAGGTTATGTTTTCTGGACAAATTAGATCAATTTGTCTAAATTTTTAACTGTATATCTATGGTTTTATAATTGAAAACATTACAATTCTTCTGTGAAATATTTTGCTATCTATCTTTATATATGACACTGAAGTGTGGCTAAAGCATCATACTATTATACATATTTTTGTACATCAGTGTTTTTATAGATACATTTAATGTAATTTATATTGATTTAAATGTATATTTTTGTTTAGTTAATAGCATTTCTACAACTGTAGCAAATCCCGGTCAAGAATTATTTCTATTAGATTTTGAGAAATCTAATGTGTTTTTGTTCTCTTTGTCTCTCTGTCTCAGTGATTTTCTCAGTGCGACGCTTCCTCACATGTAGTCAAGATCATTTTACCTGACTGCCCTCTCTCACACACTGTCAGTTAAACACACACACAATGTACATTACCCGCACCGTGTACGTGTGCGCACACACAAGCATGGACTGAAGATGCACCGGCTCCTTTTGCATTCCTTTGTTAACACAACCTACGGAGGGAGAAAGTTATCATCTTTGAGAGAGTGATTTGTTTCGCTGCCTCCTGTTGTCATGGTAACAGATCTGAAGGGGCAGCTGGAGCACAAAGTATGCAAAATAATATGCAAATATGCACTGAAAATAATGCTTAAGTCATCGAGCCTCTTCAAAGGAAAGAAGTACAGATGAAGTTTTAACGATGGCACTGAGAAGACCACACAAGGATCGGGGTCAAAGGGACGAATCAGGGCAACTTGCTATAATAATGTCACCGTCAGTGCTGCTTGCTGACTGCGATTCACTGTTTTGTTTTTACGAACGTACAATAACCGACTTATTAACAATATCATGGACCTGAAATCCACTCAATGTGAACAGCGAGTTGTTTTAGGTTGAACTTGAATTATGTACAATAAAATGTCTTCTTTCTTTTTTGTTTCTTCCCATTTAAATGACGCGTCTCCTGAATGATTTTAAAGTGCAGATTTTTGTGCTGCCTTGGCATTAAAACTCTGTGACTTTTTTTATGGGGTTTATTGTGTATTGTGTTTTATGCTGTAATGTTTGCTTGGTACATATGCAACCCAACTGCAATCAGAACTCAGAATGAGCTTTTGACATGGCATTTCCCTCCCCAAATTCCCAATGTTGCATTATTTTAATGCATTTGGTTTATCTATGCTAGTTTGCATGCCAGTTACTGAAAAAAAAAAAAAGATTGTTGCACTCTCAAAAGAAAAAACTGTATGCAAAATCATTTTCTTTTCTTCGTTATGTGGGTTATATATTTTCTTTGGTGTTTATACTCACTTTGCACATTCCAAAAAATTATATATTAAAACCAATAATATGTTGGATACCCAAATAAAAAAAATCTTGATAACTTATTTTTATTAATATTACATTAAATTCATACCCTCCCCTTTATTATATAGAGGCAAAAATCAGCAACTCACTGATGTACACTACTGTTCAAAAGTTTGGGGTCAGTAAGTTTTTTTTCTCTTATGTTCTCCAAGGCTATATTTATTTGACCAAAAATACAGTAAAACCAGTCAAATTGAGTATTTTCCAAGTCTGGAAAAGTATGGAAAAATTTAAAATTAAGAATTTCTAAACTTATACAAGCAGAGCGGTTTCATGGCAAAATTGGTCATTTAGTGATTGTCTAACACGACAATGAATTTAAGGCGCACATTGTCATTACACGAAACTGTTTGTCTTTGCCATAAGCTCATTAAAAGAATGCGTGTGCCACTCAAACCAGCAACAGATGAAGGAACAAACGATCATTTAAATCAGACTGTACTTTGGTGGTCGTGCCACATCAAACCACATTTACAGTATCAAACCGTGTCAGAGGTGAATACATGGAGGTTATTAAGCACTTTCGGTTTCTTCGGTTCACTTCTAGAAAACCGATTAAAAATTCAAATTATAGATGACTACTGTATATCAAATAGAAAATAGTGTTGTATGCACCGTTTATGTTAAATATGAAGAATTTTCAGCATCATTACTGCAGTCTTCAGATTTGCTGCATTTCTTATTCTCAGTGTTGAAAACAGTTGTGCTGCTTAATATTGTGTAAACCATGATATTTTTTTGCAAGTTTTGTTTTATGAATTGCAAAAAAAACTTTATTTGAAATATTTTGTAACATTTGTCACTTTTGATCAATTTAATGCATCCTTACTGACTTGCTAATCATGGTTCATTCTGAACCAAAACTTTTGAACAGTAGTATACTTTGTTTACAGTTGAAAATATATCTATTTTTTCTAACAAGATCATTCTGACCCAAACTTCACTTTTAGTGTATCTTCCCATGTTTTATAGTTGCGTTCTCTAATTTGGCTGAATATTGACTCTATCAAATTTTGAGCAATAACGACACATATCTTTGATTTGCTCTGACATCTTGTCATGTATATTTGATGAACATATTTTCTTCCCAGTGTGCACTGACCAGCTGATAATTCTTATCTGCGAACACAAGTTAACTTCACTGTAATGTAGGCCTTTTGAAAATCGAGATCTGCTGTATTGTTGCTCTGTGTGTCAGGTTATATTTGTCAGACATTTTTTGGGCTGGTAATGATAGGAAGGTCATGTGTTCATGAAAGCTTGGATCGTCTCAAGGCTCTGTTTGTACAGTCAATGTTACTCTCAGAAAGAAATTGTTTTCTTCTGCCAGTTGTGGGCTCATGATGGACTGATACACTGGAAGCAAAACAACCAAAATCTCTTAATTTGCGAAGGATTATGTAGAATTGATCAAGTTTTAGCGAGACCACCAGGTCCTAGAGAAGTGCAATAACCTTATCTAAAGCCGAAGGACAACCATACTGTATGTAAGACCAAAAACAAACTATATAGAGGTATAAATGAAGCCACTTAATTATGTATCCTGTTTTGTTAGAATGTAAAAATGGACCACTGTATATTTGGATGTCACTGCTCTGAACACAGATTTTATTCTGTCGTCTTCGTTGATGTTGACCAAACTTTGCATATTTGAATTGAACACTTATATTTTAAAATTAGTTTTTGTAATGAAATGAAATACTGCCCAGTTATTTCAACAGCAACTGTTACTTTTTGCAGACTATATCATGCGTGGTTTACAATGTTTGTTTTCTTCTAAGCTGCTAAACCTTACTGGACACATGCACAGATGTAAGTACAGTATGTTTGTTTGTAAACAATAAAGGACTGGAAAAGAAATGAATCGCTTTCTGATATCCACTATTTTTAAAACCTTTATACTGAATCTCAGGACGGCATCATTTTAAGTACCTCACTGACTGACTTTTTTTCCATGTAGCAGAATACACATGCATATACATATAAATCACAATGTGAAAAATGTTAATAGACAGGGACAAACTCAAATCCAGGTAAACTAGTTATACTACAGGGAAGCTTGGGGTTAGTTTCAGTTTTCTTTTTCTTTTTTTTTATGTATCAGCTTTAGGCAATGCCTCATTCGTGCGTTCACTTTTACCTTACCCGACACCTGTTCAAACCATTCATTACTATACGGAGTGATATGAATGTGGCGTGACAAGCCTTCAATCTTTACAACAATGAACAGATTCTCCAACTTGCAATTGGAATTGCCTTGTTTAGTCATTTAAGTCAACATCACACTGTTTTTATTTATTTTATTATTTGTTAACAAGGTAATTTCCTTACAGTACTTGTGTAAAAAAAAAAAAAATAGCAAGAACAAGGCCTCAGTACAAGTGTGAATGTTCAAAGATGACATCCATAAGCATAAATGACAGCCTGGAATCTGAAATGCTGTTTAAAGTTGAAAAAAAGTCAGAGTTTGCTTTATGAAAAGGGTCATAGTTCAAGCTACAGATACAATAGCGCAAACATATCATCACTTGGTAATACTATGCAAATTAGAGCACAAATTGACATCGGCTCACCCTGACAAAATAGAAAATATAATGTGCTATTTGATGGATTCCTGTGAGTTTACATCAGGCAGCTGCCATATATTCTCATTGTTTTATGAAATATTTACATTATTGTTGTTAATATTGCACAGTATGCACACAAGGCACCCTTTAACCTGCGTCAGAAAGCCTGAATAAAAAGATAATTCGGTCATTACTGCCGTTTGCCACTTTTGAGACGGTTGTTTCTGACTGGTTATATACTGTATTTTAGGGCAGGGAGACTAATTCTACTGAATTTAAACAAACCAAACTTTTTTTTTTTTTTTATGCATTTCACTTCCTGAAATACATAAAACAGGGACAGAACTATAGTCTTGGCATCTCTGTTATAATCAGTCAGAATGGCCACCCTTAAAAGTGATACAAGGAATGCACCAAAATTGAGAATGTACACACGCATCAATACAGCTGTAAACTGAAGCTAGACTAAGCTCTAACTAAATGAAGCGTCAATAAATTAGTCTCAGATGAGCAACAAATTGAATTGGCATAACCAAATTCATGAAAATGGAGTATGGGCAAGTGAAAGTAACAGTGATTTTAAATGTACTACAGTGTAAGTGCACATGGAGGGGTTAGTTTGTGTGTATATTGAGGGTACACTACAGTCGTGAAATTCAAAGGGGTTTTCCATGTGGTGTTATGCATAGTGAGAGAAACCTGAAGGCACACCAACACACTGGGAATGGTTGAGGAACAGGCAAGCAGACCCAGTGTTCCCTGCTCCCTCATTCCAGTGGTTCATTAGGTGGCGGGATCTTGACGTCCGACGGCTCCACTCCCCAGATCTCACGGGCGTACTCCGTGATGGTGCGGTCACTGGAGAACTTTCCAGAAGCAGCAATGTTCCTGATCACTGTTTTGGTCCATTCTTTTGGGTTCTGATTAAAAATAAAAATAAAGAGTAGGGATTTTTACTTATAATGAATGAACAAAGCTTTTTAAAAAAAAAGTTGCTATTGGGAAACAAGCAGTTTTGCCCATACATCTATTTCTCAAAAATCAGTTCTACATTTTGACCAGTGGAAGACACATTTAAACTCCAAGTAGATCAATCAGCCAATAAATGGTCATTTTCAGATTATGACCATCGGCTAACAATTAACAGGAGTGTCAATTACAAAAACATTTTCTGTTCTCAGATATTTTACATAATTATAGTTTATAACGTATCATTAAAAATGCAGTTTAAAATTCTATACAGTAATTATAGGTTTAATATAGATCATACAGAAAAAAATATTTAAATGTTCAAATTACGAAATAGCCATTGAAAACCCCATATTGGCAGACCATCCAAACCATCTTAACTCACCTTGTACAGTTCATTAACTTTTTCTTGACTACTGATATATGATTCATAGTCTGCAAAAACCTTGAACCTGAGAGAGAAAAACAACAGAAGTCAGACACCAACAAATGAAAAAATAAAAGTGATAATGATACATAACATATATAACATACATAACATAATGATACATAACATACATAACATAATGATACATACATACATACATATATAACATACATAAAAGACACCAGAAAATGCAAACTATTTCAAAGAAGGACTGAAGCAATAAATTACATTCAGACAAGTGCACTCTTTGCTGCCCACCTGTCATGATTCATGAGCATGTTGACAATGTCTTTGAAGAGTTCAGGCTCTTTGGGGCTGAAGAACCCAGTGCTGATTTGATCCATCACCTGTCTGAGTTCAGGCAGACGCTCGTAGTATTCCCTGGCATTGTATCTAGATCACAAACAGTGATGTTATTGTAGACTCAAAACTTAAACTATTAAAAGTTGTTTTTCAGTCACTGAAATAAAGCTGAAATCAAATAGAAGATAAATATTAGATGAAAAACTTGAAAAAGATGAACTCATGAAAAAGTAAATATGTAAAAACCAAAAAAGCATAAAAAATAAATCACATAAATAAAATAAATAACCAAAATTTTAAAGAAAAAAAGCTTAACATAAAAACTATAATAGCAGGGGTGAATCAAAGGTGATTGGGATGGTTTTGTGTAAACAGTTGTGTAACAAGTTTATATTATAATGAAAGGATGCGTGACATACTCTTTTATGTAGGCCATATAAGCCAAAACCCTTCTTTTCAGAATTAGATTTACTTTAGCATAATCCAGCTAGCTCTTGCACATTTTTTTGTGGATGATTAGGGGTTGCACAAATGAAGAGGTTTGGAAAAAACAATTTCGAGCATAAACAATGGTTCTCTATTGCAAGTTTGGTCATTTTCTTAATTAGCAAAGCCTTTAAACACTGTCCCAATCACCCAGAATCATGCTGTCCACATCCACCTAAATTGTGACAAAATAAAAACAACCCAATTCTGAATTTTTTATTGATTTTGTTGCAGTAGACTGAGCATCATATTCATGTTTCCATCAAAGGTTTGTGTAAAATATTAGTTATGACAATTTTAGGACCTTATTACGAAACCTAGCAAAAGCTATTAATTTTCCTCATGCATTTAAGGGTCAACTTCCTGTTTGATGCCTGCTCCGCCCACCTACAATTTTTACAATAAGGTCTCACAGCTAGGGCTTGGCAAAAAAGGTTTTATTTTCCCTCATTAGGAGAGAAAATAATCTCTGTATAGTTATACTATCCCATTTGACCTTATGTCCCAATCACCCTTAATTCACTCCTATATAAATAACACTAAAATGACAGTGATCACAAAACAAATCCAGTCAGAAGAAAATAATTCCACAAATGATCAGGAAGTTACATTTATGTTTGGTAACACTTTACTACAAGGTTTCATTGGTTAACATTAGTTAACTACATTACTTACCATGAACTAACAATGAACAATAATTCTAATGCATTTATTAATCTTACTTGATGTTAACTTCAAAATTTACTAATAAACTATTAAAATCAAAAGTTGTACCCATTCATATTATTAAATGGTCCAGAGCTGTAACGAACTATCAATGAACAGTTATACTTATAATAACTAATGTTAGAAAAGATTAATAAATACTGTAACAAATGAAGTGCTTATTGATGGGTAATTTTAGCAAATGCATTACCTAATCAAACCTTATTGTAAAGTGTTTGACTTTATCATTCCTCCCATCTAGACCTATGTTCTCTCTCTTATTCGGTTTATATCTATTCACTCTTTCTCACCCCTTTTTGTCCATGGCCTCCACATCCTCGACCCGCATGCCAAAGATGAACAGGTTTTCCTCTCCAGCTTCTTCTGCCATCTCCACGTTGGCGCCGTCCATGGTGCCGATGGTCAGAGCGCCGTTAAGCATGAACTTCATGTTTCCCGTCCCGGAGGCTTCGGTGCCCGCCGTGGAGATCTGCTCGGACAGGTCGGCAGCGGGGATCACTGAAGAGCAAAGCACATGACAAATTCAAATTCCATTATAATCTATGACATCCAATAAATAAAGTAACTATGATGCAACTTTAACAAAAATAATTATTCGATTATCTTGACAAATATCTGATCTGATATTTTTATGGCATCAACAGTTGTTAATGCGTTTACTCACCCTTCTCAGCTAATGAGACTCTATAGTTCTCCAGGAAAATGACCTTCAGTCTGTCTCCCACCACAGGATCATGGTTGACCACCTCCCCCACTGAGGTGATCAGTTTAATGATAATCTTTGCCATGTGATAGCCTGGTGCCGCCTACAGGAGGCAGTGCAGGATCAGAGAAAAAAACCTTTTAGCACTGGACTCTTTTTAAACAGTGGTTATCAACCTTTTTGACTTTGAAGGCCCCTAGAGTCCAACAACATTTTCGAGCTGCTTGTTTTCAAACTTTTTAACAGAAACTGGGAGTGTCAATATATTAAGCTATTTATTTTACTGAATCCAGAAGTTTCACAAACAGTATTTTCTTTAATAAATCAATAGTTGTTGAGGGCTAGGGGAGACAAAAATAAATATTTCAAGTTTTCACCTTGGTTTTATGTTTTTTTTTTTTCTTCTTTTTTCTTTTCGTCAGCATTTCAGCGAAGTTTGATTATGTTTGCTGAGACCTCCTAATTGAAAACTACTGCTTTAAATCATGTCAATCTAAAGTACACAAAAATCCCATAATGACAGTTATCACATACTAATATTATTCAGAATCCCTTAAATCATTATCCCAAATCAAAGACAACTCTTCTGATTATTCCTTTCACTCCTCTATCAGAAATCTTGCGAGGAGCACTGGTCGAGGCAAATTTATGGTGAAATTATTGTCTTTCCACTTCTGTATTATGGCCCCAAAAGTGCTCACTGGACCATTCAGAAGCTTAGAATGGCGCCTATAACCAATGCCATCATTATGTTTTGCAACAATTAGGTTGCGAAGGTCTTGAGACAGCTCTTTGCTTCTACCCATCATGAGATGTGTCTTGTGTGACACCTTGGCAATGAGACCTTTTTGTAGGCCATCATTTGGGACTGAACCAGCTCTTATTAATTTCCACTGACAGGGGGCTGGATTGCTTTTTAATTACTGTAAGTTTTCAGAAGTTGTCTTGGCTTTCCATGCCTTTTTGCGCCTCCCTTTCTTCATGTGTTCAATACTTTTTCCCTGTGTCATTTGACATTATTACACATAACTTAATTTCTGAACTTATTTTTGTTTGTTTCTTTGTATGTATGGCTTACTTGGGTTGTTACCAACATCTGGTGAAAATTTCATGTCAGTAGCACCTTTGGAAATATATTTACTGAGAAAAATTATGACGTGTTCAATACTTATTTTCCCCGCTGTATATCGTTTTTTTTTTTTTTTTTTTTTTTACTTATTTACATACCTTTCCTCCAATCATTACGGTCCTGGGAACAAACTTCTTGTTTGGTTCTTTCTTGATCCCTAGAAAAGTGCAGAATAAAATTTATAAAATCACTCATTAAATCATTCATTAATTTGAGCTATTTTTACAAAGTATCTATGATATAATTATGATAAAACAAAAAAAAGTGCAATGTTCTCTTTGGTCAGTTCATGAGTGCTCAGATAGGTGGCAGTGTTCAAGCACTGATCTTCTATCTTGAATACATTGCTGTGTTTTTCTTTGTATATTTTCGTACTGTTGTATAGAGTGATGACATGAAGGCAGTTGAGCAGTTGTCTCTTGTACTCATGGATTCTTTTGACATGGATGTCAAAGATGGACTCAGGGTTTATCTTTACTTTGTACTCATTCTCCAGATAAGCTGCAAACTTCTGCTTATTCTCCTAAAAAAAAAAAAACTTTAAACATGAAGCCAAAAATTCTTTCTTTTTTTAATTCTTCTGTCTTTTTACATTTTGAAAAAGACTCCTGTACATTATAAATATCAAAATCGAAGAAGGTATATCTTTATTTATAAAAAACGAATTTAAATGTAGACCTGCTTCACTTTAGCCACATCCCGAATGAACATTTCATCATTGATGAAGTCCAAAAGTTTTCTTAGTTGGAACAGATCCGTCAGGAAGTCCTCGCCAATTTTCTGAAAGGGAAAGATAGTGAGGGACAGAAACAAAAACTGTGGGGGTAGAGCGAGCTGGATAAAATAAAATAAATAACATTTAAACTAATATTCTACACAACTTTACACCAACTGCATGAATAATAAGTTAAGGAGGTCACCTCAGCGATGATGTCAGCCAGGCCAGGGTTGCAGAGCAGCAGCCAGCGACGAGGTGTGATGCCGTTTGTCTTGTTCTGAAACTTCTCCGGCTCAACGTCACAAAAGTCTTTAAATCTTAAACCAGTTAAAAAAAATACATTAATTTCTGCAAGTTCTAAATGTAACTATATCAAAAGTACTTAATGTCAATACACACATGACCTAAATAGCATTAAAATAAAAATGCTTCCATGGCTCCCTGGAAATAATTCATTCGCTGTCAACTATTTTTGTATATAGACTTATGCACTCTACTCACACAGTGGTTTTGACAATGTCTGAGTGAATCCGTGCAACTCCGTTGACGGCGTGTGACCCGACCACACAAAGGTGAGCCATGTTGATCCTCTTCGGATCGCCCTCCTCGATCAGAGACATCCTGCGCAAACGATCATGGTCGCCTGGATACAGCGCAGCAATTCTCTACAACAGAGAGTCCATCAGACCAACCAGAAATAACTATGATGATCTTGAGTTAGTGTATGCGTGTATCCTCACATCCATATGCCGCCGGTTGATCTCGTAGACGATCTGCAGGTGTCGTGGCAGAAGCTTCTCAAACATGTAGACAGGCCAGCGCTCCAGAGCCTCGGGTAACACCGTGTGGTTTGTGTACGCACACGTCTTTGTGGTAACCTCCCATGCCTACATACACACATGCGCACTTTAATGCGGATTTTGGAAAGTTCAATTATAAATAAAATAACAAAATGTATAACTTTAGTACTGAATGAACAATACTTTACAATCATTATATTAGCAATACTTTGTCTATCACTCATGTCAACATGACTAGGCAGAAAAATACAAATGCTGAACAACAAAACAGCTGTGAAGGAATTATCTTAAAACACAGTTTGACAGCCTGAACATCACACCTTTTCCCAGTCCAGCTGCTCTATATCCACCAGGATTCTCATGAGTTCAGGAATCGCCAGAGCCGGATGAGTATCATTCAGTTGAATCGCCACCTGAGAGAGTGGTTTTGAAACCGTTATTCTTCGTGAGAGCAAAATCCTTTGCCGTTTTTACATTTGTGACTGAAAATTCAGTCAATTAATGTTTTTCATGTCATATAACCTTTTCAGGGAAAGCCTCAAAAGAGGTGCGCACGGGATCCCTGCAGCCAAACTTCGAAGATTTAAAGCGTCTGATGATGTCCTGCAGAGTAGCAGCCACCACAAAGTACTCCTGCTTTAAACGGAGCTCCTTCCCTTCGAAAAACTAACACATGCACATTCAATGTTAAATACAGACACACTGAAAGCTTTACAAACAGCAACCCATTCCATTTACTGTCAGTTTTTCAGACAAAATAACCAAGCATTGTTTTCTTAGTTTAGTAGTTGTGTGAATAAAAACAATATACACTAGTGTATCATGACACAGACTTCCATTTTCAAACTTCCTCAATGTATTACCCATGTCAGTGGCACTGTTGCACAAGATAAGAGTTTTCTCTGCTGAAATCTGCTCATGCCAGTCAGCTAAAGCTTATTTTGCATACCAGCATCGACAGAGTCTAAATTTACACACATATGATTGTCAGTGTTTATTATAGTTACTTAACGCATATCACGTTCAAATTCCTGCTCTCTGTTCTCTCTCTCTCTCTCTCTGTGTGTGTGTACATTCTGTCCATCAGACCATCAGGCATCCTCAGCAAGAGTTTTATAGCATTGCAAAGTGAGTGTACGTACATTGTCATTGGGGTAGAGCACCCGGGAGATGTTCTCTGCCAGGTTTCGGTCCAATACAGCCTGGATGTAATCTCCCACATTGACTACAATTAAGAGAGAGTATTTCAAAATTACATGCTAAAATGCCTGTTTTGTCGAGTATTCCTTGCAAGCACAGTCTTAAATTAGTTAAATGAAGTCTTAAATTAACAATAAGAGTTGGGAGAAAATGGGATGCGCGTCATATACTGTGTGGTATGTCTTAAGTGACAGCAGCCTAATAAACCTGCTGCTGTCTGTCATTAAGGATAGTAAAATAAACACTTGCTGCTCTTGGCTGAATAACTTTTGTAGCTTTAATAAGGATTAATCGATATTTAATTTATAATTTACGCAGTGAAGGCTGTGAAGTGTTTGATAACTTTATTCAATTTGTATATATATCCTACCCGTTAGACCTACCCGAATATCATAAAGCACTGTTTACAAGGTTACATGGGTCAAAAACAACATCAGGGCAAGTAAAAATCTAAACTGGTCTGACTGGGCCAATAGAAAAAAACTGAGCCCTAATATATATATAGGGCAGGTAAATGTGACATTTATTATAATGGGTTTATGTGAAGATTGTTTTAAGTTCACTTAAATTAAAAGTTATATTTTTTAAAGCCTAATAAATGTTAAAATGTATAGCTTTTAATTATACTGTAATGCTGAATAGCTATAATTAATAGGGGGGGGGGGGGGGGGGAATCAATTTCATAGAGAGATCAGTAGCAGTATTGGTATCGGTACTGGCCTTAAACAAATATTTAAAACTCAGGCTACTGTCTTTATGTTGTTTCTACATTAATTTGGAGATTAAATGTGAAATTTTAAAGTTAGATGCAATTCATCTTGATTAATTACAGAAAAATGTGAATAATTAGTTAATTTTTTAATCGATTGACAGTACTAGTGTGTGTGTGCGTGTGTAAGTGTAAATATATAAATATATATATATATATATATATATATATATATACACACACACACACATTCATTGTATGCATGTATAAGCCTTAATAAACCTTACGAGTATGTGTCTAATATAGAATGAGACATTTACTGTAGAGCTCAGAGGCCCAACAATCATGAAGGACGCTCTCAAAAGCAGGCGTATCTATGGGTAACGCTGGCCTGTTGCCAGCTGCTCTCCTGTTTCTGTGCTGCTGATGCATTGCTCTAGTGAAGAGGCCTATATTTAGTATTCTACGCAGAAACCATTCTCCCAGGAAACAAGTTCCCTTTTATATAAACTCAACTGAGAAGGTAAGTGTCGACTCAAATCAAACTAACAGTAATATAAAAAACTATTTCAATAATATTGCAAGCAACTGGAAATTTCAAACATGTAATAATCTAAGCTCACACAAAGCTCACCTGGAATCCTCCAAACAAACCAGGACAGAGAAGCTCACTTAATTTCAGCGATTCAGCCAAAAGTAGAACTGAACCATAAATGTGTTATACTGGAGCTCAGACTGCTTATCATGTGAGCTGATCACTGTATTGACTCACATTCTTGCAGGTTGAAATCATTAGGAGCTTTGGCAGACCACAGTCTCATAGTATTCACAGTGTTGTTTTTATAACCAGGCACAGGAGTGTCATAAGGCATCGCAAGCACCACCTGCCGAAGAAAAGACAGAGCGGTACAGTAAAATATAGACATGAACTGACTTTAATTTTGCCATCCTATTTATCCACAATTACAGTAACAATCAAAAGCTCTGTAAGTTTTTTTTTTTTTTTTTAAGAACACAATTTAATCAAGTGTTACAAAAAAATTATATTTTAAATAAATTATGTTCTTTTTACCTTTCTATTGAAAAAAAAAAACATGTATAACGGTTTCCAAACTTATTAGGCAGCACAACTGTTTTCAAAATTGATATTAATAAAAAAATGATTCTTGAGCACCAAATCAGCATATTAGAATGACTTCTGAAGGATGTGACACCGAAAACTGGAGTAATGTTGCTGAAAATTCAGCATTGCCATAAGAATAAAGTTATTAAAGTATTAAAGTTTTTTTTTTTATGAAATATTTTTATAATAATTAGAAATAATATTACTGTTTTACTGTATTTTTGTTCAAATCAATGCAGCCATGAGCATAACAGACTTCTTTCAGAAATATTACAATCTTTTGAATGATAGTGAATGTGGTTGAAGTTTTATTTTTTTCTATAGCTATGTTTTCCCCCTGATATCCCACTAGATTATCACTGACTGACCTGAGTGTCAACCCACTTTGGTCCCTCATGAGTATGCTCCACTCGGCCATAGAAATGCACAGGAAGCATGTACTCGGGACGGGCCTTCTCCCAAGGGTTACCATAACGAAGCCAATCGTCAGCTTCCTCAACCTAAAAAAAATAAAATAATTATATTCATATTTTCAATATTTGATCTACTATTTAAATAAAATGAAATGCATGGGTTGACATATAATGAAAATTACCAATATAAATACTATTTTTCAGTTTTGGTTTACCTGCCAGCCACTGGCGATCTTCTGATTGAAGATCCCAAACTCATAACGAATGCCATAACCATATGCCGCCAAACCCAGAGATGCCATTGAGTCCAGGAAACAAGCTGAGAGAGAAAGCAGACATCAAACGTCCAATATGTCAGGGACGTGTACTAGGATGTAGGAAGTTTTAAATGTAGGTACCTGCAAGACGCCCGAGCCCTCCGTTTCCCAGCCCTGCATCCTCCTCAATCTCCTCTAATTCTTCCAAATCCAGTCCAAGCTGAAGGTCAATAGATTTCAGAACAGATCATGTTCAAAAAAAAATTCACATTGGGCAACACAATTTCAACCGATTATGCAAATTTCGTGCAGTTTAATGTTTCGGCAATTTCCGTATTCTCTCATTCAAACAAGGAAGGGTTTAGACTAAGAGTTTTGCAAGCCTGTGGCAACTGGCCTACATCCCCCATGAGCGCTCTGTGGGTGAGCAGGGGAAAAACAACAGCTGTTTCTAAAGTTTCAGGATGTTTAAGTAACAGAGCTCTGGGACAGTTCTGCAATTCAGAACAAAATGCTTTACAAGAGCATTAAGTTTGCTATGTCAGTGATGCATTTTACCTGGTAGATGGCCTCATCACAGGTATTCTGCAGCCCAAGATTTATCATGGTGTTCTGTAGAGTTCTGCCCATGTAGAACTCCAGAGACAGATAGTGGATGCGCTGCAACAAAAAACACACAAATAAAACCTCACTGCATGTGCACAGAGATATCTGAACTAGCAGATCATGTAGGCAGAAGACCATAGAAAAGATGTGACAATACAAGCTTACAGTGATTAGAAGATGCAACATTTTACGGTCATTATACTATCTTATAACAATACAATTAATCAGTATATGAACTGAAACAAAAGGTCAACCAATATGTTGCTTTTTCCCCTCAAATTGGCTGTTTATATTATATGAATTTACTCCAATATTATAACATTTACTTAAATATTTAATAAAAATATTTGAAAACAGGAAATGTGTATTCTCCACATTTTCGCAGTCAGTGTAAGCTTGTATTTTCACACTTTTTATATGGTTTACTGCCTACTTATACTCTCTGGTATGTTACTGAAGTACAACATTTGATCTTGTTGGCTTGGTATCAACTTTTCATAAGAGTTCATTCATTAGATGTCTGCCCTGGGAGAAGTTTACAGACTGCTGGAGGCCTCAAATACACATTGAACAACATCTGAATACCACAGTAATAAATAAATGCATGCTTCAGTTTAACATGCTGAGATGGGGCTTAATCACTGCATATAGTGCATACTGTGGGTTTAAATAAAGTGACAGTGTTTTACTGTTTTTCCAAGGGTCTGAACTTCAACAAGCGTAGTGCTTGTTCCTGGAAATGCTTCACATATTGGTGTGCTCAACCATATAAAGCTATCTGCTTCCATTAAGAGATATCTAGACAGGAGGGGAAACACAGGCTTTCATTACTGGCTCAAAGGACTGCACACACACATCTCTGGAAAGCTGTGAAGCCCAGAACAGGAACATTCAATAAATAAATAATTTCCAAAAGACCTAAAGTACAGAAAATTACCATGTAATGCTTCTTTATTTCAAAATACATGGTTAGGCCTAGATTCCATGTTCATCAACAAACAAGTCACAATAAGCTTCGCAGCCACATCAATGGAGCCACAAAAGACTAAGAAAAGAAGCACTTTCTCCTAGTTACTCTCCAAAAAAAACATCATGACCTCCCTACTCATTAAGCACCCAGGTAATAGTTGTCTATTAATAGCCACAAGTGATGCTGCACATGGACCATGTCAATGCATTAGATAAAACCGATTATCTTCAACTGGGTTTGACAGTATAATGCAATCTGTACTTGCCCTAGTGAGCACAGAGAATAAGTGGTAGCAAAATACTTAATAACTGATGCCCTAATATGACAAGGAACAGATCACACTTTTTTTTTTTAACAGCTGACCCCATGTCAATGGAGGAAGCTGAGGAAACAAATACAGGCCTTTAACTCTCCCCAGAATACAGTGAAATGAATGACTATCTCACAATAAATGAGGAAATGACTGTCCAGGTCATATTCACTAACATTTACAATGCACTATGAATATGATTATGGTTTGTGCACTTAATTTGAACTAAAGAAGACACTTGTGTCATGCGCAGCAGTGTGCAGTAATGCAATCATTGAGGCCCAAACTTGTCAAATGCATAAACAAAATGTTTTAATAACATTAATTCCACATTAAATGCATTTCATGTAACTTAACGTTATCCCACTACTGCACAAACATGCCACTTCCTCGCTGCAAGAGGAGGAAGAGATCCGTACCTTCGGGTCTTTCTCATAGTAATACTGCTGAGTGCGGATCCAGCGGCCCACCAGGTGATCCCGCACCGTGTGTGCCAGGGCGAAGTAATAATCCCGCGGGGTGGCCACATTGCGGTCCTTCACTAGGGTGAAGTGAAGATGCCTGTTGAAGCTCTTTTTGATTTCGGCAACATCCCCCAGTCCAGCTATACCACGAACACTGATCTGCTTGCGCTTTTCCTGGTCGGTTAGAGGTTTGGACATGTTGCCAATGCGTTTAAAAAGCAAAGAATGAAAAGTGTGGACCCTTGACTTGTGCACAGCTTGGTGCGGTGGAGAAGGACTTTACACGCACTCTTCCCTGGCTTTGAGACACACCCCTATGTCAACTGGAGAAGAAGGCGGGTGGGCTTGAATCCCGCCTGTTTATTGGCCAGTGAAACTATTGTAATTGCGTTCCCATAGGTTTCGTGAGACGTCAATCATCCATGCAACGCTAACTACATGTTTACTAATGTATTCTGACCAAGGTGAGCTGGTTTGAGCGAATTCGCCGTTTTAGTGTATAATCATCTGCATTTGGGCCAGCAACTATTATAACATAATAATGTAACACCATTGTTTTTTTCAGGTCGTAGTAAAGATGACTTATGTAGACTTGCCCATATCCTTGCGTTTCATACGAGCCGAGTTTCCATTATTATAAGTATACTTTTTACTAATTGATACAGTTCCGGATTGATTTCGATCCACAATCTGGCCGTATATGGAGCCTTCAAGCACCCAATAGAAAACATTTAGAAGTGGGAGGAGTCGGATTTAGAAGTGAAGTCTGATTGTAAGTGTGGGTAGCTGCTACTGTAGTTGACTTGCAGTGAGAGTAGCGTGACACCGTGTCCTAACTACACGCGACGCGATAAAATTCCAGCGACGGGCAGTGTGTCTGTCCCATAGACTGTAAAAAAATAGGTCTGTCCACACTAGACGCGACGCGACTGTGAGACGCCACAACGTCAATCAAAACTCACAGCCAATCAGAACAGCGTGTGGGCGGAGTCTCGCGGCAAGCGCACAGCACTAGAGAGTAATCTTGAGTTCTTGACGGCACTTGCAAACAGTGTTGCCAGATTGGGCGGGTTCCCGCCCAATTGGGCGGTTTTGAATTTGATTGTGCGGGTAAAAAAGGGTTTGGGCGGGTGGACAAAATTTGGGCTGGTTTGGGGTCAGTTCGGCGGTTTTCAAACATCTACATTTTAAAGTCTAATTGATTAAAAAACTAAACTAAAGTGTGCATGTAGTCCATAAAATCAGTCATCATGACATTACTGTACACACACGCGCGCCCATGCAGAGTCAGCTGGCGTTAGTGTTGACATCCCCGACGAGCACGCACTTTTAGCCAATCAGTGATCAGCAGGCAGATGCGACTGAGCGCGATAAGTTGTAGCTGTATATTCAAGTGATCGATCGCTAATGCCAAAGTGATAGGCTAGCTAGCTATAGCCTACTAAACAGTAAGTTTTATCTACACAGTAAAGAGTAAGATTGTGAGCAACTCTAAAAACGTACACCTGGTGGGAGATAGATGGTGAATATAACTCTGAGGAGAGCACAGTTGAATGACTTGAAATGAAATGAAATATGGGACGTGAAATATGTCCATGGCCATGTGCACACTAACCTAACCTTACCAGAGACATCGGCAACTTTTACACCGTCCAGATTGCACTATACTCGACCCTGACAGCTGCTGAAAAAGGTTTGAATCAACGATGAATGAGTTTGACTGCTAAATTCTGCGTTATGTTCTGCAATGTGTACTTCCGAGGGTTTAAGTCATCGGTTAATTTCTTGATTGCCGTTTTGACAGTGTCCATCTGGACATTTTAGTCATATTGGCTACTTCTCCTTTATTATTGCCCTGTTTTGATCTGTTTTCCTGGAATTTTATTTTTTATTTTATTTTATCATTGTTATTTTGTTTTAAGGAGATAAAAATTGTGCTTATCAACCTTGAATGACATGGTAATGAATTTATATCATATTATTTTGGCGGCAGTAAAATTTTGGGCGGTTTTTTCTTGTAGTGGGCGGGTTTTGGTGAGCTTTTGGGCTGGAAATCACCGTCCCAATCTGGCAACACTGCTTGCAAATTGCACTTGATTATTTGAATAATCAAATTCACAAATATTACACCATTTAAAAAAGACATAGGCTACTGAGTTACTAAAACAATCTTTGTCAAATAATACACTTTTTTGTTCACAGTTTTAACGTTCATGTTTCCATTTGTTTAATTTCAAGATCTGAGGTGAAATATATCCATTGTTGCTTTTACAGCTACAAAGTTGGAGCAGTAAATGATATTCAAAGTCACATTTCACGGTTTTAACATTAAATAAAGCACATAAACAGTACCTGAGATTATCATTACCACACTTTGTGTTTGTTGTTCCAGCCGCGACGTCGCAGAAAAATAGAAACCGTTTCTAAATTAGAAACGTCGCGTGTCGCCGTCGCGCCTGGTTAGGACAAAAACTGATTGACATGGAAAAGATACCTTTTATCGCGTGTCGCTAAGACACGGTGTGACGGACTAGAATTATTCTTGATCTAGAATTATTTCCAAACAGTTATAATTATACCAAACTTAACTTGCCCCAGATATGATCATCCTAGTGCAAACTGCCTCCTTCCATCCTAGAATTAAAATCGAAAAGGCATCTTGTTTCTATTATGTTGCATTACTGTAGACTGTATTTTAAATCAATTTATATATTTAGTTTAGTCTTATTCATTTTTTAAGCTATTCCACAGACCCCTGGCACTCCTTTGTGGACCCCTTGGGATCCCCGAACCCAAGTTTGAAAATCCCCGATTTATGGAGTTCATACAGGAATCCAAGTCGCTGTGCTCTCAGGCCCATGCAACTGTATTTCATGGCTTCCACTGTCCGTCGATACCCATCATTTGCTCCCAAAGATAGGCAAGTTACAAGGCAAGTTATGTTCACAGACAAGGAAACTCATATTTTGTAAATGCTATACAGATTAGAAAATGAAGTGCCCTTTCTAAAAATCTCAATACAACATTCTATGAGTAAACCTGAGTAATATATTGTGACATTCGGACTGCCCAAGCCCTGCAGGCCTAAGTGTTGCGACACCTGCTGGTGCCAAGAACAAACAGCAGCAAGTTTGTACAGTTGAAAGACGTGACTGGAGCAAACACAAGCCAGACCACATCCTGCTGTCTCATTCTATGCCCTTCTTGTGAACTTTGTGTAATCGCACTTTCTCAATACTGGAAGCAAAGTTTTCAACAGACTCAGGTTTTTTTTTATGGCATTTCATATAAACATATTTAATACATTTAATAGTAAAGAACATGGCCTCATCAAACAGCAAGTTAATAAATATCTGAGAAAAATACATGGACATGACTGCAACAGCTCAGGTCTGTTCTTACCAACAGAAAAAAAATGTTTGTTTTTTTCCTCCCTCTGAGAGTAGATATTTAATAAGAAGTATATGATTTGTTTAAACATATGGAATATATTAAACCGATCTAAAAGCTACAAAAATAATTAAACAAGATACAAATGAAATAACTTCATTTTTTTTGATCAGTTATGTAGTTAACCCTGACTGATATGATTCTGACATGCTGTAAACACCCAGACCAGTACATACACTTTACCCTCACACATAGCTTAACATCCTAATAAGAAACATTCATAAAGTCAGAGGTATGTATAAAAACTCACATTTTCAATAAGTTCAATGACAAAATGGCAAATACAATCAACGTAGATATTTTTTTTCCCAGAGAATTAAAACCAGTCAGTGCTTTACTGGGTTGTGGAGTGTTACAACGTTGTGAGTGTCTGTGTTTTCAGCACGTTCCGTGCTTACGGAGTGACTCTATGCACTGGAAAGTGGCGCCGAGGGCCCAGCTAGTCTCCACATTATTTATTTGTCTTGCCAGCTGAAATTTAAACAGAATGATACGGTTAAAGTAAATCACAGTTCGCCCATGAGTCATGGCATTTGTTCTTCAAAATATTACAGATAAATCACACACTGCTGTAGTTGACCAATTATGTGTGTTGCAATCTGTGTACAAAAGTCACCACACAGTCAATCCTATTAAGTCAGGAATCATAAATCAAGAGTAGCACACCTTCAGCTCTTTATCAGGCGGGAAGTCAAGCTCCTGAAGTAGTACAGAGATGTAGGTCAGATCCAAACACAGGAACGGAGTCTCATTTATTCCCCCGGCTGACATGTTATTGCACACTGCACCACAAAGAAGAGATTCATTTTTTGTTGAGTTAAGGTAAACTAAGTGAATTTTAAAAAAAATCCAATATTAGAGCAATAATGACATCCTGATAACTTATACCTGCCACAATAAGTTGGTAAGATTTTTTGTTTGTTTTTGAAAGAAGTCATTAGCTCTCACCAAGGCTGCATTTATTTGATCAAAATAGAGTGAAAAACAGTATTTTGAATGGTAGTGCACTTAATTAAGAGTTACTTGCACAAATATAATCAGACTAATACAACCATATCCAAACACTCACCTTTTTTGGCTCCTTCAATGTAATCACTGACTTTGACAGTTCCCCCTTTGCTTTCATCTGAGACAGAGACAAACTATTTGTATATGACTCATTTGCTACTCTTAAATCTTAGAAAAAAGAGACAATGTTTGAATCAGATCAAATGACAGCAATCAGACTAATCTCTCACCAATGAGGCCCAGATCCACAGCCCTGTCGTAGTAGTAAGAGAATGCGTAGAAGTCTATGTCTGTTACTTCCTCTGTTTTTCTCACCCGTTTGTAGATCATCTTTTCCACTTTTTTAAGGCAAGACTCATAGATGGGCTCCCCTGGAACAGAGCACATACAGTGATTCAAAGAAAACACACACAGGTTCACTCTGTTTATTATATATGTTACACACATCCACATTATATATAATTTTTTTTTATAAGATCCTATATATGATAAAATTCTGGGGAGTAATTAAACACCCCCCTGTGGTGAAGTTTTTCAAGTTTTTAATGTTGTCTATGTGGTGTTTTTTTATATGCTTTAAGACAAACCATGTGCAAATTCATGTCAACACCATTGCAGAGTATGTCTCAAAAACACGGTTTAAAATCGCTGGTGTTTCTAACGTCACAAACTACCTTGTAACCAATCACGTCAACGTGCCAGTGGGCTTAAGCATATCATCATTACTATGCTCTGAAGCAGGGGAGTCTCAAGAGAAGCCAGGTTATCCTGCTATATTTTTGTTGATTTGAAAAATCGGGTAGATTTATATTTATATTATGATGTTATGATGAACTATATGCCTTTCTCCATATGGAGACCATAGTGGAGACGGGGCAGTGATTAAAGAGGGGGGATTTTAAAGGTTAAATAAATACAAAAACCTAACCCATACAGACAACATATTTCATACCTGCTTTCTGGCCTTTCACAGTATAGAGTACTTCTGCATGCTCCCACTGTCCAGAGTAATCTGAGGCTAGACATGGACTAATCAGCTCTTGGGGTCCTGCTACTGAAGAAGAAGTAGAAGCAGAAGAAGAAGAAGGATTTATTTATGCATATTAGCGTTTTTACTGCCACTATGTGGAGTAACTGTGACACTGCTGAGGAAGACAAATCCAAACATGAGTTCTGCAGTGCCACCTGGTGGCCAAACATAAAAGCACGTTTACACAAATACATGCATGTCTTGCTCATAATAACCTTAAAACCCACTCTGAGAGAAGCGGGATACACTCATACAACGGACAAAACTATAAACAAAGAAATCTGATTACATCTGTAGTGTACTAAATGTAAATCTCAGCAGTAAACTGCATGTAGAAGCTATTGCATTGATGGCAGTTTCTCTCTTTGGCCTCAACTAAATCAGTGCAACAGCTGGCCACCAAGGAATTAATCTTCAGTGCGTTATTAAGAGATTAGATAATGGCTTATTTATCTAGTGAATGAGGTCTTTAAAAGCAAGAGATGAAGAGAGATTGTAGACCACATACAAGGCTGTCCTTCAAACCCTCCCAACACAGCAAGTCTGGCTGACATCAAGCCCAGGCCAAGGTAACTGCAAAGACCAGAGACATTAAAGGGATGAATATGCAAGATACAAAAAAATACAAATACACTACTGATCAAAAATGTAGGGTTTTAAATAAAACCTTTCTATTCATCAAAGAATCCTGAACAAATGTATCATAGCTTCCACAAAAACACTAAGCAGCTCAACATTGATAATAATAAGAAATGTTTCTTGAGCAGAAAATCATCATATTAGAATGATTTCTGAAGGATCATGTGACACTGAAGACTGGATGAATGATGCTGAAAATTCAGCTTTGCATCACAGGAATAAATTACATCTTAAAATATATTAAAATAGAAAAGAGTTATTTTAAATCGTAATAATATTTTACAATATTGCTGTTTTTACTGTATTTTGGTCAAATAAATGCAGCTCTGGTGAACAGAGGCTTCTTTTAAAAGCATTTGAAAAGTCTTACTGACCCTAAACTTTTGAACGGTAACGTATATATACGTATTTTATAACATTTAACTATAAATCACAAATATTATGAGATTGCATACTTTGGAGCAAGAGTCATACACCATAAGTGATTCCTCATCCAACACTATCTTGCCATTTAAACATCAATGAGCAAAGAGTCTGTTTGGTTGGCCTCTGCTGGAGGGTTTGTTGCGTCAAATCTCCTGCAGTGAATAACTAGTAATTCTAGTAATCTGGAGATGAGTCCCACGATGGGATTGTAATTGGAGGCTTGTGTGATTACACTCTAATCAGGAGAGCGAGGCGAGGCAAACACACACGGCCTCATAAACACTTGTCATGTACTAATCATTGAGCTAACATAACCTAGAAAGCCCTGGACAACCCTGACCAAGCACAGCAACCAACGGGTGGTGGTGTCAAACATCGGGCAGAGCTTTGATCCTGGTGCTAGAAGACTGCAAGTCATGTAACATCACTGTTGGACTGAAAAGTTTTTCTGAAGGGGTCCTATAATGCTTTCCCACTTTTTCAACTTTAGTGTGTAATGTTGCTGTTTGAGCATAAAAAAGATCTGCAAGGTTACAAAGCTCAAAATCCACTCTAAAGAGAGATACAAGAGCTCGTTTGGACTGCAACACGATTTTTCCGGATCTTATGAAGTCATAATGTTACTCATTTAAATAATCCCCGCCCACAGAATACGCAAAAAGGGTTTGGCCTTCCTAAGGCTGGTGGTTAAAGTGTATTTTAAAAACTGTTCCTGAACATTATAATCCCAATTTTTATCTGTGCACTGCACATTTTATGGTGAACAGCTTGTTTTCTGTTGCTTTGGTTAACTCTCGCTTTTGTAGGACGGTGACGGTGTACATGTGTATTGATAGATTACTGTTTTTATTAGCTTAGTTTTCTGACAAATATCACGATTAAATGGTGGATAACATCGTATCTATAATGTATAAGAAAATTACTAAAAACATACCACTTTGAAATCTGTCCATGAAATCAGTTCTGCACGATCCTCTTGTTGTTAACATTGTCAGGGTCTGAATCGGGCTCAAATTGGTTTGAAATTGATGCCATCCTTATTCATTTTTACACTAGAGAAGAACTCTCAGTTATGGAGGGGAGGGACATTTCCCAAACACGCGCTAAACGGTGCCAATCACAAAACACTGGGAAAGATAACCAATCACAGCACATTTGGTATTTCGGAAGGAGGGGCTTAATCGAAATTGCCGTGTTCGAGCCAATAATGTAAATTATGTGAAAAATAATGCATTATTTAAACAATCAAGCATGAAAGCATATTCTAGTACACCCCCCAAAAAAATTCAAGACTTCGTAAAAGTGCATAATAGGACCCCTTTAAACAGTAATATGCTGAAACTATCACTATAACTTAAAATGGATGTACTAAAGACTTGCATGAGGATATTGGATATTTAATTGTTCGTGCTCATTTTCTATATTTTTACATTTAATATTACCATCCTCTAAAAATCATTAAAAACAGTTTAACAACTTATTGTAAAAAGAAAAAAAAGTAATCTTCAACCAATCTAAAAATGGATATCCATTTTTCATGCTGTGCGTTATAATGTTGTGATGCCTAAAATTTACTTGCAGCATTTAAAATAGTTGATTTCTGTCGTTAATCTTTCATGTTTTATTTATTTTTTACAAAATAGTATATCATTTTAAAATTTGCCATTTATGAGTATCAGCCAGAAATAATATTTTTTCTCAGATTGCTCAGTGAGAATGTGTACAAGTAAAATAAAAGAAGAAAGAAAATGCCATTCTTTTTTTACACGTGTTAAAAGATTTTACAGAAGGATCTCTTCTATAGAATTCAACAGCATAATATATTGCTTTATTCGCTACATTCTTTACCACTTTAACTTATGCCCTGCCCCCCTTTACCTGTGTGAGTAGAGGGCATGACTGATGTTGAACATCTGAAACGATGTCACATAATCAATGGGTGAGGTCTGGATGGTTTTCTGTACAGGAACGAAACACAAACAAGCAAATATTGATGTATAAAGGTAGCATTCCTATCTTCTTGAGCAGGAATCTGGTAGAATGACAAATGTTACAATTCTAGTTTGTACTAGTCTCATCACTGCAATTTTTTGTCCAGTATACTTTTTTAAAACAACATTAGTCAGCAACTGCCTAGCGTAGCAGTTTGAAGTCCAGACTATAACAACATCTGTCAGCAACTTCAAGTAAGCTGCAATCTGTAGAGCAGTTCCTCTCCGAGCTCATGTTTGGAACTAGAGCTCTCGGAGAAACTGTGTAATGACATAATAAATTGGTCCTCAATCCAAACCGCCTGTACAGGACCTGACCTAGTTCAAGAGAAAGAATCTCTCTAACTCTCTCCGTCCAATGTACAACAACCTACATTTACAAGGCCTATGGGATTAACAGGACATTTGCGGATTAATGCATGGGATGGGAGAACATCACGGAAGTTTGTTAAGAGAGACATGACTTCATTAACATGGGTATACAGATATTTGTGTGTATATATATATATATATGCATGTACACGGCTCACTTCATCCTGTAGAGCAAAGGTGATCTGGGTCGAGCCTCCTCCTAAATCCAGCATGCCTACTGTACGAGTCTCAGTGCCATGAAGACTACCTGTGAAGGAGAGACTTTTAAAAACACTGACTAATCATTCTAAAGAACAAACCAAACATTTTCAAGTAAAAGTAAAGAAGTTTGCACGTGGGCAGGGTGACTGTTGAAAGGTATAAAATAATCATATTTGTGTCCAGATTAATCTTTGTTATTGTTCTGTTGATGTTCATTGATTAAATTGTCGTGACATACAGTATAACATGACTACTAAAATTGCTTACCTATTAAAAAGTTTATGGTAATCCAAGCTGACATGCCTGTGTAAATACAAATGTGCATTAATTGTTAGCGCAATAAAAAAAAAAAAAAAACTTTCTCACAGTCCTACTAAAGCAAAAAACATTTCAGGCAGAAAAATACATTAATCATTTATCACCCACACACACTTACATATTTATGGTCGGACCAGTCGCAGTGGATATAATACAGAGAAAGATGGATCATTATTCTTAACACAAAAGAGCTACTTCTAAGAATAAACTGTGGAATAAAGAGAATAAGAATAAACTCCTGCAGGTACTGTATGCAGATCCATCCGACAGATCCCAACATCAGAAACGAGCAGTTGTTATTTAACAAGATCTGAATTTTCAGCTTTATTACTTCAGTCTTTAGCGTAACATGATCCTTCAGAAATCATTCTAATATGGTGATTTGGTGCTAAAAGGGATACCTCACCCGAAAATTTTAATTCTGTCATAATTTACTCCCTCAAGTTGTTCCAAACCAGTATGTGATTCATTCTTCTGTTGAACTAAAAAGTGATTCATTCTTCTGTTGAACTTCCTCATATTTTGAAGAATGTTAGTAACTAGACAGTTGGCAGTAGCCATTGAGCCACAGTAGGAAAAAAAAAAATACTACAGCTGCTTAATATTTTTTGTGGAAACTGTGCTATTCTTCTCAGGATTCTTTGATGAACAGCTTTATCTGAAATAGTCTAATATTAATTAACATTATAAATGTCTTTACTGCCATCAATTTAATGTGTCCATGCTGAGTACTGACCCAAAACCTTTGAACAGTACTGTAAATTGTATGCTGGTGGATTCCGTACATTTAGAGAGTTTAGCATTAAAATATAGTCATGGTCCGGCCAGATCACAAAGACTTTGGCGAGTGAGTGCATCATTGGATCTTTGTGCTAAAACTCTTATAAACTGTATGTTTGTTTTGAATGTAGGTTGCTTCTTAACAAAGTAAGGGGCTTTAGCTCTCAGAAATAACCAAACTCACTTAGTATCTATAAACTCCATCCCGTTCCCTCACATATACCACTTTGGCACAGCATTAACAATAAGTCTGTATGATTTGCTGTGATGGACTAATCTGGTTGGGTAAGCTTGTGTGTCCAGGAGAGTTTAGACTCACGCTGATAATGAGACTGAGATTATCCAGTTACGGGACCTGCAGAGTTTAAGCATTAATTTTACAAAATTTCAAACACAAATTGCTACCCATTAAGCAAAGACAACTTGTATAATCAACAAAAAAGCAGTATTAACCTGGCTTTTGCTAAACACTGTTTGCCCATGCTAGTTTTGTTCCTTTAAAAGCAATTTACTGCCTAGCAAATTAATGGCCGCTAATCTGTTTGCTGAGATTATAGTGCACATGGGACATTATCCTCTGGGCTCATTATTACTTGTGTGAACTATTTTAAAGGATTGGATTAAAGTCCCATATACGCATTATCTATCGTTAATATACACACACAGCTCAAGCCATTACTGAAGAAAATTTCAATTTACAATTTATATCTTTATGCCAGAAGCGCAAATGCTTGACCGCAGTGGCCAGAAGCTTTTGACGAGCTGGAGATGTACAGTAACATCTGCCGGTTTCACATTCCAGACGGACAGACTCCTGCATGGATCATAGCTCAGCAAAACACTGCAACTTTACAATCATAGAAACGAGAACTCATCTGTTAGAACTTTCAAGATGTGCTTCCTCAGTTTTCCTATAATGTTAAAAAAATAACCCTAAAATGTTCAAAGTAGCTTGTCAAACAAAACCCAGTTGATTTGTTAGCTGAGACTGTGAAGTCACGTTTTTGACGACAAAAGTACATTAAGGTTGTTTGGTTGTTTATTTGCTATTTAAATAATTATTGAAAAAAATCGGACCCTCATACCGTAATCAAAGAACCCTGTTGTTAAATTAATTAGATGCTAAAAAGTAGGGCAAAGAAGTAATTGACAAGGTACCTTCGTCTGTGCCATCCATGATTGACACACTGTCCGGTCTATAGAAGAACAAGGATTCGCTAAACACATCCCTCACCTGCAGCAGAGAGATTTCAGGTTTAGCATGTCAAGACATGGTTAGGAAATACTGAGATGCCAGGCTGAAGAACAAGAAATGCCAGAAGACAGCCCTCATCTCTACAACCTTACTAAACCTTTAGTGTATTAAAAAAATAAAACTTTTACAGTAACTTTGTACTGCATGTCTAATATCACTCCTTAAAATTGTGTTGAAGTATTCCTCATTTATAAAGACAACATCTGCTAAATTAACAAATGTAAATGAAACAGAAATTTTATGATTTAGTAACCGAATACATTTAGTTAACTCAAAGCGCTAGCCCTGCGTACTAGCTGTAAGAGGCTATAGAGATTTTTCTATGGGGTTCTATAATGTTTATTTATTTATATATACTGGATATATACTGGAATTTCCAACTTCGATACGATACCATGAAAAATATTGATATTCGATACCATTTTCAATACCACGGGAAAAAACTTCCATATATACCAGCATATAGATCATTTGTTATTTAAACTAATTCAATTAAAGTTACAAAACAAGATCAGCGAGTGATTTTCTCTGTCTTTTGTTCTTTGATTAACATGACAGACAGTAGCAGGTTTATTAGACTGCTGTCACTTTAAGAGCTCAGGCATGGATCCAATATACTGTTAGTGTTACTGTTGACCTTTAATCACAATAAGCCACGAAAAATGAGACGGGATCTGTTTGAGGGCGGCTTTATGAGAGTGCTATCAGTGGTGAGCGTTCTTTTGGTGAGAGCGCGAAACCTGTGGGAACGAGTAAAATTACGCTTAATACAAGCACTATTCAATCGGAGGGAATGAGATGAGTGAGTGACAGGAGGAGGGTGTGTGTCAATTCGCCGTCGGAGAGAAGATAGAGAGAATGCGCAGCTGGCATCAGTGTATCGATACTGCAGAAAAGAAGAATTGGAACCATTTCAGATATTTCAGTATCGGTACATCTCAAAGTATTGATATTTTTGACAACACTAGCCTCCGGTAAACATAACTTGACGATAATTGAATGTTTTGTTCTACAACGTAAACTGCACACTTACACTACAAGCGTTCTTATCTAGTGACTTATTAGAAACATTGTAGAGCAAAATGTTCAAGTATCGTCAAGTTATGTTTACCACAGACCTTATTTTATTCATAAATTGAAAAACCCCATAGGAAAATCTTGTGGGAACCACTGGCGAATCTGTCTTCTGGGTTTTGACGTCATTCCTGCACCACTCTATACAGTGAAAGTCTGTTTGGCGACTGATGGATCTCTGACCTTGTCCAGCAGGATGGTGGCCTTCTCACCAGGCAGCAGTCTGAGCCCTGCCGTGGCTCTGAGCATAAGAGGGGAAGAACTCCATAACGTTTCAGGAACCGTGTCTTTAGCAACCTTTAACAGTCCCAACAGCCCCTCCTTACTCTGTAAAACAACAGCACTGGCTACATTAACATGACCATCAAACTGTAGACGGAAAAGATATACTATGACAAAACTTTTGCAAAGGCACTTGCGAAGGGTTAAAAAATATAAAACTTGATCACATTTTACTGGTTACCTTTTCTGGGTCATCAGCATATGCAGACAGTCCAGGTTTTATAGCTCTAAATGTCTCGTGGGCTAATTTTGGAGCTTCTGTTAACACACAAAGACAAACGTTAGCTTTTAAAACAGTGAAATATCATAACATAGATTTAAAAATATATTTACACACTAACTTTTTTTTTTTTTTTTAAGAAATTAATACTTTTAATCAGAAAGGATGCATTAAATTGATCAAGTGGCAGTAAAAAAATCAAATCAAAAAAATCAAAAAAGTCTTCAGAAGCCTGAAAAATCATGATTTACGTGTTTTCTGAAGGATCATGTGACACTGGAGTAATGGCTGCTGAAACTTCAGCTGTGCCATCAGAGGAATAAATTACATTTGAAAATGTATTAAATATAAAACTGTTATTTTAAACTGTAATAATGTTTAAGAATATTAGTGTATATTCAAATAAATGCAGCCTTGGTGAACATTTCACCAACCCCAAACTTTTGAACGGTAGAGTATATGAAATAAAATTCATAAAAGGATATGGGTAACACCGATTAACTGCAGTAGTAGGGTTCCACATGGCTTATATCAAAGTTTGCATAATAAATGATATAAACAAATGTTTCAGCCACTGATCAAATCTAACCATACTCTTCGGTGTGACCTTTGACCCATCAGGCTTAGCTAGGATGTGTGTGCATGAGAGAGCGTGCCTGATAGCATAGACTACTTGATGTCCATTATAATATGACAATCATAGGTTTAACAATAAAGGCTAAAGCAGCACTTAACTGATTTAGCTCAGAATTGGGATGCAATAACTAAGCCATTGGACGATCAGGGCTGCGCTAGGCAGTAAACCTAATATCTGTGGATAACACCCACACAGTCAACATACCCCTGGTTTTACTATAGTAACACTATGGTATTTTGGCGGTAAGGTTGTAGATTTAAAATAAATAAATAATTAGGAAGTGTGCATTTCAGTGTTCTAGTAGGCTACGAGTTTTCAAGTTTTATATAAATAATTACAGTGATCTAACAAGAAGCCCTTACATTTTTTTACCACAGTAACCATAATTTTCAACAAAACACCATGGCCATATTTATTGGCACTACTACAAAATCATAATTTATTAACATTAACATCAAATAATATTTATTAGATGTATTGTAATATCTTTGACATTTACCTTTTATCAATAACTTTAGTAACTATGGTATTTTAGAGCAAAATAAGTTTGCCACAGTGTTATTTTAGTATTATTTAAAAACTATTTTAGTATATATTTATTTTTTAAATTAATTTTTAATAAAATTATTTTTTTATTATTATTTTTTATTTCTTAATATAACTTTAATTTATTTCAGCTTTGTATCAATTGACAAAAACAACACTGCTTTCTTGTCTGTTGTACATAAATATTTAAAGACTGATTTTTTTTTTACGTCATTGTTATAAAAAAAGCTTTTGTTATGTGGTCTTATTTGCAGTGTGTTGCTTTGACCCTTTTAGAGAGCCTTAATGCCCTTAATTTGAACTTTTCGATTATTAGTCTTTGAGTGGACTCAAATACCTCTTAAATTTGAACATACCATTTGGCTCCATCTGAAATTTGAAGATGTGAATCCTGGTTCCAGTGCTTCCAGCATCAAACATAATACCATACTGGAAATTTCCACTGACCACCTGAGATGAGGTTGGATGTTTAAGGGTATCCATCCTATACTGGGGCAGCTGGTCAGATACCGGTGGCTTGGAGTCATCATAATGGCGTTTGACGTAGGTGAGGTAGACCACCAGGCATCCCACAAACATAAAGATGAAAGCTAACTTTGGGAACCTCATAATGGCAGACAGAGGTACATGATGTGGAGTCAATTTCCCAATGCAGAAGGCTCAAAAGCTCTCTCCACTACCTACAGAAAAAAAACACACACCAAAAAAATATCATATAAAAAAGGAGTTGAGAAGTATGAAATATCACAGATCCAAGTGAATACAAAGTCATTAGTTTCATTTTTAATGAGAAGCTATGACTAACAAAGCTAACAAAGATTTACAGATTTAACATAGCCAAGACATACAGTATTAACCTGTTCTAACTCAAACCAATACATGAAATAAATTCAAATATAACAAATGATGTCCTTATATTATATAACCCTAACCTAGCAACACCTGAAAAACAAAACAGCTGCTGCAATTAATGTATGCGTTATATGAACAATATGGTTATTTTTTGTCAGCATTGTAAGACTTTCTTACTGTGATGACAGTTTAATATATGGAGTTATTTAGGTAATTAATTTAAGTGAACTCTAGATTTGTCAATACTTATAACACATATTCGAAACATGTTTTGTATCGGTCATGTTGAACAATATTTCGCGATAGGCAAAAAGAATACACACACATTGAGTGGGAAAATACCATAGACAGTATGGAAAATACAAACGAGATGCGCCAAAACACAGTCGAACACTTTGGAACATGGTGAGCATATTAATCTAAAATAGTAACTTTATATAACACTTGTACTTTATTTTAAATTTGTCTCATGTCTCAAGAATAATTTGAGAACAGATAGATAACGTTAAATCTCAGTTATGAAAACAACAATGTCATTATCCGTGTTTCTAAGATCGGTATACCTAGTTCTCTGTAGCAAGATCATATTCCTTCGGATCCGAGTCGTGTTTTCTGTATCGACGAATAGCCATGGTGACATTTTGACATGTTATTCCTTATGAAAAATTGTCAAACTCCTCTGGTCTCGTTTTGATTACGTCAGTAATACAGAATCCTGCAACGTGGAGATGACGTGGAGCGAACACGTACGTCCCGCGTTCCAAAGAGAAGACAGACGCGCCCTCACACAACCAGTAGAACACTTGCTTGCAGACGTGTTATAATGATAAATACTGTTTATGAAAAGACAAAAAATATTCCTCAAGATATTTTTTGTTACGTTCATATCCCTTTGCTAGGCAAATCCATAGTTATATAGATGTTAAATCGGCTTAAATGTTAGGCTACTTTGCTTCCCCCCCTGTAGTCTATTCATGATGGCACGCCCAAAACGAACATTAATAATGTTACTGGAAACATTCCAGTTCGTTTTAATTAGCCTATTTAGTTTCCGTTTAGATTGTAAGCAAATAAATTGTTTACTTATCCTGTAGCCTACTACTTTTTTCTTTGTGATTCCCATTTGAGGCCATTCGTTTTGGGTAAGGAAATTACATGATGGAATTTACTGAAATTAAATCCCTAGGAAAGTAATTGGTTCTGAATAGCAGTATCCAAAAAAATTCACTCACACATGGTTTTGCCTAAAATTTGAATCCTTTGATAATTCATTTAATTTAAGCTGATTCCATCTGAATCAAGTTAAGTAGGCCTAGACAAAGGTCAAAAGACAAAAAAGCATTTGGACATGTAAGCCACATTTAAAATATATGAATTTCCATTGCATTAGAAAACAAAACATCAAACCAAGAGGCATCTGACTGCAAACAAATTATGGCATTAGTCCAAATACATTTTGTCTTCATCTTGAACAGTAGGCATCTATATTTTTATGATTGACATCAGTCAATCTTCTATTTATGAAATGTTTTGCTTGAAAGATATGTTTGTTTTTTGTTATAAGAGCAACAGTTGCAGCACAAGTTTCCATTTTCAAGCCCCATTTCGACTGTTCAATGCTTCCCTCTTAACCTCCTGAGACCCAGAGAGCCAATTACACTTTCATTGTGCTGTTTTCAATATGGCACCAGCTGGTCTCTCCACCGAGGCCCTGTGAGTTTTGTTAAAGTTTACCAGGCTGTGGCAGCTATACATGACCTGTGGCACATCTCCATTCATTACCTTAATTAACCATCATTAGGCCTGCTATATGGGCCAATCTGTGGTTCCCTCCTACACTTTCTCATGCAACATGCGACACCCCCATCTGAGCTTGAATTTCAGCCAATGAGTGACCTATAATGAGAGGTCCCTGCGACGGGGGTCGAGATGGTTTTGATGATATTCATTTGACGCTTTCCATTGAGAGTGTCTGCGAGCACAGTGCAAGCTTGAAAGGACCATATGCTCTCTTTTTACATGAGGGTATGTGTGTGAGCGCATCTATCTAGGACACAAGGTCCAGCAGGGGGTGAGGGGCAACGGACCGCCTAATATAAGACCATTCTCACTTATCAAAAATCAATGTGGGCGGACTTTTTAAGGGGGAAGGGGGCGATGGCCATCCCTCCAAACTGTTGCACTCTGACCGCCCCCCTCAAAGAGCGATGCATACATGACTTCCCCCATTATAACTTAAGCAGTCATTACAGACGTACCTCAACAGTTGCAGCAGAAAGCAAAACGCCCCCTCCTCGTCCCCCCTCAGCCCTTAATAAATGACCTGATCTTTTCCTCACCAATAATGGGCTGAGTGGCAGTTACTGCACAGGGATTGTGAAGAGAAAAAAGGGAGGGAAGATCAACAAATATATTAGTAATAAAAGGGGTTTTCACAAAGCTTCTGCTGTTCATTTTTCTAGCTGAAGAAATATTTAGCTGCATATTCTCCACCACAAGATGTATTCATTAATCTTCCAAAAAAAGTGTTTGTTAAGCCTGTTAACTGTCAGGTCCTGGTAGCAGGACACTTGGTGCGTTTTTTTAATCGCCTTTTATCCATATCACATATTTTAGTAATCATCATACATAGTTATCATTCAAAAGCTTAAACATTCAAAATCCATCCTGTGAACATTGTTTTGGAATTGGACATTGCGTTACATTAGAAAAATTACTGTAAAACTTTCAGCAGGCTCAATTTTTTTTTACAAAACTTGTTTAGAAGTGGCTTTGATTTTATAGAAATGTTAGTGTCCAAATTATTTTTTTAAATATATCTTTTGAATATAATTACAGTGAGGAAAATAAGTATTTGAACACCTGTCTATCAGCTAGAATTCTGACCCTCAAAGACCTGTTAGTCTGCCTTTAAAATGTCCACCTCCACTCCATTTATTATCCTAAATTAGATGCACCTGTTTGAGGTCGTTAGCTGCATAAAGACACCTGTCCACCCCATACAATCAGTAAGAATCCAACTACTAACATGGCCAAGACCAAACAGCTCTCCAATGACACTAGAGATAAAATTGTACACCTCCACAAGACTGGAAAGGGCTACAGGGAAATTGCCAAGCAGCTTGGTGAAAAAAGGTCCACTGTTGGAGCAATCATTAGAAAATGAGCTAAACATGACTGTCAATCTCCCTCGGACTGGGGCTCCATGCAAGATCTCACCTCGTGGGGTCTCAATGATCCTAAGAAAGGTGAGAAATCAGCCCAGAACTACACGGGAGGAACTGGTCAATGACCTGAAAAGAGCTGGGACCACCGTTTCCAAGGTTACTGTTGGCAATACACTAAGACATCATGGTTTGAAATCATGCATGGCACGGAAGGTTCCCCTGCTTAAACCAGCACATGTCAAGGCCCGTCTTAAGTTTGCCAATGACCATTTGGATGATCCAGAGGAGTCATGGGAGAAAGTCATGTGGTCAGATGAGACCAAAATAGAACTTTTTGGTCATAATTCCACTAAACGTGTTTGGAGGAAGAAGAATGATGAGTACCATCCCAAGAACACCATCCCTACTGTGAAGCATGGGGGTGGTAGCATCATGCTTTGGGGGTGTTTTTCTGCACATGGGACAGGGCGACTGCACTGTATTAAGGAGAGGATGACCGGGGCCATGTATTGCGAGATTTTGGGGAACAACCTCCTTCCCTCAGTTAGAGCATTGAAGATGGGTCGAGGCTGGGTCTTCCAACATGACAATGACCCGAAGCACACAGCCAGGATAACCAAGGAGTGGCTCTGTAAGAAGCATATCAAGGTTCTGGCGTGGCCCAGAGCCATAGAGAGAAAGAGTTGCGACACTCCCATAGACCTCCGTTGTAAATAATGGCGGCGCTTTTAACCGCCTACTTCCGGGAATTGAAGATCGGAATAGTTCCAAACACTGTCATTTTGGCGTTGGACCCCATTCACTTACATTGCTGCGCGTCGAGTTGTTCCAGAGTTAAGTTGCTGAAATATCGACCTCTTTTGATTTGTCAACTGTCTATATTGTATCAGAGGCCCTTTGCGATGCTTATACTGGTCTTCATTTGTATATGCACAGCGTAATTATTTATATTTTATGTTGGTTGTTTCAACCAATTTTCAAGCACTGCCTGCTAGCTAGCTAGCGCGACTTCGTCAGCTGTGACAGTAAGAGTTCGGTAATGAATCACTACCACCTTTATAGCAACTTTTATTTTATTTAATTTTTTGGGATATACTAACTTTTCATTATGTTTTATTGTCTTGAGTGAAGCGGCTTGTGAGAACAATGCTGGACCTCTAGGATTGTTATGGCCATCACCAGTCCTGTCTGTTTCATGGATCACCTGCCCCTGGTTTTTGTTTTTCTTGTTCACACACACTCACACAAGCACACATTTTTGTTGTCTGTCATTGTTTAATAAAAAATATTTAAGCGAACCCTGAACGGACCGCCACGGCAGACCTCTTTGCATGATCACGAAGGTAGGCTAATGGCTGAATCAAAATTTATAAGCAAAATCACGGGAATCAATAGCCTAATACAGCCCAGTTGTGCTAAAATAAATATCATGAGACGCCCATCATCAGATGAATGATATGGAAAAGTTAAGTTAGAGCCGCTAAAGCCAGTGCTACTACCCATGCGAACATGAACACTAAGCTTTTCCCTCCAAAAATATAGCCTAAAACTTATCTCCAAATGCAAAACTGACATTAACAAAATGCAATAATGCAATAACAGCTGAAAAAGTACTTGGGTGTGTGTTTTATTTTATATTTACCGTTCAATAATGCAATCGCTGCTGTCTGTCCCATAGAAGAGCATGACAGCCAGCGTATGTTTTGGAACTATTGGGGCTTACATGAACCACGTGACAGCCATAGCGGCGACATCAAAGAGTGTCGCAACTCTTTCTCTTTATGGCTCTGGCGTGGCCTAGCCAGTCTCCAGACCTAAACCCAATAGAGAATCTTTGGAGGGAGCTCAAACTCCGTGTTTCTCAGCGACAGCCCAGAAACCTGACTGATCTAGAGAAGATCTGTGTGGAGGAGTGGGCCAAAATCCCTCCTGCAGTGTGTGCAAACCGGGTGAAAAACTACAGGAAACGTTTGACCTCTGTAATTGCAAACAAAGGCTACTGTACCAAATATTAACATTGATTTTCTTAGGTGTTCAAATACTTATTTGCAGCTGCATACAAATAAATAGTTAAAAAAATCATACATTGTGATTTCTGGATTTTTTTTTTTAGATTATGTCTCTCACAGTGGACATGCACCTACGATGACAATTTCAGACCCCTCCATGATTTCTAAGTGGGAGAACTTGCAAAATAGCAGGGTGTTCAAATACTTATTTTCCTCACTGTATATTTATTCAGTACATTTGCTTTACAGTAAACTTTTATAATTACTTTTTTACTTTTTTTTTTTTTGCTTTCTCTTACACTACAGAATTTAGAACCTTAATGGAATCATTTTATGGATTTAGTTGTAATTATTTTTTTATTTTAGTTAAATTTAGTAAATTAAACAGCTAGTAAACATTTTAATCACTAGAAAAAAATGTTATGCAATCATTTAAAACATTTCTCCTTATATTTTTGGCATCAAGGATTCTTTATTGAGTCAAGAACCCTAGGGTTCTATATGGAACCCAACTTAACCTATTAAGAGCGTGCATTTCAAAGCATTCAGGGTGGTGACAGTTAACAGGTTAAACAAACTACTCCAAAATTCCTCTATAGAGCATCAGAGTGTATTTATTTAACATAAGCTCTTAATAGCTTTTAGCAATTTAATGTTTAATGGTCCCTTAATCTCTTGCTCACATTTTTAACAATAATGATTAGACCATTAGTGATATGGTCTGCATAACCATTAAAAGCAAATTCATAGCAATTACGACAACATTTTAAGAGCCACTCTCTATAGTAAGACCACTAATCCAGTTCACTTTGACCCAACTGACGTAAAATGGGTGGAAATACTTATACCTTCAATGATATACCTTAATCTGCCTTGAATTTTTTTTAAAGAGGAAAGTTGTTGAAAGTGAAACAGTGACTCATATGAAGTTGTTTCATCATTTCTAAACAAGTTCTCATGCATAATCCAGATGGATTTTCCACAAAGGTCTAAAATTGTTAAACAAATTTAGACCAATTAATGTGGATTTTGCATATTTAAATCACAAATTTGCATATAAACTATTATGCAAACTGATTTTTCTCTTAATTAAATAGCATTCAGTGGATCATGCTTCTGTGTAAACCTGTACTTTATCCTGATGTTTAAACCCCTTGTCCGTGTACAAGTCATTTGAATGCTTACAGGCGGTTTTGTTTCGTAATAGCTTAGATTACTTTTTTTCACAGCTTTAATGCACAAACAAAAAATAAGACATTATCTAAGATCTTCCTAGAATGAAACAATAGTCTAATCCTGCTGCCATTTGTTAATCTGAGAAAACAAGACTCTGATGCCGTAGTGTGTGCATGTTTGGAGGGGGACGAAATAACATCAGATCTACTATACCAGAATTAGTTATTGTTCCTTATTATCAGTGTGGTTTTTTCAAGCAATGTTTCAGGAAATTCCCCGAAAATCCCATTGAACACACATTTTAATTTCATTTTTGTAGTTTAATCGTGTAGAAGGCAGCGTAAATAATCCAATGGGATTAGGTCATGTTTTTTTTGTCTTTTCCAATACTTTCATTTAAGAAACTGTCTAACACTGTTGCTCTCTATGTAACAGAATGAGCAGAGACGAATGACACACAAGCAATTACAACCAAACTGTACCACCACATATCTGAACATGAGAAACAGGCTTAGTCACATTTAATAATACTATGTCCTTCGTGGACAACGTATATATACAATAACTGGAGGATAAATTGAAGAAATTAGACATTTTTCGCTGTCCAGATGTTCTCCAACTGAGGATTTAAAAGATGTAATAGGAGTCATCGATTAACAATTATTTTAATATACTTATTGTGAATAAAATCCTGCTCTAAATCCTTTCTAATAATCCTCCTTACAGGATCATGTGTATTACATGTATGTGAAAGAGTGTACGTGAAGAGAGTGGGGGAGTCACATGGTATTGCCCGTCTTCCAGTATTTTCTGATTAAGGCAAAGTATTTATAGATGCATTTAAAACGGCAGAGAGATTTTTAACTAGAACAAAGGTTTTGATCACAATTATGCAAGAAGGTTGATGTAATGTTATCTGAGATCATTCAAGCACCTGTAATTGTTAATAATTATAAACTAAAAGTCAAAGAAGACTTATATCTATCTTACACTGTAAATAATGTGGTGTTATATCTTGACTGAATGCAGTTCCTATGACTTAAAATTTGTTATTAGATTGATAATAATTTAATTATTCATGACTATTGAAAACCACACATTTATACAACCTTTCCCTACCAATTTCATGCTTTACAACAAGAGAAAAAAGGGGAAAAAAACAATACTTTGGTATTAGCAATAAAAACTATGCTTGTGGTTCAACTATTATGATTATGTATCATAATAGAAAAGCTGTATCAAGATACATTAACTTTCCTGTTCCTGAAAGTTGTACAGTATGTTACTTTAGAACAGTAAACCAAACCTCAATAAGCGAACACATTTTTAGCATTATTTACTTGATAAAATAATCATTTTTGGAGTATACCACAATATGGTTTTGATAAAAAAAAAAAAAAAGATATCCATTTGTCCTTACTGAAGATAATAGCTCTGAGATTTCCCATGATGCTCTGCTGTACGTTAAAACCTCATCCAGACTCTCATTTGTTATGGATGGCATTAGCCTGTTCAAATCCAATTCTCATCCACCAAACATACTACCTTTTATAGATGGAAAATAAAAGGATAAAGCAGTTAATGCCTTTTTGATTCATTATATAATGTTTTTCTGAGGGCAGACAAGGGGAATTATAATAAAAATAATGGAATAATTTAAATAAATTTACTTTAGTTAATGTACTCTGCGTGGGCATGGCTAATCTGAAGGAAACGCTCCGTAAAATCACAAAAACAGGGAGAATCCCAACTAAAAGTAAATCCTCTCTGACTCTCTCACCACCAATCACTTTAGTTCATTTGGACAAGACTACGGCCAAAAAAAGGAAGGGGGAATAATAGTGCACATTATCTGACCTACCACCAAAACACACTAAAAGCCTGAAACACTGACTGAGGAAATCCACATGAAGAATAGACTGAATTGTCCAGAGGTCAAAGGTGAATTTTGCCCATCTTTTCTGCCCTCTGCACGTTGGGTGCAATAGATCTTATTCTGTCATACCAACCATTCATAAAAACAGTATGTATTGGCAATTGAGTTACATTATTTAAATATGAACTTGATAAATTGAAAAAACTAAATTACAATAGTATGTATATATTAGCTTCTGGCATAATGAATAAATATTTTATTTAAACTATATTCTGTAATTAAAAATTATGGTAATATCATTACTTTCCTTTGCAGTGCATGTTGCTGTAGGGACAACCTAAAATATATTTGATGGTCTGTCCACTTAAACATCTCTTTCCCTACCAATTTCATGCTTTACAACAAGAGAAAAAACAATGATTTGGTATTAGCAATAAAAATTATGAGGATTAGCTGTTCTTTGTTCTAAAATGAAAAGGGGATGATAACTGTCACTGTGTAAAATCCCCTTCGCATGCACCAGGAAGCCAGCCGGCAGACAAAGATCAGCGCTAAAGCAGAAATCATATGACCTCAACTTTAATCAGAAGTGTAACAAAAGCATATTTCTGCTTTATACTGTTGTAGGTCTTAAATAAGGATCCCTGACCATATAGCCTGTCACTGTGTTACACTGTTTTTAATATTAAGAGCAACAGGAGAGCTTTCACTGGAAAAGCTGTTCCAATCAGATTTGAGAAAAAAAAATGCATTCAGAGCTTGTTAAAGACATTGTACAGTTTTAGTGGAACAAGACCTTCTGTTTTGGATGAAATGTTTGCACATTTCCCCTTTTTTTTTCTTTTCATTTTCCCCAAATCTTTTAAAACAATTCGGATTGCTATTCAAAGTCAATAAATATGAAATAATATCAAGCGGCTCGAGTAGTATTAACCCCTAAATCTTATATCCCTCTCCCAAAGTCTTTATTCTTTTGTTCAGCTGGCTTTGCAACCCTATTGTCATTAACCCTGATTGAGCTCTGAACAGGAACAGTTTAATATCCGGATAACCTGGTCATTTGATTGTTTAGTCCTAACAGGGCTTTATTACAGTAATGAGAGCGAAATCAAATCACTTAATGCGTTACGGAGCGAGGCAGGCTCTCAGCAAGCCAGCCAAATCACTCTTCACATTTGCTTTTAATTTAAGCAATCCAGTAGAAGACTCATTAGTGGGTGAGAAGATTAACTCATAGAGATGTCTGCCTCCTGATGTCTTTCCTGTGACATTTTAATCCGTGTTAACTTGGATTTCTGGCCTGCAATGAGATAAGCGATGAGATCAAATTAAGTGATATTCCATCAATAAGATATTCTTTATCATTAAATATTTAAATATCGCTGACATTTCAGCTGTGCAAGCTTCTGATGCACAGAATGCACCTTTTTGTAACTGTACACACATGAGGAATAATTTATAGTGAGTTGTATGCATTCTTTTAAACAAACGAGTAAATAATAAAATAATAATCGACACCGAATTTAATTATCGATTAGCCGCGTCTACGCGCTGTGCTCAGAAACATCAGTCAGCCAGTCACGCTGCTTTACAGTAGTGAATATTCTATTTCTATGGACAAAATGCAAATGAAAAATAGCGGAGGACAATAGTAGGCTAGAGTGAGCTTCTCAGGGAAAGGGACGTGTTTCAAGTTGTCCGAAACATTAGAATGTTTTATATTTATAAAGCACTTCAAACAATAAGCACTTGGTCTTGACCTGTTGTGCTTTGACGGATGCGTGTGCTGTTTAATACCTCACCTCCACGTGTTTTCCTCTGCGCATAACTTGGTTATAACCTGGTTATAGCCTTATCTGTATATAAAATTCCAGGAATATTTCCATTTTGCAAGCAAGTCTTGTTAAACTTCACTGACTTCAGTGAACGAGCGTTCGATGTGCGTCAATAATTCTGACTAAAATACACATTTTGCTAAAATATTTTTTGTTAGAAATTATGTTTAGGTTTAAAAAAATACATTTAACACAAGTAATTATAGTTATGAGAGCAGTAACAGTAATAGCCCATTGATTAATGTACAGTTGTGGTCAGAATTATTGGCAGTGGTACCCCTGATAAATATGATCAAAGATGGCTGTAAAACATAAATCTGCTTTGTTTATCCTTTTGATCTTTCATTCAAAAAATGCGCAAAAATCGAACCTTTCATTGAAGTGATATAATTGAAAGTGGGGAAAACTCACATTATGAAATAAATATTTTTTCCAAAACACGTTGGCCATAATTATTGGCGCCCTATTATTAAATACTTTTTGCAACCTCCTTTTGCCAAGATAACCGCTCTGAGTTTTCTCCTATAATGCCTGATGAGACCTCCAGAGATCAGAGATCATTCCTCCATACAGAATCTCTCCAGATCCTCCAGATTCCCAGATCCATGCTCTCCTGGTGCTCTCCTCTCTCCTCTTCAGTTCACCCCACTCATTTTCTATAGGGTTCAGGTCTAAGGACTGGGACGGCCATGGCAGAAGCTCATGTTGTGCTCAGTGACACATTTTTTGTGTTAATTTTGAGGTTTGTTTTGGATCGTTGTCCTTACGAAAGATCCAACCACAGCCCATTATAAGATTTCTAGCAGAGGTTGTCAGGTTTTGATTTTTTTTATCTGTTAGTATTTGCTAGAATCCATGATACAATATCTGAACAAGATGCAGGACCACCAGAATAAAATAGGCCCACAACATTAAAGATCCAGCAGTATATAACTGTGGGCATGGGTACTTTTTATCCCTATTTGCACCAAACCCGTCTTGTGTTTGCTGCCAAAAAGCTCTTTTTTTTTAGTTTCATTTGACCATATAGATTCTATGGTCTCTTCTGAAGTTCCAGTCGTGTCTGACAACTGAATATGCTGGAGTTTGTTTTTGGATGAGCAAGGAGGATTTTTCTTGAAACCCTCCCAAACAACATGTGGTGATGCAGGGGTTGTTTATTTTTTAAGGCTTTCTGACCCCCAAGACTCAAGTAATCTCTGCAATTCTCCATCTGTGATTCTTGGAGAGTCTTTGGCCACTCAAACTATCCTCCTCACCATGCATTGGGATGATATAGACACACGTCCTCTTCCAGGCAGATTGGTAACATCTTTAGTTGATTGGAACTTCTTAATTATTGGCCTGATGGTGGAAATGGGACAGCCACTTTCTATTTTGTGAAGCTCAACAATCTTTTATAACTATAAAAGAACTATATTCTTTGGTTTTACTCATTGTGATGGATGATTAAGGGAATTTGGCCTTTATGTTTCCTCATATTTATACTCTTCTGAAACAAGTCATAGCTAGGCAATTTCATGTTCCTAGTCACCCTGGTGTGCTAAAAAAAATTATTATTGGGAATATACTTCAGAGATATTTTACTCATAAAAAATTCTAGGGGTGCCAAGTTTTGGAGAAAAACATTTAGGCTATTTATTTCATAATGTGATTGTCCCCCCACTTTCAATTATTTTACTTAAATGAAAGTTTCATTTTTTTTAATGAAAGATTAAAAGGATAAACAATGCAGATTTATTTTTACAGCCATCTTTGATCATATTTTCCAGGGGTGCCAATAATTCTGACCACAACTGTAATAGCCTATGAACACGAGTGGATGTGTTTGTTTTTGTTTATTGTTATTTTTAATGTAACTGTTTTAACGTATGCTTTAAAATAGTAAGCAATCAGTTGTTTTTAGTTTTAAAATGTAATGTTTGCATTTTTTCCTCCCTTTTTTGCTTGTAATGTACCGCATAGCCTAATAAATTCACTATATTTGTTTTCATAGGCTTTATTGTTTGGAGGACAGCATTGGGCAGAATGTGCAGTAACATTATTTAAAATAATGGATTAAAATTAAATTTTAATTACAAATAAGTTTTTATTTATAATAATTTTAGATTTTCATCCAACTAATCAATTAATAATAATAATAATAATAAATAATCTACAGATTAAACGATTATCAAAACAATCGTTAGTTGCAGCCCTATTAATTTCTTTCAAAAACTTTTGATTGGTAACACAAGAAAACGTCAAAACACCCCTACACCAAGTGTGTGTTTCTTTTGTTTTGAAGCCATATCTTGCATGGCCTATTTCAGATTAATAATATTAATTTATAATCACAGCAGAATGTCCTTCAAGAAAAAAAAAAACTCATAAATTGCCTCATCACCATCTCTCTATCCTGGCAGCTGCAGAGGACGCCGGCTGCCTGTCATCGAGCATATGCGCAAAATTAGCCACAGAGTGCCTGTCTTACCCCAGGGAGGGAGACAGACGGGTCTCTAACGCTGCCATAACTGCACGCCCCACTGCATCCTCATGCCAACCCTGCAGACCGCACTACAGACATGCAGTCTGACCAGTGCCACAACTAGTGCTGCCTCACTGGAAACATGAAAAGGAACCAGATCTATTATCCCATATCTATATCCATATTATCCCACTTTTTCTTTTCTTAATATTTTAATTAGAGCTGTCACAATTGAGGTGCTGACACAAGTGATTAAATGTACAAGTATTTTTTGATCGCCTTTAACGCATTTACCAATTTTGACATTAAATTTGTTTTATTAACCGAGTTCTAAACACTGGTTGTCAGAACTTTAGCGATATGTCGCATACTCTCTAATAATTTTGAATAGCCTAAGTAATTACTTCACAACCGCTAAAAAAGTATGTTCTATACGAATGTGTGTAGTATGAATATAATCAGGATGTACAACATTCGCCAAATTGTCATTATCATGTGACCTACCGGCATCAGTTGCATCCCTTCACTATCATTCATAAATCCTCTCCCGTGGCCTCATGGGATACACATACTTTTTTCGCCTGCTATATAGTTGGGAAAGTATGCGGTTTCAGATGCAGCCTGGGTTCATTACAGTGACACACACCATACGTACACATGCAAGCACCTTAAACACACGACAACAACGAGTCAGTGATTGAGTTACGGATGAAGGACTGTTTAACACTAAGTTTTTGTATAAATAATAGCTAATAAAATACTTTACATTCTTTACAAGATTATAAACAGAAGGACATTTTCACCACAAATGCACAATCTGTGATTAACTAACATTTTTAATTAATCGTGATCAATATTTTAATCGACTATAATCGAATATTAAATTATTATGTAAACAGTACATATATATAAAACAACGTTAAGATGTAATATCTTTCAAAATCAGATTTAATCTGATTATAGCAGGGTATAGAGCAACTTTTCCTGCTTGACCTTGTCATGTTTTCACCCATTATTAAATCATCCTTTTATGCAGACATTTCATCTGACCTTGACAACACAACTTTAACCCATCTTTGTACAAATTTAGTAAAAAGTCTTTAGAATAAGCAGTGTTTGGTTTCACCTAAACGTGTGTGCCCTATGCTGAACTTTTAAATGAGTGGAAGGGATGATTTATTCGTCATCCATTGTGAATCAATGTTTGCATTTTTTAAAACCGATTTTCTTCTTATTTTCCTTTTCCTCCTTTTTTTTTCAATCTGTTCTTAGCCTCATTTGGCCTAATCCTGCCACCACAGAGGGTGGGGTGGCTGCAGCGGGTGAGTGGATGGTGGTAAAGCAGGGTGAGAGGGACTCAGAGGGCCACGGCGACAGGCGCTCTCCAGTGCTTATGGTGGATTATGGGTAATGGCACTTAGCTGAGAAAATGAGCTGAATGTATCGTACATGCCCTCATACATGCAGCTTCTGGTTGGTTTAAATGCAAGAATTTGCTTGCAACTCACCTTCAGATTTTTCCTGCATGAGTTAAGTAAACCGGTAGGAAAATTATGAAGTTTGACAGGAGCCATATTTACTATTCAGATCATATTTATTTGAAAAGTATCATCGCTTTAAGGTCCTTTCATATTTGTTCTGAAAAAGCAGTTTAAGTGAATTCTGAGGCTGTAGAACCTCAATCCAGAGTCCAAAATCATTTAGTTATCTTGTCATTCTTAGAGAAAAGATGCATTTATATCTTATATAGCTATTCTTTAGGGCTTACAGTATGAGAATGAAGTGGATGGGATGGCCTTGGGGAAAGGGAAGCATGTGCACTCATGGAGCTTCTGCATCTCTGTGACAGATTGGAGCCAGATTGGGAGACATTCTGACAAGGGATAGGAACTTGCAAGGCTGTCCCGCTCCTCAAGGTTAGTTATTGAATGTTAGCACATGACATCTGCCACTCAGCACCAAACGCCAGAGGGCTTGGCACTTCACCAAGCGCCATGTTCCCCTAATTAATGGAGTTAATGTGAATTTGTTTCATTCCTTAAGTTTTCTCATATCATGCAGTGTATCTCTACCTCTGCCCTCAGACAGGTGATTTTATATTATTATTTAAAAAAATATATGATCTATTTGTATAAACATAAATATAATTCTTAACCCTGCGTATGAGAATGAAATATTGACATGGTTTGTTGAACTACAATCACATCATTGCGAGGAAAGATACTTACAGATATAAGTTGGTAATCCATGTTCTAGATTGCTCTTTCCTTTCCCCTTCACCCAGATATGAACCATATGCCTCATAACATATGTGATTATTTTTAAGATGGACATAAAAAAGGACAATAGTCGCTCCATTCTTTTAATAATCCCTTCGTCCGATTTAATATCACAACTATTATTCAAATCAAAGGCAGATTTTGTTTTCATTGTTCTTTTATAATACTCTTATGATTTCTCCCTATCACTTTCAGAAAAGTCCTCGCCAGTTAAAGCTAAACCCCTCCTCTCCTCCCATTGAGGACAGGGGTGAGCTGGGCCGAATTAAGTTCAGCTTTTCCAAATTTCTAATATTGCGAAAAAATCTTTAGTTCATCTGGCCTTGCACAGCAACATTTAAAACCATCCCAAAAGTCTGTTTGTTTCATGTTTGTGCCTCTACCTCATACTGTGACTAGAGAAGAGCAAAGAAGTATTTTTATTTGGAAAATGCAGCTGGCTCCACTAAGGTCGTTGGTTTGATTTCCAGGGAAGATATACTGGTGAAATGTTTATGCAGTGCAGGTAAATTTGCATTAATAGGCCGTAATGTAATTTAATGTAATTAAAAAAATACATTAAAAGCAAAACTTAAAATAACTATTTTCTATTTTAATATATTTTAAAATGTAATTTATTCCTGTGTTGGAAAAGCTGAATTTTCCGCATCATTACTCCAGTCTTCAGTGTCACATGATCCTTCAGAAATCATACTGATTTGGTGCTCATAAATAATTTATTATTATCAATGTTGAGAACAGTTGTGCTGCTTTTTTTTGTGTGGAAACCGTGATACCTTTTTTCAGGATTCTTTGATTAATAAAAAGTTCAAAAGAACAGCATTTATTTGAAATTGAAATCTTTTGTAACATTATAAATGCCTTTACTCTCACTTTTGAACAATTTATTGTGTCCTTCCTGAATAAAAGTATTAATTTTGTTGGCAACACTTTACAATAAGGATCATTAGTACATTCGTTATTAACTACAATGAACAAAACATTTGTTACAGTATTTATTAATCTTTGTTAATGTTACTTAATCAAAATCCAGCTGTTCATCGTTTGTTCATGTTAGTTCACAATGCACTAACTAATGTTAACAAATACAACCTTTGGTTTTTATTAATGTATTAGTAAATGTTGAAATTAATATTAACTAAGATTAATAAATGTGTAGTTAACTAATGAACCTTATTGTAAAGTGTTACCTTTTTTTTTTTCAAAATATATGAATGGATAAGTAAGGAATATTGATTTTTTGAGTTGATATTATGATATTAGACCAGATAGTTGACACAGAAGCTCTTTTTATGCCTCATTTAGGTAAAGAGTGCATTGCTCTTTGGTAATTTTATTTTGATGGTCCCTTTTGAAAATTCTGTTGACTAAGTAACTTTGCAACTACGTCAACTAACTCTCATTAGAGTTTTAGTAGACTGTGCTTAATATCTACTAAATCTTTATTGTGATGCTCCCCCAACAGACATTCTACTGACTAAAAGTAACTTTGCTACTACATGTCACCTTATTCTAACCCTACTAAAACTCTACTAAAACTCAAATAAGTGTTAGTGGACATGTAGGTGCAGCATTACTTATAGTCAACAGAATGTGTTAAAGGGACCCTCAAATAAAGTGAAACCATCTCTTTTTCTCCACGGTGCGGCACAGCGACGGTTGGTTGTCTGGACAGCACAATGTGTCCCTGATCACGGCCTCATAATGAGTCCCCATCTTATAATTGACCTGATTCCTTCTAATTAGCACACTTTAAGGAAGTGGGGAGAGAAAAGAGAAAGAAAGAGAGAGCAAGATAGGAGTGAGGGGGAGAGGGAAGGGAGTGGGAGAAAGAAAAAGAGAGTGATCACTGTCTAATAGGTTAAGTGAGTCAGACAGGCCTGTGATGGCGTGTGAATAGTGTCTTTGTTAGCAAGGCTAACTGAACAGGACACACAAAGGTCATTAGTGGACTGGCTTATGCGTTACACAAACCAGTGCTCAACTGGTGGTTATGGCATCCTACTTTCTACTGTTACCTTTATCTTTTCCCTTCTGTCTGACCTTCTTGCTTTTCCTCCCCCACAGATTTTTCTATTTTTCTGTCTGAAATAGTGAAATCAAGTGTCTAGTAACTATTAACCAGTGTTTGAGTGTAACTTGATGAAGTAACAAATAAACTACATTTATCGTTATCCAATAAAAAGCTACTTTTTCCTACAAATAGTAGTGTTTATTGCATGTGATAGCTTTAGAGCCTATATCCCTACATAGTTCAAAAGTTTGGGGTTCAGCATTTAATTGATCGAAAGTGACAGTTATAATTATTAAAACATAATTTCTATTGATCAAAGAATCCTGAACAAAATGTTTCACTGTTTTCACATTGAAAGAAGAATTGTTTGTTGAGCAAATCAGCATATCAGACTGATTTATGAAGGATCATGTGACACTGAAGAAGACTGGAGTAATGATGCTTTGCCATCAAAGGAATAAATACATTTTTTGATTATATTAAAATAGAAAAAATAAATCGTTTTTAGATTTTGTATAATATATTTTGATCAAATAAATGCATCCTTGGTGAGCATAAGAGCTTTCAAAAACATCTACAGTAGTGTATTGTCTTGGTGTTGTTAGGTCATTTTTTGTTAGTAGTTTGTAACTAACAAATTCTTCAATAGGGCAGTTTAACTGTAATTGAACAATTTTCAATTATGATAAGCTTAATTGACAAGCTAAAGTAAGTTGCTTCCCCAGTGTTTGCTTCATAATGTCAAAACCACTATTTCAGCTCTTATTTAGTTTATATGAAATTTTGGAAAAAAAATTAAACTTCCCATTATTGAACGTGTGCATTAATGATATCAGGGTCACAAAGCTTTCAAGCTAATCATGTGTGACTCAGGATGACCCAAGCTGTGATACTCAAGCAACTACTCCTTGATTAACCTGTGAGTATGACATTATGTATATTGATAATGTAATATGTTTTTTTGTGCAATTTATTTGTGTGTTCAGAGGAAAGGATACAGGTCATACAGGTTTGGAAATACATGAGATTGAGTAAATTGCAATTTTCTTTTTAGGTGGACTATCCTTTTAACTTTCAAAAGTAGCCTCTTGCTAGAATCTAGCTGTGTACGGATGGCACGTGGCTTATTTGCATATAAACACGCACATAATTACAAAGGAAGGCTAATAGAGGTTTAACAATGTTTATAAAATGCCTCTGACCCTGTGCATCCACCAGTAATCTGTAATCCTGAATTGTTACGCATAACGGCGAGTGCAGTTGTTTATGTTTTTGACAGATTTATAACTTGTCTTGCGCGCTACGTGGCGTGGCCTCACTTCGGATGTGAGATTACCATTACTCTAAGGAGACCAAAACCACAGACTTACAGACATCAGAGATCATTAGTGGCCTTGACTAATTTACAAAACTTTAATCCCACGACTACCCGTTGTTTACATCACTGAATTAGGTTAATCTACAAGGAGGGCTATTTGCATAAATGTGCATTTTTGAATAATTAGTGGGCCAGAGGCAATGAATGGGGTGTGATTGGTGGGGGGTGACGCGTGGCCAGACTATTGTTGTCCCCTTATCTAGCATAAACAATGGACCAGCTAAACAATTAAAAACAAACTCAGTTGGGTCTGGTGTTTATAGGGCATTGTTGAATATGACCCAGGACATAATCACTGTCTGGATATAGAATTATAGCAATTACTGCTATCGTTTACAGTGTGCTACGCAGACATGCAAGATCCAAATTATGAAACAGTTCCTTTCCCATCTGCCATATTGCCTTTTCTTTAAACAATAAAAGCTTATGTTGATTCTGTTGAAGGATATTTTAATAAATGTAACTATAAATTATCTTGCTATGCGTATAATGATACACCTAAAGGTATAGTTCATACAAAAATGAAAAATCTGTCATCATTTGCTCACCCTCATGTCGTTCCAAAGCTGTATGATTTTCTTTCTTCTGTAGGAAATACAATTTTGAAGAATGTTGGTTACTGTTTTTGAAGAGTGTGAATGTGCATAAGGAACCCCAGAGTATGACATAAGAGGGAACCATAAATAAAAAAAAGGACGGGGGAAAAAACCTCAGTAGTCCTCAGGTGGCATGTTCGTTACAGCAGCATGTCAGAAAAATTATATTGTAGAAAAAACTTCTGACAGAAGGAACCGCATGTATATGGGAGTAAAGTGTACGCCAAATACTGCATGTTAACGTGATTACAAATAAACAGCTTTCTGTTGTTTAAGTAAATTATCTATAATAATATAAAATCTATTAATTGCAGAAGTTATTACTCCCCCGCTGCACGTGACACAATTAACGACATCCCTATATTGTTGAACTGATGTGGTTCAAGCGACAGGTTTTGGGAAACAGTTGTGACGAGCTAATTTCTATAACGATGCATGATGGTTAAACAACAAGTTATAGCGTTGTACAGGAAATGCACCCCAGATTTGGAATAACATGAGGGTGATTAAATGATGACATAATTTTCATTTAGTTCAACAAAAAGAATAGTGAAAAAGTGAAAGTGAAATATGAAGGCCAAGTATGGTAACCCAAATTGTCCTCTGCATTTAACCCATCCAAGTTAGTGCACACACATTAGGAATAGTGAGTAGTGAACACACACACACTGTAAACCGTGGGCACACACACCCGGAGCAGTGGGCAGCTATTTTTGCTGTGGCTCCCAGGGAGCGATTGGGGGTTAGCTGCCTTGCTCAAGGGCACCTCAGTCATTTTCCTGCCGGCACTGAGAATCGATTACCAGTCGGACTCTCAAACCATTTGGCCACTACTGCCCCATTTACTCACCCTTGTTGTTCCAAACCTGTGCGCATTTCTTTCTTCAGTGGAACACAAACTAAAAAGACACTTAATAGTCTATAAAACAATTTACTGAAACCCTAAAGTCTGCAGCTTGCTCTAAAAGTAGTGACATTAGACATTACTAACCCGCATTCTAATATTCTCCAGCACGGGTGCTCAAAAATCCATTTTAAAGCAGCATTTCAGCTTAATTTGGAGTGTCTTCCCAAGGGGCAGATTTACAACATAAGTGATTCACAGCTCTAACTGACTGGCCAATTTCTCTTTGCTTTTGTGTGTAACTGATCAGATGACCTCTGATATCCTTCTGTGTCTGCGTGTGAATATAAGTGTGTGAGTGTGGAAGGTTTTTAATTAACCCGGCTCTCTTAGTCCCAGATGGGCTCTTCTCCTTTTGTACTTGCTCCCTAGAGAGGGAGAAAACCGCGTCCCAACGCCTCTGTAGCACACGTCCTCGCACAATGCGTCTTTTTGAGGGTGTTAGTGGGTGTGCGTTTGTTTTTGGTCTTCATTGCTCTCAGTGGTTGGTAACAGATTCTAAAGGTGTTTGTCTATAGCAGGAAACACATTTAATAGTGCTCAACAAGTCATCAAGTATTCCGGTCTCATGCATTAACATGGCATACAAATGTAAGAAGAGTCCACCTAAAAGTGAAAATTCAGTCATTTACTCACCCTTATGTTGTTTTAAACCTTTATTACAGTTTTTTTTATTTTCTGTGCAAGTTAAAAAATATATTTTGAAAAATCCATACAATGTAAGTCAATAGTGTTTGATTATCTTCTTTTGGGTTATGCAGGAAAAAGAAACTCATACAGGTTTGTAACAACATGAAGGTGAGTAAATACTGTAATGACTGAATGTTCATTTTTGAATGAATTAAATCTCTTTAATTAAACCTCTACAAAGATGTTTACTGTCATAAATTCTGTGTGGAATAAAAATGCTTTTCAAAAGATCTTTCAAAAGATCCAATGGCAATAAACGTCAGGCGCCGACGAGCATTCATTAGAGTAAATGTAAGGCAACAAAAGGCAAACCAATTTCGAAAACAGAGAAAATGAATTACTAAATCTCATAGATTTGTGCGTCGACAGATAAGCTGCCAGCAGAGCTAAGAATGCAAAAACCTAATCTCAACATAAATTATTTACCACTCGAGGATGAATACTTCACTGGTGTGATTACAATTCACGGCATTAATGTGGCATACGTTCCAAAAAAAATGATCAGCAGCTTACAAAATATTACCCCGTCAAAACGCAAATCGTTGCCCTCGGTAAGTTCGAAATTTTGTGCACAAATGCTGTTAAGCCTGTTCTCCTCTAATACAGCAAAATGATTATCTGGCTGGTCTCCCTTTGCATGTTTGAAAGCAGCCGAATGGACATCTGCATCGGTTTTTCATCATTATTATTATTATATAAAAGATTATATAGGGTTGGGACTTGGGATGAGGGCATTTCATTTTGCTTACAATTAATATACGCTTTATTTTGTCCTGATTTGGGACAAATAGGATGCAGGGTTACAGGTTGTTTGCCGTTTCAGGATGAAGCTTATGTGCAACAGACTGCCGCTTTCTTCTGACTGAATTTCTTAGACTACTACGTTATCCTGGCGCCGTATTTGTGGAACATTAAACAAGTTGTCTGGAGGGATCATCCAGTGTTGTTGAAAAGCAGTGAGTGCCAGAGCGACGGGAAGTCGCAGTGATATGCTCTCTGACCATTGGTCAGACTCAGTTTAAATGGTGGTGTGTTGTGATGATTACAAATCAGGGATCTTAATAGATTGGGTGAAACATCTGGAGATGTAAGGGCCCAGATGTTTGCACAACAAACGCATAAGACCTCCGACCCTTAAGCACACAGCTACCCAGATTTAGATTTAGATTTGAACATCTGCCCAATGTTGTAAAGTGACAAAAAGCATCAGTGACAAGGGGAATCCACGATTAAGTTTTTGAGGGATCTTGTTCCCCCAAAGCCATTAAAGAAACATTGGAGGTATGTGATCCTTATGATTGCATGGGTATATAAAACAGTTGTTCTCCTAGCTTTTTGACTTTTGCCCATCATATAAAATGTAAAATCTGCATGAAATCCTATTGCTTAATAGCCATTCTGCTGGCAGCCAGTGGACAGTTTCTCAGAGGTGGGCGGGGCATGTGATGTTTGCGCGCGCGTGCGGGGCTGCTGTGATTCCCAGTGGCGGGATCCCGCTCAGAATTAGGGCACGTGGCATGTCTATTAGTCAAACAACCTCCATGTGCCGCGCGCCACGGCCAGAGGAAATTAGAGCAAAGAGCGATTTTTTGATGTTACGCTCTTTAAGAGATTAATAATCTTGGCGGTGGAGAATCGGTTGGAAATCTTCTCTGGAAAATAATGAGCGGAGAAACATTTACTGATTAGTTTAATCCTGGATTATCCTATCTGATGACACCATGAAACCCAGCCTTGTAATCTGGCCTTTAAAATAACATAATTTATTTCCTCGCTTTACAGCGAGCGCAGTTTAAGCGTGTTGTTCGATTCAGTTACTAAAAGCGCCATGAATTATAGGCTAGAAGGATGTTTTATTGGTCCGTTTCCATTGAGTTGTGTTTGTTCCAGTCTGCTTAAAAACAATAGAAGGACCAGAAATCAACGGTCAAGTTCTGTGTTTACTAGTCTATAGGCCTACTCTGAACTGAAATGTTTTTTTAATATATATAATTATTTAACAAAAATAGTTAATTGACTAGTTTGCTTGGCAATTTACAAGGCTGTTTATGCAATGTTAAATTGCAAGCTGTTGTTCAGCAAATACAGTCGAGTATTAAATAATCATAATGTATAATCAATAGACTAAATTAAACACAAATAAATAAATAAATAGGCATATTAAAAAAATATTTGTGAAATCATCCTTGAATTTTCGTTATGGCCATTTTCGTTATTTCATAATAGGCTATGTGAAATAATTTGAGTTATTAAAATCATTTATAAAGATTTTTTTGTTGTTGATTTAAGTAAGAAAATTAAATAATAAATTCTTCATTATGTTTTCGTAATTCGTAGCAAGTTCTTATAAAGTTAATAGACCTATACAACACAGTAGGCTATATATTAATAATAATGATAACAATAGGCTAATAAATTATTATTCGTTGGTATTGTTGCTGTTGCACTATAGGCTATTAAAACATAGGCTAATAATAATAATAATAATAATAATAAGTGCAATGTAATAGCCAGAGATTATTCTTCTGCAAGCACGATAACTAATGATCTCCCTCCTTTTTCTCTGGTATGATCGCATTCAGTTTTAGTTAACGTTGTGTTATGAGGATTACTGCAGCAGCTCTCTTAAATGCCAGTTAAAATGCTGGAGGTCGTCCTGGTGGAAACGGGCCCTAAAAGCAGATTTTACAGAGTCGAGCTCTTTATATGACAGATTAATGTTGTAAACGAATTTAATGGACTTCATTTAATTATCTTGTGTAAGACGATTTCTCTAATTGCTTCTTTTCGAAACAGACTGGCTGAGATGTTGACCGTTTTTGCCTGCTGTTTGTGAAACACCTGGGATGGCCTCTGACAGCAGTATTACCGTAACTCTGACCTCATTTCCCAACATATTTTATTCATTGGGTGATTGGGAGCTTCATATTCCCTCATTGATGACGCCATAGGCTACTTCAGTGAACGAAATAAAGCAGATTCTGTGATCACGTCAAGATAATTACGTTTTTTATTCCAATATCTGTCCAAACAGGAAATTAAAGATGGAAATATTAGATCTATAACTGCGACTGGAGAGGGTTTGCCTGTATCTGGGTGAAGGCACATGTTAATCATGTTGCGAATATAAAAAAACAAAACAATAATGGCCAGAACGTTTAGTGTAAAATATAAATGCACATTAGGACTAATTTTAGCTGTTGTTTTCTAGTCTTTTATGGATGTAATTAATATTGTTTCATTAATATTGATTCACTGATACATAATAGTTTAATTAAATAATGATAAATCTTAGACATATTATAAAATAACGTAGGCTATGTTATCACAGTAAATATCAAAATAATAGCTAATAGTAATAGGCTAATAATAATAATAATGCTTTATTATTATGCTATTATTCACCAACATAAAATCATTTAGCCATTGTTATTATTGTTTTAAACGCTAGCCTGCTCGTTTTTAATGGGCTTATTAAGGCAGCGAAATCATTTCTTCAAAAAGCAAAAACGAATTTAAAATTGTATTTAAAATCAAACTAAATCCAGTGCAAGCTTGGCAATGAGATTTCTTAATTTATGTAAAAATATAAGACTAGAGGAGAAACTGCGTTTTTCGTATTTTTTTCCTTTATTAGTGAAGTTTTTTCTGTCTCCAAAGTAACTTAGCCATTATAGAAATTATTTGAAATTAGATTATACTGCTATCGAACGATAAATAAGCCTATAGGCTATACACATCAAATATCACGGAACTATAGGCTTTATAGTCATACACAGTTAGTTAGCCACTAAAATGTTGAATATTCATCTTGTTCCGGTCTAATAATTAATACATTCTGATTCCAACTGAACTGTCCCATATATAAACATTTTCAATAACGAGAGGCTGCGCACATGAGTGAAATCTTCCATCCAAAGGGAAAAACTACTTAGGACCAATTCAGCGGAGGAAAATCCTTATCGGATTAAAGGGAAAATTGGTGGCAATTAATCCTTTGTGATTGAAAAAGGGAAACGCCTCCTCTTGGAAGACATATCTGAGGTTAGATCTGATTGGACAGTGCGATGATCTGCTGGATTGGACGGAAGGATAAATGGTCCCGCCAGAGCGCTTAACCGTCCCACCAGCCTGACCTCCGCAGAGAGAAAGTGAATTAAACAAACTGCCACCATGACAGGAAGAGAAGAGGCTATAGACGAAAAACCTAAGGTTAAACTGTATCCCTCATTCGGAATCGACAAATCACGCCTCAATGGATCTGGATTTCGGTCCAAAGGTTTCGCAATCACGGACCTGCTCGGTCTGGAGTCGGATCTTCAGCCGCATCAGTCCGGTCCGGGCGCAGTGGTCAATGGAGAGGGGCAGAGCGCGGCGGTCGGAGGATTTGCCTTCCCGGGAGGCTCGTTGCCGCTCGGCTTGGGTTTTCTCTGTAGTTTGGCGGCACAACAACCTCCCGGGGCCCCGTGTTTTCTCCCGAGCCACATCCCGCTCCTGCAGTCACGGACAGAGAGCCACTTCATGCAGAATATGGAACAGCAACGGGACGCCTATTCCGGTACAAATCACGTTATTTGGTTATGAATGAGCCGAAGAGCTGTTCACAACAGCTGGTGCTGAAACTGGTCCTGCAAATTTATGTTTTTGATTAACGCTTTGAAAAAGCATTAATACGCTTTGAAAACTGGCAACCTTTAACAGATTTCTGCTCGACATAACTCTTAAAAAATAATTTTGTTGATGTAGCCAAATTTATTTGTATGATTCAGTGAGATTTTTTTATTTATTATTATTTAAATAAAACCTTAGCACATTTTTATGTTACTTAAAAGTGTACATTTTGACTTATTTATGTATTTATTTGATGCAGCTTTGTCTGCCCTTTGCCCAACATATGTTCATTTATTTTTTATTTACAGATGATGATTGTCTTTCCGGGGATCACAATGATGGAAAAAACTCAGGGAACTCTCAAAAGAGGAAGAAGCGAAGGCACAGGTATGTAAAGAAATGAAATGTCACATTAAATGTTTATTCTATAAGGATCTGGTGTGTCAGTGTCTCAACCACACATTTCGTTTGGATTTTTAGGACAGTTTTCACCTCGCATCAGCTTGAGGAGCTGGAGAAAGCCTTCCATGAAGCGCACTATCCAGACGTTTACGCGAGAGAAATGCTGGCCATGAAGACAGAGCTACCAGAGGACAGGATACAGGTAGGATGACTTCCACAGTTTTTTCCTTTCTTGATATTTCTCTCTCTTTCTCAAATAGCTAATGCCCAGGTTTGTGTCTGTCCAGGTATGGTTTCAAAACCGCCGTGCTAAGTGGAGGAAAAGAGAGAAGTGCTGGGGCCGCAGCAGTGTCATGGCAGAATACGGGCTGTACGGAGCCATGGTCCGTCACTCGATTCCACTTCCAGAATCCATCATCAACTCGGCCAAGAATGGAATGATGGGCTCATGCGCTCCCTGGCTTCTAGGTGAGCCAGCAGGTGGTTTTCCTATTTAGTACTTAAAGACTCAAATATGTATTTGATCACTTGAATACATAGCTGAGGTGTCTTGTGAACGTCTGTCTGATGTTGTCCATACTTGAATGTTTAGACTTAAATATATGTGAATTAGGCTTAAACAATTCCTCTTGTAATTGTAATTAAATGAAGAGCTATGAATATTTAAAAACAATTTTTAATGGTGCCGGCATTTTATTCTTTTAGGAATGCACAAAAAGTCTCTGGAAATAGGGAAAAAACCTCCCGGCACGCCTGAATCGACGCACTCAGATTCGTATTCAGAGGAACACAAGGGGAAAGACAGCGACGTGACATGGTCAAGCGTAGCCAATGGAGCGGACGACTCAGAGGACATGGCAATAGACTTGTCCAGCACTTCGAAACAAGAGAGTAAAAGCACTTTGAAAAGATCACCACCTCGCACAGGAGACAGCAGCGATTCTGAAAATGAGAGTTAAATATGCAAACGAATATGGACAATTTTGAAGTGCACATACAAGGACTATCAGTTTACAATATCTCACCTTTTGACAATGGTTTTGTTTGTCAGCATTCCTGTGTTATGTTTTTTTTTTTTTTTGTCGTTCATCAAATATTTGAATACTAGAGACTGTTTTATTCTGAATGATTTTATCTTTGATGTGTAATAATTATTAATGTAAAAAAGTGTTAAATTACATGTTTTATGATACGTTCGTGGGCATTATTCATAAACGTTTCTTTCTTTTTCTGTCAAAAAATCTCAGCCGCTTCAGGGTGACCACTTGATCAGCGCCACTATTGTGAATGTCATAATATTTCCCTGTTGTAATATGGCATGTTTTTGGGGAACAGCAAGTTCCCAGAAAGAATTTTAAAAGCACTTTACCTGCTGTGATGATGAATGTTTTGCATCGATCAAATGTCATCAGAGCAATATAATACCAGCAAAAACAAATCCACATCATGACAAAAAATTTAACATTTTATGCTTTTGATTCCGGCTTTCTGTTTCTTTGTTTTAGTAGACTAAAAGTAAATATATGTCAAAGAGAATTACCTTGAGTTGCCACATGGAGGGATAAGAAATTGGCTCATTTCATCACTGGGGCCAGTCTTTTTGCTGTCAAGGACAGGAGAAAGGTATAAAGAAGGCTTCCAGTATGGATGCTGCTGACCCGTTAGATGTTCTGTTACACAAACACCATCTGGGAAAAAAATATTAAGGTACATTTAAGCCAAACAACAACTAGGTTAAGCAATTTGTTTCCCAGAAACTGTCAGACTATTCAATAGCCAAATCATCTTTAATTCATGTCCAGATATTTTTATTTTATTTAAAAAACCTCAGCAAAGGCTCTACTCCACTGCAGGCGTGTTAAGTGCACCATTGCAAGAACATCACCTCGAAACCAAACCAAACCAAACAAAACCATGTTCATTTTAATTCTACCTCTGAGGAATGACTTTATTTAGATCTTTACAGTCACATCCTACTGAAGGTCAATGGAAACCGATACACACAATGTTTTGTTATATTATCAAATTTAGTTTATCATTAGTTATAAATATTACTTCATTATCCAGTTGTTTAATGTAATGGTTTAGCTCTAACACCGTAGCATAATCATCATAATTCATATTTTCAGATCACAAATACATAACACAAATGTATTTGCTTAAAAACAACAATTTACAATTAATTTAATAGTCTTTAATATAAAAATAATCACAATGAAGATCATAATAATGATTATTATTTTAATTGGCATGTTAGTATAAAGTTTATATGAAATGTACTATCATTTATAATGGCTAAATAAACAATTTGATAGTATCTAATCTCAATAATATGACATTAGGAAAGTAATTGTTTTGTTAGGGCTTTAAAGAGAATAATAGAAAAACAGATTAGCAGAGAAGAGGGGCATGAAAACAGAGATTAAAACACTTCAGCCTGAGACAAGCTCAGGACATAGGAATTAAATCTATTAAAATATTATCAATCACTGCTGATCCCAATAATCTTTCGTGCCAACTGCCCTTAACAAAATAACAATTATAGATGATGGGTCCTTTTTAAACTATTATGCACAGGGTTAAGATAATCCTGCCTTGTTAGAAATGGCCATTAATGAAAAACAAAATAACCTGATTTTAGGGCATAGAAGAGTTACATAAACACCTGTATACACAGTGTGACTTCTGACAAGGTTATTGTTTTCATTTTCTGACAGTAGCCCCAATAACATGATGTACAGCGAAATATCAGACAGCTGAATGTCACGATTCAACAATAAGAAGTAGGCCAATTCCAGAGAGCCGCGTGACTAAAAACATCCACGTTCAATGTACTCCAAAAGATCCTCACATAAAAAAAAATATATATTATATATATATATATATATATATATATATATCCCAGTGCAGCATCTGTTCTGGTAATATGCTTAACTTTGACCTCAAACAGGAGATTTTCAGATGCTTCAGAGCCAAGCACTAGTTGTAAAAATTAGCCATGTTTGTTGTACTTTCTGTATGTGCGTGTGTGTATGAGAGGGAGAGAGAACGCTGAAGGGATTGGCAGAGATCAAAGCTGTGATGTTTATGATAATGATGAATAGAAAATATTATGTCCAACGCTAATTTGTAAGTAGCTTAGTAGCGCAAAGAGCTCTAAACATACAGATGTGCATTTGGCACACAACAGTCCTTTGGCAAGCCCTGTGGAATCACATATCTGAACAAAGCTGATTTGGTTCAGCGGTTTCCTGATGAAGTTGACAAGGTTGTCTGAAGCGAGACCATTTGGCATTTTAATGCAGGACTAAAGCACAGGTGCTAGCCATGTTTTATCAATTTTATCAGACAGCATCATCTGTGCATGCCTACCTTAACTGGTAATCTAATACACTAATAAATCTCTATATTAATATTTATTTGTGTTTGTTTACAATTTTTCACTTACTGTACAATTTTTCAATGTCCAGAATCTAAAGCCAATGAGATGCGTAATGATGCAATAACGGGGTTGTTTTGGTCTCGTAGTGAAAGAATGAAAGAATGCCTCAAGCCCAACTGCAATAAATCAAATAAATCAGTTAAACCTTATGCTTAATCTGAGGATGTGTGTTAATAAAACAAACAATGAAATCAAATTAATTTCTTTATTACTTAGCCTATTCGTTTACAATCCTGGTTAATATTCAAAAGAAAACATTTACTCCAAGGCAACAATGATCCTGCATGAGTAACATATATTACATGAAAGTATCTCTGAACAGACATGACAGACATGTGATGTGAAAGATATGGACACAAAACCACACAAACAAAAGCAGATTATTTTCAACCAGTAAACATGTAACTCACACACCACAGTGAAGTAAGGTCCACAGCAGAGGAAGCAGGCAGTAATTCTGTCTGATATGTTGTTTATTGGGATTAGCTCTAATTTGCGATTAGCATACATAACATCTGCATCCTGCATCAAAAATGAATTAGGCCTACAGTAATCCCTTACCACCCATCCACTAAACACTCTGCCCTTCCAGTCCCCTTTCCTTCCTGTTTATAGGCTACATTTGGGGCTGCATCTACATGCATTATTCTGGCAGATGATTTTATTGTGTATTCAAGGTATACAGTTTATCATTACCTGGGAACATACACACTTTTAGGCAGAGGGTGAAGCAACTCCAGGGTAAAGCTAAGGAGATTGGCTTCCCCTTTAAAAGACATTTAAATAGATTTCCATGAAAGTTATGTGTCGCCGCACAACATGTGTCCCAGCATAAAGCGTATACGTTCACAAACCACGGTTAATTTTAACAGAAAAGCAAGCATATATAGGCCGACTGTATGGGGGACTTGGCATGGCAGAAAGTGCACAAAGAGCGCTCCCTTTATAACCACTAAAAAGCTGTCACTCATCTCAATTCTTTGAGATCTCAATTATAAAGTTCCGTTATAATCAATGAAGTTGAATGCACAATGAATCTCATTTACATAATTGTTATAATCAGAGGATTTGCAAGTGTGTGGAACTCAGAATCTAATCACCACTGTAACGGGCAAAAAAGAAATTTGTCATCCTCAAGTTGTTCCCAACCTGTATGAATTTCTTTCTTCTGCTGAACACAAATTAAAGATATTTTGAAGAATGTCGGTAACCAAACAGTTGATGGTAGCCATTGAATCCATACTATGCAGAAGTCAATGTTTGGTTACCCATATTCTTCAAAATATCTTCTTTTGTGTTCACAAGAAATTCATACATGTTTGGAAAAACTTTTGAGGGTGTGTAAAACAGAATCAGTAGCGCTGAAGTCTTCCACACTGCTGAGGATCTGCTGGAGATGGAAGTTCTCCAATCTCCGATTCACAGTTGTTATCAGCATTGACTCTGCAGTGGGTCTCACAGCTCATAGCGACATTGACTCTGCAGTGAGTCCAGCAGCAGATGGGGACATTGACTCTGCAGTGAGTCCAGCAGCAGATGGGGACATTGACTCTGCAGTGAGTCCAGCAGCAGATGGGGACATTGACTGTACAGTGAGTCCCACAGTTGATGAGGACATAGAGTCTGCAGTGAGTCCAGCAGAAGATGGGGACATTGACTGTACAGTGAGTCCCACAGTTGATGAGGACATTGACTCTGCAGTGAGTCCAGCAGAAGATGGGGACATTGACTGTACAGTGAGTCCCACAGTTGATGAGGACATTGAGTCTGCAGTGAGTCCAGCAGAAGATGGGGACATTGACTGTACAGTGAGTCCCACAGTTGATGAGGACATTGAGTCTGCAGTGAGTCCAGCAGAAGATGGGGACATTGACTGTACAGTGAGTCCCACAGTTGATGAGGACACTGAGTCTGCAGTGAGTCCAGCAGAAGATGGGGACATTGACTGTACAGTGAGTCCCACAGTTGATGAGGACATTGAGTCTGCAGTGAGTCCAGCAGAAGATGGGGACATTGACTGTACAGTGAGTCCCACAGTTGATAAGGACATTGACTCTGCAGTGAGTCTTACAGCAGAAAACAGTATTGGCTGTGCAGTGAGTCCCACAGTTGATGAGGACATTGAGTCTGCAGTGAGTCCCACAGTTGATAAGGACATTGACTCTGCAGTAAGTCCAGCAGTTGATAAGGACATTGAGTCTGCAGTGAGTCCCACAGTTGATGAGGACATTGAGTCTGCAGTGAGTCCCACAGTTGATAAGGACATTGACTCTGCAGTGAGTCTTACAGCAGAAAACAGTATTGGCTGTGCAGTGAGTCCAGCAGAAGATGGGGACATTGACTGTACAGTGAGTCCCACAGTTGATAAGGACATTGACTCTGCAGTGAGTCCAGCAGTTGATAAGGACATTGAGTCTGCAGTGAGTCCCACAGTTGATGAGGACATTGACTCTGCAGTGAGTCTTACAGCAGAAAACAGTATTGGCTGTGCAGTGAGTCCCACTGCAGATGAGGACTCTCTGGAGAGAGATTTCTTTTAAATTAGAATGATCTCTTTTAAATTTGTGGGCAAAAATCCTTGTTTGGAAAACCACCTCGATCTAACCATCATATTTTCTTTCTTTTAGCCTTTTCATCCCAAACCTTATCCTTCAGAAATCGCCTTGACAGTCATCGCAAATAGGGGTCCCAGTTGTCAGAATAAAATGCAAGTGCTGTACTGGCAGGACGACCCAGACCGCTTCATCATGGACATGGAACGGCCCTTGCCAAGCATGGACATGTGTGAATTTCTGAAACACTTGATGATAGGCACTCTAAAGATCGATTGTGGAGAAGACCATAAATCCAGAAAGAGCAGTCAGTAATTCATCCATATGAGGCAAGGGTTAACTGTGGATCACCTCCTAATACGTTTCCCTGAGATCCACGCACATTCTTATGCCACCAGTCTTTTTCACGGTCACCACAATTGGTGAGACCTATGGAGATTGGAGACCTATCAATTCGCTCTATAACTCCAGCAGAAATCAGTCCAACTAAGCAGATACAACTGTTCTTACAGAGTAGGGAAGGTCGCCATAATTTCTGTCATACTGGCATGACTGAATCTGGCACTTTGACTTCATGCATAAACCCTACAAGACATCCTACTGAGAATGAGTCCACTTGAGTAGAGAGCTGTAACACTGGTTCTGAAGAGCAAGATGCAGAGGTTGTGGCAGGCTCTGGCAGGATTGTATCTCCTTTAATGCACAGTTTAAGAGCTTTAAAGAGATCCATGCCCATTAATGCAGTTCCTTTGTCCTCCACATATAAATTCACAGAGCATTTGCAGCCGTCTTTTACTGTTGCATGCAAGCAGCCGATCACATTATTTGGATTACTGTAATAGTAATTTTCCAAAGTAATCATACATGCTCTAAGGCAAAACTGAAACAAAAGTAGGCTACCAGTGTCAAGTGTCTGTGTAACAGGCCTCTGAATTGCACCAGCTTCTACCTGAACAGTACATTGGAGTTTAGTGCTGCTTAGGCTACATCAGTATCTTGTAGTAATAGTAGCGTATACTCAGGCATTACTACGTCATGCACTGTGTGAGTTTGCATCGTTCTACAGACACAAGCAAAATGTATTTTTTCTTACAATTTTAAAAGGTTTCCTTAGCTGCCGGACATTCTACCGCATTTGGAAGATAGTTTATCCGTTCTGCAGCAAAATCAGGTATGTGAAGCTGAAGTCACAGTCAAAGTTGGTAATGAAGCAGTTGAGCGTTATCCTATTTTTTAGTTTTCCACGTCGTTGCCAGTTTGTTGCGATTTCGAAACACTGCTTTATGAAGCTTCGAAATCTTTACTAATTTTTCGTTTCGAATCAGTGTATCAGAGCGTCAGCGTGTATCAAACATAGACTGTAAAAAATATGGACGTAGTGTCCGTGATGTCACCCGCAAAGTCACAAACTGCCCATTCTAGGAAAGACACGAAATAAATCTATCATGGGTCACTACGAATAATGTATTAACAGTCAAACCGTTACTGCAAACCTTTATTTTTGCGTGATGCTGCACGGACGCACGCCAGTAAGTGTCAGTATAAGTGAGTGTAAAACCAGGGGGGTAATCCAGCACCCGGAAAGCGTACCATCCCCGGGGGCCGCCATTGGTTAACAAGCCATCACCTGCTGTTGGCATTCCATTGACTCCCATTCATTTTAGCGTCACTTTGACAACGAATAACTTTACATCTGAGCCATTTAAAGACTCTATTTGTCCATTGTTTATTTCTAAAGAAACACAACAATGTATAAAAGGCTCCATTACCTTGTATCTTACGTTATGGCCCCGTAGAAGCAGTTTTTGTAAAAATAGGCTAACGATTGCGTCATAACCACGCGACTCTCTGGAAATTACCGTATAGACAGGAGGACAAGCTCGCAGTCAATCGGGGGGACGTGGAGGCATAAAGTCCGATAAAGTCAAGGGAGAAGCCCATAGAGATTCATAAAGTTGCTCCTGCTCCTAGCTCATGGACAGCTCCTAGTCACGCTCTCCGTCTCTGCAAGATTCGGAAGGGAATGATTCAGATTTCCTTTGGCACAGCTACTAGAAGACTTACAACTGTCAGACAGGTTGCTGATATTTCAAGTCCTAAAAAAATTCAATGATTAAAAAACATTTGTTAGGCTATGTATCTGAAAGGATTACATACCGAGCTATTAGCAATCTTCTATATTTATACAAGTGCAAAAAAGTGCTCAGTGCATTTTAAAAATTCAACAAACGTTTCAGTCACGCAGGACCTTGCTCAGTAGCCTATCTTTAATATTTAAAAAAATATTAAATTATTCAATATTCAAATTATATTATATTATAAAATAAAAGTTATTCAATAAATAAAATCCATTTTTGTTGTACAAATTAACTATGTGCATATGTTACATAATCTACATTATACTCAGGCAGACAACTGCAGGTGTCACTACTGGAGGTGCCACAACATAAAGAGACAGTTTAAAGGGGTGGTTCGGGATTTTTTACATCGGACCTCATTTTTAAGTCAAAAACGGACAACGGACATTTGCATCGATAGTCTAGTGTTATAATTGATTTGCGTTTGGTGCACTGTGGAGTGGGTAAAACGGTTTTTAATGGCTGGCTAACATATACCATTGACTCGCGCTAGCCTAGCATCGGCTAACTATCCAAATATAAGGACTGGATAATAAAAAATAAAAAAATGTCTCCACTGATGAATAACAACCAGGCTGACTTAAAAATGAGGTCCGATGTAAAAAATCCCGAACCACCCCTTTAAAGTCCCTGTAAAGTCAAAATCAAGTATGTGTTCTGAGTTTGTCACACCACAGAAACATGTGTTATTAGCCACCCAGCCAAATTTGAATGATAAAAAAAGCCGGCAAGTACATAAAATAAGCTATCAAAATCTTGAAAAAATGAGCAGTAGTCTCTGCTCTCAAACGCTGGGGGCGTGTCCGCTGGCTGCGCTGAAACCACGCCCACTCGTGGAAAAGCTGCCGTCGCCACACTCAACTGTCACCGCTACAGCCGGAATGAATGCTCCTAGGTTTTACAAAGCCATGTTCGAGCCTGGACTAATGTTACCTACTATAATTATAACATAAGCACACAAGGCAACTTACACTCATTGGTGGGCACGCCCTGCCGACGATGGCACCAGTTGTCGGCGCGACGGGAGGATGAAGGCCGAGGCGGGAGATAATCGGTTCGGCCCCATTCACCAGTAACAGCGGATTATCAGTGAATCCCAGTTGTCTCCGACGAAAGTTTATAAAACTATCCCGTGTAAAATGATCACTACAGAGGCGGGTTTTGGCGGTGATCCTCAGCTGTCCATCAAGGTGGCTCTTCCGAAATTAATCCACCTCTTCTTGATGTGATCGTTTTTCGTAAATTTAAATAAGGACACCGATCTGTTTTGTACGTGATCGCATCCAGGTAGTAGGCCTACTCATTTCCGTGACGAAGGCATTGCTAGCTAGTAAACTGTAAGCTGTAGTAACTAATAGTACTGACAGTAACTCGCGATCGGCAAACTGATGTGAATGAATGTGCTATATTGTTAGGGGAGGGGCAGCGTCAGGGGCTCCAGTGCGTCATCAAGTAGGGGCGTGTCCAGGAGCTCAGGGGCTTCAGTGCGTCATCGAGCCCCCGTTTTAGCCCCGCCCAAAAAATCCGGAACACAGCAATGGTGAAAAACTGTTTAACGGTCTAACTCGACAATTCACTACTTCACAGTTCACAGTCTTTGTAATATGTTTTAGTAATACATTTCTAACATTTATAATGTGTTTAGAATTTTTTTTTAGAATTGCCTTTACAGGGACTTTAAGTGACACAGGCCAACTGGCATGTGCCAGTGGATATTGGCATGTGTCACTAAAACGTGTGATGTGCCAATGGATTGTGTCATGTGCCACTTGCATAACAATTTGCTTTATGCTGTCAAACATATGATTTATTACATCGCTGAGTTAATGTGACCAACATTATTATACATAATTCGATCAAATTATTTTTTAAATATTAAAGCCACAGATGAGAATCTTGCGCTGGCCAGTGTTAAACTTTATGGTTACACGACTCACTTATACTGACACCTACCGGCGAGCGTCCGTGCAGCATCATGCAAAAATAAAGGTTTACAGTAACGGACGCGACTGTTAATACTATCATCATTCGTGACCCATGATAGATTTATTTCGTGTCTTTCCTAGAATGGGCAGTTTGTGACTTTGCGAGATAAACAACAAAGTAGCACTGGTATTACAAAACATTCAGTGGCACATGCCAATCAAATACAGACGTGACACAAATAACACGTTTGAAAAAATATTACTGACTTTAATGCGTTTAATTGATATTTAAAAATATCACAAAATTAGGCTATTTATTTAGGATTTTGTCACAATTACTTCAGTGTTGGTGCTCGATTAATCTGTCAGTCACTAGGCCTACTGGAGGTGTCACAACATACGGTGACATGTTCCGCGACTCGGTGTCAGTCAGGTGTCATGTCAGTGTCAGTGTGTCGCGATCATGTCAGTGACATGCCACTATCCACTCCCCATAGACACATGCCAATGAAGACCGAATGTGCCAATACGCATAGTGACATGTGCCATTGGCTTCTGTGCATACCGCCTCTCAATTACAGGCCTATTTCCTACACATATTTTTGAGGACATGTCAACTAAACAAATATTTCAAATAGTCTGTGTTAGTAAATGTTACGCTATTTATGAAATGCTGGCGTAACATTATATGACAACGTTTCAGACTGTTTTATACAGTCTATGGTTTCTACCTACAGTTAATCACAGTCTGTCGGATTCTGGAGTGTAGTAAAGTTTTAAATAAAATTATAAATAATAAATAAATAATATTAGGGTGAATAGTGGTAAAGTGGGACACTTTCTGATAATTTACCTTCTGCATAATGTTTTATTATGATCCAAATGTCTTAGCCCATCATATGATACAATTCTAAATAGCCTAAGTGCTCTACTCTACTATACAGAATAAAAAAGAAAGAAACATTAAACACAGGATGGATGACTCTTACTCAAACACACACTGACCCCAAACCACATTTTTCCAGGTGCTACTGTCAAACTGGGACACCTTTATTGGCAAACTGGGACACTTCAAACCCATTAAATTGTTATTCAAATGTAGACCCAATGAATTAAATACACAATAACAATATAAACAACAACAACAACAATAATAAAAATCACTTTTTTTAAGGAGGGGTGCAGGTACAGCAGATTCTTTCCACCCCTCCCTCCCTCGCCTGTCCACAATATTTTGTATTGGGTTTAGTTTATTTCATATAAATTTAAAAAATAGAAATCTTCTTAAACATTTCTTCTTATAGGCTAATTTTATTCCACACAGGCTAAGTTTAATTTCTTATTGTTGAAAAGTTTTTTGCAAATATTGCAAATGTCCCAGCCATCCAAGCTTGTATCATTCATCTTTCTTTCTCTTTTTTTTCTCTTTTTTTTGGAATTGGCATTGGTTTTTAAAATCAGTTTACAATTTTTGTTAAAATATCTAGCTAGCTATAACTAAATGTATGAGGGGCATACAAAAAGGGAACTCAATTCCCCCATTAGAATGACTTAAATGGCTGTCCCAGTTTGCCAGTAATACCCTGTCCCAGTTTAACAATAGGCTATTGGCAAACTGGGACAGTGTCAAAATCACATAAAAAACAACAAAAAAAGATTAATATGAATGTGATTTTTACAAATTCTGATTCACCATTACATCCTACAACAAAATATATAACAATTACAAATTATCCATGAGTATTTTAATTTTTATAAGCTTAACAATATTCACCTCAGAATGCTATGTCATTTTACTTTACATCACGATTCACTGTAAGGTTGTTGAATATGGTGTGCCACACCCCCGGAAGTGATGTCATAGCCACAGAATCTATATTTTTTTTATCACATACTTGCTTTTGATGAGCTCAGTGTTGATTTTTAGTAATGGAATAATTTACATGTAAAGATAGAAATTAAAAAGCTTAACTGTCCCACTTTACCCATTGTCCCACTTTACCACTATTCACCCTATATAAATTATATTAGAATTTCACTCACCGGAAAAAATGGAGCCCAGTGTCTGTTAGTACAATTAACCGCACAGTAAGCCGTATTATTTTATAATTGTATGAAATGATCCCGGAAAAAAAAGCACATATGACAGAGATGCAAAGTTCAGCGGCTGGAATCCAGCAGTCACTCAAGTGGCCACGCCCTTAAATATGCAGAACTTTAAGGTTTAAAGGTGCTCTATGTTGTGTAACGTCACTTCTTGTTGACGTTTAAACTTTAAAAGTCCCTGTAAAGTCTAAATTAAGTATGTGTTCTGAGTTTGTCACACCACAGAAAAAATGTGTTATTAGCCACCCAGACAATAATACCATTATTTGAATGATAAAAAAAGCCGGCAAGTAAATAAAATAAGCTATCAAAATCTTGAAAAAATGATACTGCTCTCAAACGCTGGGGGCGTGTCCACTGGCTGCGCTGAAACCACGCCCACTCGCTGGAAAGCTGCCGTCGCCACACTCAACTGTCACCGCTACAGCCGGAATGGACTATTACTATAACATATTATAACATATAAGCACACAAGGCAACTTACAGTCATTGGTGGGCACGCACTGCCGATGATGGCACCAGTTGTCGGCGAGAAGGGAGGATGAAGGCCGAGGCGGGGGATAGTCGGTTCGGCCCCATTCACCAGTAACAGCGGATTATCAGTGAATCCCAGTTGTCTCCGACTAAAGTTTATAAAACTATCATATGTAAAATTATCACTACAGAGTTGGGGGTGATCCTCAGCTCTCCATCAAGGTGGCTCTACACAAAATTAATCCACCTCTTCTTGATGTGATAGTTTTTCGGAAATTTAAATAAGGACACCGATCTGTTTTGTACGTGATCGCATCCAGGTAATACGCATTTCCGAGACGAAGGCATAGCTAGCAAACTGTAGGGCTGTTGTAACTAATAGTATTGACAGTAACTCGCGTTTGAGCGGCGGCAAACTGACTGATGTGAATGTGCTCTAGTTATATTGTTAGGGGAGGGGCCAGTCTCAGTGGCTCCAGTGCGTTATCAACAGTAGGGGCGGGGCCAGGAACTCGGTTGCTCCAGTGCGTCATCGAGCCGCCATTTTAGCCCCGCCCTAAAAATCCTGAAAAACTGTTTAGGGTCCAACTCCACAATTCAGTACTTCACAGTTCACAATCTTTGTAATGTGTTTTAGCAATACATTTCTAACATTTATAATGTGTTTAGATTTTTTTTTAGAATTGCCTTTACAGGGACTTTAAAGTATTGTCAAACAAAACGGAGGCTAGCTAGACCCTCCCTCATCCTCATCCGCGCACTAAACCCCCCAAAACCCCACCCCCAAATCCTTCTTGTCGGTTATTGGCTGGAAAAGTTTGTTATGTTTCCTTGTGCAGGTTAGCCCAGTTTGTTTTTGTTGCAGTTTGTGAAGCCTGGGCTGTCTACTCTACAGAGACCGCGGTTGTTGTTTTTGTACAGTGTGTTCAGGGGACAGGCAGCTAGCAGATGGTGAGGAGATGTTTGCTGTATGTGACAAAAAATGTTTTGGCCTAAAAAACGTGTGACATCGCTTAGAGCAGCTTTAATATTAAACGGATGAGTTATTAAAAAAATCACCCCCTCACAGTCACTTCCGTGTTGGATTCAAGAGAGAGATCGGAAGGTTGCCGTTGGTATCAAACATAGACTGTAAAAAAATAGGTATCAAACTGGCAAAGTCATCTGATTTTAGTAAACGAGGCTTCGTTACGTCGTAACTGTTTCGAAATTTCAATGGTTCACCGCTGGGGGGCGATGATCTCTGTGACTGTGACCATAGACTGTAGGCTGTGTGAATGAATCATGCGGATGCACTGAGACCGCCCCCCAGTGTCTAACCATTTAACTAGTGTCTATGGTTTTTACCTGATCTCTGATCAGTTCGATACATTTGTAGACAGCTTAATTAGACATTCATATTTAAAGTAATAATAGAAGTTAATAATCTCTTATTGGCCTAATAGCTGAGCCATCCGTGTAACAATCAAAAACTGATAAAAGAACACATATTATACAGACACTTGCTATTTAATCTTATTAGATGATTAGTTGATTGCATTTGATATATTTTACATTCAAACATTTGCAATGGGTTTGTAAAAGGTGTTTTTATGCATGTTTGGCCTGAGTTTTGTTGCATTTACACTGTTCTGACCAGCAGGGGTCACCAGCGTGTGGCGTCTCCGAACGCTTCGAAACAGTGAATCATTTTACTGTTACAGGTATCAAGACGGGTTACATATTTACCTTATTACTAACTCCTAAAACACACAAACTCGTGCTTATTATTCTCTCCTATTTATATTCGTATTTCGTATCACCCGACTTAGTAGCACTACTACTACTACTACTAGCGGTCTCAGTAACACTGAATAACAGGACACAGCTATTTTTATTTATTTTATTTTATTTTATTTATTTTGTAATAATGAGAGGATTTGTGTGCAGACCTCAGAATCCACTCATTGCTGAGAACGCCTGAGTTTTTGTTCAGTGCTAACTTAAACACTTTTTATTAGCCTTTGCGTTCAAGAAATCAACAAAACACATTGTAAATAAACCTTTGACATTCTCCAGAGCCCAAACACAGATACACTCCGGATCGTCTGCCAAATCTGCTTCGCTAATATGCTATTATTATGGAGAAAATTGATCCTAGACCAGCAGTTATTAAGGGAAGCCTTTAACTTTTCCCTCCCTCGTCATAACAGGTTATAGAGACTTTTATTTTGAATTAAACTCGCCTCATGTCCGCTCTCTTATTATTCTACTCTTCACATCCTCAGGCGGAGAAAAGAAGCGGAGATCTGATGGCTTTGAAAAGGATTCAGAAGGTAATATTTATATTTCTTAATAGATTAAATGTCTTAAAAGTAGATTAGCTTTAAGTCGATCCAATAGATCTACACACGACAGATACAGTGAACTATCTCTCTGTCCACAGTACTATGTAAAGTCGGAAGATCAGAAGAAATAATTTTTCGGCCAGATGAAAAGATCTTTATGTCGAAAACAAAGCGAACTCAAGTCTTAAGACATCAGAAAATAATAGATTATAAATGTGATAATTATGCCATCGACGAGGGATGTTTTAAGCAGCTGTAGTTAAACAAGGTTAGCCATATTTAAATAGAAAAAATAGTCAGTTTAGACAGTGAGAACATTAAAAACATAAATACATAAATAAGTAAAATATAATGTTACGTTATAACAATATAACAATAAAACATATGTTATATGTTATGTTAAAAATAAATGTAATCTGAACGTCTTGACAACATTATATAATGTGAGTGTGTATATATATGTATATATGTTGTATAAAAATAAAGAAATAAAGATAAATTAAAGATAAATACCAAAACTAAAGAAAATGATAACAATTATTTCTAAAACCTTGCATTTATAAGAGTAGGGTTGAAGCTTGCGAATGTTAATATGAATATATCAAAACTTGATTTCACTTTAAACTGTCAGAAAAATGCACGTCAACCTTTATCCTTGTTCAAATTGAGACCTTACTTCTTAAATCTGTTTTTGACACCATTTCTACTGTATTTGTAGGAGCTACAGGACTTGCAACGGGATCCACCCTCGCAGTGCTCAGCCGGACCACTCGGAGAGGACTGTAAGTGTCTCCACCAACAACAAACTCAATTATGGCCTTCAATTCTTTGACAGGACAGTCTTCTCAATATATTTGATTTGCTCTTTCAGTGTTCCACTGGCAGGCGACAATAATGGGCCCAGTAAGTACACATGAATAATTTCAGGTCAATGTTTATTTTGTGGAATTAGTAATTGGTTCAATAAAAAAGGAAGTAGCTTCGGTCATACACAAACTCTTTCTTGATCTCCCCCCTAGGGTGATAGTCCATATCAAGGAGGGGTTTTCTTCCTCACAATCCATTTCCCGACTGATTATCCCTTTAAACCACCAAAGGTGAGAATTACATCTGGTCTTACCTCATCCATAGATTATCTGATCTTAAATATTTGACATTATGTTTCTCTGACAGCTTGCCTTCACAACAAAAATTTACCACCCAAATATCAACAGTAATGGAAGCATCTGTTTGGACATTCTGCGCTCCCAGTGGTCACCTGCGCTCACGGTATCCAAAGGTTAGAGAGTGCTCTTATCCAACCTGGATGGTCTTTTCATCATAAACATGTTGATTTTGATAACATCTACATCAGGGCTGGGCAACTCTAGCCCTCAAGATACACTTTCCTGCAGAGTTTAGCTCTTGACCCTTATCAAACTAATCTGCCTGTAGCGTTCTAGTAATCTCAAAGACCATCAAACATACATTGAACTCCCAGTTGATTAACATCAAAACCTGGCTTACTCAAGGTATGCTGGCTCCAAAAACACGTCCGGGAGTAAGTTCAGCCAACCCAGAGTATGTAACACACAAGACGTTTTCAACAGAGCGTTAAGAAAAAGCACGCCATATTACTTCTTTTTTTTGTGTAATGGCTATTTGCTCACTACTCCTAATGTGTGTGCACTATTTTGGATGGGTTAAATGCAGAGGACAAACTACGAGTGTGGGTTACCATACTTGGCCTGTCACTGCATTCTTATAGTTATTATTTTGAAAAAGATGTAAAAACGCTTATAAGGCACTAACTTGATGAGAAATATACTTGGTTTTAATAAATAGAACATTATTTTTTATACTGTAAGTAATAATGTTTATTTAACCTGGAAAATGTGTCAACAGTAAGTATAACTGGAAAATGAATTTATATTGGAAAGTTTGCCCTTGGAAAGAATATATATTCAGCATTAAGCACATAAAGTGACTATTTCATAAAATATGAGCAGTATTCACGTTACTTTTATCAACACCACATTTAAACGATTCTGCTGTTTTCTGTTGTTGTTTTCCCAGTTTTATTATCCATATGCTCACTACTTTGTGACCCAAATCCAGATGACCCTTTAGTTCCAGATATTGCACACATCTACAAATCTGACAAAGATAAGTAAGTGACCTTGTGTGTATGGCTCTCTCTCTCTCTTTCACTGTTTTTATTGCTAAAATAACTAGCAATCTGCACGAACCATCTTCTTCTGTGCGGTTCAACCATACTACATTTTCATATTTTTCTACACTTTCTTCTTTTATTACTATCAAACAATACGTAAAATGTTTAAGTACCAAATTACTCAAAATTTTCAGCTGTAAAGCTGGCACTTCATGAATACTCATTTTAATATCAGCTGAGTACTTTTGTTTTGGATGAAGATGGCTATTCCTGTGTTTTAGGTATAACAGACTGGCAAGGGAATGGACTCAGAAGTACGCTATGTAACTGGACGGCAAGATTTGAAATGATTGCACATGGACATTATTACTGCACACAGCTCTACAACGCACCTGTACAGAAACAAGATGTTTACCAACAGATGAACCTCCCCTACCACACACACACACACACACACACACACACACATACACATATAAACATACACGCACAACTATACAGAAAATCCTTGTTCAGGAGGCTGAGTCACTTGTCTCTGTTCACAGAGGCATCCTGGAACAACCAGGATGTGTCAGTTAACACATAACAAAAAATATTGTTTTATTTTCAAATGGATTAGCTACATTTTAGTAATTTTATTGTATAGAAATAAATACAATACTGGATCATTTTTATTGTTTTTGCATTAAAAGGTGTTATTATAAAATATGTGTCTGGCTGCAGCTGTTTTATGATGACTCTAGCATTATTAGAAAGAAAGAGAATGAGATGTTTTCCATGTGTGTGTGATTTGGAATTGGTTCACATCAGGGATCAAACTACATTTAAACTGTTCAAGCTGCGTGGTGGATTTGTGCCATTAGATGGCGATGTTCCTCCGTTTGATTCCCACCATAAAGAATTTCATTTCATGCAGACGCTTTTATAAATGCGTTTTTATAAAGGTTGTTTTCATATATAAGTTTCAGTGACATAATTACATCTTTAAAAAAAATTGTTTTCAAATACGTGATAAGTTAATAGAAGAATAATCTTTTTGACTATGTTATAGAGTTTCCTACAAAAAAAGGGTTATTTAATGTAACTGTTAGGTAACAAATACACTTCCTTAGCACCTTAGCATATATATCATACACACACACGCCTGTCACATGACAAAAACAAGTTAGGCCGCACTACAAACGTTTATTTAAGTTACTTACTGAGTATTTTTTAAGGGGAGTGATAAAAACAAAAAAACACAATTTCACCACTGCCAGCGTTTCTTTTTCCCCAAAAAAATATTTTAAAGAAAGCATGCTAATCACAGAATCATTGAAGAGGTGCATGCAAAGTGGTTTTGTAATATTTTTTTATCGCTATATACACCTAGGCTATATAGGCCTACGAATGTTTTAGTTTCCGCGCATGCATGAGAAACTAGGCGCGCGAACTGGATATGATGATGAGAAAGTTTGGGAGGAGAGTGGGCGGTTATCCTGACACGTGAATGCTCCCATAGGAGCATAATCCATCCATGCATCCATGTCCTCCAACTATAGTGTGTTCTGGTCCTGGAGCCAGAGGAAAAGTGGAGGGGAGAGGAATTAACGGGCAGATTGATTTTCTCGGGGGCAGTAACTTTAAGGGACTTAAAAAACTTGCCTGGAGATCGGAATGTTTTTCTCCTAATGTTGACTTGCCGTTTGCCTGTTTTACATATGAACCCCGTTTAGTAAGTTTGAAACGCTTTATGGGTGCAATGGCTGAGCCGCTGAGTTTCATGCATCATGATCATTGCTCCAGCAGCGAGCGGAGCGACGACTCACCGTCTGCCGTGTCTGAGGATGACTCTAGCGGCATCTGCGGGCACATCTCCCCGCCTGACCCAGACTGGACCGAGGAGAGGTTTCGAGTTGACCGCAAGAAACTAGAAACTATGTTACTGGGTATGTTAACTTCTTAAAAACTCCCTAAAAGAACTGGGAAGACAGTTTTATGTTTTGAAAATACGTTTTAGCTAACATTGCAGTGTTGCTTGGCGTCGAGTCACATAAATAGTTCTGTCTAAAAATATCACAATGTTTCCTCGAAGTACATCTCGAAGGAGATGTGTTGACTACGCTGCTTGTTGTGTGGAGCATGTTTCTTCTTCTTCTTCTTCTTCTTCTTCTTCTTCTTCTTTTAGTTGTCTGGCCGTTCACTCCATAGGAGCATTTGGAGCATGTAGACCAGTATTTTGGGATGTTTTATTTAGCCAAGTACGACAGACATTCACATTAACTAACAATAATTTTTGGGAACTTGGCATTTGAACTCTGTAAATAGAATATATTGCTTCTCACGTTCATTTAGCACAAATATGTTGAGGTTAGACTTTCATAACTGATCATGGTTAAGAAAGAAGTTCATGTATTTAATTTATTTTAGTGTCATGAAATATTTACATGAAATGCTTGCTTATTTCCAGTCATTCAAAGCATTCATCAGTACCACAATAACATGTAAATGTATAAGATACGATGAATATGAGATCAATATTACTGATCAATCAAGGTCATCACTGTCATAGTCTTTCAACACATACTAGTTTCCCTATCCCAGTGAGAAGATCCAAACTTAAAGGAATAGTTCACCCAAAAATTTAAATTGTCACCATTTACTCACCTTCATGTTGGTCCAAACCTGAATGCCTTTCTTTTGTGGAACACACAATATATTTTCAAGAAAACAGTTTTGGTTGCCATTGACTTCACTTGTATGGGGACATTTCTCAAAATATCTTCATGTTCCACAGACAAATTCATACAGGTTTGAAAGGACAATTTTAATTTTTGATTATTATTTTCCTGTTTATCACCATAAAGCTGCTATGAATCAATCTGTATTGTATAAAGCGCTATATAAATAAAGGTAACTTGGCTTGGCTTGACTTTCGGTTGAACTATCCCTCATTAAAAACCTGTTTATGTCTGTAGATTTGAAGCAAAACATGATTTTGTTGAGTTACTGTATGAGTGTGTCAAATATTGAGGACCCCTTAAAAATGTCCTCAAGTCAATTTCTAACATGTTTCACTATGTTTGTGAGAATATTTTTAAATATCTGGGCCTCACGTGAATAATAATGCTTAGAAACACAGACTTTTGAAGTTATATTTGTGAGACCCTCTTATATATGCAGTGTTTTTATACAAGGATAATGATATTTACTATATTCTAACCCTAAACCAGACCTACAAATATAAAAATGTTAATGGGTTTGTGTGAAGTATATTTTGGCTGATTTATGATTCATTCCAAATAGTAAGGACCACTTCACAAGTCATATAACTAAATTTGTGAGGACATTTTCACAAATGTGACAAGAAGTAAAGCCAAACCTGTACACAAACACACACAAACAAATGGTTAAAGCTCAATTCAACACATGCGTCATATTCTACCGTCAGTCTGTCAGCAATGGGCAGTTTACTTCACTGCAGAATAATGTTCAGTTCGTCTTGTTTTTCTTTTGTTGTAACTTCAGCAGATTAGAATTTTAAACAAGCTTAAGTAATACAAGTTGAGGTCAGTGGTTTGGTATTGGCCTATTCTAAACATGTACAAAAGTTCTGGTCTGTTATAGCAGGGCCTCTAGTTTACAAAGACTACTTTTGTTAACATGCATTCAAACCAACCATACTCAATGTAGTTAGGGCCATAGATGACATTCATTTATATATGTGTATGTGCATTTTATTTATTCTACGTAGTTGTGTATTGGGAAACATGGAAAAACTAAGACCCTCAGCACCTTTCTACCACATTTGAGTGTGCTCATGTGTGCAATTGCATGAGTGACTGCTTCCCTGACATTTGGACCCCAGGTCAAAGGTCAGTTCAACATGAGAGAGCTCAAGAGCACCAGGAAAACTTCCATAGCAAGGCAGCCACATTTTCGAGACGTTCAACAACACCTTTTACATCACACAAACTTATATACTTACTCTACAATCATTGGTGTAGTGATGTGGACATTTTTCCCACACTATGATTCAGTGACTCGTAATCATCCCCTTGCTCCGGATGATGTGCAACATCTGGAGGTGTTTGAACGGTTGTTGTTTTGATTGGTCGGATGAGCAGTAGGCGTGATCATAAATCCAGTGATGTGTGTTTTTTGTGTGAAGGTTTATTGTGTGGCAAAGTTTTGCTCCCCTTTTCCGGGAAATGGGAGAGAGGCCGAGAGAAACAAGACAGAGAGGGTTACAATTAAAACCATTTTTCTTAAAAATAACATTGGCGAACGTGGCGAGGCAGAAACAGAGGGGAGACCCATTCTTGTGCTATTCCCCTTTGACCAGACCACAACTAAATCAACTCATTTTTATAGACTAGAAAGACTAATGGAAGGAATTGGATCATCACCTATGATTCATGTTCACGTAAGGGAATCTGAGCAGCTTTATGGTTTTGTCGGAAAGCACCAAAGAAAGATAGTCATACTTTACGTCAAATAATCACTCACGCAAGTGGAAATTAGAAGGGAAAAACATGCAAACGCACTCCTCTCTCACACTTTCTTTTTCTCACTAACTTTTATGGTAATAGTTTGTATATTAGAATGCAGTTTTCTCTTTACTCCAATGGCTGTTACATCAGATGTCTGGTTTTGATTAAAAACAGAGGAATGTGTGCTGGCCTGACATTTTATTCTGTGTGATAAGAAATTCTAAAAAGAATGTAGTGTTTGTTTAGTAGAGTTTATTCCGGCACTTTATGGAAATCAAATGCCCCCTCAGTGGCCATGTAATCAAAGTTGTGGGTTTTGTGGGTTTTTCTCTGTCACAGTAGGATGTGAATCTATATATTAAGCTTTAAATGTTAATACATCTCACACCTGTCAGTTAAATCCTTGTTTTTGTGTGTGAATGTGTGTGTGGGTCGGGTTTGTTACCACCAAAAGTTTGCTTATACTTTATTAATTTGCTTATGCTTGTGTCTTCTGACATGTGGGATTTATTTATTGAGTATATTTTCGTCTGGGTGCATGTTAAGTGCATCATTCTTAACATGCTGCATGTGTCTGGCATGTTGAGTGAAGCAACAGGAAGTGCGTTGTGTTTTGGGAATGTGCTTATGGCTCAGCGCACTGTTGCCAGGGAAACACAAGTCTGTTACCTTGGATTTTGATTTCTTTATTCACATTTACATTTATGCGTTTGGCATTTTATCCAAAGCGACTTACATTGCATTTCAAGGTACACATTTTACATTCTTATCAGTTCTCTTTATATGCATACATGTGCAATTTGAATATTAAAAGGCACATTTACGTCTTAATTTAGATGCTTAAGCAATAAATTAATATAAAACAGACAATGATGTGTATTTATGCATTTTTAATCACTCGTTGTAGTATTAGAATCCGTTGTAGAATTAGAGCTGGTGCAGTTTTCTTCTAAGAAGCCTTCTGTTTTTGTTTACAAATGTAAATCCATTTCTTGGACTTAATACATCAGTTGACTAATAAGATACTTAATACTTGAGAGATAAATCTTAAAGAACTGACTTATTAGATACTAAGACTTGTGTTTGGCAGAAATACTCCAAATCTGGTGTGGGAGAGTTTTAGTTTGGCTGCAAACTCATCTATGTTCATAACCTGACATACAAGGATACAGTTTCATTCTCGAGTCTCGACACGGAGAGATGAGATGTTCACATTATTTTTATTCACATTATAGCCTAATCCTTTTCAGTCAATACCTTCGAAGAGGTCTTGAATGTGTTTTCGGCACATCTGTATGTTATAATTCCAAATATTTTTGCTGTTTTTATTGCCAGATTATTGTCCTATTTTCCATCTTAATTTGAATCATTTCACAGACTTGTCTTTTAGTGGTACACATTGTTTCTGGAAGGCTTTTGGCTTTGAGCTCTAGAGTATGAGTTTACTTTCATGCAGACTGCTTGCTTTTAGAAGTTGCAAAAGAAAAGGTTGCGACTTGTACAACCAGTCTCCAATAGATGTGCTGTCAGCGGCATGTGTGTGTGTGTGTAATCTCAAGTTATGACATGGCGAATAAATTGTTTGAGAACATAAAAGCTCTGAATCTTTTGCACAAGTGGCTGAGTACTTTAGTTTGGGAATTGACAGGGCTGTGCTTATATGTAGCGTGATTTATTTAAAAAATGTTTTGCCGTAACCAATCAGATTATATCTTACACTACTGTTTAAAAGTTTTCGAGTCGGTCTGTAAGATATTTTTTTTAATGGTTTTCGGATGAAGCCTCTACTTCTCAGTAATATTGTGAAATATTATTTCAGTTTAAAATAACTGTTTTTATATATACACTCACCTAAAGGATTATTAGGAACACCATACTAATACTGTGTTTGACCCCCTTTCGCCTTCAGAACTGCCTTAATTCTACGTGGCATTGATTCAACAAGGTGCTGAAAGCATTCTTTAGAAATGTTGGCCCATATGGATAGGATAGCATCTTGCAGTTGATGGAGATTTGTGGGATGCACATCCAGGGCACGAAGCTCCCATTCCACCACATCCCAAAGATGCTCTATTGGGTTGAGATCTGGTGACTGTGGGGGCCATTTTAGTACAGTGAACTCATTGTCATGTTCAAGAAACCAATTTGAAATGATTCGAGCTTTGTGACATGGTGCATTATCCTGCTGGAAGTAGCCATCAGAGGATGGGTACATGGTGGTCATAAAGGGATGGACATGGTCAGAAACAATGCTCAGGTAGGCCGTGGCATTTAAACGATCCCCAATTGGCACTAAGGGGCCTAAAGTGTGCCAAGAAAACATCCCCCACACCATTACACCACCACCACCAGCCTGCACAGTGGTAACAAGGCATGATGGATCCATGTTCTCATTCTGTTTACGCCAAATTCTGACTCTACCATCTGAATGTCTCAACAGAAATCGAGACTCATCAGACCAGGCAACATTTTTCCAGTCTTCAACTGTCCAATTTTGGTGAGCTCGTGCAAATTGTAGCCTCTTTTTCCTATTTGTAGTGGAGATGAGTGGTACCCGGTGGGGTCTTCTGCTGTTGTAGCCCATCCGCCTCAAGGTTGTGCGTGTTGTGGCTTCACAAATGCTTTGCTGCCTACCTCGGTTGTAACGGGTGGTTATTTCAGTCAAAGTTGCTCTTCTATCAGCTTGAATCAGTCGGCCCATTCTCCTCTGACCTCTAGCATCAACAAGGCATTTTCACCCACAGGACTGCCGCATACTGGATGTTTTTCCCTTTTCACACCATTCTTTGTAAACCCTAGAAATGGTTGTGCGTGAAAATCCCAGTAACTGAGCAGATTGTGAAATACTCAGACCGGCCCGTCTGGCACCAATAACCATGACACGCTCAAAATTGCTTAAATCACCTTTCTTTCCCATTCTGACATTCAGTTTGGAGTTCAGGAGATTGTCTTGACCAGGACCACACCCCTAAATGCATTGAAGCAACTGCCATGTGATTGGTTGATTAGATAATTGCATTAATGAGAAATTTAACAGGTGTTCCTAATAATCCTTTAGGTGAGTGTATGTGTATATATATATATATATATATATATATATATATATATATATATATATATATATATATATATATATATATATATATATATATATATATATATATATATATATATATATATATATATATATAATTTATCTATTTTTTAATAACTGTGTGTGTATATATATATACACACAGTTGTATATATATATTGAATATATACATTGTCATATATCAAAAAAAAAATTATATATATATATTATTATTATTATTATTATTATTATTTTTATGTCATATATTCCTGTGAATTTATAGCAGCCATTACTCCACTGTCACATGATCCTTCAGAAATCTTTCTAATATGATTTACTGCTCTAAAAACATTTCTTATTATTATCAATGTTGAGGACAGTTGTGCTGCTTAATATTTTTGTGGAAACTGTGATACTTTTTTCAGGTTTCTTTGATGAATAGAAAGCATTTATTTGAAATGTAAATCTTTTGCAAGATAAATGGCTTTGCTGTCACTTTTGATCAATTTTAATGCATCCTTGCTGAATTTAAGTGTTCATTTTTATCAAAAAAAATCTTACTGACCACAAACGTTTGAACTGTGGTATAGGCCGTGACATATCTGACTGCGGAGCAAATGTCTTCAATTCTTAATAGTTAAGATTTGAATCCAGATGCTGATCGTGGGTCTGTTTCTCTGATCTCTCGCCCACTCTCTGAGCTCCGGAGTTGAAGGGAAGTTCCAGGATTATTCGGGAGAAATACACTAAAATTATAGTTTTGTTCTTACACTCACTTACTCATCACATTCCTAACACACACATAGTTTACAGAAGCTGTGCTATAATCAAATACTACTCTATATTTGTGCGTGAAGCTGTTTCATTAGAGCAGAAACTCAAACGCTATGGAGTTTTTGTGACCCACATCCTAAATAGAGCACAAGAAAGAGCTGAAATCAACACACACACTGCATTTAACATTCTGTCTGGTTTAAGACTTGCTATTTTCATATTTTTCTCTGTGTGTGTGTGTGCCTCAGTATGTTTTCAATTGGATGTGTGTCTTAGTAACATATCTGAGACTTCATGTCTCAGACTTCACGCTGCGGGCCTAATTTTCTGTCAGAGGTCCTGGACATCTTGTTCAGAGACATGCCATCATGGATTCGATCAAATACCAACATAAAAAATCAAAACCTGACACCCTCTGCAAGAAATCTTATAACGGGCCATGTTTGGATCTTCCAACAGGACAGTGATCCAAAAACAAACATCAAAACAAAAATGGGTCACTGAGCACAAAACCAAGCATCTGCAATGGCCATCCATCCCAGTCCCTGTCCTGAACCCTATAGAAAATGAGTGGGCTGAACTGAAGAAAAGAAGCGCCAACATGGATCTGGGAATCTGAAGGATCTGGAGAGAGTCCTCTAAAGTCTCCAAACTCATCAGGCATTATAGGAGAAGACTCAGAGTGGTTATCTTGGAAAAAGGAGGTTGCAAAAAGTATTTTAAAAAAGGGGGCAAATAATTGGTCCCAATGTGTTTCGGAGAAAACCATTTATTTCATCATTTGATTTTCCCCCCTCTTTCAATTATTTTACTTCAATGAAAGGTTAGATTTTTTTTTCTAATTTTTTTAATAAAATATCAAAAAGATTAACAATGCAGATTTTTTTTTACAGCCATTTTTGATCATATTTACCAAGGAGGCAAATAATTCTGACCAGCACTGTATATACACACACACAAAATACAATTTTCTGTGGATCTCCTTCCACTCATCTGGGAAAAAAGGCTTAATTTAAGATTCTTTCATGCTGTTTTTTACACTGTTAGTGCTGGTTATCTGGAACATAACTTGTTTATTAAAACTGGGTACAGTTAAAGTGTTTCTGCTTGAAATTAAGTAGAATCAATAAATGAAAATATGTAAATAGATTTTGTTTTGGGAATGCATGGGTTTGGAAGATTAAAACCATTTATGTCTGCTTCTCTGTCCGTCACGGTTGTTCTCATCTCTCCTTTTCTCCGCTACATGCCAGATCATGCGAAATTATGATACCAGTTCTTTGTTTTCAATAAGAATCTCAAATGTTCAGCATTGCCATATGAATCCCAGCATTGCTTCTAGCCTGTGCAATGATTTATTTTTGAAGGAAGGAGGGGTTCAACACACTTTGGTTTAATGAGATGGGAACTTCTTGTAATTGTAGCTCTTTCTATCCTTGTTTTGATCTGGAAATGTAGTGAATTTCATGGAGAAATGGGTGGATGTGCTTTTGCTTGTGATTTTAGGGTCATTTAGAGGTTTAGATGACACGATTGTCTCATTTCTAACCCTTTTATTTCCTCCCATTTGGGGTTTGTTGTTCTGAACTCTCTATGAAATCCATATTTCAACGTTATAGGTAAAGAAAAGTGCAGGAAAGGGCTTGGTGCTGTTAGATAAATCACTCTCTATGCAGACACATACACAAGAATGTTTAATTTTATATGATAGGACAATCTAAACCAAACATCTGTAGACCCAGCGTCCCACCAAAGCAAACAAATTCTCAGATTTTCCTGTGAACCCAATGTTTTTATCCCACCTGAGTCATTACACATTTTAGTTTTTCAAAATCACTCTTTAATTGCATATTACATTATTTAAGTGATCCGAAATCTGATAATGGTCGAAAAAAGTATCTAGATCATTGTAGTAGTTAGTTTAAATGGACTTTTTCTAGTGTCAAAGATCAGTTTTGACGCACGCTTTACATGCGTAAACCCTGTGTAGGATTCTGCAAGTGTGTGTTTATGAAGATTTATGAAGTGTGTTTTTTTTTGTCAGCCATAACTCATGATAGTGTGAGTTTGCATACAGCTGCGTGTGTGTGTAAAAGACAAACGTGTGTGACATATGAAATACATTTAGTTTCAGAAGGCTGTGAGAGTGCTGCTGCCTTATTCTTTGTGTGTGTTTTGTGGTTGTGTTTGAATACATCTTTGTGTATGTGAACCTGGGATTGAAACTTCTGTGATTCTCACAATCTGCCTAACGGCACCTAAAACTAATTCACAATATAGCATGGCTTCTCATGCCTTATTGCTTAAATAACATTCAAAAAGTTCAACAATTTAGTGAACAGAAATAATTGTGAAATAAAGCTTCTCTTGCTATTGGTAATGTAAACATCTCTCTCTTTTTCTCACACAGCAGCCAGTGAGGGGAGGATAAATGGAGGAGAGGATTTTTTTCAGAAGGTGAGAATAAATTTGTTTATTTTTGCTCATTTCCAAGGGATCTCAGGTGTGCCTGCTCTTTTGGTCAGTAATTAAAAAAAGAAAATACATCACAACCATCATTCTTGTTCCAGTATAGCATGCTGGTGTTTCTAGCATGTTTTTTGTGTGTGTCTGAGAGAGAGCTTGTGGTGAGGCTTCTTTAAACACATAATAAACCTGACCAAAGATGCTCTATGAAGGGGCCAATTCAGAATGAAGATTGATTTGGTCCAAACAATTATCCCTGCTTAGGTTTCTAATAAACAGAGATAACAAGGGCCAATGAAATTGTCAAAATATTCTTGGTTTGGCTCAGATGATTGAGGTTTGCATATAGTCTATGAACAGCACTACTCTGGTTGCAGTATTGATATGATCACTGGTTTCTGTCCTCACTTGCACTTTCCATGGTTGATCCAGGAGACTTCTGTGGTTATTTTTTCTTTTTAAAATGCCAGTTCTCAGGCAGTCTAAAATGGTATATGTATCCTCTTTATATGTATATTTTATTGTATGCATGTCATGTTTGCAATGATGTCTAGCAGAGAATTCATCTTTGTTAGAGATCAAATACCAGCAGACTTGATGAATCTGTTCTTCATGTATCATGTCTAAACACTGCAGACGCAAGGATCACTTTATTGTCAGTTTGCGGATTGGTCTGTATGTGAAGTTTTTTTTTTTTAAGTCACAATGAAACAGAAGTAGTGGCAGATCATTATGACGTACATCCAAGTGAAATGGATTATCAAAAAAGGAGGAGCGGCAACAGCGGTTGTCGCTATTTTGTCCTGTCAGGTGGTGTCTATTTGATGGTGGTTTTCTGAGAATCAGCCACAAGCAAAGATAAATGGAGGAAACACACACATGTCTGATGATTTTGATAGTGGTGATATGGGTGGTATTTATTGGGGGGGAGTTAGGCAGTTGAGAGTAATCATTTCAGTGATTAAAACTTTTGGGTTTCCCTTCCCTGCAGTGAAGGGATTGGAATTATTCCTGTTGTTCATTTTTGCTTTTCAGCCATCCTCTGTGTCTGTGTCCATCTTTGTCTCCAATCTCCATCATTATCCTTTTCTCAAACATCACCACAGCGGTAGTCTCTGCCAATCTCTTCACAGTACTTTTACTGTTGCATTTACTCAAGTCACTTTAGTGGCATAATTACCGTTTGAATATCAATAAATGTCAAATAAATATACAATACTGTTCAAAAGTTTAGGTTTGTAAACCTATTTTGAAATATAATTTTTTTTAAATGTATTATTTATTGAATTTTTATAAGTGTATTTTTTTTATTACAAATATTTAAATTAACTTTTCTATTTTAATATACTTTTTTAATCACTTTATAATGTCAATTATTTTAGGATTCTTTTATGAATAGAAAGTTAAAAAGTTAAGTGAAAAAAGTCTAAATTACTTACTTAAAATATAAATCATATTGATCCCAAACTTTTAAATGGTGATTTTATATAATAAAAATATGTCAGTCTGTCAAACCAAACACCATGTTAAAGAACTAGTTGACCCCAAAATTGTAATTCTGTCATCATTTACTCACCCTCATGTTGTTCCAAAGCTGAATGACTTTCTTTCCTTTTTTGCAACATATATTTTAAGAAATGTCTGTTTTTTTTCTTTATACAATGGAAGTCAATGGGCTCCAATGTTGTTTGGTTCCCAATGAAAAAGAAAGTCATACACCTTTAGAACAACATGAATGTGAGTAAATGACAGAAATGTTTTTGGGTGGATTATCCCTTTAATTCCTAATGTGCCACTAAGAGCCCATCTTACAGAGCAGTAAATATATTGCAGTGTTTGTAATGGATTTGTGTTTTGTTTATTTCAGAGTGCACACCTGTACAGTTTAGCCTCCATTGAAAGTAAAGGCTTTCCCAACCCTTCCCTCGTTCCATTTCCCTCCTTTTCTCCTCCTCACACCTCTTTTCTTTGCTTGTTCTCCTGAGTGCTCCTCAGCTGAATCAACAAAGGAAACAGGAAGCAGATCTCTATACACATGCTCTTTCACATGCACTCTCTCATACACATCATTTGTCAAATATAAACACTCTGCTCTCCATCACTGTGCCCATTTTTAATGACTTAATGAAGATCAGAGATTGTGTGACTGGTACTTTGAAGTCACTGCCGTTTGAAACTCTTTTTCCTGTTAACGGTGGGTGTATACATTCCTGTGACAGGAGGATATTGGGTGTGGGGGAATAGGAAAGTAACATTTTCAAATGTATAGCTAACCCAATTTTTCTGAAATCGTCTGACCCATTTGAGAGGTATGTGCTGGTCTGTCACAAAAATAAACCGCAAACCCCAAAACTGCTGTGTGGTCTGTCAAAAATCTCCATCATCTGCAGAGCGGAGCCAAAGAAAGCAGTCAAGAGAGAAAGTGAGAGCAGGTCGGGAATAAAGACCTATAGAATGCACAGCAGCGTTGCAGCACAACACAAACACACAGAATGGAAATGGGATCTGGCTCTCTGCCTGTACAAACTTTCAGCACCGTTCACCTTTTCTTCCCATCCGAAATGTTCAGTTTTCCTTCAGGCATGTTTGATTGTGTCTTCGTTTGGTTCAAGGTCATCAGTGTAGAGAGTTCTGACGTTGTTGCATTGCTTAACGGAAACACCGTATTTAAACTTAACTGAAAAGTACAGACTAGCAAATATTACACTGTGGCCTTTTCTACTGCTGCAGTCATAAAGTTACATTGTTTTTAGCTTAAAAGGGGCTAGTTTCTAGTGTCTACAAGTGACTGGATAAAATGTATTTATTTTTTATTCAAAAAGACAAAAACATTAAAAAATAATTTAACTGTAGTGTGTATATATATCTAGCAAAACTAGAAATTTTTATTTTAAATTTTAAAAATAATAATAATTATTATTCCTATTATTTACAATTATAATATAATAATAAAATAATACTTATATTTGGTATTATTGTATACACTTTTTTTTTTTCTTGCAGTTTTGCTATGTAAGCTAGTTACATATTGTTACATTGGTTTTTACAATATGGTACAATACTTTCGGAAAATCAGTGGTTATGTTCGCAAGACATAAAAACACATAATCAAAGAACATAAGGTGTAGCTTTTTTGTTCATGATGTCACATATGCAGAATGATGCAGAATCAAGCATGATACCCTGAATTTTGGACTCTTTGAGAAGGCTTGTAATTTCATAAAGCCAAAGCAGAAAAATATTTTGATGGCTTAATAGTCAGAATTGTGAAATGGTAAAGTTGTTTGTAATGTTTTTGTATGTTGTAAATGCAAGCTTCATTCAGGCACACTGTATCAAGGATGTGAACATTGCTGTTTTATTGTAGCTTTGCTGAACTTTGCTGTTTTCAAGCCGTAATTTCACAACTCTAAATCACAGGATGTGTCACAGCTGTGCGTGCAATTTACAGACTTAAGAAGATCTGGAGAGATTAATAAACTTGTTCCCCTAAGTTAAAAAAAAACATTCTCATGTTCTTTTGTCCTTTAGGGTGTCAAAACAAAATAAAAACTGAAGCCTGCTGTTGAACCACGGGTCCAAGACTAATGAAACCTGGAAAAGTATGGGCCGTAAATTTTAGAATAGCATGTGAGACTGAATGTTCCCAGTTTATGCACGAGCATGTGCAGGCTTGGGAGTAAACATGCAATAAGTGCATGATCGTAACCTTCTTAAGACATCGCTCACTTCTGCCCGCCATTTCTAAGGTCATTGAAGAGATTGTGTGGTATGGATGAGAATACATTCATACTGCAGGTAAAAGTGGACCAAATCCGATTTATTTTATGTGACTCAGATGTGTGGTTTTTTTTTTTTTTTTTTTTTTTTTTTCATAGCAGACTGAACAGCACAAACCACATGTAATCTAATATTTTCAATTCTGATTTGGGCCACTTTCCAGTGTGCACAGATCATGGTCCTGGAGTGACCCACATGTACAAAAAAACCTATAAAAAGTGGATGTCAAGCACCACGCTGTCATATGGAAGTAAAAATGGAGGACATTAAAGTAAGTGCTTACGCATTTATTTATAGTGTGATCTGCCGCGGAAGCCAGAGAATTTATGCGCTGGCAATATAAAAAACAAAGACGAGGATGCGAAAAAAGAGAGCAGAGTGTTTAAACATTTATGATACGAGCCCTTGTGTTTTGCTTGTATATAGTACAATATATATATACAGTACAGTATATAGTTCTGACACATCATTGTCCATCCACTGACTACCTTTCGCAACTGTCTTGATAACTTTGGTGTGTCAAATCTTTGAAGTGACTCCCATGAGCACAGAATTGTGACGAATGTTGCTCTAGAACAGAGGTGTCAAACTCACTTTCTGCAGGCCTCTGTCCTGCGGAGTTTAGCTCTAACCCTAATTAAACACACCTGAACCGACTAATCAAGGTTTTTTGGATTACTAGAAACTTCTAGGCAGGTGTTTGAGCTGGTTGAAGCTACACTCACAGTGTAGGACAGTGGGCCCTCTAGAAGTGGTGTTTGACACATGCTTTAGAAATGCATACATAAGTGCTGACTTCACTTCAGTGGCCTTTATGCTTACTTCCGTATGCCATCTTTAGTTCACTACTGTGACCAGTTCACAATAAATGAGCAATAAATCAGCAGCCTAAATGACTGCTTATTATAGTATATACAGTCAATCTGTCTGAGGAGAAGGTGCAAATCTATGCCATGTTTATTTAAAATAAATATCGTTCTAGTTAGTATTAGCCCAGAGGCCGAGATTCTCCTAAAGTTCCTGTGGAAAACTACACTTGAGTTTTTTTTAAAGTTTTTTTTTATTTTTATAATTGCTACAGTTTCGTGCTCAGATTTTTTTTTTTCCTGAAAGAAATTGGGTTTGCAGCCAAAACTTCTCATGAGAACTGCTGTACAGTAAAGCCTTGCTGACCATGAAAGCCAAGAGGTTTTTAAAGGCAGGAAGATAGAGAGTGTGCCTCAAAACGGTTAAAGAAATGTGTTTTCAATAGAGACAAAGGAGTGTGTTTCCAAAGTTGCAGCTTTCTCTAAAAAATGAATTTACATGAAAGACAAAACCACTAAAAATAGTGAAGCGCTCTGCCTTCTTCCAGAGGAGGATTGAGCTCCAGGCAAAATCATGGCTGAGTTTTATAAAACATTGAACCTGTATATTCATGTAGCTTGCAAATTACCATAAGTTTCTCTTTTGTGTATTTTATATGGACACAAAACACATTACCATTCTTGCTTTTTCTCTCTTTTCCTTCACATATGCTACTGGTTAGCACGCTAGGCCTGTCAAAGGCTCGCTGCCAAGGCTGTTACATGTTTCACAGGTTTTTGAGCCAGCTGTGTGTATATGTGTGTGAAACTGAGAAAGTAGGGCATGTTTTAGCCAGAGAGAGCTATGATTGTAAGACCTCTGTTAAAACAGCCTGAACATTTCTGTCAGTGTGAATATTTTAGCATAACTGAAAAAGTTCTTGTGTGTTTGTTTGAGAATGACAAAACATGTATTTGCTAATATTAGCGTAGCAAGCCATATTTGAGTGTTTTTACATTGCATTTGCATCCACTCATGTTCAGTTTTTGTGTTTAAGGTCATGGATGAAACAAATACTCAGATTGCCTGGCCGTCCAAACTGAAGATTGGAGCAAAGTCCAAAAAAGGTATACACACGCACACAGACAGACAGAAGTTATGGCAAAAGTCTCTGCGCTAGTCACACAGCATAAACTTACAATCTGTTCACAAGTAGCTGTGTCTAATATAGAATATTGTTATATTCAGTTGGTATCCTGCTGTCTTTTTTCAGTATCACAATCGTGTTTTGTGTTGTTTGTGTCATTTGTAGCCTGTCCGTTGGTGTTTTGTTTGGAATATCTTACAGCTTTAAAAAGGTAGTTAAGATTTTCGATAGATGCTCAACATTGATTTTCCATCTAGGATAGGACGTTCCCTGATCAAAGATATATTACTGTTAAAATTTTTGGAGTCAGTAAGATTTTTTTTCCCTTTTCACATATCTAGGGTTCTCAGAAGTAGAAGTTGTCATAGTTGGTAAACTTCTATAGCAGTGAACAGGAGACAGCAGCACATATCATTTTTGTATACCCATTTGCTCCGATAGCAAATGAAAAAAACATGATATTTATGACTTTCCAAAAGAGGGAAAATATGAAGAGATTGATTATGGCAGTCAGAAGGGAGAAAGATGTGAAATTTTGCTGTCACTCCCTCAGCCGTTGTATTAGAAACACCCGCGCAGTAGCGTTAATTATTATTATTTAATTTTTTTGTTGTTTTATTCCCAGTTTAATATTAAACAACTTATAGCAAAATAAATGTATATTAAAAAAATTCAAAATGAAATATGACTAGATTTGTGATGTTGATTACTGTGGAAACGCATCATCACAATCTGTGAAAATGGTCCATTAGAATGATTAGAAGGGTCATGTGACACTGAAGACTGGAGTAATGACTGCTGAAAATTCAGCTTTGCCATCACAGGAATAAATTATGCTTTAAAATACATTCAAATAAAAAAGGCATCACAGCATTACTGTTTGTTACTGTATTTTGATCAAATAAATGCAGCCTTGATGAGCTTTCAAAACATTTCCATTTTATATAAAACGTAAATGGTAACTGACATCTGATTGTGTAGCAAAGATTAGGTATAGCAAGTCTGTAAGTTCTCTTCAAACAGTTCAGACCGAAATGTTGGCTTTAAAAAGCCATAGAATGTAATCAGGCCCTTAAGGGTTTTCCTAAGTGATTAATGTGAGCGGATCTGGCAACACTAGGTAAAACCGAATCTAGTGTGGGTGAAGAGTGACATGGAGCTGGATGGATTAGGTCTCTCTAAAGAAGTTAATGTTTTTTGCTACCTTGAATGTTTAAAAGACAGGCCAGTTTGCTGTAATTCTCAAAAGTCTTATTCAAAAGATGACAGGCTCTTAATATGTGCTTTTCCATGTAACTGACGATATATGAATGTACTTTTGTAGCTAATATTTTGTCAAGCTGTTTTTGTGCTTGTCTGCCTGTGTGCACGTTTGCACACATTTTTGTTTATGTGGCTCATTGCCACATGACTAAAAGACTCAAAGAGTGTGTTTTTGGAGGTTAATTTCACCTTGCACTCAGTCATTTTTCTTTTTTCCCCTAAAGAAATGAATAATAATAATAATAACTAGATTAAAAAGTTCGTCGAGACAAACTTTAAGTTGGCTTGAGAAAGCCGGACCAGGAAGTTTGAAGAAGTTTAAATTAGTTTAAAGTTTAAAGTAGTTTAAAGTTTAAAGAAGTTTAAAGTGGGCTGCCATAGACTCCAAGAGCGGAAGAAGAAGAAGAAATATAGACATTTAAAGAGGATTTTAGGCGAAATGGCTGAAAATCATTTAAACAGTAATTTAAAATATGATTTAATGGATTATCACTTTCGACCAATAAGTGGCGCAATTTCAAAATTGATGTGATGTGGTCAGAGTGAAGTGACAATGACACATACAAAGTTTGGTGTCAATATGTCAAGGCATTACAGAGATAAAGCCAGAATAGTAATTTTGGCATCATGCCTCAACTCTGCTGCTGCGGTATACGAAAACGGTTTCGTCTATTGACATGAAATCCATAACTTTTAGTCGGCACAGCCTGGAGATGATACGATTCGATTTTGGTGAAAATTAGACAAACGGTCTAGGAGGATTTTGAAAGAGTGGGTATTTAATGAAAATCAAGATGGCAGACAGGAAGTTCGGCCAAATAAGGTAAACTTGGTATCTATGTTCTTGGCGTGACCCAAGAAATCTATTAAGACCAGTGGTATTTCAATATGCAGATTTATTCAAAAGTTATTTGCCTTTTTGGAAATTTCGTTATAACTTTTGACCACTAGGTGACGCTGGTTCGAAACTTCCCAGGCTCATTCAGAGCATCGTGCTGATGACCCATACCAAGTTTCGTAACAATCCGTTCATGCGTTCTTAAAGTACAGCATTTTAGCACAAAATTCAAAATGGCCGTTGGCCGATATGGTAAAATTGAATATCAGTCAACTCGGCATGTTTCCCTGCCCATTTTATGATTTTTGGACAAACTGTTCAGAAGTTATAAGCAAAAATAGCCATTTTTCATATCTCCGGACCAGTAGGTGGCGTTGCGCCGAAACGCAGCTTGTCAGCTTGTCAGCTTGGTCATGCTTGTGATGACATGTACCAAGTTTAGTCTGAATCCGATAAAGCATTGTGGAGATACTGCCTTACGTCTGTTTTCGCAAGCGATACATAAAATTTGTTCGTGCATTTATTGAAAACGGTTTGACGAATCAACTTGAATTCCATAACCTTTTGTCGGTATGGTCTGGAGATGATCTGGTTCAATTTTCGTGCAATCGAATCGGTCTGAGCCAAAGTTATTAGCATAAACATGAGTGCAACTTTGGACAGTTGGTGGCGCTAGAGGGAATGAGTTGAAGACTCCAAAATTGCTATGCTGATAGTTCAGACTGTCCTTTATCAGTGTGCCAAATTTCATAACTTTCCTGCAAGCGGTTCTATGGGCTGCCATAGACTCTAAGAGTGGAAGAAATGGAATAATAAGAAGAAGAACGGGAACAGATACAATAGGTGCCTCCGCACCTTTGGTGCTTGGCCCCTAAATAATAATAATAATAATAATAAGTTTAAATAGGATTTCAGTAAGTTGGCTCTCTCAAGCCAACTTAATAATCCTGCTCGAAATCATGTACACTCCCATAAGATGAAGACTGTCTTATCAGTATCCTTGTAAATGCTGATTTATTTGACATGGTACAGGTCACCTCATGGGAGCTGCCATGATAAGATCACCAGCAAAAATTGGACACTTTTGCTCGTCTAAATTGATCATAACTGACTTTTAATGAACATTTCTAAAATGATATTGGTAACCGACCGCAAACCTTTACTTTTGCGTTCACGTCGCTAGGCCTAAGCATAAGTCCAAGACATCTGCCACATTGTCTGGTGCCCCCAAAATAAATTTGTGCACCATTTATTTGCTAGAAATCTGTTAAAACAGTTAATTTGTTGTAAATTAAAATAATTAAAATGTGCATATCATTCTGACTTTGTTTCTGACCTTAAAGTACCATATTTCTTCAGAATCAGTCATTTTGGATGTGCCCAAGATCTCTCTTTCTTTTCTTCTCTGCACATTTTCCCTCCTTTGTTTTATTTTTTTTCCTGCTTTCTGTATTTCTGTAAAGTCCCCTATACAGGGGAATATCAAAATAATGGTCACTGTTAGGGTTAACGGTTAGACTCACATGCTAAACAAATTTTACTTTCCCTCAAACTGTTTTCTCATTTTCTCTCTATTTTTTCCTTCTTATATGTTTCGGCCTCTGTAACAGATGTTATCAATCTGAGAGATGTCTGTTCCACTCTGTCCTGAGTCAGTAAAGCACTTTTAAATGAGGCTGTCGGACAAAACAAAATCACTCTCGACTGGAGTGTAGAGAGACCAGACAGTTTGGTTGACAGGAATATATGACTTGGTTGAAGCCATGTCCAGCCACCGTGTCTATGCGTGCTTGTTAATGAATATATAAACTACGATTCATAAGTTACTTTGGGCTCAGTAAGATTTTTGTTTTTGAAAGAAATGAATACATTTATTCAACAAGGACACATTAAATTGATCAAAAGTGACAGTAAAGACTTTTATAATGTTACAAAATATTTCTGTCAAATAAATGTTCTTTAGAAATTTTCGTCAAAGAATCCTTGAAAACTGATCATGGTTGAAACAAAAAATATTCAAGATTCAAAACTGTTTTCAACATTGATAATAATAAGAAATGTTTCTTGAGCAACAAATCAGCATATTAGAATGATTTCTGAAAATTCAGCTTTGCCATCACAGGAATAAATTACATTTTAAGATATACTAAAATGGAAACCAGTTATTTAATTTTCTTTATAATATTCACAATATTACTGTTTTAATATATTTTTGACCAAACATTTTGTATGTATGTATGTATGTATGTGTAGTATGTGTGTATATGTGTTTGTTTATACACATACACCCTTATATTGAGAACTTCAAATGAAAGACAGACATTGGTGTTGATATAATAACCTTGTATATGCACGCATGAACTATTCGATTTTTCACAGACATGCATAGACATTCTCCATTCATAACACATGCCACACATGCAACCCCACACAAACACACACATGCTGGAGTTGATGAAAACCACATGGCAGGAAGAGGATAGTGTGGTGGGCTGGACTAGGAGACCCCTACTGGTGTTACTATAATACCTCCCCCAATAACAGTGCAATTCATATGTGTGTGTGTGTGTGTGTGTGTGTGTGTGTGTGTGTGTGTAAGACAGTGATCCTTCCTGTTTCATCCCCCCTGCTCTTCTAGGTCCAAATCCTGTTTTAGGGGGTGTGAGTAAGTCAGAGAATATGTGTAGAGAAAAACAGAATTCCAAGTTACACTACTAGAGCTATTTTTAGAGAGTAGCAGTAAAGCAGCTATGTATTGTATTTCTCATGATGTGTGTCTTTGTGGAAAACGGAAAGAAAAAAGTGTCTTGAGACCTCTTGAGAAAAACTCTTGAGACCACTGGTTTTGAAACCAGTTATGATTTCATTCATTGTGTAAAATAATAGCTCAAATTGTGTTGTGAAGCACCTTTATTAATGAATGACTTTCTTCTCTTGTCCTGCTTTCTTCCTCTCCTCCTCACAGATCCACATATTAAGGTTAGCGGAAAGAGGGAAGATGTGCGAGAGGCCAAAGAGACAATAATGTCCGTTCTTGACACAAAGGTAAGCACTAAACATATGATTGTCAAGGTATCTGCAGAATTTTTTTTGTCTTTTTGGGTTCACTATAAAAAAAACTTTTTTTTTTTTGTAATTTCCTAGTATAAGGATGTTAATATACGAACATCTTTAAAGCTGCATCAGAGCCCGTCTACGGAGAGCCTACCCACTCCCTATTAAGCTCTATTGTACCGAATTTTGGTTGTAGTACCACCAGAGTTCCACTGGGGGCGATCGCCATGAGTGCAAAATGAATGGGAGTCAATGGGGCTAGACAGCTAAATTCGTCTCTTTCACCCGATTGCCGTTGAGAAATCTCAGATCTGATTGTAGGTTTTGCAAGTTCAACATGGGTTTTAGGTCGAAAGTTGAACGAACGAGTACTTATGTCCTTTTGATTTCTTACAGGTTGAGTTGTTGTTGCCCATAACACGCTAGCATTCTGCTAATGAACGCTGATTGGTCAGTGAAGGACTGATTACGACCAGAGATACCGCTTGATGGCATCGTGTCATCCGCAGCGGGACCAGAAACAAACAAAACAAAAACTCTTCTAGCACGTGTGTTTACCTGTGTCAGCTGTGTTGTCGATGCCTCGAGTGAAAAGAAAGTGCAGAGCGCGAACGCACCAGAGTGAGTGAAGGATTGCCGTTAAGCAGTATCTCTGGTCGTACATGTGTATGATGTCATTCACACTTTAAAACACTTTTTAAAGCAAATAAGTGACTAAAAAAAATCTAACACCCAGCAATGTGTAATTTATTTGCATCTCCTTTTGAATACAACATTCAAATTACTAGACAAAAAATTATATCCTGAGAAAAGTGGATTTTTATTGGTATAGCGCCATAGACCTCCATTCATTCTGCACTCGTCCTGTGAGCGCCCTCATATGGAATCAGAGTGGAACTGCAACCAGTTCAGAAGCCGGAAGTGTACTGAGAGTGAAACTTCTCGCCATATTAGACATTCTCTGGCTGCATTCAGTAACTTCGGGATTTCTTCGCTGTATTCTCGCTTTTTGCTCGCAGGTTTCTCTCTAGAGCTCCCCCCACAGCTTCGGAATAGATATTTGACAACACTGTTGTAAAAACTCGTTGGTGATTCTCAGACACCAGAGGCTAGTAGATCAACGACATCAAAGCAGATGGGACATTCTTTAAAACGTCTTCTTCATTCGGGTTATATATATATGACAATAATGCAATAATGACAGCATTTTAGCAGATTTCTTTTGGCCGTAAAGCAATTGTTTACATCGCGAGACCTGATATCACGCGATACTTCCTGACGCGGCGGCCGGCGGCCCGCCGGCTCAAAGTTGCAAGTGCGCATTTTCAGCTCAGGGGCACAAGGGGGGTGCGAAACGACCACCATTCAACCCGAAATAAGTAATATAACCATTCCAATGACTCCGAAGCTGTTCAGTTAAGGTAAAAAAGTTACTTCTTAGTTCACCTTTAAAGGCTAAATTGCATAAGACCGCATTGAGACTTGTTTTTTTCTAGTTTTCAGCATAAATATTTCTTGTTTTAAGAATAAAAATCTGGCAAAATATGTAGCAAAACTGCTATGAAATGTTACACCAATCAGAAGATACAGTAATATTTACAATTTAAAGTAACGTTTTTTTTATATAAATAAATTATTTTAAAATGAAATTTATTCCTGTGATGGCAAAGCTGAATTTTCAGAATCATTACTCCAGTGTCACATGATCCTTCAGAAATCATTCTAATATGGTGACTTGGTGCTCAAAAACATTTCTTATCATCATCATCATCATCATCAATGATGAAAACAGTTGTGCTGCTTAATATGTTTGTGTGATATTTTTTTTTTTTTTTTTTTTTTTTCAGGATTTGTTAATGAATAGAAAGTTGATCAATTTAAAGACTTCTGGCTGAATAAAAATATGCATTTCTTGTGAATTTCTAACATTTAAAAATGTTTTAGAAAACCGTTTGAACGTCAGTGTATCTGAATGCGGTCTACAAAGAGTTATGAACAGGGTTAAATGATTTTAGTTCAGCTATGAAAGGTTTCCATGAATGCTGTGTTACGACCTTTGACACCCACAGAGTAACCGTGTGACTCTGAAGATGGACGTATCACACACTGAACACTCGCATGTTATTGGGAAAGGAGGGAATAACATCAAACGAGTTATGGAAGAGACGGGCTGTCACATACACTTTCCAGACTCCAACAGGCACAGCCAGGGGGAGAAGAGCAACCAGGTACAGACACACACACACACACACCAACCCAACCAAGACCAGCAACAAGTCATACATTTTTTTTCATACCCATTTTCAGGATCTTCATTTTTATTTTAGTAAAAGCTCACTGTGGTGCACTGGTGCTTGTGTTGTTTCAAACCTACTACAGCAGAGGGAAGATTTCCAGTAAATAATTACTGACATTTTGGTCTTTTACTTACAAAAATATTAAATGGAGGGTGAGTACATTATGGGAATATGTTTAGTTCTTTGTGCTAATTTAGCAAACACACAGCAAATCTCTTCCATGCAGCCAACTTTTACTCTCCAGCAGTGGCTGAACTCTAGCTGAATCATTTTATTGGCTGAGGGACACAGGGCAGTTTGTATTGGCCGGAGGATGAGAACGGTTTGGAGTAAGATGGATCTGATTGGCTGTTGGATGGCTCTCAGGTTTAAATAGACTGCTGAGTGGTCTGACGAGGCGTGCAGACAGTTTGGAATGTTAGTAGCGTATACAAGCGCACGCATGCACAAACACCGACTTCAGAGCCAAACCAGATGGACTCTCTGAACTGGGCTGAATCACCTTGTTCCAAACCGGGATTAATTCTCACAGGCCTTGATTAAACGTGTGGTCGTCGGGATGAAATGATGGGTGGAAAAAAAAAAATCCCAGCAGGATGTTTAATTAAGGTTTTTTAGACTGGCAGACTGCCACACACATACTCCTATTTAATGTTTCGATTGGTAATAAATCAGGTGTCTGGACGTGACATTGCGTCCTATTTCAAAAAAAATTCTTACAGGATGAGAGAAAGGATTAAACAGCTGCACATATTATGAAAAATAAAATCATGAAGAACAATCGTCTCTTTGTCCCCTTCTTTTTCTGTCAGGTGTCGATTGCGGGACAGCTGACTGGTGTTGAGGCAGCGCGAGTTAAAATACGGGTGAGACTCTGTTTATGAGCTTGCTTTCTTCTTTTATTTCATGGCCACTTGTCACTATGTGCAGGCCAGGGGTTTTAAAACTTTTTGACGCCACTGAACCTCATATATGATGAAGGCCCATTCATAATGTAGCAAGGATTACATTATTTAATATTTACTTGCAAATATTCACAATTAAGTTGACGTATCTTTTTTTTCTACCCACTATTAGATGTATAAACCTGAAGAGAAACCCTTTCGCTTTAAATTAAATAAAATGTATTTTTAAGTGCTTACAACAGGACTTTTGCAGAGAATTTTGCCTTAAAGCCCATATTTTCTCAAACCCATTTCAATATATTACTACATTAATATGTTAAGCTACTTGATTAATAACTTTTAACACATTAGCCTGGACAGCCCTAAATACACTGTTTATCCTTTCTAATTTTCTGCTCTAACGCCCCCTTGTGGCCCCGTTTGAAAGGCCAATCAGTGATTAGGGGCTTTATGTGCTGCACCCTAGTGGTTAAAAATGTCATAACTTCTTGATGTGTGTTGTCTTCAACCCGTCTGTTGTTTTCTACTCAAAAGCATCACTCTTCCCCCTGCTCTCTGTAGGAGCTGTTGCCCTTGATGCTGATGTTTGAATGCAGTGGGGTGGTGCAGCATGTGGACTGTAGCTCTCCCGTAGTTCAGCATATCTCCCACACTTACAATGTCTCCATCTCCTTCAAAGCACCCTCCCGTCTCTATGGCAACACTGCCATCGTCCGTGGCAACCAGAACAATTCCAGTGGTGTTAAGGTGAGGCATGAAGTGATAGATATACAAATGAATGCTGCAATTGAAAGATATTTAATTATTTTATCATTTTATTTAATCTATTTTATTATAATCAATTAATTATAATAAAATAGAATAAATAAAATGATAAAATAATAAAAACTCTTTCATAAAATCTCTTATATAAAAACAAGGATGAAAATATTAACTTTATACATACAATATTGTTCAAAGGTTTGTGGTTAGTATTTTTTTTTTTTTTTTTTTTTTTTTTATGTTTTTGGATGAAGTTTCTTATGTTCACCAAGGCTATGTTTATTTCATCCAAAAAAAAAAAAAACACTAATAATGTGGAATATTACTACAATGTAAAATTACTATTTTTTATTTGAATATATATTTTATTCCTGTGTCAAGAAAGCTGAGTTTTCACCATCGTTACTCCAGTCTTCAGTGTTTTGTGATCCTTCAGAAATCATTCTAATATGTTGATTTGATGCTAAAGACACATTTATTATTATTATCAATGTTGAAAACAGTTGTGCTGCTTAACATATTTGTGGAAACTGATGCATATTTTTTGAGGATTCTTTGAAGAATAAATAACTTGTAAAAATGTTGAAGTAAAGTATAGAAAGTTTGATCAGTTTAATGCATTCTTGCTGACTTAAAGTATTAATTTCTTTAAAATAAAAAAATCTTAGTGATAATGATAGTATTAAAACCATTTCAAATTAACTAAAATAAATGGTAAAGGTGGGTAAAAACAAGTTTTAACATGATGACCTTCATATATCAAAAAATAAAATGGTAAAATCTGAATTTATTAGTGAAAGTCAACCCCTAAAAGTGCACAAAACCAATCTAAACCTCCTACTGAAGTGGCATTCATTAGCAGATATGAAATGAGCGAGCTCTTGAATAGGAGAAGGAATGAAACTAGGTCATTTCATGAAATGGAGAGATTTAGTTCTCGAGTAGTGCTGCCAGAAATTAAACTGAAAACAGCAGCCTCCACCACAGAATATAAGACATTACAAGAGATGGGCGACGGTTTTATTAGTGTGTGTATGTGTAAGCTTATATGCTGGCATCCCTGTGTGTGTTTGTGTTACTGCAGATCTATATCAAGTGTGTGCTGCTAACATGTTTGTGTGTTTCAGCGCGGTACGGCTTTGTTATTGGAGCACCTCGCTGGGTCTTTGTCCGGCTCAGTGCTGGTCAGCACACAACTGGACATTGCGCCCCAGCACCACCACTTCCTTTTGGGCCGCAACGGAGCCAACGTCAAGCACATTTCCCAGCGCACTGGAGCCAATATTCACTTTCCCGAGCTCAACACTCACAACACGCACACTAGCCGCTCTGCTGTCTACATACAGGGCAGCATTGATGGCGTATGTGCGGCTAGACAGCAGCTAATGGTATGGCAACAGTTTATCTGTCTTTTTTCTATTCTGTCTTATGCTCTTTAATTTAATATCTCCCTCCATATTTGAGGCCAGTCTGCGCAACAGAACACATGTTCTGTTGAAAGAGATGACATTGAGAGAGATGTTTGGATGAGAGTCTGTAAGTACTGACAGATGATGAGACTCATGCCGGGCTGGATGAAGACTTCGAGGCTTTAGCAACGTGCCCGACCAGAGGGATTTCAAAACTCTTGCCAGATTTTTTCCTCTCTGCTCCTTTTTTCTTTTTTCTTTTCAAAACAGGAAATGCAGATTTAGCCACGCTGCCATTTCAAACTATAATCTAATCTTTGAGGTCTAATTATAAGACATGTCTCCACTGACTAATAGATTTTGAAAATATGTAGTTTTGCACATGTCTTATAATGTGCTAAAATAACATTGCTCAACTAGTTCTTCAAGCAATCCACTTTGCTTGAAGAACTAGTTGAGCAATGTTATTTTAGTATGATTTATATACTATGAATGAGCTTTTATTTAGATAATTTTAGAAATGTTATGTGCTTGTCATTTTTAGGAATTTTGTAATATATTTCTATTTATCTTAAATGTATTTTTATTTAAGTTTTTGTAATTTTAGTACTTCAAATTGACCTTATTTTATTTCTGTTAGTTGACAAGACAACAGTTCTAATTTCCTTTTAAATTTAAAGCTGCAGTCCGTAACTTTTTAGGGAAGTACACCACGGGAAATTCAAGCATGTCTTTGCGTCATTACATCACATCTGTACACATAAAGAAGGTGTCCCGGCAAGTAGGCTATATTGCGTGTGAGGATGTTGAAGGTGGAGGTGTATAGCCTTTTCTCACAGCACTTGATATAATTAAACTTATCAATTTGATGGCGGATCCAGAAAGGTTCAAACGACAATCAGCAGTGACAACTGGAGATTCACCCGTTGTAAAATGCAAAAGACTTCAGAGTGAAATTAGACTGCACAGAAATGGAAACTGAACTACAGGTAGTCCTAATACACATTAAATGTAGTCACGCAATGCTGATGTTGTTAACATTAACAATTTGAGAACAAAGTATAATTTGCAAGGTTTGACGTGATACGATAAGCGATCGTTATTTAATCAGCACGATTTACTGCAATGCTTTTTTTCCCTTAGTTGGTCAGAACAAAAGTGGATGTTACTTGTTCAGATGACATTTTCCGGTGAAAATTCTTATTTTGGTCATACCTCCAAAAAGTAGAATCTGTGATTCCGAATGACAGTACCCACACCGGCGCGGTGACTGACAGCCGCACATTCTCCTCAAAACATTGGAATCATCTGCGCTTTGCCGTGCCGAGGCACAACCCACGTAATGTTGATAATTCAACAAATAACTGCAATTGCAGATTTCAAACAGAGATGGCGACAAAGAGGAAAAACTACGGACTGCAGCTTTAAGTTTTAATATCTATATTTTATTTGATTTCAGACACATTTCAGTTAACAAAAAAATATTTTTACTGGTTTTAGTTGTAGTTTTATGTAACAATAGCAACACTGGTAATACATCTTAAAGGAAAGGTCCGGTTTCAAAAGTTAAACTTAAAAAAAATAAAAATAATTCCACTTGTCTCTCTTGGATACAGTGAGGTACTTATGATGGAAGTGAATGGGGGCCAATCATAAACGTTAAAATACTCACTGCTTAATAGTACAGCCACAAGATGTGAACAATATGAATATTAACATGATTTTACTGTGATAAAATCACTTACATCATTTCTGTGTAAAGTTATATCCACTTTTTATATTCACTTCTATTGTACGTGCCTTTATAAACTGAACTATTGAAAAATATATGAGGTAAAATAATAATTATAAATAAATACATTATATTAATTATAAATGTAATAAATGTAGATTAAGTTTAACCCACTACATTCATTTAAGGAAACCCATTATATAATTAGGCTGAATAAGTTGATAAGATAAAAGTTTGTAATTTTTCTGAATTTAATTGTATGCGTGTTTGAATGCATGTATATTTTAGGGTTGTCTGCCGTTGGTGCTGCTGTTTGACATTAAGGAGGAGATGGAGGTGGCATCTCAGGTCGTCACTACACTTATGGAGCAGCTAGACGTCTTCATCAGTATTAAACCGAAACCGAAACAACCCAGCAAGGTAACAAAAGCCCAGCTCTTTTGTGTATATGTGGTACATTTAGACTCTGTCACTGACTATACGTTTTCCTCACAGTCTGTGATAGTGAAGAGCGTGGAAAGGAATGCTGGGAGTATGTATGAGGTGCGCAAGATCCTGTTGGGGCTGGAGTCCAGCAGTGTGCCCTCTTCTTTCAATCATGTCACTGTTAACGGACATGCTCCAGCCTCCCCTCCCCTGATTGGCTCCATTGGACTGGACACACTAGCTTCAGCTGAACTGAGGCTAAGAACTCTGGGTAATGTAGTTAGTGTGTGTGTGTGTGTGTGTGTATATATATATATATATATATATATATATATATATATATATATATATATATATATATATATATATATATATATATAATGACTTAACCACAGTGTAAGGTACATTTATGATCTAAAAGTAATTCCTTGACTGTGTATTCTAAGCAAGGCCTGTTTGTATTAATACAACATACACAGTCCTGCTTTAGCTATGCAGTCACTATAATTACTACTGTCTGTGTTCACAGATTACAACGTACGCTGCCAAACAGCTCCATAATTAGCTACAGCTGTGTGTATGTGTGTGTTTGTGTTTGCCTGTGTTCCACATTCACTCACACACTATCTGTGTGACTTAAAACAGTCCCCTCTGTTGTTCTCAAGACTCGGACTTAGTTGTGCATGTTTAGAGTACAGTTACATTTAGGATCAGTATGATAATAGTAATTAAGTTAACAATCATGCTGGTAACAATAGCTTTGTTTCAAAACCTAGCAAGCTGTCTACCGTGATAACTTTTATACCATGGGTGGTTAAACTATGTTGTCTTGTAAGTTATCTCTTTTGACCAAATCAAGGCAGCATCACATGTGTCATTTATGGATAAGACAATGCCAGAATATATATTACAACAAAAATAATCAAAGATTATTTAACAAGTCAAATGGGTTGTGGTAAATGTTGAAAATAATGCAAAAAAATATATATATAAAAAAATTGTATTATTATTTTTTTTTTAAAGAATATAATTAATTAATTTATAATAAATAAAGAATATATTTATTTGTTTGTTTGTTTTATAATTTAAAATGTACTATTTCACCCAACATTTGTTTTTTGTGCTCATTTGAGTATCAAGTATTATTAGCTTAGCAACATGCTAATGTTTTAAGATTGTTTATAAAATCAGTAATAAAATCTGATACAGTGGTATTGTGATTTTAGATTCTTTAGCTAAATCATGCTAAAACGCTGTTTTTCAGGCAGGTCCAACTAGTATGCTAATGATCTATTGTTGTCTCTTGAAATTGCTTGTGCTGTCCCTCAGTTGAAAGTTGAATTGGAGCGAAATAAATACATTTAATAATAATGAAAATGTACACGTTATGCGCAAAAAAGAATTGTGATTGCCAATACTTTTGATATTTACGTTTCACTCTTTCTTCTGTCTCTATTTCTTCAGCTGGTATTCTAAGGTCTGTCAGCCCCATTTCTAATGGTTCCCCAAACTCAAACTGTGTTCTTAATGGACACGGCTCTATGTTGAGCATTCAGAAAGGAGCGGTGAACAACACGCAACACATTCATACATCTGCTCACACACATTCACATGCTCCGGGTCACACTGCTTCACTATGGGCCAGTGCGCTTAGTTCAACAACTAACACATCAGGTGAGTGCAGGCTCTTGTAAACCTCATATATTATTTATGATTATTATATAACCCTCTCTCTCTGTCCCTTGCTCAGGGTTTTCCACAGACCTGATGTTGCAGTCAGTGTCTCAGACGACTCTCAGTGGTCTTCTGCTCTCTGGGGTCCAGAGTCAAGCACACGCTCACACACCGTCCCCTCCACCTGGACTCGCACCAATACACAAACCAGCCAGTGCAGAACATCTCAACGGACATGTGAGGAACTTCTCTTTATTAAAGTTACTATGTGTGCATCTGTTTTGTTTTAAACTCACTATGGTTCCTGTGTATGTTTTTGCTGGATGCTTTATGTTGCAGCTCGCAAATTCTGTGTATAGCCGAATCTCCTCTGTATCACTGAACCCTGCGCACTGTGACACGGCCCAGGAAGTCATTGGACACACCCAATCAGAATCCATTTCCAATAAATCTACAGATGAAGGTACAGAACACTATCTATCTGTGTCTATCTATCTATCTATCTATCTATCTATCTATCTATCTATCTATATGTCTATCTATGTGTCTATCTATCTATCTATATGTCTGTCTATCTATCTATCTATATGTCTGTCTATCTATCTATCTATATGCTATCTATCTATCTATCTGTCTATCTATGTGTCTGTCTATGTGTCTGTCTATGTGTCTGTCTATCTATGTGTCTGTCTGTCTGTCTGTCTGTCTATCTATCTATCTGTCTATCTATCTGTCTATCTATATGTCTATCTATCTATCTATATGCTATCTATCTGTCTATCTATCTATCTATCTATCTATCTATCTATCTATCTATATGTCTGTCTATCTATGTGTCTATCTATCTATCTATATGTCTGTCTATCTATCGATCTATCTATATGCTATCTATCTATCTCTATCTATATGTCTATCTATCTATCTATCTATCTGTCTATCTATATGTCTGTCTGTCTGTATCTATCTATCTATCTATCTATCTATCTATCTATCTATCTATCTATCTATATGTCTATCTATCTATCTATCTGTCTATCTGTCTGTCTGTCTGTCTGTCTAGCATTTTTTGGACCCTCGGTTCACTGTGTACAGTATTGATTCATTAGAATATTCACTATTTGTGTGTGTATGTACTGTGTTTATATCAGGCTCAGATACATTTGTTGAAGTGGGCATGCCCAGAAGTCCATCTCACTCAGCCAATGGGAGTGAACTGAAGCAGATGCTGGCCTCGGTGTCGTCAGGGAAGCGGCATACGTTGGAACTTCTGCAGAGAACCAAGAACTCACATTAGTATGTTCAGTCATAAAATGACCTTGCATTATGATGACAAATCTGTTTATATAAAAAGTTTATTGAACAAGGTTAAACTGCAGCTATGAAGTGCAGCTTACATTTTGTTTGCATGTGCAGTGTTGAGTGTGTGTTGGCCGATTCTGATTGTGAGAATCCAGTGGCTGATAAAAGGGCACCAGGAAGTGAGAGAGCTGCAGAAAGACGACTTGGACCACATATGCAGGTTTATATATATACACACACAATATACTCATATACAAGTGTACAAAAAATGCACACGGTCCTTGTGTTTGAATGTTTTTCAGGCTTATGACTATGAGAAAAAGAAGCTACTGGCCACTAAAGGTGAGCAAAGACTTGATCTCTTAATTTAACATCTAAATGTGAAAATGTACATAAATAACATCTGAATATGAGATCACTGGTTAGGTTGTTGATAAACAGTTGTGTTGTTTTGTATAGCCATGCTGAAGAAGCCTGTTGTGACAGAGGTTCGAACACCCACAGATACCTGGAGTGGATTGGGCTTCTCTAAATCAATGCCAGCGGAGGGCATGAAAGAGCTGCGCAGGGCACACCATGTGCCATATAAACCCAGCATGAGCACAACATATGAGGTACAAACTCACCGGTGCACAGTCACATGCAGCCGCAATTCAGTTCAGCTTAAATGAAGCTACATCTAAAGGTTTTTGATAATGATCTCTTTAAGTTACTTTTTTGTGTGTTTTCCAGGACCCTCATCTCTCTGTGTCACATTCTGGGAGCCAGGAGGGTTTAGGGAATGACACCAAATCCGATAATTGGGGGGATTTGAATGGGAATGTTAACGTCAATGGGAACGGACTTTCAGGAAATTCAGAATTTTCCCCTGCTGTCAGCAGCCCAAAGAGAATCAAGAACAAATCTCGTAAGACTAAAGATTTTGTACTCATTGAACTTTCTTCTAAACTTTACTGCCTACTCACTAGTCCTACTGTCCTACTGTCCTCTTTATCTGTGTGTTTGGGTCAGTAGGTGAGCAGTATCTCAGCAGCAGTAATTATATGGACAGTATCTCTATGTCTGGCAGTAATGGCTGCTCTCTCAGCTCCTCTCTCAAAGGAACAGATCTCCCAGAGCTCTTCAGCACACTCGGCCTCGGAAAATACACAGACATCTTCCAACAGCAGGAGGTCATTTTAGATTTGCATGTACAAAAGGAAATACCAATGTTTGCAATGCAAAATATATATATATACTCAAATATTTATATTAATATGGTTTAGTAAAAACATATATTTAAATGTAACTTATACTTTGTGTTTATTTAATGAAAGTTGCCTTGATTATTTGTCTTTACTTCTTCCATTAAACATTTTTAACCTAATTGGAAATAAAAGTTCTCCTTGCACGCGCAAAAATAATGAACAAATGTGGATTAGTGGATATAGTCTCTGCCTTTTGTAAATGCACATTTATACGTGTATGTCTCTGTGTTGTTGTCTGATAGATTGATCTGCAAACATTTGTTACATTGACGGATCCAGACCTGAAGGAACTGGGTATCACAACATTTGGTGCTCGCAGGAAAATGATACTGGCGATCTCAGGTCAGTCAACGTTGTGTTTGTGTCTAAGCTACAGATCAAAAGGGGAAAACATTATTAACCTTATTAAAGCTACTCAACATGGTGTAATAAATGATCTGTGGGATATTTTGAGCTGAATCTTCACAGACACAATCTGGGGACACTTGAGACTTATATTTACCTATATTATCTTGTGAAAAGGGGCATAATAGGTCCCCTTAAAAAAGAAAGTCTATCATTTACATCTTGGTGTGATGTGTGTTAGTGACTGCTAGTGTAGCTACCTAATGTGTTTCGTTTGTGTTTACTTGATGTGTTACTGATCATATTTGAATGTCTCCTCAGATCTGAATAAGAGCAGGAGAAAGCTTTTTGACATGCCCAACATTCGCTCCTCCTTCTTAGAAGGCGGGGCAAGCGGTCGTCTGTCCCGCCAATTCCACTCAGACATGGCAAGTGTCAGTGGTCGCTGGTGATCTCTTACCTGAAGGATTCTGGACCACAAACCACTTCATACTGGACTCTGCTTGATATAGAAAGCCAAAAAAGTGATGCAGATTCTTGCAGATCTAAAAAAAAAATGTGTTGGGATGCTATTAAGGCTGATTTTTTTCTATGCCTAAAAATATATGAAGGGAATTTATTCAATGTTGTTAAGAGAATGTTCCTTCTTGCATTTATCCTGGGAGAACAGGCAGAGCACAGAGTTTAAAACTAACCATGCTGTCAGCAAGAGCGCTTCGGTATTGGTGTCTAGCACTTTAATCTGTAAACTCTGCTGTTTTTGCCGGTAGGTCTGTCTTTTGTAACGTCGGACTGTCCAGTGTCAAAGCCAAACACGTGCACTTATTTAGCAGGTAATTCCAGATCACACACAAAAACATCATCACAACCAGCTGATGCTTATATTGTTTACCAGACTGTTATATTCATGTTCAGTGTTTAATTATACATTGGTCATTGTGGTGGTATTGTTGTATTTTAATACATTTTATTTTATAGTTTGATTATGTTTTCATATTTTATGTTAATCTTTTTAAAAGGCATTATCAGTTTACTTTTTTTATTTTGACTGTTTATTGTTTAGTCTGAAGTCTGATTAATCAGAATGCCTCATAGTCATCTCAAACAGATGTCAGTCATTACTTTGGTGTAAATGAAGTCTCTGGTTTTCTGTAGAATAGCAGAATGCCATAAAATTCCGGTGATTTGTTTTGTAATATCGGTTTAATCATTTTTTGCATGTACTTGTTGCACAAACATCAAATTTAAGCTGCATTAGGTACTTGTCAAGTTGTTTTCACGTATAACGGAATTAGTTTCCTTTGTATGCGCAAAACATATGTGTATCTGGCAGGTGTTTTGTCAGGTTTGTGTGTGTGTGTGTGTGCGTGCATGTGCTTGTCCTTTAGCTCAAAGCCATAAATAAAACTCACTGTTACTGGGTTACTGTTGGTAAATTTGGTTATTCAAATCCTTGACCAAATATTACTTTTTTTCTTTCTTTTGTTAAAGTTTTTCTTTTGTTATTTTTCAACCAGATTGTGTATATCAATATAAGTATTCACAGTAAATCAGTCTTACCCAATTTAGTTTCTTTGTTTACATTTATATGAGGTCTGTAGTGCATTTACGGTACAGCCTACAAAGAGGAATGTATAGCGCATAGAAAGAGCTTTTTGAAATCATCTGTTGTTAAATACTTTATAAGAAACCATGCTAATCTGTTTTATATGCTTTAGTTTTTGTTTTATGGAAGGAAAATAATAACAGTCTCTAAAATATTGCACAAACCACTTGTGGTACTCTTGTATTATTGCTCAGTTATATTATTAATTGCTTGATTGTAGATCCAAAGTGAAAATCTCATAAGATATGCAAAATATGGACTTGTAGAGATTAAATGTATACCATAGTGGAACCAGTGTATATGGTTACTGAGCAGGGTTTGTGATTTGTTTTTATTTTTTGCATCTGACAAATCATGTGTTCATTTTCCACTTGTCACCTGAAACAACTTCACTGTTTTAACAGTGTTATTAATTTTTTTTGTTGATTATTATTATTATTATTTCTTTTGAGAGAACAACTGTGTTGTTCTGTTTATTTGGTTGTGTTACCTTCCTCCTGGAGTGGAACATAATAGGAGGACTGTTTTTATTTTATTTTGTTTAAGTCTTTGACAAAGGGAACCATGTTCATGTTTGTGCCTTATACGAATGTTCTAGAAATCCAAATCAGTGTCTCCTAAAGTGTTGCCAGAGTATTTCTCTCTGAAAGTAACAGGGAAAAAAGATTTAAAACAAAAGCGAAAGAACAAAAAAAATATTTGAAATGTTCTTTGTGGTTTTGTTCTAGAAAATAAAAATGTTTGCAAGCCAAATCAAGTTTGTTTTATATTTTATTATAAATCTATAGTAGTTCAATAGGTAAAATTCTTTAGGTATGCAATCAAATGAAAGAGAGGGCGTGAAAGAGTTATATAAATGTGTAGCTATTGTCTGTTGAATGCCAATGAAATGAGAGGAACTGGCCAAGTTGAGACCATAAGAACATATTTAGGGTTGATGACAATAGCAATCTACAGTGAGTAATTAAAAAATAAATCACACATTACAAAGGACACAGACAGCCACTTCTCTTTTGAAAGTATGAGCAAAGGATGGGTAGGGTAATTATGTGTGTTTTATGTTGTGTTTTTGCATATTAATGTACATCTGGCTGTAGGCTAAATAGGAAAAACTGCAGGAACCATGTGTGAGTGAGAGAGAGACCAGGGAGGGTGAAGCTGTCAGCATGATGTGAAAGAGTGCAACGCGAAAATAAAACGGTGCGTAATTAACAAGCAACAAAGCTTTGGACCTTCAGGCTTTACTATTTTAAAACTAGCTAATTTAATGCCATGGGACATATACCACCCTGAGCTAGACAGAAAGAAGAACTGGTGCATGAAAGGGAAAAACAGTGTTGGTGTAGATTTTCAGTGTTCCCAAGAATAGAAACACATACAGCCTCCTAATTTAACACAAAATCAATGGTAGCAAACGTGTGTGTGCATCTATGTAATCCTGTTCATTGACAGCTTTTTGGTCAAGATATTTTGATTTGTAATGTACACAGCAGAGGGCGCCATTTAGACCTTACTGCACTTGTTTGAATGTCCATCAACATGAGAAGTATGTTTGGAGGAAAAACGTAATTATTTATTAGTATACATTTTTGTAGGCCTACCTATTTATATCTAAATCTGATTCCATGCAAAAGACTAATCATGACTTTAATAGTCTTGCAGGCAATAAATTATAGGCAACGTATTTATTAATTAACATTAATATTGTTATAGCGTGTGAATAAAGTGTGAGGCTTTCAGTTGTGAATGACTCGGCGTTAGCCTACAACACGCCACATAATTCGCATAATTTCGATAAATAAACTAAAATCGGTCGAGAATATTCGTGGTGTTTTTTTATTATTATTTTATTTAAAAAAAATGTATCATTAACTCGTAAAACGTCACATACTGTCGTAAATATAAGGCTACAGTAGGCCTATATTGGACGAACCAGTTGAGGAATCTGAATGAATCTTTTTGGTAAACGGTTTCAAAAGATTCGAGTCACTGTGATGAATCGATATCCCCACCCTGTTCATGCAGAGGCCGATTCGGCACCTAATAAGGACATGAGCTCGAGCGCTTGAAGTGACGTCAGTGAGAAGGATGGAGGAATAAGGAGTCTTTTCGCTCAGAGGCGGGAGCAATTGTGTAGCAGCCAGGTATAGATAGAGTGTGGTGAAATTGTGAAATAACGGTAGTGTAGACTATAATCTCGTTACATAACCCTTCATTGAATGCGCTGTCACTCCGTTCATTCGCGTAAATCCTTCATTCCACACATTATTCCTGTATTCCGAAAACACTTGTGGCTTTCGTCAGATCGAGAGAACTTAGATACATTTCCTTTTCTCGAGACGATGAGAAATAAGTTCATTTTAACGAGTCACTAGAAGGAAATAGCGTATATGCTTCTGTCCTAGTATCTATGTCCAGTGGTGACGACCCGCTGACGCGGTTTCCACCTCAACACCAGAGAAAAGAAACGAGAGAAAGAGAGGAATCAAGGCGATAGAGCACCAGACTCGCCCTGTTTGGTTTTCGAGCCGAAGATAAAGAATATTTCCACAGATATCCACACGCCTCTGCACGAGTCTGCAGACATGGAGGCGGCGAGTTTGGCACACGGGGTCGCGAGCCCGCTCAGCCCGCGTGAGGGAATGATCAAGAACGTGAGCCTGGAGTCGCTCCAGCTGTGCGAAAGAGACGGTAAGAAACCGTACACAGTGAGTGACTGTGTAGGCTACTTGACAGTTTTATCAACGCCGGTTTCCCCCGATAACAAATCAAGGGACGTGTTTTTTATTTTTATTTATTTTTATTTTTTAGTCATGTATTGAGCGTTTAAACCACTATAGTAATACGGGATTATACACTGATGTAAAAAAATCCTGTTACATCCATGAAAAGCGGAATAGTGAGACATGACAGGCTGGCTTTTGTGTGTGCTGGCTGTGGTATCTCAGAGTGAAATCTCTGCTGTCTGTGAGAGGGTTTCATTTCAGCACCATGGACACTACCCTCTTTCAGTCAGCTACCTTTCCCTTTTAATCTCGTTTTACTATCAGCCAGTCAAGATGAAACCAAGAAACAGGTATTGTAAACATGTAGAGAAAATAATAAAAATCATATTTCATTTTTCTAATATAAATATCATATCCCTAAACCATTTAAAAATGCTGATGTGGCAGGGGGTGAGGGGTTTTAACAGTCTATTTTTTGTCAGTCTTGTACATACTTAATACCCAAATAACACATGAACTCGACTTAATGGTTTTAGACTTAATGGCAGAAGGTTAAGTCATGTGCTTGCACACACACACACACACACACACACTGAGCAAGACACATATTGGGAGGAACCGGCTGTGGCTTTCAAAGGTATAGATGCTTGATGGAAAGGCTTACATGAGGATACAATATTTGCCTTTCAACTGATCTCTCTCTGTATGTCTCCATCTCATTTTGTTTGTGTGGAATTGCAAGCTTATAAATGTAAATCCATTTTAACTGAAGGAAGCACCTTTGTCTTTTCATAAGCGTTACAATCATCAGTGTTTCAATTGTGAGCGTGTGTTTGAAAATGCCAAAATATGTCAATCATCTTTAAGAATGACTAGGCAACAACCTGCAGATAAAAAAAAAGGTCAGCCTTCAGAAGAATGCAGAGTTTTTCTAAGCCAAGGGTAGCACAATGACTCACCAGGGTTTTGAGAGGGAGGCAATGTTTTTTTCCCTGCATGAATGTATTTGAATCAGCATTAATTAGCCTGAATGGAGTGCTGTGCTGCCAGCACAGTGTCTCTTATCTCTTTGATTTACCTCATACATCAGCGCTTGTTTCATTTTAATTGCAACAAACCGAGGGAGTGCATAAGGTACTAACTTTTGAGGAACTAACTGAACTCTATAATTAGTTAACATGAGTGAGTTTCTCAGACATGAAGGAAAACATTCCCTTTAAACATCGGCCAGACAGATGTCCTAACCAAACTCAGCTGCATCTGATCTTAAACATCCTTATTTAAGATCTTTACAAGACAATGTTTTGGATATTTGAAAATTGAAAATTATGCTATAAAAGAAGATTTCAGCTGACACATGCATTCAGATGATGTTTGAAACTGCTAGTGCTGGCTAATGCTAACCCATCAGCTGAGTGCTTGGTGTAAATATCTAAATCAGATTAGCTAGAAACCTGAACCTGTTCCATGCAGGACTTTGAACACGCTTGGGAATTCCTAATAGCAGCTTGTAACACATGAACAAATATATTTAGAGAAATTACATAAAGATTAAGACGGTAAAGTGAGCCTATCTAGTAAGGAATCGGATCTGGATTTGTAATGAAACGGTTGTAGATTTGATCCCAGTTAGAGGTGACTGGTGAACTTTCAATTTTTTTTTTACCATTGTGCCCTTGAGCAAGGGAAATGAGTATACGGGATGCACTGTATGTGCAAAATGAGGCCTAGGCTATGATGAATGCAATGAGGGAAATTAACAGAGGATCAACAAACATGAAACTCTCTGAACAAAACGCTTTAAAGGAAAGGAAACATCTCCTTCCCAGCTAAGGAAAGACATTTGTTTTTTAATTGATTTTGAATCACAGACATACAAGCTTAATTAATAGGGAGACTGCTTGTAAAATCATCTCTAATCAAATGCAAAGAATTCATTCTGTATGATTAAGTGCTGTAATTATGATATGTTGCTTGAGGCTTATCTTGAGTTCATTGTCCCCTACCCTAGAGAAGCTGTGGGCTCATAAACTAGAAAACAGCAGCCTACACTACCTCAGCGCTCGTTGTGAGCTCTGCAGCTCATCTCAGCAAAAGTTAATTGCAAAGTAAATGTGTTGTCTTTATTGCTGGCGGAGATAAACAGATTATGTTCCGAGCAGATTTTCCCACATATATTTGGAACTTTTTTTTTTTTTACTCTCGTTAGATAACTAAAATAGCATACACCATCCTTAATCGTTGACCACCAGGCTTTTGCGCGAATCGTTCGAATGGTTTGCTTTGTATATATTAATAATATCCTTTCAGGTTAAATTTACAGTTACTTTGTAGATAAATGTTTTTAATAATCAGTAACTAGGCTAGTTCATATTAGTTAGATGGAAGGTTCTGTCATTCTTGCAGTAGATACCATAAAAAGTGTTAGACTTAGGCATAGGAAATAAGTCAGAAAAAATATTCAAAAATATTTTTTAAATGTGTGTATTGAATATAGAAAAAGTATGATAAAAAAATAATAGAAATATAATAGAAAATAATCATATTTGATAATTAGACAGATGGTTGACTAAATGTATTTTCACTGCATTTATTATTTATTTTTAAAATTATTATAAAAAATTATGAAAGCAAGAACATTGTTACTAGGATATGTGGATAGAACTTGCTAACCGCTGTGGATCGAACTTGTTGGTCCAGCAACATCCCACAGATACTCAATTGGATTGAAATTTAGAAGGCCAGAACAACACCTTGAACTCTTCATCATGTTCCTCAAACCATTCCTGAACAATGTGTGCATTTTGACAGGGTGCATTATCCTTCTGAATGAGGCTACTTTCACCAGGGAACAACATAGTTTAACCTCTATGAGTTTAACAAGCCTTGGGCGGCCAATACCCTGTCGCTGGTTTGTGGTTTGTCCCTCCTCATGCCACTGTTAGTAAATTCTCACCACTGCTAACCGGGAGCAACCCACAAGCATTGCCGTTTCAGAGATACTCTGACCCAGTTGCCTTGCCATAACCATTTGGCCCTTGTCAAGATCACTCAGATCTTTTTTCCTGCCCATTAGTCCTACATCCATTATGATTATGTGAACTGACTGTTTGCTTACCATCTAATCTACCCAGACCTATATATGTATAAGCAAAAGCTTGTACTGCAATTGACAAATGTGTGTATTAATGTGCAGTTCAACGTGCATTTTGCATTTTGGAGTGGGTCCAGAGTTCATTCAACAAACTCTAAACCCTGATAAGCTAGCATTCTGCCACAGTACAGAGACATTTGCAGCAATAAGCTGTGATCTCGCTCTGCATTGAAGCTCATACAGGAGACATTCACAAGGACCACTACTCTTTTGTAGTCACATGTTGCAGTGCTGTTTTCCCACATTAAAGGGATAGTTCACCCAAAAATGAAAATTCTGTCAGTAATCACTCACCCTCATGTCGTTCCAAACCCGTAAGACCTTCGTTCATCTTCGGAATACAAATTAAGATATTTTTGATGAAATCCGAGAGCTTTCTAACCCAGTGCGGCGCTTCCGGGTTGTACGTCAGAACGCCGGCTCAGTATTGGCCACGGTATTGGCTACACGCACGCGTCGTGGTGCTCACGTAAACCGCGTCAGAGACTGACACGGAAGAGAAGAAATTGTTGAATAAAGTCATTATTTTTGTTTTGTTTCTAGCGCACAAAAAGTATTCTCGTCGCTTCATAACATTATGGTTGAATCACTGTAGTCACATCATGGACTATTTTAATGATGTCTTACTACCTTTCTGGGCCTTGAAAGTGCATATCATTTGTATTCCGAAGGTGAACGAAGGTCTTACGGGTTTAGAACGACATGAGGGTGAGTAATTAATGACATTCATTTTTGAGCGAACTACCCCTTTAAGACCCTTTAAGACCCTTTAAGACCTCACTGTAGTTTTGGAATTTAGTTTTTCCTAGGTTAGATTTGCAGTCTGTACAGTTAGGGGGTTTCTGTTTTGTTTTATGTAATACTGCAGTTTTCTGGTAAGCTGCGCACACAAGCTGCTCTCCTGATGGATATTATTGGGTATTTAGGTGTTTGTGAAGGAGATATATATGTGGTTTGGTGATACTTGGATTTATTTGAAATTTCTAATGTTTTAGTACTCTAGGTTATTTTGTGTGTGGATGGCTTTAAATAGACTGGTACCAGAGGAGGCTTTTAGCCCTTATTAGAGTCAGTTATAGATCCAGATGCTCCAGGTTTTTCCTTCTTCTAACCCCCTAACCCTCTCTCATGATTCAGAAGGTTCTGCCTTGAAACTAAGAAAACTAAAATCTTTCTTTTTGAATGATATAAATATGTCTGTTTATTTATGTAACTGCTAGAAACTGAAAATAATTTCTCTCCCAGCACGGTACAGTCTCTTTTCCTGATCTGACTTATTGTTAACTTATTGTATGTAAAGCTTCTGCCCATCTTCCTCTTTAAATTATGATACATTGATTAATGGCCTTGATTTGTTTCCATGGAAACTGCAGTCTTTGTTAAAGCATGTCGAAAGACCTGTGGGTGTGTTTTGAAGCTGGCACTTTAGTAGAGAGATGTATTCTGCTGGTCTTATACTTGTTTTAGGTACAAACAAAGTCAAATGATTTTTTGTGAGTTATTTTAACCACTGTTTGACTAAAGCTTCAAAAAGATTACATTAACATTCGCTGAAAATGCTATAGTATTTTAGACTGTTTATGCTGAACATATGGTACATCGAACCAGTTTCTTAAAGCGTGAAGGAAAGCAGATTCTGTAGTGAGACGATGTCTGATGAACACATGTGTTGTTTGTGTTGGCAGAGGCAAGGTTTGGAGGGGCTAGTGTTAGTGCAGGAAGATATCTATAACTGAGGTGAATGTTGTGAGTGCCAGTATTTTCAAGACTTTTCACTGTTTTATTTGTGCATTTGTCTTCTTGGAAGACCCTTTCTTTTGCTTTATAGTGCAACTTTAACAAAACTTATATGGATGACTGGGCCTTTTCTTTTTTTGCTCCAAATCTATTATGGAACTCTCTCTTCCCTCTGAGACATGCAGAATCCTTTAGTGTCTTTACATCTTCTCTTAAACTTATTTATTAGGGTTGCTTTTATGTGATTATATTGTTATTATTCTGAAAATTGATTTAAATAGCTTGATTTCACTCTGTATTTTGTATTCTTTTTCTTGTAAAGTGCTTTGAGATGCAACTTTTATTTATTATAATTGTGACTTTATTTTCTTTAATTGCAACTTATCTCAAAATGTCCTTTTATCTTACAATGTGGCTTTATATCTCCAAATATTGGCTTTATTTCTCACAATTTTGACTTTATTGCTTATTTGGAACTATTTTTCGTAATGGCAAATTTATATCTCACATTTACCTTTTCAAATTTTTACTCAAAGACAGAAACAGGCTTTCATATATGATTGTGCTGTGGTAAATAAAACAGAAGAGGTCTGTGGTCATTTTCATAACATAAGCAGAGGTGCATGAAATAAATACTACCATTCAAAAGTTTGAGGTCAGTAAGATTTTCTTAAATTTTTTTTAAGAATCTCTTATGCTCAACAAGGATGTATTTATTTGATTAAAATAAACAGTAAAAGCAGCAATATTGTGAAATATTATTTATGAAGTTTTTTTTCTGTTGATTTATTTTAAAATGTATTCCTGTGATGGCAAAGCAACATTTTTTAGCAGCCATTACTTCAGTCTTCAGTTTCACATGATTCTTCAGAAATAATTATGATATGCTGGTTTGATGCTCAAGAAACATTTATTATAATTATTAATGTTGAAAACAGTTGTGCTGCTTGTGATACACTTTGTCTCTTTTTTTTTTTTTTAAGTTAGTGTTCACAAATTAATTTAATGAAAGAGCATCTGCCTATGAATCCTGCAATAAACAGGATAATTTGCAATGATTATACTCTTTACATATATAGTTTATATAGTGTGTCATTCTGGAATCCCACATTCCTGTTGTGCGTCTCTGGACTCTAAGATAAGACAGCGCCCACACTGTAGCCATGCCAATGCAACACAGCACATTTCTCACTGTGTGTGTGATTGTGTATGTGTATTGGAGGGTACTCATGTGCAAGTATTTATAGAGAAACACTATCAATATTTGATTTCAGACCATATCCTTTCTTTCTGTCAGGTAAAGCTGAAGACACTGGGGTGGTAGGAATGGAGGAGTTACCTGTTGCTCGCAACATCAAGATCAGTAACATCACCTGTGACTCATTTAAGATCTGCTGGGATATGGATCCCCACACCAAAGAGAAGATCACACATTACTTCATTGACCTTAACAAGAAGGAGAACAAGAACTCTAACAAATTCAAACACAAGGTACTCAGTGATTCAGTTCACAACACAAATTATTTACATTCATTGACATTTCTCAACAGAGCCTAGTTTTTTATAATATGTGCTTTACTTGCTTTATTCATGAGAGAGTTTTAGCATCAATTTGCGCTGTTGTTCATCATAACTAAAAAAATATAAAACTAACTAAATACTACTAAATATTAAATTCTTTCCTGGTTTGACTCATGCTCTCTGTCTTTAGGATGTGCCTACAAAGCTTGTTGCTAAGGCAGTCCCATTGCCCATGACAGTGCGAGGCCATTGGTTCCTGAGTCCACGGACAGAATACACTGTTGCCGTGCAAACAGCTTCCAAACAGACCGACGGAGACTATGCCGTATCAGAATGGAGTGACATTGTCGAGTTTTGTACAGCAGGTTAATCAGCCAAGCACACACTTACATATAAAAGACAACGTACTGTAATACAAGGCTAGTTTGTTTATATAGAGTCATGTGAAAAAGAAAGGACACCCTATTGAATTCTATGGTTTTACGTATCAGGACATAATAAAAAAAATCATCTGGTCCTTGGCAGGTCTTAAAATTAGGTAAATACAACCTCAGATGAACAACAACACATTACATATTACACTGTGTCATTATTTATTTAACAAAAACTACTAGGCCAAAGTGAAGTCATATGTGACAAACTACGTACACCCTTACTTCTTCCATAGGAATTAAGAAGGTAAGTAGCAGTCAGGTGCTGCTAATCAAAAGATCTTTGATTAATTGATCATCGGCAAGTGTGACCAACTCTATAAAAGCAGAATTTTTGTCAGTTTGCTGGTCTGGAGCATTCAGGTGTTTGTTAACACAATGCCAGGGAGGAAAGACATCAGCAGTGATCTTAGAGAAGCAATTCTTGCTGCCATCAATCTGGGAAGGGTTATAAAGCCATTTCCAAACAATTCTAAGTTCATCATTCTACAGTGAGAAACATTATTCCCAAGTGGAGAACATTCAAGACAGTTGCCAATCTTCGCAGGAGTGCAAGTCCCGGCAAATTCACCTCAAGGTTCAGACCGTGCACTGCTCAGAGAAATTAAAAAACACACCTCAGACTCTACAGGCCTCAATTTACATGTCAAATGTTAAAGTTCATGGCAGTACAATTAAAAAAAGACTAAACAAGTATGGCTTGATTTAAAAGGGTTGCCAGGTGAAAGCTTCTTCTCTCTAAAAAGAACATGGCATCACGGTTAAGGTTTGCAGAGTTGCACCTGAACAAACCACAAGACTACTGGAACAATATCTTTGGACAGATGAGACCAAAGCGATGCTTGGCCATAATGCACAGCATCACGTTTGGTGAAAACCAGCATATCAGCACAAACACCTCATACCAACTGTCAAGCATGGTGGTGGAGGGGTGATGATTTGGGCTTGTTTTGCAGCCACAGGACCTGGGCACCTTGCAGTCTTTGAGTCGACCATGAACTCCTCTGTATACCAAAGTATTCTAGAGCCAAATGTGAGGCCATCTGTCCGACAGCTAAAACTTGGCCGAAATTCGGCCATGCAACAGGACAATGATCCCAAGAACACCAGCAAATCTACAACAGAATGTCTGAAAAAGAAAAGAATCAAGGTGTTGCACCGGCCCAGTCAAAGTCCAGACCTCAACCCGATGGAAATTCTGTGCCCACAAACCTCAATGAACTGAAGCAATGTTGTAAAGAAGAGTGGGCAAAAATTCCTCCAGAACAATGTGAGAGATTTCTTCAAGTTATTGCTGCTAAAGGTGGTGCTACAAGCAATTGAATCATAAGGTGTACACATGGATTCTCCATTTTGTCTTTATTTTTGTTAAATAAATAGTGACACAGTGTAATATGTTGTGTTGTTGTTCATCTGAGGTTGTATTTATTTAAGACCAGATGACTTTTATGTCCTGATACTTAAAACCATAGAATTCAAAAGGGTGTCCTTTCTTTTTCACATGACTGTAGCTCATTTAATACAAAACGGTAATTAAAATGCTAGGCTATATATTGAGAATGAGACAATAAAGTATAAAAATGAAATGAATACCTAACACCAAAATAACTTACTATAAGAAAACAAAATGTTATGCTAGCTACTGCTCCGCTTTTTAGGTAGATAACATTGATCAAATTGAAAAGACTAGTGAAAATTGATGACAAATAAAAATATTTCCCTTCATTTTTCTAGATTATTCCTCTGTGCATTTGACGCAGCTGTTGCAGAAGGCTGAAGTCATTGCTGGCAGGATGCTCAAGTTCTCTGTCTTTTACCGGAATCAGCATGAGGAATACTTCCAACACTGCAGGTGATTCAGGAAAAAGTACCTCAGTAAAAATGCTTAGGATATAAGTGAGGGAGGGGAAAGAGATTAAGTAATGCTGGTGGAGGAAGACAATGACAATCTTTCTTTGCTGTTGAGATTCAGCTCGTCGTTAGGAAGCAAACAGCTCCCTCTTGTGGAATAATGTCCTCATTAATTGGCCAGGTTTATGTTTAGGGGCCCTATGTATAAAGCCATTCAGAGTAACATTTTAGTCTTAAGTGTGTCAAAATTCTAAGAATTACATCATTTTACTCTTATTCCTATACTTAAGAATAAGTGTGATTCATAAAGGTTCCTAAGTGTCAAGACTAGGTCTCAGCTCTTAAATTATGTTTGAGTGCTGGAGAGGTATCCTAACCTAGTTAGGAATAACAAGATGGCAGCAGAGAGGATGAGAAGACACACTTTCTTAAAAAAAAGATATTGGAGTTATGTATATGTATATTATGTTATGTCTAAAAACACAGTTACCACAAAAATATTAAGCAGCAGAACATTGAACATTGATAAATTAAAAAATGTTTGTTGATCACCAAATTCATGATCATGATCATGATTTCACAATATTACTGCAATATTACTACCAAAAACATTTAAAAAATCTTACCAAACCTTTAAACAGTGTAATGAAAAGTAATTAATTCTTTTTATAAATGTCTCTCTTTCCCTCACAGAGATGTTCTTGGCGGTCGAATGATGCCCTCAGTAAAGGATAACAGCGGTAGTCACGGTTCACCTCTCAGTGGTAAACTGGAGGGGATCGTCTTCAGCTGCAACACAGAGTTTAACACAGGTCAGCCCCCGCAGGATTCCCCGTACGGCCGCGTCCGCTTCCAGGTGCCCGCCGAGGTTCTGTTCCCCCCTGACACGCGCCTCTACTTCGGGGACTTCTACTGCATGTATACTGCCTATCATTACGTTATCCTTGTCCTGGCTCCTCGGGGCTCGAGCGGAGACCTTTACTGCAGCGAACGCCTTCCAGAGCTGGATGTGACGAACAACCGCTTTCTGACACGTGTGTGCGGGGAGGATGGGCGGGTGGTGTTTCAGCATGCGCAGGATGTGATTCTGGAGCTGATTTATACTGAGCCGGTGCCGCTGGCACAGGGGACTGTCTCTCAGATCAGCGGCCACCAGTTGATGAGCTTGTCAACCATCAACGCCAAGAAAGACCCCAGCTGCAAGACCTGCAACATCAGCGTTGGCCGCTAACTCGCACACAGACATAGGCTCAAACAAGAAATCTGAAGACCTCCTGAACAAATGGTATGTTACAGAACCAGATACAGAAGAACCCCAAGAAAAATGGCCCCACAATCCTCCATATACAGTATGTCCATGTGGCGCTCAAACCCCTTGGGGGCTTCCCAGAACCCCAGCTTATGCTAGAAAATTCGGAACGGAGCATTCTAAAATAATAGAAATAAATCAAAAATACATTATTGTACAACAGAAGAAGAAAAAAACTGACAACAGAGTAAGACAAAAAACAGATTCAAGGCAAAAAAAATAAAAAAATAGATAGCATATCAAGACTAAAAATTAAAAAAGAGTAAAAGCTACTTTTCCAAAAACTTGAATCCCACTGTGAATCTTTCATATGTGTTATTGGTGCTTTTTCTGCTCGATAATTAGACCCCAGCCCTGTTCATCCTCAAACCATTTGTGACCTTTTTTTAAAACACAAGGATGTCTTGCCCAGTTTCCACTGATGCTGTCAAACCGCCTGTGTTTCCTATGTCAGACTTGTACTGCATGGAGTCTGATCCTTCAACCATCAACAGTACATGCCACCTCAGCCTTTAAACTTTCTAAAAGGGGATTTTCTTCTCTTACACAGATCATTTCCCCTTTGGCCACTTGCACTTCTATGTGCCCGCTGAGCCTCTATTCACCCTTGACATGCGCCTCAGAGGACTTCTACTGCGTGTACAGTATACTACCTATCATTACATTATCCAAATGGAGTTACTTTAAGAGTTATATGCCAACCAGTCCTTTAAGCACCTACATGCCACCTTAGCCTTTAAACCTCTATTACCCTCAGTCTTTTCATTTTCTACTCTGATCGCAGTTCTCCTTTAACCTTTCTTACTCATTGAACATGCTTTGATGATCTCGTTTCATTATGTTTGGTTTTTAGAGAATGTGTGTTGCATTAGTAACGGTGTATGTTGATTCCTGATAGAACATCAAGAAGTAAGTAGAACTGATTTGTCTAAAACATATCCTAAACAGATCCATTGCAGGACACAGCTATGTCCAGGTTCTTGAGGGTTTGCACTGTCCTATTAGAGGCCCTCTGGTGGTGAAAAAGATCACAGATGCATGCTTAAGATTTTGTGTTGTACTGTATCTGAACTTGTTACTTGTTCCTTAAGCTCCAAAAATAGAAGCCAGTCACAACAGACAGCGATGCAAAATTTTATTTTCATTTCTGAAAACTCTTAGCTGCCAGTATCCTAAAACCTGTGGCCAACATGTAGCTTTTGCTCAAACAAAATATTTTAGTATGTTTTTTTCCCCCACTATAAACAATTCTACACTCTATATTCTCATACACTACTGTTCAAAAGTTTGGGGTCAAAAAGATTCTTTAATGTTTCTGAAAGAAGTCTCTTATGCTCACCAAGGCTGCATTTATTTTATTCCTGTGTTGGAAAAGCTGAATTTTCAGTATCATTACTCTCGTCTTTAGTGCCACATGATCCTTCAGAAATCATTCTAATATGCTGATTTAGTGCTCAATAAACATTTGTCATTATTATCAATGTTGAAAACAGCTGTGCTGCTTAATATTTTTGTGGAAACGGTGATGCAAATTTTTTTTCAGGATTCTTTGACAAATAGTAAGTTCAAAAGAACAGCATTTATTGGAAATATTTTGTAACATTATAAATGTCTTTACTATCACTTTTGGTCAGTTTAATGCATACTTGCTAAATACAATTATTAATGTCTTAATATTAATTACTACATCCAAACTTTTGAACTGTAGTGTGTTTTGTGTTTTCTGGGAGTTCTTTATATATATATATATATACAGTGCTATGCATAAGTTTAGACACCCATACTAAAGTTGACTAAAAAGAGGAATAAAAAATCATCTTTTGGAAATTGAACTTAATGCCCTAATTTAAAAAATTAGGAAAAATCCAACCTTTAAGGACACCAATTTTCTTTGTGAATGAATAATGTATCGTAAATAAATAAATGTTCTTCCTTAAAATACAGGGTGCATAAGTCTGGACACCCCTATGTTAAATTCCCATAGAGGCAGGCAGATGTTTATTTTTAAAGGCCAGTTACTTCATGGATCCAGGATACTATGCATCCTGATAAAGTTCCCTTGGCCTCTGGAATTAAAATAGCTCCACATCATCACATACCCTTCACCATACCTAGAGATTGGCATGGTTTTATTTCAGTTAGCCTAATAGCTAGTTTGATTTGCATTGAGAGATGATCTTATGGAAAGTACCCCATGCCAATCTCTAGGTATGGTGAAGGCTATGTGATGATGTGGGGCTATTTTAATTCCAAAGGCCAAGGGAACTTTATCAGGATGCATAGTATCCTAAACAAAAAATTAAAAAAAATACTTAAAAATAAAAATCTGCCTGCCTCTATGGGAATTTAACATAGGGGTGTCCAAACTTATGCACCCTGTATTTTAAGGAAGAACATTTATTTATTTACGATACATTATTCATTCACAAAGAAAATTGGTGTCCTTAAAGGTTGGATTTTTCTTAATTTTTTAAATTAAGGCATTAAGTTCAATTTCCAAAAGATGATTTTTTATTCCTCTTTTTAGTCAACTTTAGCATGGGTGTCTAAACTTATGCATAGCACTGTATATATATATATATATATATATATGTATATGTGTGTGTGTGTGTGTGTGTGTGTGTGCGCGCATGTTTTGTTAAGTATGTGAACTGATGAGACTTGAGTGTGCTGTGTCAGCTGTGTTAAGTGTTTGACTGATAAGCAGCTCCCATTTACTTAGCTCAAGAATTTGCAATTTTCTTGTCTTTTGGCAGAGGAAGTCTGTTCTATCCCTGTGAATTTCAATAGAGAAGAAGGGATGAAAAAAAAAAAAAAAATTTTGACATACATTTATAACTTTTTTGATCACCTTACACCAAGCTTACTCTGTAGAAAACAATAGTTCAACTTTGGACTCATGCAGGTCAAGCGACTCAAGTTCCCGCTGTGTGAATGTGCCTCAAACTGACATGTTCAGTAAATATTTTTGTTTTTCTTGTTGCCATGTTTATGAATACCAAAATGTGACTGTTCAATAAAAATCATCATTCAGAATGAGACTATACTGTGTGTGTTTATATGTAATATCTCCAATCTTTGAGATCATTTTTTTCTCCAACAATCAATTTTTTGACATCATCCGTGCATTTTTATATTTTATAAGCTTTACATACACCATATTGTCAGAAGTTTTGGGACGTATGCCTTTACATGCCCATGAACTTTAATGATATCTCGTTCTTAATCTGTAGGGTTTAATATGGAGTTACCCTGCCTTTTGCAGCTATAACAGCTTCAACTCTTCTGGGAAGGCTTTCCACAAGGTTTAGGAATGTGTTTATGGTCATTTGGATTATGGATTTATGGTAATATGGTTTCATGTTGGAACAGGAAGGAGCCCAGTGGAGCCCAGGTCAAGGTCGTAGAACCTCACAAATGTGTGCGGTGAGGACCAGCCTGCCGAATCACAAACATCCTGGAGGGAGACTCCTGACAGTAATGCTTTGGAGGCAGCCATACTCCTGGTGGAGTGGGCTCGGACGGCCAAAGGAGAAGGCTGGCCAGCTGACTTATAAGCAAGTGAGCCACTTGCTCATTCACTGCTTAGATTCTGGGCACCCTTTCCTGGGTGACCCAAAGCACATGAACATCTGTTCAGATTTCTTCCACAGGGCAGCTCTGTGGACGTAGGCATCTAGTGTCCTAACTGGGCAGAGCAGATTCTGTTTCTCCTGGTCAGACATCTAAATGAGAGATATGAAACTCACTTTTCATACCATTTCAACTTAATTTGACTTAACAGGCGTTCATAATTGGAAGGGAGGCGGACAAAAGGCCTGCAGCACAATAGGTCTTACAGTGTTATTAGGAACTTTAGGAACATAACCATAACACAACCCGGTCTAGGGTGAAAAAAAGCCGTCACCAAACCAGGCGCAAATTCCAACCCAAGAGTGCTTGCAAGTCTGGATAAAGAGGATAAAGACGTGATAAACTTTTCAAAAACTTCCTCAATGGGCTTAAAGGGCGCTAAGGAAAGGCCTTCCAATACTATGGCCAAATCCCATACTAGCAGAAGACGGGCACCGTCCCAGCAAACCCTCTCCAGAACACCTGGGAGCAGTGCGATCAGGGGAAAGGCGTACAGACATAGCCTCGGCCATATCTGTACCATAGCAATCGCTCCGAGAGGAGCTGGATGAGTGAGGAAGAACCACAGAGGACAATGAGTCGTCTCTAGAGATGTGAAACAGATCTACTTCCGCTCGGCCGAAATTCGCCCAAAGGAGCTCCACCAGCTCTGGGTTGAGTCTCCATTCGCCCCCTGCCTTGACAGGATGTCTGCTTCCTGTGTTAGATACTGATTTAGAGAGACCAGCTTCCCTTGGGCCCACAGGAGGATCTGATAAGCCAGCTTGTATGGGCGCAACCACAGACACCCCTGATGGTTTATATAAGAGACCATGACCGTGTTGTGATGTGTTGTGCTTGTTCGCTCAGACATGAGTCATGAAGGCCTCTTAGATCTAGGAGGAAGTGATTCAGAGCCTGAAACACAACCAGCATTTCCAGGCAATTGATGTGCCACGACGAGAGATGATGGATGATGGTCACAACACAGACCTTGAGCTGAGTCACCACTAATGTTCTCCCCCCAACCCGTGAGGGATGCATCCATCGTTAGCGTGACGCGACGACAAAGAGCTCCCAGCACAGGTCATTTCAATCATTATTTTACCACTAAAATATAGAATTGTTCCCCATTCTACTTAATAAAACTTTTGTTCAATCCTTATCCCTATATCACATTAATCCCTGTTAATCATACTCAATGCCTTATTCTTTTTTATATGAAACTCACTTTTCATGCCATTTCAACTTAATTTGACTTAACAGGCCATAAATAGTTCCATAAATTCTATCAGAAATGTTATTTTCATAACATACATTTTTCGACTATATTTCTTCTCATCTTTCCTTATTTCTCCACATGTCTATGGGTTTCCTGGTTGCACTCTCATAAACTTCTAACATCATCTACCATCTTTTAACTCTTAGCACAGCTTAAAGGTGCATTGCGCAAGTCTCTGAGTTTTTGCAGAACTATGCCCCCTTCTGGCGACACGCGAAACTGCAACCAGAGTTGTGCACGCGGTTACATGGAGTTTGCGTTGGGGTTTGGGATGAACTAGAAGCCGGTCTCTTTGAATCCATCTTCTACTTTTGCAAAAGTCGCTCGAGTTGTCTTCGCTGATGCGGATAATGGCGGCGAATAGCCTACACAAACCTGCCAGACATAGCCAGGTGAGCGTGAACGCGCATGACGTCACGCCCAGTCGATTCCGTCCCGAATCCCTCTTATTTATTTTACTGTACAGGATTATAGAGGCAATCGCAGTGATCATAGAAGGGCTCATTCAGCCCATCAGGCAATTGTTTAAGCATGTATGGGTTAGAAAAACGGGTATTTATAACATGAAAAGTTGCTGCACCTTTAAGGCATCTTTGCCAGATTTTTTTTTAAATAAACATAATTTTTATACTGTGGCGAGCAGGACGAGGCCGAGGCCCGTGAGAGAACGGCACAAGGCCGGTGGCCTGATTACTGATGAGCAACACCTGCGCGACGCACCGGTCTCGAAGTATAAAAGGAGTAGCGACGACAGTGGCGATTGAGAGAGAGATTTTGGATTTTATTTGATGTTTATGTTTTATTTGATGTGACAGCAGTCGTCCGTGTATGTATTCAGCAGAGGCTGCTGTCTTTTACTTTCGTTTTGTATTTGATTTATTTTAAGTCATTAAAGTCTTTAAAAGTTCGCCGGTTCCGCCTCCTTCTTCCCACAACAACGAACTGCGTTACATTTTTTTGCAACTTACATTTGTTGGAGTCATTAATTTTACATCAACATGTATTCATCAATTCACTTATAAAAAATATTTTTTATAGATCTTTCCTTCAAAAGGATTCTCTTAAGACAATATTTTGACCTTTTTATTAGTGATGTAGTACAGTCTGGTCTCGAGATCGATTTCTGCTTTCTCGGACTCGACTCGGACTTGTTCCTTCAAAGACTTGGTCTTGACTCGGACTCCACCCTTCAAAGACTCGGTCTTGACTCGGACTCGGCATAGGCAGTCTCGTCCCCATCACTAGTCCACTAGAATACATACCGCTAGAAAATTTTAATTTGCTCTGCATGTCCTAACTATGATTAAAAAAGTCAGGGTTGGGCTTAACATGTTGATGACAGAGCAGCACTGTTGAAGCAGTTTAGAAAAATTGGCAGAAGATGATGCATGTGGTAGGGATTTTTTTAATGATAGTAAAAGCATAGTCCATATTAAGACGTTAAGACTGCTCCTCTAAACAATTCCCAATCTAGCTTAGTCTGTAGGCCTAACTGTTGATTATTAACTGGGGTGATATTAAATCATGAATATGAAAACTGACATGTTTTTATGGTCTTGGTCTCGACTCCTAAAGACTCGGTCTCGACTCGGACTTGCTTCCTCAAAGACTCGGTCTTGACTCGGACTCGACTGAATTTGAAAACCAACGGACTCGGTCTCGACTCGGACTCGACCCTCCAAAGACTCGGTCTTGACTCGGACTCGACCCTCCAAAGACTCGGTCTTGACTCGGACTCGGCATAGGCAGTCTCGTCCCCATTACTACTTTTTATCTCTTGTTCTTTCTCAGACGAAAACTTTAATATCATCATATTAAACACTGATCTACTTTTAAACCCACATTAACACCAGGAATTTCTGTCACTTTATTTTTTTTTTTATAATTACACCTTCTGAGTGGGCATTTACAATTACGGGCTAAATGTCCCTAAAACACTCACTGTCATCGGGTGAATTCGTGTCAGCCTCAACTACAGCGGCAGACACCTTGCCTGTAGTTTGATCATTGAGCTTGCAAATGGCTCCAACTTACTACACACCATTGCAGTGTGTCCCAATCAGGAATGTATAAGCAGTTCTCTGTATTCTTTTACAGTCCACCAGTGGCGGATTCAATCACAATAGCCAAATCATAATCTTCATCATTAGCTTATCATTGGTAGAACATTAACTTTCATAAGCTGCAGGAAAATGCTCAAAATATTCTAAGGGTTTTCACAGAGTTTCTGTTTAACTTTAGTCAAACTTGTCCAAGAAAATGACCCCCGGCCCATAATTTCCTTTACTTGCTTTTTGTAATCATCATAAGCAATACAAGGCCGTTGAAATTCAACAGCAGAGCGATGACATCTCAGATCATTATCTAGTCTCGTGTATAGTTAATTTAGCCAAGGCTGCAAAGTCGACTCCGAGTTACAAATGTGTTAGACCTATCACTTCTGCCACTAAAGATTGCTTTATTAATAATATTCCTGATTAATTTCATCTCCTCAGCATCCCAGATAGCTTAGAAGAACTCAATATTGCAACAGAAATGTTTGACTCTCTCTTTTCCAGCACCTTGCTGTTGCTCCTTTGCGCTTAAAGAAGATTAAAGAAAATAGTCCAACGCCGTGGTACAGCGAGCACACTCAGGCCCTTTAGAGAGCAGCCAGAAAAATGGAGCGCAACTGGAAGAAAACAAAACTAGAGTTTTTTTCGCATTTCATGGAAAGAGGCAAAAAGGCAAAAAGAAAAAGGCCTTAAAAGCTGCTAGATCTTTAGCTTATTCACCGTATCCCCCCAGAGTTAGATAAGTCCATACCCTTTTCATCTCTGTGCGCGCCGTAACCAGAGGGGTAATGTTTCAGAAAAAACTGAAGCTTCCCTGGGCACCGCCATTGATTAGCAGACCCTCACCTGCTGTTAGCATTCCATTGACTCCCATTCATTTTGGTGTCACTTTGACAGCGAATAACTTCACATCTGAGGCGTTTAAAGACTCCATTTGTCCATTATTTATTTCAAAAGAAACCCGAAAATGTATAAAAGGCTCCATTACCTTGTATCTTACGTTATGGCCACGTAGAAGCAGTTTTTGTAAAAATAGGCTAACAATTGCATCATAACCACACGACTCTCTGTCGCACAATAGAGAAATTACCATATAGACGGGAGGAGAAGCTCGCGGGCAATCGGGGGGACGTGGAGGCAAAATGACAAAATAATTAATCAGAATACTTAGCAAAAGTTGCTCCTGCTCCAAGCTCATGGACACCTCCTACTCACGATCTCCGTCTCTGCAAGTTTAGGAAGGGAATGATTCAGATTTCTCTTGGCACAGCTACTAGAAGACAGACAGGTTGCTCACGTCACATCTACGTCGTCAAGCTCAGTTTGAGTCTGCGCAATACGCTCAGCCATCAGGAAGTGAGTGCTTCTAATTGACTTCACTTTTCTCCGTTGAATCCAATGGGGTCGCTGTGTCCATTTCTTTTACTGTCTATGGCCGTAACGGTGGTCTGACGCACCCATCGCTAGCCTAGCTAAGCACAAAGACTGGAGGTGAACGGGTCCAGCTAGCACACTGCTCCCAATTCACGAGTTCACATGTTAATGAAATCTGATGTAATATTATAATGCGTATTTGGCTTGCTGTCCTGGGGGAGGGCTCCGAGCTCGGAATTCGGCCCGACCCCAGAGTACTCCCCCCTATGAATGTATAGATCATGGGTATCTATGAGCAGACCCATCCGAATGTGAGGTGATGGGGTGGTGGCGGGATGCTGAGAAATTTGTCATGAGACAGGAGGTAAGGGAAGGCTTTATTTATACTGGCTTCTTCTTGTGCTGATTGGATGATTACCTGAACATGCTCCTCCCGAACTTTGTTACAAAAAAACTTCATTAAGTGACAAAATAACGCCAACATTTTCCTATTTAGATGTTGTGATTTGTATAGTCACAGCGTGTACAAATAACAAGGTCACATGAGACACAGCCATCTTCTAACCGTATACATACTAGGAACTATCTCAGAAGGCGAAACACTGCTACTTCTGCAGAGGGATTTATTCCAACTCTGAGCAAACCCTCTGCTCCATATTATATGCTCTGCTCCCTACTACTGCACCACGGGGCTTCTCAGGTGCTGCGAGCAAATCACTCCGCCCAAGTAGCAGTGCTTTGCCTTCTGAGAACATAGTTCCCAGTATACGGTTAGAAGTTGGCTGTGTCTCATGTGACCTTGTTATAAGAACCAAAAGAACCCCTATTGGGCAGTGACCTGCTTGAAACCTTCAGTTCGTCTCCTTTACACTCTTAATAAGCAGTTAAAATTCTCTATAAGCATTTACTTTGTCCTGCTCCCCTAATCCCTCGGTCAAAAGCATCATAAATTGAGTAGCAATAAAGGCAGAGAATCTGCTTGCATACAATAAAAAATACTATTTACACACAGTTTATTGACCACCAGTGGTGGTCAATAAACTGTGTGTAAATAGTATTTTTTATTGTGTATCTGGTCCACCACTCTGTAACTCAAAGTTACAAGTAATCTCTGTAATTGTCTGTTGTGTTTTTCTAGCAGTTGTTTATGGGATGACAACCACCACAGGAGGGAGGGGGGGGGGGGGTAATTTGTCTCCCACACTGCTAAATGATGGATCAATAATCTTATTTTACTGTAATTTAAGAGAAAACAATACAAAGCACTTGATTGGCCCATAGAAATATTAATGATGCCCTCTACCGGTCACATAAAGTTTCACACGTTTCCTTTAGGCTGCACACTGCAGAGCCAATGAGTGGAGCGAAGTTCAGCTCCCCTTCGATTGACGTATTGACCACCACTTGGAGGAACTTGGAAAAAAGCTTAGAAATTATAATTTTTTTGCTAAAATATTTAACAGCGTCAAACAATAAATAACTTTAAATTGCACGGTCTTGTATACAACATTTGTCAGGGTTCCTCCATCAGTGTCTTCAGGACAGTTCACATCTGTAAGCGATTTCATTTCACACACTGACGCTGGTGGGAGGATTCAACACAAACTGGGGACTCAACGGGACTCTACAAGCGCACTTTACACCGCACAAACCCGGGAGACTGTTGTGTTGTCTTTACGATGATTTTAGTTAAATTCGTGTGCGCGATCATAACCAGGTCCTTATTCATTCTGGTCTCTCTCATCGGCGTCTGGAGAGTGAAAACGGTGAAAAATGACAACATGTACTGGTTACTGACTGTCCTTTATCTTCCTCTGGTCGTGGAGATGTTCTTTACTTTAAAACGAAGGAAAGGGAAAGACTACAAATGGTGAGTGACACAGTGTATTTTATTATACACGATTTACAGTGCTGATGACACTGATCTTCACGACAACTGTTGATCCTTTTTGTGATTCACACTTTTGGTGCAAATTACTTCTATTCAATATATTTAGAGCTGAATATATGTTACATGGCTTTTATTTGACTTCTTTTGTAGACAATTGCTGTTCTAAGGTTTCAGTAATATTTTAATGTCGACATTCCTCATTCCCTCCCTCCCCCTCACCAACATCCTGCTAGACCTATTGTTACTGCTGACAGTAAAAAAGGATGTGTGTGAAAGACACTAATGCGCTAGTATAATCTGAGTGGTCTCCAGCAGGGACCTTAAAGGGTTAGTTCACCCCAAAATTTTAATTTTGTCATTAATTACTCACCCTCATGTCGTTCCAAACCTATAAGACTTTCTTTCATCTTCGGAACGGAAATGCATATATTTTTAATAAAAATCTGAGTGATTCCTGTTCCTCCGTTGACAGCTAAGCAACTACCACTTTGACGGTTCAAAAAGTCCATAAAGAGTTTGTAAAACTAAACCAAATGAATTGAGTGGTTTAGTCCGAATTTTCTGAAGAGACACGATCACTTATATGATGAACATATTTAATTTAGGCAATAATAATTTATTCATATAAAAAGATTAATCAGTGACCATAATCAGAAGCTTGACACGTAAGATAAAACCTCTTGCAGAAGCTCAAACCTGCTGCATAACACGAGAATGTTATGTTTTGTGTCATTGGTTCTCGCAAGTCAAGCGAACAGGTTTGAGCTTCCATTTACCATAACTGATGAATGAGTTGATGAATGTTTATATGTGAATAAAAGCCTAAATTCAATCTGTTCATCATATAAAGCAATTGTGTCTCTTCAGATTTTTTTTTTTTACGAACTCTTACAATTGCAATTGATAACATCATCCCAGTTAATGTTCAGTGCTCAGTTAAGTGTAGGCCTATATGGTATGTTCTGTAAAAATTATGCAACCATCTTCTGTCATCTTTCAGGTTTTCTCCAGCCATTCTATTGTTCCTCATCAGCATTATTCCATCCATATGGATTCTAGAGTTACATCATCAAGAAAACAAAGCCAGTGACCCTCAGGTATTATTCTATATACCCATTCTTTCAGTGGAATTTTGACCGTTTTCCTCTTAAAGGGACAGTTCACCCCAAAAAAATATTTTCTGTCATTGTTTATTCACTATCATTTTATCGATCCAAACATATATGACTTTCTTTATGTGCAAAAGATGTTTTGTTTTTTTAGTAAACCCTAAACATGTGCAATAACCAACACACTATTTTATTCACATTCTTATTCTGATTCATTTTTGACAACAACTTTGTCCCAAAAAGGAAAATTGTGTCATAATTTATTCACCCTCATGACGTCGTTCCAAACTTGTATGACTTACTTTCTTCAGCTAAACACAAAAGAAGATATTTTGAAGAATGTTGATAAGTTTCGGTTCCACTTCCACTTCCATATTTTTGAAGTCAATGGGAACCAAAAACTGTTTGGTTTTCAACATTCTTCAAAAGATTCTTAGATTTCATTTTTAGGTAGACTATCTCTATGCATATGTGAAGTCATGTGAAGCCTAATCATGCTCATATATAAGATGATATTCTGAGTGTCTTTTTCCTCTCCTTAAACTCTTCTCTGTCATTTTTGTGTCTTGCAGTGTAGGAAACTGGACTCTTGGGAGAATGTCAAGAGCATATTGACTTCAAATGGGACTATGGTTAATGAAACACTAAAGGTAATCTTTTTTTTTAAGTTTTTAATTTACGGTTTATTGTATTACTGTAATATGTATAAATCACATGTGCTTCCAGTTTGTGATGTAATTCATTTCTTGTGGCCCACAACACAAACAGTTTTCCTTAGAATTGTCTGGCCTTGGCTTTCACTTCCTCTGTCTTTCTCTAGAAATAAAATATAACGATTTAAATCTCAACATTCCTATGATGAGATATTATTATTTTTGGACCTTATTAGCCACTCTCTGCCGGTCCAGAGACCAGGAAAACTTGATCTTTTCTCTTCTTGGTTTCCTTCTCTTTCATTTGCAAATTTGATCTTGTACAAAATACAAATTACCCATTTAGCTGATGCTTATATCTAAAGTAACTTGCATTCTGAATGTAAGTGCAGAAGTGCTGAATCATCTTCTTTACTAATATGATTCATACCCTTGTGAATTTCAATTCATGTGTCTTGGGTATGAAGAGACTATTCCTCTTTATGTTCAGTGGTGTAATGTGTTTCGCAATTTATACATGTCTGTGTCTGTATTATTGTCAGCAAGGATTGCAATAAAATGGAAAATAATGGCAGGATCAATAGCTCTTACGAGAGGTTCTCTCGTATTGCGTAAGTTGCTTACGCACGGGGAAAGTTGTCTTTTCTCGAGATCTGAAGCCAAAAAATTATCTTTAATTTTGTATTTATTGTCAACGCAGTGCGGCAGCCAGCAGACCATAGCAGGCTGTATAAGCGTGCTCATTGGCTGTCCTACGGCAACTGCAGCAGCCTATCGGTGAGCCCTGCGTGACGTCACGCCCAGTGAGCTCCACGCGCCTCAGCCCGCCAGAATGGGTGTGGCTAGCATGTATAAAAGAAGGGCTCACAGGCTGAAACTCTGATTTTCATGTCTTCAGCGAAGCTCTACGCATCGCTGGACTCTGAGAGAAGCCGCCGCCGTTGGAACAAGCGACCAGCAAGCTTAGGACAGCGTCTGAGGAAGACAGTCGTTTTCGCCGCTTTCAGCCATCCGTGCCTGAACACACTCTTCTTCTAAAAGAGAAATTTCCTACGAGGCGTTGTTTCAAATGCCTCGCACCTCTCACTTCCCGCTCTCTTTCTCCCTCTGCTCGAGCTGCGCAAACTGCGCTGTTCGCAAGGGATGTCAGAAGCGGATGGACACGCTGCCCTCGCGCGTCACTCACTGGCGAAAGGAGAAGAGAGAGTGTTTTAGTCCCGCCGAGGCTGGACCAACCTCCATTTCTCACACATTTCTCAGTCCCCTCTTAAGTTCAGGCGACTGGAAATATCAATATTGCAGTAAACAAGCCTGTTATAATACATGCACGCCTGCAAACAAACGCCGACGCAAAACTTGATGACGCTCTCTCTTCCCGCTCTCTCTCCCTCTGCTCGAGCCGCGCAAACTGCGCCATTCGCAAGGGATGTCAGAAGCGGACGATCACGGGGCTAGCTTTCTTTACAAGAAAGCTACCCCCCCCTCGCGCCCCGTTCGCGCGCGTCGCTTGAAATATCAATATTGCGTAAACGATAAACGAGCCTGTTATATTACATGCACGCCTGCATACAAACGCCGACGCAAACATGATGACCCCGTTCGCGTGCGTCACTCACCGGCGAAGGAGGAAAGAGAGTGTTAGTCCCGCCGAGGCCGGACCAACCTCCATTTCTCACACATTTCTCAGTCCCCTCTCAAGCTTAGGCGACTGGAAATATCAATATTGCAGTAAACGAGCCTGTTATAATACATGCACGCCTGCAAACAAACGCTGACAAAGAACATGACGCTCTCTTATGCTCGCGCTAACTGAAAGCTTATGTGTTTTCCACCTGTGGCTCAGTGGCGAAATCTTAGGCTTTCACGCCAGAGAACCTGTGTTTGAATCCCGGCTCGGGCGGCAGATAAAGATTATTCTGTTTGCTTCTCCGAGCTCGCAGCCAGCTTCTTACATACAGAAAGCAAACCCGCCTCTCGCACCCTCCCGCTCTCAGGATGGTGCTCGAGTATTTATGAGCGTCTAAACATATGAGCCTTCAAACCAACGAGCGTGTTGTACAACCCGCTCACCTGCACCCTAACTCCGTTTCTACGGCAACCCAGATAAATCTCATTAGAGTACAATTCTGGTTATCCGGCTCACGCCGATGGTGTCTTGTGTGTAGAAAATGTGCCCGCTTCCCATTGTTCACCCCTACACACAAGCACGATTCCCCCTGTGTCATTCACTCATGCAGAGCCCACTCTAGAGCTGGCATATGCCGTTTGAATGTTAAATGTAGGAAATGTGCCCACGAACCTGTGCCCACACCTACTCACTGCCCGCTCTGGTACACAGCCAAAGTTACCTCTTACCGGTCACGTTATGAATGTAAGTCCTGTGCCCGCTCTCGAGCGCTCACACTTACTGACAAACACTTTACCCCCGGCGCTGCTCGCGCGTCCCGGTTTTTCCCACAAAACACTCCCCGTCCAAAGCAACCGGGACATCGTGTGTAAAACGACCAGCCATCGCTGTCAGCGAGCCGCCGTATTCAAGCACAGAGAGCAGCTCCGCGCCCATACCTCTGATTCAGGTTCTCGACCCCACGAAGTGCGGCGATCGAAACCCGGAGGCCATTCTGCCCTTAACTGTACATGCAGAAGCATGGGAAGCTATTCCAGGTGTGTCAGTATGGGTGCTGAGCACAGTATAGCAGGGCTATTCGTTGCAGTTCGCTCGCCGTCCCCCACGCTTCAAGCACGAACCGAGACGAGAGTGAATGGGGAAGTAGCACACCTACTTCGGGCAGAAATAGCGAAGCTATTCGGGCAGAAATAGCAAAGCCGTTACTTCCTCGTGCCCAAGAAGGACGGAGGTCTGAGATATTTGAACAAAGCTCTTATGAAAAGACCGTTCAAAATGCTCACAACCAGACAGATCCTCGCGCAGATTCGCCCGGGAGACTTGTTTATTACCCTCGATCTGAAAGACGCTTATTTTCAGATTCAGATAATACCCCGTCACAGGCCATTCTTGAGATTCGCCTTCGACGGTCAGGTATATCAATACACCGTCCTGCCGTTCGGCCTGTCTTTAGCACCCCGTACATTCACGAAGTGCATGGACACTGCTCTCGCTCCCCTGAGATGTCAGGGCATGCGGTTTTTGAACTATCTGGACGATTGGCTGATTCTAGCACAGTCAGAGAAAGAACTTATTTCTCACAGAACAGTGCTTCTCAGCCACCTGGAAAGCCTGGGTCTCACAGTCAACTGGACCAAGAGCTCATTACTGCCCAGTCAGTCAGCCTCTTTTCTGGGTTTAGAACTGGACTCTGTGGCAATGACGGCCCGGCTGTCGACACAGCGCGCGCGCCGTGTTCAACGCCCGGCCGCGTCTTTCCAGATGGGCAGCGCCACACCACTAAAAACATTTCAGAGGATGCTGGGTTGTATGGCATCAGCTGCAGCAGCGCTTCAGCTGTGTCTACTGCGTATGCGCCCGCTGCAACGCTGGTTGAGCGCTCGAGTGCCTCACCAAGCCTGGGCGTCCGGCGGCATATGGATCAGAGTGACTCATACCATACGGCCGACTGGTACCAGCGGGGAGTGACAATGGGAGCCATCTCGCACCGAAAAGTTATCTCAACAGACACCTCCAACTTAGGTTGGGGCGCTCTTTTCGAGGGCAGACCGGTCTTTGGCCTGTGGTCAGACCAGGAGAAATGCCTCCATATAAACTGTTTGGAGATGATAGCGGTCGAGAATGCGCTCAAACGTTTTTTTTTTGAGAATCTAGAACCCTCTTCTAGAATCTAGAGAACCGAGGTTACGTTAGGTAACCGAGTACGTTTTCTTTAATAAATTCAGCGAATAGATAACAAGATAATTAACATTATCAGACGAGATCAGATTACTGAAAATGAGGGCTATATAAACACTAGGGATGAAACGAGGTAATTAATTAAAAACAGGCGTGACACATGAGGGCAAATCAAAAACCATGGTAACAAATAAACACAGACAAAAGAAAACTGATCTGGAAACAGTGAAACCCAACTTAAACACAGACCAAACATGACAATAATATTGTGTTATGTCTTTCAGAACCTGGAGCGCATGCTCACATCTGTCTGTCCGAATGACTGGATTCTTGGTCTTCATCAAGTTCTGCTTATTCTTCTCATCCTTGGAAAGTGGCTCCTCCCACTAGGGGGCGGAGTAACGCGTGACGAGCTGTCTCAGCTTTTGCTCATCTTCGTTGGCACGGCGGCAGACATTCTGGAGTTCACTAGCGAAACACTCTCTGATGTCAAGTGGGTACTTCCTGTTCTTAGTCAATAGACGAAAGCTTGACTTAATACCAGTTCACATACTATTTTTGATGTGCACTACCATTCAAATTATATCAAACCATTCACCATTTACTTTTTAAAAGAAATGAATACTTTCATTTATGCATTGAATCGATCAAAAATGACAGTAAAGACATTTATAATGTTACAAATATTTCTATTTCAAACAAGAATCCTGAAAACAAGAATCCTATTCATCAAAGAATCCTGAAAAAAAAAAGATCACACACAAGAATATTACACACTTTTTTTCAACTGTGATAATAAGAAATGTTTTTTTAGCACCAAATCAGCATATTAGAATGATTTCTAAAGGATTATGTGACACAGAAGATTGGAGTAATGATGTTGAAAATTCAGCTTTGCCATAACAAGAATACATTGCATTTTAAAGTATATAAAAAAAGTATTAAAATTGATGTTGGGTGCATTGTGTGCTCAATGCTGTATTTCTGGATTTGAGTGATGATTACGTATTTGTCCAGTCCATCCTCAGGTGCCATTTGTGCCTGAAAAGATCAGCAAAATTTTGTTTAGTTTGAATCGGCTATCTCTGAACATTCAGTAAATCATATTTCTCATAAATCACTCATCACAATTGTCATATAACTGAAAAAAATAATAAAAACCAAACCATTTCTCTTTTAAACTTGTGCACTGGTTGCCACTAACCGCTTGCATCAAATTCAAAGCAATGATGTTTGCCTACACAAACACTGGCTCTGCACCCCAATAACTAAACTCATTACTTCAGACTTATGTGCCCTCCAAAAGCTTGTGTTCTGCAAGTGAACGGCGTCTTGTGCCATCCCAAAGAGGCACGAAATCACTTTCACTAACCCTGTTCCTTGCTGGTGGCATGACCTGCCTTGACCTAACTCAACCCGAGCTGCTGAGTCTGTAGCCGTTTTCAAGATGCATCTTTTTCATTAACACTTGACTAATTAATTCTAACCTATTCTATTCTATATAGAGAAAAAAACCTTGCTACTTGCACTGTGCTAGACTAACCGGGACTTGTTACAGCACTTACATAATGTTGATTCTACTGTTCTCCTCATTTGTAAGCCACTTTGGACAAAAACATCTGCTAAATGATTCAATGTAAATGTAATCTCTGTTTTTTTATGCAATGAAATGTCAGCCTTGTTAAGTTCAAAATGAAGGTTAATGTAACTGGCATTTGCTAGCAAATATTACATTACACCACATTCAATATTTTTGTACAGTAGGCTAGGCTATATTTATGAGAGACAAAGTAAAATTTAGCATTTTCTCATAAAATCCCTTAAGCAGTTAAGGAAAAAACAGACAAAAAGCCCTATTCGCACGGAATAAGTATTACCTGGTGACCTCTAGTCATTTGTAATAATTGCGGAGGTTGTCTGTGATCTTAATCCGGTGCGAATCGACCATGTCTGTAATTTGTAAAGTAAAAATTCCCCCGCAAATGACCTACCATATTTCGCCGAACACCGAGGTCCTGTGATAATATTAGTCCAGTGCGAATCGGCATCTCTGTGATTTTGCGGGGTCGTATATCATTTTTTCAAGGTTTTTGTTTCCTGTGCGCTTTTTTAAATTCGAGTAAAATCACAGGCTTCGCTTATCCCGTGCGAATGCGCCACACGAAATTCAGATGTGGGTGGGTAATTTCTAAAATCACACGTGGTCCCCAGATAATACTAATCCAGTACGAATAGGGCTAAAGTGTTAAATGTTATAATTAAATTTTATTTTTAATCCACAAACCTTTTAAGATGAATTGTGACATGTGAGTCAGCTGCTTTTCTGATAAAAACAAACATTTTATAAAAGTATTATTTTTCATTTTTCTTTTGCATTACACACTAACTACATTCTCTGCTGCATAACACTGACAAATATAATGTGACTACACTGAGGATCTTTGGTTATTCCTGTCAGTGATATCAGTAGTCATGTGAACACAATTGACCCGTTTCCTGAGAAAAGGTCGTCGGATATTTAGAGTTGATTGTTTGGTAGAAAACAGAGATAAGTATTGGTGTCTGAGAATCTGCTCTATGTTATGACAGTCATCATTTCCTACTGATATTTATGATAAGAGATAGACTCACACATAAATGCTAAATCTGCGTAACACATTATTCACTCTGTGTTATAGGGAGAACAACCATCAGCTGGTGTATATAATCTTGGCAGTGTGGACGTGGAGTATGTTGCAGTTTCCTTTGCACCTGGCAGGTTTGTGATAACGTGTTTAACTGTGTTAACATGTGCTTCTTTAACACCCAACCATCAAACGTCACAGATACTGCTTTGAAAAACCGAAAATGACCTACAAAATGGTTCAGGATCCCTCAAATGACTGGAGGAGATCCCTGCTGTCCCGTGGAATCTTTCATCCTGCTCCATCAAAAGTATTTTTCTTACCCCTGGATCTCACTGGATCTAGAGGTTTGGGATGTAACTCAAAGTAGCGCTTCAGTCATTTGTAGAGCATGTGTTTTTGTTTAGTTATGCTCCATGCCTGTTTCCCTTTGAGGAATGAGAGTTTTGGCAGCTACAGTACATGGATCTATTACCAAACCCCACAGAAAGAAGAAGGGGGTGGATTTTCTTGGATCTTTTGAGACATTTTCCATAAGTGCAACAGACTTTTCACTTCTAGAAACTTGCGTTGCTCTCTGCTCTGTAAAAATGATGTCATTTACATCAAATATATTTTGTTTTGTTCTCTATAAACAACCAGAAAGGCACATAACTTTCTTTTCCAAACATATGTATTAAAATCATTATATGCCAAAACTGAAGAGACCGCCTTTTCAACTCTTAGTCAAATCCAGCAACTTCAATTTTATTGAAAATAAACCTTTTTACAAAGTAACCTTTTATTGAACCGGTGACAACATGAACTGTATACAAAACATGATTTCCTGCTACAACACCGAGCAATTAGCTATCAAAACTTGGCGAGTAGACCAAGATTCTCTGCTACACAAGCAACTGAATTAACACAGCATTTGTTTGTCACTACTGTTAAAAAGTTTGGAGTCAGTAAAAAAAAAAAAAAGAAGATCACCAAGGCTGCATTTATTTGATCAAAAATACAGTACAAACGTAATGTTTTCTTTTTTCATATATTTTAAAATGTAATTTATTCCTGTGATCTACTCCAGTCTTCAGTGTCACATGATCCTTCAGAAATCATTCTAATATGCTGATTTGATGCTCAAGAAACATATCTTATCAATGTTGAAAACAGTGGCGCTGCTTAATATTTTCGTGGAAACTGATGCATTTGTTTTTCAGGATTCTCTGATGAATACTAAGTTCAAAACCACAGCTTTTGTTTCTCTCTTCCATGTATGCTACAGTTGTGACATCTCGGCCGCAGAACCCAGATGAGCCCACGGGTGGAGGAGGCTGTTGCAACTTGCTCTTGTCAAGATACAGTACAGATATTTGGAACATCATTGAGAGTTTGTTTATCCAGGACGGGCCCTTTCTCGTGGTGCGTCTTATTGTGATGATATACTTTGATGTGTTCCACCAGATGTTGGTCTTCTTTGCTATCAAGAACTTCCTAGTGGTCGTCCTCAACCTCTACAGGCTCATTGTAATCTGTCAAGACTATAAACCAACACCATCATCTTCCTCTCCCTCAGTCTGAAAGAAAAAAAATCGTTCAACATTTAACTTCTTTAATAATCTTTAATATTACCAATGTATTCTATTAACTGTGCCTGATGGTTATCTTATACCAGGTGTTTTTAAACTAGGGTCCCAGTGTTATTTTAGTATCATTGACAATTTGATTGTATAATTTATTTTGTTTTACTAATAGCTGTTAGCCTATTTCATACTTCATAAGATTCTAAAGCAATATAAATTAGCCTTACAAACATTTAATTCATAAAACATAAAATAATTTACTTCTAAAAATTGCTTTAGTCTATGACATCCACGCTCGTTTTTTGTCGGAGGCGTAACTTGTAGAGGCTTGGTTTGTAGAACTTGGGGACGCAGACAAACCCTTCTCTCTTTTGTGGCTGTTCGAACCCATTTCGACCACATGAACGTTTACATTATGCACTATGCAGAACGTCTACCTCTTAAAGTGGACGAGCTCAAAACGTTTTAGACCCTGTTTACAACTGCATTAGCGTCGTCCACTTGTGATCCGATCGATCAAAACGCAAGGCCCCGTTTACACCTGGAGGAACTGTTGCGCGGCACAACTGATGACGCCACGGTTTAATCTTTGGTCGACCAATCAGCGGAAAGGGGCTTTTATTCCCCTGAGATCGAATATTCAGGCTGTTTATTCATTTTCTTCCCCTGAACGTAAAAACCATAAAAACGAAGAATCAAGCTAAAAAAACAAACAAACAAAAACTTAAGGAATGATACATTGACCCAAATGAGATACTACTTTTATAGTTTGTATTAATATTTTGAACTAGTTTTTATTTTTATGTTTTCCATTTCACAGTTTTAATCATTTTTTTGTGTGTTTGTCATTTTCGTTAGTTATTGTCTATATAGTTTTTATTAATTTTATTTCTGTTTTAGTTATTTTAGTACAACAAATTAAAATAAGTTTAAATTTTTTATGTGTTATTTCAGTTAACATTTATTTGAAGTAACAAAAAAGTTTTTTGTTTTTTTTTAGTTTTTTTTTTAAATGGTTTTAGTTAACTGCAATAACCTTGGTGCTATGGGGCCCCGTCACATTTTTTTGAGAAATACAATGTAAAACAGTACAGTAACATAATAAAAACGAAATGTTTTCCAAATAACAATTTACACATAGCCTATTTGTAATAGTAGTTTTTCAGTTTAAATTTATACATGAAAAGAAATAGCTTTCTTTTTAGGATGGGGGCCCTCGCAACAGGACAAATATATTTAGGTCCATGGCATCTAAAAAGTTTGAAACCCCCTGGCTTATACTGCTTAAAAACACATTCATGGGTGACAACAGTTTGGTATATTTTGAATGTGTTGTATAACCAAACTTGGACCAATAGATTTTCACTCTTTGGTTCATTCAGCTTTCTTAGCATTTGACAATGTTTATATACCAGTCAGTGTTGTGAAATAAGATTATCTGACTCAAAAACATTGAGAACTCCTTTTATGTTTGTGTGTGTTATGAATAGAAAGAGGCAGATGCACATTTATCTGTTGCATACATGCATGTTAAAAGGGGTCTGCTCATGCATGATTATCGTCCCTGTGTGCATTCAGATATGCCTCTGATACCAGACTCTTTGAGTCACTCTGATCTGAGATCAGGCAGAGATTATTGGCCTTTTAGTGGAGAGAGTCTGTAGTTGCTTTACAACAGTTCCTAGATCAGCCTTTCAAAGTAACCTGCAATTTAACCAGAGAGTTACACAGCAGTAACCAGCATGCATCTAGTAATATCTGCTTGTGAACCTATCCGAATATTACCTATTAGAATAAATATTTTGGTAGCACTTTATTTTACTGTCCTGTTCCCCATGTACATACTATGCACTTATAATAATTGCAATAACTAGGTACTAACCGTGAACCTACCCATAAACCTAACCTTAACCCATGTAGTTAACTTGTATTACCCAGTACTTTTTTAGGTAAGTACACTGTACTAGTGTAAGTACATGTAAGTGCACATGCTGTAAAATAAAGTGCATCCAATATTTTTGTCTAGTTTGGGTCCAGCTGGATTCTCCATGTTTATGTGTGTGAGAAGATTTATGCTGGATTTCTGACCTTTGGGTTTTCATGGCTATTGTAACATTGTGGGGGAAAATGAGACATACCATCATGACTTTCTCACACAGACTCTCTGAGTTTCCTGCTTGACACACTGTTGTTTGGTTGTTTCTGTCCCCATCATCAGGCTTTGAAACATACATACATCCCCAAAGCAGGAAAACACACATTACTTCATTAAACATGTTTTCTATTTTTATCCAGTAGGGGAAACAGGAAATAGCCACAGAAGAATAAAACAGGATACCAGCAAAGAAAGTTAGATTTAAATCAACCGTGGCAGTTTGACCTACTATACCTGTATATATTTTAGCTATTTGTTTTAGAAATCCATGTTACACTGAGACCTGCACTGTGAGCTTTGATTCACAGAAGATCAAAGTTGGCAAAATATTAACCTGTGGATGCATTTACTTAACAACAACAACCCCTATTTATCGCAGCAATACAGGGTATATACATGTTAAAGGGAATGTAAGATGTTTTTGCATTTTTTATAACTGGATGATAAAGATAACTAAATAAAATCATATTTCATTATATTTTGTAGCCGTCTGATGATTTTCAGTGTTCTGAACCAGTTTAAAACAATGTCTCTAGATAAACAATAATTCAAACCAATAAAAAAAGCTAAATATATCTACTGATAAATCAATGATTATTAAATAAATCAAAATGTTCCTATAAATTATTCCATGCAGTGATCACCTCTGACTGATGATGAAATTAAATGATTTAAATGTTTCATTAAAATGGACCCTGCATTAATAAAACTTGCATTTTCGTTCAAAAAGTGCCTGTGTTATAATTTGAGGAATGGGAATGCACATGGGTTTTGTTGTAAACTGAAAAGGCTGTACAGTACAGTGTGGACTACTGTCTGCTCTCAACCTTATGAATAGTCTTTTCTCAATAGCACCCTTTGTGAATCATTGCATTGCAGAGCTCTTAGTAAAGTCTAAAATGCCAATGTGACAATTAAATTACTATAAATATGCTGATAACACACAAATACATCAGTTTCAGAGACTAGTATATATCTGATAGACACAGGCTTTATTATTTAATATGGTACAATTAGGAGCTGAAGAAGAAACTGCTTTTTATTTGGAATATCTCTGTGTCCAAAGTTATTTAAAAAGGGGATAGGTTGATGAACAGTCATTTAGAGCTTGCTGTGCAATGACATTTGGAGTGATATCTTTGGAGCGAGTGTAAAGATTTCTCTTACACTCAATCCACTGTTTAAACAAAGAAACAGAAAAAACATCATTAATATGACATGAAAACGTGATGTGATCTGTAGTGAAGCTGCTGGTATTCAACTGTTTACAGATTAGGAATGGAGAATCAAAAGATATCATGAGGGAATATTACCAAATGCTTTTCTCTCCAAATTTTTCTGGCCAACACTATGGGAAATTTACCGGAAAACCCAGAAAGCAAAAGAATAGTATGCTTTCATGCTGAAAGAAAAATGAATGGGTCGACTGTTTGTCGACAGTGGTCTTTTTCACTGCACTGCAGAACACTGGTAAGGAACTGATGATCAATTGGTGTTGCACATCAAACACTGAGCTCATTACGTTAGGTCAAGATGTTCTTCAAAGACCTGACTCGCAAAAATAAGAGCAGATTTTATAGCCAATTTCATTTCTGGTGAAAAAACTTGTTTGGATTTTTTCACACACCCACAGTAATTTTGCAGACACGCACACTGTCTGCTCATGTACGGACAGAGGGAGAAAAAAAAAAAAACGAATACTTTTTTCACAAAACATTTTACTTACTGGTTATTCATGATCCGATAGCTATAAAAGTACAGCAATGCCAACAGATAAAATGTGCAAACACAATAAGAGATGCAGCTAATAAAAAAAACCCTTGGTTCGGATCTTAAGGTTTTTGAGTCACGGATAGGATACATTTTGGGGTCAGCCACAAAAAAAAAAGTTACAAATAAAGTAAGGTCTAAAGTAAAGTATTAAAGGGATACTCCACTTTTTTTGGAAATAGGCTCATTTTACAACTAGGAACTATACTCTCAATCCTGCGTAATAATCAAGAAACGTTGCTGCTGTATCATGAGTCCAGCAGGCGTAATGATATGACGCAGCGCCTGATAATAGGTCTAATAGGTTAGACAAACTTAGTCCCGGTCACGTTGGAAGTTACCGTGCTGGGGACTATTTTCAGGCGCTGCGTCATATCATTACGCCTGCTGGACTCATGGTACGGCAGCAAAGTTTATTGATTATTACGTAGGAATGAGAGTAGTTCCTAGCCATATCAGCCTAGAAAATCGCAACTTTACATTTTCCGTCGGTCTTAGTACACGATGTAACTACAGAAGAGTCAAGTTTTAAATAGGAAAAATATCGAAACTCTTTGGTCATTTTTTTTGAGAGAGATGCTAATGGTCCTGTCCGATTCAATGATCTATGCTAAGCTATGCTAAAAGTGGTACCGCCAGACCCGGAGTTCGGCTGAATGGATTCGAAAACGGTAAAATTCAACTGTTTAACTCTGGGGGAGTTGTAAAATGAGCCTATTTCCAAAAAAAGTGGAGTATCCCTTTAAGGCACAGAAATGTAATAATTAAGTGTAAAATAACACTGTCTAAATTAAATCTAGATTAATCTTTGTTAAAGCTGTTTTGTTGTTTGATTAACATTAATGGCACAGACAGTAGCAGGTATTTATAGGCTTCTGTCACTTTAAGACCTAATGCACGGATCAATGTAATGATACACATCCGATTTCTTTCTTCACCATTTACGTTCACTTAAGAAATAACCAAATGCGTTTACGAAGTACTTGCTTAGACGGGTATTTTGAGATCATTTTGTGTGTATGTGTCCACTGAAGCACAAGCAGACACGAAAGAGAACACAATTCCGTGTTTGCACGCTGTCTGAGACACGGCTCTGTGCGCACACAGAAAACAGCACGCGAGTATCGAATTGAGATCTCTTTCGCCTCTTCTTGCACTTGAATGATTTAAAAGAACCGTATGTAAGAAAAGTATTTCAATTAATCATAAAATGGCCCTGATATGTCACTAGACATTAAGAAATCATGTTCATTTCAAATACTTATATCATTGACAACAGTAGTCCGGCCAGGATATTGTCATTTAAAAGTGAAGTTGCAGCCCTCAACTGATGTTGATGTTGTGTTTTGGCCTGATGCCCCACCCTCCACCTATCTACTAATCATGAAGTCAGTAGTGTTTCGGCATCCAGGTTGCCAGCTCCGCTCTAGTTACCACAGCTGCAGCTACAAACGTGTTGGATAAAAAATGTCTAACGTTATGAATCCGAAATACGCAAAACATCTCTCATGAAGCATAAACATAATTAACAGAAAAAAACGTACTGTGTAGGACTCGTCACTTGCCATTGGAAGCTCCTTGTAGCAGCATACGTTCCTGCTGGATCCTGCAGCCTAACTGGCAACCTCGAGTTAGGGGGGAGGGGATACACCGCTCTACAGTCATTTGAAAATGATTGCAGTACCAGTTTTGGCCACAATCTTACATATGGCTCCTTTAAAACCACTTGAATATTTAAATAGGCAGGAAAGGAATAGTTCACTTCAAAATGTAAATTCTGTCATTTTCTCTCCCTCAAGTTGTTTCAAACCTGTATGAATTACTTTCTTCTGCTGAACACAAAGGAAGATATTTTGTAAGAATGTCAGTAACCAAACAGTTGACTTCCACAGTAAAAAAAAAAAAAAAAAAAAAAACCTATGGAAGTCAATGGGGTACTTCATCATCTGTCCGGTTACTGACATTCTTCCAAATATCTTCTTTTGTGTTCCGCAGAAGAAAGTAATTCACACAGGTTTGAAACAACTTGAGGGTGGGAAAATGATGACAGAATTTTAATTTAGAAGTGAACTAATCCTTTAAGCTGGGTGGACACTGTGTGATTTATAATAGTCCTTTACGATTGTTCCTTGTCAGACTGTATGAACATGATCCTCAATGTGATCCATGTCACACTGTAGGATCTCAGTTGTCAACGTCAGACGCGTTAAAACGAAAGCACATAAGAAAACTCATCTGGAGTTTTACATCAATTACACGTTCGGTCAACTTCGGTGACAACGGGATTGAAATGGTGGCAACAAAGAAATCTCTAATGTTAATTTTGGTCATGACTCATCTTGAAAGCCGAAGACAATTTGACAGTCCTTGTGGGAGAAGTCACACTGCAGGACTAGGAGTCAAATCTTCTGATACTGCCAGAATTTTGTCAGGTCAAATTTGATTGCAACGGTCATTAATCGGCTGTCGGTGAACATGTCTAATGATCATAGAGTTCAGATTTTAACCTAGGATCAGAGGAATCTTTTAGGATTTCAAAATTTGTCTGTACAGTGCAAACACATGCAAATGGTAAACTTTCACATCATAATGGCTAAACTTTACAACTAATTTACAAATTACATGCGTGCCAGACCTGTGGCCTGATCTGTAAATGCAATGAGTTATCAAATGTATTAGTGTACTTGAAAACAGAAGACATCAGTCAGTCCATGGTGGGATCCTACAAGTGCTCTTTATTGAGAACAACTTAGTTTGTTCTTGTAATATGTCATTATAGGTCCACAAAAAATTATGTTTTATTTACAAACGGGTGTTTTATGTAACATAAAACAGGATAGGAAAAAGACATACAAAAACAGACAAACAAAAGTAGAAAAAACACCCAATAAACAAACCTAAGGTTAATTATTGCATGTCAAAAGACTCAGATTGCATTACTGCAGGTTGGAGGAGTAAATCTGGACTCCCAGAAGTCTAGAGTCAGTTTCATTATGACCCATAAGCTCACATTGCTTTAGTATTGATGTGTACGTGTGCAAACAGGGGTATAAGATCTGAGGTGTGTCTATATCTTGAGGTTACTGGCTGGAAGACTGCTCTTATCCAAATCGTCAAAATACGGGTGTGTCATTGCTTGCCGTGCTGAAATCCTCTTCGGTGGGTCATAAATTAGCATTTTCTAAACAAAAGAGACGATGAAAATAAATATGTGAGGAGAGAAAGGGAGATAAACCCAAACAGATAAATAGGACACCAGTATGTCAGGACGCCCTCTTACCATGAGCAGGTCGATGCCATTCTTGTCTAGGTTTTTCACTGTGTTGGCCAGATTACCGGATTTCCATTTTGGAAAGGTATTCTTATAATCTGGTAGAGACTCAACATCCGGCCAGACCTCATTGTTAGGGGTACCCAGAGTCCTGGACACAAATGAACCAAGGGAGGAGAAAACTACATAAAAGTAGCCAGTAGCATCTTGTCCATGTAGACATTTATAATGTTAAAAGAGATTTATATTTCAAATAAATCCTGGTCTTTTGAAATTTATATTCAAAGAATCCTGAAAAAAAATTATGAAACAAGTTAAATTCAATCATTTAAGTTAAAGGGATACTCCACTTTTTTTGGAAATAGGCTCATTTTACAACTCCCCCAGAGTTAAACAGTTTTACCGTTTTCGAATCCATTCAGCCAATCTCCGGGTCTGGCGGTACCACTTTTAGCATAGCTTAGCATAGATCATTGAATCGGACAGGACCATTAGCATCTCTCCCAAAAAAATGACCAAAGAGTTTCGATATTTTTCCTATTTAAAACTTGACTCTTCTGTAGTTACATCGGGTACTAAGACCGACGGAAAATGAAAAGTTGCGATTTTCTAGGCTGATATGGCTAGGAACTATACTCTCATTCCTGCGTAATAATCAAGAAACTTTGCTGCCTTACCATGAGTCCAGCAGGCGTAATGATATGACACAGCGCCTGAAAATAGTCCCCAGCTCGGTAACTTCCAACGTGACCGGGACTAAGTTTGTCTAACCTATTAGACCTATTATCAGGCGCTGCGTCATATATGATAATATATAATATTTCATATTTCATGACGCAGCGCCTGAAAATAGTTCCTAGCCATATCAGCCTAGAAAATCGCAACTTTACATTTTCCGTCGCTCTTAGTACACGATGTAACTACAGAAGAGTCAAGTTTTAAATAGGAAAAATATCGAAACTCTTTGGTCATTTTTTTGAGAGAGATGCTAATGGTCTTGTCCGATTCAATGATCTATGCTAAGCTATGCTAAAAGTGGTACCGCCAGACCCGGAGATCGGCTGAATGGATTCGAAAATGGTAAAACTCAACTGTTTAACTCTGGGGGAGTTGTAAAATGAGCCTATTTCCAAAAAAAGTGGAGTATCCCTTTAATTCACAAAATGAAAAAATAATTTAGTGACAATTATATGACAGCAAATATAATATGAAAAGTAAAAATAGAAGAAAAGAGCATGCACAATTAAATATCCAATATCGACTGGCACAGGCACATAAAAAAAAGAAAAGCAAGAAAAGAAAACAGGATGGAACCAATATATTGCACATCCCTTATATTTTTCTTCAACTATTTTAAACACTGTATCATAGGTGGGATACTGACCATGAGATTTTAAACAGAAAGTGTAGGTGCAACTATAGGCATCATCATAAATTCCCTGCTGATAACTACACAGATATTCATTATAAATTCAACTTTTAGGATGTAAAAACATCAATGTCGCTGTCCCAGAAGTCTGTAAAGACCAGGGGTGTCCAGTCCTGCTCCCGGAGGGCCACTATCCTGCAAAGTTCAGCTTCAACCCCAATCAAACACACCTGAACCAGCTTAACAAGGTCTTACTAGATATTTCCAAGCAGGTGTGTTAGCGCAAGTTGGAACTAAACTCTGCAGGACAGTGGCCCTCCATGACAGAGTTTTGAACACCTCTGGTATAGGCCTACCGGAAGATCCTGAAAAGCTGGTCTATTTCTGAGTCTCCATGGAAGAGTGGTTTCTTGGTGGCAAGTTCGGCAAAGATGGTACCAATACTCCAGACGTCTACAGGTGTGGAATAACGTGAGGCCCCCAGCAAGACTTCAGGAGCTCGGTACCAAAGAGTGACCACCTGTGCAAACACACAGTGAGTAGAAGTACATCAGGCTAATTGATTACATCACACTTTGAGCAGGGAGAAATTGCTGTCACTGAGATGAGATGCGCGTATGTACCTCATGTGTGTACACTCGGACCGGGACTCCAAAGGCACGTGCAAGCCCGAAGTCTGCAAGCTTGATCACACCTTTATTATCAATCAGCAGGTTTTGGGGCTTCAGGTCACGATGCAGAACTCTGCGACAGTGGCAGAACAGAATCCCCTCGAGGATCTGATACAGGTAACTCTACAAAGAGGAGACACAGTTACAGTTACTTCCAGGTACAGACTCTAACCTTGGGACCTACTGTACAAGCAAAAAATAAATAAATATAAAACCGGAGGAAAAGTAGTAGAATTTATTCATTCAAATGTGAAATAATAATCTGTATAGTGTTGAACATACATTATCATTTCAAAGTTTGATTCGATTCATCATTTATTTGATAAAAAAAAAAACAGTAAAAACAGTAATATTATGAAATATTACTACAATTTAAAATAACTTTTCCACTTTAATATATCATTTATTCCTGCTATGGCAAAGCCAAATTTTCAGAAGCCATTACTGCAGTCTTAAGTGTCACATGATCCTTCAGAAATCATTCTGCGCTGATTTAGGGTTCAGGAAACTATTTTTTTTTCAAGATAGTAGTGTATTATGGGCAAGCAGCCCCATTCTAAAGCAGTACAAATGTTACTATATCATTACTTATTACTAGGGCTGTCACTTTTGTGAATAAATCCTGTTTTATTTGAGACATAAGTGTTCATTGAATCGATTGTAAAATCGATTTTCCACGTCTAAAGACGTTTCCATTTTCAACGCCAAATATAGGCCAATCCACGGACAACTAACAGGCATTAGGATGAACGTAAAGAGGGCGCTTGAGACACGCACAAGTCAGCAATATTTCTGATGATTTATTGGCGTGTAGTTTCGTGCACAATGACAAACAGGAGTGCAACATTCTCGAAAAACAATAAGCAGAGTGGACTGCCATAACATCAATGAAAAACATTACTGCCTGCAGCATGGCTGTGTTTACGATTAGAAATGTCAGACAAATTTCACCTACGTTGGCAACTGTAGACCCGACCGTAGCCCGAATCTGTATCTGTATGCATGAGACTGTCTGAACACTGGCAGAATTCACATTTTTGGTGTAAAAAGAGTAGGGGTGTAACAATATATCATGTCACAATATATCGCAATATAAAAATGCAAGAATATGTATCGGGGATAATGACAATATGTATTGTAATAAATTCACCCAAAATAAAAATTACTGTGTGAGAAAAAATTAAAGTTTACAGAGTTTTAGTGTCAGTACTACATTAAACTACTATATATATATATATATATAATGTTGAATATAATGTATAATAATTCAATGGGGGAATATTTGTGTGTCCTGAGAATACCAAATGTCTTCTGTTAACAGTAAAAAGTGGCCTACATTATTTTAAATATATTTAGTCAGTGACAGAGTGCAAGCATATTCGTCTAAAAAAATGAGCCTATTAATTTACACCCACAATGTAATATAAAATTTAGCATTTTAATCAACAGTACATTTTTTGTTTACCTTTTACCATATGTCTTGGAGTATCGCAGTAATATCGTATCGTCAGTTCAGTATCGTGATATGTATTGAATCTTGACATGAGGGTATCGTTACACAGCTAAAAAAAGAGACGCATTACGCAGAAGTAGGCTATAATTTGCTGTTATCGGTATGCGTGTTTGTCAGAGCCTGCAGTTGCTGTGTGACGCGCGTTCGCTGCGGGCGTATCTTGACGAGCTGGACGCGCTCAGAGAAAAGAGCGTTAAAATCGATTCCCTATTTTGGTTTTCGAAACTTGTGTTGGTTGGTCCGATCGATTGTGCAATCGATTTTCGAACGTAAAGTGACAGCCCTACTTATTACTGGGCTAAGTTTTCATGTACAGTGGGGTTCAAAGGTCCATGTTAAAAAAAAGATTCTGCACCATTCATTAATTAAATAACTTAAGCAAAAGAGAGACATTGATCATGTGAACTCATCTTATACACTATATAATGCACCTTGACCAGCATGGGCTCCATGAACTGGCCAGATGGGATGGAGTCCAAATACTTCTTCAGATCCATGGACAGAAACTCAAACACCAAATATAACTTTGACTCCTGCATCAGCACATCCAGCAGGCTGTGAAAAAGGGAACAGAGAAAATAAAATAATACAGAGGTGTATTATGATTTACATAGTTAACAAACGTAAAGTATTTGTACGATAAATGTTTCAGTATACGCTACTAGAAATTAATAAAGACCTTTAAAGGGGTCATATGATGCGTTTTCATGTTTTCCTTTTTCTTTAGTGCATTATGTAGCTGTTTGTGCATGTATAAGATCTGCTAAGTTACAAAGCTCAAAGTTTCCCACAAATAACTTTATTATTTCTAAAGAAGGCAGATCCAGACCTAGCTAAAACGTATCGTTCGAAATCTCACTCACATACCCAAGTCACTATGTGGAAATATTTGCCGGGGTACATAATGATATAAATGACATAATGACATAAATGCATTTGCAAAGAAAGAAGGCGCGGCTTCAGTTGTCAGTAGAGCTGTCGCCGCCATGTTGTGGAGACTGTATTTCAAATTGAAAACAAAAGCACTTTATTTGGCTTTCCAAAAGTGGACACAATTAGGAATCAGTGGTTAAGATTCATAATCAGAAGTTTAAGAAGTGGTTAAGGAATCACTGTTTCAAAACAGTACAACCAAACTGTTCCATGTGTGCAGCCCATTTTATGGATGACAGTTTCCTGAACCTGTGAGAGTACAAGGCCGGCTGTGCACAAAAGCTTTTTCTAAAAACAAAAATGGGGCAATTCCAATTTTTCTAGGGCAATGTGGTGCTTATGAATCAGAACCTGCAAATATGTTTTATAATTTGTTAAACTATTTGCCATTGCATATAGTAAATAACTCTGCATTTGGTTCAAATGCAGAGTTTTGTGCAGTATAGAGTAACACATATTGTTTGTCGCTCTTACGATCAAAAGTGCAGAGATGGATTTACCCACTGTTCTCTGCATATAACTTGTGGTGAAAAGATGACAAACAGAGATGCACTGTGTGTTCTTTTTCACACTGGTCACTCAAGCAGAGCTTACAACTTACCAAAAAAATTATAATAATAATAATAAAAAAATAAAGGTTTTGCTGAAGTCGTGCTTGCAAAGTTGGTTCAGATCGATCGGCTTGGTCATCTGCATTTCCAGAATCCGATTCGGGCTCAAACTGATATGGTAAAGTATACCATATACAGCTCAAACAATATACAGTATGTGAAAAATAATGTATTTTTTGAACAATAAAGCATGTTAACATTCTATTACACAAAATAATGATCTTTGAAAATAGCATCATATGACCCCTTTTAAGAATCAAAATAAAATCAGTACTCTCTCATTTTTTGAGAGAGAGAGTGAAAAAAGTGAGAAGACATCGGCAAGTTCCAAATGCAGTTACATTCACGCAACTGCCAATTTCTATGCAGTAAATCTGACTGAATCCAGATTCTTTATGCTAAACTTTGAGGCATTGATTCTGTTTTGTGTAGATAAAGATGTTATGAAATCTCTCCATCTCATACCGTACAACGTTTGGGTGCTGAAGCTCCTTGAGGAGGGAGATTTCTCTGACAGCAGTGCTGGGCACACCCTCCTCCTCACTCTCCAGGCGGATCTTCTTCATAGCCACCACCTGTCCAGTGGTTTTATTCCTGCCCTTATATACCACACCATATGTGCCTAAAGAACACATACATGGATTACTATTAGACATCTACAGAAAAAAAAATAGCAGGAACTCTCATGCAATCTCATAGTCTGCCTTGAAACAAACTGACTGCACACTGAGAGAGGCCAGAGAACAATATAAAATGGTCGTATACAACTCAAATACTTAAGAAAATCACAAAGAAAGATTCAACTTACCTTCACCAATTTTCTCTATCTTCAGATAGTCATCCATTTTTCTCAACAGTCTTTTTTAAGGAAAAACAAAGGGTTGAAAAAAGGTTAATTTACAGCATAACATTAGCAATTACTCAACACTGATGCCAAAAGGAACTCACCTTAAAAAGCTAGTGGCAGACAAACTTGTCATTTTTTATTTCAATACACTGCCTAATACAGAATGTTATATATCTAATGTATGTATGCATTTACTTATATAACACATGAGATATAGGCTAGGCTAAAAGACTGACTGAACACATTTCTGAACATTCATTACAACTTTTAGCCTTGACATCATGAATATATTCATATTCATAATTTTCTGCTTATGAAAACACTAAGTCCAATTTTTAAATCCATGTTTTGCAAATGAAAATGTGGCCACGTTAAAACAAAGTGCAACGGAAACAAGAGTTAAAACCAATGAAAGGCGACAAGACCGTGATCTGCTTTTATTTAGGAACTAACTTATATTTGTGAATCACATGAAGCAAAATGTTATTTACAAGTATAAACTGCATGTTGAGGTTAATGACTAAGTCGTTTTTTGCCCAGTGGGGCCTCATCAACTTTAAAACGTTCAACATTCAGAATCAAGATTGATAACAGGCAAGCATCGTTATATATTTAAAAACTCACCTGTTCTGTAACTATTTAACTATATCTAATCTGGATGAAAATCCAAACCCTCGAATTTTCTTCAGATATCTTGATGATTCAAGTTTTTGAGAAAAGAAAAAGCGTGCGGATGTTGTCTCTCACTGCTGAACTGCGAGTTCCTAGATTCAAACTGGCCGCTTACACGTAATTCAAAGCAGCCAATCGGAGTTCTCGACGAACTTCAAACTAACCAATCAGATTGTAGGGCGGTTAGGAGCGGGAGCGTACGTCTGTCCGAGAGTACGTGCGCGTGCCCAGTGGTTTGTTTGTTCAATATTGTGCTGCTGGTAGGGAATAGTGATATTTCCCGTTTTTCCACAATGACAGATGTTCGCTGCTACAGAATCGCTGGTAGTGTTCAGATCAGGAAAACATTTTCTCTTTTTAACCTATAGGTTGTCCTAAAATACAGACTACCCAATGCAACAGACTAAAACGTCATGACGTTCAGTGGTGCTTGTCTCGCTGTTTTTTAATTCCATAAACATTCCAATATACAACAAACAAATTCAGTGATTACAAGGACACTGAATGTGCCCCACATATATATATTTTTTGTGATTTTTTTTTTATGTCATTACATTGTTCAGAGCACTTTGTTTTTTAAATACCCTTTTAATGTGATTTTAATTCAAAAGAGAGGTGGTAGCTAGCCTCGAAAATTTAAAACAAATGATCCATCTTTCAACAACATTTATTCACAAATTTGAGCAGAATGTTCATTTTTTGTAGCTTGACTTTACTTTTCTTGAGTTACTTTACCCTGATTAGACTGATGCTTGACTATTATTTTAGTGTTATTTGTATACTACAGTATTTATTAATATTTTTATTTTATTTTATTTATCCTCTGTAGAGGACACCAGGACTCAAATAGCATGATAATGTATTGGCAAAAACAATGTTTTTTTTGTTTTGTTTTTTCATTTACCAATCAATTTTTAGGTTTCAGGCTATTTTCAACCACACTTTGTATAAAGATGATTCTCAACTATGTAATGAAAGATATAACAGAATGATTTGATATATATTGATATTATATATTTTACTTTATGCAATATGTGTATAAAATGGCCATAAATGAGTATTCCCATACAATCTATAGGCCTACATTGTATCTAATTTGCATATTAATGTATTCTTGGGTTAACATGTAATGAAAAAGAAGTGTAATAATGGGAGTAATAACTTGGCAACATTTTTCACAAGAATATCTCAAATTGCATATTGATGAAGGCAATCATTTCTTTCCATAATTAACTTGTGTTACCCCAAAATGCCTGATTAACATGCCGAAAGTCCTGGTGTCTTCTACGGAGTACATGTATGAAATCAGTGCAGAAAATCATATTTTTTATTGTAACAGAAAGTCATAATCTGATTTAAAACCCCACAACGTTTTCCTGAGATGTTTATTTACGACAAATATTATCATATTTCCATAAGAGTGCTAAATTTGATAATTCAGTCAATGGCAGTCATTTTTAAAGACCATGGAGAGGGAGTTGTCATGGTGAAACCTCCAAACATTTGGTTTCTCTGAAAAGCCCTGAATGTGCTCTTTACAGGACATCCAGACTGTGTGTTGTCAGAGAAATGTCCACTACAGAGGAAAACAGTATATGCCTTATAGTTGTTTTGTGTGTGTCTGTCAGGATCTGTACACATCTGTTTTTTACAGTGTGTGGTACACACATGCACATACAAACATACAATCCTCCGTTTGACCACTTGGCGTCACTGTTTGACCGCTGTATTTAGTAGGCTAAGTAAATCAGATGTGCACCAGTGAGAGCGCTGTTTTATAAATCAGAGGAAATCGCTTACATTTTATTCGTCCTCTAGACATTCTTATGAGAGAAAGAAAAAAGTGTGATGTACAATAAATAAATGAACATGTTTTTCTAATGTACATGTATACCAGGCTACTTAGCACGTGTCTACGCTATCATACATTTTGGAATGTCTCAAAGTGAAAACAAAAAATGGCAATAAACTTTGTTTTTTATTCAACTCCTCAAAAGAGCTATTTAAAAACTCTCAAAAGGCCAATGAAGCATAACTAGGCTGTCTAATTACAGAGAAATAAAGGAGGCTTAGTCCCCAGGATAAAATCTCAATTCAAAAGCCAAATCCTCAGAGGTAGAGACTTTAATTAAAGAAGTGATTAGTGACAAATTATTAAGATGCATGTTTGAGCCGCCCTTATTGGCTGAAGAAACGAACACTTTTAAGTGGAATGGAGAGAGTCAAACTGATGATGGGTTGTTGTTGTCATTGTAATATGACCGTGAACGTGATTTCACCAAACGTGTTCCTACTTCCTACATCAACATCTTTGTTACTGCGGTCCAATCAACCAATCAGATTTGAGGGAAAAGTTTACAGTTTATGTCAAGTTAGGCTTACAAACAGGGTTAGGTGCTTCTGCATCTGTATTGTTTACCAATCATTCCCCTCTGATTTTAGAAATAACTTATGGATAGGGTTAGGAATTTTCGGACAGGAATGTTGCTCCACTTCCAGAAAAATATTTGGCACAGATTGCACCGACTGGCCAATCAGAATCAGGCATTAGTTGTGTTATTTTAGTTTTAGTTATTGAGATACTATTATAGTTTTTATTATGAAATACTTATTATAATTATATTTTTAATTTTTATTTTAGTGAAATTTAAAAAAGAACCTTGTGCTTTTTGTTTATTTTTAAATATTTCTATATATTTTTTGTTAATTTTAATTCTGTTTTAGTTTTAGTTATTTTAGTACATTAAGATAAACTAAATAAATATGAGGTATCTTTCTTTGCCTATAGCTGAAATTTTACTTCAGGTTTTAGTGAACACACTAACACACATTATCTCCTCCACCATGTTTTTTGTCTGTTAATACACTACAGTCTGTAGTCTGACGTCTGTGAGAGAGACTGAAACACAGGAACACGTACTCAGCAGGAGTCTTCAGGGAGGAAGATGAGCCTTGTGTATTTTGTGTCCCGTGTGAGAGATAGAGATGTGTGTATGTTTACATGAGCTTGTTTTTGAGAGAAAGGTGTTCTGAAAAGAAAGAGGTCATGATGAAGGGGGTTTAGAGTGGGGTACTGACCTAGAGATATGGGCAAATGCTACAAATAGTTTATAGGACACTGAGATTTTGGGGCAAGGGAGGGCTGTTGTGTGTTTGAGCGATTTTATTTGAATGCGTGATGTGTCAAATGTAGGGCGAATGCAGGACCAAAGAGGATTCCCTCACCTAGATTTCACACGACCTTCATGTGTGGAAAAACTACAGCAATTAATGAGTACATTTGAAAACTGCTTAGGTCAAAACATTTACATTAAGCTGATGACCGTATAGTCCTACACTGTCGGCTTAATAACCATAATCGAAAATTGAATGTAAACACACTTAATGTCGCATAATTAGTTTTTTGACCGAAAGTACTAATTCATACATATCTACATTTAAATAATGCTGTAAAACTATCATAATATTCTGTATTGAATATTGTCCATTTTCTCTCTCCCTGCGCTGAATAGACTCTCTGACATTAGCATTCCTACCCAGGCTTGGTTGCCATGGTGAAAGCATGTGGTTTCCATGGCGTTGCCATGGGGATTTCCTCCCTGAACATTTCTTCAGCAATCATACACGTGTCTTTTCATGATTTATTCCTTTTCTCTCTCTCTCTCTCTCAATCACTCAGTCTTTTTTTGTCTTTCCCTGAGATTGTCGGTCTCCATGAGGATCCTGCAGTTGGTGTAACTGTGTAATAAAGGGTAGTTGATGAGTCTTGATTCCCTTCAGATGAGGATGAAGGTTTTCTCAGGGTGCCCTTGAGCAAGCGTGACCACATTGCTTTTCTCATCTCACATATACAGACACACAGATTTGCTCAAACGAGTGCACCTTGAGCAGAAATGATCAGCTAACGGGCATATAATATCACCCACTCACCCGGCCGCCCCCATGCGCACATTATATGAGTTTCTTGTGCTTGTATTTATCAGGAGGCTCCTGAGGAAAACATGCTGTAGTGCTAACAAGACTCATTATGACAGCAGTCTTATTAAATGGCCTCTGGGTGAAACAACATGTGAGATCCTGTTATGTGATCTCTCTACCGCTATTTTTTAAGCTAAAAAAATATTCAGAAATATTTTATGGCCTTCAATAGCTGATATTGGTTATTATTTCATTTAAATAAGACTAAGTATAATTTTTAATATGACATTTTAATTATGTGTAAAATAAATGATAATGATTAGCCATAACTGACTAGCATGCTGCTTTTTTCCTACAGATGTTTTATTTGGTAATGAGACAGAAATATTTGCAGGTAATGAGAGTATTCATATATACGAATGATCACAATTACATACAGGATTATTAATTTCATCCCGTTTAGGCATTTGGTAGATGCTTTTTTATTTTTTTTTGCATTCAATGTACATACATTTGATCAGTTCAGGCATTCCTTTTTATATCATTACATATCAATGTAATATGATTTCTGAATAATATTCTGGTCATTTTCTGTATTTATATATGAGAATTGCATGATTCATTCCTTGCAAATTTTTTTACATTTTTTTTTACATTCTTTCTTGATGTAACCATAAAACAAAATGTGTGTAAGGTTTATGCTTCAAACAAAAATCTTTGGTCAAATTCCAATTCAAGACATAGCCTTACCATAGCAGATTTAGCCTATATGGCAATCTGAAAGACATTAGGCAGTAATGTACTGGTAATTTCCAGCCTTATCATTAATTTGTCCTTTATTTTGTGTGTGTGTGATCTGTAAAAGCTCTTCACAGCAGGTGTTCTTAATATTACTGTGAAGTGGACAAAAATAAACCTGTGTACCTCCGCCAAACATTTATTTCTACACTGTAAACCCGGATTTCATATCTAATCAAACATTTAAAGTATAATGTACTTAGATGACTCAAATCGATTAAGTTTTGATTGCATTACTAGAAAATGTAAGTATGTTTAACTAATTTGTAGACCTAGTTGAGTCTGTGAATAACTTTAAGTGAAATAGCTTAAAATTCCCAAGTTTTAGTCATGCAATGCACGATGGGAACGTGAAAGCCGTCACTTTGCCGCCGTGCTTTTTGCTGAGAAGACGTCACTTTCCTGCCGCGCACCGGACAGTCCAGTTGCTACTAAAACTCGCCAGAGACGGTAAGTAGCTTTGGTCTCGCCCTCCTGCTGTCAATTTAATGTGTTTGTGTGTGGATATAAGGGGATGTTGGTGAGTAGTGGGACGCTATAACTTTAACTAACGTTAGGTCGGCAGCCATTTTCACCTGCTATCTAACGTTACAGTTTGAAAATTTTTTTCACTTGGTGCGCTGTTTGTGAGAAGTCCAAGTGAAGCAGTTTGACATCGATGGACATTATCATTGTCAATCTTTCTCGCTTGATGCGCTGTTTGTGAACTTGGAAAACTGTCGTTTTAACCAGTTCAACGGGACATTTTTCACCTGTTGCGTCTTGGCGGACGCCACCCCGCTTTGAACTGCCTCTCGGCGCTGCGGACGAAAACCACGCGCATTCATGGCGGGGAAGGGAGCGCAACCACGTTGTAACATGGGGCTTTTGTGAGCAGTGTAAAACCGTTGTTGCAAAACTTTTTTCACCTGTAACTTTAGCGTCTTGGTGACACCGCCCGATCCACGCTGAACGAGGGACACGCACTCGGTAGGAAGAGGAATGTTAGCGACCACATTTGATTGTTTTTTTTTTTCATAGTATTAAATGTGAATGACAACTTTCACCATTCATTTTATTATTGTCTTATGCATGACATAGGCTCCGCTTTAGTGATTATTTTACCTTCAAGCACTTAAGAGAAAGTGAATTGCAACCGGGTTATGCAAACTGAGTATATTAGCAATACACCACTAATAATGACATTATGGCTTTAATGTTAGCTTATTTGAAAATAGTCCTACAGGTATATTGTTGCAATAGACTACTGTAGCTTGTATAAGTTCCCTTGTCTCTTATTTTCTTTGTTTTATTGTGTTGCAGGTCATGGGAAGAGGTTCTTTTGAACCCAATATCCTGAAATTAGCAACAAACTGAATACCAATCTCTGAAAAATATGCTTTAGAAGTGTAAGTATTGCCCTATTAAGCTCTACAATAAAATACAATTTTACCCATATTAAATAGTTAAAAAATCTGAATCAATCCGTGGCGGTCAGCGTTGATATTGTGGCGGGCCACCACAAATTAATGAATGTATGGGAAACCCTGATGTGAGTATCCTTAGCAAGATATGTTTTAACTCTTGTGTCCACTATCTTGCAGACCACTGAGCCAACAGACATCAGGTGCCTATGTTTTCGGGGACTGCCAGTCAACTTGGCGGATGATTCTTCTGCCTTCTTCAAGACATGCTCTGTAAGTTAATTTGTTTTTGTAAATGTTGCAGGTGCATGCTCCTTTTGTCTCATTTTTAGCTGTTAATGAACACTGCCATTCATTTTCAGAATAATTTGATCAGCATCAGTGTCTCCATTAAGTCTCTATTTTATGGCCAAACAAAGATAGTTTACCCACTTTCAGTCCCAGTCCTATTGAAAAAGTAGAAAATTGCTCCCAATAACTAAGGTTGTATGAATCCTTTTACAATTGCCCAATTAGTTTTTTGACTTTACTGTCACCAGTTGGAACTTGTGAAATTGTTTTTGGGTCTAAAACTCAAATGGGGATTTCTGATTGCACTTGTTAGATTCTGGTTGCTCCAGTCATCAAATATCTTATTGTGTATGTTACTTTCAACTGGTAAAGTAAAAAAAAAAAATTAAGGTGAAAGGTACTGAGAGTCATAAAAAAAAATGTTTCAGCACAACTGTGACTAAAATTGGGTAAACTCCATATTTTGGGCAAAGTGTTGCAACCTGTACAGATCTGAATATGGCATTTGATAAAAATTCAAGACTGGTATCGTCCTTTTAATATAAATTACTTTCAGTGTGGTTTATATTGTACAATGCTTTTCATTAAACAGTCACATGTTATTTTTGGTGGACAAAACACCATTGTCTAACTGGCATGTTTATGTTCTCTCCTCGTCAAAACGTTTCTTTCACTGTTAGGATGTAACTGACAAGGACTCGTACATTGAAACTCCAGTGGGAATTCTCTGCCTTGGTCAAGAAAATACCCAGCTCAACCCATCCAGAGTAGGGATCATCTTGGAAGGGTCTGTGGTAATGGATGAACTGGCCAACCTGCCTCAGGCCTTCTGTGTCCTTTTCGGACTGATCTATGCCCTGCACCTGCCCCGCATTTGTTGTGATGATGTACACATGCTTGAGCACAATCAGTGTTTTTGTTGGCATGATGGTGCTTTGTTTTATGCAATGTTCAGGGCATGAATGACACATTTTGCCACTGTTTCAGGCTTATGATTCAAGGTTGTTAAAGCAGGGGACAACAACCTGTAAGTTAATGCTGTTTTCAAATAAAACGGTAAAAAAATTACTTTTGTATTGCGTATTTGTCTTAATTTAAATGTTCTAGTTTAGCACATTCAAATAATAGAAAGGTTTAGTTACTTTAACTTAAAATAGTAAGTGGAGTTCAGGTGACAATACAATTAATATTACAAGAGATTGTAAGTGAAATCAACTTGGCATTCAGTGTTTTGAACTTAAAATAATAAGTCCACCCTTTCATGCATTTAAGTTAAATGCACTCAAGTTTTCATAACCAATTACTTAAAAAATTTAAGGCAACCGGTTTCCTCAAATTTTTTAAGTTAATTCAACTTATCCGGGCTTACAGTGTACTGAGGGAACCCTGACATTCCTGAAACGAATTCATCAGTCTGTAAATCAGTTTTATCTTTCCTCAGCTTTTCTTTGCCAGACGGTTTCTGTCACAAGGTAAAAGTGTTCACATCTGATCATTGGACAACCCTATGAGTTGGTGTATATTTGTGTATTCAGTGTGTGCATGAGCATGTTGTTTGTGGTTTGGAGTATATTTGAAGGCTCTGACCATGCCAGATCGACGGAAGTCCTTTTAACACTTCTATCAACACATACTTTATCTCCTCCTCTCTTTCTGTCTCAGTTTGTCCATTTGACCTCTAATAAAGGTCACTTCCTCTTCAGTAATCTCGTAGCATGCAGTGTATGTGGGCTCAGGTTTTGTTTGCGTGCATGAGTGTTTCCCTGCTGAGTGTGTACAAGCATGCATTTGGAAAGAGTGTGTGAGAGAGTCAACAGTGAGGACATAGATTTAAATATAAAAAGGCAGGCTGATTTACATGTGAAATATACGTTTTCTGAGTCTATAGGCCTATGTCTATAGGATATTAAAAAGAAAAGAGTTATTTTAAATTCACAATATGACTGTTTTTACTGTATTTTTGATCAAATAAATGCAGCCTTGGTGAGCATAAGAGACTTATTTCAAAAATATTAAGAAATCTTACCGGCTCCAAACTTTTGAACGATATTATCCTTATTAATTTTCCATTTTTTATAAACAATTAAAGAAACAATAAAAAAGATGGTTTGCTTTTTTAAGTGAATTGAGATTTTTTTCCTCTATATTTGATGTCTATCTTCTGTTTTTCTTTCCTTGCCTCCAGCTAAACATTTGTCTGTGTGTGGGTCTTAACCCCGCTCTACTCTCTGACCAAACACATTTGGCACACATTAATCAGGCTAGCTTTAGCTGACTCTCTCTCTCTCTCTCTCTCTGACAAAACGGACCAATGTATTTCGTTTTGTGCTCTGCTGTGGTCAGCCCTCCTAGCCGCTCTGTTTTATCTACCTGGCCTTTGTCATGCACACTTACACAGTGCTTTATTAGGTTGTTCGGCGCTGTGAGAGACTTGTGTTGCATTAGCTCTAGGTCAGCAGGTTGGGAAGGCTTTGTTAGGATTCTCAAACTGACCTCCCACTCCTATCCTTAAAGCACTGCTCTGAAAACTTCCCCGCCCACATAGAGTTGGCCAGCTTTATCATTTCTGCTCTCATTTTTACACCTCACATTGATGATGAATTATAGAGGGTTTAATTAGCCTGCTACAGGAGCAGAACGGCCGAGGAAGCAGAATCTTGCTTGGACAGTGATTATGAGAAACGCCTGAGCTAATAAACATGCTAAGTATGGTGGAGGACCATTGCCTTCTACAGAGGTCACTGCCACTGGAAACTATGTTTGTTGTAACATGACTAAACGAACATTAACAAATAATCCTGATCATCCACAGTCTCATTTTAGAGTCAGTACACCACAAAATAAGCATTATATTGACTTAATTTATAAAAAATAAAGTAGGCCTATTGGTATTATGCACTTCATTTCATGACTTTATTGCACCTCTCAATACACAATTCTTACCTCCAAATGACAAGATTGTTTTTTTATTTTGCTCATTAATTTGAAAAGAATATTTAAATGTAGGCCTACACTATATGTAACTTTTTGTTTAAAATAACACAATTTAAATCAGTCAATACATTATCGATCCTTCAGAAACGCATTTTTGTCTTATCTTGATTAACTATGTACGGAAGCCCTGAATCGCAACGTAAAAAACATTTTTTTGGAAACATTTTAAGTGCATCATTCTGTATCCAATGATTTCCCCACATATAAAGCTGGCTACCTCCATCCAGTCATATTGTTTTTCAACGGCTCTGGTTCAAAGCACGTAGTGCCTGGTTACAAATCAGATATAACTTTATTATATAAGAAGAACCATTCATGTCTTTTAACTTATATATGTTTCATATAGGCTACTACTAGTATATAACCGAAGCTATAGATTGTGAAATTAAACATTTCTCTTAGTGTCTTTTAGTTAGCTTAGATAGTAGCCTACAGCATAGCTATCCAAAATGAGTAGAGATAACGTTTTTTTTTCACCATCTAACTTACGATATTTTTCGATAAAAAATTTCAACAACAAATATGATACAAGCATTCTGTTTAAGAATGAATTATGACATGACATGCCTGTAATTAAAAAGATATATATTATTGCTTAATAACAATTAACAATGTCGCAAAACATACCTAAAAATGCAATTTCTTTCACTTAAACTATATAAAAAATCAGGATAAAAATAAAAGATTATTACATGAATTAAAATTTGATTGATTCAACACTGGGACTCATCACAATGGGACTCAACCTGACTCAACCATGGACTCAACACTTCACCACAGAATGGTTCTCGCGAAATTGCGTTCATGCGTCACTTGCCCGTGCATATCTCGTCATATCCGTAAAATAGAAAAAAGTAATAAAAAAATAAAACATTAAAAATCTGTAAAATAGAGAAAAGTTGCTCAGGCTTTTTTGACGCGTGTATGGTGTGGGAGTGGCATACGTTAGGCCGGCTACACACTGGCTGCGTGGCGTAACCCCTCTTTCACACCGCAAGCGTGAGCGGCGCATCCGCGCAACTACATCGTCACTGCAGCAGCAGGCTCCCGCGAGTATTCACACTGGAAGCGTACAGCGTCACAGCAGAGGCTGCAAACTGTGTTTGGCAGACAATATAACCATTTCAAACAATGGGTCAGTTCTTTCAACATTTTTGTTTTTATAATAATACACCTTACTTTCACCCAAAACGAATAATTAAAAAGTTTAAATGGGTAAATACATATTTGTTATACTTAATTTTCTTTTCTGGCATAATTGTTAAAACACTAGACATTGGCATTGTTGTTAAAACTCTTGACATGCTTATTCTGTGCATTTTGAGCACGTTTTGTGTTAAATCACATTTATTTTGTACATCAAAAGCATCAAAAGTGTTCTTTCACTTTAATTGAGCGTGAGCAGCACAGCAAAAAATAGACCGGACGCCGAAACCCCCGCTGCACTGCTGTTCACGCGACGCTCCTGCTTGACGCTCACGCGCTGCTCCTGCTCCCGGTGTGAATGCACTCATTGATTAACATGGACGCCGAAAAAAATACGCGCTGCTCACGCCACGCAGCCAGTGTGTAGCCGGCCTAACCCCTCATTTACACCGCACACGTCTGCAGCGCATTACGGCTGCGACACGGCTACCGGAGCTGATCGCGCCCATTCTAGTCAATGCTTGTGTTTACACCGGCCGCGACGCGGCGCGTTTCAGAAGCTTCCCAGAAACGGCTCTCCGCGCCGCTTCGCTAAATATAGGCGCCTAGTCTATTTTTGACGGACGCGCGTCCAAGTCGCACCAGAAATACAAAATAAAAGTTAAAAAAACATTGTCAAATTCAAAATAAACACCCTGTGCAAACTCCCAAACGTATTACACACCAATATCCTTGGTAGAAACCATAGACTGTATGGTAGAAACCCCAAAATCAAGAAAAACCACGTCGGACAGGCAAATCACGTGGTCTCGCGCATCCAGTCGCTCCGCTTCTGAAATGCTCCTGGTGTGAGTTGGCACCGCGTGGAGGACGGAATAAAACCTTGTCGCAGACGTAATGCACCGCACATGTGTGCAGTGTAAATGAGGGGTAACGCCTGGTTCACACCGGATGCGGAAGCGTCGCGGAACGGAAAATCACGCGCGGTCCGGCGCCTGCCTGTTCACACTAGACGCGTATTCTCCGCGGCGGTCGACAAGCGCTTCTGCTCAGTTGTTGTTTATTCAGAGCTATTTTTTTTACATCATGGGTAAGTAAATAACCTCATAAAATGAATACACCATGTTTCTGTAACCAAGAAGTTTGTACACTTCTTGTATTAATACTTTTTGTTAATACTCGCGGTATTTTAATTTGAAAATTGCTTATATTTTGACAATTGACCGGATGTCTCGTGTTTCTTGGTGTGACTTCCTGCCAGAATGGACGCGAATCACTCGCGGCTCGCGCAAAAAATAGACCAGACGCCGAAACTGGCGCTTCACGGCGCGGGCCGGCCGCGGCATGCCGCGGCGCTCCGCGTCTGGTGTGAACGACACCATAGGTTAACATGGGCGCCGAAAGGAAGCGGCCTCCGTTCCGCGACGCTTCGGCGTCGCTTCGGCGTCCGGTGTGAATGGGCCGTTAGTTGTCACGACGAGCGAGAAAGGTTGACATGGAGAATGCTGAATCTCGAACCTCCAGAAAATCAACAGTTTAAAAAACCACGAAAAAATTCTGCTGGCAAAGGGAAGGCGACAGAGCTCATAATCAAACGAGAATCAGCATCGGACTGGCTTTTCGGAGAGGGCGAGAAAGGAATTTAAAATGTTGTAAAAGTGACGCAGAGATGGCGTTTTTATTAATCAACAGGTGAGTAAAGTATTTTGTTCAAACAGATACATGGATGGTAACTTTATTTTGATGGGAGCATTCCGTTGACTATAAGTAGGATAACATTTCAACAACATGTGCTTAAATATGCTAAAACTGTATTTTTATGCTCCCCCAACAGACATAACTTTGTACAACTTATTCTACCAACCCGAACCCCCGTACCCCAACAGTCAACTATTCTAATGAGAGTTAGTTATACATGTAACGTTAGGTGCAGCATTAATTACAGTCAACTGAAAGTTTTAAGGGGACCAGCAAAATAAAATAAAGTTAATTGGATATGTAGCTTTTATGTAGTTCATTAAAGCATTTATTGTGAAGGGTAATTTCATTATGGGTTGTTGTAGCGCTGTAAATTACTTGGAAATTATTTTCAAGGAAGTGGTAATGTCTTCAGTTAGTAATCTTGGGCCAGTTGTTCAAAGGTAAGCTGATTGGATTTTGGTTATTGGATTGGATCATATCTTGAAAATGGGTTGTTCAAAAGGGAAAGAAGGAATCTGAAATCAGATTAGATCACGGAATCCAATCCTAGTTTTAATCTGGATCAAACCTTCAGTTTGTGTTGTTCAAAACTGGTCAGTAGGATTTGGATAACTTTGATCCAAAAAACAGGATTATCCTGATCCCAACAGGGGGTAGGATTTCAAGGTGGATTCCAGGAAGAAAATGTAGTAACTTTAAAATTGATAAAAAATATATAATATACACACACACTCATATTTTTATTTTGCTTTTGATTAGCTTAACTGTTAAATTAATACATTAGAAGTAGACATTAGGCTACATATTAAGCCTTTCGGTAGCCTGCTGTAAAGTAAAAAAGAGATTTTTGGCACCATTAAATAATCCCCAAACAGCTGTAAAAATCAAACAAAAATATTATATTTAATTTAAAGTGTTTTATCACTGTTTTTAAACTACATTGTCACAATCATAAGAGATGAACCAGTCAAACGATCTTTGCAAGCGAACACAACGTTTTTTGGTGAACGCTATACAAAACTTTTCTGAGAGAACGCAAAATCATTGAAATATTTTTTTACATGACCATGTCCCTTTGGGGGTTCCGTAGAGCACCAGTAATCCAGATTTGGTAATCGGAAAAAGTTTACATCCAGATCAGGGTGATCCAATCCAATTTTGCTTTGAAAAACCGACACAAAAGTAAGATGGATTACCTGATCCTCCTGGATAGCAAAACATGGGATTTCCAAATCCAGATCATTCTGATCCAGATTTAACTTTTTGAACAACTGGCCCCTTGAGATCTTTTCCATCTCAACTGGTTACATCTCTTCATCCTAGTAATCTCTCTCTCTCTCACGCTCATACTGAGCCAATGCACAACCAAAACAATGTTCTTCCGCAAAATGCAGTTATTTTAACCACTAGAGGGCCAAAACTCTGAGGTGAATATATTTGTTCGTCGTTACCTAGAAGTTATCGCTTTCACATCATCACGTCACCAGAGATGTTTATCTCAGTGAAAAAAGTACACGGATTTTAGGCATTGTATTTCGTGTCGCGCTTATGTTAATCTTGATTTCTCTCAACTCGTTTCTGGGCGAGACTGAGTGAACTGTGGCGTTAACAAGTCGTCACACGAACGCGCACGTCGCGTAGCCGTGCACTCAAGACCAACGGCCAAGGTCGGGATTTTTAATACATTGAATCTTGCAAAGACGTACTATTTCACAGCACACAATTATATAAGAGAACAGTATGTTGGGAAAAATTATACAAAAACAGATGTACCTTGTCTAAAACACAAATATATTGATCAGCAAGCATGGTGCTGGGTAACACAGTGTGGAGCGGTGAGCAGCAGCTCTGATGTATGTGAGGAAACCAGTGGAACTGAAAAGAGCTTCAGTGTTTTTTCTCATGGGTGTCTATTAGCAATGCGTGTTGCCACGGTTACCCATGACATCTCTTTTCCTGGAAATGCAAAAGCACAGTCACTCGTTCCTTTCTTTTTTTGCTCCCTTTCTTGCAGCATCAGATCTTCCAAAGGAGGTAAGTGCCATCTCTTGTTCATCCTGACACTCTTCATGTGACTGTCTCTTTCTCTCTCTCTCTCTCTCTCTCTCTAGGGAGAATCACACATTATCCACAGGTTCCCAAAAGCATACAAGTGGGCTGGCAAGAGAGTGTAACCATGGTGATGGGGTAATGGAGTGATCACCGTGGCAACACGGCTTGACAGGTGGATGGAAGGACTAACAAGGCTTGTGATTATGTCTCTCTCTGTCTGTAATTGGCCAATTCCTGTCTCCCACTTAATCAGAGACTGCTATATTTTTTAACCGAAATTAGCAGCACAAAAGGAAATGAGCCTATCAGCACTGATCTGCTTAGTATGCCCTCAAGACACTATTTGAAGACCGAAGTACAAGTACACCATAATTTTGAACCCACAGTACTCATAGTACTTATGCTATTAATACAGTCGTATCCAACTTTGCGTACTTTACAGCTGTGATTACACAATAAAGATCCATAATGTGGAGTGGTTGAATATAGATATTTGGAGAAGAGATAAACCGAACGATAGATAGAAAGATTTGTGTACGTGTGCCTAAGAGCGCGTTTATAAGTAAAAGCAATATATTTCTGTGTGTGTGTGTGTGTGTGTGTTTCAGAGCTGACGGGGCACTTGAGCACTGAGGCAGAGCCAGACAGTCACTTTGGAAAATAAGCCCACACTCCCAGAGAAGGGGTGAAAAAGGCTGAATCAAATCACAGACGTTCACTGGAAAAGAAGTGGGCAGCACAGACAGACCCAGAGCTCTGGTGCCCACCCAGTGGTGTAATGCAAATCTTGGACCCCCGCGGGAATCGTGAGGCGAGGCATCAGGTGGTCACGTCATAATAGTTGTATAAGGGATGAAATAGTTTTGCAGATGAATTAGGATAAGGACCATTTAACCCTGCTTTATCCTTTCTGTGCTGCAATATTTGACCATTTAGAAGTAATCAGCAAGTAAAATAATAAAAGGTAACCTCCAGAATTTTAATATCGGTGCATCCCTACTGATATTAGGTGGTCTTTTTAGAAGAAATGTCAGTAATGTACACTACCCTTTCAAAGTTTGAGGCCTGTAAGATTTTTTTTATGTTTTGAAAGACGTCTTTAATGCTCACCAAGGCTGCCTTTATTTGATCAAAAATACAGTAAAAACAGTAATATTGTGAAATAAAATGTAATTTATTTCTGTGATGCAAAGTTGAATTTTCAGCATCATTACTTTATGATCTACATGATCATTCAGAAATCATTCTAATATGCTGATTTGATACTCAAGAAATATTTATTATTATCAATGTTGAAAACAGTTGAAGCTGTTTAATATTTTTGTGGAATACATTTTGTCAGGATTATTTGATAAATAGAAAGTTCAGAAGAACAGCATTTATTTGAAACAGATTTTTTTGGTAACAAATTTTTTCACTATTATTATTATTTTTTCAAATCAATTTACTTGCTGAATAAAGGTATTCTGCAGGGACACAAAACCATTAATCAGCATTCAAGCTTTTGTGTGGCATAACATTTATTTAAACACATACTTGCTACTTTAATGCAGCTTCTTTGCAGAGTATAATTGTTCCATAATATAACCACAATATAACTGACTCATACTTCCATGAGAGGATCCCTGCAAAGGGTCAAGGATCCCCCTTCACTGTTGATTAAGAGGAGCATTCCAGATCATGAGAGAGATGTATCAGTAGACTGAGAACTCAGAAACATTTAGATGCGGTTTAGTGTTCTGAAGAGCAAGTGTTCAGTTGTCAAGCTCTGTTATAGACTGAGCTTCTATGTGCTGTGGCATTATGCTGCTAAAAGCAGCTAAGCTGATTTATATCTGATGGTTTGCTTTGATCTCCATTGTTCGAGACAGGACCGGGGTTCACTCTGTCCCAATTTGCCATGGCACCAATTCGTTTTTTCTGTTTGAGCTGGATAAAGTCATTCAGTCCATTTTAAATAAAGTTATTTCAAACTGTATTGAAATATAATGGGACCTTTTCTGCACAAATTAGCTTTTCATGGTTAAATATGAATGGAAGTGCAATCACAGTACATCTGAAGTCAAATTCAGCCCCAGTTTTGGATATATTAGTCATATGTGTACTGTTTCTTAAAGCCAATGAACAACAGAACAGAGTGTCACTTAGTTCTGTGATTAGTCACGTTGTCACGGCAACTGTGGATTGGGATGCCCAGGTGGCCACACTGAGTGGGCTGAAATTCGTGAACCATTTACATACGGCAAAGCTTCCTAATGTTGGTATGAAATGATGTGAACAGGATTAGAGTGTCTAAATGAAGGTTTTATTTAACCGAGTTCAGCCAACCACAGCACAAGCTATGAGAAAAGCACACATTAATGTGTACAACTGGCTTGGCTGTGTCAACACTTCTGAATGACAGACAGGATTGTATTACGTTTTAAACACCTCATGTTGATCTAGCTTTTATTTAGATTTGTTAGTGTGGCTTTTACACGATGAGAACCGCACTTAAAGAAATGAGTTTTCTTCTGGATCTCAACACACGTCACGTAACTACATTTACTTTCACTGACCTCTTACAACTTTTGTTGTAAGAGGTCAGTGAAAGCAAGTAAATGTAGTTACTTGACATGTGTGTTGAGATCCAGAAGAAAACTCATTTCTATTTACCCTCTCTAATTTGATCCTTCTCTCCTCTCTTCCCTTAGTTTTTTTTCTTCCAATTTGTTTGGTAGATGTACATATACTGGGAATGTTCACTGTTTGTGTCACTTTGCTTGTATGCGTTTGCGTTCTAGATAGACTGCATTAGTGGTGGGGATTTTAGAGTGTCTTTGTGTATGTTAGATTGTTATGCCAGTTGGTGGCAAAAAGTAACTAGCTTTATAAGAGTCATAGGGTGTATTCACACCAGGAAAAGTCCACTAGTTCACTTGCTTTGGTCCGTACCAAATACAATGTTGATTTTTTTTGTTTGGTGTGGTTCGCTTTCACACTGCCCTTTTTGCAAGTGAACCAAAATTTGTAAACAAAACCACATGTGTGCTTAAGGTCATCCATTCATTGGACAGAAATTCGAACCGTACCAGAGTTCGTTTGGAACCGGACCGAGACCACCTCTTCAGTTGTTTCTCTGTACGGTTGTTTGGTCCACACCCGAGTGTGATTGCTGTATTCACACCATAGACTGTAAAAAACTATGGACGACGCCCCTTCGCTCTCTTCCATTGGAGAGAAGTGAAGCCGCCAGTGTCCCGATATGGCGCTGACATCTTGGGGCTTGAGTCTGTGCAGTAGCGAATTCGGGACCAGACCTGCGCAGTAGTGAGCAGGAAGTAAAGCCGCGAAATCAAGGCCCCGCCCTCACTCTCGGTGTGAAATAATTAATTATAGAAATTTAGTTCACCCCAAAATGAAAATTTCCTAATAATTTACGCACCCCAATGCCATCCAAGATATCCATGTCTTTCTTTCCTCAGTGGGAGAGAAATTATGTTTTTTGAGGAAAACATTTCTGGATTTTTCTTCTAACAATGGACTTCATTGGTTACCATCGTTTTTAAGTCCAAATCAATGCAGTTTGAAAAGTCTTTGACGTGTTTAAACGGGCTGTACGCGATCACAGCTGACGAAGAGGTTGTTATCTAGTGAAACGATAGGTCATAAAAAAAAAAAAAAAATGTATAGACTTTTTACCTTCAATAGTTCGGACTGAGCTGATCAACAAACGGACAGGGAACTACGTCATCACGTTGAAAGGTCACGCCGGCGCCGGCAATACTATTTGAACTACTATTCATATTCATCAGAATGTTATTCATATACTATTCATATTCATATTCACTGAATACTATTACTATATATATAATAGCAAACAATACTATTTGAACTATCCTCCTACGTACGGTCGCATTGTAAACAGTGGGGCGGTACTTCTGCCGGCGCCGGCGTGACCTTTCAACGTGATGACGTAGTTCCCTGTCCGTTTGTTTATCAGCTCAATCCGAACTATTGAAGGTAAAAGTCTATAAATTATATATATATATTTTTAAATGACCTATCGTTTCGCTAGATAACAACCTCTTCGTCAGCTGTGATCGCGTACAGCCTGTTTAAACACTTCATGGTTTGGACTTAAAAACGATGGTAACCAATGAAGTCCATTGTTAGAAGAAAAATCCAGAAATGTTTTCCTCAAAAAACATAATTTCTCTCCCACTGAGGAAAGAAAGTGTAATTAAATTGTTTAGTTGGTCTCAAGTCCCGTTGAATAACACAGGGAGGCGGGGTTTATGACCTATACTAGGACCAGTCACCGGGGGGCGATCGAGACGTTTTGGCTTCACTTTTCAGGGCTTGTGCGGCACACTTGATTCACACCTGTCCAAAAGATCCGCACCAAGGAGGGAAACGAACTTCACTTCGATTCAGTCGAACCAAACAATACAGGTGTGAATACACCCATAGATTCATTCATTCATCCGGTTCGATCAAACACTGATTAATTCAAGAACAAAACCAAGTCTTTACAATTGAGTAATTTAATCATTCACTCATCCTATTTTGTTCAAATTATTGATTCATTCAGGAACGAAACACGTGACTGTCTTTATAAGCGAGTCATTGAATCAATTAGTTCTGGCTAGGAGACGCTAGGAGTGGCTTTATTGCATCAAATATATGTAACTTTGCTCACAGCTGATTGGTCCAGTTTTGGTCTGTGGTCTCCAACCCAGAATAAAACCTGCTCCAGAGCAGGTTAGCCTTGTAGCGTAAGTTACTATGGCGATGAACACAGCTAAAAACCAATCCACCTTCATGACACCCCCCTCCCAATACAGAGTTTGCTCAAACTTACCTTGGGTAGGAACTGAAACCGGCTTCATAAAACAAGCCTCTGAATACCAGCACGACTGTGTTTACCTGAGTTACAGCCAAATTGCTTGTGGGATATTTCTTAATCACAGACTGATTTTATGTTCTATTTTGTCAAATCATTAAGTTAAATCATTAATCATGGGAACCTGTTTGATATATTGTCATCTAGCTGATCTAGAAGTTTCATTAATGTAAATAGAATGTCGCCACACCACACGTTTCAACAAAAGACGTAAACTCACGTGATCAATAATTATACGGCGCTGTTGCTATCTTGGAGATACGCCCTGTAATTTGTGGCAAACCGCAGAGACACCTGAAGACAAAATATTGACATTGCACGCAACTGAATTTGATCATGTATTGTTGTATACTTCCCTACGTTTTATCAGAAACATTTTGAATGTCAGGATTAGGAACTGCATCACACTCTAATGCTGGTAACAATGATTATTTTGATGATTGATGATTTTGCACATTCGGTGTTGAGTTTTAAACAATATTCCTGTCAAACAGACTCTAATGATTTAAGCCCTAAACCTGAAAGCAGAGAGAAAACCCCCCCAGCTAAGCCTAAACCTGATCTTTTCAAATCTGATGTTTCTCATGTTATGTTTCTCATTGTCAGGTATGGCTTAGTCTGGATTTTAAAAACATACCGAGATGATGTTGTATTATATCTTTGTTTATATTTTACAGTTACAATCCACAGATGTGATGTCTGGAGGCTGGGACGGTAACAGTGCTTATATACTTCTGTGTTGACATAGAGTGACAGTCTTTGAGGCTGTTTCAGGTTCCTCTACAGCTCGCAGGATGCTGGCCACACTTTAGGACAGGTCAGTCTTAAAGAACACTTATTATTTATGGTGCTAGCCACCAGAGGGCGGAACAAAGAGGCAGCAAATTTGTGGGCGCTGAGTTTGTGTGTGCGCCTGAGCAGAATCGATGACTGCCGACTGGAGGTAGTCCCTCACGTCCCAGCAATAAGCTGTGTACATCACACACACACAGCACATTATAAATTATTCATGAGAAAGGTGGAAGTCAGTCACAGTGACACACAAAATCCTGTTTTTTTTTGGGATGGTGGAGATCATTTATGTGTGTGTGAAACTGTGGGTGGAGCGTCTGTGTGTGTGAGAGTGTGTTGTCAGTGATGTGCTGTAGGGCTAGAAGCTTTTGGTTGGCCAAGCCCAGCCGTCTGTGACCAGATTACTGTCTTTCTCCTCATCCCCCCCATTCCTCTCTCTTTTTGACACTCGCTAACTCTCTCACTCTCCTCTAATTTCCCTCCTCCCATTCCCTCTCTCTTCTCTTTTCCTGTATTCATCGCTCTCTGTTGATGATGCTGTTATCCAAATGGAGAGGAAGCTGGCTGTTGGGCCGCCATGTCTGTGCGCTCTCATATCATACGCTGAAGAACGTTATATCACAAACCCCTTGAGAAAGACACATGTTATTGCATGTTTTTCTAACAAATAAAGCAAGCATGTAATGGGTGATTCTTAGAGGAATAGTTTCCTTGAAAAATTAAAATGTTGTCATATACTCACCCTCACGATGTCCCATATAATTAGCCTATATTTGCCTTTACCAAACATGCCAGACACTGCAGCCTGTGTGTGAGAGTGCGTATGGCATATACATGTATGTGTTGTTTGAATTTGAATTAATAATTGTTGAAAATAGTTCAGTGTAAAATTAGAATTGGAGAGGTGTTTTTAAAATTCAGATTCAGTTTAAAGTATATTATTTTTTACATTATTAACATAGAATATCACCAATATACACATAAAACTGAAAGGGGAAAAAATTAATTCTGTTAAATAAGAAAACATTTTTGGTCCCTATTGTACATTCATGTATGTATGCACATACATACCGTTCAAAAGTTTGTTGTGGATACGTCTTTTTCCCCCCCAAAGAAATGTATATTTTATTCAGTAAGGATGCATTAAATTGATAAAAAATTACTTTAAAGAGTTCAATGTTGTTACAAAGATTTCTATTTCACATAAATTAAAGAAATCCTGAAAAAAATGATCACAGTTTCAACAAAAATATATTAATCAGCACAGCTGTTGTCAACATTGATAATGTTTTTAAGCACCAAATCAGCATAATTATGATTTCTGAAGGATCATGTGACACTGAAGACTGAAGTAATTTCTGCTTAAAATTAAAATATATTAAAATAGAAAAATTTCAAAATATTATTGTTTTTACTGTATATTTACTAAAATAAAAGCAGCCTTGATTAGCATAAGACACTTAAAACAACATCTTGTCAGCCCTGAACTTCTGAACGGTAGACTATATCTACAATAAAATAATACAAAGTAGTTCTATTAATACAATAAAAGTAAAAATAAAACTCTTTAGGTTTCACTACACAAATGTTTCTCTCTCTCTCTCTCTCTCTCTCTCTGTTCCCTGTCTCTCTCTCCCTGTTAGTAAGCTGATCTCTTGGCACCGTGCTGGAGGAGTCTTCCTTTTCTGGAAGGACCTGATGCATGCTGGTCCAGCCCTGCGCATACACACACGTTTAGACACCCTCATACACACGTACACACACAGCACAGAGGTGTCACATTTAATATTTCACTCCGTGCACACTTGCAAACGCGCACACATTCTCAGAGAGCACATGAGAGGACTATTGGCAGCAATCTGAATGGATCTCCATTTACTGTGTGAGAATAAGAGTTTCTCTGTCATTTACAGCTATTGTTCTTTCTTTCATTTCATTTAATGGTTCTTTTACACCTCATTTTGTTTCACTCTTATTTAATGTGTTCTCTCCCCCGTCTCTCTCTTTCTCTCTCTCTCTCTCTATCTCTCTATGAATATTAGGAGCGTCTGTGTGGGTGTCCTTAACAGATCAAAGCGGTTAGGCTATTCAACAGGATTACACTCCCCTGTATTTCTTCTTTCTCTGATCTCAACTAATCTGTCCATCAACATCTCATTTCTTTTTCCTGTCTCTCCGTGTCCCCTCCTTCTCTCCCTCTCCCTCACTCTCTCTTTCGCTCCACTATCTCTCCACACCCTTTCTGGGGAACACCAGACAGAAGTAGGCGAGTCTTCTGGAACAGAGAGGGAGAGAGTTCACACAAGAGAGCGTGCGCTTGCCTCTCAGCATCTCTCTCATAAACAAACACCATCAGCGAAGATTTAATGGACTTCTCTGCCTGGTCCGCGTTGGTCCGAGTGGATGTTGGAATAAGGAGGATCACTCAGGGTGTCTGATTGGATCAGCTTTCCCAAAATGAGTGAAGAAGCCAAAGAAAAAAGTAGCTCCAAACCAGCGCACCGTAAAAAGAAAGGAAAGAAGGTAAGGTAGAATTGCATAATGTTGTGTTATTGTGGTTTTGGCTGTTGTTTGCTCATGATGGATTGATGAAGATGCTTTAAACCCACTGAAAAAAAAAAAAAAAGACAATAAGGGAGATGTATGTCAGGCCTTTGATTGGGAACTTTGGGTATTTGATTTTTAGTATTGATTATAATTTTTTATAATTTTTTTATTATTGATCTGAAGACTGCTATCTCAATGCATTGACTCTATTGTCATTTGTGTTGGCTGTCAATCAGTATATTTAAATACTTTATTTTTATTTTTATTTTATTTACCAAAACAGCCTAATATTTAATCTTTTTTGTGTGTGTGTGCATACATGTGCGTGTTTAACCGTGAGGCATGTTTTGCTAGATGATTTCTTGGTATGTCAGAAGATGGTTATTAGTGGGTGTGGTTTAGGTCAATAGGTCGATCAGCCTATTTAAAAAAAAAATGTTTTGCTTAATTTTTGGTGGTGTGTGTGCGAGTGAGATGAAAAGAGGACGTGCAAACGGTCATGCGTTCATGACGGCATGTCCATCTCATGAGGCTGTGTGTTGTGCGTTTGCTTATATGAACACTTTGTGTTGTGCTCTTTTCAGAAGTGTACTTGTGCAAGCACAAGTTTGTGCATGCTTGTTTACGCATCTGTGCGTTTGTTTGTCTCTCTATATCTGAATTTGCATATTGTGGAATGCTGTGTGATTGACAGGTCCTGTCATAAAGTTATTTGGGAATTTGAGGAAAAACAACAAAATTGCTTTACCCAGGAATCATGTGTCTTATACACGCACACTGAAATGAAACGCATATTTGAACTACATTTACAAACCTGATTATCAGCATGTCAGTTGATGTGTGTGTATGTAGTCTGATGTCTGACACAAATACTTTAAAGCAGTTGCTCTTCTTTGGTTTTGAAGCTGATGGTATCTTTGAGCCCTCAAGGGAACAACTCCCCCCTTGCAACACACAACTCAACAATTAAAGGATTTTCACCTATTGCCAGTGGCCCCTCCATTTTTGGCTGTAGTTCTGTGTGTGTTTATGAGTGTGTACTTGTTCTTAATGAGTCATTTGGTGTGTGGAGATTCTTATGTCGAAATAACATTCATATCTAAAAACACACAAACTGAGAGCAGCTGAAACACACTTACACATAGTAATGTTCACGTTACACAAACATATGTTTAATGATATAGTGTTAGTAGTTGCAATCCTATTTGGGCAAAGAACAAAATAAGCCTAAAGCCTTCTACACTGCAAAAAAAAATTATATTTGTTTGTATTTTTTACTATTTTTGTCTTGTTTTCATCATTAAAAGAAGATTAAAATTGACTCAAGAATAAACATTTCTTAAGAACTTATTTTGTATGAAGTATTTTATGTTCTTTTTTAAACCTATTTTCAAATCGTTTTTTTATGATGAACAAAATGATTTTTGTGCAGTGTAGTACAGGCTCCAAGGATATTTCATTACCCCTCAGACTGGCATCATTTACCTCAGCCATTAGTAAAAGGTTTTGGCATGGAAGGCATTTTGTCAGCGTTTTAATGGTTTGTGCCTGTGCGTGCATGTGTCTTGGCCTGCTTTGTTACTACACTGTGAAATAACCATGTGTTAATGATTGTAGTCATGGAAACAAGAGAAAGAGAGATTTAGACAGGACAGACAGACACAAAGAAGTACAAAAGCTGTCATCAGAATCGTGCCTTTAAATAGCATACATTGACGTCATATGAAATATTTTGCATTTTAAAATTAGAGATTGATATTTCGATATTTTTTTCTTTATCAGCCCAATCAACAGTCAAAATAATAAATATATATATATATATATATATATATATATATATATATATATATATATATATATATATATAAAACAGCAAACATTTTTCTCTTTTTCTCTCCTCCATATTTCTTGTTTCCTTCACAAATGCCATTTTGTGAAATGGATGGTTCCTCGTTTTCTAATTTTCTCTGACTTCATCTCTCTCAGCCACACACAACTACACTTTTCTCACATGATGTGCTTGTATGAGTGTGTGCTTTGACATTTGCGTGTCCATGGATGTAAGTGAGTCTGTGTGCGGGTGTGGTGCTCCATTATTGCCCCTCTGCCACCATCATGTCCTTCTGGCTGACACACACAGACACGCACTTTGCAGCGGTCATGCACATCATAACTGAAACACAGATGTGAATTCAGTTTGGAGAGATTAGCAAATATGAGAGATCCGACTACTCTGGCCAGAGAGATCAGACCTGTCAAAAGAGGTAAATAAAGTGTGTTTGTATGGTGGAAGGGAAGGAAGGAAAGAAAGAAAGAGTTGGTATGGAAGGAGGGAAATAAGGAAGAATGGATTGTTGGTATGCTTGAAGGAGGTAATGAATAAAAATGAATTAGGAAGGAAAAAAATTGATCGGTGAAGGAAGGAACATTCAGGAAGGAAGGATAGAAAGAAAGATTGTTGTAAAGAAAAGAGGAAGGAAAAAAGAAAAAATATTTAGAAAGGAAGGAAAGAAATAAAGATTGTTGGCATGCTGGAAGGAAGAAAGAAAAAGATGAAAAGAAAGAAAGTGGTGAAGGAAGATTGTTGGTAAGGAAGGAAGGAATTAAAGATTGGTACTGAAAGGAAGGATGGAGGAAAATTAAAGATTGGAGGAAAAAAATTAAGTAGGAAGGAGAGAAAGATAGTTGGTATGCAAAAAGTAAAGGAGAAAGAAAAACATTCAGGAAGGATGGAGGAAAAATCATTTAGGAAGGAAGGAATTAGAGACATAATGTTGGTATGCTAGCAGGAAGAGAGCAAGAAAGGAAACATTCAAGAGGAAAGGAAAGAAGGAAAGATAAGTACAGTGTGAGAACAGAATGAAAGAGAGAAATGGCAAGCAGAGATTTCTGAAAGAGGGATCAAGAGAACAAACCGCTTTTCTTTTGATGAAGGTAGAGAGAATCCGAAAAGATCTTGACTTAAAGTGCTGACAGAAAGCATGGGAACATAAAAGTGTGAGAGCAGGAGATGATGTAAACAAAGAGAGCGAGGGAGGGTTAGTCTAAATGGAGAGACAGTGTATTTAAAGGGGCTGAGGGCACTAAATCATAACAGCTAGAAAAACCGTTGCCATGGAGCTTTTGGCAGAGGGGCAATCTATCAGTCTGCTCAACTACACATGCGCAGACACATGTGTTCACATGTGAATACAGTCACATAGATTTGTGCACACATAAATACTTTCATCAGAGCTTCCTAGTTCCTAACTAAACTGAACTGGCCTAAACGCTGCTGCAATCAACAGAAAATTATTTTCCTTAAACCTGAAAATATCAAGTCACATGATTTCACAATGACTGGTTCATATCAGTCTAAATATTAGCATAATATCTGAACATATTGAGAGATAATCACGAAAACACTTTGATTATTGATTATTATGTATCTAATTTCTTTGTGTTGATGAACTTTGTAGAGAAAGTACCACTTTTCATCACTCTTGTTTTCCCCACACTTTATGATCCTTAAAGGTATAGTGGAGGATTTTCCCGAATTTTAGAAAAGAACCGCCCTCTCCACTTAAAAAAAAAATGCACATGCGCAACACTCTACCTGCTCCCGAGAGGGAACGCCTATTAAACGTGTGCACGAGAGAGCATGCACGAGCCTAGTGCGTGACTTGTGCCAGGGCTAGCATCGCTAATCATAGCTTACATTAACTTTTACTAGCAGTGATTTTAAATGGATTTCTCCAAATAGCATGCCAAACTTTACCGGTCGAGTAGAAACTTCGCGACTGAGGCATCAGTGGGAAGCCCAACCTGTGCTTTTAGCGCACGCCAGCGTGTGAAATATTCTCCCAAAAACACTCTGTTCTTGTTTCTTTCTTCAGAGGCCTTTCTCTTGTCATACAATTCGTAGACACTTTTTCTCTTGCGACCCTCAGACATTTTGAAAAAACCCGGTGAGAACGGGCGAGCTTCAATGAATGGCTGAAACCGTAGCTCACCACACATATACACCTGAAAGTGCGCATGCGCAGAAAGCGAAAACTACCTAGGGACGAGCACGTACGACGGCCTTACGTAAACATATCACCAGAATGATTGACAACTAGGAGGACCAATAGTCTTGATGATCCACCCGGAAAAAGAAAATCCTCCACTATACCTTTAAAGTAAAAAAATTTAAAATTGAAAAAAATTTCTGCCATAATTTATTCATCCTAATGTAGTTCTAAAACTGTACAACTTTCTTCTGTGGAACACAACAACCAGTGCTGGGTAGTAACTGATTACATGTAATCTGGAGTATGTAATCATATTCCAAAAAAATAAGTATTTGTAATACGATTATATTTTAAAATACTCATAATCAAACTACAGTTACTTTTTGATTGATAACATGATTACATGCTGTTCTCACAATGGCACTACTTTGATTTTATCTTTTAAAATTTCCTTTGATTATCCATAATCTATTGATTATGAAGAGTTCAGATGCAAAAGCCTCTAAGTGCTATCTGAAATTTTCTTCTAGAATGATAATTTTTTATAAAGCTTGTATATTTTAGTACAAGTAATTTCACTTAAATGACAATTAATAGGTCATTTGCATTGCCATTTAAGTGAAATTATTGAACTTTAATATACGAGCTTGATAAAAATGATCATTCTTGAAGAAAATTTCAGATGGCACTTGCATCTGAAGTCTTCATATGTTCAAAACGTCTTCCAGGTTTGTGTAATCGCACACACAGACCAGACACTAGTCATGAGCCGATCACTGAAAACTGAGACGCACACAGCCCTTAATCACTGGATTTACAGAAATCATTTCACTTTTAAGAAGTGTTTTCTCAACATTGCAACAAAGTATGTCTAATCAACTCCTGAAGAACACATTTAATTAGGGTTCAAGCATGGAGTTATGAAAGTGACCCCTTTTACTAGTGGTCTAATATGTTCCACAGAAGATAGAAAGTCATAAAGGTTTGGAACAACATGAGGGTGAGTAAATGAGTAAATGTAGGTTAAAAGGGAAAGTGTGACTGATACTCAAGCAAAATTTGTTCGCTCTCTCTGTAATCTTAATCCCACTCCTGAGCAAACAGACACATTTTCCCAGCCTCTCCGGTGTCTGCTGGAGTATCCAACACACTCCCGGTTCCAAACGCCAGCCCCGAGAAATATTTAGCACACGGAAGGGCACCCCGAGACGGATCGGAGAGGAGAGAAACTGTACACCTGTCAGGGAGAGAGAGACAGAAAGAGTGCAGTTAAGACCCCATGCTGAGCATATAGACACTAGGGGTAATGTGTCTTCTGGCTTTAAGGCTATATTTTGACCTAACACTCATTAATATTAATTACCATGATTAATTAGCAAATCCATATGCATAACCTTCTATCAGCCCTGGTGTTAAAAGTATTTACAGAATTATTGACAGCAGATCTAGATGTAGGCATCTGGCGCATTGTCGTAGTGGTGTGCATGTGTATGCAAACAAGTGTGAATCCATGTGTTATGTGTAAGTAACTGATATAACTCTTTCAGGAAAGAGTCTGCAGCATTAGTGAGCTGTAACAGTGAAGTGCTGATGAGGCAGTCTGGGGTACTAGTGCTGCTGGCCATTTGGCTCTGCAGAGATGAAGCTCTTTGGCCCATATCACACATTCTGGACAACCGATTGCACTGTCTGCACCCTTAATGCACAGACTGCTGGGAACGTAAATAATTCTCTTCAGTATTTAAGTACTGTATTTGGTACTGAAACTTGATCAACAAAACAGTATGTCAAAATGTTCCCATGTCCCCATTTAAGCTTCACTAGTAAAGTACTGTAAATAGAAACTTTACCCTATTACCTACAACTGTCTGGGGCTGTTACCAGTACGGCCGCAGAGTGAACTGACATGCTTTTTTTTTTTTACTCACCCTGTACTAAACTCCAGCATTTTTACAGAAAGATAGATTATACTTAGCAGTTGCCTTCGTTTCCATTTATCATACAAAACAGCTTGTAGTGCACTACATTTACAACAGAAACGGTCCCTTTGGAGTAACCTGGGGTTAAGTGCCTTGCACAAGGGCACGTGGGGAAGCCCTCATGGGGGTTCGAATCTACAACCCTTGGGTTATTAGCATAAATCAATAAACATTCAACGACCATCACACCGCATATGTTTGAAAGACACACAATCGAAAGCTTTGAATATAAATTACATAAGAGATAATTATAGGTGTGTAAACATTGCATCAGCACAGCTTACCGTTGTTGTTGTTTGAGGTTTCCATACTTTTAGTCCCATGGTGTTGCAATAACAGTAGTTTAACACTATGCGTAAGAGAGGAAGAACAATTTTACCTGATTATCCATTACACACCCTGTTTACTGAAACTACTAATAATTACTGGAATAGTTGTTTGTGCCTTTATAATGAGTTGTTTTGATATGCACTTACTCCACCAGTGAGATGACTAATTCTTGACTTGCAATAAATCAACAGGTCTCATGCACTGATTGTGTATATGTATGTATTTGTGCACAAAACCTGCGTGTAAACATTTTTATTCAGAAATAATGATTAATAAATAATCTTCAATTTGTATTCTAAATTTAGAATAAAAGTTAGAACCAACTGAAACCACAGATGCAACAATCAGAGAATCCTGGTGGCCTTAGAAACATTCACGAGACCCTCTGTTTCTGTGTCTTTTGAGAATGGATGAGGCAAATGTGTGTTTGTGAGTGTGGTTGTGGGTGAGAAGTGTGATTTGCTTAATTTATATCCACTATGATGGTGCGAACGTGTAAATGCAACACCATTGGAGACAACAGACATGCCCCACTCAAAACAGCTTCATTGTAGTGTGTGTACTTGCATATGCAGATTATGTGATACTGAGTGTGGCAAAGGCTGTCCGCCAAGACAGATGTGAAAGATTTCTGACACCTTTATGGGTTTTTTATTGAGTTTGTGTGACTTTTGTACATTGTTGTAGTTATTGTGTTGGGTATGGTGATACTAATCTTTAAAATACATAATATAGTAAATTCAAAATATGAATATAATTAATATTATTAATATAATCAAGAACATATTAGAGAACTTAATTTGGCTCTAACAGTCTTGATCATTAGATAATCTGTTGAAATTAAAATGTAGAAGAAGATGGATGCTAAATGTCCTGTGACAGTCAAAGATCTAATGAGATTACTAAGAGAACTGGAGCAGAAAAAAGACCAAATGATGTTGTTTGAAGATGTAGAAATGATTGAAGGGCTTCTGTGTCACTGAGCGTGTGTTTAGAGAGCTCTATTTCAGAAACATCACCAGAGAGATCTGCCTACATTTGCCTGTTCCTCCCTCTCTCTGTCTTGGCCGTATTCCAGCGCTAGAATCTCAGTTCAGAAATGCACCTGAGACCAGCGATCACCCTCACAAAGAGAGCTAGAAGTTCAAGAGAAAGAATTGGCAGTGCTAATGGTGTATTATGTTGGACTAAATGAGAAACTCCCACATGACTGAAAAGAGTTATATAAACATGGCTTGTGGATGTCATTGTGTGTATGTACACACATATATCCTTTTGTTCTCTTAAAGTAGTGTTCGGTATTACTTTATGGCTGTGCAGACAGAGCCGGAACAGATTAGAAGTACACAGTAATGTAAACACACACACAGTGTGTTTGTCTTGTTATAAAAGTTTTAGGTGAGAAGTGCACAGAACAGGAAGAAAAAGATCATCCTTTATTTCTAAAACCAGAAATCTGACAAAAATCTAAGTTTGTTGGGTTAGAACAAGTTATTTTTTCCCAATAGCCATGTTTAACAATGTTGTTTACATTGAAAAGTGGACACTTTCTTTATTTGTACAGAATCAGGGTTGAACGGGAGATGTAGTGAATTCTGCGTATTTCGTGGGATTTCGTTTTGGAATGGTGCCATAAGCTTATTACAGGGACAGTATGCTTGGAGAAACTTAGGGTTAAGTGCCTTATTTAAGGGCACAGTGGTGATGATGACTGATGCGGATTGACCCAAAAACCTTACAGTTACAATCCCTGAACCTTAACCTCTACAACACTATACATTTTATTTTGGGATGCATGATATATCAATACCATTTTGCTATGTGCAGATTTGAGAAATATTCTAATTTATTTGCTTTGGTCGATATTGGATATTCTGTATAATTGCTCTTCTGCTTTTCACTTACAGTTATTAAAGAACTCTGTTAAATAAAAACCTTTAGCAAATCTCAAAATGAATATCCATTTTTCATACTGTCAATTATTAAACTCACTTTGATTGGTTTTGTTTTTGTTAAATGTTTTATTTAAATTATAGATAACTTATGTAGATTCATTTATGTAGACAAAATTACACAGGATTTTGGTCATTATTATTATTAGTTATAAACCATAATAAAATTATTAATTATAAAAAATTAATCAGCTTATCATACTGGATAATTTTATCAGTGCATTATTTCTATTGGTTTTAAAGGGGTCATATAATGCCATTTTTGTACAAGCTAATATGATTCTTTAGGGTCTAAATTAAAAGTTTGTAATATACTTTAATAAAAAATTCTCATTAGTATTGTAAGAAAACACAAATTTTACCTGGTCAAAAACAGCTCTGTTTTCAGCACGCCGTTTAAGTGCACGTGTCTTTAAATGATAATGAGCTTTGCTCACCCCGCCCCTCTGTTCTGTGCGTACACCGTTTGTAATAATAACACAATAACCATAACGCGTTGTTCATTATAAACGTGGGATTATGAATTATATTGAGAACGTCGTACATAGAAAACATGCCGTAATGTACCCTGAGTGTAAACCTTAGCCGCATTCATCGTGAAGCGTGCAGCAAGTGATTTGCAAAGATTAATATAAATATTAATATAAAGGTTAATAAAACGTTACACTCACTTCAGTTCTTCTGGAGGTGCAGCAGGAACACGAATAGTTGGTACCGATCCTTTTTTCAGGAGCAGCTTCTTAGCAAAACCAGCTTTATACTGACTCTCGTTTATAAAGCAGTCTGGTGTGTGAAATGATTCGCACAAACATGAAAGCATTGACGTTGATCGTGGGGAATATTCCCTTCGAAAACAAAACTCAGCCACTGCGTCTTCAGCGGTTCGGATTTAGGAACATCAAAATGACTGCTGTGTTCGTTATTACACCCAAGAACAGAACACCACAATCGCTTAGACGCCATTTTGCTCATAGACAGTGCTCCAGCGTATCAACAATGACCGCGCGGACTATGATTGACAGCTCGCTCACGAGCGAGGGCGGGTCTGTGTTGAAACGCTGCTGTCAATCAACAATCGTGGGAGGGGCGTCGATTTTATGACGTCACAAAATCGAACGGCTTGATTTGAGACAGGGAAAAACATATAAGGAGATAAAAAAAAAAACCACTGGATGGATTTTTATCATTATATGATGGTTGTGTACAGGCTCTGCCAACACACATTTCAGTACAATCAATTTGTAAAAGTGCATGTACCATTATATGACCCCTTTAACTTATATGAAAAACTTATTTTCTCTTAAAAATGTAAATGAAATCTTCAGAGGTGTAGTGTGTAATTGATGTGTTAGTGTCACCAAACAGAACTGCAAAAAGAGTTTGAAAAACAAGTTTCAAATACTTCATCTTCCATTTATGAGAATTTCACCAAATTATTCACATTTTAGTCTGTGATGATAGGAACTGTCAAACTTCTATCTTTCCTGTATTCTTACCCAGAATGCACAGCAAATAAGCAGAGAGGAAAACAAAAGGAAATGAAACCTTTAGAACCGAAACAAAAACACATCTTTTTTTTTAAATCTGATTCTCCTACACTTTTTTTTTTTTTTTTTTTTTGATGAAGTGTGAATGATTCAGATCAACCTTTTTGTCTATCTTTTTCCCATCCCTTCTTCTGCGGCCATATTGACATTCTTTCCTTCTTAATCTATACGACAATCTGTCTAATCCATCAATCACACACTCATTGTACTCTTACACACACAAATGGGATATTGAATTTTGGTTAAGAATATGGCAAAAACATCAGATTATGTCCTCTCACGTTCATTTCATGAGATGAACAGATGTCGGATCAGGTTTGGCCTTGAGCTTACTTGAAATTGGTGATTATGTGCTAAATGAACACAGAGAGATAGATTGGTTATTAATCTTCAATTAATCATCAAAGGCTTATGTCAAAATAACCAAATGAAGCATAGCTTTTCATAAGAGATTATCAGCCCTGTGTAAGAGTGTATGGTCGTGTGTGCAGAGCAGTTTGACGGGGCACAAATGAGAACTGATGAAGAATTACACTGATGGGAAGTAGCAGTAGATTTGCTCTGATGGCTGAGCGTGTGTCTGTGTGTACCAGCTCTTAGTGTGGTTAATAACCACCCTTTGACTTCTGGTAATATTGTGGTTTAGACCTAGATATTGTTCTCTCTTGGGTTGTAAATGAAAAACAGTGTTTAGGAACTTCCATAGTATGACATGTTTCAGAGTGAAACAGGATATTAAAAAATAGATTGGGCGGGACTGGATTAAATTTATAGGATTGATTGTATTGTGGAAAAATGTCCCTATAGGTGTCTTTGCGTTAGGTTATATATAGGTTAGGACTGCATCTGTGCCAGGTCCAAATTACTTGAATAGATTCATAATTTAATGTTTCTATATTCGTAAGTTTTTAATTTGGAGGGTTAATTTCAAAACATATTTTTTATATTTATTTGTATTAACAATATGTTATGTTTTATAACATATTTTACTAAATTGTGTATTATAATATATATTTATGGTAACACTTTAGGGTCCAATTCTCACTATTAACTAGTTGCTTATTAGCATGCATATTACTAGGATATTGACTGTTTATTAGTACTTGTAAAGGACATATTAATGCGTTATTCTACATCACCATATTCTACATCCCTTAATCCTACCCAATACCTAAACTAAACAACTACCTTACTAACTATTAATAAGCAGTAATTAGGAGTTTGAGGCAAAAGTCGTTGTTAATAGTTAGTAAATAGTGAGAATTGGATCCTAGTCTAAAGTGTCACCATAATTATAAAATAGATTCACATTTATTCATTTAGCAGAAGTGTTTATTTAAAGCGGAATACAAATGAGGAATACAACAAGCGATTCATCTTAAGGAGGCAATGCCACAGGAAATGCTAATAATATGAAGCTTCAAACATTAGTTGTGTCCCAAGTGACGCACTACTGTACATTGTGCACTTACTATGTACTTATATACTGTACTCAACTGTGTAGTGTATGAATTAAATATTGAAGGTTTTGTCATTAGCTGAGTCTGATCACCCCTCACCTTCTGCTACGTAATTAAAGCTGCGCAAATTGAGTGCATGAAGTGTCCAACATTCCACACTTCGGCTGTGTCTGAAATCAACCCCTATACCTTCAAATAGGGCACTATTTAGGGGACAGCTATTTGTAGTGGTGTCCGAAGCCATACTGGACGTTATCGAGTGCACTCGTTCAATCCCATAATGCACCGCAATAACGAGTGTACAACTGATGTACACTCAACGGCTAGAGAATACCCATAATGCACTGTAAGGCTCGTGCCGAATGAATTCCAGTGTCTCGACAGAAGATGGCGTCCGCAGCTGAATCATCCATCCATCCATTTTCCAAACCGCTGATTAAATCTGGGTCGAACAGAGTTGACAGAGTTCAAGATACCTTCAAGATATCCAAGATATCTCACAAAAGAATATTGAATAATGAAGTCAATGATGCCCATCAACTCCTTGGTTACCAACAATCTTTAAAAGATTTTTTGTGTTCAGCAGAAGAAAAAAATGCATGCAGGTTTGGAACAACTTAGGGTGAGTAAATGATGACCAAGAAGTCAAGCTGTTTTGTGGGTGGAGCAAATTATTGATAATCCTTGACCATAAGACAATCATTTTGATTTTTCATTTACGCTGACAGCAATTAAATCACTTGATGTTGGCAGTTGCTTATCAGTAATCACTATATTCATGTTCTATATTCGTGAGCATCATGCTCATCTTTGTCATGTCGCTCATAGTCTGTTGCTCACGTTCAACTCAAACCACATATTCACGTTAAAAATGAATTACTTTTGGTAGCTTTGTCGCTGACAATCACTGTCACTGTGAACGAGCCATTAATATTCATATATCAAGCCACAGCAAGGGTCTCAATTCCTTCTTTTCACAGTGCTATCTGACCCCGAGAAGGGTCGTCCCAGAAATACACACACACACACACACACAGAGATGTGCAAACTGGCATAGCTCGCTCTAGGCTTCGGATTCATCTTCTTGGCAGGTGGAAGGAACGGGATGCTTTGAAGTCTGGCTGCGCACAAACATGAAGACGCACAGACACAGGCGCTGAAACAAGCAGTCTGTCACACACGGATAGACGACAGCGCACTGGCAGCCATATTACAGGATTAGGAGTGTGTGTGAGATGGGAATGAAAGGGCCGGTGTGAAGCAGGGACAATTGTGACCCGTTTTCAAGTGTGTAGCCTGTGTGTGTGTGTGTGTGTGTTTTGTGTCTAGGTGATCTTGAGATGTCTGGGTGATATAATGTTGTTGTAGAAGGTCGAAATAGACTGAGAAAGAGGGTCTGTAAGTGCAGTGTAATTTCTGCATTAAAGCTGTTAATGAGTGTGTGAAATGGGCTTAGCTTATGGAAGGAGGGTGTGTATTTATTGTGTTCTTTTCTCAGAGTGAGGGTGTTTTTCATGGTGCTCTATTTGTGTCGCCATTGGTTACTCTCCTGTGTCCGTTGCCTTGACGACCCTGGGGCGGGGTTTCAGACTGAATATCAGCAGTCGCCTCTCTCCTTTGCTCTTTCTCTTCCCCTGTCTGTCTCTCTCTCTCTCGTATATGAGCATACACGAGAGATGATTTTAGAAGCCAGAATACTGATGAATTGGTTTGTACGAATGCATGTTTATGTACGCTCAATCGCTCATATCACTCACCTGAATGTGATATGTATGTGTATATATAGTCATTTTATAGTCAGTATTATAAAAAAAAGTTCAGTTTCTTTTTCAAATCAATATGCTTAGAGTTTTTTATATTTGTGCTTCTTATCAAGCATTTTTTTGTTTGTAATCTTACATTTTCCCTACACGTAAGCCAGCGTGGAACATGCCAGCGCAACGTTACTCGCTACTGTTTTAGCTAATTGCCATCTTGAAGTCATCTTGAATTGAAAATTCAATTTTCTAATTGCATGTTTTTTTGTTGTTTTTTGCATATATTGCATATCTAATTGAATGAATGATTCATACTTGCATATGTTTAACCTTTGTAATTTTTTTTACTTTGAATGGCAGACTTCTCTCAGGTGACATATGCCAGACTTCTCCAATCATGTTGTCTGCAAAAACCCTTTCTAATAGTTTGCAAGCTCGCATTCAGATCCGCCTCTATGCAAAAAAACAAATGATGCATTAAACCAAGTCACTGTTTCTTCTAGATAATCTGTTTCATTCTGATGTACATCACAATAAGAAAAAGATCTGTCACTGCTTCTGTTTAATTGTGACTTTTGGAGAAATTTTGAGAACTGTGCTTTTTATCCATGTCATTTTTTGACCACATAGAAACTAAATTCTATTTCATTGATTTTGTACATGAGTTTGGCAAGCACTGCCACTTTGACTTGCGATTTGTTCTGCCACTGCCAAATTTGTCCCATTAGAAAAAACTGGGAGCTTGCGGATACAGTGCGGATATCTGTGTAAATGGCCATAAGCTGAATTGCTTTTTTCCTTTTCATCAGCAGGGAAAGAAGTAGGTGTAATATCTCATCAATAATAGTGTACTACTGTCATTTGTATATATTGTAATTATAACATTTGATAAACACAAATGTGCTAATCATTTTTAGGTTTCCAAGTCGGTTGTAATTGCAACTTTCTGTTTTCAAAAAACACATTAAACGTGAAATGTAGCCTATGTAGTTGCTTTATCACAAAATGTTGTTTAGCATTTGACAGGACAACTGAATCCCTAATCCTGCCTTGATATTGTTTCTACAGGTACATTTGCATGTACTTTTCTGTCTCTGTGCTGACTAACTAGTGAAATTAATCCTCTGATCTCTTAAACTGATTAGCGATTAGCACGCTAACAGTGACAGATCCTGTTCTGATTGTTGTTAGCATGTATGCTAACTCAGACTCCAGCTGTCACTGAGTCACTGCCAGTGTGCTTAATTAAGCAAACTAGATTGATCTGTGACACAGCAGAACACAAGATGACAGGATGGGGAGTCTGACTCGCATACTTGTTTAGCTAGGCTATTCTTATAATTATAGCCTGGAGATAAATGTGTGTTTGCTTGCATGTGTGTCCACTGAAATGTGTTTGAGGATTAGTGGCCATCATAATAATATTTAACTTTCAAGTTGGGACCATTGGGAAACATCAAAGTGATGTTCCAGGAAATAAAACCCATTATTAGCCAGACAAGCAAATGCAACAGTACTTATTTGAATATGAAATACATTTTCTGGAAATCACAGACTTTTTTTGTACAAAGTTTAGCATATTTAAGCTATTTTTTTTATATATTACTTTTGCAAGGAATTTTTAAATGTGCTTTTCAATTAGTATTTTTCTAAAATTAATTAGGCCATATAAGATACATTATTTAGAATTCTGTAAAAGAGAGAATTGTTCCCATTCAAAATGTTATAGACAGCTAAACCTAGTTCTGAGAACTTATTTGGGACTTGTGGGACATCAGTGGGACTTATTTGGGACTTGCCACCTGCCACAGGAAGGAGGACTAACTGGTTTTTGCATATTTGTAATCAGCCCTCCCTGAATGTGTGTATGACGTGCTTGAATTCAGAAGATTTGCTGTAGAGATGAACTGCTTGAGGTGCATCTCTGTCACGTAGATTCAGCTTTGAAGTGGTGAAGGTGATTGACATGGCTAAGCTTAGTGTGTGTGTGAGTGTGTAATGCAATACTGGTTCAGACCCACAGTGACATATATTGAACATATGATACAAGTGACACCACTCAAAACCTACACATGGGTTACACACATTTACATGCACATACACCGAACGTCAAACTAGTCAGTAAGATTTCTTAAAGTTTTTGGAGTTTGCATATAAAGCTTACTTAGTCTGTAAAATAGCACCCGTGTAAGTGTTTGGATCGAGGCTGTGAAATTGACAGCTTAGAGAAACTCCTGTGCCAGCACAAGCAAGCAGATGGCATACAGACCCACTGATGGGCACACACATATGGTCACACTCAAAGATATGTCACACGCACACACACACATAGAAAAACTGCAGACTTGCATTCACATATTAATTCTTATTACTATATAAGGCATATATTTAGATTCAACATGCTAGGAGTGGAGCTGGATTGCATAATTTTTCTATCGTCATCAACGACACAACTAGGTTCTGCATTTAATGTCATTCGAGTACCTCAGGTTTTTGGATTTCTTTACGCCCTCCTTCACTGGACCTTTCCACAGACACAGTTCATCATTATGCACTGAAATAACCAGCTCTACCAGAGCGTAAAATCATTTCAGTCCCCCCCCTGCATTTTCTTTTTTGCTAATAATTGGGGAAACTTCTTCTCTCTTCATTTTATGAGCTTCTTCATCTGGAAGATCACGGGTGGAAAGTTTAAACATTCACGTCTGCAGGCCCTGCTGAGGTTGTTAGTGACATACTGAAGTAATGGATTTGAAAAGATATTCATTAGGAATAGATTTGGTAATCATTTTAATCAAATGTGTAAACATAGTTTTGTAGGGCGCCCTAGAGCAAAGCCGGCCATATTTGTTTAGTAAAGATCAGGTGCTGTTTAATTTAAGAGGAGAAACATGCTTTTGACCTGCAGAATGCTAACGTTTAACTGGCTAAACCAGCTAACTAGCTAAACTTTTATCCCCTGGAAGTAACATTGATAATAAGAAGAAATGTTTCCTGAGCAGCAAATCAGCATTTTAGAATGATTTTTAAAGGTTCGTGTGACACTGAAGACTGGAGTAATGATGCTGAAAATTCAGCTTTGCATCACTCACAGGAATAAATTACATTTTAAAATATATGAAAATAGAAAACCGTTATTTAAAATTGTAATATTATTTCACAATCGGACTGTTTTTACTGTATTTTGGATTAAATAAATGCAGAATTGGTGAGCATAAGAGACTTCTTTTGAAAAAAAAGTTTGGAATGGTAATGTAAACATGGTTGTCCCAATCTTTGCAGTGTTTACATAGACAATTCTGTCACTGTGACATAATGGTTAGCAAAAAGCACCATTAGCATTTCAAAACACTTGGGTGGCATCACTATGGCGACAGGAAATTTGATTTGCTGCTGTGACACCGAAGACTGGCCATTTGCAAGAATAAAAGGGCCCACTTTGCGATCGATCCGTTACTCTTAATGTTGCATAAGTGTTTTTCAGGGATCTTACTTATTTTGATACAGCTAACTTGAGCTTAAAAGACAAATACCATGGGCATTCTCTGCATCTTGTTTGTTTACACTTATGGTCTTTTCTGTATATATGTCAAGAAGGCTCAAAATTGTGAGGCCTTGAGTGTGTATTATGCTCTAGCATGTGGAAACAGTGACATTTACCCTGTGTAACACACTCTGTCCCCTTGTGGTTAAGGAAGGTAATGGTTTCCAGTTTGAACATCTGTGTCTGTGTGTGCGCGCGTGCTCGTGTGTGTGTGTTTCAGGTATATTATACGTCATGGGGACAAAATGTCCCCACAAAGATGACAATATCCGAAATCCTTGTCCTTGTGGGAAAACCGTGTATAAATCATATATTATATTATATTGGTTTTTTGAAAACATTGGTTGGGTTAGGGGTTAGAATATACGGTTTGTACAGTTTAAAAATCATTACGTCTATGGAACGTCCCCATAAAACATGAAAACCAAACGTGTGTGTGTGTGTAATGTGGGCTAACTAGGTTAACATACAGAGCCAGAGAGTTAATGTCACCTGTTATTTCTCAAGAGAGGAGAGGAAGTAATAGAGTGTGACCTGGCTTCATTATAAAGAGAGAAACATATAAAATATAAAGAGAGAGGGGGAGAATCCACTTTTTTCCATGTATAATGTGAGACCGGGATTTTTAGATCTCTGTTTAAAGTGGCTGTCAAGATCATGTGATGGATTTTTTTTTTTAACCAAAACAATTATATGTGACCCTGGATCACAAAACCAGTCATAAGTCGCACGGGTATATTTGTGGCAATAGCCAACAATACATTGTATGGGTCGAAATTCTCAATTTTAATTTTATGCCAAAAATCATTAGGATAATAAGTAAAGATCATGATCCATGAAGATATTTTGTAAATTTCCTACCGTAAATATATAAAAATGTATTTTGTGAGTGGATGCAGCTAAAGCGCGAACATAAATGGACAACTTTAAAGGCGATTTTCTCAATATTTCGATTTTTTTATGGAACCTCAGATTCCAGTTTTTCAAATAGTTGTATCTCGGCCAAATATTGTCCTATCCTAACAAACCATACATCAATGGAAATTTACATCAATTAAAAAAAATTCACCCGTATGACTGGTTTTGTGTTCCAGGGTCACATATTTGGTCAGAATTTGAACAGGTGTCCACTTGCACGTTAAATGACTGTAACACTACACTAACACAAGTTGACCATTCACCTTTGACTGGATGTGACCTATAAAGGCATGTGTTTGCAGGTTTTCAGTTGAACGTCTAGAACAGAACCCAAATTTTTCCCATTGGCATTAAGACCCAGATTTTTAGGAATTTCAACCAAGCAAACACATACAAGCACATAACTTAACACACATAAACTGTAACAATATCACGTACACTGATGAATAAACAGTATAAGGCAAGGCTAAATAGCAGTCCTAAACTAGTTTTTGTTAATACAATAACATTAGTACAGTAAGTTGGTATGAGCCACCACAGTCATCAAAAATATAGAAAATAACACAAAGTGAAAATAAAGTGGTATTTTGGGTTAAGGTTACAAAAACTAGTTACCATGGTAAATGCACAATACTAATGAACTGTTAATAGGCCTTAAACATATGGATACTGATCCTGGTGAATAGAATGAACATCGTACCTGCTTGCAAATCCTTCCCAGCTAACACATGACGAACCAGTTACATAATTTTATTGGCACTCTTTGGTATTCATGTCTTACTAATTGACACCGTAACTACGTCTTTGTATGTTTGTAATTTCATTCGCTCTTTCAGTATAGTGTGGTGATAGCCTACTCAGTGTGTGCCGCGAGCACATTATAATGACTGACGGGACAGGAAATTCGTTTTTCTGAGGTGAGAGACTTTTTATTTCGTAACAAGTTTCGAAGGTAGAATAATGACACTGACATATAGCCTGACAACAACATCTAATCTGACAGCAGATATTGAATCGCACTCTTTAGGCTAATTAAACTGCGTCTAACAAATGCCGTCTAACATTTAGAACAACGTTTTTCTTTCCATTGTTTCTTAGACTACACACTCCGCGACTCACTCAAAACTGTCTTGAGACCCACTTTTGGGTCATGACCATAGACTGTAAAAAATAGGGTCATGACCATAGACTGTAAAAAACAGGGTCATGACCCACCGGTTAAGAAACACTGTGTCTAGAAGCTTTAGTCAGATGCTTTGATTGGCTAGTGAGATTAAGAGACATGCCCACAATATAACATTGTATGTTTTGACTACATTAGTTCTCTGTTATTCAATGATTTCATACATTGCACAGAATGTTTTTATCATCTGTATAGAAGGTGGACAACTATATATTTATTTATTTATTTAAAAAAAAAAAAAATTTTTTATATGCATATTGTTTTATTTTTTAATAGGAAGACCAAAGTATAATGTAGAGCAAGTTTTGTCTGTTATTTCAAATAGGCCTATATTTTATTTATTTATTTTTAGTTAAAAAATATATTTTTCCATTTTCACATTGCTTTAATTCCTCTTTCAAACCACAAGAGGGCAGTAGAGCACCACTGTAAGTACTAGGATCAGAAGTGTGTGGATATTGAAGTACTGTATAACAACTTAGAGAATTGATTTGCATGTATATATTTGCTGTGCCACGTTTAAGCAGTAACATTTGTATACATTGGTTATTGTCCTCAGTGTTCAGCTGTGAATTTAAAGGTGCTATTTTGCGACTTTTAGGATTTTAATTTTTAAATGATCCCTGCACTATTTTTAAATCATCCCTATACTTTTGTGTCTAAAAGTGAATTTAGGGCAGGGTCCCCACTGAAATTTACAGCAGCTACACGTAAAGGACACACGTTTAGCAAATGCCAATCTGACGACACAGGGCCAGCAGGGGACCTGTTTCCACAAATGTATTTATTGATTTAATCAAACCTTTTTGTTTGTGAAGTTGCAAACATTATTTTCTTGAGTTCATGTGACATAATTATGTTGATGATTACATTAGCTTAATATTGTATGAAATTTAACTCATTTCTGCATTAATTGAATTAAAAACAATTTGTACAAAAGTTGTAGTAACTTAATAAAATTTTCTTGATAACTTTGGAAATTGGGTACAGTGGATTTCTAGTTACCAGCATGCTTTGCATAGGACTGGATAAGGAGAGTCAATTTTGAAATTAAGTGTTATTTTATGTGTGTTTTTTTTAGTAAAGATAAAGACCTGTTTGAGTTTAATGTTTTGTAATGTTGAAGTTTTTGTGGTTACCATTGTGCTGAAGAGAAGAATCATGACACACTACATAGACTTTATTAGCAATGACTGCGCTAACAGTGACAAGTTATCTTACTTGTTCATTAAATATACATGCTATATGATAGCTGTGGATTTTATCTGAAGTAGATAAAATTAATTGGTTCCAGGGCTGGTTGGAGCAACTTAATTTTTTTGAGTAATCAAATTTTTACATTTTTTTTATTCGATATAGTTTGTTGGTTGGAAATAATTTAATTCGAAGTTGCCAGTGTCATTGTTAAATGGTTGAGTTATTTTTTATTTTTATTTTAGGATAACCTTTCCGTATGTTCCCTTCGGCAGTGGCTCTGAGCCCCGAGGCCCTAAATTTGGCATTGGCTTGTGACTATTGAAATGGCATGGTTTATGTCCAGAACCCTTCATGGCGACTGTCATGAGCTGTGACATCAAAGGCAGTAGACAGGGGAAATAGTTCCTTTAATGGTTACAAAAAACACATCTAATATAAATAGAATGAAACATTTGTTATTTAGTTGTCTGTTCAAAAGTTTGGGGAAAAATGAATAGATTCATTCAACATGGATGCATGATTAAATTGATCAAAAGTGAAGTAAAGACATTTGCATAAGACTTAACATATATATGGCCGTGAGTATAGATAGTTGCTAACCAGCCAAACCTGTCCCTCTTCTTAATCTGACAATTCTGTACTGAAGGCAGGTTTTGTGGGAGTTCATGGTCCTTATTATTTATTAGGTCTTCCACACATTAATTGGCAGAGTGTTTTCAATGGAAGCTATTGATTTGTTTTGTTTGTCTGATCTGAAAGTAGCTGATTTGATGGGTTCAGACTGGTTATCTGATCTGTCTGGTCCAGCTGTGGTGACTATTATCACTGGTCAGTTTGAATTGACTGCCGAACTGGTCACTGTTGGTGGAGGTGCGCAGGGGTGCATTTCTGCTTGTGCCTGACTTCAGGGGTCACTGGGTTCAACAACTTAGCACATATGCATCATGGGTAATTCCCCAAGGTGTGATGGGGTGGAAATGGTCCCTTTGTTGATACGGGTGAGCTGGGAATGTGCACACACTGTCCCAAGGGAGGAGGGAAACCGTGACCGCATGAGCACAAGCTTTGCTCAGTGTGCCAATGAATTATGAATCAGCTTTTCAGGAATCATGGACTCTAAAGTGCTGTGATCAGCTCTTATGGTCTAGGAGTTGCACATTTACAACCAATTATTTGATAGTGGTCATAGTTTTGTTGGATGGTTGGTTGGACTTTTTAAGAAGAGGGGTACAAAAAAAAAGGTTGCTGAGATAGTGTGTGTTTATAAGAACAAAAGTATTAAGTTAAAAACAGTGTTCCCAGACAGAGGTCGTATATGTGTTGGGCTTTTTGCCCAGTCTGACTGGTAAATGGACCCTTCTGAGTTGTGTTTGTGGCAGTAACAGTGTATTCAGAGCAAAGGGAACTGAGCCAGGCTGAGAGTGAGCCAAAACAGACCACTTGGTCAGTCTGACTGGGACTTAAAGACAATGTAAAGCAGTATTGTAGTAAAAGATAAAAAAAAATTTTACCCCTTGGTACCTCTTTCAAAAAGAGACATTGATGCAAATTAGTACAAATCACAAACATAAGATGATGGTCACAAAATGGTATAACTGATTTTCAGTTAAATATATTATCAATGAATACCACTCAAGACTTTTGTTAAATAGAAAGAGATTTATATAATTGGTCTGCACACAAATAGTATTAATCACTTATTAATAATTTACCAATGGTATTCATTAGCCTGGAAATCCAGACCTAAATTTAAAAGATTAATGGTCTGGCGTCGACTAATGAAAATTGTCCAGCTCGAGGGGCGGCACCAAGCATGCATTTGAAAATCTCACTGCACGCAATTGGATAACACTACGACCAATCACAACAATAAACCCCATACGCTTAGCTACCAGCGGAGCTAACTGGTAGATTAGACTCTTACCGTATCCGGTCGGCGAAACCGCAAAAACGTCCTTCTTGCAAAGGAACGATTCGAGCGGCGTCTTCTGTTCCTGTTTTAGATAAAAATCAAGTCTAACTCGTTCATTGTAGCGGCCAAAGCCGTTTCAAACAACTGGTATTCATCCATAGCCATCTTGCAATGTTTACTAATGACTTCGACGTCACAGCGCTGTCGTCATCCATTTGGCTCGCCTCTGGCCCGCCTATATCAGATAACCCGATGTGATTGGTGCAGCTCAGATCGAGGGGCATATTAATGAGCATCATTACTCAACACCAGAGTAACTCGCTGAGCAAATTCAACTTGTGCTCTCATGAGAACTCTGGATTACCAGGGTAGGCATTCATTAAATAGAAAGTGAAAAATCTTAGTAAAGACAATATAAATTACACATTCATTTTATACCTTGTTCTGTTTATTGTGATTGAATAATTCATATCAGATGAATATAACACATGATGAGTTAATGAGCTGCAGCGTGTGAAGACCAATATTATATAGGCCTATAACTAATTATCGGGTGAATATTTATTGTTCAAATGAAAACTCATAACTTATTCACCCTTATGTCATTCCAAACCTGTTTGACTTTTCTTTGTGGAGCACAAAAGATCTAAGGTAGAGTTTCCATATATTATTTTGCACTTGCTTACATTTCATTGAAAAGAGCAATATGACCATTCTGCCTAACATTTCCTTTGGTGTTCCATGGAAGAAAAAAAGTCATAGTTTATAATGAAATGAAGGTTAGTAAATGATGACAGAATTATTATTTTTGAGTGAACTTTCCCTTAAAAACATTACCACATGTTTAGCATGTAGTTGAACAATGCATGTCATTCAAAAGAGTGAAATTGATTGGCCTTTTTGGTGTTTTTTTATTCTTTCCTTCTGTCACGCACACATTAAGTGCAGGGTGTTTTGTACAGGCAGTGAATGAGGCAGTCTTGGAGTTGCCGAGGACCCTGCTGCACTCAGGTGGCTGATAACGCAGGCGAAAACCAACATGGCTGCCGTCATTCCATACTCAGAATGTCAATGACATCAGAGAGAAGCCGAGAGCTGTCAACCGTGTGTGAACCACGGTTGTTGTTTTTTTCACTTGTGTTCATTCATCTCTCTTGTTTCCCTATGGGGAAGACACTGGGCTTTATGGCCACACCGATTTCTGCTGGCCTTAACCATGAATTCACCCCAAATCCCAAATAAATATGATCTAAATATAATGATGCTACCAATGCACAAAATATTGTCCACATGTCTAAGTGTGTGTGCATATACAACTAGTTTAATATGCAAAAATATACCTCTTTTTCCATTTTGTGTGGGTCAACCATTAACATAATGGGGTTGGAGTAGTAGTGGTACCCTCCCTCACATCGAATTATGTGTGTGTGTGTGAGCGAGAGTGATCGCACATGCATGAGCTAAATTGTGCGACACCCCTCCCCTACAACCACCATGCACACTCACACACACACGGTGCTGGTGGGGGGCTACATATATGCGCATATATTCACACTCACACACACTGATGTTGGTTGTCGTGTACACGGTTCAGGTAGGACCGTTTGGGGACGGCTGAGAAGAGAACGTGGTTTCCGTAGTAACCACCCCAGCTGCCCTCCTCCACCCTCTCTCTCGCTTTCTTTCTCTCCTTCAGTCGTTCACTGGTGCCTGGTGATGTTGGTGTCCCCATCCATCTCTCTTTCTCTCTCCCACCCTCTTTCTTTCTTTCTTTTCCTGTATCTTCTTCTCTCTGGATATGGTTCCTTGAACTGCCAATGATAAAGGCTGGAGGCAAGCAAACGGAGTAGTCGATTTTTTTTTTCTTTTTTTTTTCTGGATGGGATCTTTCTCTTCCACTTGGAGGGATTTTTTTGGAGTATTTTAGGGAATTGGAGATCTTCTGTATTCTGGACGTTTATCTAGTGTATTTGTGTGAGTGTGTATGTATGGTTGCTGTGGGGACGTGGCTGATGCTTGATAATGGCTCATGCAGCGTCTCAGATTAAGAAGAATAAAGATGTGGATATTAATGCTCTGGAGGATGAAAAGGAAAAGAAGAGGAAGAGCAAGAAACAACTGCGGGAACAAAAGAAAAAGGTACTGGGATTGGGAATACACCCGCACACATACATGTTATTACAGGGAGATTGATTGGGTTTGTGGGACGACAACATCTCGCCTGTTACTGCCAGTGAGTTTAGCGTGTGTGTGTGTATGTGTGAGTGTGTTAAATCTGTGCTGCAGTGCCAAGGTTACACTTAACATTTACCGCTCGCCTTCACATAAACGCACACATATGTCCCATAAACAACCAGCCGTGATGTGTGTGTGTGTGTGTGTGTGTGTTTGAGTGTTCGTCCTCTTATGCGTTCAGGTTAAAAATGAGAGCATCACACTGCAGCATGTTCTGAGAGATTTTACTGTCCTCTGAAACGTGTGTGTGTGCACACAGACATTCGTGTATTATACATCATATACTAATTTATTGATGTTTGTTCTGAAGAGTGATGGAATGAAGAATGCAGATGTGAACAGTGCTAACTGTCTATCATTTCATATTATAGAGACACAACACACATACACACAACCTATATCCACCACACCCAGACAGATCTTCTTCAGCAGTATCTCTGCGATTCCTATTTGTTGTTATGTTGCTGCTGTGTAATTTTAAACTGGAGTGTGTTTTGTGATGTGGTTTGAGACCTGAAGGATCCTTGTGTTGGCGATGAGTGGCTGCCTCCTGCCTCCTTTAACATGTGTCTTACCTGTGATCAACACACCGAGCTATGCTCACATCTGTTGACCTTTGCTGTTTTATGTGTGTGTGTGAGAGAAACAGAGTTTCAACCTCTACTAATGTACCAGAATTTGTTATACCAACAAAGCATTGAAATACAATTTTTTTTTAAAGGTTTGAGAGAGAGAATTGACATTCGACAATATCAATGTATTTTTTATTTAAAATTATTGTTAGACCAGTTTGTTTTATTTTATGTGAAGTATTTTTTTTCTTTTGTTGGTTTAAGTTTTCATTGTATTTAATTTGATTATTTTCATAATCATTACTGACACCCTACTATTTTTTTTTTCTTACAGTATATTTTATTATTTTATTTTATTTAATTTGATCTTTTCCATTACCATTGCTATCACTATTTATTTATTTATTTATTTGTTTATTTGTTTATTTATTTATTCTTTCTTTCTTTCTTTTGGTCTTTTTCTATTGATGCTTTGGCAAAATTGTATGCAAACAGCCATGCCAATCAAATACATTGAAAGATAAATTATGAGAGAAAGATAGTGTTTTATAGATAATAATACATAATAACATTGGAAAAAGGAATTTGACCTCATCTTATTTCTAGAATTAAGAATGTATCAGGAGGTAGAGTGATGAAATGAAAGTATGAGAGAAAATAGAGGACAGTGTGTCTCTATACCTATGATTGAAAAACAGAGAGACAAAAAGATGGATGTTAATCTGTGTCGCACTCTTGCATAGAGGAGGTAATTGCCTTGGCATTGTGGGACAGAGACACACATGTGCATTCTCACACACACACACACACGGCATACGCACACAATTACATCACATGCATCTAATAGGAGAGCAGTTAGGAAGTCTAGTTTGCCAAAGATAGTTTTTTTTTTTTTTTATGTGGGGTTCTGGATGGTTATTTTGTCTGCTTGTACAATCAGGGTATCCCAGTACCTCTACTATAAAACATTCAGTGGTAATACCATGCTTTTTTGGATATGTACTGTATCATGGCAATACCCAAAATTGGGAACCAAATGTGTAATGATTGAAGAATTGACCATTGAAAGACCCATTGAGCAAGCTTTAATTGTAATATTCAAGAACATGTGTCACCCTCGATGTCCATGGTGGATGTGGCCCTGGTAATACCATGGAGTATGAATATGGTATTATCATTTAGTACAGTAGTACAGTGGTTCTCACCTCCAGTCCTCGGGACCCACTGCTCTGCACATTTTGTATGTCTCCCTTATTTAACACACCTGAATCAGATCATCATCTCATTAGGAGAGACTCCATGAACTGAACTGAGTGTGTCAGATAAGACAGACATACAAAATGTGCAGAGCAGCGGGTCCTGAGGACTGGAGTTGAGAACCACTGCAGTAGTATATATCAAAATGATTCACTTGTATTCCTCATAGAGTGGGATTCTCTGTTTATTTCAGTGTTTGATTCAAACACAGCTACAGATCTCATGTTTTAAAGTGGTGTCACACAACGTAGATTTCTGCATCCCAGGTTATGCTGAGGGTTGCCGTGGGAACAGGGAACAGGGAACATCTGTTGTGCTTTGGGAGTCAGGCCGTCTGAGTGGCACTGACCTGATCTCAGATCAGTCCACAGGGTGTTGTTGTGAAAGGCCTCATCTCTCAGGGGTCAAAGTTGGTGTACATTTCACAAAGTGCTATAACAACTTGCATGTGCATGCCTGAATTTTTTTTTTTTTTTTTTTCAGGTGTCTGTTTAGAATGTCTTGAAACAATCTGTTACATGAAGGTGTCGCTGTGGTCTTAGAAGATCCTCCTCTTTGAACGTGTCTTCATCTTATATTACAGAAATGGACAGAGATAATGAATGTAAAATAACAGAGAGAGGTAGAGGCAGAGAGACCAGCTGATTGCCATTGGCAGAGGTCATATGAAGGTTAGATGTTATACTTGTGTGCTCCGGGACAGTGAATCCTGATATAGAACTCACTCATGAAGAAGTGAAGCTGCTGGATCCTCCAGGACATTTGAATCAAGTTTGAGCTCAATTCACTGACCAGTTGTTGATATTCACAATCGTCTTTGAGCAGATGATCATTGAGAAAAGTTCAGTTTAAGAGATGGTGCATTCCTTATGTTAGGGGAAGAACAGATAACAGAGGGCAATATAAAGATAATTTCTTTTTTACTTTTTTGTTTCAGCTGGAAAATATCAGCTTTATAGTTCAAATCTAAAAATATAGTTCATATAGTTCATTTACATTAATCTTTGATTAAACTTCATAATGCATGGTTTGTTATTTCTCTTAAAATCTCATATACACTGCACAAGAAAAGGAAAAAAGTTGCTGTATGGATTTTAATAAGCAAATGCTTAAGAGTCTATGATTGGATCGTTATTGCTGTGTTTATTATGTTTCTAGCATGTTATATGCTGGCAACAGTTCTTCTAACACTAATTGATGGAGTGTGTAGTTTTTCATTTCTTAAACAAAAATGTAGGCAGCTCATTTGCATTTAAAGGGACAGGCTTGTGAAAAGGGCATTATTCCACCCCTTTTAAGAGTGCATACATTTTTGTTCAATGCCTGCACCCACTTTAGCTATAGGGCATCTGTGACCATTTTAAGAGGAAAAAACCTACACAATAATTTTTTTTTTTGTGTGTGTGTAGTCAAAAATAACTTATTAAATAAAATGTTTAATGCAGTCATTTTAATGCCTAAACAAAGTTTGATATTATTACTTTCATTTTATATCTTTCTAACTTTATAAAGATGCCTGGATATCATGAGATTAATCATGTTTAATTAATCAGTTAACCAAAAAATGTGCATAATAGGATTATATTATTGTAAATGTAGGCTATATGTGTAAAAACATAGTTATTTTTTTTTATTATTTTTTTACAAATTGTTTACATTTTCTGAAAAATTATCTAAACAAGATTCTGTATCTTTTTATTAATAGTTAACTGTTTTCATTGATCTTCTCATGGCTGGAACAGACTGGGTTTTTGTGAATAGTAAAAATAATGTAAGAGTTTTTTTCTTTTATAATTAATAGCTGTTAACTGGGTTTTTGGTACAGACTTGTTTTTCTAATGATGCAATTACTATATATATATATATTTTCAGTGGTAAAAACTAAATGAATGAAAAAGTGCACTGGGCAGTGAGAGGTCAGAGGAGTTAAATACTTTTTTGGGGTTTGTCCCTGGTGAATACTCATGCCTTGTGGAGCCCCTACAGCAGAATATACAGTCACGTATGTGCATGTGGCAGGACAGTGTGATGAATGAGCTTCGCTCCACTCCATTAATGAGAGAAGCCGTGTAATAGTGTCTCTCTCTCTCTCGCTCACACACACAAACATGAAGAAGGAATGGTGTGGGGGAGGGGAAGGGGGTGATAGAGAGCAGCGCATGAGAGAGACACACACATCGAGGGGGAGATGAAGAGGGTGATTTTGTTGGAGAGGTGGAGAAGGGCCCGTTATCCATCTATTCAGATGCTTTGTTCTTCTCTGTGATCATGTGATCATCAATTATGGCCTAGATCACTGTGTCTTTCACTCCCTCTTTCTCCCTCTTTCTCCCTCTCTCACGCTTTGTTACCATATATGCTTGCCTGTAAATGCAAGTGTCTGTTGCAGTATTCAGGCATTTCAGGATGTACTACGTCTGTCGCAGTTATAAGATTGTTTTTCATTCATTTAAAGCAGATCTACAATAACAAATAACTGCATTTGTGATTGTAATTGTCATTAAAGGTGGATAATGCCAGGACTTATTGTCTATTATTCATTCAGTGAAACATGAGTAGCAGATGTTTAAGGTGTCCAGGGTAGGAGAGAACAGGTGTAAACAAGTATATTTATGGTAATAATCGTGTGTGTGTGTTTGCTTACATTGTGGGTACCAAATGTATCCACAAGGACAGTAAAAATTGACGTTCCAATAAGGAAAATGGCTTAATTGCAGAAATGTTTGTGTGAGGGTAATGTCTATTGGATAGAAGTCAACAGAAATCCATGGGTCAGTGGGCTTTTATGAAAATGGGCTTTATATTTTTCTATAAAGCTATAAACAACATATTTTACATTTGTATCACTTGACATTTCCTCGAGTGTTTGTGTTGGTCTATGAGCTTTATCAGTTGTCTGTTAAAGGTTGATACATGCTTGAGGCTCCATATAGAGCTTCAGTTCCCTGCTGAGAACACTGTGTGTCAGAGGACAGATCACACACTCATGCACAACCGTACCTCCTTACTCACACCCATATTTCCACAAGAGTCAAATGTAAAATACAAATGAAAATGAGAAAAAAAAATATTGAATAGAAAATTTGTTTTTAAATTTGTTATAATATATTACTGTTTTCACTGTATTTTTGACCAAATTAATGCAGTATTTTGAATGGTAGTGTATAGAATTTAACGGATTTGACTTTTTGCCCTGTAAAAGGTTTTACTCCTAAAGAAGTGATTTGTACTTTAAAAAAAATATTAAAATAATGCACATATGAGATAAGACAGTCAGTAGTCTAGAAATGTGTTTATTTATATTTGTGTTTTCTTCTAATGGGAGCTGCCATGTTGAGATTAGGGATGTAACGGAATGAAAATTTCATATCACGATTATAGTGACACAAATTATCACGATCATCAATATTATCACAGTTTTGTTAAAAATAGATGAAAATGTTCAAAAAGAACAGATATGCCCTCTTAAAACATTTCAACAAGTTTCATATTTGGAAATCAACAAACAACAATTAAATTAGCAGTTCTATGCACTTTTTTTAAGCATACACATTAAATGATATGACCGTCGTCAATAGCAACGCATTATAACAGTGCACCGCGGACGCACAATCTCGTTTCATTAAAATATGATAATTCAGATAATACATTTTGATAAATTTTGTTATTTTAATGAATTTCCACATTGCTCTTTGTATTGTTATAAAATACATTAATGAAAAACAAATGAATGTATTTACATATACTATAAAATGAAAATACAGTTATTTTAAATGTAATACGCAGCTTTTTGACGAGGGAACAAAATCTGATAGATACGCATCTAGCTGAGGTAAATTAAACACAATACTCACGTATCCTTGCTCGATAAAGAATGAGACAACACAACGCTGTAACAACCTTCACCACACAGCGTAGTTATAGCAACCTTTTTGGCCATGTTGTTAAAACGTTGTTAGAAGGTTGGGTACGTTGTGCCAACGTTCTGTGTTTGCTGGGTTTCCATTCACTTTAACGACTTAAATATCCATTTGTACCTCACATTAAGCTATCGAATGGCTTCAGAAGTCTTGGAATATAGTGAACAAAAACAATATTGCTTTACAATATTTTGTATATCTTTAGTGGGGCTTAACAATAACAGAGAATAGTACATACAATATCGGACGTCTCTGAGAAAATGCAGCCGCGGCAGGGGGATTTTTGGGGCTTTCCGCCATGTCTTCTCGTACACAAAAACAACGTTGCATGCCGCGGCTGTCAGACTGATGCTGCCTGGACAGGATTCACCGCAAGTTTTCAAAATCGCGATAATCGAACACGGTTTCCGTGATAATTAAATTTTAAACGATAATACTAACCACGAGGACATTTTATTGTGGTATATCGTGAAACCGGTAAGCGTTCCATCCCTAGTTGAGATCACACTGACTAGGCAGATACTTTCTGTGTACTGTACAGTGTGTTTGTCTGGCTGCTAATGCATCCCAGTTTTTTTTTTACAGGAAAAAAAAGTACCTATATATTGATGTTTTAAAAAGCACACATAAAATGCTGTGCAGGAACTTCTTGGAACACTGAGTGTTGATTCAAACTATCATTGGAATCAATCACACAAACGAACAGATTCACTAAATGAGTGCTAGTCAATAGATGTTTCAGACTTTCAAATGGTGCAGAAATTCAGTCATGAGTTTTTAATTGAACAAAGTCTTTTGTTACATTATTCATAATTTAAAAGGCTGCTGTGATAATTCTTTCTTTCTTTCGTTCTTTCTTTCTTTCTTGTATACTTAATTTCTTTCTCTGTGACGCATTATTCAGGAAATTCCCACATTTCCATTTTGGAATTATATCCAGCTACTGTTAATTCTTATGTCATGTTCAATATAGATCATATTAAGGGTGTATGACATGAAGGTGTGTGTCTGTGAGTGAGTGAGTGATTTCTTAAAAGATGTGTGCATGTGAGAATCATGTGATCAGAAATTAGGTTACAGTATATTATAGCTTCTTCTTAGTCAGCGACACCATGAAAGTCTCCTTGTGTGAGTGAGGGTTTGTAATTGAGTAGTCAACATGCTTACACAACATGTTTGTAAGTGAGTTCACTGCTAACCTTAGAAGTATGTTCTTCAGTTTATATGTCTGTTGGGGGTGGAGTACCTTTGTATGTATACTAACACTCCATATTATGTTAATGATCTGTCTGCTTTCTTTAGTATACGTACTACAGTACCATTCAAAAGTTAAGGGTTAGTTTTGAAAGAAGTATTTTATGCTCAACAAAGCTGCATTTATTTAATAAAAAATACAGTAAAAACAGTAATATTGTGTAAAATAATGGAATTGAACATTTCTGTTTTCTATAATATATAATTATATATTATAGAAATATATAATATAATCTATATGCTCAAGGAACATTTCTTATTATTATGGTCTACAATTTTTTAGAAGTCGTCTGCTTCAGAGATTGTGTATTTTGTTGTGCTGAATTAAAATATGACAATTAAAACAACTGAATGGCTACTGTTTCCAAGATATTTAAGTTTTTACATTTTAAGCCTGTGTATTGTGTAGATAATACTTTTCACCTGTCCTGTTTGTGTAACACTTTAAAAACCAGCAAAATGGTTATATGTATCAAATTTATTATGAAACAAAAGGCAAAAAACTGGCTTGTCTCTGGTATTCATTAAATGGAGCTTTTAATGCTCCTGCCAGGATATTTTCTACCAGGATATTATCCAGTAATTTAATGTATTTTTCTGTTAATCCTTAAAACACAACCCTAATGCAAAGCGTAATTCAAAATACAGGTAAAACACCTGTAAAATACCAATACGGAAAATTCCTTCATATTTATATACAGTACATTGTGCCCTATTTTATGGATTTTTTTTGTTTTTGTATACAGTGTGTGGCCCTCTAGGAATTGCATTTTGCACCCCTGCTGTATGATTTCTAGAGCTGAAATAGGGCATTGTGTTCAACAGATTGATGTAAGCTTGGTTATGATTGATCATCCATGACTTACAGGAATAACATGATACAATTCATATCATGTATGAGGCAATACCAGCTAAAAATAAAAACAAGTACTGTCCAAACTAGGGGTGGGAATCTAGGCATCTCATGATCCAATCCGATTCTGAGTCACAATCCGATACCAAAACGATTCTTGATCTACTTTTTACTGACTTGAAAATCATAAAATCATATATATATATATATATTTTTTAAGTACTTCATTTTAAAAATTACAAATTTAAACATTTGTTTGTTAAAAATAACTAATATACTTCAAAACATAAATTTTTGTGTTCTTTTATAGTTTTCTTTATACTTTTCTACTTCTTTCTCTGTGACGCATTATTCAGGAAATTCCCACATTTCCATTTTGGAATTATATCCAGCTACTGTTAATTCTTATGTCATGTTCAATATAGATCATAATAAGGGTGTATTACAAATTTAAACATTTGTTTGTTAAAAATAACTAATATACTTCAAAACATAAAACATATTTGACTGGATCTATGAATAAATCTATGAATAATTATTTGTTTATTTGAATAATTATTAATAATTACTTATTTATTTATTTACTACTTGCTTTTAAGTCATTTCTGGTTTAAATTGAGATCCCTTCCCTTATTACTCACTTTTCCTCCGCCATTCAGTCAAGGGCCCAATAGCAACAATCAACCATTTAAAGCATAATTTTCATTCTCAGTGACCTAGACATAGTAAAGTCTGACTTCAGCATTTTGGCTGTAGACCAGTGTTATATACCAATGTTTAAAACTGTTGTGCTACTTACATTTTTTTTTTTTTTTTTTTTTCAGGATTCTTCGAGGAATAAAAAGTTTAAAGTACAGCATTTATTTGAAATAGAAATCGATTTCTTTTAAAAAAATCACGACATTGTTTCTGTAAATATTTCTCTTGCTCTTTCTGTCCATCTTATTGTGTTCATTCTCTCTGCACTGTAATTCTTTTTAGAACACTTTTGCTTCTATCCTGTAAATGCCAGTCAAAGGTACTCTGTCTGATAATGGCCTATTACCCAGCAGCTCTCTATTGATTGTGTTCAGAGTGTTGTTATATCAGCTCTGGTACATTCTCAGCGCAGCAGCCAGACTGTCTGCCCTTATAAAACTCCTTTACTGTAAACTCAACAGAGATGCGTGTGTGTCTTTGAAAGGTTATATATCTTTTTAAAGTTTTATGGTGAGCTGGCAGGTCCTCATAGCTTTAAGTTGTTTGATATAACTTGGAATGTCAATATTACAAGTTCTGGTTTGGTTTGAATTTAAACAATTTAGGTAACACTTAACAAGAATGTCTAATTTGTTCATAAAAATGCAATTGGTCATTGTTTATTCATGCTATTTCATAGTTATCAAAGTTGTTTCACGAGCTCCGCGGTAGACTTCTACTTGACAGTCAAAGCATCATTACGTCATGAAAGCGTGGACTCGGAATGGTTTTGTTGAGAAATTTCTTACAAACTCCTCTTTCCCGTGCATGTCTAGTCATATCCGTAAAATAAGAAAAGTTTCTCCGGCTACTTTGATGCGTGTGTGGTGTGGGAGTGCCATAGGTTTGTTGTTACAACGCTGTGCTGGAATTTATTTTCAAGAGAGATTAATGCATATAGCTTCAGTACCATCTTCAGGTAATCAGATTGAGATCCTTTCTATCTAAACTGGTTATCTCTTAAAGGGATAGTTCGGCCAGAAATGATATTTAACCCATGATTTACTCACCCTCAAGCCGTTCGAGACGCATATGTCAATCTTTTTTCAGACGAACACATTTTCAGTTATTTTAGATTTACATTATAACCACTGAAAGTTCTAAGACATTTTCTAAAATAACTGAAAATGTGTTCGTCTGAAAAAAGATTGACATATGCATCTCGAACGGCTTGAGGGTGAGTAAGTAAATCATGGGTTAAATATCATTTTTGGCCGAACTATCCCTTTAAAGGCAGAGTATGTAAGTTTCGCCGCTAGAGGTCGTTTATTCAAAACAAAATGAGCATGGAATCATGGGAGTTGTCGTCTTCACCTCCACAGCCGATGGAAAGCAATCTGAAGGGACTCGGGCAGAAATCAAGTTCATGAGTGAGCTAATGTATTAAAGTTTTATTAACGTTATTGTGTGGTATGAAGCAAAGCGTTCGTTCAGTGGCTGCTATGAGACGCTTGTTGCACATTGTAGTAAGCCTGATCGATTTCTGATTATGCTATATTAGCCACTTCACAAAGTTGTGTTGTCTCTGAGGCACGGTATAAGCATGTCATTCGCTGTAAATCAAGAAAAGGAGAGATTCAAACAATAAGACTAACGCGATTGTGCTATATAACAATGATTCGTTTTCTGTCAATAAAACATAATATTAAAGCATCTTTGGTGTTTCTATGGAAGTAAAACTGGAAATCAAGGGTAGCGTGGATATGGCGTCATTGACAGGCGACGCAATGACTTGGGCTGTTACACTGGTTAAAATAGCAGATTTTTCTGGATTTAAACATTGTTGGAAACATTTAAGATAATGCAAGTGCACTATTCAACAAATATATAGCACTGTTTTAGTAGTTTTGGGATGTTTTAATCCAACAATCTTACATATTGTGCCTTTAAGCCTAGTAGTAAATGTTTTATGAGCAGTAGGATAATCTCTTTCTCTCTCTTTTAGTTATGAGAATGAACTAGGAGTGTAACGATACCCTCGTGTCACGATTCGATACATATCACGATACTGAACTCACGATACGATATTATTGCAATACTCCAAGACATATGGTAAAAGATTAACAAAATTTACTGTTGATTAAAATGTTAAATTTTATATTACAATGGGTGTGGAAATTAATAGGCTTGGACTTGGTGCTGGTAACCCAATGTACAGGACAATAGTGACACCAGAATAAAAATATTCATAATTCTGAAGCTGAAAATACAGAATTATTTTAGACGAATATGCTTGCACTCTGTCACTGACTAGAAATACTTAAAATAATATAGGCCACTTTTTACTGGTAACATAAGACATTTGGCATTATCAGGACCCACAAATATTCTCCCATTACATTATTATACATTATATTAAACATGATATATAGTAGTTTAATGTAGTACTGACACTGAAACTCTGTAAACGTGAATTTTTTCTCACACAGAAATTTTTATTTTGGGTGAACTATACGCAATACATATTGTCACTATCCACGATACATATTGATGCAGTTTTGTATTGCGATTTATTGTGACACGATATATTGTTACACCCCTAGAATGAACCAAAACAATATACAACAAAAACAATGTTCTTCCGCAAAATGCATTCAATTCAGGTTTTACAGAACGACCATTAGCTCTAAGGAGGAAAGCGAGTGACTGATGCAATATCTTGGCTCATGGTCTTCAAACAGCATGTGTGTACATTTGAGATATTTTGAGGTGTGTGTGTGTGTATGTGTTTGGGGGTGTTTGAGGGCACGGGGGGGAGTAATACAGGCAGATGGCCTTTCCCTCCTCTCTCATCTGCTACAGTCTGGGTGCCAGATAATATCTCACACACACACACTTCTAAATGGAGGAGTGTGTGACAGTCATTCATCGAGCATGTGCACCGATTTGATCCTGTATTCTGCATTAGAATATGTTAGAAACGGAGCATGTGGTTACTTATCTTTATGTAAAGGGCATGAAACATTTATATCTCAAGGTTCTCATGGATTTCTGTCATAGCATTTGGTTAAATCCTGGCACACAAACATACTCTGATTCAGCTGAACTTTTTTTTTTTGTGTGTGTCTGGTTGGGGCTAGGTTTTACTTGGCATCAGTCATTACTCCAGTCTTCAGTAACACATGATCCTTAAGAAATCATTTTAATATTCGGAAACTTTTCTAATCATTATAAATTTTGAAACCGATTGTGCTGCTAAGTATTTTTGTGGAAACCGCAATTCATTTTGTTCAGGATTCTTCGGTGATTAGAAAGTTTAGAAATAGAAAGAACAGAATTTATTTGATGTTATGAATTCTGTCAGTTTATATGATCAATTAAAAGCATCTGCTGAAAAAAGTATTTCTTCTTTAGCAATCATTTTTTATGTTTGTTTCGTATACAGTACTCCATGTGGAAGTGGCTCTTATTTAAAATCAATATTTCTGTGAGCATTCAATCATGGCTATTGAATGTTGTACAGTGTTTCTGGATTTTTTGTGACACTTTGGACACTCAGTAGAAGACTAATATCATACATGACTTGCAGAAGTTTCACACACGCTCTTGCTCTCTCATTCTCACTTGCATCCTCCATCTCTTATTGTCTCACTAATTCACAAAAGATTAAACACACCCACATTACATTACGGCCATGGTCTTGTCAACACTTAGTTCCTTTATTACTTTTCTTTAATCCAGATTCACAGTGTTTCATAGCATGATATCTCAAGATACTTGTAAGCCTGTGGAGCCTTTTTACCTCCATACTTTTTGTGTCTTCGCTGCTCACTCAGTTAGCCTCTCTCTTTTCTCTCTGTCCTAATGACGGGGGTTGGGATTATCCTTCTCACCTGACTTTAAATTCCCAGTGTAATTATAATCCATGAATCCAGCTAATCTCAGTCCCACAGCTGGATGGACATCTCCAGTCCTCCTCAACACTTGTTGGGATGGCACTGAAAATTACACTCTGTATGTATAATTAAGAATATCTTTAATGTATGATCTATATAGCATACCACTAAAGCAATTATAATTAATTCCAGATGAAGTATAAATGAAATATCTATAAAAAAAACTGATAGAACCAGGTAATGTTTGTGTTTTGGATAGCCGTTGAGTTTAGAAAGTATAGACTATTCTAGACAATATTTTCTGAACACAATTACAACAGACTTAAGTAAGAAAGATGTGTACAATATTGCATCCCACATCTGCAGGCTGTCTGCACCTGGGTGCTGAGGCCACACACACACTTTTTCAGAAAATTAGTTTAACGTTTTACTTCTCACTGTGTGTGTGTGTGTGTGTGTGTGTGTGTGTCAGATATGGTTTTATGGAGGATGGTTGGGGTCTGTAATGATAAATTCCTTGTAGAAGCATGATTCTGGGTCACACGCTGCTGTTCTGCCTCCAGAGACCCACAGACACACACACTCGCAAGTTCATGCATGCCGGCACACATTAACTGCTGCCCCTCAGAGAGAACAGGAGAGAGTTTAAAGCACTTCCAGCTGCCCGAACTCACATGAACTATTCAGTACATCTCTGATTGACTCATTAATTGACTGATTTGTTGATTGGCTGATTGTAGACTTGCTAAATTAGTTCATCAATAATAATAATCATTAATATAATATTGTAAATTGACAATACATAATCTGTGGAGGTTATATAAATCTTATTATTATTATCACCAAGTGTCATAAATTGTGCGTTGCTGTCACGATATATCAGTTGTGTTTGTTAGTTTAGTTTTCATGGACTTTTAGTGTTCCTTTGTTTGAGTTTTCCCGCCACTCATCTGTTTCCATGGACACTAATCCTCATCACAGCTGTTCGTTGTTTAGTTCATCTCCATGTATATATTAGTTCCTCATTTTCACTCAGTGTTGGTCTGGTAAACGTTTAAATTAGCGTGTGTAGTTGCGTCAGTCTGAACATTATGTGCATTACTTTGTGGATTTTTATTAAAATCTGTGTTTTGAATCATCATCATTATCATGGTTGTTGTCGTCGTCACTGTCATCATCGTCATTGTTATCGTCTTTGTGTATTCCTGCACCCTTGCTGACAGCTGCCAGGCTTAACGTCAACCTGAACTTTCATTTGTAACCTTTTTTATTTGGGTGATTTTACATAATTTTGACAATTCTGACTTTTTTTCTCGCAATTCCGAGTTTATATCTCACAATTCTGAGAAGAAAAATCTGAATTGTAAGATTTAAACTCGATATTCTGCCTTTTTTCCCCTCAGAATTGCGACTTTATATCCAGCAATTGACTTTTCTTTTCTTTTTTTAGTTGTGATATAAACTCACACATATGAACTTATGAGATATGAACTCACATTTGTGAGAAAAAAAGTCAGAATTGTGTGATTTTGCCCCCTATGAACTGCATGTGTGAATATTATGTAGACCTATTGTTTAAATCAAATTCATGCATTAATAGAAGGGTAATCGTCACAGGTTTCATCAGTCCAGTCTATCTATTTAATGGCTTGCAACCATAAACGTCTGCATTTAGCTTCAAAGGGCGTCTTTTTGACGATGGTATGCTGTAAAAATTAAGACCTTTTTTTTGCTTTCCGATTCTGACATCCAAAGACATTTTTTCTCTTATTCCGTGCATCTTGCCCGTTGCCAACTTGCTCTGATTAATCATTCACAATACGACCTGTACCATGCATTAGGAAAGTAAATAGGGTCAATAGGTTTTGATTTCATGTGTACTTTAACATTTTGCCATTTAAAATGTAACAAACAGGACAATAGATGTGATTGTCTATCTGTTTCTGTTAGGTAGAGTCAGTAGTATTGAATCTCTCCACTAGGGTCCAGTGTGAGTCTGGATATCAGGCACATTCTGGTGATGTCATCTGTGCCTGACATAGACCTTTCCCTGCCATACCTCTGCTTTACATGTAAGAAGATTGTTGCAGACGGGCATTACATTTCACATTTTCAGCAAACACAGTGGACACTCACAAACAACATCAGCACTAATAACAAACAGACATCCAGACACAGTACTGACAGCCTGACACATCACTCACTTACAAACTGAGTGAAAATGCATACTTAAATATTGTATTGCTACATCCAGTCTGTGTTGGCATTTCGTCATGTAGGAGCGAAGCTCATTTATCTTTCTAGAATGTATAATTATGCCCTATTTCTGAAAGCATGGAAATCCTCCAGTGCCCATGGGTTTAAAGCAGGTGTAGCCCTTGTGAATACCTCTGTGTCTGACTGTATTTGAGAGAGAGAATGATGACTCTCATACACTCTCCATGATTGGCTGATGAGGTGGAGGTCATTGAGGGAAACCATCACCACGGTTACCGAACATCTTGAGCTCCTTCAGATCACATTCTCTTTCCCCTCCTCCTCTGTTGCCATAGCAACGCCACCATCCCAGAACGAGGAGACCTGTGATGCACCCCAAAGCATCATGGGATGCCTCTCTGCATAATCAAAGTGTGTGTGTGTGTGTGTGTGCGTGTGAATGCCTGTATGTTCAGATGCATGTCTACTGTATATGTCTACATGTTATACAGAAAGAATTCCATGAAACATGAAGCAACAGCGTACATAAATAATCACTGCAAAAAAATAAATAGTATTGCAGATGTGGTGTGTAACAGGAAATATGTCTAAAAGAAATATGTCTTTCAAAAGCATGTCCATGTCTAAAAGAAATATGTCTTTCAAAAGCATGTCCATGTTTCACACCCCAAATTAAAAGAAAAGAGCAAGAAATATTTTTTTTGCATAAATATAAAAATATTAAGATTTTTATTTTTCAGATTATAAATCTAATTTTCATTACCCTAATGCAAAAATATTTTATTATATATTATATTATAAACATAAATAGATCACTACAATATTTATATTATAGAATTGATAAAAAAAATACTGTGAAATATTATAACAATTTAAAATAACTATTTTCTGTTTAAAGATATTTTAAAATGTATTTGTATTAATTCTGTATATTTGAATTAAATAAATAAATTGTTAAATAAATACTATTATTTAAATTTGCATTTAAAATATCCATACATCATGGTAGCATTTCTTATACATTAATTTATGCTATTTCTTTGTAAAAAAAAAAGTAATTATCATTGAGAATGTTTTTATGAGATTCACCTTTAAAAAAAAAGTTTGTTGTTAAAATAATTCACTACTTAAAAAAAAATGTATATTAAAAATCTCTTGATACAAGCTATACATTTTATATGGTTAAATCTCAATAATGAACAAACACAAGAGTAAAATATTTTTTTGTTGTAAAATCAAATTGTCAATGCCAGTTAGCTCTCCATATGTTCACACAGTATGTGTCTGTCTAACACACAGCTCTAGGCCACTCCCCTTTTCCATAAACACATACTGATAATACACGGAAAATAACAAACACCCAACGGTACATTCAACTAAACAGTATATTCAAACAGACACTAAGATACACACAGTGCAAGCACAGTATGTAAACGACACTGTATAATGTGTGACACGCTTCATCCCTTTGTCAGAGGTACAGCTGGGGTGCGTGTTTACATGATGGTGCGGTGGCCCTAATACTGGGGGGAAATGCCCCCTAATCCTTTTTTAAGCTGCACCATGAACCCAGCATTCAGCCTAATAGACCGACCCCCAGCAGTCCTAAACACAGACGCTCTTTTTATTCAAAAAGGGAGTAGATAAGCATTCAGACAATACAAACCAGGCACATAAGGGTTTGCAGGGAGGGGGAGACTGCAGAATGGAGGGAAAGGGAGTCTGCCATAGTCCTATTTGCAAATGCATTAGAATCAGCTGCTATATTTGGACCCCCTTAACACCTCATATCACTATTCAAAAGACCCCCACCCTCTGTGTTCTGTGTGTATGACAGAAACAGATAGAGAGAGAATCAGAGAGGTAGTGGGAAAGCACATAAAACATGATATTTTGTCTGTGTTGAATGAAGATTGGAGCTGGTGCCCATTGGATAAATAGAAAGAGGGAGATCGTTTTGGACAGGATTGTGAACAGTCAAAGAAAACCGAGAAGTCGATTTTCTTTGACGCAGAAGGAGAGGTCAAGTTGTATAAGAGAAAGGAAGAACAGAGCAGGTTAGATTCAAAGTGACTTTGTATTTATTTTACTGTAGTACCGGAGAGCTTTGTATCCTTGAATCCGTACCCACACACACGTCAGGTGGAAGTGTGTCTTTGAGCATCCTGCTGCCAGGGCATTTTTTACACGTCACATGACTGAATGGCACCTTGCTGGCCGCAGAGCTAAAGAAGTAAGTGATCGGGTTTCTGTGGGACTGCAGGAAAAATGGCGGTGGAAGAGGCTGCTGACTATTTTTCCTCCGTAAGTACTCTACAAATATGACTGGAATGGTTGGGAAGTGTGTGTTGTTTTTAAATAGGTCTGTTGGGAATGGTTGGGAAAATGTAAGATTTGTTGGTTGGGGATGCTTGGGTCATTGTGTAAGAGACCCTGAAATGCTCTTGCTCTTTATCTGCTACACCTTGAGTCAGATTTAGTTTTTCAAACATTTTATTAACATATTTCTTGAATACATGATATATCTGACACCTTTGGTCATTTTAAACTCTCTGCTAGACCCTCTGCAGTTTAAATGGCGCAAAGTCTGCTCTATTGGTCTTGCTGGGCTCAGATTTCCAGATTTTGTTTGCAGAATCCTGCAGAGCTGAATGTCCTCACAGATATTAGAGAATAACTGTTTGTTTGGAGAGTGGCTCTGTTGTCTGTTGAGTTGTATCACATGCAAAAATAATATCTGCTTCATGTTTGTTAGTGTTAGTGTGGACATTCATGTTGGTCAGGCGCTCCAACTCTACCTTTGCTCTAGTGCTTTTTTACTGACCTTGATGCGTGTGTGCATGCATGGTAATATAAGCAGAGTGATTGCCGTGCTCACTACTGTTCTAGACCACTTTATCTATGTCATTTACCTAACAAAGCTTTATACTGTACATTCATGACTGAATGATTCTACCTCTTTAAGCTGTTGTGACTGTGGGTCTTCAGTTTTATTGTGATGCTGAGGTTGGAAAGACATTGCAGTCCTGGATTTGGATCTATCTATCTATCTGTCTGTCTCTCTGTCGTTCGGTCATATTGGCCATTAATAAGATTTAGATCTCCATCTACTTCAGCAGTAATGAATAGTGATACATTATGTCAAATATTTAACTCTTTAAGTTACTATTTCTTCCCCTTTAAGAGTCGCTGTGTGCATGTAATGATAGTTTTTATTGTGTTTTAGTTTCTTTTTCTTTTTTTTAAACAAAGTAGTTGTATAGATAGTTTGTTATCAGCCATAATATGAACTTTATTATTGACTTGGTATCGGTTTCTACATCGGTGCATCTGTACTTATAAACTTATAATATATATGGTGAATATTTTGATTTTAATTTAAGAACAATGGCTATGAATCAGTCACCAGTTGGTTTTAGGTATGTTTTAAAAATGGTTGAAGTGCGAATCAAAACGGACAGGCTGAAAAGGAGTGGAGGAGGGATTTTAAAACGAAACAATACCGGACAGCTTCACTTGTGGTCATTATGCCCGACCCAGATGGTCTAAACTGACCAACACCATTGCAAAACCAACCACAAGTGGTCCAATCCTGCTGTAAATCACAACATGTTTTGCATTGTTTGACTGTAGCTGCATATACTGATGCTGATGTTGTCTGTTCAAAGGACAGGCTTGTGTGTGTGTATGTGTGTGTGTGTGTGTGTGTAGTCACCCTGTCTGCAGCCACACTGACGGGTAGCTTTGTTTTTTGCCAATCATGCAGTATTCGAGCTCACTGCTTATCTAGGAACTGAAGAGACACTGGGACAGAGAGGCAGAGACTGGGGTATTATTGGGTCAACTATTTAAATGCTCGCTTTCTCTTAATCTTTTATGAACAACAGCTGTACGGACATTTTCATAAGCAGTGTCACATCATTTTAATCAGCTATGACCTTTTCTCTTCTTTCCCCATGTCTTCCTTTCAGTCCAGTATCTCTGATGTTTTAATAACATTTGTACCCTAGAGAATGTCTTATGTAAGATGTGTCTTATTGGTCACTGGGTGTGTGTTTGTGTGTCCGAAACTGTGTGTATAGAGGTAGCACAGAGCGTTTCCACTGTACCGTGTGTGTACTGTACATGCATAAAGTGTTCACCGGATTTCCCACAATGAAATATTGATGCTTAGTTGCTTACTATTTTAAAACAGAGAGGCCTTTCACATTGAGATGAATTATACAACGGGAGCATTTATAATGATTCAGAGCTCGACACTTGACACACAGGTTGCTAACACCAGTGTCACAGGGAAATATTTATGTACTTTTAATTTTGGTGTTGGGGGAAGTATATCAAAAACTGATCTTTGGTTAGTGCATGTCTGTGCATTACATTATAGTATAAACACCAAGAAACTGTAACATCAACCTGTAAATATAAAGATTTTTTTTTAGCATTTACAGGAAGCTACTTGTAAGACATGGCACCAGTTTATCAAAGCGTAATCTTTACACAATGCCAATTCATGACTTGTGTGTGTGTGTGTGTGTCAACAGTAGGACAGGACTTTTTTTGAGTTTGCATTCAGTCATACATTTTTAGCTAGTTTCTCACAACCTCCCACTGTTTTACTTACTGAGAAAATATTTATTCTCTGTGGTTACTGAAGTATGTAAGGTTTTGTGTAATACTAAAGTGACACAAAAGATGAAGGATCTGTTCTGATGGAGATAAATGTCTGAATGCTGTGGAAATTACCAAGGTCGAATAAAGAGTGTGTTCACGTTATGAGTGTTAAGGTTATGTAAAGATTAGAGTCAAATGTTTTATGGATGTTTTTGGTGTTCTGTGATGCTACTTTGTGGGTTGTATATGAATGTTTACATGTTTGTGCATTGTGTAAATGGTTTAAGATAGACTATGTTGTGTAGTGTTAATTTTCCTGTGTGTCCTTTATTCTAATGCCTTGCCTTGCCTTGCCTTGCCTAATGCAACAGACTTAAGCACTGGTTAGCAGGTTCGGCATTAGTTTACGCTTCAAAGTCTAAAGTTTAGGGTCAGTGCAAAGTTTTTGTTGTTGTTGTTGTTGTTGTTGTTGTATGAAATAGATTAATACTTTTAATCAAGGATGCATTAAATTGATCAAAAGTGACTCAAAATTCACAATTTTAACAGAAATATTAAGCAGCACAACTGTTTTCAACAGATAATAATAAATGTTTCTTGAGCAGCAAATCAGCATAATAGTATGATTTCTGAAGGATCATGTGACACTGAAGACTAGAGTAATGATGCTGAAAGTTCAGCTTTGCCATTACAAGAATAAATTACAATTTAAAACATAAAAAAAACAACAAAAAAAACAGTTGATTTATATTGTAGTAATAGTGCAACAGAATGTATTTTCAAGTGTAACAGTAACAATATTACTGTTATTACTGTATTTTTGATCAAATAAAAGCAGCTTTGGTGAACATAAAAGACTTCTTTCAAAAACATAAAAAAAGTCTTACGACCCCAGATGTTTGAACTTGTCACTGAGCAGCTTTTTTATCCAAAACTTTTATTAAACTTATAGTACAGAGAATCCCATCAGAGTAATGAAGGGTTAAGAGTCTTGCTCAAGGTCACTGTGATGATAGGACAGGAGGTCCTTCCTATTCAATGGCAACTCGTTCCTTGGATATATATATATATATATAAGTGGGTGTGGATGGGTGTTATTTTCCCAGACAGAATCCTCCAGGGAAGGAGTTATGGGTGACAAACTGGAAAAACTCATTAACTCAGAGATAAGAGGTGAAATCACAAAAAAGACCACCACACACATAAAATGTCCTTTCTCTCAGTCTTTTTTATTGTGTATGTGTGGGGCAGAATTAGTTTACCGTAAGCATTACCCTCTGAGCAAAGGCATCTCTTGCATGTGATTTTAATCCATCATTTCATACGGCACAGACTGTAAGTGTCTTATGATACAAGCGCACACACAGAAAATGGAGGTTCTCCCAGCAGAATAGGTCGAATAAATGGCTAGCTAATGAGCTTAGAGTTCATTATGAACTGTGAATCTCACAAAAGAACACTGTTACAAAAACACATCTGTCATTTTCTGTGCAATATGTTGAGAGTTTTTGTCACTAGATGAATGTGCATAAATGATCATTTATCTCTGTGATATGCCAGCTTGGCCTCTTCTTGTCAAACTCATATGAGTTACTTTTGGAAAGTGAACCTTTCTTTCCAGACCTTCTTGCCAACACACACACACACATTGATGGTAGATATGTGGAGGAGTTTGTCCTGGGTTTAGTTAGAACTAAATATAGCTGCTCATTTAGAGGAATTCCCCATGTGAGTGTGTCTCTGAGATAAGCCTGTCATATTCTTCATAAAAAAGAATGCGTGCTTATGTGTGAGTGAGGTAAACGCTACTGAAATTTTGCTGTGTGTCCTCTTCTGTCAACAGCAGTGTCCCTGAATCAAACTGAGGCTGACAAAAGAAGACACATTCACGAGGCACACGCATACAAACACATCGTATTTTCTCGCCAAATCATGCTCTCTTCCTCATATACGCCTGAGAAGAGAACTAATTCTGAGTGAGAGACTGAAAGATCAGAGGGAGAGTGGGCGGAAACCTGTGTCAGAATAATAGCTGTTATTTAGCGTTCTGTTGCGTATCCGTTGATGAGAGACCAGAGCTGTTTTTGGCTGGATTTTCAACTTGAACGCTGGGATATCAGCTCTGTGATAGACTGCCAATGGTTCTAGGTGTTCGGTGAAACGTTGATCCTCTGTCACGCTACAATCGTAGCTTCTCTGTAGGACGTTGACTTGTAAACAAAAGCTGATGTTTCCCTGGATGTGTGTATGTGTGTTTTTGGAGACAAATGGCACCGAGTAAAGATGGAGTTGGTATGAATTCTTTTAATTTCATTGCTTTTCAGTGAGCTGAAAGCTGTAAATATGTTTGGTTTGTTCATTTGACCTCAGTTGCCCTGGATTGAACCTTTAAGCCTGTCATCAGAATAATAAACTTCTGCATTTTCTCTAATTACTTGCAGCCGGACAGCAATGCCAGTTACCTGCGGGCAGCGAGGGCAGGGAACCTTGAGAAGGTCCTTGACTACCTGAAGACTGGTGTCGACATCAACATCTGTAATCAGGTATGAATTATTTCTGTCTCTATATGACAGGATGTAACAATATCGTTATCATTACTAAGAATGTTATTTCCATAAGTGCTGTTTTGTGATGCTGTTGGATGGTTGTACTGTACATTTTTACTGTTAGAATACACAGATGGTGTTCTTTATGTCTATATGACGTAGATAGTTTTGTTTTATTTTTTGGGAAGAAATTTATATTTTTATTCAGCAAGGATGCATTAAATTGATAAAGCATTAAGCAGTATATACATTTATAATGTTACAAAATATTTCTGTTTCAAATAAATGCTGTTCTTTCTATTCATAAAATAATCCAGAAGATAATGTACAGTATCACAGTTTTCCACAATAATATGAAGAAGCACAAATGTTTTCAACATTGATAATAATAAATGTTTATTGAGCACCGAATCAGCTTATTAGAATGATTTCTGAAGGATCATGTGACTGAAGACTGGAGTACTTGCAATATTTTACGATATTACTGTTTCTACTGAATTTTTTATCAAATAAGTGCAGCCTTGGTTAGCATAAGAGACTTCTTTCAAAAACATTAAAAAAACAAATTCTTGAATTTGGTGATATGAAGGATCTGAAAACAGAAAACTTTATGGATTTTTAGGATTTGCGAGTCAAAGAAATCAGTCTTTCTGATTCCCTCACAACATTTTGCTTAGAGATCAAGCTGTGACATTTTCCTTAAGTGATCTCTATCTATATATATATATATATATATATATATATATACACAGTGCAATGCATAAGTTAATACACCCATGCTAAAGTTGACTAAAAAGAGGAATAAAAAATCATATTTTGGAAATTGAACTTAATGCCTTAATTTAAAAAATTAGGAAAAATCCAACCTTTAAGGACACCAATTTTCTTTGTGAATGAATAATGTATCGTAAATGAATAAATGTTCTTCCTTAAAATACATGGTGCATAAGTTAGTACACCCCTATGTTAAATTCCCATAGAGGCAGGCAGATTTTTATTTTTAAAGGCCAGTTACTTCATGGATCCAGGATACTATGCATCCTGATAAAGTTCCCTTGGCCTTTGGAATTAAAATAGCCCCACATCATCACATAGCATTCACCATACCTAGAGATTGGCATGGTTTTATTTCAGTTAGCCTAAAAGCTAGTTTGATTTGCATTGCTCTCAATGCAAATCAAACTTTTTAAATTAAGGCATTAATTTACATTAATACATTAATACACACAGTATATATATATATATATAGATATATAGATAGATAGATAGATAGATAGATAGATGGTTATATAGATATAGATAGATGCACAGAAGTTTATGAATATGATATGTGGGTATATATTTCCATACTGGTCCAGGCTGGTTTGTATTGGTATGCTGCTGGTAACCATAACCATCCTGTTCACTAGGAAAACTTGCATTGTGTGTTTCAGAATGGGTTGAATGCATTGCATCTGGCATCCAAAGAGGGGCATGTGGAGGTGGTGGCCGAGCTGCTCAAACTGGGTGCCGACGTAGATGCAGCAACCAAGGTCAGTTTGACACACACACACACACACACACACACAGCTTGAGGAGATGTTTGTATCGGTGTTTGATATCACATGGTCATGTTCACACTGGGTATAAAAAGCCTCTAGTGCTGCATTCACTCTGCAGGAATGAAGTGTGTGTGTGGAGGTAATTTACAGGCCAGCGGAAACAACACCTCTCTGGCAAAGGGGACGGAATGGTGGTGGTGGGATGCCAGTGGGACAAAACACCCCTTTGGATGGGGTGACACAAACAGGTGGTAGAGGATTAATCATGATATGCCACTCATTCTCTCTCGCTGTTGTTTCTCTATCTATTCTAATCCAGAAAGGAAACACGGCGCTGCACATCGCCTCACTGGCGGGACAGACGGATGTGGTGAGAGAGCTAGTGACCAATGGGGCCAGCGTCAATGCACAGAGCCAGGTACACACTTCATACTCCACAAACACACTTTTAACTCTTTCCCCGCCATTGACGCCATTTTTGCTCATTTGTGAGAACGCTACCAATTACGAAATGATCCGGCTTTCCATGTTTTCAGTGTTATACGGTAGGGGCGCTATTACGTGTCTTCTGAAAGAGTACAGAACATCCGGATCAAAACACAGGCAAAAAAGAAGAAGAAACAAGCGATAAAAGCATTGCTTTTGCACTTTGTAGTCTTTAAAAAAAACTTGATTTTCTCAACTTTTTGTTCAAAATGTTGCTTTTTTATGAAACTTACCCACATTAAAGTATTGATAAAAAAATAAAAAAACAATACATAAAGCTAGAATAAAATAATTAGTTTTTTTAAAAGCAGAGGCTCTTTTTTTTTTTTTTTTGGATATATGAATATATTCATACTGAAAAATATTCTGGGGGCCATGAAAGTTTTGTGAAAATTATCAAAAATGCGGGCGATGGAAGGCAACTTTAAAATAAAAAATAAAAAAATTCTAGCAGGGAATGCATATGCACATGCACGCATCATTTAGTTGGATCAACCAGCTTTTCTGCAAGGCAGCGCACATACTCTCTCAATCTGTTGCTATTTTAGATGACCAGTCAATAAACACCCAAATATACACGCATTCACACACACACACACACTGCTTTGAACTTGAGCTCAGTAAGTTATGAAGGCCACCTACATTACTGGTGTGCCAGTAATAACAGGATTTCCTGCTCTGATCTCAACACAGTACATACAGATGTAAACACTCGAAAAATGTATTTTTTATAAATGCTACAGTTATGAAGTTAGTCAAGTGATATATTTTTATAATGACAGTTGTTTTACCCTTTCTCTGACCTTTAGAATGATCATGTTTTGCGGGGGAGTATGTCTACATGGTAGATTGAAATCTTTTTTGTTAAAGGAGCAAGGAAATTCCATTTTCAATCACATATTCCTTTTATTTTTAATCCAATGCTATTAGAATTACACATATATGCATAAAATGACATGAAATTGATTTTTGAACTCACAGCAAAAGTGCTAAGACATAGAATGGGTAAAACATGATGATGAAGGCAGATTGTGTCTGTGTCCCTGCTTGATGCTCCATCATCACAAAGTATTGCTCTCTCTTTACCTGCACTGTCAGCATCTCTGTGTTGCCATGGGAACAGGGTCACTTAGGTTAAGGCGGGGGGTGGGGGTGGGGGTGTAATGGGGTCTGTCCTCTCTGGGGAAATCTAAAAAAAATATTAAGAATGACAGAGTTGCCATGGTAATCTGTATGTCTAGTTACAACATCAAGATATTTCTTATTAAGAAATTCGAAATAAAAATGTTCACTTCTGATTGATTTTTCTTCGCCGAGAGGAGGGGGTGGGTTGCTCAGCAGAGTGTAGCTGGGGTAAACAGCGTGTCTATGAAACATTAAATTTGGTGCATTTCAATTAGAGTCTCAGGTCTGCTTTTGATGGCTTTTAAAACATTTGTTGTTTCAGTTCATATATATTACAGGGCGCATCACATGGGTCTAAAAATGCTGTGAGGCTTCTGAAGTGTTGTTTTGGGAATAGTTTTAATGCCAAGGTCATTTTTTAAATGGCAGCTTGAAATATAGGTTTTGCAATAGTAAGGTAAGACTAAGATAAATAACGGGAAAAGGGAAAAGAGTGAGAAAAATACTGACTGACTAATGATTCAAATGTACAGTATTACATTAATGTAATGTTTTTTCAGAATGGCTTTACCCCACTGTACATGGCCGCACAGGAAAACCATTTGGATGTGGTGCGCTTCCTCCTAGAGAACAACTCCAGCCAGAGCATTGCTACAGAGGTTTGTGTGTGTGTGTGTGTGTGTGTGTGTGTGTGTTTGAGTGTTTTTGTGGGTGTGTGAGTCTTTTATTGATTATTGAGGTGAGCCTGGGTGACCTTGAGTTGTAAGTGCTTTCTGCTTGCCTCAGTCCTCCTCCCCACATCTCTTTTTCTCATACACAGAATATATACATATACACACACACACACACACACACACACACACACACACACACACACACACACACACACACACACACACACACAGCTGGGAAAAATTCAATAAAATCAAGAATCTGGGATTTGTTCTCTTGAACCTTTATTTAACTGACAAATGTAGCAAGAAAATATTTCCAATGTTTTCACTGACCAACTGAAAATGTATGGCCCATCATAAAAAGGAGAATCAGACAACGGCGACCATTGTCTGTTGATCAAATGTCTTACATCAAGCGAGATTGGGTAAAAAATTCCACTTGCAAACTTCAACATTAGTATCCTCAATTCCCAAATGATTAAAAAGTGTAATTAAAAGGAAAGGTGATGTGACACACTGGTAAACATGCCTCTGCCCCAACTTTTTTGGAGCTTTGTTGCAGCCATCAAAATAAAAAAATATATATATTTACAACATAGTTATTTTGGTCAGTGAAAACATTGGGAAATTTTTCTTTGTACTTTTGTCAATTAAAAAAAAGGTTCAAGAGAATTAACAAATCACATATTGTAGATTTTTATTGCATTTTACAAAATGTCCCAACTTTTCTGAAAATAGGGTTGTGTGTATATATATATATATATATATATATATATATATATATATATATATAGTACTGTGCAAAAGTCTTAGGCATGTAAATACCCCCCCCCCACAGTACTATATATATATATAAAATGGTAAAAGTTTTGGGGTCGGTAAGATGTTTTCATATTTTTTTAAAGAAGTCTCTTATGCTCACCAAGGTTGCAGTAATTAGATCAGAAATACAGTAAAAACAGTAATGTTGTGAAATATTATTGCAGTATAAAATAAATATATAAAAATGTAATTTATTCCTGTGATGGCTGAATTTTCAGCATCATTACTCCAGTCTTCAGTCACATGATCCTTTAGAAATCATTCTAATATGTTGATTTGATGCTTTAGAAACATTTATTATTACCACTGCTGAAAACAATTTCTCTGTTTGGAATTTTTGTGGAAACTGCAATATATTGATAAATAGAAAGTTTAAAAGAACAGCATTTATTGAAAATAGATTTTTTTTTGTAACATTATAAATGTCTTTACTGTCATTTTTGATCAATTTAATGCATTCCTGCTAAATAAGAGTATTCTTTAAAATAGTTTACTGACTTCAAACTTTTGAACAGATGTGTATATATTATGAAACAAAATACAGTAATATATGTAAACTAAGGTATATGAATTGATAATCAGGCCTGTTTGTTGCTCTTCCTCTCTTTAGGATGGCTTTACACCGTTAGCGGTAGCCTTGCAGCAGGGTCATGATCAGGTGGTTTCTCTGTTGTTAGAGAATGACACGAAAGGTAAAGTCCGTCTGCCTGCGCTCCACATTGCAGCCCGCAAGGACGACACCAAATCTGCAGCTCTGCTTCTTCAGAATGACCACAACGCGGATGTTGAGTCCAAGGTCTGTCTGAAAGTCACTTATTTTCTTTAAATCCCAAAGTTCTTACTGAAACTGCACCATCCTGGTCACATATATATACTCCTCTACCACCCACACACTCTCTTGTGCACACACTTACTTTCACACATCTTTTTTTCTCATATTTTTTAATGTAATTAAGAGTACCTCACCATATACTCTATATGTTTTGCTTTTAAATGTGATTTTAGGTGTTATTTTGTCCTTAAAAACACTCGTAAACACTTTATTTTGATAGTCCGCTTTAGGCATTCCACTAAGTTTAAGTAACTTTGCAACTACATGTCAACTACCAGTCATTAGAGTATTAGTAGACTGTGTGCTTAATATATGCTAACGCTTTATTGTGATGCTCCCCAACAGACATTCCACTGACTATAAGTAACTTTGCAAATACATGCCAACTTATTCTACTTGCCTTAACCCTAACCTAATAGTCTACTAATACTCTAATGAAAGTTAGCTGACATGTAGTTGCAAATGAATGAAAGTTAGTTGACATGTAGTTGCATAGTTACTTATAGTTAGTTGAATGTCTAAAGTAGACCATCGAAATAAAGTGTAACTAAACACTCACCCACACTTAGTCCTGTCTTTAGATACATGTGACATGTCCTTCGTTTACCTGTCAGTGTTCACTAACTGCCCATTCTTTCCTTTCCTCACATCTCAACGTAGATGATGGTGAATAGAACAACAGAGGTATACCCATGATAAACATTAAGCTGTTGACCCCCACCTCCACCCCCTGCTTTGCCTAGAACACCCCCTAGTGTTGCCCCCACCCTTGTTGTACCATCTCTATTTTCGTATCATTTCCTGTTTTCTCTTCTCTTATTTGCTATGTGGGGATGGAGGAATGAGACAATGCTTTGGGTGGAGGGCTGAAGCATGCTTTGATTTCTGCAGCTATGGGCCGTGGTTCCACATCTCAACATGCAGCTTTCTGATTGGTTAAAGGGTTTTATCAGTGGTTGCTGGTAATGATGTTGATAGTGGTGAATATAAACTGTTGGTTCAAGTGTTTCATTTTTTAGAGCCCTTTGATCTGAGATACTGCTGTTTGTAGAGAGATTTTCTCGAGGTTAAGAACCCTCAACATGTGGAGTAAATAAAGCACAAGATCTAGAGGCTGTCTGACTGACGTGTAAAGCAACCAATCACAGTTCGTTTTTTTCTGTGTCATGTTTAGGGGTGTGAAAATGTAACGTCGATCTCCCTACAATAACAGACTGGTGTGTAAAACTCTTGGACGTATTTTAAAGCGCCTATGCCACAAATTTTACATGCTTCACATACTTTTGAAAATCCAGCGTTTAGTTGATCCTGATAAGCGCTCATCGTCACAGTTGTAAACACGACGGCGCTCTACCTCCACGAGGGGTTTTGGCGTCACAGCATCTTTGTTGCATGACGGACCGTTAAAGAACACCTAACACAGTTCTCCCGGACATACTGTAGAATTCAACCAATCAGATGACGAATTCGAAAATCCTGAAGTGTTTCCAGTTAAGTGTGCCATATGCATCAGACGTTCAGACAGCGGTAGGCTGAGACTAGACATTACCTAGGTCAAACATTTTAAGATCGCATGATATCAAAATTGGAGCTTTTTCGTGGGTTTAGTCACAAAAATAACTTTAAGCAGATGCACATTAATTTAATTTAATTTAATTTAATTTAATTTAATTCTCTTTTAAAGGAAACAGGCCAAAATATTGATATTGTCCTCCAAAATGTTGATTCGGTCTGGATTTGGTTGTGCTAACATTCTGTTTTCTTTTCCAACCATCAAACCATTTCATGGGGTTTTTAAAGCTACACTGTGTAGGATTTTCTCCCATCTAGCGGTGAAATTGTTTATGACTACCAACTGAATATTACTTTCTAGCCGCTCCCATTCCGAGGGCGTTTTAACTCCTACGGTGGCCGTATTATTTCAAATCTGCCGGTAGTCGCGAGTAATCTCCCCCTCGCATTCGTCACGGCGCCACTGAGTGTAAAAACGCGAAAGGCGAAGCTTGAATTCCCAGGTATGTCCCTCTTTGGCTAATGTATTTTCAAGATGGAGGCGCAACATGGCTGCCGCCATTCGAGCGACTCGCTCGTATGTATTCTAAATGGCAGATTCTATGCTTACGAGAATACTTGATTAGTCGGTAGAAGTAATTACACATTAATGAGTACATATCATTTTGAAAGAACAAAGTTTTTTTTGCAAATAATCAACTTAAAAAATTACACAGTGTAGCTTTAAGGAGTATATCGCTTTTCATGTCTTAAAAGTCAAGCAATTAAAAACATTTAATATATTCTTATGACAAATAAGAATCATTGCAATACAGTAATTTGGACTGTGTGAAAACATTTATAAAGTTTGTGAAAGTCCATCTGGCCTTTTGGAGATTCAAAGAGAAGTCATTAGAATGAGAGTATTACATAATGCAAAGGTCACTTCACTGGCACATCCTGCTACTGTAGAAGTGAGAAAACGGTAAAATTTTAAGTTTGACCTTTTAAATAACTTTTATTACTAACTGGAAGAAGCATGTTGTTCCAACATTTTTCACTTGGTTTGGCTGTGAAAGAGGAACCCGGCTGGCCAGCTACAGAGATGAGACGGTCTGTCAGTTTAGTCCTCCTCCCTGGGGCTTGTGCATGGGCCTTTAGACAAAAACTCCCTCGGTTTCACTTAAACAGCTGGAAATCTAGCTGTTTAGGATTGTTGCAATGTTGCAAAAAGAATCTGCACATGTGCATGGTCAGGTTTGCCCACACGGCAAGCAACAGCAGTTTGACTGTGTAGATTTATATTTCACAGTTTTGCATGATAGAGAGCATTGCCAAATTGCAAACAAAAACATATGGCTAAAGTCATATTCCTAATGTACTCATTCCAGTATAATTATCTACATAAACATTTAAAGGATTTTCTGAGGGAATAGAAATTTGAATGCATTGGTCATGATGACTTTATGGTGATAATCTGAGAATAGGTGACAGTATGTGTTGTCTCTTGTCTCTGGTTTATTAGTGTGCAACTGGAAATGTTTAAACCCCTGCTGTTTTTCCATTCACGCCTGTGGCTAAAAATTGCAATAATTCCCCTCAAAATGGGTGGAGCCCCGTTCCCTTGGAGATGAGAGCGCAAACAGAAGGGAAGGGCTATGCTGAGAACCACCTGCTTTGTGTCGGATTATTGGCTAATTGAGATGGAAATCTCCATGACTGGAAGGCCTTTGCTGCAATGCAGCCTACAAGACACCTCCATCTCGCCTTGACAACTGCGTCTCATATTCAAAATGTTCTTATAGTCCAAAAATAGTTGATGTTTTGATATAACTCTCAGATCCAGACACTCAGATCCAGTTTCTATTGAAGAATGTAGTGAATACAGTATAAATAGCTAAATCTTATTAGCCTTTGTAATATGACTATATAATTTCGTTTAACCATTAAAGAGAAGATAGTATTTAGTAGCAAGAGGATTTTGCATATACATTTTTCTGTAAAAATTTGACAAGTTGTCTTGAACACTCAATCGCTGCGTCCGAATATGCCTACTTCCATTCTATATAGTAGGTGAAAAACAGTATGTGAGCCGAGTAGTATACGTACAAATTCATAGTATTCATAAAACAGTAGGCGAAAAATACCTACTTCCTCTGGTGAGATTCTGAAGTGTGCATTTGATGGACACTTACACTATCCCATGTGTCCACTGGAGATACTATATACAGTAGAACATACTTTTTTAACGGTTGCAAAGTACGTTTCAAACCAAATGTGGTTCCTACTATATAGAATGAGAATTCGGACGCAGCAACTGTCTTTAGATAATCCCAAACACAATGCAAATGTCTAGGCATTTGACATAAAAAGTGCAGGTAATTTAATGGACTGAAAGTAAAAAAAATTTAACCATTCTGTTCTGTGTCTTTTTTTTTTTCTTTCTTTTTTTATCAGAGCGGTTTCACTCCTCTTCACATTGCTGCCCATTATGGGAACATCAACGTTGCAACACTACTGTTAAACAGAGGAGCAGCAGTGGACTTCATGGCAAGGGTAAGCTTTAGTGGACAATGATAACAGATTATAGGGCAAAAGGTTCCCCATAGTCTGTTTAAATCTTCTCTTAAATCTTTCCAAATTATTTACTGAGTTCAGTCCACACATTTATAATAGGATTTTCAGGTGCATTGATTTCCATTCAAAATGCAGCTAGACCTGGTTTCAGTTTGATCGTGGACATGCAGTTCCTCTGAGCATCAGACGGGGCAGTATTGCATTAATGTTGCTTACAGAATTGTAACCAGACTGAAGCCTAAAATGCTCCATAAGTGCTTTGATGAATGAGCTAAATGATCTGCCTAAGGCTCTTTGTGTGCACACATGCTCACATGTATGTGTGTGTGTGTGTGTGTGTGTGTGTGTGAATCTGCCAAATGCCCTACCAACTGAAAGCTCTAAACTGTCATATGGCCGGCACAGTCCAAACAAGCGCATGCATGAATCTACTTCAGCTCGAGGGTCACACAGACACAATGCATCTCATATGCAGTTCAGGATAATGTGTATGCTTCCATAAAACTATTATTATTATCATTATTATGATTGTTATATTATTATTTTATACATAGTTATGTAATTTAGATCCTCTGTGAAGTCTGATTGTGACTACATCTTTTGTACCCGCTGTGTATCTTCTGATGTTTGTGTGGGTCGCATGCAGAATGACATCACTCCACTGCATGTGGCGGCTAAGAGAGGAAATGGAAACATGGTGAAGTTGCTGTTGGACCGAGGATCAAAAATTGATGCCAAGACCAAGGTAATACACACACACACACACACACACACACACAAATGTTTTGAAAGAAGTCTTTTATGCTCGCCAAGGCTGCATTTATTTGATCGAAAATACAGTTAAAGAAGTAATATTATGAAATATTATTACAATTTAAAATAACTGTTTTCAATTTTTTCATAAAAAACACTATTCCACGTTTCATAATCCTTCAGAAATGATTCTTTAAAGAAAGCGAAATTCAACTCTTTTGTAACATTACTGTCATTTGTGATCAATTTAATGATCATTAATGATTATCCCCCCCAGGAATAACAAGAAGAAATGACGTTGCCTGAATGAATCTGTACTTCAGTGTACTTTACCTTAAGGAAAATGTCAGACAGCTTCTTAGGACATTCCTACAGTTATATATAGAAAGTCATTTTTGACCTTTTACCTCAGGGATGTCTCAGATGAGACCAAGTTTCAGAGAACATTATGCACCTTGTAAACATGTCAAGTTGTCAACAGTTTGTTACTTATTAGCTTAGAATTCCTAAGGGCGCACAATTCAATGATTCAATTATATATAGTCTTCAGTGCAGGCACATAAGTAACGTAAGACAGGCAGGCAAGATCCAATGAAGTGTAAAATGCAGTACATTGAAATGAATAGCTTTGCAAGAAATATCAAACAGGTCAGCATGTACTGTAGTGTCAGTGGAGCATCTGAAGGTGCTGAGGTTTGTCTGTGGTATCAGCTGTTCTTAAGAGTATGATCTCAGAGGGTACAATTTAATCTAATCCAACATTTTATCTTTGTGTTGGCCTGTACATGTATCTGTGTGTGCTTATTATAGGATGGTTTAACCCCATTGCATTGCGGTGCACGAAGTGGACATGAGCAGGTTGTTGAGATGCTGCTGGACAGGGGAGCTCCCATCTTGTCCAAGACGAAAGTAAGACATCTACTTTTTTGACCCCACATATTATTTCCCCCCACGTTTGTGTGTGAATGTGGATATGCAGGTGTGATTGCTGGTCTACCCATAATTTCTGGCCATGCCTAAGACTGCCCCCATGTGGCCAATATTTCAACAGAAGCAACAACATATTTATCAGGCCCCCTCTCTCTCTCTCTCTCTTTGCTATCATTTCACCATATATTGTGGATTTAGGTGCCAAAGCAGGAGGGATTTCCTGTCATACTTACATACTTACTCAAAATGACTGACTTAACGTAAATGCATCAATTTCTTCACATAGTGTATGAGCTTTTTTTAAACATTGGCCCTCTTTGCACATTTGATATTTTTATGGCTATCCTGCAGGTTTTGTGTAGAACAGTCCGTTTCAATATTTAGCTATGGTATAGAAGTAATCCAGTCAGTTTTGTAGAGAACAGTTAAAGGTGCATTGAGTGGAGGGTCTATGAAAACTATGTTTTCAGTGGTGTATAAAGACCTTACTTACTTACCTTACTGGCATACTGAATAATAAAATTCATATACTCCTTTGAATTTGTTTGCATTAAAAGTACTCAATAACATGATGCACCATTATGTTTTTATTACCTTAGAATGAGCCATTTCTATCTACATACACCGCGGGTCCCCTTACATTGAAATATTCATTGTCCGACACCATGTTTCTACAGTAGTCCTTAACAGACATACGCGTTTCGTCACTATGTTGTTCTTCGTGCAAAGAAGCTAGCTAAAGTCAGCGAATAAAATACTGACACAACGATGAACAAGTAACAATAATATTCGCAATAACAAATGGTTTTACTGAATAATTAAGTTAACATAATTTCTTAATTTATCTTTGTAAAGAAACCTCATTGCTTAACTGGCTGCTCTCTGCTGTCTCAGACGACGACTTCTTTTACTGTTGGCCACCGTAACTTCTGTTGGTTGCAATTCGTAACCTCACCACTAGATGCTGCAAAAAAAATCACACACTGCACCTTTAAAGGGATACTCCACTTTTTTCGGAAATAAGCTCATTTTACATCTCCCCCAGAGTTAAACAGTTGAGTTTTACCGTTTTAGAATCCATTCAGCCGAACTCCGGTTCTGACGGTACCACTTTTAGCATAGCTTAGCACAGATCATTGATTCTGATTAGTCCAGTAGCATTTCTTTCAAAATGACCAAAAAGTTTCAATATTTTTCCTATTTAAAACTTGACTCTTCTGTAGTTAAACCGTGTACTAAGATCGACGGAAAATGAAAAGTTGCGATTTTCTAGGCTGATATGGCTAGGAACTACTCTCATTCCTGCGTAATAATCAAGGAACTGTGTGTCTGTACCATGGGTGCAGCAGGCGTAGTGATATGACGCAGCGCCTAAAAATAGTCCCCAGCTCAGTAACTTCTTCCAACGTGACCGGGACTAAGTTTGTTTAACCTATTAGACCTATTTTCAGGCGCTGCGTCATATCACTACGCCTGCTGCACTCATGGTGCAGCCGCACAGTTCCTTGATTATTACGCCGGAATGAGAGTAGTTCCTAGTCATATAGGCTTAGAAAATCGCAACTTTTCATTTTCCGTCGATCTTAGTACACGGTTTAACTACAGAAGAGTCAAGTTTTAAATAGGAAAAATATTGAAACTCTTTGGTCATTTTGAAAGAAATGCTACTGGATTCATCAGAATCAATGATCTGTGCTAAGCTATGCTAAAAGTGGTACCGTCAGACCCGGAGTTCGGCTGAATGGATTCTAAAACGGTAAAACTCAACTGTTTAACTCTGGGGGAGATGTAAAATGAGCATATTTCCGAAAAAAGTGGAGTATCCCTTTAAGGGTGTTGTCACACTTACCATTGTTCGGTGAATTTCCGCAGTCGAATACGGTAATTTCAAATGGAATCCAGGCGATCAGGAATTTCGCTAGGGGGTGAACGTTTTCCCCAAGCAGATTTCACGTAAATTCATTCCGTTGGTCATGCAAATTCTCTGCTTTGACCAACAGACAGCTTCTTGTTTTGAAAGTGACTTCTTTGTGAGCTGTGCTTCATAAATTGCCACTTTATTGACAATAGACAGTGGCCCTTTTTTTGCAGTGGCCTGCACCTTTATTTTAATTGATCATTAGTGGTCGACCGATCAAGGCTGGTCAAGGCTGATTATAGTGGCCAATATTTGGCATTTTTTAATTATCGGCAATGGCCGATAAGTTTTTCGTTTTGGAAAATCTTTGTGTTCATATTCATGTCATATTCACTGTGTACTGTATGAACATTTACCTTTACTGCCCTTTATTTGAGAAAATATGATTCCCAATGCACACAATCGTACCAGCTTACTTCCTTTGTAGTCATGTTTTACAAATCTTTAAACTTTTTCATTTTAGTAAATATTATTTAAAATAAATGTAACTTTCATTGCAGCATGGGTTTATTTACTATCTGTAAATTAAATAGTGTGATGTGATATAATTTATATTGGCTGTATATTGGCCGTCGGCCACCTTGCTCTAAGACATCGGCTTCTGCCATGAAAAAAAAATCTGTATTGATCAACCACTATCTATTAATCTTGTTAAATGCTATTTTTTGGTTTACCATAGAACGGTCTGTCTCCTCTGCACATGGCGACCCAAGGGGATCACCTGAACTGTGTCCAGCTGCTCCTCCAGCACAATGCCCCCGTGGATGATGTCACCAACGATTACCTGACGGCACTGCACGTGGCCGCTCACTGCGGACATTACAAAGTGGCCAAAGTCATCGTTGATAAGAAGGCCAACCCTAACGCTAAAGCCCTGGTGAGAGCAGAGGGAAAAAGAGAACCATACACAATCAAACTCATAAAATACCTTCTCGCTCTTTCCTTTTTCTCTCTGCATTTCTTTCTCAGGGTGACATGGTTAATTTTCCTCTGTTACCAGATGCAGCTGTATGAATGCTAATCTCTCACTCCACAATACACAGCTGAGCGTGTTGCCATAGTAATTCTGAGACATTCTGATGACAGTTTAAAAATAAATCTGAACCTCAGAAATAACTTGAAATGAACAAGATCACAAAGCTTTATTAGTGAATGCCATGGGTTCATTCAACCAAAAGGAGGTTTTTGTGGGTTTTGTCTCAGTCAAGCAGAACATGTTTATGTTCACATCAACAGAACGGTTTCACACCTCTTCATATTGCCTGTAAGAAGAACAGAGTAAAGGTGATGGAACTGCTGCTGAAACATGGAGCATCAATGCAGGCAGTCACTGAGGTAAGAGAGAGATATGATGATTGAACTTTCATCAAAAACATATGTGATGCGATATAGTGCCATAAAAGCACTAGAAATGTATTGTCTAGTTTTGAAATGAGTTTAATGTTCATAGTTTTAGATATGTTTCTAAAATGTAATAGCACATTATAGTTAGGTTTTCATATTTCATATTTTTATTGTTTGTAGTCGGGGTTGACGCCTATCCACGTTGCTGCGTTTATGGGTCATGAGAACATAGTGAAACAGCTCACACATCACGGAGCCTCACCCAACACCACCAACGTGGTACGTTTCCTCTTTTAGTATAGAGTCACTCACAGACATATATTCTGTGAAATATAAAGGTGATTTTTTAAATATGTATTTCTATCATTTTAAACATTCTATCAAACACACAACTTTGTGTGTTAGTATATTGCATTTTGCCATCTCAATCTAAATTAATACAAAAAAATAGTTAATAAAAAATGTATATCATATTTTATGTGATGGGGTGGACATGTTATATTTGATTAATCTTGTCAAGCATGAAAAATGGCTTAGCAAAGACTCATGATTTCACTTCCTCTTTTCTGTTTTGAGGTGGATATTTTTAGATAAAAATATATGTACAGTATAATATATATGTATATATATATATATGTATATGTATATATGTGTGTGTGTGTGTGTGTGTGTGTGTGTGTGTGTGTGTTATTTATCTGAATGAGAAGATCAATACAAAATGTAATCATGGAAAAGTTTTGGTTGATAGCAATTTTTTTTTTAAATATATATTTTAGTAGAATTTTTATAATTGGCTATACTGGCATACTGAATAATACAATTCATACACTCCTTTGAATTTGTTTGCATTAAAAGTACTCCATAACATGAATAATATTGTTATATAATAAGTTTATAACTCATTTTTAATTAATATATTAAAGCTTGCAAATCACATGCACTTCATCAAATGTTCTGGGCACAAATGTTGTATTGTAGAGAGGTGAAACAGCACTGCACATGGCAGCAAGGGCCGGCCAGGCTGATGTTGTCAGCTACCTGCTACAGAATGGTGCTAAAGTGGACATCAAAGCCAAGGTGAGACACACACACACTCACAAGCTCAAATTTGAATAAACCTCTGTCCACATCCCACCACATACATGATTAGAACATGACAGATGATAAATGTGCTTTGCAGTTTTGCCTCTCATCTCATCTCTCTCTCTCCCACTCTCTATTTCCATAACGACAATTTCTAGGATGACCAAACAGCCCTGCATATAGCTAGCCGTCTGGGAAAGTTGGATATTGTGCAGCAGTTGCTTCAGAAGGGGGCACTTCCCAATGCTGCCACCACCTCCGGCTACACCCCTCTCCACCTCGCCGCCCGGGAGGGCCATCAGGAAATAGCAGCTCTCTTGCTGGAGCAGGGAACCTCCCTCTCTGCAGCAACTAAGGTGTGTGTGTGTGTGTGTGTGTGTGTGTGTGTGTGTGTGTGTTTGTGCTGTATGCCCACACACAGTGGGGTTCAAACATCTGAGACTGATCAGATGATTCAAGCTGACTCTGTCATGAGAATCCTTTTCACTGTTTTTTGTTCTCTTTCATGGCCATATATACATCCACAGAAAGGATTCACTCCCCTGCATGTGGCTGCAAAGTATGGGCAGTTAGAAGTTGCCAATCTTCTACTGCAGAAGAAAGCTGCACCAGATGCAGCAGGCAAGGTTGGTGAACATATGCATACATCATTGCACATTTGTATAGTGATGCAACATTTATATGAGTCGCCTTGTGCATTTCATAATACAGCTTGGTCTTACCCCAAAATGTTCACTTGATGTGGACTTCACTTGAGCTTGGCAAAGTCCATAAAAGCCCAAAATTTAGGCACTGGTAAAATTTAATATTATATTGATAATAATATAAATATAATGAAATATTTACATTTGAAATGTTTCTTGCAAAAAAAACAATTGGTCAGAATACTTGGCTACTTCTGAATGGCCTTCAATGGAGAAACCTGCTTTTTGTAGCCAGATGGTGTAGTTACAACATCTACCAGCAGGGGCTAACTGGGCCACAGTAACCAGCCAAACCATGACGCCTTAAACCACAAGGACAGAGGGCGTCATTTGGGACAGGACCTTCATTTGTCTTCGTCTGTTCATCTGTGTCAACCTTCCTCCAAATGGTTCCTCTTATTATTCTTGAACTACAAAGTATAACTGTCATCCACATAACTAGATTTATTGAGAGACTCATAGAGCTGACGAGTCATTACGTCAATTGTGCTGTCATGAAGGTCTGGTTTCCTTAACAAAGATTAAGCTTCTTAATACGTACAACAATAGTATACAGATATACAGAAATATCACATAGAAGCTTAAACTGTGTTAAGGAAAGACACACCCATCCTGTGGAAGTCTTTTTTTTAACTTCATATTATGTGTCAGCTCATTGCCGCTTGCTTAATATGGAGGCCCAAACCTGCAGAAATTATAAATAGATATATAGTAATAATAGGAAAATAAATAAATGAAAAATGACTTGATAAAACAAATATCCTTTTGAATTAAATGTAATCCTGAATTTCTTTTTTTATTACTTTTTTCACTGAGAAAACCTTGCCAATCCAGGGCCGCATTTCCCCCAAGCATCGCAAACCTAGGTTCAAATAAACCTAGTAAACCTAGTCAAGATTTCCTCTGTGATTTACACAAAAACAACAACTAGAAACCAACTGGCCTTGATGACAATGTTGTAAGGAAGGATCACATTAGTTGCTGGCTTCAGCTTCGTGTTTCTATTTCTGGAAAACCGTGGTCACTACAAAATAATTCGACGTAATGCAAACCGGTGAAAATAACTTACAACTCCCGTCGCAAACTCCGAAATCGCTTAAGATCTTCTAACGCTTCTATACGTGAGCTCTCAACCAATGATGCACTGGAGCTACGCAAGCTTCCCTCATTTACTTGTTGCGCACAGATAAATAAATAAATATAAATACTTGTGGGAATAAATAGATATAAAAATAAAAGAATGCATAAATAAATGAAAAATAAAAAGTATAAAAAGAAAGAAAGAAAGTAATAAAGAAAGAAAAAAGTAATACAAAAATAAATTCACGATTAAATAAAAATAAAAATGAATTATAGTTGTCTTAAGTCATTTATTTTTAAAAAAAAAAAATTAATTATTTTTTATGCATGTTATATATTATACATGTTATATATTTATTTATTTTTAATTTCTGCTGGTTTGGTCCTCCATAATCTTAATGTGGTTTGCTGGGATTTCTTCCCTCTTAACCTTAACATGGTGTGTGTGTGTGTGTGTGTGTGTGTGTGTGTGTGTGTGTGCGTACGTGTGCGTGTGTGTGTGTGTGTGTGTGTGTGTGTGCACCTATGTACTGTATGTGCTGACATGCATGCGTGCGTCCAATGTTTGTGTGTATGTGTGTTGCATGCTGGCGTGGGTGCTTGTGGTCGTGTTGGGGTCTGTGTGTATATTGTAGACTGGGTTAACACCGCTGCATGTGGCTGCTCACTATGATAATCAGAGAGTGGCTCTGTTACTGCTGGACCAGGGAGCATCTCCTCAATCTGCAGCGAAGGTATGAGATTGGGTTGCTGGATTAACCCTTCCATGCTGTTTACCAAAACTATTACTGACCCTACATACCAGATCACATCTGAAGAGTTACTACGTGCTGTTTGTGACTTTCTTGCCATGTTCAAAGCACATTTGTAGAGGATGTCATGAAGGCTGAAAAGTTTGTTAAATTGCATAAAATCTGATTAACTTTAAGCAAAGTAAACTAAACTCACTCAAACTGCATGGAAGAGTTGTTAAACAGGTCATATTCTCACATTGAACTCTGCAGAAATCATTTTCTTTCTCATTATTTTTATTTTGTGTTCTAGTAAACATATCTAAAACAGTAATACAGGATCATTTTAGTAAAAGGTGAACAGTAAAAGATTGTGTAAGATATAAAGGTTTGTTGTCAGATAATATGTCTTGAATTAATTTGTTAATTAATTCAAATCTAAATTTTGTCTGTTCGGAGTGCCTAAACTAAAGGGGCAAGGCGATTGGAAAAAAATGAGATGGGAGGGAAAATATATTTCAATGCTTTTGTGTTAATTTTTGAACACATTTTCTCAGAGGAACACAAAACTTTTGGGATTAAGCGCAAAGATTCTCGGGGGAACAAAACTTTTGTGAGTGAATACAAAGTTTCGCGGATGCAAGGAAACATAAAAGCATTGAAATATAATGCTTTTCCTCCTACGTATCTCATATTTATCTCATATTTTACTCAAGGAGGAAAAAAATCTTATGTAAACTGATCTTGTTTTTAGCATTTTTAGATATTTTTATGAAAAACAAGACAAAAATGCGGATTAAGTATATGATTTTTGCAGTTCTAAATTTCATGGCTTGCTTTTTCCCAGAGTTGATGTACCTTGAGTGATGTTAATGTAATCTCCATGATAACAGGTTGGGAATTTGGAGGGGAATGAAGTGCTTGGTTACTTCTTACAGTCTTCTTGCAGTCTCTGCTTGGTTTGTGTAATAAAGAAAAGTACTAAAAAAATTACTGAAACTTTTCATCTTATTTCTCTCTCTCTCTCTAGAATGGCTACACACCTCTCCACATTGCAGCTAAGAAGAATAAATTGGAGATTGGGACAACGTTGCTGGAATATGGGGCGGAGTGTAACACAGTGACCAGGCAGGGCATCAGCCCCCTCCACCTGGCAGCACAGGAGGGCAGTGTGGACATTGTCTCCCTGCTGCTCACCAAACATGCAAATGTTAATATGGGCAATAAGGTAAACATACTTACACTCACATATACACACACAGAGCACAATTTTGGAGATTAAAAGTAGTTTGACTCACTCTGTGTGTTTGTAAAACAGAACGGTCTCACGCCGTTGCACATGGCTGCACAGGATGACAGGGCAGGCGTTGCTGAAGTGCTGTTGAACCATGGAGCAGAAATTGATGGCCAAACCAAGGTCAGGGGTCAGAACTTGTGGCATTTCCATAATTACATAACCAGCACAAGCAGACTGATTCATTCAGAGGTTCATTGTCAACTGCTGCGTGTCTGTATCAGTGTCTGATATTCACTTGTCCTTCTTATTCTCCTAATAGAGTGGTTACACTCCGTTGCATGTGGCGTGTCACTATGGCAACATGAAGATGGCTAACTTCCTGTTAGAGAATCAGGCCAGGCCTAATGCCAAAACAAAAGTGAGCTAGTTTGTAGCTTGTCAAAAGATACATTATCTTGATTTGCATGTAAACTGACTTTTACTGACTCGCTGTCGTTCTGTGCATAGAACGGTTACACACCTCTTCACCAGGCAGCACAGCAAGGCCACACCCACATCGTTAATATGCTGCTTCAGTATGGAGCTTCGGCCAATGAGCTCACACTGGTGAGTATGGAGGCATTTAAAAAAAAAAAATTCATACTTTATTCAACAAGAATGAATTAAAATGATCAAAAGTGACAGTAAAGACTTTTACATTGTTTAAGAAAAACTATTTTAAATAAATGCTGTTCTTCTGAACTTTCTATTCTTCAAATAATCCTGAAAAAATGCATTGTGGTTTACACAAAAATATCAAAGTAAGCATGAAATCAAAATCGACAATTCATGTGCCCTCTAATCTTTAAAGTAACTTCCCCTCCCTCTTGCAACGATATCTCTCCTCTTCTCTGATGACGTGTTTACTGGCGTGAGGGCGAGACAACCTGTCACAAGCATCAATAGCAAACCACAACAATCCAATGATCAAATCAGTTCCCGATGGACAAAATCAGACAAAATCCAAAGTCTGATTTTTACAGACTACATTTTTTCTTGTTCGAGAAGCTGTTTCACTCAGATATATAATTTTCAACAATGATATTTATAAGAAATGTTTCTTGAGCACCAAATTAGCATATTATAATTACATTTTAAAACATATTCAGTTAGAAAACATTTATTTCAATTGTAATAATACTTCACACTATTACTGTTTTTACTGTATTTTTGATCAAATAAATGCAGCCTTCTTTCAAAAATATTAAATAATCTTACAGAGTAGTGTACCTTTCACTTCTCTCTCCTTTACTCACATTAAGCATGTTACATATTATGATAAGAAATGCCTAATTTACAGATAATATAGTATACAGTAATGTTTTGTGTGTGTGGCAGAATGGGAACACGGCTCTCTCCATTGCTCGGCGACTTGGGTACATCTCCGTAGTGGACACACTGAGAGGAGTTACGGATGAAAACCTCACTGCCACGGTAACATACTCACTATCTGTCTCCTGACCACCCCTTCCACTTCCCTCAACATCCTCCACTGCAGCAACAATGTCCACAATAAACTTAGAATACTCGGCAATTGTTCTTTTATTAATTTTGCATTTCGCATTTGCATTCTGACATATGCACACCAACCAACTGCATCATGCAAATCACTTTTGAGCATAGTGTCTGAGTAATTTAATTAAAATTTTACATTATTTCATTATTTCATTATTTCAGTCCATGTTGTTTTAATTTTTTTTATTACACTTCAATTCGAATTTTTTATTTTTCGAACTATATTGGATATTTAATCATTCTGGCTCATTTCTTCTATTTTTACATTTAGATTACCTTTGCCGAAAAATGTGAATTACATTTTTTTTTAAATAACTGTACTGTTATATTTTTAATTTAAAGGTATAGCGTAGGATTTTTTACTTCCGGGTGGATCACCTATACTATTGGTCCTCCTAATTGTCAATCATTCTGGTGAATCAATCAAACTTATTCAAAAAGTGGAGAGGTCTTATCTAAAATTTGGAAAGATCCTCCGCTATACCTTTAATCTGCAATTTTATTGGTTATCGGCAATAACATGAAAATAACATATATTTTTTTTACATTGATAGTTTGTCAGTGATTTTTTAAAAAGTTGTCATATTATGTCATATTGCCAATATAATTTGCTACTTTATACTATTTATTCTTATGAAAGTACCTCTAACTTTTGTTGTATTTTGCATGTTTTCCATTTTTGCCCAGCCTGTAACTGAGAAACACAAGATCAATGTCCCGGAGACCATGAATGAGTTCCTTGACATGTCTGATGATGAAGGTACAGCTGAACTAGTACTGATCTAAACACACACACACACTCATGTTTACTTAGCTATCTAAATGGGGACATTCCATAGACGTAATGGTTTTTATACTGTACAAACTGTATATTCTATCCCCTTTCACTAACCCTACCCATCACACAAAACCTTCTGCATTTTTACATTTTTTAAAAAACCTTTAATTACTTTATTTTTAAACCAGATTTACAAACGAGGACGTCCCTAGGGAGGTTTTTGGAGATTTTGTCAGGTTTTGATCACTTTAAGGTACAGATTTGTCCCCAGAATAGTTAAGTAGGTACACACACACACACACACACTGTTTCACTCTTTCTTTGTGAACTATATACAGTAGGTTCATAATGCTGAAAAGAGCTCTTTACTCCGCTGTGACCATATGCACACTTTATTATTGAATTATCATTTAAACTATTCTTGCATCCAGTGGTATATTCAAATTTAGTTATTTTGACAGTTTCCCCTCTAGCTTGCACCATGTTCACTGGGCTAACACTATATGCCTTCATTAATCTGTGTGTGTGTGTGTGTGTGTGTGTGAGAGAGCGTGTATGTTTAACCTATTGCTGTGCACTGTATGTTTGACAGCTGTGAAAGATCATGAAGCCCAGACTGATGGGGAAGAAGGTACACGCTTTTGCAGTTCTGTTTTTTCTCCCTTTTTTAATCATCCCTCGCTTCACGCACACACTCCCTCGGCTTTGATGCGTTCCTCTCGTTTGGCTTTGCAGTGCACTGTGTCTGTTTTCTTGAGTCTGTATGCACATAACCACGAGTGTGATTGCTGTGATTTCCTGTGAATGCTAACTTTACACACACAGTTTTTTTCCCCTTCGTGACTTTAAACACATATTTACAAATGCTCACACATAGAAACACAATAACATGCCCACACAAGCCTGTATGTGACTCATACAGTTGCCTGGGATGCAGTGAAGCTGACGTGCAGTGAATCAGGAGGAGAAGAAAACACTCCACGTGTTGACTATGATGCCAAACTCTCTCTCTCTCGTCTCCTGGTTCAACGCTGAAATATTCATGAGCATAATGTCCCTCTCTGCACCCCTCTCCATGGTTACACAGAGAGATAAGGGTGTACGGTTACCATGTGTGTCAGCAGATACACTTAGAATCCCGCAGGTGACACTGACTGGACCCACAGGTGTCCACCCCTCTACCTGAGAGAGAGAGACAATCTTGGAATATAATAAAACAGTAAAATGTCGAAGTCTAGTGTTGAAACTGCTGTCTGAGCAGTATGTGCATTAGAAACCTTACAGAAACCTTTTTGCATTTCTAGATTTTAATTAAGATGATTACATTTACTTTCTAACCAGTTATTTTGGTATATTTAAATGCTATTATAGGTTTTATTAATATTTTGAATTAGCCTTAATTTTTGTTTTCAGTTTTCATTTTCATTTTAAGTTAATTTTTAATCAAATTATGTCCTTTTTATTAGTTTTTGTTGTTTTAAAATATTACGGTTTAGGATTTTTGACTTTTTTTAACCATGACTTTTCCAGTTATTTGTGATGACTGGTAATGTCATTTAAAATAGTTTTATTTCATAGAGATACTTTTCTATTTTCTTTAATTATGAAATTAATAAAACCGCTTTTTGTCATACAATAAAAAATGTTTTTTTGAATAACATAATTTTTTTCTATATTTTATTGTCATAAATATGACATTTATAATGACTATAAAAATTATTTTTCATTTAATGTTTTATTTATTTATTATGTTTTAAAATTGTATTTACACGAGTATCCAGGCATAGAAATCACACCTTTTGAATTCCCTGATATTTTCCGGGGCTGTGTTGAACCATTTAATCCCTTCATAAAAAAATAAAAATAAAATAAAAACATTTTATCACAGTGTAGGTCAGTTTAATTGTCATTATCGGGACATTTCATTCATTTAAGTAAAGCCTGATCTCTCCCACACACAACAAAGAGCACAGTGCCAAATACAGCAAAATACACACATGATTAAAATGAGATCTTGTGTGTATAACTGTACAGTATATATTTGAAAGAAGAGTGAACTTCCTTAGTTATGTAATGTTCTTTATCACTTTGTAATGAGTAGAATGTTCTACAGTGACTCTGAATGTGTGCCTGAGAGACCTATTGATATTAGCTGATAAAACTTTACCACACAGACTTGTATTAGCATTTAAACTGCTGTATTAACGTTTAAACATTTTTCAGCAGTATTTCAGGTTTTATTTTTTTTTATATTTTTTATATTTTTAAACAGTTTTTAATAGTTGGAGTATTAATAATAACACTGGAACAGACCTGTTAACCTTGTAAGATTCTGGGGTGGATTTCAGTCTGAAGCCCCCAAATTAGGGTTTATCAATAAATTATCAATAAAACCATTTCAGATGTCCAGAAGTTAGTCTTCAACATTCTGTATTTGTGAGGATTTTTATTTTATTTTATATTTGACCCCTTTGGAAGTAGCCAAACCAGCACACACACACACACACACACACACACACATTAGAGAAGCGCTTGCACTGTCTCCCTCCCTTCATTCTCCTGAGAGAACTATGTTGACAGTACTTGGTGTCTTGTTACCACCTTGCACTTGCTGCTAGACCTGCAAAATCTTCAGCAGCACATACACACACACCGGACCTGCTCCTGCGCGCGCGCGCGCGCGTGTTCAGTGTGTGTGTGTGTGTGTGTGTGTGTGCGCGCGTGTGTGCTTGCGCTCACGCGGGAGGCTGGAAAAAGAGCAGAGCTCCCCTGACATGTGAGAGCGCAGCTTTGGTAGATCCTCCTTCACTTGACCCAGGCTTGCCTTGTGATTTAACTTTTACCGGGCGAATGAACGGATGTAAATCTCGCAAATCCAGCCACGAGAGTTCTGGTCGACTCGGGACGACCGACTCTCACATGATCAACCGGAATAGACCAACCTCACCATCAGTTATTTTCTCAGAGGATACAGACTTCATTGAGAACTTAACGAAATATCGGGGGAATACGCTAATACCGGATATATCAGTATCGGAGTGGGATATGGCAGCGCTTTTATGTGAGTCGTTGTGTCAGAATACTGCGGTGTTTTGGGGCTCTGCTGCATAACGTTACTGTGTTCACCGGCTGGACACTGCTCGGATATGTTATTCAGATGTAACGTTACACTTTTAAAACTCAGAATGACGTCAAATGTCGTGTCTTCTATTTCTAGACAGGGTCATCTATTAGTCTTTGTCATGAGTGTTCGCTGTCATTAAGTCGTTAATTCGGTACCGGAGTAGAAAGGAATTAGCGAGCCGGTTAGGGAAACAGAGGAGTTCTGAAGCGGGAGGGGAGGGGCTGCAGCACGCAGAGAGAGAGAGGAGGACAAGCAAAAGTCGCGTTTATGATAAAAAATGTTGGCTGTGGCTCAAAACCTTGAGAACATTGCCTACCTAGATGTCATTTTGTGCATCATAGGCGCCCTAATTTTGTAAAATAACGACACCCTGAAAACCACGAGAGCTATCTGCCTAGACGCGGTTGAATGTTATGATGATAATGTCTAACGTTATGTTAGCAGCTAACGAGGTTTTGAGACGCAGCCGTTGCTTGTTTTGTCATTGGCATAGTGACTATTTGTTTGTTTTTTGCAAGTGGTTTTTAATATAACAGCTTTGTTAATTTCGACGGTTACAAAAACCGTTACAATTGAATCTGTTATTAAACTAAACAAACTTAGGTCCATTAGGTCCAAACTTAAGCAAGCCATCTTAGGTCGGTTAAAAAGGTTTTTTTACGGACTATCATAAATCATATAATGTAAAACTAAACTATTAAACTTAATTTGATCTTTTATTAAACTTAATTTGTATTTTTTTATTGTCATATTTATATATTTTCCCTGCTGAAAACAAACCACGTAAAAGCTGCCAGGCTAAGATGATTTGCTAGTCTTACCTTATTGTAGCTAGATCCCAGCTTGCTCCAAACCCCTAAAACCAGCAAACAGACCATGCTGAGTGTGAGAGACCTGCAAACCAGCATAGCCTGGTTTTAGCTGTTTTTCATCAGGTTTAAGAAACTCTTGGGGGTGTGATGGAAACGTGCTTTATAGCAGGAGACGCAGTGGTGTCCTGATGCAGCAATAACTGTTTCCTCTATGTGTTAGTGAAATATTGCCAACTAAGCTTTTGTTATTCACAGCAGGGACAGAAAAACACCCAGGTGTTATGTGACATAGATGAATAATCTAGAAGCTGCAAGCTGGATGTTTGCATGACACAACTAGACTGTGTGGTCTGGTAGATTTACACCACAAGAGATGATCCACAAATTAGTCTTGCATTCGAGCAAGACACTTAACCTCAGATTGTTCTAGTCGGACTGTCTTGGCAATAATTGAACTGTAAATCGCTTTGGGTTTTATTTAATTAGAAGAACGAAGGGAAGCTGATTGCCGCAGCTGCTGATAGGTCACCTTACCCGTTCACCTTCAAGTGAGCTCACCTTAGGCCCGTCTCATCCCTGCAGGTGAAGATGCGATGACTGGCGAGACTGAGAAGTATCTTCGGCCACAGGACCTGAGGGAGTTGGGGGATGACTCCCTGCCGCAGGAGGGGTACATGGGTTTCAGTATCGGAGCCCGCTCTGCCAGGTAACAGCACTTATATACTGTATATAACAACTGATAAGAATGTAACATGTGTACCTTGAAATGCAATGTAAGTGGCTTTGGATAAAAGCGTCTGCCAAATGCGTAAATGTAAATATACTTTATTTATATGGATGCTTGCTTTTTTATGAAGCTGTTTGTTAACTATTCACTGGTTGTCCATGAGTGGCAAAAATAGCCTATATGGTGCTGCAAGTTATGGCAGGTGTAGATGTTTGGTGATGTTTGGATGAAGGATGATGTGGATAGATTTAGGATGTGGAGTTAGACAAGGGAATAGTGTTCAGCTGGACTTCTCTAAAAGCATTAGTCTTAAAAGGCATGTAAACGGAGTGCTAGTAAGCAAGCAAACTAAACCACCAAGTCCAGGCTGTGGTCGTTTTGTTTTAATGACAGGACATTGTGAATTGACTTTCAGTCTGCATTAGTAAAATGCTTCAAGAACAAAAAGACATCAGGTAAACATCAGGAAGGAGAGAAAGCCAAATCTTGGCCAGATTCACTCTGCATTCAGAGCTGTCAGTCTTCATATCCTGTTGTTTACTGAAAAAAAAAAAAAAAACACTGGGATATTCTGGTTCTCAGGAAACTGTTCCCACTACACAAATTCAACTCACCATGTGCCATTCAAGTTAAAGTGTGCATGACACTAGTGTTTTTAGATGACAGGATAAAATTATGAGAAATTGTTATGCAAATAGTAGCAGAAAAACACCTGTTGTACTTTTAGTGCAGACATTCATCTTTACAGTATTTAATATTTTTAAAGTGGTAATATCATACAGTTATTCCACTTTAGGCAAAATTGTTGCATGTTCTGCTGGGCAACTTTTGTATTTTTAACAGTAATAATAATTCATGGTTGCAAACTGAAACATGAAAACTGAAGACAGTAGAGTTTCCAGTTGTTGTAAAACCAGACACAGTATAATTAACAGCAAAAACATTGTAAGATTGATTGGAGATATACAGTGTAAATAGATTTTTATTTATTTTTTATTTTTACAGGGTGAGATTTTGAAGCCCAAAAAAATGCATTTATCAATAAAAATAATCCATATGGCTCCTGGGTGTTAATAAATGTAAGTAAAATATCCATGTTTAAAACTGAATTAGCTTTAATAACTAGCTTCCGGCAGACGGCCGTACGCAGTCATTTGCGGTGGAAGAGTAACCCCTTACCTGACGAACGCGGAAGCGCAGAGGATAGAGCAAAACAAACCACCAGTCATGAATTAGAAGCCTAAAACAAGACATTTTAAGGAGAAATGTCAGAGAATTTGGATATAAGAGAAGAGGAGCCTATTTGTTTAAACCACGAGAGGCGTCTAAGCTTACGATACTCCTACATCCTACGTCATAGGCCTACATCATGTCAGAGTCCAAAATTTTCGTATTTGTCATTCGGTGGCTCTGAATTGTCAAATCACCATTCAAAATGCTTGCTACAGATGCGAAAAATGCAGAAAATCGAACCCGATCCGAATTTTTTATGACGGACAAAAGTTTCGGAGGCAGTGTGTAAGCGTGATTGACATAACGTGAGGTCGTATTTATTTTTTAACGTGCAAAAATTTCGGACGCAAATTTTGGACTCGGTGTGACTTTAGTCTTGTGACGCAAGTCGACTTGTGCAGTATGCTTAGGTTCATCTGCCAGGAGCTAGTTATTATAGCTATATTTTTTTTACACAAACACATCGCTTTACTTCAGAAGGCCTTTATTAACCCCCTGGAGACGTATGGATTACTTTTATGATGGATGGGTGCATTTTTTTGGGCTTCAAAATCTCGCCCCCCATTCACTCCCACTATAAAGCTTGAAATATCCAGGATATTTTTTAAATATATCTCCAATTGTGTTCGTCTGAAAGAAGATCTAGAATGGCTTGATTAATCATTTATAATTTTTCCCTTTAATTTAATTTTACCCCCATCTATCCCTCTAAACATGGTCACATTACATGTTGTCTCCATCAACACTTTAAATTTTAACGTACAGTTTACAGTATTTATGTGGCTTGAACAACCTAATGCATTGACCTAAGTTGGTTTGGTATTTATATGGTCTATATATGCTTTTTGTTTGATTAGCAAAAATACAAGTGGAAATAACCACATAAAATGCTCGGGTGACTAATTGTAGGCTAGATGTTTTGTTAATGATTAATGAAACGTGATCAAATGGATCTTGACAGCCTTGAGGACACTTCATAACAAGGATGATGTCCTTGTAAGCGCCAAATCTGATCAGATATATTACACATTTTAGAAAAAAGCCACATGATGTTGTATGCCTAAAGGTACAAATTCGAACAATGTTTTTCAGTACCTTTTATAAAATCTAACTAGCTACGTTTCTCAGAAAGGTTTAGTGCAGATGGCACACGTTTGTGGTGTTTTGTGCCCATCCCCTCATTTAAGAGGTCATCTCGTCAGGATCTGGTTGTCGTTGCAGAAGGATGATAAGTGAAGGTGAGATAAATGGGGACACTAGGATGGAAAGGTACCAGTCCTGTCATGCAAGCATTATGTGGCACAATGGAGCCTAATTTTCTGTTGTTGCACGGGACATTTAGTTCTGATTGGCTGGCCTTTGTGTGCCAATTGTCATAGCATTCGAGGACGTGGAATAAATGACTGAAAACAATGACGTCATCACGGGGAAGGGAACACTGAGTGACAAAGCCTGGAAAGTGCGTGACTCTTTTTGTGTGAACGTGAGGGTGTGATGTGATGGATACAGACCTTCAGTCTCCAGTTATCACCTTTAGTTATGATGGATTTATTGAATTGATCATTTAAATTTTGTGCTCAGCACTTGTGTAGCTCAAGGGGAAGAATTAGCTCTATGGTTTGCTGTATTTGGATATTGACACAAGAGGTATTAAATAGTCAAATGTGAGTCAAATTAGCTGTATAGATTATTGTCATTTGCAAAATACTCAGTATCCCAGCTGCTTAGCCAAGGTAAGACATACTGTTTCATGTCTGAAAATTAGTTTTACTTGCTTTAGAAATGCTTATTGCTGTTTGGATTGTTTGATGTTTCTTAATGATATTCTACTCTACAGTTTCATATTCTGCCTCTTTTGTTTTGTTAACATCAGCCTGGCATTGTTTGCTCTTAGATAGGGCTACTAATGTTGCTCGTTTTTGCCAAACACACACCCAGTCCTGTCTAGGAGCACAACACATGCTGTGGCAGAGCCTCAGTGCCATGCTTAACTCTCACTGCTTCTGCCACGTCCAGTACATTTTACTCTTTTCTCTTTCTTCGCTTCTCTCACTCTCTCTAGCCCCAGGATAAGGTAAGAGTGATGTCTTACTCTCTGCCTTTCTCTCTCTGTGCCTTTCGCCTTCTCTCTCCGTAGCTGTCGTTTCTGTCACTGCCCCTTTTCATACGTACTACAACTCCCATCATGCCTCGCTCCACCATGTCATCTGGTGCAGTGCGTTTCTATGGAGTCTCATCCCTTTCATACACTGAGGCCTGAGCTCCTCGGCCTGATAAAACAAATTCATGCATTTCAAATGGAGTTCTGGTCTCTGAACTCCTCTTGTGTTGACGTTTGATTTGTTCTTTCTGGCTCCGAAGCCAAACCTGCTTCTTATCGGTTACACAAAAGCCATCCAACACTTTTGAAGGCGGATTATAAATTGAAAAGATGTGAGGAGTGTTTCAATAAAAGGAAAAGCGGGCAGTAGTTGTGTGTTGTGAAATATTGTTTTAAATGTTATTGATGTCTGAAATATTAATGATTAGTGTGCTAACTATTATATTTTGGTTGCTTTGAGTTTTTGTTCAGTGTGGCATGGACTGTGTTTATATATGTTGTGTTTTGCTGTTGTTTCAGTTGTGATGCTCTATGTAACATCCAGGGACAAAAGCTTCAAGCTGATCAGTCAGCAGTTGCAATGCCACATTTAATTGGCCATTACTCACAACATTGATCACAGGTCAATTTTATTGCAAAATTAAGAGTAGATGTGGTGTTCTAAGCATGTTTGGTTATAATCACTAGTGTGCTTTTGATAGAGAAGCATAGAGAGAATAGTTATTCCAAGCAGACATATTTGCACATTGATCGCAGAACATTAGATAGGAGGCATATGATTATAACATAGCTAAGCCTGTTAGGAAAAGAGAACAAATATTCATTCATTTCTTTGTATGCTGTTTCACATGCAATGCACACAAAACCATAGTACAGCCGTCTTTTAAAATACTGTCTCTGTTCAGAACGAGATAATTAGACAGAGAGAAGAAGTGCATAGTAAAGGAGGAAAATGATGAAGAACGAAAAGAAAAAGAGATAAGGTAATGCAGAGGAGGGAATTGAGAGAGTGTGTACTGCAGAGAACATGGATTCACCTGCTGTAATACTATAGAACCATAAAAACAATGTCGATCAGGACGAATGAAACTGATGTGCGAGAGGAGGACACAGAAAGACGGTTGTAAACCCATTCATCCGAAGACTAGCACACAAACCAACACCGTTTCTTCCGTAAACACACCCTCGTGCACAGTTCTGCTGTGTGCGCTACAGTGCTGTACCTTTAAATCCTGCTGATCGCTGCAGAATTTTCAATCTCTCATACACACACTGTACAACCAACCCAAGACTGCTGTCCTGCAGAGATCCAGGCATTTTTAAGAGCACTGCAGAAGGGTGCACACATGCACATGCAGTCGTACATTTGAAATTAGCTCAAATTGTCAGTTTATTATTAGTGGTGCTTGCTATAACTGCTCTTAGTGGATTTTTTTTATTTTATTATTTTAAACACATCAGGTTAAATTTAACTAGCACTAGCATACAAAGCGTAAGACCTCTGTTAATTTAAATATACAGTACAGTTCAAAAGTTTATGATCAGTAAGAGTTTTTAGAAAGAGATTAATCTATTCATCAAATATTACCTGAAAATATTACAATCTCTACAAAAATATTAAGCAGCCACAACTGTTTTAAATTATTTCTGAAGGATCATGTGACTGAAGACTATACATATCAGTTATTACATTACTAACTTGACATCGCAGCCAAAAAATAGTCAACCAAACATAAAAAGTTAAACTGCTCAATTTAAATAGTCCGTAGAATCGCCCCAATGTGGTCTTAAGCCAAGCACTTTTTTTTATTACAATTATTATTTTTTTATATGTGAATGATGATGTTTTATGTCAATATTGTATGAGTGAAGTACATAGCCTATTTTACATACTAAACATTGCTTTAGCATCCAAATACATTGTGAAATATGGAAACATTTGGATTCGTGCTGAATGAGAGAGGGAGGCTACGAGAACCCAACGCTGGTTTCCGGTTTCAGTTATGCTTTAAATGAATTAGTTTTAGCTTGACGTTTATATAGCTACTTATATTTTTCATTCTTGTTCTGTTCTAAATGCCATTAAATTGAAAGGATTTGTTGTGGAGTGAGGGGAACTAAATAGCCTATAGTGTTTATAATGTTTGAAAACATTTTGCTTTATTTACCGGTATTTTAGATTATTTTTGCATGTAATAATAAATTGCGTCTTATACACGGACTTATAAAAAAATTTGCGTGTGTGTAGTGTATTTTTTAACCACGCAGCAATTTTTTTTCAATATCTTGTAAAATTACTTAAATTACTTTTTAAACTGATAACTGATTTTAACTGATAGTATTAATTAGGGCTGTCCCCGACTATGGATTTTCATAGTCGAATCAGAATCGTCATGTCTTGCCTATAGTCGACTAATAGTCGAATCATGTGTATGGGGGTGGGGCTGGGGGCGGGGCTTTAACGTTTCAAAGCCGCGATGTACAGAAAATCACACAAAGATATAGAAGAAAATGTATAAAAACATTTTGGATCAATAAAACTAAGAACTCCAGAAAGCCACACTGCAGACAGGATTTGCATTTCACATGCAAATCAAATTAAATCGGCTAAATTACCTGTGCGAGCAGGCCAGCCTACAGCACAACATCGATGCACCGAAAAAATAAACAATTAATTTACTAAATTAAATTAGAACAGAATATACCTTTCTAATAAATAAAAATAAAAATACAAAACGAAATAAATCAGAATCACAAGATGAGCAAATGTGTGCAAAATGCCTAAAGTGCAGAGGAACATATATTCAAAACACAAGCCACAAATAGTTAAATTAGATAACCCTGACAGATTAATAAATAAAATACAAATAAAGAAATTATTAAAATAACGATAGTAGCCAGAATTTTCAACTTTGTCTTTTTAACTGCAGAAACAACAATAAATGCTAAACTGGAGGCCGTCTTTTTAGCTAAAAATGTTCACAGCATCCAAAAATCAAATTAGAACCGGCTGAAAAGTTTTGAAATCACTTGTACCCTACCTGATCGAGAGAACAAATCCAGTCTTTCACTCTGTCTGTGTCCGTTGGAGTCTTTTCAAATTGTGCGCGCGGATAAAATACATTCTAACGTGAAACCCAGTCTATGCGTGAAACGTGTAAACGTTGGCCGGCAGAAGTGCGATTATGGTTTTCCTGATGCTAAATCCAGCCTTGGAGAATATCCTTTCTGATGGTGTACATCCACACTTTAGATTTTCTTATCCCAGACATTGTTAAAGATTTAAATCCTTGCCGCGAAGACGCTCCTCTGTCGGTCACGGATTGAAAGTGAAACTTAAATCTGTCGCGGGGTGTTTGGATTTATTCACGCACGTTAAAAAAATATTTATTAAAAGCTTCTTTCTTTGCACATTTTTATATACAGCATTATCATAATAGGCTGAATATTAACGACATAAAAGCTAGTTCTATGTGAAATCAGACATTGAGCGCCCTCATATAGCCAAAGTGGCATGATCCTCATTTCATAACACCTCTGCGAAGATTCGACCGTGAGATCGGTAGTCGAATCAGGCTCCTCCTATCGAAGCATCGAATCTTCGACTATTCGGGGTCACCCCTAGTATTAATCGGTTAAAATTCTGATGAAGGGTAAACCAGTTAATTATAAGCATCCCTGTTGCCCATTCAACTTCTCTTCTACATGGTCTGCCCATATCGGTTTTCTTCTTACTTCCTCCTCTCTGTCCATCAGACATCCCTTTCTCTCCTCTCTTCTCTGAAGGGGGTTTGCTTTTGTTCTCCCTGGATGTTGCATGTTGTAACTTTTGTGTTTTTGTTTTGTGTTCATGTTTGTTCGTCCCTGTTTGTGTCTTTTGCTTTATGTTTGTGTGTATCTGCTTGTGTGTGTGTGTACATATGTGAACTTCTTACACACTCCAGTCTGCGCTCCTTCAGTTCAGACAGGTCCAACACTCTGAACAGAAGCTCCTTCGCTCGAGACAGCATGATGATTGAAGAGATGCTGGCCCCTACCAAAGACACGGTGAGAATCCCTACTCTCTTTATCTCTCTCACTCTCATTCAGTATTGTTATACTCTGTGTCATACTTCCAGAAAGTAGTAAGAATAAAGAAATTCTTATTTCTATCTTTCTTTTTGCCAAATACTAAGATAGCATCATCCATAGTAGGAAAGGCAATCCTAGAATGCTTAGAATGTGATGAATACATCAAAGATGAAGTAAAAAAAAACATTTTTATAAACAGTGTTGTATTATATTTTATACTACTTTACTATTTATTCATATTTTGAATTAGCTTTTATTTTTATCTTTTTTATATCTTTTATATTTTCATTTTCATTTTAGTCAGTTAATTATGTGCTTTGATCACTTTTATTATTATTAAAAATATTTCTATTTCTGTAGTTTAAATATTTTAAAATGTAAAAATTTAATTTCAGTTGAAATTTTCATTAGTTTTTTCTTTACCCGTGTCGAGTTACCAGCAAAATACCGAAGTGGCTCATTCCACGGATGAGAATCCATGAACCGCATTATTATACCTGCACAATGTATTACCGTAAAACCAAACCATAGCGTAGTGCTATTGTGAATTCACAAAGGCTGCGATTCAATTAAATAAATATATGCCCTGCGGGTTAAAATGAGGTTTTGTGCGTCTCAGAGCGGCTCCGTTCACACTAAATGCTGCTCCACATGAATTATCATTTATATGCATGGAGCGTTTCAAACTCCATCTCTGCATATGCTGTGAGTTTTGTTTGCATAACGTTCATCTGGGAATGCATTGTGCGCCATTTTATCCGATTTGTAAGGGAAATCATTTGTAAACCTTCACCAACACAGGAGAATACGTCAGTACATTTCTAAATATGCGTCTTGATTATCGTGATTTCAAAATAAAAGTTTAAACCCTTTCTCTGAGTTTGCATGTTTGGATGTCCACATATTATTCTTATAGAAAACGTTCGCTGTTCAAGAAAAGTGGCTTTAGCATTTCTTTAGTAAAGCAGTGGCCAGTTATTAAAGATTAAGTAAACATTTGAATTAAATGTTGTTTGGCCAATATTAAACAAGGATTTAATCTGCTGTAAAGTGTAACAACACCTGGCCGTTGGCACCCTCTGCAGGCATTTGTTATAGTACATAATGTACATTAGATGATTGTTTATATTATGTAGGCATATATTATGTATTTTATCAGCATTTGCATTGCAATTGCAGATTATTTGCATTTGATACTTCATTTGAACCAAATATTATTATCTCATTGTTATTATATATGTATTTTAAGTCATTTTAAAGGCTTAGGTCTTTGCTTAGATCTATTTTTATTACCACAAAAAATGCCAGATTACTCAATTAATCGTCAAAATAATCGACCTATTACTCGATTACCAAAATAATTGTTAGTGACAGCCCTAATTTATAACTAATAGTAATAAACTAAAAGTCTCACTTTTAGGTTTAGTTAACAATAACAACCCTGTTTATAATTTATTTTAAATATAATTAATTCATTCAATACTGAGAAAATATATTCAAAATTGACTTAAATTTATTTTACCTAAAATTCGTGTGCTATGTGTGTGTGCCACTGCACCGCTTTGAGATATCACACTTGATCTACATCAACACTGACTGGTCACCACTAGAAATGATATACAACATAAACAAAATAAGGTTTGCTTTATGCACTTTCACACTTTATATTGTGTGCTTTTAACAACTATGTACTTGCAGAAAAAATTGTTAGGTACAGTTAACTTATTGTTTTTGTTGTATTGCAAAACACTTTTGCTGTTATTGATGTGGGATACAGGTAAGGTTAGGACAAGTTTGGTGGTATGGGTAGGTTTAAGGGTGTGTTAAGGTGTAAGGGAAGGGTCAACAGTGTAAATATAGATGTAATTACAGAAATTAATTACAGCTGTAAATGCATGCAGGTATTTAAAAAATAAATAAAAGTACTATCATGTAACAACAATAAATGCATTGTGTCTAATGCTTAATTTAAATGTTATTACATAGTAGTTACAGACACTTCATTTAAAGCTTTATTTTTTATTTCATTTATTGTCTGGCATTCTTCCTCAGGACTTTCCACAACACAGCAAAATGTCCTGGAATATTTGTGTTGGGTCCCATGGGGTTTGCGAAAGCCCGGTCCCCATCCACACGGATACAAACACACTCTTCTCTTTTGTCCCATTCTCATTTCCAAATGTGCCTTTTAATAAACTCGAAAGACTTGAGACTTTCAGTCTAATAATCAAAATGCTTGACCTCAATCTGTCCATAAACAGACGCTGGCAGAAAGATAAAGAGAGGGAGAAGGAGAGAGATGGATAGTCACACTTGGACTCTGTCAAGCTTTTCCATGATGTGTTTTCCTGTTCAGAGTTAGGTTGCTCTTTCCATTTTCAGGAGCAAATGTTCACACCAGACTCTTGAAAAATGAATTCCTAAAGAATGCAGAGATATAGTTATTAGTCCACTGAATTTGTTTGATTAAAATTTGAATTGGATTCACTTAAGCATATCAAATATGACAACCATTTGCCTTAACTAAACATAAGTGTTATGAGGTTTAGTATTCATACAGCCTTGAGAGTTCCTTGAGAGTGCAAGAGAGAGAGTGCGATACTGCATACTAAACTGTTTTTATTTTTCCTTCAGTGTCAGATGCTGTCTTCCAAAAGTGATTGAGCTGCCTGCCTTGACAGCTTTTTGGGCATCATTCAAGTGTTCAATTTAGGTTCGATTAGGTAGACAGATCACTAGGTTTTAAACAACATCAGAGAAAGACTTTGTCATTTTTTTAGCACACTACTTATTTCCTCTCTTTTTGTTTGGCAGAGCAAAGATCACCCTTTCCTCCTTTACAGCAAGTAGCGTAAACATGCCTGTATGTGTGTTTTTCTTTTAAAGCTTCAGAGTGTATTTAAAGATATTTCCTACATGGTGGACCCTCAGAATAAGGTACAGGTTCTTGATCGTGACCATGTTAGTCATCACTCTCCATTTTTTCCATTCTTTCATTCCCCAAAAATCCGAACACACTCGTTTTCTCTCATTTAGTTGCTCATTGGTATTTGTGTGTTATTGTTTGCTTATAAATATAAGCTCCACCCCCATATGCAGCCCTGTCAGTGTTTATTTCATGGTCTTTCACTCACTATTTCACTTTGTTTCACTTATTGAGTGTCCTGTTTGAGGCCATGTTTCATCCAGATGCATCAATGCGGTGTTTCCGAAGACATATTGTTTTCTTAACTTCATATCTTGGCAGTGGTTTTACAAGGCATCTCAGGAGATCTTTAGATAACCGAGTCATCAAATTATATTTCATTTTATCATATCATTTCTAAATGTAACATGTTTTTTTTTTTTAACAACCTTCACACACCTTTTAAATGGGGGTAAGCAACTTTCCTGACCCCATATCATTATGTTTGGATGTGTTTACAGCACCTCGCAGTGACTCGTGAATACAACAATGAGTGTATGCGGCGGTACAGTTGGACCCCTGACACAGTGGACCACTCACACAACACTGCGTGCAGTCCCGTGCACTCTGGGTAAGAATACGTTTTTGTGTTTAGATTGTTTAACACGATTTTAAAGGATGCAAACACATTAGTAGCCACGACATTATTATATTTGGATTTAAATATGATGTTTATTATACACTACTGTTCAAAAGTTTGGGTCAGGTGCGATTATTTTTTTTATTTTATTTTTTGCAAGTCCCTTATTCTCATCAAGGCTGCATTTATTTGATTAAAATTATAGGAAAAACAGTAATATTGTGAAACAATTTAAAATGACTGATTAAAATATAATAAATAATTTAGAATACAGTTTATAATTTACATATTAATTTAATTTATTCCTGTGATGGCAAAGCTGAATTTTTAGCTGCTTTGCTTAAGTTTTCTGCATTATATTATCCTTGTGCTGCTTAATATTTTTTGTGGAAACCATAATACATATTTTTTCAGTTTTTTTTTTTTATGTATTGAAAATTCAAAAGAACAACATTTATTTGAAATTGAAATATTTTGTGAAATTATAAATGTCTTTGTCACATTTAATCAATTTAATGCAAAGTTTTAATTTGTTTAAAAAAATATACGTTCTTACTGACCTATAACTTTTGAACGGCAGTGCTCAACCCCCCTTATTTCACAGTAGAATTTTCTTTTATTTATGAGAGTTTAAAGGTGTAGTCATTTCCTGTAGCGGCAATTCTGTCCATTCATTTCGATGCTAAAACTTGACTCCCTACTTTTAACCACCTATTTCTCCTAAGGGGGGGACAGAGCATTTCATTAGTGTATTATAATGATACCATTTATGATTGGTGGAAGGTGATTTAACCCAACCAATCTGCAAACATGATGCTGTTTTGGGCAAGCATGCAAAAAGCTTTTCATTGACTTCATTGAGTTGTTCGCATAAAGCACATTTTGTTTTCCTTTAGGTTCCCCCCCACTCCACGCACACACTTTCTTCTGCATTGCACATAAGATCTGATTTTTGATGTTTGATTTTTGATTTGCTTACTTGTATGTCAGCTGTTTTACCATGACAACAACTGTAATAATGAATGTTGTTTATGTTTACCTCCTGCTTTCTGTTCTTTCTGTTAATTTTCCTTTTGCAGCCCTTCCTCCCCGCTTCCTCAGTATGACTCCAGGTGAAAACTGAGTCCGGTGACATCACTCTTTCTATAGCTTTCTGTCCTTTCTTTTCCCTATATTTTTCATCTGTTCTCTCCTGTATTCTTTCACTCTTTATCTCTTTCCTGTTCTCCGGTGTTTTATTCCCTGTTTTATCTCCTCATCTGTGTGAGCGCTCCTCCACACTGGGTGTGTGAATAGCCGGTCTGTGGAAAATGGACCTCACATACATTCAGAGATCAGCAACTTCAGCACATTTCTAAAATAAATTGCAGATCACTCATTACACACACTAATACTACCACCATCAGCACATTAGAAAATTAGTGATGAAAGGGAGGTTTTTGTCATGTTCTTCACTTCTCAGTGTGAAATCACCTGTTAAAGCTGCATCATTTTTTTTTTCACTAGGAATGGGCAATATATTGAAATGTAACAGTGTATTTGTGATAATTTTGCTGATGATTTAAAATACTAATTCTGAATTTCACAATGATGGTCAATGGTTAGTCCACACCGGTAGACATTGTCCTTGTCTTGCGAGTGTGAGAGCGTTTATAGTGTCCTTGATTTAAAGTTTACTCTAATTCAAAAACTTGTTTACGTCATCACTCAATATTGTTCCTGGAATTCTTGAGGTGACATATCTCGAATATTAAATATATATTTATTATAGATATGTTAGCAGTTTGTTTTACTATTTATTGTTATGTTGAACTTGACCCATATAAAAGGAAATAATTAAATATCATTCTTCTATGAGATTTTTATTTGTTTATTTATTGAAAATAATGTGAAAAACATGCCTTGATCGTTGACTTAACCATTTTAGTTCCTACATTAAACTGTTTTAGTTGGAATCACTGGATATTTGGTGAAAATGATTCCTCTGACAACAAAAACATACTTTCAAGACATTTTAGAGCAAATGTATCAGAGTACAATACTGTACAAAAGCTTTTCAACTCTTTTCAAGAATGTTTTTAAATACTTGTCTTCACCAAGGATGAATTAAATTGATCAAAAATAACAGTAAAGACTTGTTACAAAAAATTCAATTTCAAATAAATGCTGTTCTTTTTAAATGTGTATTTCTCAAAGAATCTTAAAAATGAATGTATCACAGTTTTCACTCATATATTAAGCAGCACAACTGTTTTTAACATTGATAATAATAAGAAATGTTTCTTGAGCACCAAATCAGCATATTAGAATAATCTCTGAAGGATCATGTGACTCTGAAAACTGGCGTAATGATGGCTGCTGAAAATTCAGCTTTGCCATCACAAGAATTACATTTTTAAAATAAACAAATTTAATTACATTTTATAAAATATCAAAATAGAAAATCGTTATTTTAAATTGTAATAATATTTCTATTTTTACTGTACTTTTGATCAAATAAATGCAGCCTTGGTGAACATAAGAGAACATAAGAGACTTCAAAAACACAAAATCTTGAGCGGAATATTTTATATCATCAGTAGGTTGAAAAATGTCACAATTTAGCATTTTTGTTGCACTGCCCAGCCCACATCCAGTGTTAGGGTCTCATGTGCATGTGACAAACACAGAATTGCATTCAGTTCACATTAACAGATAATGGGTGTTTGGGGTTTTCTGTCCACCTGTGGAGGTGCTTCTGGTCACACTGTTGATCACTGATCACTGCTTCGAAACAATTGATCTTGGCAGTAAACGGGATAGCATTTGACTCCGAGTCATGAGTACAGTGACTGGTAATATTTTGGTAAGTCAATATTCAAGGAATCCCTTGTGTTTCTTCTAAGTGTCTCTGCTGCTGTTGAATGAGGGATTAAATGCTGCCAGGTTTAACAGCTCGAAGCACTGTCACTCTTTTTAATTGTTTTTCCTGTCTGTATCTCTCTTGCTGTAATGGTCTGTTCTCGCTTACTGTTTCTCCTTCTTTTCTGTTTCTGCTTAGACCTTTGCCTTCTCTCTCGCTCTCTCTCTTCCCTCACCACGTGTGTTGGGTGTACAGTGATCAAAGCATGGGAATCGTCTCTCACTCGTTCGTGTCTGTGTAGTGGTTTTAGCGTGGTGTCCCTCTTTCTTTCTTAATTTCCTTCCCTCTCTCTCTTTCATTATTCCTTCATTCTCTTCTTACAGGTTCCTTGTGAGTTTCATGGTGGACGCTCGGGGTGGGTCGATGAGAGGAAGTCGTCATGATGGTATGCGCATAATCGTTCCACCCAGGAAGTGTCCAGCACCAACACGAATCACCTGCCGCCTAGCAAAGCGCCACCGCCTGGCGTACCCACCCCCTATGGTGGAGGGGGAGGGCCTTGTGAGCAGACTGGTGGAGATGGGGCCATCCGGGGCACAGTTTTTGGGGTAAGAGTTCCTCTGAGGTGGCTCAAAATATCTGTAGTTTCACAGTAAAAGCAGATAAATCATGAAAAACATCATCTCTAAGGGGACTTAATTCAGACTGAGTAATATAAGGGTTTCCATCTTAAATTCTCTTCTTCACTTAAATTCTCTTTAAATTAGTTCTGATTTCAATTTGCATGGTGCAATTCTCCATCTTGCTGTCCGGTTTTGAGTGCTTGGTTTTAGTGAATGCATTTATCTGTTCACCCCTTTATTGTCTTCACTTCATTTTCAGGCCTGTGATAGTAGAAATTCCTCATTTCGGCTCTATGCGGGGAAAGGAGAGAGAGCTGATCGTCCTACGCAGCGATAATGGAGAGACCTGGAAAGAACATCATTATGACTGCAAAGTAACAGAGCTCACTTCAATCCTCAATGGCATGGATGAGGGTAATGTGCAAACAGCTGATGACATAACTAAAACTACCTCGCGGGGAGCTTTCATTTAATTTCATGACTTTGTTGATTTGTGATTTCATATGTGATTACAGAAATGGACAGTCTAGCAGAGCTGGAGAAAAAACGTATCTGCCGCATCATCACAAAAGATTTCCCACAGTACTTTGCGGTGGTTTCACGCATCAAGCAAGAAAGTGATCACATGGGACCTGAGGGCGGAGTCCTGAATAGTGAGGCGGTTCCCATGGTGAAGGCTGCCTTTCCCCAGGGAGCGCTTACAAAGAAGATTCGTGTTGGACTACAGGTATAAAGGCTTATCTGGATGGTTGTTGTCAAATTATATTTAGTCAAGCTTAATTTTACTTTTACATGATTTCCAAGGTCATGTTTACATGGTTTCTTGTTTTTTTCCAAAAAACTGGAAATATAAGGGACCAGGAAAGGATGTTTCTATAGTAAATATATTTAATATTTACTATAGAATATATAATATGATATTGGTGAAGAGCTTGTGTAGATGAAAACTCACTTACATGCTAAAACAATGTTCGATTTGTTTTGTCTGAGTCTGTCTAACTGGTTCACAAAATGATCGGAATGATTTTCCAGATAAAGTAATTTTAGAAGTTTACATAAAACTGGCCTGTCTTGTCATCTCAAGGAGCTCTGGGAACTTTCTTTCTCTCTCTCACACAATAGTAGAATATTCCTCCCCCAACACGCACACAAAATAGCAGAATATCATCTATTCTTTGGACATAGTGACTACAACATGCATTTCCTGGCAGACAACCCATGACTATAGCATAGAAACTGATGTATAAATCACACAAGGAACAAGTCAGGAGACTAAAGCAATAAAAAGATATTCACATTCTAATGATAATTAGTTAGAAGCATATGCCTAGAGACATGAACAACAAACACACAGCATGCATGCACGAATTTGCACACTGTAGATGCTCTGCAAATAGAAGTTCTTCTGTTTTTTCTCCTATTCTTAATACTGCTTTTCTCTCTGTCTGTTTCTCGCTCTTAGGCACAGCCAGTGCCAGAGGACATGGTGTGGACCATCACTGGTAACCGTGCGTCCTTCAGCCCGATTGTTACTGTGGAGCCCAGAAGGAGGAAATTCCACAAGCCCATCACCATGACAATCCCTGTACCGCCCAGATGCAAAGAGGCTATTGCTAATGGACGCAAAGGAGAACCTGCCCCCTGCCTTAGACTGCTCTGTAGCATCACAGGCATGTGAATAGTGAAAGTTTATGGATGTGTATTTTAAATGAGATAAGGGTGAAAATGTCAGGTTTAAATTTTGCCTTCTTAACTTAAACTTAAACTTCAGAGCTTCTTTCATTCGAGAGCAGAAATATAAATGAATCATGATGGCTTTAATGAATGTGCAACAACAACTGCACATTGATTTGAGATCCCCCATCTGAATTTAAATGCAACATTTGGGTTCACTTTGGTGTATACAGAGTTAAAAGAGCAGGTCAATTGGGGCTGTTTACACGACACTTTTCAACTAAAAACGTAAAACTTTTTATGCGTTTTGGCCGTTTGTTTACATGAAGCTTAGTTTACATTTACGCAAAGTTTTGAAAACGGGTTTCAAAGTGCAAGTTTTTGAAAACGGTCTCCATGTAAACAACAAAAACGCGAATCTCTGAAGACGATGACGTCATGCACATGCGTATTACTTGTTCAGTCTACTCTATAGTGTTTCATCGCCATCTAATGGCCTAGCAGCAGAATACAGGGTTGTTAGTAATTTTCGTGGTTCCGTGTGAATGGGGATCGTTTTGACAATGGTGTCGTCTGTACGCGGAAAACTCAAAGGAAAAACTTCTCCGTTTTAAGCATATTGTTGTCGTGTAAACGTACCCTGAGATAAAGCATGCATTTGCAAGTGACATCAAATTCCGTACTGCTATCGAATAAATAGAACCAATAAATTAAGTATCATAACCCATCAGATATCACAGGCTCTGTAGTGATTCCCGACACCAGTGTTTAAAAGTGTTGCATCTTTTTAGGTGGAACATCCCCTGCACAGTGGGAAGACATCACTGGGACCACTCCTCTCTCCTTTGTCACAGACTGTGTTTCCTTCACCACAAATGTGTCTGCCAGGTGAGTCTCAGCTGATGTTGGAGTTTATCACATGCAGATTCAAATCATGTGCTTCAGAGTGGGAGACAGTAGAGGATTGGTGCCCTAGATTCATTTATAGCATTCTAATCGTGTTCATCTGCACATCTGCAAAGTCAGATGCTGATTGAACTCAAATATGACTGCAGACTGTTGCCTAGAAAAATGAGTTAGTGAGAAGAGGTTCACATAAGGTCATTAAATAACAGACACCTTTTCTATAAATAGTGTGAGGATCTGCTTATCTTTCTGATTAAATTTCTCTAAATTATGCAAATAACTTTTTTGTGAATGTCAGTTCCTAACAATAATGTTCTTAAAAATAAAACATGAATTAATTAATAATTAGCATTAATTGATATTACCTTGCACTGCATAAGCCCAGCAATATGCAAAATTAAACCATGCATATTCTCGTTGCCACTGACCCTGCATTTAATGTAGTTTGGGTTATATTTTATTTTACGTTACATATTTTTGTTAGTTGTTTTTGGGAATATGCATGTCATGCAACATGTTCATGTTGGGATCTTCCTAATTTGACTAGCTGCTAATAAGAATAATTTATGTAAAAAATGGTATTGGTACGAACAGCCTTTGACATCAGCAACAAAAGATATGAGAAATGTTTTCTCCTTCTTCTGTTAAACATATTTCTTTTCTTATACTAAAGAAATGCTTCTATAGTCATATTTTGTTATTTGCATTTTTTGTCTATGAAACAATCAATAGATTTGTAGCCTTTTTTGGGGATTTTGAGTGACATGCTGAGCACCACTGGTACAAACAGTGGTGTCAAACAGCTGATATTTTGTTTCCATTACTTAGATCATGTAAACATCTTAGAACCAAGATTCTTCATCTCGTGGAGTTGTAACAGCGAAAGAACTGTAAATATTTGTGAAAAATTGAAGAATTGGGGAGAATTTTCCTTATTCTAGGCAATCCCCCACCCCCTCTCCTCTCCTTTCTGTAGATTTTGGTTGGCAGACTGTCAGCAGATCAGTGAGACAGTGGGTTTAGCATCTCAGCTCTACCGAGAGCTGATCTGTGTTCCGTACCTGGCCAAGTTTGTGGTGTTTGCTAAAATGATCGACCCTGTAGAGTCCCGCCTCCGTTGCTTCTGCATGACTGATGACAAAGTCGACAAAACTCTGGAGCAGCAGGAGAACTTTGAGGAGGTGGCAAGAAGCAAAGACATTGAGGTGTGCAACTGTAACTCACACTCTAGCCTTCACACATGCACACACACACACACACACAGCACTATACACGTTCACATAAATAATTAACGATGAACATACTGTCAGTGTTTGGAAACAGTGAGTCATCATGAGTTGGTTAATTCTTATGTGTGTATACATGAATATTCACAGTGTCAGAACATGTACCTGTCATTCAGTCCATATTCATAAAAACACCCACACATTTATATTCTCCTATATTCAAACACAATAGCACTTTTCTTTTACAAATCATTGACAATATAAAGACATAAATGTACAGCTTCTTATGATCTGTCCCTTGTTTCTTTGTCAGATTCTGGAGGGTAAGCCCATTCATGTAGATTTCTACGGTAACATCTCTCCTCTGGCAAAGAGTGGCCAGCAACTCATCTTCAACTTCTATGCCTTCAAAGAGAACCGACTCCCATTCAACATCAAGGTTTGAGAGACAGTGGCTCATTCATCCTAATTCTTCCAGCAATTAAAGTTTTTCTCAGTCGATTTGACATATTTCTCCAAACTCAGATAACTGCTTTGATCTGAACATTTTCACAGGAAATGCAAATTTCCTATTTGTTTACAACTATCTCAACTACAACAACTATAAAATGGGAAAGAAGAAGAATTCTCAGAAGAATGAGATGAAGAAAAGGAAGAGGTGTAAGAGTGAGAGGTGGTAGAGGGTGTAGAGGAAAGGTATTATTGAGAGGGAGGAACTGTGGAAGAGGTAAAAAGAGAAAGTAATAAAAAGTAATAGATAGTATAAACCTTATTAAGAGCAGTGCCATGACAGGTATGAAAGCGAGGCTGTGAGGGATAGACTTACCGTGTTTTCAACGACATCCGCAGTAAAAAGCTTTATAAAGCTCCTAGATCACTTATAATTTTACACAGCTCATATTATCTGGGTTTTTTGTCTACTGAAATTTCTTGGACAAAAAAAGAAGTTAAAAATCAAAGATGGCTCTGCTGTGAATAAGGTCAATAGAAAGAGGAGATGGAGCAAGAAGAGTTGAGGATGTAGATAAAGGGGAAGAGGGAAGAGTAGAGGGAGAAGAGGTAGGTAGAGTGGAGGGCAATGGTATAGTGGAAAGAGCAAGAGAAGAAAATATAAGAAGACATCATGGAAAGTGAGGAATGGGAGAGCAAGGTGTAAGAGGAGGGAGGAGAGAGGTAGAAGGATAGGGTTAAAGACGAGTTTCAAATGAAATCAGAGCCACCCTAATTGACCATGTTATAAATTATGGCCTTTCCTTGACAGAAGTTGGACATAGAGTTCAGCCCAATATAAATGTTGTGCCCCAGTCAATGTCCCTGGACATAGAAGAGGCAACATCACTTTATGTGCTGCCATTTCAACCACTTGTGTTGTGGCACACAATGCTGTCTTTTGGCCATACACATTTTAAACTCCCTCAATGAAATCCACTTTCTGCAGGGTGATCAGGAGCAAATGGAGTGATGTTTTGTAGTTGTTTGGTGTTCCTTCCACCATATTGAAGTTGAGGCACAAACATGTCAAGGATATGGATATTTAGACTCGTGAAAATTATCTGGCCAGATGTGAATGAGAGGCAAGATAAAAAAAAGAAGTAATTGATTCAATGGTTGCAGTTCATTTATTTATTTATTTATTTTATTATTTTTGGGGGAGAAAACTCATTGCTACACAACTAAACTCATTAAAGAACTTTGAATAACATGATTAAAGGACACGAAAAATGTATTTTCATTCATATATTTGTGTATCTATACCTGAATTTGTTCAATTCAACAAAGAACACACTATTAGTTTTTATGTTAGTATTTATTTTTGATAAACGCATTACTAGAATAAAATGCAGTGCTTCATTTTGCAGTGAATATTTAACTGTTTCGCCAACAAAAGACTGTTTAGTTTGCTTTTAATTGTTTTGAGAGCAACCACAATTATTTGGAGAAATGTCAAATCGATTGAAAAAAACTAAAGATGCACATACAGAATTTCACTAAACAAGTATAATAAAGTAAATCAGCTATACAGTTAAATCTGGATTTTAAAATGTAAATAAATGCCAAAATCGAAGATATAAAATAAGTTAAAGGTGCATGTAGTATATATATGTATATATTAGGAGTGGTGGAAAAAATCGATTCACATATGAATCACAATTCTTCTGCCAATCTGCATCGATTCACAATTGTCAAAAATCTATTTTCTCAAGTCTTACATGTCTTTAACTTCACAGTACTTCTTAAAGTTATTGACGCGTAGAGTTTTATCACAATAAGCCGCGAAAAAGGACTTTTTCGTTGTCTGTTGCTTGCGCTGCAATTCATATGTGAATCGACACAGCTAAAGCTTGATGTATGCAATCCCGAATTCAATTGCGTTTACAGCTTATTGTGCATGAATGGTCAAATTCACACATAATTATGTAAAAGGTTCCAAGATAAATTAAAGAAAATAACTAGTATCAACTGGTCATGTGATCTCAACATAGCAGATCCCATGAGCTCAATATAAACTAAAACAGCTTTTATCGGGCTACTGATATGATTGGAGTTATATGTTAAGATTTTTTGTCATTCTATGTGTGTGTATGGATTTTGTAGGTCAGAGATATGGGCCAAGAGCCATGTGGGAGAATATCTTTCCTCAGAGAACCTAAAACCGCAAAAGGCCTGCCACAGAGTGCAATCTGCAACCTTAACTTCACACTGCCAACACACAGGAAGGTAAGAACAAACATAAACATGATTCTGTGACATTTCCTTTAGTGTTATCTAGTCTTCAACTATTAAACATTGTCACAGAGCTATTTGTGTTGCTGCTTTAGCTGTAACTTTATTTTGCCTTTCCTTTTGTCTTGCTCTCTTTTAATCTCTCTGCATCTGCATTTTTTACCTTTTCCATTCCCTTACTGTCATCTTTAAACTCCCTTTCTCTTACTCCTCTCCCTTCAACGCCATCTTCACATACTCACCATCCTCGGCTGCTGCCTCTCCATTATGTATTGCTGCAATGCATCGTGGGAAATTGTAGGAAATGGAGTCAGATCCTGATGATGAGGTACATATTTCATAACTTGTCCACCTTTGACTTTAGTGTGGTGCTTATGTGATCATACGCTTATTTATGTGATTGGTCAAAAGCTTTTGTACCAGGTCATTGGTCAGGCAAGTGCATGCCTCCTTTTTGTGTTTATCAGTAGATTTAAAGCATTGTTATTTTGTGGCTTATTGGAAACATTTTTCACATTTCTCTTTTGCAGATTTGATTTTTTTTATTTAATTTTCTTTCAAAGTGAAGCAATTAGGCAGTTTCACTGGAAAATACCTTTCACACTGTTAGCAAATGGGCTGTGCTTGTCTAGTTGACCCTCTCTCAGGAGACCGCATTTCAAAGTGAAATGTAGCACAACATTCCTTACAGAATCTGAAGCAATTGGAATGTTTTACTGATATCCTAAAATAAATGTACCACATCAAATAATTCCTTCAAAAAAAGAAAAAATCTGGGCCAACATTGATACAGTGCTTTCAAAACAATCAAAAGGAAATTATAGTAATTAGCCACTTAAAAGATCATTGCACTACGATTTTTGTCACTTTGTTCTTACATAGGATTTTTACTTTTGTTATTGCAGAATGACAAAGATCGACGACATACCTTTGCCTCATTAGCATTGCGAAAGCGCTACAGCTATCTGGCCGATCCAGCATCCAGTGAGTCCTACATTTTCTTTGTTCTTGAAACATCAGCATGACATAATCATACATGTCACACATACATAGGCATCTGATACAGGCATATATATGAAGGCACAATAATCTCATATCTCACCATTTTCGAAAACAGAACTGCCAGTATATCATGTTTGTGTACATTAGTCATAAACAATTACATTTGTTTGCTTGCTTTTTTCCATTTTTTTTTTCTTTTTTCTTTGTAGTGTGTTGTTTTTTTCCATTGTTTGACATTTTATATGATTTGCTACCACATTGTCTACACAGGTTGTGTATTGCCTGGTGTGTTTTTGAATAAACCCATCATTATGTTTTATTGTTATTTATTGTGTTATTTTGCTTGTTTTATTGACAGTTCTTGTAATTGCTCATGATAAAAAGCCATGGAACACAATATCAATATTTTACCACTTGCTTACTTATTCATTTATTTAGGATGTTTTTTTGTAACTTGTTAAAACTGCCTTGTAATTGGTCAGATTTATCATGTATCATATATATATATATAGTAGCGATTGTAATAAAAAAATTACATAATTTTGTGTTCCTGTTCAATCATAGTCTTGTTAAATGTATTAAAGTTAACCAGCTGTGATCGGTGAGTTTTTCCCCCTTCATTTTTGTTTAATATTAACAATATAATAAACAGTGGCAGGGCTGCATTTACCCTGCAAGGCTTAATGCACATAAATCCTATTGACTGAATCTAAATGTACTCTTTACGAAGCACCGGTACTTATGACATTCCTAAGCATAAATTAATAGACTATTCATTTTTTTCCACTTAAAATCTGAACATATTTTCTTTTATTGTGATTTATTGTATTATTTTCAAAATAACTTGCTTGTTTTATTGACAGTTCTTGTAATTTCACATGATAAAAAGCCATGGAACTCAATATCAATATTTTACCACTTGCTTACTTATTCATTTATTTAGGATGTTTTTTTGTAACTTGTTGAACTGCCTTGTAATTGGTCATATTTATAAGGTATTAATACCTATTTAACTAATAGGCTATTTAACACACTCCTTTATTTTAAAATTTCATTATTAATGTAAATATTAATTTAAAACAATGTAAAAAAAAATATATATATATATATATATATATATATATATATATATATATATTAGCAATTGTAATTTAAAAATTACTAAGGCCTAATGCATAATGCTAGTTTGACATAAATCCTATTGACTGAATCTAAATGTACTCTTTACGAAGCACCGGTACATGACATTCCTAAGCATAAATGGAGAGACTATTAATTGTTTTCCACTTAAAATCTGAACATATTTTCTGAATTTTTAGAGCTTGTTATCTTATTTAAGTAGCTGATATTTTACCATCATTTTGCATCTCCACCCATTTACCACATGCATGAATTACTTTATTTTACCACTTAGCTTTCCATTGTCAAAAGCCTCCACACTTTCAGTATTTTCACTACTGGTTGTTTCTGGATTTATCCCCTGACTAAATCTTGTTTCTCTTTTCTCTCTTATTTAACTATTTCTGTTTACTTTTATTAATTTGATTATGCTAGAAACAGCTGAAAGAGGCCATAACACCACTCCAAAAACCACGCCGCAGTCTTCTGGCTACGCTTACAAGCCTGTCTTTACGACGCGCACCTACCAGGCCTGGGCGACAAGCTCTCCCGTCAATGTCCCTAGCCAGACCAAGTCTGGTTTTGGCTCCCTCTCCAGCTCCTCATCCAACACCCCCTCAGCTTCCCCACTGAGGTCGGTGTGGTCTGTGAACTCTGCTTCTCCCATCAAATCCATCATTGGAGGTTCACCAGCATCTTCCATCAAATCTGCCAGCGACATTGCATCACCGATTCGATCCTACAGAACAATCTCCTCACCAATAAAGACTGTAGTTCAAGGTGCTCAGTATCCAGTCCAAGCCTCCCCCACCCTTCTGTCCTCTCCAGGGAAGAGTTCCCCTGATACAGTTTCACTTAAAGGCCTCACAGGGCTCACAGCCAGGACCTCTCCAGTACCATCTGGTGGGACCTTGCTGGAAAGATCCTCCATTTCTATGACCCCTCCAGCCTCACCTAAGTCTTCACTAAACATTTACAGCTCAAGTTTGCCATACAAGTCTGTTGTAACCTCAAACCCTCCAGCAACCTGCTCCCCCATTAAAACTGTCCCGGGCTTTTCCTCCATCAGAACCAACACTGATGCCTCTGCCAGAGGATTCCTATCGTCCCTCTCCTCACCATTGAAATCCGGCTCAGCCACCACAGCAGCTGCGCTGATCAATGGGACAGTTTCCCCAACCAAATATCGCTCCTCCTCCCCAACAACCCATCTTACCAGCACCCTGCAGGAAAGAATTCAAGCCACAACAAATGCAGCAACAACAAATGTGAATGCAGCCTTTGATGAAGTGGAAAAAACATTTAATTCCTGCTCTGCTGGCTATGGCACTCTTAAGTCAGTGTCCTCCACTCCCTCATCCTCTTACCAGTCTATCCGTTCCTCTGCTTCCAACTCACTGTATGCCTCCCTCAGATCCCCTCCCAATTCTACCACATCTGTAACTTCCAGCACAATTACAGTTCCTGTCTATTCTGTTATAAATGTCTTACCAGAACACCAGTTTAAAAAGCTCCCTGAAGTCTCCAAGTCAACAGCTGCTCTCCTGTCCCCCAGAAAGGCCATGCCCCAAGAGGTTAATACCCAGACTCAGTCCTCTTTTGCCAGAACTCTGTCTCCTGTCAAGACTCCCCTGCACATGTCCCCAGGAACACTAAAATCTGCTACCTCTTCATCCCCTTTGTCTAACAGCCAGGAAATACTAAAAGATGTTGCTGACATGAAGGAGGATCTAATCAGAATGTCTGCAATTTTACAAACTGATACAAATTCAAGCTCCAAAGGTTATCATTCTCACTCTAAGGAACATAAAGTGGACGATGAGGAGCCTTTCAAGATCGTAGAGAAGGTAAAACAGGACCTGGTCAAAGTCAGTGAAATTCTTAGCAAGGATGTTTTGAGGGAGAGTAAGGCAAATATTAAAAACAGCAAAACAGAAGATGTACCAGAGGATGACATAGATGATAATCAACAAAATGAATGGAGATGCCCCCCTCGATATGAAACATTAGCCCCTCAAATGAAAACAAAACCAGTGTCTGACAGAGATTTTAACCTTGCTAAAGTTGTTGATTACCTAACTAATGACATTGGTACAAGCTCTCTTTCTAAAATAGCAGAGGCAAAACAAAGAACTGAGGAAGCAAGAAGAGAAGGAGAGGAGAAACAGAAACGTGTCCTGAAACCTGCAATGGCATTACAGGAGAACAAGCTCAAAATGCCTCCAACTAACATGCGCCCTTCACCTTCAGAAAAAGAACTTTCAAAGCTAGCTGATGCATTGTTTGGTCCTGAAATCGCACTGGACTCTCCCGATGACGTCTCCCATGACCAAGACAAGAGTCCGCTTTCTGACAGTGGGTTTGAGACTCGCAGTGAGAGAACCCCCTCAGCTCCCCAAAGTGCAGAGGGAATGGGGCCCAAGGGCCTCTTTCAGGAGATTCCACCTGTCATCACTGAAACACGCACTGAGGTTGTACATGTCATACGGAGCTATGAGCATCCAGACGATCCTAAGGACCCAGCATTGGAAGATGCTAGAATGACAAAGCCTCCACTGCGGTGTGCAGACACTGAGCCCCGATCACCTGGTGGGTCCATCAAAGAAAGAGTTAAAGCTTATCAAGCCAGAGTCAATGCAGAGGATGATGTGATGGGCAAAGGCATGCGGGTCAAAGAGGAAACTCACATAACAACAACTACAAGAATGGTGTACCACAAACCTCCTGCTAAAGAGGCTGTATCTGAGAGGATGGAGGAAACTATGTCTGTACGAGACATAATGAAGGCCTTCCAGTCTGGAAAGGATCCATCCAGAGAGTTAACAGGCCTGTTTGAGCACAAAAGCAGCAGTGAAGGGGCAGATTCATCTGTTAGGCCTCTAGACCCAATGCCCAAAGTCGAGCGCATCATTGAGGTTCACATCGAGAAAGGCAACAAAGCTGAACCAACTGAAGTAATTATCAGAGAAACAAAAAATCACCCTGAGAAGGAAATGTACATATTTCAGGGCAAAAGTGGTATGAAAGAAATACAAAATAGGATGGGCAATGAGCAACAAGACAACATAGAAGCTGAAGAATCTCTTCCTTGTTATCTGGACTCCAGAATACACATGCCTGTCTCTGTGGAGAATGATAAGACCTTGAAATTGCTTAGTCAGCAGTCAGTGGAGTACCATGATGATGAATCATCCGAAACTAGGGGAGAATCATACAAGTTTTCAGAAAAAATGCTCCTGTCAGAAAAATTTGACTCGTCCCATTCAGACTCAGACGAATCTGTGATTGACAGGTCTCGATACTATGGTGAGGGAACACAGAGTGGCTCAATTAGAGAATTCATGCTAAAGCCTGATAGGTCAGGTAGATCATCAGATGATGACAATTATGACAAACTCACTTTGTTGCAGTATGCTTCTGATCCTGACAGTCCAAAAAGGTCTATTTGGATGAGAGTTTCTGAGGACGGGCAGAATAAAAGCAGAGAGAAGCAAAAATATGAGGACAGGGTAGACCGAACTGTCAAAGAGGCAGAGGAAAAACTTAGTGAAGTCTCACAATTCTTTCGTGATAAAACTGAAAAACTGAATGATGAGCTTCAGTCTCCTGAGAAGCATCGCAGACAAGATGCAAGGGAGACTCGTTCTGGGCCCAGCTCAACTTGTAGTAGCCCAGAGAGGTCAGTTCATAGAAATGGAGGGACTGGAGAGGACTGGAGCAGAGACAGGTTTAGGGATAAGTATGGTTCCCACGACAGAAAATGTGCCAGTCTGCCAAGCAGTCCTGAAAGACGGGTCTTGCTTCAGTACAATGATGACCCAAAAAAGGGGGACTGCTCATCTGCTAGCAGTGCAAGTGAATCATCTAAATATTTCCAACCCTCATCATCTAAGGTTAGCTCAGTAAGAATGAAATTTGAATCAGAGGCCCAGAAACAAGATAAAGGTCCACAATGGGGACAAACTTCAGGATCCCCCGTAAGGAAGCTGCAGGAAAGTAAGCTCCCTGTTTACCAAGTTTTTGCAGGGGGGAATCTCCCAAAGTCAACAGAGTCTTCAGAAAGTCAGAGAAGCCCCAAAAAAGATAGTGAGGTTGGCCATAGTTATAATGTTAGAAAGGCTCAAGCATTTGCCCAAAATCAGAGTGACAGACAGAGAAATAGGTCAGATAGCTCTTCACCAAATCATCACCAAAATATTTACAGCAAGGAGCAAATTGTCAATGAAGACAGGAAAATATACAGAACTTGGGAAAACCATGGCAATGGGCAACTGAAAGGCCAAAAGACAAAGCTCACCCATACCCTAGTGCATGATAGGCAAAAAGATGACTCACAGAATGAGCAGCACTCATTAAGTGATGGAAATACCACAAAAGAAGAAACAACTAAAAAGATCATTTACACAGAGTTGGTAATTCGAGAAGACCCTGGTAATGCTGAAAAATGCAATAGTGCTCTAAAAAAAAACTCGGAATCACAAATTCCTGTTAGGGTGTCATCTAGTTTTATAGACCATCATCAAAGTAGTACTTTAAAGTTAGATTCCTCCATTAAATCTGAAAGAACAGGGTCTCACATAGCCAGAAATAGACAGCACCCTAATTCAGGTGCCAACAAATCACCTAGTGAATTGTCATCTGTAGTGAACTCCGATTCTAGCAGGCAGATTGTTAATATTGTCTGTAATGGTGTTGATGATAACCAAGTTGAGTATATTGAAAAAGTGACCCCAGGTGTCACTGCGGACATTAAACCTCTTCCTGTGTATGTCAGCATTCAAGTAGGTAAACAGTATGAGAAAGAAACAGCTACTGGGCAGTTGAGCACATACAAAAAAGTAGTAAGCCATGAGAGCAGGACAGTGCATGAAACACGTGGAGCATTTTATTCTGTTAAACAGAAACAGCCGCCATCTCCACAGGGAAGCCCTGAAGATGACACATTAGAACAGGTGACATTCATAGACAGTTCAGGGAAGAGTCCGGTAACTCCTGAAACACCTACCTCTGAGGAGGTCAGCTACGACCTGAACTCCAGGGCTCCAGAGCCTGTCATTGGTTCCATGGCTAGCATGCCTAGCCCAATCCCAGAGGAGTCTGAGGAAGAGGAGCAGCCTAAGACATTCATTTTCAAGGAATTACCAGCAGAAAAAGCCAAACCTGCCACTCAATCATCAGAGTCTTCAAAAAGAAAACAAGACTCGTCTGGAAAAAGATCAAAAGACAAACGCATAGCTTACATCGAGTTCCCTCCACCACCACCTTTAGAGACTGACCATGGTGACCCTGAAAAGAGGGGGTCATGTCCTTCCTCAGAAGCAGAAACAGAGATGATAGAGGTAAACCTTCAAGAGGAACATGACAGGCATCTGCTTGCAGAGCCAGTAATCAGAGTCCAGCCTCCTTCCCCTCTCCCACCTGGAGCTGACAACAGTGACTCTAGTGATGATGAATCTGTTTTTCACCCTGCCCCCCCTAAGAAGTACACCTTCAAAATGACTGAGGAGTGTGAGAAACGTGTTAAGCCTAGGAAACCAGAGAGAAATGGCTCACATCACAAGGAATCAAGTATCAATGGCATTGTGAAAGGAGAAGAGGTAGAATGTGAACAGAATGGAAATGATCAATCTATCACTGATTGCTCTTTAGCAACAACTGCTGAATTTTCCCATGATACAGATGCCACTGAGATAGATTCTCTTGATGGTTATGACCTACAAGATGAGGATGATGGACTGAGTGACCCTAAAACATCCAGCATGTCGAATGAGGGAAAAGCAGGAGATCGGTCTTTCAGCCAGAGTAAACTTGAAGTGATTGAAGAGGAGAGCACGCCAAATGAGGAAACAGGGGAAAAGGCACAAATAAAGAGGTCATCTGGGAAAAAATCAGACAATGGGAAAGAGGATAAAATCTATTCTTTGGAGGGAAGACATCCTGATAGACAAGGTTTTGCAGACAATTATTTCCAGCACCAACTAGAGGAGGGCATAAACACTACATTTAAAACTGTGGCTACTAAAGGCTTGGATTTCGATCCATGGTCTGGCAATGTGGGAGAGGAGGGAGCTTTTGATGCTAAAAACAAAGACGAAGATCCAAAGCCCTGTACTTTGTCAGTGGACGACAAATCACAAGCAACCACGCCGGATACCACTCCAGCAAGAACCCCAACAGATGAGAGCACCCCAACTAGTGAGCCCAACCCTTTCCCCTTCCATGAGGGCAAGATGTTTGAGATGACCCGCAGTGGTGCTATTGACATGAGCAAGAGGGACTTTGTTGAAGAGAGACTTCAGTTTTTCCAGATTGGTGAGCATACATCAGATGGGCAGTCAGGGGACAAGGGGAAAGGGGGCAGGAGTGCGGGGGTAGTCACCTCTCACTCAAAGGCAGGGGAAAGAGCTGTAGAGGGGAAGGTAGAGGAAACCACAGATATAACACCATCCAGAGGCAGCACAGTGCAGGGCAGTGCTGACTGCCTGGACGCACCTCCATCCGTTGACACCACCTCATGCACTGTCACAGCCTCCAAGGTCGACCCCAAATTACGCACCCCCATTAAGATGGGCATCGCAGCTTCCATTACTATAAAGAAAGACTCTGGCTCAGCTGAACTGACTGATGTTAAAACTGAGTCCTCAGACAGTCAGATGCCGGAATACATTAGCTTGGAGTCTCAATTAGCTGAAAGTCACTTTGATAGCACTAACTCTTCCCCAACCGGCAGAAAAGATTACCCCTCAGAAAACTACAATAACAACAATAACTTAGAGTGCTCTAATGTGCAGGCCAACTACATCCAGTGTGGTAGTGTAGTTTTCAATTTGCAGTCATCTTCTGAACCCACCTTACAGAAAGCTAGTAGAATAGAAGCTCAGTTTTGTAGGGAGTCTGTGGAGAGACTGGAGAAAGCTAGCACTCAAAGTCATCAGGCTAAAGTAGTCTCAGAGAACAGGCAGCAAAAGTCTAGACTCCCAGTCAAGGCAGCAGGTTTCAGTTTTAACACACACAGTTCAGGAAAGCAGAAGCCCAAGCAGGTTGTGAGGCCAGAGGCAAGGAAAGTGGATCCCGCATCCATAACGCCTGAGCCCAAGTCTAGAATTCCTGTCAAGGACATCAAAAGAAATGGTGCAGTTAACTCAGCTGTCACAGCTCAGGTAGTTCCAAGGTTAAGTAAGCCCACAGACTCAGAGAGATTAGTCCGACCAGTAGTTCCCTCCAGGCTGCCTTTCAAAGAGAGGTCATCTGGTGCTTCCGGTGTTTCGGTTAGTGAGGCAGGTAGAGGCAACTTTAGTGAGGTGTGTAGGCAGTCAATTGAGTTCTTAAAGAACGTTAGCGGAGAAGCAATAAAGGTGGCTGAACGACTTTCAGACGAGGAGAAACAGACACAGGGAGAGCAGTCGCAATCGGAGGAGGACAGCAGCACATCACGAAGCACCTCACTATCGGACCCCTCTCAGTCCCAGCCCTCCCTCTCCGCTGGCTCCTCCCGAAGGGTCACACCCTCGAGGACAAAGGTCACAAGGGCAGCGGGCAGTGAGAGGAGGAGGAGTAAGCGGACTGGAGGAGGGAAGGAGGGCAGTAAGAACGAAGGGGCTCGCAGGTCGCCCCCCGTCGCGGAGATCAAGCCTAGTTTGTAAAACTTTATTGAAAACTTTACTTGATCCTTAGTTGCATGAGCCTTTGTGACTGATTGGATTGCCTGTGGCGTGAACAATAGCTGTCATTCTTGTCATTCTCTCATCACTGTGCTGTGTGACTGTACCGTACTGTATCTGTCCCTGTCAGATCTCCCCTACCTTCCACAAATAATTTATCATAATAAGGGGTGGGGCACTGAACAGTGTATCTGTGCTGGGTTGGTTAAAGGAACGTTGTTGAGGAATTTGTATCTGCTTCATTGTTTGTGAACTTTGTTAGATAAAATGTACAATACTATGTTGTCTGCATGCCTCATCTCAACAAAATCAATTTTTTGTTAATATTTTGTTTTCATTTTTTATACCATTGTATAAACTCATAGTTATTGCCTGCATAGATTCTGTGGAAAATTGGTTTTACATATACAATCAGAGCACCAACTGTGTAGCTGGAACATTGTAGTTCACCATCTGTCTGTTCTTCCTTTTCTAGCCAAACACAGTACTATTCTAAAAACATCTCTTGGTTTTTCCGCTCCTGTACATAGCCTCTGTTGCAGAAAAATAGTTTTGTTAATTTTTTCCTTGTTTTGGCCAGAAAAGAAGGAAGTCATCTGGATTTTTAATTTGAAGTGAATAAGTAACATGTTTGTAATGTTCTGTATGTCATGACAGGTCCACAGAGTCCCTGCGAGAGAACAGACCTTCGCATGGCCATTGTGGCTGATCACCTGGGTCTGAGCTGGACAGGTGAGACTCACTATGACTGACAAATTATGACTGACTTTACATTCCACTTAACATTGTGCTAATTATTTATTATTGTCCTTTTGAAACTTGAAATATTTAAGTAGGAATTCAAATGATAATTTGATATCTAATAATCAAAGGGAAACAATTCTCAACACTGCTCTGCTGCAGTGCCCTCTTGTGGCGGTATGTGTTATTGCAGTGCAGTCCTGGATGTATCATTCTGATTACATTTTCAAGTCTTTACTTTAAGGTCAGAAACAGGAATTCTTCAACAAACTCAGAGCACAGCAAATGTTGAAGGGCTAAAAAAGTTGTAGCATTTTTTAGTTTATTACTAATTTGTCTTTATATCTGTCTTCCTTTTACTAACTGTCTGTGCAGAGATGATGCTAGTTATATGATGCTAGTTATAATATGATGTGTTTTGCTGTTCTATAGAGCTGGCTCGAGAGATGAATTTTTCTGTAGATGAGATAAACCACATTCGCACAGAGAACCCAAACTCTCTCACAGCCCAGAGCTTTATGCTCCTTAAGAAGTGGGTCAGTCGGGATGGGAAAAACGCCACAAGTGAGAATCAATTTCTATCCAGCTCTCCTGGCCTGTTTTTTTTTTTTTTTTTTTTTTTTTTTTCTTTCTTTCTTATACTGTGATGTTATTATAATATCTTAACCATATAAAATTAAGTTACTTAAAATTTTTTCTTAGCGGATGCACTGACGACGGTCCTGACTAAAGTGAACCGGATGGATATTGTGACTCTGCTGGAAGGGCCCATATTTGACTATGGTAACATTTCAGGCACCAGAAGTTTTGCAGATGATAGCGCTGTGTGCCAGGAAAAGGCGGATGGTAAAGTTTAGCCCCATCTAGCTGACCCCCCCACCTGACCTCACCCCCTACCCTCCAACTCATTCCTTTATTATTGTCACCTGTGTTTTTTCCTCTACAACCTCCCTGTGCAATTTGCCAAAGTGTTAATCACAGATGGACCACAAATAGTAACTATCTTGTACTTGAAGTCTACATTCAGACATTGCCTTTGGCACATTTATATAAGATCAGATCACAAGCATCTTCTTAAAGGCCCCAATCACACACACAGTGTGTTGAATCACTTACTATTCTCTTATTTTAAAGACTTTCTGTATTCAGAGACTCTTCATTTCTGTTACCCCTTTCCCTTCCTCCCAACACCATATGCATGGACCTGGTTTGAACATGCATGTATATGGTCATGTAGTGTGAAGCAATCACAGCATGATGCTTTGCCTCAAGAAGTGTAGGAAGGGCCGTTCGAAACAGTATTTTCCTGTTACACATGTACACACTTTTCTTACAGTTTTAATGTATGCCCTAGAGAATATTGCCAGTGGAACATAAAACAGTTCTCAGCCATGACATTAATTCTGTTATTGAAAGGACAGGAAAGAGTTAATTCTAAACCAAATGCATGTTGTTATCAGCTGTATCCTGATTAAGCTGTTTTGATATTAGTTTGTAAGAGTGTTATATACCAGCTGTTTTTTTACATATTGGACCACAGCGCATGCCTCAGCTAAAAGAGTCAGCTGTCCTCTACCTCTCTAGCTGTCGATCTGCTTCCTCCTCCATCTATCCTTCTCTCCTCTCCTCCCCTGCCCTGGAGCAAGGGATAAAAAGAGAGAGGGGAAAAAGAAGAGAAAGAAGGAGATCATCCTTCTCTCCGTAGTCGTCTCCTCCTGACAATCTCCTATGCCCCCCTCTGTCAGCTACAAAATGACATGTCCTCTCCTCTCCTCCAGTACAATCCCTCATCCCCCCCAGCCCCTCCTGTTCATTCTTGTCATTCACAGTCATTGTCATGTCTTTCTAACTTGCATGTTCTTTTTTTTTTTTCTTTTTTTTTGGTCGCCCCACACTCCCAATGCTCCATCACACAACACATACAACTTTATCCTGATGTGGCCCAAGACTCATCATCCAGTTCTCTCTTCCCATGTGCTCCTCTCAAGTCTTCTTTCTCTCTCTCTTCTCTCTCTCCTTCTCTTGCTCTCAGTCTTTCATCTCCCATTTCCGCACGTAGAATTTGTCTCTCTCCCTCACCCTGCCATTCTCTTCTCCCCTCTTTCTCTCCCTGTACATCCCGTTGCCTGTGTCTTGCCTCCTTCTCGCCACCGCCCACGCCATTACCCCCTTGTGCGTGCTGTCACTACCCCTGCGTGCCCCCAGGACCGCCTCTCACCACTCCATCCCTCTGTCCCAACTCCTCTACTATTGAGCTTTTCATCTGAAGAGACATAATTATCCTCATTTTTGTTTAGCCAGATTTTGAGTCCTCCTCATATTGAGTTGCAACACACATCTTGACTATGACTATAGCCAGGTTTCCATCCAAGTTTTTTTTTTTGTGCGAAAATGGTTTCTTCAAAATGGTTATCTATATAGCTGATGGAAATGCCAGATGTTTAAAAGAGAATAGTAGAGCAGCAGTTTGCAAAATGAACAGCAGCTACTGTTAGTGGTGATTGGTCGGGAGTTATTCAATAAAGTAGTTTAAAGTATACGTTACTATTTTACTCTAGCCTGGTGGAAACTGAGACACCGCTGCCATCGTTCAGCCTTTCATATTCGCCTCTCACGGCATGAGCATGCACGCATGTTTTGCATCATTAAAATTGATCGGTTTATGTGTGCGTCAAGTTTATAGATGTATCGAATCCAAGGAAGTGTTTATCAGCTGGTTCCGATCAGTGGCCGATCATTTGGAGTTAGAAAGTATAATGCGTGCTGTGGCATTGTCAATATTTAGTGATTTAACATCAGATACAGAATTTGTTCATTCACTTTTTACAAGCAGGTATTGTTCGTTACCACGGCAACCGCTTGCGTCCACGTTGAACGCGTTTCTCGTGTGTAAAAAATGCCTGTACACATAAGAGTCTGCAAGATCGCAAGAAAAGCTTGATGTGTTCAGGTAACTATACATTATTTAAGGCTATTTTCTATTTGTTAAGATATTGATATAGGAATTGTTGTTGCCAAGTAAGCTTAATTTATAATGCTTCCCCCGTTGCAAGCCTGTGCACACTCTAAACTGTCCAGGTGATGCACTACTCTCGCAGTTGACTCCCGCCACCTTTGTTCCGGCAACATCACGATATTAACAAACATAAAAAATAAAAAAAAGATTTTAGAAATTTGTGAATTGATTCCATTTGGTAGTAGATAGAATCACGATTAATAAAATCGTAAGTCTGTTTTAATGTTATGGTTAGAAGCTGTCCTAAGCTACATGACAAATGCAAATACTGAACATTTCACTGTACCTTAAAACTCTGCATACAGGACAAATGAGCTGCCATGTGTCCAAACCCATGGGTTTTGTCACACAAAGGCAGTAACATGGATAAGCTATTTCCTAATAATAGTAATAATAATAGTTTCCTAATAATAATAATAATAATGGCCTATTATTTGTGAAAATGGTAAGTAGTAAGTTGACAAATTTCAGTTGTCTCATTACTTCCTACATTTTACAAATATTTTGGATGCGAAAGACAGTATAATTTGCAATATATGTGAAATTATATATGGAAACAGCTAAGGGCAGATTTTTTTAGCAGTACAGCGAAACTTATCTTTTTAGGGATTACATCATTACGCACACCATTTTATTGGAAACAGACTGGAAATTCAGCCAGCTTTTTTTAACGCAAATTCACTTTTTTCAATAGCGCAAAAACTGGATGGAAACTTGGCTTATGAAATTAAGACTATGCTTCTTTGCAGTTATGCAGCATATGTAATGGTGTCCAACTAGCACAAGTAACACCCACTTTTTATTATTCTAGACTATAATGTTAACTCTAATGCTGTACTTTTTTTAAAGTCAAAGTTAAAGATGAACACACACAGCTCTTTTACTATGGGGAGATCACACGTACATATACACATATATACCGTTCAAAAGTCTCTTATGCTCACCAAGGCTGCATGTATTTGGTCAAAAATACAGTACAACTGTAATGTGAAATATTATTAGAATTTAAAATAACTGTTTTCTATTTTAATATATTTTAAAATGTAATTTATTCCTGTGATGGCAAATATGAATTTTCCGCTTCATTACTTCAGTCTTTAGTGTCACATGATCCTTCAGAAATCACTTTTTTCAGGGGACTTTTGAATGGTAGTGTATATGCAATCACAAGCCCTCTGTTTTTGGAAATCTGAATCTGTTTCATTTTCATTGTGTATTAACTGTGTGTTTGTTGGCCTGTGCGTCTGCTGAAGCTCTGGGAAATTCTGTCTAAAACTGCATTTGTTCTTCAAGTTGGGCTTAGGTGGTTGTCTGTCTACATTTAAATAAATAGTTCACCAAAAAATGAAAATTGTCAATATTTACTCCTCCTCATGTTGTTTCAATCCATCATTGTATGAAAAAAAAACATTTGTACAAAGATTCTTTAAAAAAAAAAGTGAACAGAATGCAGTTTCAAAACAACATGAGGTTGAGGAAATAATCTGGAAATAATTGTTGGTATACTTCTCCTTTAAGCATGTGTGTGTGTGTGTGTGTGTGTGTGTGTGTTTGTGTGTGTGTGATCGTAATTGTGTCCTGTCATGTCCATCCATCTGTGTATCATCTCACCCAGGTTTCCACAACATCCTGGCTCAACTGCAGTCAACTACCAACCCCTATCCCACCACACCCCCTATCTGCCCCTCTAGTTCTGATGACCTCGAAGCAATCTTAGATCTGCCCTTTGATCCTCCCCCTTATTGCCCCTCCTGGGGGCTAGTGCAGGACAATGAGGACGAGTCTGTCAGGATCACCCCATCCAGACCCTGTGACCTGCCCCTGTCCAAACCTGTAAACCAGCCTCACACTCTCTCTGAAACATCTGCAGAAATACACACACACATACTCTCCCCTGATCCTCATACACACTCTCAGCTCCCTCCCGACAACCCCAAATGCACAACACAACCCGCAGCTGTCACATGTGACCCTGACTCACACATTATCCCTGAGCTTTCTCCACTAGACAATGATGAACCTCCTCTAAACTCCTCGGTTTGCTCTGTACCACTTCAGTCTGTCCCAAAAACAGACCAACCCTCTCTGATCGAACAGGACCACAATAGACAGGGGAACCAGGAATCTCAACAAAGGGAACAGAGAGAAGGAAATGAGGAAAAAGAGTCTTTTCACTTCCAACTGAAATCGTCCCCTACGGTGGAACAGACTGACCTAACATACAAGGGGAAAGAAGAGTGTAAGAGTCCCTCATCACCATTATTACCATCACCATTAGAAGAAACAAATGTTAACATGCAGGGACAGGAGAGAGTGACTCTGAAAGAGGTCAAAGATCATGATTCATCCCCTTTGCGACCCTGGGCAGAGGTCCTGAGGGAATCTGGCTCAGGAGGAGAGGAGGAGGAGGAGGAGGAGGAGGAGGAGGAGGAAGCCGAGAAGAGACAGGAGCGATTGGAGGTGTCAGGAGGCCACGTCAGAGAGAGGGAGAGGGAAGTGAATGAGGAGATGACTAAGGAGAAAGTGAGAGAGGTAGTGAGAGGTGTTGAACAAATTGAGTCTGAGATGTGCTCGCTCTCCACAGGCTGGCTCACTGAGACATCAAACGTTAATGCGGAGCCGCCCACTTCAGGGCGGAGCCATGGGTCAGACTACATGGACAGACAGGACAACAGGTACTTCACTTTACACAGTTACTATTATGCTTACATAAACCCACATTTGAAGGGATTATATCTAGAGAAATCAAATTTGAAACTTGATCTTTTGAGTGTGTTTGAAGTACTAGAAAATCATACCGTAACTTTTCCAAAAAGACCATCTATTGAGACTAAGGTTGTTTCCACACCTGGCTTGTTTGGAGCGTTTGTTTCAGAACCTGGTGTGTTTTTTCCCTTAGTTCGGTTTGTTTAAGCATATTTTAAGCAATTGCGCTCAAATCTTCACTAAAACAATCGCTCCGAGATCACCTGAACGAGGTGGTCTCGGCCCGATTGAAAATTAACTCTGGGGTGGTTCGGTTGAGATGAGAACGTAATCCAACCCTGCGGAGTAATGAACTAAGCGGTATTATAATTCATAACGGGAAATGGGTTGTGTAAAAAGCAGCAGTGTCTGATTCTGTGAGTGAGCACACTAGTTATAACAGTTAAAAACCAAGGAACGCCTTTTCATCATAAAATTTTGTGTAATTGCTTTTTTCTGTGCATTACAAGAATTCTGTCCCAAACAGTGGGAAGTCAAGTCAGTCCCGGGCCCATATGCAAAAAAAAAATTGTATGGCCCCACTAACCCTGCCACGAATTAAAAATGAATTCCCTCGTTTTAATTAAAAGTTCCCCATGGGGGGGGGCCCCCTATCGGCCCAGGCCCATTTGCACATGCATACCCTGCATGCCCAGATGCTACGCCACTGGTCCCAACGTCTGTTATAGTCTTGTGTAGCGAACTTGTCAATCCATCTTGATGGATGACGCAGTGTAAACTCTGGGTTTGTTTTTAATTAATTCTTACCCAGTATCATTTCAAGTTATTTGTTCCTAACTTGCTACATTTGTACATTTCAACCCTCTTGCAGTCAGGAGAACTCCAGCGACTCAATGACATCATCATCCAGAGGTGATTCAGGCAAACCTCGACAAAATGGTGAGCACTCCAATGCCATGCCCCGCAGCTCAGTGTCTCAGGAAACAGCCAGTGGTGTGAAAACAGGGGCGGGCAAGCAAGAAGGAGCTCTGATCGCTGAGCACAAAGTCCAGGTGAGATCATCATATAATAGCTGATTAGATAATGCTGCTACAGCCAGTTCAAGACTCTGCTGCTCCCTTTGCCTCAGTTGTGATAACTGTTATGAACTAACTCTCTTAACTTTGTTACAGTGGAATGAGATACAAATTCATGTTAAATGAAAGTGTGAAATCCTTCACATCCTAATACATGCATTTGCTCCAGAAAAAAGAATACACTGATGACAATTTAGACTAATTAAATGAGAGAACTGAAATCACACAAATACAGCACATATTAAGATGTATTTTATATGCATCCATTAGCAGCGCTCATCAACAGAGACTGGGCTGGATGAAGAGCGTACCGTCACCACCAAAGTGTTTCGTAGACGTCTCATTCTTAAGGTATCCACCTGCTAAACTGCAGGACGGTCGGGTTAAGATTCGATTTTGGTCAGAGTCTGATTTCGGTGTAGCTGGTGGAGTGAATCTGATTCGTCCAGTTAGAAACTCAGTGTGATCTGATCTTTGATCGCATGTTTATTTTTACATCACTTTATTCTTGCTGTGTGTTGTTTGCTTTTTCTTTGTGCTTACAGGTGCTTGGTTTGGGTTCACATCTTTTTCGACATTTTATCTTCTTTTTGCTTGTGTGATAAATACATGTGATATATGCACATACAAGAGTGTGTTTCTGTTAATGCTTTGTGTGATTTTGGTGGTGATGCTGGGCATGAAGGTTTGTTGGCTCGTATTTAAAGTTCCAGCTTTGCTTGCAGGTTCACATGGCTCTGGGTGTGTGGAACCATAATTGTAGGTGTGGTGTGCTGCTTTTGAAGGTGTCCTGGGTATGTGTCTGCATATTGAACTAAGCGCTGTCTTGCTTTAGGGAGAGGAGGCGCGGAACATTCCTGGCGAGTCAGTTTCAGAGGAACAGTTTATTGATGAAGATGGAAACATCGTCACTAGAAAAGTATCTCCATTGTTCCCTTTGTTTATTTTTCTCCTACTTTCTTATCCATTTCTAATTTAGCGGCATATTTTACTCCCTTAGGTTGCTTGTAGTTTTTTAGCTTTACCTCTTCAGAGCTGATTTAGAGGCAGTGAGACAAAGATTAAATACTAAAAGACATACATAATACATTTTTCTTGCAGCTCACTCCTCTATAACCTTAACCAATCCTTTCCTGTTTTTCCTCACATTCTTTTATTTTTCCATGCCAAGTATTCATGATGACCTCTGACCTTTAATACCCATCCATAGATCATTCGAAAGGTGATTTGCCGTGTGGACACTCCCACTCCTGAAAACCAGGGCTTGGGGAGTGGCATGGAGTCACAAGGAGAGCCTGCCACCCTGGTCCCTGACATCCACACCCACCTCGCTGCACATGCTGAGGTTTGCACAGTCTGTGTGGAGTTTTTCTCTTTCCGGATACTTGCATATTAATATTATAATACATTTAAAATCTCTTTTGGGAAAATGGATCAAATTTTTTTGCCAATAACAACTAGCATGTTAATGAAGAATCCGAAATTAGGCCTTGCAACAGGACAATGATCCCAAGAACACCAGCAAATCTACAACAGAATGTCTGAAAAAGAAAAGAATCAAGGTGTTGCACCGGCCCAGTCAAAGTCCAGTCCTCAACCCGATTCAATTCCTGTGGCAGGACCTTAAGAGAGCCGTGCATAAACAAATGCCCACCTCAATGATTTGAAGCAATGTTGTAAAGAAGAGTGGGCCAAAATCCTCCACAACGATGAGAGACTGAAAAAGTCATAGTCATACAGATTTCAAGTTATTGCTGCTAAAGGTGGCTCTACAAGCTATTAAATCGTAGGGTGTACTTCGTTTTTCCACACATGGCTTCTCCATTTTGTCTCTAATTTTGTTAAATAAATGACACAGTGTAATATCATGTCATGTGCTGTTGTTCATCTGAGGTTGTATTTACCTATTTTTAAGAGCTGCTAACAACCAGATGATTTTTTTTATTGTCCTGATACGTAAAACCAAAAATTCAAAGAGGCTGTACTTTCTTTTTCACATGACTATATGCCCTATTTCATGAAATAGGAAATTCATTAACACAGTGAAGAAAACTACTCGAGAAGCATTTCATGATACATTTCAAAAGTGTGGGTTCAGTAAGGTTTTTTTTTATGTTTTTGATAAGTCTCTTATGCTCACCACTCAAGGTTGAATTTAAAATAAATATACTAATATTATGAAATATTATTATAATTTAAAAAGAATTATTTTCTTTTTTCATATATATTAAAATGTAATTTATTCTTGTGATGCAAAGCTGAATTTTCAGCATCATTACTCCAGTCTTCAGTGTCACATGATCTTTCAGAAATCATTGTAATATGCTGATTTGATGCTCAAGAAACATTTATTATTATTATTATTATTATTGTTATTATCAATGTTGAAAACAGTTAAATGCATAATATTTTTGTGGAAACTGATCAATTCTTTTAGGATTCTTTGATGAATAGTTTTTTTTTTTTTACATTATAAATATCTTTACTGTCACTTTTGATCAATTTAATGAATCCTTGCAGAATAACAATATTAAAAATGTATTTCTTTCAAATAAAAAAAACCCCTTACTGACCCAAAACTTTTGAATAGTTGTGTATGTGCTGTAATAATAAAACGTCTCAGGTTACGACTGTAACCTATGTTCCCTGAGAACAGGGAACGAGACACTACGTCAGAATGACGCTATGGGGAACGCCTCAGGCGTGACAGGTGTCTGAAATAAATATCAACTCACGTCAATCATGTTGACCGGCGACAGCCTGTGCATCATCAGCTTGAATGATGAGCGCGCGACCTGGATGTATAAAGGGGAGCCTTGCACACATGACAACATCCTATCGTCTGAAGGGACTGTTGCAGGCAGGCCCCGAGGCATGGCAGGAAGACGTAGTGTCTCGTTCCCTGTTCTCAGGGAACATAGGTTACAGTCGTAACCTGAGACGTTCCCTTTCGAAAGGGAACTCTACACTACGTCAGAATGACGCTATGGGGAACGATATACCAACGCCACCATGCTGAGGGGAGTGCGTGCCCAAAGGCAGTGACAACTGTCCGAACCAGTAAATCAGAAACACTGGAACCACTCACCCTTAGGTCACATCGGGCTGTCAGTGACAGCACTCCCTACCGGTCATAGCCCAAGCTAATGAACCAAGAAACCGCCAGAACATAGTTAATGGGGGGTATATCTGGGCCAGCTCAAAGGCTTAGGACCACAACTTCCAATAGAAGGGGTCCCTTCTAGGGAGTGTGGCTAGGGGACCCAAGGGACTCCCAGCCAGTCACTATTCAGGGGAGCATGCCTCCTGAAATGCCACCAGGCTGGCCTGGTGATCTATACTAAGACTCACAGTCTGGCCATTGCCTGTCTGTCCAAGACAGAGCCTCTGGAAGTTGCCTTGGATAAGGCATCCAGAAACTGAAGGCCTGTAAAGCTGGCAGAAACCATTCAGTTCCGGATCACAGAGACGGGATCTCCCAGAGAGTGTGACTTAACCTCAAGAAACGACGGAAGTCGTCCACTCAATCCACGGGTCTACCCAGTGCTCGATCCGAACACTGGGGAAGTAAGAGAGGGTTCAAACCCAGGAAGGTCTACTGAGACCTAAGACCTGATGACCCCCTCATGTGGGGAGCTCCAGTACATGAGGGCTCATATCAGGAAGGCCGCTGAGGCCTGTAACCTGACAGCCACACAATGTGGGGCTACCTTCAGAAAGGCCTAATGAGGCCTGTAACCACAGAATGTGGGAGATAGCCTGAAAGGGAAGCGCCTGTCGTAAAACATTGCGACAGAGGACGCATCTAGAGTGGGACCCAAGGTGAAGAACTGGAGTCTGAGCCACGTAAAAAAGGGAATGAAGCGGACAGCGCATAACCCTTACCATAAATATGGATTTTAGAAGGTACACGAAACGACAGTGCGTGTACTTAGCCATTCTGAATCCAGGAAGGCCTGGTGAGGCCTCTAACCTGGCGACCACAGTATGTGGGAGCTCATACTCAGGAAGGCCTGTGAGGCCTGAGACCTGGCGACCACAGTAAGTGGGAGCTCGTATTCAGGAAGGCCGGAGAGGCCTGTAACCTGACAGCCACACAATGTGGGGCTACCTTCAGAAAGGTCTAATGAGGCCTGTAACCACAGAATGTGGGAGATAGCCTGAAAGGGAAGCGCCTGTCGTAAAACATTGCGACAGAAGACGCATCTAGAGTGGGACCCAAGGTGAAGAACCGGAGTCTGAGCCACGTAAAAAAGGGAATGAAGCGGACAGCGCATAACCCTTACCATAAATCTGGATTTTAGAAAGTACACGAAACGAAAGTGCGTGTACTTAGCCAGTCCAAATCCAGGAAGGCCTGGTAAGGCCTCTAACCTGGCGACCACAGTATGTGGGAGCTCATACTCAGGAAGGCCTGTGAGGCCTGAAACCTGGCGACCACAGTAAGTGGGAGCTCGTATTCAGGAAGGCCGGAGAGGCCTGTAACCTGACAGCCACACAATGTGGGGCTACCTTCAGAAAGGCCTAATGAGGCCTGTAACCACAGAATGTGGGAGATAGCCTGAAAGGGAAGCGCCTGTCGTAAAACATTGCGACAGAGGACGCATCTAGAGTGGGACCCAAGGTGAAGAACCGGAGTCTGAGCCACGTAAAAAAGGGAATGAAGCGGACAGCGCATAACCCTTACCATAAATATGGATTTTAGAAAGTACACGAAACGAAAGTGCGTGTACTTAGCCATTCTGAATCCAGGAAGGCCTGGTGAGGCCTCTAACCTGGCGACCACAGCGTGTGGGAGCTCATACTCAGGAAGGCCTGTGAGGCCTGAGACCTGGCGACCACAGTAAGTGGGAGCTCGTATTCAGGAAGGCCGGAGAGGCCTGTAACCTGACAGCCACACAATGTGGGGCTACCTTCAGAAAGGCCTAATGAGGCCTGTAACCACAGAATGTGGGAGATAGCTTGAAAGGGAAGCGCCTGTCGTAAAACATTGCGACAGAAGACGCATCTAGAGTGGGACCCAAGGTGAAAAACCGGAGTCTGAGCCACGTAAAAAAGGGAATGAAGCGGACAGCGCATAACCCTTACCATAAATATGGATTTTAGAAAGTACACGAAACGAAAGTGCGTGTACTTAGCCATTCTGAATCCAGGAAGGCCTGGTGAGGCCTCTAACCTGGCGACCACAGCGTGTGGGAGCTCATACTCAGGAAGGCCTGTGAGGCCTGAGACCTGGCGACCACAGTAAGTGGGAGCTCGTATTCAGGAAGGCCGGAGAGGCCTGTAACCTGACAGCCACACAATGTGGGGCTACCTTCAGAAAGGCCTAATGAGGCCTGTAACCACAGAATGTGGGAGATAGCTTGAAAGGGAAGCGCCTGTCGTAAAACATTGCGACAGAAGACGCATCTAGAGTGGGACCCAAGGTGAAAAACCGGAGTCTGAACCACACATAAAAAAGGGAACGAAGCGTACAGCGCATAACCCCTACCATAAATATGGATTTTAGAAAGTGCATGAAACGAAAGTGCATGCACTTATCCATTCTGAATCCAGGAAGGCCTGGTGAGGCCTCTAACCTGGCGACCACAGCATGTGGGAGCTCATACTCAGGAAGGCCTAGTAAGGCCTATAACCTGACGACCACAGTAAGTGGGAGCTCATCCTCAGGAAGGCCGCTGAGGCCTGTGACCTGACGACCACAGAATGTGGGAGCTTGTATCCAGGAGGCCGGTGAGGCCTGTAACCTGGGAACCACAGCATGTGGGAACCAATGATCCGGAGGCCAGACGAGGCCTGATAGTCACAATGCGTGGGAGCTCACATTCAGGAAGGCCTGATGAGGCCTGCATCCTGACATGTGGACGCTCACAACCAGTGAGGCCTATACCCTAGCGACCACAGTGCGTGGGAGTTCACATCCAGGAAGGCCTGGTGAGGCCTGTAACCTGACATGTGAAAACTCATAACCAGGAAGGCCTAGGAGGCCTGAAGCCTGGTGACCACTGAATGTGGGAGCTTAACACTCAGGAAGGCTGAGAGGCCTGAAACCTGGCGACCACAGCATGTGGGAGCTCATACTCAGGAAGGCCTATGAGGCCTGAAACCTGGTGACCACAGTATGTGGGAACTCACATTCAGGAAAGCCGGATGAGGCCTATAACCTGACATGAGGAAGCTCATAACTAGGAAGACCTGCGACCACGGTGTGTGGGAGCTCATACTCAGGAAGGCCGGGTGAGGCCTGTAACCTGGCGGCCACAGAATGTGGGAGCTCACATTCAGGAAGGCCGGATGGGCCTGTAACCTGACATGTAGAAGCCCATCACCAGGAAGGCCGGTGAGGCCTGTAACCTGGTGACCACAGTATGTGGGAGCTCATATTCAGGAAGGCCTAGTAAGGCCTGTAACCTGGCGACCACAGTATGTGGGAGCTCATAACCAGGAAGGCCGGATGAGGCCTGTAACCTGATTACCACAGTATGTGGGAGCTCACATTCAGGAAGGCCGGTGAGGCCTGTAACCTGACATGTGGAAGCTCATAACCAGGAAGGCCTGGTGAAGCCTATAACCTGGCGACTACAGTATGTGGGAGCTCATATTCAACCACAGTATGTGGGAGCTCATACTCAGGAAGGCCTAGTGAGGCCTATGACCTGATAACCACAGTATGTGGGAGCCCATATTCAAGAAGGCCTGGTGAGGCCTATAACTTGATAACCACAGAATGTGGGAGCTCATATTCAACCACAGTATGTGGGAGCTTATTTTCAGGAAGGCCTAGTGAGGCCTATGACCTGATAACCACATTACTCCTTGACAGTCAAATCCTGGGAGCTCACCTCAGGGAGGCCCAAGCGCTGTCCGGTTGCAAAATGGGGACTGTATGGTCAAGGAGGCCTGTTAAGACCTACTACCTGACCATCGAAAAAGTAAATCAAGATTTTCTTACCCAAAACATTTTGCCCCAGACTCTAAAACAGGAGACGTGGTCTGAAAAGAAACAGAAATATGTTAATTTCACATTTTACAAAAAGACCAGAATTACACCTGCTCTTTTTGTTCGCTGCTCATCATTTTAATTCCTCAATTAAAATGCAGCCAAAAACACTGGATAACGCGATCTGGATGATAGGCTGAATTACTAAATATCTAACTTCTTAAAAGTCAGATAATATTCCATCATTTTAATTCATAGAATTAAATGCAGCCATAATCACCAGACAATACTGTTTTAATATTTAATATACGTTCTCGTAATCTACACACTGCCTCGGCAAGCGCGAGAACGAGTCGTTAAAATATATTTGGCTTTCATCTCTCGAGAAGAAAGTCAACAGGCGCGAGGTTGAAACATCCGACAGCGCACGGACTTTTTCTTTCTCACGCGCGCCGAGATATTTCTTAATGAACACTGTCAGCACCCTCAGGAACTGCTGTGAACGGCTCGTACCCAAACAGTATTGTTTCACAAATCGCGTGCACCACGGGGCTCAGATGCTGAACCCTCCTCCCTCGAGAAAAGGGTCCGACGAGAGCGGAGCATCTTTAAATGAAAAACGCTCACAGTTTGCACAAGAGGCTCTCGAGAGAGCCTCCCGCGCGCTTCAGCGATATTCTCAAAACAGACAAACAGTCCCTGAAGACGAAAAGATGTTGTCATGTGTGCAAGGCTCCCCTTTATACATCCAGGTCGCGCGCTCATCATTCAAGCTGATGATGCACAGGCTGTCGCCGGTCAACATGATTGACGTGAGTTGATATTTATTTCAGACACCTGTCACGCCTGAGGCGTTCCCCATAGCGTCATTCTGACGTAGTGTAGAGTTCCCTTTCGAAAGGGAACTATAATGAATGCACATGAGGTTTTTGGTATACTGGCCTAGTAGACAGATTTGGATACCAGAAATCCTCATTATATCCACACAGACTGGAGACCAGAACTAACCAAAAGTATTTGCTGTGAATTTGTGTGAGGGTTTATTGAGAATTATTTTATTTTTTACCGAAACTGATGAAAATGTTTCTTCAGCCTTATCTCTTCTAACCTTCAACTTGTTTCCTTCCCTTTTAACCATTTTTTGCCTTCCTTCCATGCCTTTCCTACAGGAACAAATAACATGAACTGACCTGATCTATTTAATATTAACTTCCTGTTAATTGTTACTGATAGACGGTTATCAAATGATGGTGTCTGGCTATTTTCAGGGTGATTGTATTGATTCTGAACTATAATTTATTCCTAAAAGATTTGTTGAAGTAATTATCCATCTCTTTGATACAGATTGTTCTCTCTGTTTATGTGTAAACAGGGCGACGTTTCCAAGGCGAGGAAGAAGGAAGAAAAGCGTTCAGAGAGAAAACATCATTCTTAGATGTGACTTCACCACTATAGGCAGGTACACTTCAAATAGCTCTGTTTATTATTATTATTTTTTTATATTATTAATTATTCTCTGTGCCTCATGTACTACTCAGTACTACGACTTAGTGATGTGGGGCCCTAAGCAAATTTACCCCTTCATAACTTGTCTTTGGGATTTTGAAAATTCAGCAATTTATTAGTCAACCTGATGTTGTTCTAAAGCCATATTACATAACTTTTTTGTATTACAAAAGAATAAATTAAACACAAAAAAAATCATGCTTGCACTTGCAGTGAATGTGGCCTTCTACAATCTTAAAAATAAATAAATAATTCAAACAATAATCCCATGCAACTCACTCTGAATTCCAAGTGTTCTAAAGGCATATGGTAGTGTTTGGTGAAAAACAAACCGAAAATGTAATCTATTATTAAGCGAAAATATTTAGTTGCTGCATTCCTGTGTACATTCATGCAAGTGTGCAGCAGTTCGCGCACACGGGAAAAGCACATTTTGAGAAATCAAGACAAATAAAATCATGGCACGAAACACACGGCCTATAAACCTCAAAAGCATACTTTTTTTCCTCTGAGGTGAGTATCGTCAGACCGTCAGATTGTCACGTGCACGAATAGTGTGTAGTAGGCTATACCCAACACAATATATTATTATTTTCTTTAGTTGTAAATTAAATCATTTTAATTACTAACACACTTTAATAATTTGAAACTAAACATTTAATCATTTTGTTTATATATAGCCAAGAAAGCACGCAAAGCGCCCGCCCCTTAGAATCACTAAATGTCTGTCACTCATTTCATTTCATCGCGATCTCACCAAGTTCCATTATAATCAATGAAGCTCTCTACACTGCATTCTGAATCTCTTTATTTACCTTTGTTAATTATAATGAGAGGATTCAAGAGCGTTTAGAACTCAGCACTAAACAAAAACTGCCGTTTTGAGTGGTGAGTGGATTCTGACTAACTTAAACACCTCTCATTTGTCATTGCGTTCAGAAATCAACAGATATGTCTGTGATTGGCTACATTGCGCAACTCTGCAAAAACACATTGTAAATAGAAACTTCACGCTCTCCAGAGCGCAAACATGCACTTGAGTGTTAGCCAAATATGTGTCACCAAATCAGATGATTCCCTGGGGCCCTAAGCACCCGCTTACCTTGCTTATTGGTTAAGCCTACCCCTGGTACTACTGTTCAAAGGTTTGGGGTCTGTACGGTTTTTTTTTTTTTTTTTTTGAAGGATCATGTGACACTGATGGCTGGAGTAATAGCTGCTGAAAGTTATTGACTCAAATAATATTTCACAATATTACCGTTTTAACAAGTTTTGATGAAACAAGTACAGCCTTGGTGAGCATGAGACTTATTTTCAAAAACATGAAAAATCTTAGTAACCCTAAACTTTTGAATGGTTCTGTATGTCAAATCATTCCCCATATAACTGTTACATTACAATTAGAGATTACTTTTATTCTTTTATGGTCTGTTTTGTGTCTCTCAAGGCTTGCAGGTATATGGTTGATCTGTTTCCTGAGCGGCAGGGCCACAAAAGATGAAAAGGGGCATTTGGCCTGAAAAACCGTCTATGGCTTCCACTCTGAAACGCATGGTCTTCAAAGAGACAGAACTTTGGCCTATTCGCTTGCGCATGAGCATGCATCACACTGCTGACACACTTCCTGTTCCAAGGGGGTCTTGATCAATTCTACTTCCTGAGATGGGTCCTGGCGAATTCTACTTCCTCTCTCTGTTGGGTCCTGTATAATTCTACTTCCTGTTTCTGGGGGACCTACGAGATTACACTTCATTTTTCTTGCTGGTAAATACCTATGCTGACCTGGACCATCAGGAAATCAGAAACTGTTTTGTGTGCCATGAATATCAGATGCATAAGTGAAGGGGTATATTCAAAATACCCCTTAAACTTCAAACCGTATACTCACACAAATTTCCCTGTGACCAAAGATGGCACAAAAGCTCTTTTTCGTGTTTTAGGGGGAAAAAAACAATAGATGCTGTTGAACCACACCTTACATTCGCCTTACACGTTACCGTGGACCCATGACGTCAGGAGGAGGATCCCTGTGTTTTAATTTTTTTTTAATTTATAAAACAAAATAAATTATGTGGTGGACTTTTCTGTACATAAATCACATTATGTAAAAATCAAATAAAATTTAGTAGTTAGGTTTTGGCGAGAGCACTGCAAACATACACTTTATAAGTGCTTTCGACATTTTAAAGACAGTGAAACTTCACATGCTCTTGTATAATTAATTATTATAGCAGGTATGTTTGTATATGAGAAAAGTTGGTTCGGTTTTCAGGGGACATTTCCTTAAAATCCTCTGCGAATTTCAACTATTCCCAAAATGGGAATTTATCAAATTCTGTGAAGAAGTCATACAGAGGACTAATATTTTGATGCATGCAGTTCACCTTATTTTAAGAACCTTTTTTCTAAGTTTGCAAAACACTGTATTTAAAAAGACAAATAAGAAAAGACTTTTTCTTGTGTACACATACAACTCTAACATGTCTCGACTTTTATATTCCAAAATGTCACCCTACAGGTGTCCATCGTGTAGAAACGGTTAAGTGCGAAAAGCTCTAACCAGATTGCTTCCTTAGGAGTTCAGTGTAGTGTCTGTTATCATTTGTATGAAAGAGAGTGTCTGCTGATATTAGCCTGAGCGCTGCAAGTATGAGGTGTTCAGAATGTATATGCTAGTTATCAGCATCTCTGTTCAACTATCACTGTATCATGTGTATTGGCTGTACAATGTAGAGGTCTCTCTTTGTCCTTAAGGCTGTTTGTTATCATGATAGGAATGTCTTCATTTTTTTCTTTTCATTTTGATTGCTGAGGTTTTGAAGTAACATTTTGTCAATTTGTTTCAGGTTAGGTGAATATTTAACTTTTTCATCTGAGTCACCCTTACATGTGTGGGAAGTCTTTAGACCTTTATTACTTGTAGATTTAATAGCTTATGTATTACAAATGACACACACTGGATGGTCATTCTAATTTAAAGTATTACCAGAAATCTTTTCCAATTTTGAAATTGTGTGATATATTTTAGACCAGAGAGTCAATGTGTTGCAGTGTTCTGCATCGGTTTTAATAATATATAATTTTTCTTTAGATATTACTTTTTGTTTGTTTGTTTGTTTGTTTGTTTTGTTTTCCTCCAATAGAGCTCAAGTCTTTTTAGCTTGTGGTGTGTATGGTGTGAAATATCCTTAAGTGTGCTGAACTTGGCTATGGCAATGAGATCTGAAAGACTTTATAAGGAAACTAGGTCATGATGGGGTGTGGTTCTGCTTCCCTGTTACATGTCAATCAAACTGTGGGAGGGGCCTGGCATGGTCCAGTGGTTGATTTTGTTTAATATAATATGTTTTCACCTAAGCAACATTTTTGATGTACAATTCTTACAACGAGTGAAGCCATTTAAATGTAACTATAATAGCACTTTGGTTATTAGAGGTCTTCTCTTTTAGAAACTAGCAGCTATGATGCCACCATAATGTTTCAAATGTCTTACAAAAATCTGATTTAAAAATAAACGCTTTGATTTTACAAACTTTCTGCATTTTTTATTTACAGTTATTTGACCATCTTTTTCAATCTATGTATTTTGTGCACCACATCATAGTTGAATGTATTATTATGCATGTAATGTGTATCTATGTTCATACAGTGAGGAAAATAAGTATTTGAACACCCTGCTATTTTGCAAGTTCTCCCACTTGGAAATCATGGAGGGGTCTGAAATTGTCATCGTAGGTGCATGTCCACTGTGAGAGACATAATCTAAAAAAAAAAAATCCAAAAATCACAATATATGATTTTTTACCTATTTATTTGTGTAATACAGCTGTAAATAAGTATTTGAACACCTGTCTATCAGCTAGAATTCTGACTCTCAAAGACCTGTTAGTCTGCCTTTAAAATGTCCACCTCCACTCCATTTATTATCCTAAATTAGATGCACCTGTTTGAGGTCGTTAGCTGCATAAAGACACCTGTCCACCCCATACAATCAGTAAGAAATCAACTACTAACATGGCCAAGACCAAAGAGCTGTCCAAAGACACTAGAGACAAAATTGTACACCTCCACAAGGCTGGAAAGGGCTACGGGGAAATTGCCAAGCAGCTTGGTGAAAAAAGGTCCACTGTTGGAGCAATCATTAGAAAATGGAAGAAGCTAAACATGAATGTCAATCTCCCTCGGACTGGGGCTCCATGCAAGATCTCACCTCGTGGGGTCTCAATGATCCTAAGAAAGGTGAGAAATCAGCCCAGAACTACACGGGAGGAGCTGGTCAATGACCTGAAAAGAGCTGGGACCACCGTTTCCAAGGTTACTGTTGGTAATACACTAAGACGTCATGGTTTGAAATCATGCATGGCACGGAAGGTTCCCCTGCTTAAACCAGCACATGTCAAGGCCCGTTTTAAGTTTGCGACCATTTGGATGATCCAGAGGAGTCATGGGAGAAAGTCATGTGGTCAGATGAGACCAAAATAGAACTTTTTGGTCATAATTCCACTAAACGTGTTTGGAGGAAGAAGAATGATGAGTACCATCCCAAGAACACCATCCCTACTGTGAAGCATGGGGGTGTTAGCATCATGCTTTGGGGGTGTTTTTCTGCACATGGGACAGGGCGACTGCACTGTATTAAGGAGAGGATGACCGGGGCCATGTATTGCGAGATTTTGGGGAACAACCTCCTTCCCTCAGTTAGAGCATTGAAGATGGGTCGAGGCTGGGTCTTCCAACATGACAATGACCCGAAGCACACAGCCAGGATAACCAAGGAGTGGCTGTAAGAAGCATATCAAGGTTCTGGCGTGGCCTAGCCAGTCTCCAGACCTAAACCCAATAGAGAATCTTTGGAGGGAGCTCAAACTCCGTGTTTCTCAGCGACAGCCCAGAAACCTGACTGATCTAGAGAAGATCTGTGTGGAGGAGTGGGCCAAAATCCCTCCTGCAGTGTGTGCAAACCGGGTGAAAAACTACAGGAGACGTTTGACCTCTGTAATTGCAAACAAAGGCTACTGTACCAAATATTAACATTGATTTTCTCAGGTGTTCAAATACTTATTTGCAGCTGTATCATACAAATAAATAGTTAAAAAATCATACATTGTGATTTCTGGATTTTTTTTTTTAGATTATGTCTCTCACAGTGGACATGCACCTACGATGACAATTTCAGACCCCTCCATGATTTCTAAGTGGGAGAACTTGCAAAATAGCAGGGTGTTCAAATACTTATTTTCCTCACTGTAAGTCATGACATTATGATTATTTATCCTCATCTTTGAAAATGTCTGCAGAGATATGATACACTCTTCATGTAACTAAATATAACTGGATTCATATGTGTCATTTTGACAGAGTATATGCCCTGATGACTTTTTTGTGGGCTACATACAATCTTTCTTTCTAGAAATGTGTGAAATTGAATTTCTCATGTTGTACCTCACACAGATGCTGACTTCTCTTTAAACTTTGCTCCATATATCATTACTGAAATCAGAACCATGAAAACAGCTTGCAGAGCAAAACAATCATGATGTATCAACTAACATTTTGTCACAAAATCTAACTTAACTAAACATGCTTTGGCCCCTATAATAACACAGTACAATTGGTAACGATCACACCTTTCCACTCTATAGAAATATTACATCCCTAAGGGTGAACTTGTATATTGAAGACTGACATGGTAAGTCAAATAAGTTTATTGGTTTGTTTTTTCTCTCTTGTGTGATAGTAAAAAACGAGTGTTACCAGGCGTTACAGTGCAGAACAAGCTGTGACTTGGTGTGTTTGAACACTTATGTCACCTAATTGCATTTGATAACAAAATATCAAAACAAGTAGAATTTACATTACAAATAAAGCTAGATCACATGTGTAGTTCAACCCGTTAACTGGTTACATGACTACTATATGTTTGACAACCAGAAAGTGTCACAATATTGTTTTTGTGGGGGTTTTTTTATAGTTAAAATTATTAGTGTGAAATGTTTTGCTTTACAAGTGTGCTTCTATATGCATAAATGTTGTTCTGTTTAATATTTTGCTATATACAGCAATGACATTTATTTTTAAGTGTCAGCATATTTTTCTGGGCCACTATAACAGATTTTTACATAAACTTTACACCATACAGTGGAGACACCAATAAAAACACTTTCACAAATGAACAAATACAGATGTGAGCTATATAAAACAAAACAAAAAGCATCAGAATATAACAAATATATATTCTTGTTTTGGTCGTAAAGGAGCCAGTGTTTAAAAACGGTTGAGTGAATGATTCAAAGATTCACTCACGATACACAAGAAGACTGCTCATTGCATTATGGCGTAATGATGTAACCTAATGTAAGGGCCGCTTTAGCAGAATCCAGAATGGATTAAAAGTCACTGGGATGAAAAAAAAAAACAACAACAACAAAAAAACACACACTGTCCTCTCCGCCACATGACGGCGCCACCCTCCCCATTCGCCTGCACTTTCAGCACCGCCCAGTCATTTCTTGGACCGTTCCCTCTCCAGTCTAGTTGCCACACTTGCTCCATCCCTCTTTCTCCCTGGCCCCTGAAACACACTTCCTCTCCATTGAAATCCGTCGCGAGCACTAGGTAACGAGCGCGCGACACCATGGCGGACAGCGCGAGCGAGAGCGACACGGACGGCGCGGGCAGCAGCAGCAGCTCCGCCACCCCGCAGTCCTCCTGCACCTCGGCGGCCGCCTCCAACACCACTACGACCACAACGAACACCGCCAGCAAAGCACAGGGCGTCGTGATCTCGCAGTCCCGACTGGAGGAGCTGACAAACCGACTCGCGTCACTGCAGCAGGAGAACAAAGTGCTGAAGATCGAGCTCGAGACGTTCAAGTTGAAGTGCAAAGCGCTGCAGGAGGAGAACCGCGACCTGCGCAAAGCTAGCGTCACCATCGTGAGTCAGCCCGTGTTTTTATCACTTTAATCTCCGCGGCACACCTGACAACACCATCACGGCATGCAAAGACGTCTGAGGCACATTATACACCACATTGGGGTGCCAAGTTAACTTGTTTGTGGGAAAATAAAAGAGTTTAAGGTCGCTAAACCTGCTAGCCTTCGAGCTAACTGTGAAAATATCCAACAAAAGCCTGATGGCACGTTCATAGTTTCAGTGAAAATGTATATCACAGGCCAGCTCCTTAAAAATAGTTTAGATTTCAACATGGACTGTTATAGCCTACAATGTATCTGTCTTTATGTATGTTTTTCGTCTCAACGTTGTTTTATATGGTTAGTAGTACTCTGCAGGTGTGTGTGTGTGTGTGTGTGTGTATACTGGCCACATAAGGCGTTTACTGATTTACCACAAGCTTAATTATCATCATGCATCTAATGCAGAACGTGTTTTTGCACGTCTGATACTTTGTGTTGAGCGAATGAGGTTGTCATCAGGACTTCATATTTGAGGCCTGTGTCAGGGTGGGAAGTTGGCACTCTGAATATTTGGCTCTAATGCGTCAACATCCTGAATGTGAATCAGACCATCTGCATTTTAGACAATGAGCCAAAACTCAAGTGTCACTATAGAAACACTGACACCTATTTCCACTGCGTTTGCATTTTTGGCAATCTGTAATGGTGGAAATTGATAGTGGAATGTGTTTATTGTTGGTTGTGCAGTTGTTTACTGTGTGAAATGCATTTCTGAATAATTCTGCTGGATTTATTGTGCAGAGTGGGTATTAAATGTATCATTGTCAATACTAGTAATAATTATTGTCTGAATGCCTATTTCCTTTGTAATCAGTATTTGTGATCTAAAATATGGTAAATAATAGTTTTGAAATCATGTTTCAAGATCAAATATGAATTATTTGGTTACAGAAGTATGTGGAAATATAATGTCAATTATTTTTCCAAGAGAAGTCTTTAAGAATAATTGCCTTTTTCAAATGCATGAGAGTTTTTTTTCCCTTTTTTTTTCTGCAGCAAGCGCGGGCAGAACAAGAGGAGGAGTTCATCTCCAACACTTTATTTAAGAAGATTCAGGCTCTGCAGAAAGAGAAGGAGACGCTCGCTGTCAACTATGAGAAAGAAGAGGAGTTCCTCACCAATGACTTGTCCCGGAAGCTCATGCAGGTGAGAAACTCTAGAAGGAATGAGCCCATCAGTGGCGTTTGAGGTCATGGGTGGGAAATTCAATCGCTTGCCCTTAGAATCATCCCCTAAAGGTAACTTTCACATTGAGATACAGCGAGACACCTATTTCAAAGTTATTGTTCAGAGGCAACTAAATTAAGCTGGTGAACAATAGCTCATTAAATCGTGTGAGAGATTATTTTGGTGTTGTGGCCATTAGTCAGACTGAATCTGGCTCTTCTTAGCTGAGACCAGATGACATTGTTTATGGTGCGTGTGTTTAGTAGGTGTGTTGTATTGTGTGGAGGAGTAAAGAGAGAGATTATGGAAATAGTGTGCGTATACAGTTGGTGTGATTCATTAATATTTACACTACCGTTAAAAAGGCGGTAAGATTTTGTAATGTTTTTGAAAGTCTCTTATGCTTACCAAGGCTGAAAAATTTGAAATAGCTGTTTTCCTTTTTTAAATAATGTGTTTCTTCAGTGTCACATGAACCTCCAGATTCATTTAAATATGCTGTTTGGGTGTTTAAGAAAACAGTTGTGCTGCATAATATTTTTGTGGAAATCATGATATTGTTATAATAGAAAGTTCAGAAGAACAGCAATTATTTGAAATAGAAATCTTCTGTAACATTATGTCTTATTGATTACTGTTTGATCAATTTAATGCATTTCTTTCTGAATACAATTATTAATTTCTTTCAAAAACAAATCTTACTGACCTCAAATTTTGAATGGTACTAGTGATATAAATATAATATATGCAGACATGGCTCAACAATGAAAGGTTGGCCCAGTATGGAAGAGTTTTGGATTGAATTTGTAACACTGTTGCAGACTCTTCTGGTTAAAATGTGTTGCAGTGGTAAACTGCACGGTATATTCTATGGCTGCCTCCTAATAGTCGACTAAACGTTATTCAGCAGAAAAAAAAACTTTCGAGAGGGTAAAGAATGACCACAAAAAGGTGACGTGCAACCTCAAACATGATTGATTTAAAACATAAGTAGTGTAAAGTAAGCCACTTTACATGGCCGCCCGATAAATGTGTGCTAATATTAGGTGAATAGCCAAGTGTTTGTGTGGAAGCCAAATTAGTACCGCCCAGTGTTACGGCTTCATTGTAAGTAAGCTCACTTCTCCCTGACAATGTGGACATTAGAAAGTAACTCTTATTCCTTTCTCATAATGTGAAGATGATGGAGATCAGTGATTGGCCATATTGTAGTGTTTCAGTTTGCTGGTATACATTTTTATTTATTTATTCGTTTTTATATAATGTATATTTATTTAGTTTTTGTTCAGACTTCTGAGTTTTCATTTGATGTTAAGGCTACTTGTTCATTGACCTTATTATGTTTGCACTGATATTTCTCTTTTAAGGGTTTCAGTTTGTTGTATATTTATGTTTATTTATATTTAAGTCCTACATTTTTTTTAAGATAAAGCTGTTAATTAATTATAGGTTATTTTTTGTTTGCGTTCTGATCGCAGACAAATTCATGCAATGTTTGCAGCAAGCTTTATGCGATAGCGTGCTGTAACATTTCATTTATATTTTAAATACTCATTATTATGGTTGAGTATTTCTCCCCGGACTGATCGACTAATGGCTTAAATGAACAACTAACTGACGACTTCAGGGACAGCCCTAGTATATTTGCAACACTAGTAACTATGCATGAGCGTTCAAGATAGTTACCATGAACGATTAGTTATCATGGAAAGGACATCAGGGTCAAATGTGACAGTATAACATTACTGCTTTGCATCACAGGCTTTGCCCATCATGTTTAGATTCAGGACTGTGTTGCATCTTTTTTTACTTTTCTTCTCTTATTCGCTCTTTTGTTTTCAGCTTCAGCATGAAAAGGCAGAGTTGGAGCAGCATTTGGAGCAGGAGCAGGAGTTCCAGGTCAATAAACTGATGAAGAAGATAAAAAAACTGGAGAACGACACCATCACCAAACAGCTCACTCTAGAGCAGGTACCTTCTTCAAACAACTTCCTGTAGAACAAGATAGTCTCTACTCTCTAAACCACTCATTCTTGACTGGCCACCATCTATTGCACAGACAATTTTTCAGATCAATTGGTCTAAACCAGTTGCGCTTTCAAAACAGAACAGGTGCTTCCAATAACCTCGTTTTTTTTTTTTTGTTAGCTTAGGCATCTGCCAGTACCTGGCTCTGGAACACGCATTCAGCAATCTTCTCGGATTAGAACAGGTTATTCAGGAACAAACACATCATTTGTACTTTCAGAAAGTCCCACGATTATTATTGTGGCCCAACATTTTTCCTTAAGACCATGCATTGTATTGTTAAAATGCCATATTGTTTTATTAATTCCATGTAATGTGTGCAGCTCCGGCGTGAGAAGATTGATCTGGAAAACACTCTGGAACAGGAGCAGGAGGCACTGGTCAACCGGCTTTGGAAGCGCATGGACAAACTTGAGGCAGAGAAAAGGTAATGTCCCTTGTAATGTGGTCTTTTTTTATTCAGTGTAAAAAAAACTTTGTATGTCTAAGCACACATTTCACAATTTTACCTCTTCATTCTGATTGGCAGGATTTTGCAGGAGAAGCTTGACCAGCCTGTGTCAGCCCCTCCCTCTCCACGTGAAGTTTCCATGGAGATTGACTCTCCCGAGAACATGATGCGGCACATCCGCTTCCTGAAGAGTGAAGTGGAGAGGCTGAAGCGCAGCCTCCGCACTACAGAACTACAGCGTGAGTCCTTGCCTCATTACGCACTCCTGCACCAACACAGTCTTTCTGCCATCATACTCAACCAGAGGAAAACAAATTGCACTGCAAATTTGGATACATCCGCTCATGGTATTCATACTAAATAGAATTCCAGATTAGGATAAGTATGACCCAATATAGTACAGTGGAAATAGTACACTAAAAGATACCCAGATGGTATTGCCAGATTGTTGAGCTAATGTTTGCATGTAAATATAAAAAGATGCAAATATTAACAGTTTGATAGTGAGGTTTTAAAGTGCAATTTTATGTTGTGGTGTACTAGTGTTGTCAAAAATATTGATATTGCGATATGTATCGATACGGAAATATTTGAAACAGTTCCAATACTGTTTTAATACACTGATACCAGCTGCGCTGTTTCGCTCTGAATTTACAGTTTGACACACTTGCCTTCTGTCACTCACTCATCTCATTCGCTCTGGTTGAATAGTGCCGGTATTACTCATCATTTTACTAATTCCCGCAGGTTTCGCATTCAAATCAAAAGAATGCGCACCACTTATCTATATGTAAGTGGCGCACACATAAAGCCGCCTCTCAAACAGCTTGTGAGTACCAAATTGAGTTGTTTTTCGTGGCGAATTGGGCTTAAACAGTCAAATACACACAACATTGTCAAAATGCCCGTCTTGGCGAGTATTCAGGTAAACACAAGTCAGTTTTGGTACGCAAATAGTTGAGAGAGATAGCGCATGTTGTGTAACAGTATATTGGATCCGTGCTGGATATGGTCTTAAAGTGACAGCAGCCTAATAAACCTGCTGCTGTCTGTCATGTTCATCAATTAGGGCTGGGTATCGAGTTCGATACTTTTTAGGTACTGACCGAATTGCCTCTACTATCGAGTATCAAAACATTGCATGTTGTTCGATACCTAAGGGGTTAATCTCATCAACGTCAGTGTTTGGCTCACACGTGAGGCTATAGTGTGTAGGCGTCCCAACCCCCATAGATGTAATAGATCTGGAAAAGATCAAAAGTGTGGCTACATTTCACCAGGCTCAATGCCAACATCATGCAATATTTGCGACATGACGATTGCTGCCAAGACCGGCAACACGACAAATCTGATGAAGCACTTTTTTGCATTGGTGCTTTTTTTACAGACTCAAAGACTTCTAGTGTCTGAGTCTGTAAAAAAAAAAGTCAACAATCTGAAAAAAATAAAACCAAAGTTTTTTTGAGATAATGTAATCTTGTTAAAAATGGATTTCATAAAATTGGTATCGAAAAAAGTATCGTTCAGGAACCGTTATCAAAGTCAAGGTATCGGTATAAATTCTTTTCGAATGATACCCAGCCCTACACAAAAGACAAAGAAAAATTTCTTTATTTCATTTCTTGTCTGAAAACTGTTAGACCCACCTGAAAAACGTAATGCTGTTTTTCGTTTGTCTTTATTTTAATCGATTTATTTGTGTTATTGTTTGCAGTTTGTTTATTTGTTCTTATTTTATTACCAATTGTTTTCTTGTCTTTTTTCCTTATTGAAGTTAGAAATTCCAGTATCGTGACAACACTATGATGTACTCTTGTATACTGACCAGTGAATTACATGGTTTTACTTTTGTAGTACAGATTGGGATGCAGCCTTAGCTTGTGGCACACTGCAGTGAGTTGCAATGCACACAGTGGTTTTATTCTTAGCTTGAATACTTTTTTTAATTGTGTTATGGCCACTAGAGGGAGACATCTGCATTGTAAGACAACCATAGCTTAATCTAGCTCATGGTATCGCACCCATTAAAGGGGGTGTGTGTGTGTTTTAAAACTACTTAAATTATTTAAAGATATTAACTTAAGTTTTATTTATTAAGACTATAAGTGGACTTCAAGCAGTGAAAATGTTAGCTTGACTAAATATTTCTTAGTATTTGAAAGTTTAAAATTATGATCATGTAATCATGTATTTTGAAAATGATTCAAGGAGCATCTTCTTCATCTTCAGTTTATTACAGTTTGTATATCTTTGTAACATTTGTTTGTTTTCCATCATCACTCCCTCCAGACACAGAGAAGCGGGCTCAGTACATTGAGGAGGAAAGGCAGATGAGGGAAGAGAACATCCGTCTTCAGAGGAAACTCCAGAGAGAAATGGAGAGAAGAGAGGCGCTGTGTAGACAACTGTCAGAGAGCGAGAGCAGCCTTGAGATGGATGATGAGAGGTGCATTGAACACATACAGAAAAGATGACTGGAATCATAACCTTATCTATATACAATGTTTTGGACGGTCTGAATATGATATATGAAAATATGAAAATAACCGGACATGTCTTTCTTAACGTAGGGCTGTGTTTCCCGAAAGCATCATGAGCTAAGTTGATCATAAGCCGCGTTTCCACCGAAATTACCCGGAACAGTTTGTCCCAGAACTTTTGTCCCCCAGACCTGTTGGTAGCCGCGTTTTCACCACGATCTACAGTACCGTGAAGATTAGGCAAATAGTCTAGTGACGTAGGACTGCGCGCGACTTTACAATTCCCAGTGGATTTCATCCTCTGAATTTAAAGGGATACTCCACTTTTTTTGGAAATAGGCTCATTTTACAACTCCCCCAGAGTTAAACAGTTGAGTTTTACCGTTTTCGAATCCATTCAGCCGATCTCCGGGTCTGGCGGTACCACTTTTAGCATAGCTTAGCATAGATCATTGAATCGGACAGGACCATTAGCATCTCTCTCAAAAAAATGACCAAAGAGTTTCGACGCAGCGCCTGAAAATAGGTCTAATAGGTTAGACCGGGGGTCGGCAACCCTTAAGCGCCGCCCTAGTGGCTTTTTCAAAAATATGAAAATGGAAAAAATATTTTTTGTTTTAATATAATTTCTGTAGGAGGAAAAACATGACAAACATTTCGCACGTACGATCACATCGGTGTGATTAGAACGGTCAGTGCATGACGTGATCAACTGCTAAATTCAAATGTGCTCTCGCGCGTTGGCTGGCGCTGAGCCAGAGACAGGCGCGCTCAGAGCTGTCATATATCACAACTTTTCAGTGTTTTCAACCACATAATGTTTATTTTAGGTTTCAGACATATAAGTACTAAAAATACATTTAGAGTTTGTAAAATACACACTGATGTTAAAGGAAGAGGCAATAATAATCCTTTCCATTATAATTAGACACGTTTTATTCATATCAGATACACATTGTGTAAGTAACTTTAAAGTTTACTCTATTCTTCTCCCAGTTCACCAGCATCTTACTGTTACGTATTTCGGGAGAAGGGGATGAATTCACGTGTTTTAAATCCAACAGATCCGATTATCTGAACTGCGTCTGCGGCACAAACTAAGATGGCGGCGCCCATCGCGCATACAGCTCAAATAACACGATCGTTATAAAGGTGTTTAAACAACAAAACACTTCCACTTGCATATATTTGACAATCGGAATATCAGATATTTCATGCCATATCTAACAAATTTGTGAATATTTTGAATAAAAAAGGAAAAATGACATAAAAGCAGATCATCATTCATTCAGCTTTGTTGTTGCTGCGGTGTGTCACGTGACACGCAATGACGCGTCACCATGGAAACCATAAAGTGACACATTCTAAATAACGGTCGCCTTGAAAAACTCACGCTGGGGGGTCAGTCAGAATATTTTAAACTTACGTGTGAAAGGGTTAAAGTTTTTCAACGTTTTAAAAATAATACACGAATAAATAAAACGAAACATAATACATAAAAATTATAATGGAAGTTAAACTTAAAGCACGATCGTACGACCCAGCTAACAATTTTTGGTTCCCATAACGTTAGTTTTTGGTACCCAGAACATTCTCAGAATGTTAGTTTATGGTTCCCAGAACGTTATTTTTTATGGTAACCACCCAGCAACGTTCTGGGAACGTTATTTTATTGTTACATAAAAATAAAACCAAAAAAGAACGTTCCCCTAACGTAAGTATTTGGTTCCCAAAAAAATAACCAAAAAATAACATTAGGGGAACGTTCTGTGTTAACTGGGGAGTAGTCACGTGGTGCGTCATTCTCTCCAGGATGCGCTTGCAGGGAAAATAAACATTTAATCATGAATGCTTATTATGTATTTGTAGCCTACTTATCATTTTGATACTAGGGGGCTAATAAAGCTAATATAGACACTTACAGCATGTGTTGCCTTCATTATAAGGCTTATATAAGGCTTTTAATTTTTTGCGGCACCAGACAGATTTATTTTTTATTTTAATTTTTTTTGGTCCAATATGGCTCTTTCAACATTTTGGGTTGCCGACCCCTGGGTTAGACAAGCTTAGTCCCGGTCACGTTGGAAGTTACCGAGCTGGGGACTATTTTCAGGCGCTGCGTCATATCATTACGCCTGCTGGACTCATGGTACGGCAGCAAAGTTTCTTGATTATTACGCAGGAATGAGAGTATAGTTCCTAGCCATATCAGCCTAGAAAATCGCAACTTTTCATTTTCCGTCGCTCTTAGTACACGATGTAACTACAGAAGAGTCACGTTTTAAATAGGAAAAATATCAACTCTTTGGTCATTTTTTTGAGAGAGATGTTAATGGTCTTGTCCGATTCAATGATCTATGCTAAGCTATGCTAAAAGTGGTGCCGCCAGACCCGGAGTTCAGCTGAATGGATTCGAAAACGGTAAAACTCAACTGTTTAACCCTGGGGGAGTTGTAAAATGAGCCTATTTCCAAACAAAGTGGAGTATCTCTTTAAGCTTAATAAAGTCTGAACCTCGTCGTCGGTCCATTGGCCGTATTTTTTAAACTCCATTGTTGATTCGAATAGCAGACGACTGTTACTGCAAGCAACGCAGCAGATGGTGGTTGAATAAAATGCTGCATGGAGTCAACCAATCAAAATGCGGCATGAACTCAACCAATCAGCATGTTCAGCGCCCAAGTCCCATCCCTGAAAGTTCCTGAACTTTGAAAAAAGTACTACCTCGCGAGCAGGGACTTTCGGAGGGGGGAGTATTTATCCGGAACTTCATTTAGACCCTGGTTCCTGCGGTGTAAACACACCGAGTACCACCCCAAAGTTCCTAGTTCCTTGGGAAATTTCCTGCGGTGGAAACATGGCTATAGAGACCATTGGTAGCAATAGTTCTATGATCTATTTAGGCTTATGATGCTTTTGGGAATCACAGCCTTGGCTACGTTTAAACCTTGGAAATTGCATTTTAGTTGTATTGAATCTCTCTCTCTCTCTCTCTAGATATTTTAATGAGATGTCTGCTCAGGGACTGAGAGCTCGTACGGTGTCCAGCCCAATCCCCTACACCCCCTCTCCTTCCTCCAGCCGCCCCATCTCCCCTGGTATGTGTCCACACAGTTAGCTTTGTAAATGTATCTCTCTTTAATAGCAAAATATACAGTTCTGTTCAAAAGTTTGGTGTCAGTAAGATTTTTTTATTTTTTTAAAGGAATTAATACTTTTATCAGCAATGACGCATTAAATTAATCAAAAGTGGCAGTAAAAAAAATGCTGTTCTTTGTCGTCATCAGGAGTAAATTACATTTTAAACAATTAAAATAGAAAACCGTTATCTTAAATTGTAATAATATTGCACAATATTAGTGTTAGTTACTTGTACTTTTATATTTATTTACTAGTTATACTTTTATTTCTGATACAAATAAATGCAGCCTTGATGAGCACAAGAAACTTCTTTAAAAACTGGTACAGACTTTTGTACAAGTGTTTATGATAAACAGATTGTATGTGCTTTGTCTTTATAACACTCAAGGCTTATGGCACACAGCCTTTTGGTCAGTTCATAAGATTATAATTGATTAGACAAACATGTTTTTGATGGAGTGTTAATTATTATACAAGTTGTACTGTGCTGTGATGTGAAGGTATAATAGGTCAAAGACTTTCTTTCATTCCCATTCTGAGAACAAACTGATGAATAACCTTTGAGGACTTCAAACAAGATTCTTTCAGACCGATGCTGCGATTTTTATGGGTGGTACATTTGCTTTGCATATATTGCAGGTATTGATAAACACAAAATAGATTAACTAGATAATAAACTAAAACAATCTTTAATAAGATAAAAAAAAGTGCCCAATGAACAAGTATATCAAGTTATGTAAATCAAAATTGTATGTTGTTCAAATGTCCAAAGATTCATGTCAATAAGGAGTGTTTAAATAAGGGGAAAAAAGTCAGCATTTAGGCACAGTGTACTGTTTATTGCTGTTTTTTTAAAAACAGCATTAACGGGTTGCATCATGTAAAAAAAAAAGAAAAAAGTTTGCTTTAGTTTATTAGATAGAATTTACATATGCATGATGGAAAGTATAACAGTGCATATTTGAAGGAGTGAAAGCCATTTTTTATATTCTATTGCTGGTTTATAGTCTTCTTTCATTAGGTTCCATTGAAAAAGGAGTCCAGTTATTTATACATTTTCCCATGATCCCAGAGGAGTGATCTGCAAGAGCTATTTATATTTGTTCTGCATACTGTCAGTATGGTGGGCCAGGTTTCATCGTTTTTTGGATATATTGGCACTACATAGATGTGACAAAAAACAACTGTATAAAGGATCTCACTAAAACTGATTCGCAGACGCTGTTTTTTCATTCCAGGTTTGTCTTACGCTAGTCACACGGTTGGTTTCACCCCTCCAGCCACGCTGAGCCGAGCACCACTCCCCCACTACACATCTCCCGGGCTACACATCCACCCAGGACCCTCACACGCTGTACAGGTGCGTGTACACTATATGCACATGTCCAGCATCTCTATCAGTGTGTGTGTATATATGTGTATATATATACAGTAACACACTCACTCTTTGCACAAGCTCATGTCGATGAGCAGCAAGATGTTTTCATGCAGGAAGTAGTGTGTATCATGGATGGCCTGTTTTCAGTTAATATCCGTCGTAACACCATTCAGTTGAATTGCTAACAGGACATTAGATGACTCATCCTAGAATCACCTGGTAACACTCAACCTCAGAATGCTCTTCCTCATCCCCTTTGTATGTTTAAGTTAATATAGACCAGTTCCGGGAATCCTCAGCCATCTAAATAAGATAAAGCACAAAAGCAGCATTCTCTTTTTCTCTTGCATCTCCTCCCTTGCTGTGTCCTTTGCAGTGTATTCTGACCTTTCAGATGGAGAGATAGCAGGGAGTCCCTTCAATAGAGAATCTAGTACACCACACAAAACCTTTGTTCTTATCAATCACAATCCCAAAGGTGCCATGGTACTTGTATTATGTAACAGAGATTTTCAATTGTATTATAATGCAGAAACCCTGATAAGATAACAAACTCACTGAACAAAGACATCCACAGTGTTTTTGTACATAGAGGTACCTACAGTATGATACTGTAGGTACCTCTATGACCCCATCACATTTAGTGATGGACTAAATTTTTTAATTTAAATTTAAATTGAATTGTAAGAAAATGTTTTTTGATGTTAAACACCCATTCAGTCCGTTTTTTTTTTCACCATTTCATTTCACTTTACCCAAGGAACATAAAAAAAGAGTATGTTGATGAAATTACCACCTTTATCTGGTTTGCTGAGATTAAATATTGACTATCTAGGGTAAAAGCACAGTTTTATTCCCCACACAAAAAAAGTGAAATGGCAGTAATGTTTAGGAAAGTCAGACAAAGTGGTTTAAAAATTACTTTGAAGATTTTTTTCTATATGTGTGTCAGAACCAGGTTCATGCCAGCTGAGACGAGACCTAGACATTCTTTATCACTTTCTGTCATTCATGGCAGCAGAATAATTGGTCGCACTTCAGCTTTTGATTTCCAAATGAAAGGGCTGCATGTAAACATTTCTTATTATCAATGTTGAAAACAGTTGTGCTGCTTAATATTTTTGTGGATCCTGATTTTTCAGGATTCTTTGAGGAGAATGTTCAAAAGATAGCATTTATTTGAAATATAAATCTTATATACATTTTTATTTTATTTAAATAAATGTCTTTACTGCCACTTTTGATCAATTTAGTGTATCCATGCCGAATCAAAGTTTGACATTTTTCTTTAAAACAAACAAACTTCTTGACCCCAGATTTTTGAACGGAAGTGTATATTGCCTTTTCAAGCTGTTTAGTACCATTTGAGATAAATGACCGGTGCAGTGTAGATTTAATGTGTCACTTTATCTGGTTAATGTTAGCTAGCAGATAAATAAATGATCTATAAATGTACAGCAGTGAAGTAACCATTTTAACCGGTCTCAATTTCAGCTTATGAATGTTCCGCAACACCCTTTGGATATTGTCCAGTTGAGCGGAGGCCAACAATGTAAGATTAGCCTGGTTGCAGCAGCAATAAGTCATCATGTTTATATCTGTTGCACAAAAATGACCCCTCTATGTACCAGCAAAGACTTCTGATGAAGTGACTGACTAGGTAAATAACCTCACCATCCCTTAATGGGATGGCTCATTGCAAGCTTTAACATAGCAATCTAAATAACCAAAAACATCAACACTAAGACGCAAGAACTTATGTTTAATAAGACTTCATCCGAGTGCTCGTCCTTTTAACAAAACTCCTTTGTAAACAATTTAAATATTCTAGGTAAACTTCTGAGGTAGGTTATCAAGACAAATAAAAAAAATCTAAGATATGCTTGTGTGTGTTGTTTTTGCAGTAGTATTAGCAATCTGTCAGTAAATCCAGTCACTTGATCAACATTCTTTGTACTTTTCAACAGATATGGTCTGGTATGAGAGCTGAACTGATTTGGTTATGTAATGAAGAATTTGATCTTCTTACTACATGGATGATCACCTCAGGCTTTCGAAGAATAATATTTAGTGACATGTTTGGATTAGCATTATTTTTGCTTCTTTTTGCTTTCCCAATACCCATTTGAACATAGTGGATTATATTTTCTTGTTGGGGAGCTGTTGGCTATAGCAACAGTGATCTGTTTGTTTTAGCGAAGAGCGGTTGGCTCACTTTCATGTCCCGCGGTGCCATGAAAAAGTCCGCTTGTTTTGATAAACCAAGGAGTGACAGCAGAGCCAGACTCCTCCAACACACTCAGAGGGGTCACATTTACACTTTCACTCTCTGTTTTCACATGTAAACACTCATGTGTCAAATAAACTAGAGGTGATGATACCAGTGCACATTCTATGTGTAAGAGTGTTAGTGTTAATTTTAGCAAAAGCGTGACCGCAATTGTTAGAAACTGTTGAAATGTGTTTGAATAACTTATGAGTTACACTTCCATTCAAAAGTTTGTGGTAAGTTTTTGAAAGAAGTCTTTTATGTTGACCAAGGCTGCATTTGTTTGATTGATAAAACAGCAAAAACTCTAATATTGTGAAATATTATTTAAATTTAAAATATTTTAAAGTCCCCCTGCAGTCAACAGTTTTATCCTTTAAAGGTGATGATTTTTCATGAACACTTTTTGTTATACTGGTTGAAACTCTTCAAATCCTTATAGCAATCAATAATAGAATACTCGTCCAATAATTCAGTCTGAATGCAATGATTGGATGTCCTACCTGCCTGTCAGCATATGTATTTGCATACCTCCATGCAACCCTGCTCGCACAGACATCACACGCCGTCAGCGTGTTTCTTAAGGCTATGTAGAGTTGCAGACAGACAGTCACCGAGCGCAGCAAACAAACAGCAGCCACCTTTTACAGTTCCTCCTGAACCAAAACAACAAGTTTATGGTGCGTTCAGGCTATGCCGTCATTACAAGATTACCCATGAACCCATGTACAAGATTACAAGAACCCATGACGTTCTACTCGGAGCTGTTCACATCCTCGGACTCTAATTGTGCATTTCTATTGCAACACTATCAACGCCGAAATGAATCTGCAGCTGACAGGTTGTACAAGTCAGAGCTCTTTAGGTTGTTGATGTTGGAAATATTGGTCATAAAATTCAGCCATAGATGTTTGAACTAGAAACTAAGAACTAGAACTAGAGTCGTTTACAAGTGTATGTATCAGAATGGTAATGCGTTTTATGTATCGCTCCCTACAATGTCGGACACATAGCAGTAATTGATATGATTAGCCTTTGGCTTGACTACGTTATCAATCAGCCAGTAATGTGTTGCTTATATTACACAAACCATGTTCCCGTTCATCATCTCCGAGTCAGACAGCTGCCTTCTAAAAATCAGTATCCTTAGAAATGCTATAGAATTTTTATTTTTTTTCCCTAAAAAATAGATTTTTTTTGTAACATATGTCTTTGCTGAATAAAAGTATTAATATATTTTTTTTTTTACATTAATGACCCTGTACCAGTGACCAATGACCAGTATCACATTATGAGCTTGTCTTTTATTTCCTTCCCACATACAGAGGCCATCCCCAAGGAGGAGCACCAGCCCAGATAAGTTCAAGCGGCCGACGCCGCCTCCCTCCCCGAACACACACTCTGGAGCACAGCACCCTCCTCCTCCTCCACCACCCGCACAGCCGATGGTTCAGTCCGGCTCCTCCCACTCTGTGACATCACAGAATCCCCCCTCTCAGCCTTAATGCATGCACCGTGCGCTACCTTAAGCTAGGCTGCTCCAAGCTAGGCTATACTACTACTATAATGATAACAACTCAGTGATCCTCCACTGGGCAAGGTTGGAAGGGTTTTGGAGCGGATATGGAATTAGAGGACAGTTGAACTGGGGAACCAAAGGAATGGGAATGTGAAAAGGGAGAATGTGTAGATGCTTGGCCGACTGACAGATCCATAACCACCCCCATGCCGTTAAATTTCGTTATTCTTACCATTTTTTGTGTGTGTGTGTGTGTGTGTGTGTGTGTGTCAAGTGATCAAGCTGGCTCAGGAAACAATTGGGAAAGGTTTAGAAGATTGTACGAGAGGGTTGTCAGCCGCGAATGTCTGCATTTTGTTTGTGGAAAATCTTTCCCATGCCCCCATTTAATCTTAATTGTTTTAAAAGATTGACTGTTATGTCGAATCAAAATTCTACATTTAATAAACAACTGAATGCTCGATTGGATAAATCCTTCCTCTCAAATGACTGTCTTCACAAAGGCTGAAAAAGAACTGAATCCCAGCACATTTGCCGTGGGGGCGGCAGTAAAATGTTTAGTTTTTTCTTTTGTTTTATTGTCTGTTTGTTTTAGGCCGCTTTTGTTTGTAAAACAGGTGTGTGTGTGTGTCTCTCGTTGGCAGCATGTAGATGGTAAAGAAGACAGACTGAATTGTACTGAAACAGCACTTGTTGCCTCTCTGCGTGTGTATTATAGTGGGATTATAGTGTTTGTGTGTGCGGGTGTTTGTGTGTTTCTGCACAGCCATAGAGGTTTCCCACGACTGCTGGTCGGGGACCAGTCTCTCCCTGCTAGAATCCAAACATGACCCGCTACAAAAACAAAGTCAATACTGGTTTCTGATCAGCAGCTCAACCTCTCTCGGAGCCTTCGCTGTAAAGTGAGTGCTCTGAATGCTTATTCAGATGGGGAATTTTGCTTAATGCCAGTGTCATATAACACCTAAATATGAACCGACATGTTGATGCAACAAAACAAGGTACTGTTGAATAATAACTCAACATGATTAAATGCTTGTACAAAAAAAAAAAAAAAAAAAAAAAAAAATCTTGTATGCGTGATTCCTTATTTATTTGTTTTTTTGCCTGAAATGTGTGTGCAAGTGATTGGACTTTTGAATCTTTAAGTATATTGTAATTCTGAAGGTTGTTTTCTTTCATTTTCGATGTCAGATCCAGGGGGAAAGCTTCTGAAGTCATGAGTGATTGCTCATGTTTTTTAACATGAACTACCCAGGGTTTATGTGAGTCCAAAACATTTTAAAATACATATTTTTTAAATCAATGAATTTCCAGGTTCGTTAAATTGATATCCTTCTATGATTCATTAAAAATAGTTAGTTAAAAGGTTATATTATGAGAGAAAACAAATATCTTAATTGCAAAAAGCAAAAAAAAAAAAAAACTTCTAGCCATTGATGTACATTTTTGAAAGAGATGCATGCCCTCATCCTCAAATCATGATCCTAAGAAACTGACATAAATGAGACAAACACTTAGTCTTAACTCATTTCTGTGGGCCGAGAGCATAATACAACCAAAACTCAAGAGACATTTATATTTTCCTATTCAGGAATGTCATAGGGCCTTTACAGTTCATAATAATATTAATACTGCTTCATTTGAAAGAACATTTGTTCGTTTTTATATGATAGAAAATAGTTTTGATTCTGCATTGGAACACTGTCTGGCTCCAAGTATAAAACCAGATGAGAAACGCTGAGCTAGATAATACAAGCTGATATTGAAGACCTAGAAAATATTAAATCAGTGGAGTTCTGTAGAAAACTATAGCTTTCAAATAGTACCATATGTGTTTCCTGTGCTATTGATCGGTTTCTGAGGATGTTCCATTTCCTTTTCGGCATTCAGTCATTACCAAGATGTCCTATCAGTAGGCAATTCTAAATGGGTGTGTGAAACTTCAGTTTGCATGAACAGACATTCTGCATCAACTTTATAACATCAGCCCTCTGTAGGTGTCAGGTAATATTGCACAACTGTTTGGCACTGCACACCAACCCCCCCACCACAGTTTTCCATTCTAATTACCCAACACCTTTTTTTTTTTTAGTCTTACCAAGCACTGGTTCTCACACACATACAGTCCTGGAGCTGTGTGGTAATCCCTGCAGAAGTATTTCAGCATAAGCTGTCCTGTTCTGCTTTCACCCAGCCAAGCCACCCTCACCTGGTTCAGACTGGTTTTGTCAGGCTAGGGTGGTCAGGGGTGTAACTGACCCTCAAGTTCTAACATTCCGGTCAGATTCGAGGAATAGTTGAAGTCATGCAGTTCACTGTTTGTGGTTCTAAAAGCACTGACGTAGATATAACCGTGTGACTGCATAAACAACAGGTAGGCAACAACCAGGGGTGCTTGTAAAGATTTAAAACAGAAATTATGACTTAATTGTTTAATAAAATACTCCAAATCATTACCTTGGAATTATAAGATTCTATTTGACATTTTTGTCAACATTGAGTTATTCAGATATTCTTATTCTGTGACAGTTATTATTTAGAAAACAAAAAGGTTCTATCTGTCGAATGTAATGCAAAAACTCAAAACTCATCAGAATGCAGATAGAACCTTAGAATTCCAAGGTGGTTATACATGTTTTTCATTAATAATAATGATACAAATTCTGGTAGCAATCATGTCAAATCTCAATAATAATTAGAGTACAATTAAAATATAATAATAATAATAAAATAAATAATTTATTATGTGATTTTTATAAAAAGTATATAATAGCCTACTAATAATAATTATGGTAGCAATCACAGAGAACCTTGCTAAAGTCAATCATTTTAAAACAAAATAATTATAATTCTGGTAACAATCACAGAGAGCTTGTCAAAAGTTGTTATAGACAAATAAATTAATTAAAGGAAGAGGAAGCTATTTGGCAAGTCTTTTCACCCATATTATCAATACACTAATAAAATTAGTGATAATGCAAGAGGAACATTTCTGGTTTGATGTCAATCAGTACTTGAGCATTCTGAATCTTTGGGGTACATAAGACAAAAAAATAAATGTTTCAGTCATTTTGTATTTAATAATTAAAAGGGTAAAAATAGTATTTGACGTATTAGTTTAGTTACACTTATATGATGCTCTGCGTGTTAAAGGGTTAGTTCACCCAAAAATTTAAATTCTGTCAGTAATTACTCACCCTCATGTTGTTCCAACCGCGTAAGACCTTCGTTCATCTTCGGAACACAAATTAAGATATTTTTGATGAAATCTGAGCCATGTCTCACTCCTCCGTAGGCTTCTATGTGACCGAAACTTGCTGGCCCAGAAAAGTTATTAAAGAGATCGTTAATATAGTCCAAGTGACTCCAGTGGCTCAATCTTAAGTATATCAAGCGACGAGAATACTTTTTGTGCGCAAAAACAAACAAAAATAACGACTTTATTCCACTTTTCATTTCCTTCTCTCTGGACCTCTAGTTGGTTCGCGTAGTGTTTTTGCGCAGCGCGTCTGTGTTACACGTCACCACGTAGGCTCACTATTGGCCGACGCCGGTCATGTGTGTGTTGCGTGATGACGTGCAACACAGACGCGCAGCGCAAAAACACTACGAGGCCCAGAGAGAAGGAAATGAAAAGTGGAATAAAGTCGTTGTTTTTGCGCACAAAAAGTATTCTCGTCGCTTGATATACTTAAGATTGAGCCACTGGAGTCACTTGGACTATATTATCGATCTCTTTACTAACTTTTCTGGGCCAGCAAGTTTCGGTCACATAGAAGCCTATGGAGGAGTGAGACATGGCTCAGATTTCATCAAAAATATCTTAATTTGTGTTCCGAAGATGAACGAAGGTCTTACGCGGTTGGAACAACATGAGGGTGAGTAATTACTGACAGAACTTTCATTTTTGACAGAACTAACCCTTTAAGATGAAGATGCTAATTAAAGCAGTTCTACTGCAGTGCCACAAGTTCCACTGTCCTGCATCAGTCTTTGGAGAGATTCACTTACCCTGAACTCAGTTGACCTTGGCTTGATTTGCTGCTGACCTGTTTAGGAGTATGGAATGGCAAAGCAACGTCAGGAGATGCTGTATAAGCAAGTGAAAAACAGAGGACGAGGGGGGAAAAGGGAAGCGAGTGTCAGGATATCACAGAGGTCGCTCAAGGTTTGTGTTCTCCTGCCATGCTGGTCAACTTAAAAAACATTTGAGTCAGCAGCTCCTGAAAGAGGAAGCGAAAGCTCATAGTAAACATGGAGATCATGTCACACTCACAGCTTTTGTTTTCCAGATTTCCTCTAATTCTGCAGCACAGATTTGACGGACTGCTCTCATTACGCACACTTTCAGGATTCAGGATTACTTAACGTTACAGCAAATTAAACCAAACAAATTTAAACCAAAAGCTTTTTTCCAATTCAGTCTGCTCTGACCCTCTTGCACAAATGGAGAATCAAGACGGCAACCTGTCAGTCAAAAGTTTCTTATGATCTTAAAGCCCTTCAGTTTAGTTGACAAATATAAATTATGCTTTTGTATGAATTTATTTACGAAACACACATTTTTGTTTAACATGTCTTTATTGAGTTTTCACATTTTTAGGACAAAAACATTTCAATCCCCAACCAAACCCCAGGCAGACATATAGAAATACAAAATAGTAAGTTACAAAATTAGCTAGATTCTTCCTACATATAAAACTTCACACATCTAATGCATCTTCAATATTTCCACTTTTAAGAAAATTCAGAAACACCTCCCAGATGTTCGCAAATTCAGATGATTTCTTCTTTGTTATATATGTAAGCTTTTCAAGAGCCAAACAAGATGACAGGTTTCTTAGCCATATAGTCCAAGAGAGGGGCAATCAGCCTTTTTCCAATATAAAGCAATAGACCGTCTGGCTTGCAGTAAACACAAATCCACCATTTTTCTCTCTTTTACAGACAAGGAACAATTTTCTGCATATAAATTCAATACACATAACATAGGACATGTCGTGACTTGAGAAGAAGTAAATTGAGAAATGCACTGGGTCACCTCATCCCAAAATTTCTGAATCTCCTCACATTCCCAAACACAGTGAAAAAATGTACCAGGGAATTTATTGCATTTAAAACAAAGATCTGGGATATTTGGGTTAAATTTGTTTAATCTTACAGGGGTTATATAGGTCCTCATTATCCAATTATATTGTAAAAGTCTAAGACGAGTATTTATGGTTTGTGTTTGCGACTTTAAGCAAATTGTACTCCACTCTTCTAATGAGATATCGTTTTTTACATCCTGAATCCAAGCTTGTCTTTTATTTTCACAGCTTTCTTTATTATTTTCCCTTAATATTTCGAAACACACATTTTAATTAAAAAGAAAAAAAAAATGGGCTAGAGAGTGAAGGGAAACCAATTAAGCACCCAGCATGCATGGGAACTACTTCATGTTTGTTGGAAAAGCATCTCAAGTGGCTACTTGTGAAGTTTTGAGAGATTGCCAAGTGTTTAGAACTGTTTGGTGCATTAAAGAATTTCAAACAAAACGGTTAGCCTTTGTTTAATGTGCATGCTTGTTTCACAGATGACTTTGCTGTGATTCTTAACTGTGCAAAATAGTAGTAAGAAAGACTTGGGAAGGTGTGTTTAAACTTTTGACTGGTACCGTAGATGAACTTGCTCTGTCCATCATGCCAAGTGCTGTTTTCTACTTTTTAAACCAAATGTAATCTAGAGCCAACCATATGTTCCTTCCAGAAGTATCCCATTGGCTTCCCAGATCTCTGCGGGCTGCCACGCTGCATAAGAAGAGATGTTGTCCAAAAAGATGATATGAGGCAAATGCAATTAACTGTTCTGTTCTTTCTTTTTTGTTCCCTCTCTTTTCATGTCAGAGGGGATTACAGAGTCAGGGTGGGGGAAGACTCTCTTGTTTTATGTCTGTGTGGGAACGAGTACAAGCATTGGACAGGAACAGGATCTCGGTGGGCTTAAAGCCCAAGCCGTCTGACCCTCACGCACTCACCCAGCACAAAAGTTCAGCTGACCACCCAGACAGAGAGGAGAGACAGAAGGGTGGGAAGAAGTTTTTAATCTAGGCCTAACAGAAGTCTAGTCCTATGAAGTTTGATCTGGGGCACAATCTAAGCATGTAAGCAAGGTTACACTTTATTTTAATGTGTCTCTGTTACAGTGTAATTATACAATCAAGTAATAGCCTATTAATTAACTACATGTAGGCTACTTACTATAGGGTTAGGGTTTGGTTAAGTTGCATGTAATTATCCCTAATTTGTAGTTATTACTATAGTAAATACATGTAACAAGGACACCGATATTTAATTATATGTAGCCTTCAAATAAGTGAATTATAGTAACTTAGTGGTTGAAGCCTTTTGTGACGCCAAACACCTATAGATTCCAATGAAAAAAATGTGTGTGTTCACACAAGCTGGTGCAGGTATTGGGATTTTTATTTTAAAATTTGCACATTACTTCAGAGATGCATAACCTGAATATATATTTAAAAAAAACCTTTAGACACTAATTTGTTCATTAGACATAACCTTGACATGATTTCAAACGTCCAAATATTTACACAAAAATGTGTCCTTTAGGCTATAGCCTAGTTTTTTGTCATATGAAAATTGCAGAATATGTATGTGAACTGTATGTGATATATGTCCACAGGGTCTCAGTTGTATAGCCTAGTTCATAAACAATAAGGAGCTGATGTGTCACTTTCAGAATAGAAAACGTTATTTAATCATTTTGATGCTATGCTATATTAATAAATAATTATGATTAATTATGATTTTCTATTTTATTTTTATTTAAAATTTTAAAACATGTATTTGCATAATAAAGCAACAGCATTTTAAAGCAACAGTACAGTTTTCCTGTGACGCAATATAAAACACTAGAACGCAAAAGCAACAGAGACGGACGCAATCGCTCTTCTTTCCAGTTGATCGCACAGTTGATCCATTTGATTTTGATCACAAGTTTGACCGGTGAAAACAGCTTCAAACCGGTTCTTTATTTCACAGGATAGAAGAGCGCATGTTGAGAAAATGAGAAACTTCAGCACGCTTCCGTTGGCACCGTTCTGCGCGCGCTGGAGAGAAAGATGCATCCGCGCGCCCCAGACGACACCAGTTCTCCTCGCGACTGTGGGATGTAGTTATGGACGTAAATAAAAGAAAACTGGGCGATAAGAAGGCAGTGCGCTCAGTGGTCTCTCCACCTTCGAGGTGTGGTCTGTGTCCAGAAGCGTTTAAAACTAGGCGGCGTGCGTTGTTGATCTCGAGAAGGTATTCAGCAGAGAAGTGCGTGAGACTGGCCTGGTCTACCAGGCACGAGCGGTTCAGCACACCGCTCTCGGCAAGCAAGAGCAACATCCTCCACCTGTCGTAAGTGCCACAACTTTTTCCACATCTTGTGTGAGTTGACAAATAACATGCACGGAAACAATCGTGATTTGATGCAAAAGTGAACATTGTAGGTGCAGTAACTTGCCATTTAACATTTAAAATTTTCACTTTTAATCACATTGTAGCTTTTTGTCACCTTTATATATAAAGTTAAACCTAAATAGTTATTTGTGTGTCAAGATTAAATAGAGCATTGCAAATTAAATATAATTACATATAGCATTTCTGCAAGAATGATATTTATATTAGTTTTGCATAAATTATAGCATGTCACACTGCTGTCACTGCTTGACGTGTGAGCTTCCTATTATCATGTTTCACCCTTTCTTTCTGCAGACCCCTGTGTCAAGTGTAGTCAGCGTAAGATCAGTGCTGAGAATGGGTGCTGTAAAGGGTGAGGGTGCTTTAGATGGTGGATGGGGATGGATTATTGTGGTGGCCTCCTTCATGGCCCAGTTCCTGTCATCAGGATCCCCCCAGTCCGTTGGGGTGTTGTACCCCGAGTGGCTCAGTGCCTTCCAGGAAGGAAAAGGCATGACGGCTTGGGTCGGATCCATGGTGTCTGGTATGGCGCTCATCACCAGTGAGTAATGATCATTTATCTCCTGTGTGTGTGTACCTGGTATTCCTTACGTTATGGGGTCCAAATGTCCCCACAAGGATAGTAATACCAATAATTTTTTACCTTGTGGGGACATTTTTGTTGGTTCCCATGAGGAAAACAGCTTATAAACCATACGAAATGAAGTTTAATGTAAAAATGCAGAAAGTTTTCTATGATGGGTAGGGTTAGGGGATAGACTATACAGTTTGTACAGTATAAAAAGCATTATGTCTATGGAAAGGCCCCATAAAACATGGAAACCAGTGTGTGTGAGAGAGACTGAGATAAAGAAAGTGTACAGATTTCCTAATAAAAAGCAGCACGTGCAAACAGGGAGAGGCCTTTACGGTTAATGCACATGATCACACATGCTGACAATTTTTTTTAAAAAACATTGCAAGGCAAATTGTGTAATGCAAGTTTTGCTTTTATTTTTCCTTACCTTATTGGCAAATATTATTTTCTACATTTTGTTAGATTTATGCTTTAAACAAGTAAGAACATTTTGTTTTAATGTTCTTTTTAGTAGAAAACAAGGTGAATGAGATAAACTATACAGCTCTTTTCTAATATCAAACCTGTTTCTTGTATAATCAGACATAGAAATCACACACACAAACATACAGCACTGCTCTTTATTCACATAGTATGCTGCTGACTCAGTTCTTTAATGCCTTGTTCTACGAGAAGACACGCTGACAGATAGAGTAATTATCTACCTGTTTACAGTGCAGTTCTTTACATAAGTCATTCATTACTGTTTGTGTTGCAGAGGTCAAATTGACAATGAGTCCAGAATAACACTTTTTAAACTTTACTTAGAAATATGGTCAAGGAGTCTAAGTTTGGCTGGTTAGCATGCAAGTTAGCCCCTGATGGTAAATGCCATAATCTTATTATCAAATTATGCCTTTTAAGATGTGCTGTCAATTGACCATTCTTTTCCCTTTGTTTCGCAAGCAACATATACATTTCTTTAACCGTTAATGAAGAGTTTGCGATTACTGAGATTATAACATTGTGTTTCTGAAGACAAGAAAGGCAGCCCTCTCTCAACTTTCATGAGCTACAGTAAAAGTTCACACAGGCAGAATGCACGTCTGTAAATGTGCCTGTGCGTGTTTTGGAGGTGTCAGGTTTTGTTTACAGGCATAGTTGTGTAGTCTATCGTCACGACAAGGAAAGTCATGAATCATGACTGGACAGAACTGACAGGGACATGGGTGTGTATTTGAGAGCATGAGCATGTTGTTGTGTGCCCTGGTCATGCTGATTCAGAAAATTAGAGTTGTTTCTGGCCTGTGAAACACACACATAAAATCAGTACTCATCAGTATCTGAATAATTCCTGATTAGACATACTCTGGGAAAGAGTTGCCATCTCCACTGGTTCTACTGGCTATTATATAGTTTAATTTCTCATTATGTTTGATAGAATATTGGTTATTATTGGTTCTGATTCGGCTTTGAGTTGTCCATTCATATGATAATGCTGGTCGGTATGTAGAGCTCTACTTTGTCTGAAATGAGTGTTGAGTAATGGCTGGTCTTGAGTAATCTTAAATGTGTTTGAGGGCATTTGGCAGTGATGTTAGGGGATATAAAGTATCCCCATACCAGACAGTAAAGAACTTAATGAGCCATCAAAATAAAGACAGGGAAATTATTTAGTCTGGATGGCACAAACACACAATGTTCTCACTAGATGCTCTTCCGGGTCCAGGCATTTTAGCCATATTAGGAGCAACTCACTACTGGGTCATTTGTTATTTCTAATCATAGATAGACAAACATGTTCTCTTCATCACTGAAGTTTGACCGTGTCTATTTTAGTATATGTTAAGACAGTTGGAATGAGGGTCCCCTTTACACATAAATAGAACAGAAGGGCTGTTTGTTTTCTGAGGGGTCTTATAACATGGTACCAATCATTTAGTTTTCAGGTTAAGCTTTTATTGGCAAGACAAATAATGTGCATTTGTGTTGCCTATGCATCGGTGCCTTATCTGACACACTGAAAATAGTGCATAATTAAAATAAACTACATGCAATAATTCAAGATCAAATAAAAATAATAAAAATGAAAATAACATTGTACATAGGTCTAGGTGGAAGGCAAAGGCATTTCTGTACTGTGCTGCTACAACCCAGCAGCCTAACTCCAGTGGGTTTTTCATTGTTTGGTAAATTGTCCAGATTGTGGTGTGCATTATTTTTCTTCTAGATCCTTTATCAGATTTTTCTGTGTTGCTTGCATTTAGTAAGATGCTGTTCCTGTGTCTCTCTTTGTAGGCCCGGTGTGCAGTGTCTGTGTGGATAATTTCGGTGCACGGCCCGTTACTGTCTTCAGCGGTGTGATGGTGGCCGGCGGTCTGATGCTGAGCGCTTTTGCTCCGAGCGTCTCTTTCCTCATCTTCTCCTACGGCATTGTTGTCGGTAAGAAACTAAAAGCATCATTAGTGTTCATTAAATAGCACTTTGCTGGTATTTAGAACACATGTGTTTGAGTCTGTTTTTTTACCTTCAAAGCTTCATGAATATCTTGTATGAACATGTGAATCTATGTGTGAATGCCCTGCATTAGTAGAGAGTGATAGTATGTGTTTGTGTGCATGATTGTCAGTAAGTGCTAAATAGTTTGCATATGTCAGATGAATATGTTAGAATATTTGTGACAGGGTTGCTTTTAATTGTTATTCACTGACAGTTTATAATTTAAAACACACACACACAACACACACACACACACAGACAGAAATGTATTACCCACAAATACCATTGCATATTCAGTTCAGTGGAGTTACTTTACATACAGCAGTCAATCTATTAATCAATCAGTCATACGATTGTTTTCATCCTGTTGTTGAGGTATATTCACCTCTTTTTTCCCCTCAATCAGAAGTACATATAGGAAATTATATAAAATTTAGCACTATTGACTGACTCGTCAACTCCATCATTACCTACACCCTAGCCTATCCTCACTGGAGAGAAGTGCAGACAAGGCCTTTAGTTTGTGTGTATGTATATATATATATATATATATATATATATGCATAATGTATGGTTTTTGAGATTGACATTAAATTTATAGTTACAGAGAAATGTGAAACAGCAAATGTGTAAATAAAGTTGTGAAATGTTACATTTGTGTTTCTGTGTTTAAGGCATGGGCTGCGGACTTGTGTATGCCGCCACATTGACCATAACCTGCCAGTACTTTGACAAGAGGCGTGGCCTAGCCCTGGGCATTGTTACCACAGGTGTGGCCTTTAAATTTTCTCTTTCAATGTGACTTCACTTTGGAATGGAATGGAATGTATTATGATATTTTCTCTCTCAAAGTTTTTATTTATTTATTTGTTTTTCGATACAAATCAGATTCAACAATCCCCTATTCAAAGGGAGGAAATTAATTGTCAGTAAATAAGTCTTTGAAACATTTTATCCCTTTGTCAGACCAACTCTTTATTGATCCATCCTGCATCGAGATCGAGGGCGAAAAAAGTGAATGCGAAAAAAGTGAATACGAGCAATAGGGCTAAAAAGAGAGAAATCCTGAAAGCCAAATGATTTTCTCACCTGGCTCCAAATCCTGGCCCCAAATCCAAATCTTTATTAGGCAAGAAGTGATAGTGCCACCAATACAGTGTTTCGTATGTTGGCTGCCCAATAGTAAAACTTAAAGTTAGTTAAGGCCAGACCTCCAAAGCAATGCTTTACACAGACAGGGATGCTTACCATTCCAAATATAACTAGAAATAATAGAGTTTTTTTTTTAAATGACAGGGATAAATTAAGGTAAGCACTGAAAAAGGTAAAGGAATTTAGGGAGCAATACCATCTTAATAGAATAAATACACCCAGTGAAAAAAAAAAAAAAAAAAACTTATGATGGCGTGTAATACAGATCCCAGGCTAGGTAAATGTACATTTTACTGGCTTAAATTGTATATTTGAATACTGTAATTGCTTAGCTACCTTAATTGGACGATAAACCATAAAATTGACCACAATTCTCAAGCAAGAACAGGGCAGTGGGCAAAGAAGTCTGAGGATTAGAAATGAAAAGCAATAGATCGTCAGCATATAAAGTAATCTTATGCTCAACATCACCACGGATAATTCCAATAATCTGCTGTCTTTTTTCACGTAGGGCAATTGCTAAAGGCTCAATGGCTAAAGTGAATAAAATTGGGCTTAAAGGACAGCCCTGTCGAGTGCCACAGTACAAATTAAATGGTCTAGAGTACAAACTATTAGTCAGGACTACTGCGGAGGGAGCACTAAATTTAATCCAAGAAAAAAAGACGGCACCAAATCCAAGTTTCAGACCTGCAAACTCCTCAGAGTAAAAAAGGTGACAGTGTCGCGGGGGGTGGGCGTGCCCCCAGCTCGATTTTTTTGTGATTTTAATATGCAAATGACACATTTCTGAGCGTGACTTAACAAAAATCAGCATACTATATACTATATATAATGAGTCCTCCTCATTAAGCTCCCTCATTCTGAAATGGAAAATCACAGGATAAGTTAGCCAATCTCATCGGTCCAAGGACTGATCGGTGTTTCGAGATATACGGCTACTCGAATTCTGAGCTACAATACAATGTAAAGATGTTAAATGATAGACTTGGATGCAAAATGTAGCCCTTTATTATACAGAAATTTGCTGTTGGTGTATTAGCCTAAAACAACACGCTCGCCAGATGCTCATCCAATGGCGAGCTCACTTGACGCTGTGTGCTTCAAGATTCTGACGCAAGTGCTAAGATTCCGATTGGCCCAGAGAAATGTAATTTATAAGAATTATCCAATAATGTTTCGCAATTCTAGCCTGCATGGCATGCAGATGAAGGGCACCCTACTGTCTACTGATTAACTGTCATAAGCATTTTTTGCTTTTGCAAATTTAGTGAAAAAAATGCATTATTTATTTAGGTTATTGAACTTTAATTAGATATGGAGCAGATAGCAAAACATTTTTTGTTTGATTACCTGTATAGATTCTGTATGTTTATGTTCTTCCTTAAAATGATTTTTCAAAATGGGACAGATAATGATTCTTTTCATCTTTCTCAGGTACAAGTGCGGGCGGGTTCATTTACGCCACACTCCAGAATGAGCTCATTGAGTTGTTTGGATTGGAGGGCTGCCTGCTTATCATTGGAGCACTGGCGCTCAACCTGATGGCATGTGCTGGGCCAATGCGACCTATGAACTTACCTGGTTACTACTTAAAACAGAGAGCTGCTCTACAGCATACAGAGGAACCAGAACCACTCTACACCAAACCTACTGCCATTATCATCGACTCTTTCTTGGATCTCAAAACCACACCCGGCTCAGCCAATAACATAGCCGCCATGAAGCTGTTGATCACCATGGAACCCACAGAGCTGCAAGAGAGTGAAGGGGAAAGAAATGGCGGGATACCGTCCTGTTCAATAGTAGCACGAGCCATTAAGAAGCGGATGCGTCCCTATAGACGGTACCTGTGCAAGACTATAGAGCTCCTACAGGACCGTGTCTTCATGGCTTTCTGCATCGCCATCTTCTTGTTCAGCTTAGGGGCGTTCCCACCTGTTCTCTTCATGGAGGACGTGGCTCAGAGTGAGGGGCTTATTGATGGGATTGCACTAATACCCCTCGTCTCAATCGTTGCATTGACAACAGGCATCGGTAAGCTGGTCTTGGGTGTGCTGGCAGACATGCAATGGGTGAACAGCCTGTACCTGTACGCCCTGACGCTGATAGGCACAGGTTTGACTCTGCTGCTCATCCCAGTTTTTAAGAGCTACCTGGGTCTGCAAGTTCTGTCGGCCATGGTTGGATTTTGCTCAGGAAATTGGTCTATCACGTCCTACATCACTACCAAGATAGTGGGCATGGAACGACTCAGTCACGCTCATGGTATTCTCATGTGCTTCGGAGGGTTTGGAATCACGCTTGGGCCACCTGTTGTAGGTAAGAAGAACAATCTTATCAACTCCAGTGCAGTTAAAAATAAAGACAAATGCTTTCAAGAATAAAAAAAATAATAGATGATTATAAATATATTTCCCTCACTGGCTCCACAAATGGAGTGATATCTCACCGCAGGGCGTTTTCAAACATCCCTGCTCTTTTACTGATGTTGTCTCCATTTTCTTTTCTTACAGGTTGGTTCTTCGACTGGACTCAGTCATATGACCTGGCGTTCTACTTCAGTGGCACTTGTGTTTTAGTGTCTGGTTTGTTTCTGTTTTTGGCCACCCTGCCTTGCTGGAACAGGACGACGGAGGAGGGAGATTCTCCTCCGGAAAAGGACGTCAACATTTCACAACAAAATCACACTCTTGATTGTGACAAAGTAGCCTCTGTGGCTTGAACAATATTTCTAAAACTGAACTTCGCCTTAACATTCTGTTGGACGTAGAAGCTTGTCTTCCTTTTCTTACTGGCGATTAGACTGACATTTTGCCAGGGGACTTCTCATGGTGCCTTTTTCTTTGGTTCAATATTATATATATTTTTATACATTTCCCACGAACCCTGTTATTTTTGAGAGGGTGTATTATTTTTTCTTAGATGCTTATAAAGACTGCCTCATTTTTGAGGCTTGAATTAATAGCAGAAATTGTTTGCTAATAGTATATTTAGTAGATTGTTTACTGGACACAGATGCTTTTTTTGTAGATCTTGATCACTTTGAATTGTTACTTTACTCTCTGAGATGAATGATCTCACTGTGTTGTACATGATATCACCAACCTGTTAATATATACAATAGTTTCCATTAATAGGGAACATTTCTGACTGAAGGCTTCAGAGAACTAGCATGTGTGAATAGGGCTTTTCACTGCACTTACCATGAAAACAATTTGGGGGTGGGGGGGAATCCAGATCCAAAGATTTATTTCATTATTTCTGGAGTGACAAGGACTTGAAACAAAGAGAAAATGCACTTTAATGCAATCTTTTAAATAGCGTCTGCACATTATTTTCCTACTTAACCACTTTTTTTATGGTCTCCTGCATATCATCTCCTTTTAATGTATGTAATTCCAAAGTGGCACCTGTTTCATTACCTGGTAGAGAAAGGCTTTATTTCAAAATGTATCATTTGTTCAACAGGCTGGTCCCTGGCAACACTATATCTTATATTATTGTAAATTTGAAATGCCAGTGTCATTATTTTATATGTCAGTATACTGTAGAACCATCATATATTATTTATACATTTTTGAAAAATAATGTAAAGAAAAGGCCACCACTTTTGACCGAAGACTTGCTTTGAGTCTTGAGTGAAGATTTGACAAAGTGCAAAATTATATATAAAGTGTAACACTATACCCCTATGATGTACCTGTCTTTTTCTTTTATTTCAGAGTTTGTTTTGTACCGTACCATTTGTTGATTTTTAAGTGACAATAAAAATATTTGATTCAATTCAATTCCTTGAAACAGCAAAGGCTAATAATTCTTAACTCTTTCCCCGCCATTGATGGAAATTTTCAACATATATTGCAATTTCAGATATTTATAAAACAAAATATTCAGGGGGCAATGACATTTTTGTGAAAATGATCAAAAATGCTGGCGGTGGCTGGCAACCTTTTTTTTTTTTTTTAAACCGCTGGTGGGGTAAGAGTTAAAGGGGTCGTATGATGCTATTTCTTTTTTTCTTTAATGTGTTATGTAGCTGTATGTGCATGTATAAGATCTGCAGAGTTACAAAGTCTCAAACACAAAGAGATATTATATACGTTAAACAAGTTTTTTTTTGCCATAAGTCACCATGACATCAGAGCAAGGCGGACCCAGAGCCATATAGAAGAGATCAGTAGGGGAGAGGGGGGTGAGTTGTGCCAGTTTTTACTCAAAGTGACTTTAAAGTGAGGCCATGGCAGTAATGCCTTCAACTTAAGGATGTACATATATTTCAGGATGTGGTGCATCCCTGAGAACAATAACTTTGGATCTGAAATAAACTGTTTCAGAAATATAGCTCTTGGAAAAAAAGTGGTCTCATGGCACAACTTGCCCCTGGTGCGGGGGAAGTTGTGCCTTTGGGGGAATACATTGGGGGAAAATTGTGCCAGTGATTTCTGAAGTAAAACAGAACATTTTAATGTTATGAACCATACTGCTATATGAAAGCAAGATAAATTCAATACAAAATTACTAATTTAAGGTTTATTTAGATATTGTCACCCTGGAATACCATAGCATGCGTTTTTCCTACTATGGTCAATTGCATAGGGATTTTGTATTGAACATAACTCTGGATCACAGTGTCATAGAGACAAGGGGGCGGGCTCATTTTACTCAGACGACCAATAAGTCTCTCAGGATCATTGTGAAGCTATCAAGCTACGCCCTAGCAACCATTTAGAGCACCATAGCAACACAAAATATGATATTTGTGAATCATTTCAGGCAAAAAGGCTTTGGCAATAGATGCCTGTTGACAGCGCTGTCTGTCAATTATGTAACATTTAAAGTGACTAGGCTAATTTCTAAACATCCTATTGTGACATAGGCCACTTAAAAACGGAATAAAACTTCTCTTTAATAACATAGTGCAAACTCAAAACTGAAATCAGTGTTAGCTAAATTAAACAAATAACAGGCAGGCCCAAGTAAAACAATGATGAGGCATGCCCATCTCCTCACTTCTCAAGATTATCCCCTGTGAGAATGTAGGTCTAGGTGGTCTGGATCTGGTACAACTTGACCCAGGCCCTTTGGCACAAATCACCCCGGACCCACAAGTTTGAAAAACTAGCATGATCCAGCAGTTAAGAGCTAACATCATGCTAACTGTATAGACTCATTGTGTAGACTACTAAAGCACTAAAACATGTGTGAAATGTTTTCAAACTTGTCTATAATTGTTCAGACACTACAATCAAAAAACCTTAATCATAGAAATTTTACCTTGAAAGGGAAAAAACTGTTTTTTGCACTAAAATATGCTTAACTCTCATGCCATGTGTCTCTCTTCTTTGGAGGACGAGTAAAAGTGATTGCTTTTCAAAATTATGTGGTCACATGACCAATTTCTTCTATGGTTTTCCAGAAACAAGGGTGGAACTACTCCCCCCCCTGGCACAAATCACCCCACACACTATTTTTTACAGTCTATGAGCACACAGCGCTTTTCAGAACGATGAGCTTTTTAAAAATCGACGCGTTTCAGAAAGGCGGGGCCAGTGTTGCCAGATGTTGATCTAGAATAGATGATGATTGATCTAGCTGTGGATTCTACGTCGACTCTACCGTCATGATTGTGAGGAGAACGTGGACATTTGTTACGCTTGTATTCCATCTCTCAGGTTACGTCTTCTCTGCCAATCATCGTGGAGAATGACTCTTTCATGAGCACAAGTTAATGTTCTTTTTGTATATTGTTTTAAAAGTTGTATATCATTATACAATATCATCTCTGTATGTTTTGCAAGAAGAAGAAGAAGAAGAAGAAAAAAAAAGAAGGCGCTTTAGGTCATTTTTTTTCCAAGCTGAGGTCAATAGTTTAGCAATAAAGTAATTTCAGGTCTTCCAAATGCGATAGTTTTGAGCTTCTGGTACATACTTGGACATTTCCAATCTGGCAACACTGGGCGGGGCATAAAGGAGCAACAATAATTTACGGTATGTGTAAAATAATGACTTTTAAAAAAAAAAAACTAAAACCGCATAAACACATTGCATTAAACCAAATATACGCAAAATAATGTTCTTTTTAGAACCGTCATATGACCCCTTTAAGCAGCTTTATCATGAGTGTCTCATCTACATTTCCTGAGAGATCTGTAAAGTCTTGAGTTGATAGTTCTCTTACGAGAGGTTCTCTCGTATTGCGTAAGTTGCTTACGCTACGGGTGAAGTCATCTTTTCTCGAGATATGAAGCCAAAAAATTATCCTTAATTTTTATAATCTTGTCAACGCTAGTGCAGCAGCACGCAGACCTAGAGCAGGCTATCTAGCGTGCTCATTGGCTGCCCTGCGGCAACTGCAGCAGCCTACCACTGAGCCTGGCGTGATGTCACGCCCAATGAGGGCGCTTGGCGCCGTCACGCGTCACAGCCCGCCAGAAGGGGCGTGGTTTAGCGTATATCAGGAAGGGCTCGGAGGCTGCTCTCCTGATTTTCGTCTCTTCAGCGAAGCTCTTCGCATCGCTGGACTCTGAGAGAAGCCGCCGCCGTTGAAGCAAGCGACCAGCAGGCCGAGGAAAGCGTTTGAGGAAGCCGGTCGTCTTCGCCGCCTTCAGCCATCCGTGCCTGTTACGCTATCCGGCGTCATATCCTTTTTCTGCTGTGTGTGTTCGCCGCTGCGACACACACTCTCTCTTCTTCTAAAAGAGAAATTTCCAACGAGGCGTTGTTTCAAATGCCTCGCGCCACTCCCGCTCTCTCTCCCTCTGTTCGAGCCGCGCAACTGCGCCGTTCACAAGGGACGTCAGAGCGGATGTTCACGGGGCTAGCTTCCTCGCGCTCTCTCCCTCTGTTCGAGCCGCGCAAACTGCGCCGTTCACAAGGAATGTTAGAAGCGGACGGTCACGGGCTAGCTTCCTCGCACTCCCTCTGTTCGAGCCGCGCAAACTGCGCCGCCCACAAGGGATGTCAGAAGCGGACGGTCACGAGGCTAGTTTTCTTTACGTTATAAGAAAGCTACCCCACCCCGTTCGCGCGCGTCACTCACCGGCGAAAGGAAACGAGTGTTTTAGTCCCGCCGAGGCCGGACCAACCTCCATTTCTCACACATTTCTCAGTCCCCTCCTAAGTTCAGGTGACTGGAAATATCAATATTGCAGTAAACGAGCCTGTTACAATACATGCACGCCTGCAAACTAACGCCGATACAAACATGATGACGCTCTCTTATATGCTCGCGCTAACCAAAAGCTTATGTGTTTCCCCCTGTGGTTCAGTGGTGGAATCTTAGGCTTTCGCGCCAGAGACCCATGTTCGAATCCCGGCTCGGGCGGCAGATAAAATTATGCTGTTTGCTTCTCCGAGCTCGCGGCCAGCTTTCTTACATACAGAAAGCGAACCCGCCTCTCGCACCCTCCCACTCGCATGATGGTGCTCGAGTATTATGAGCGTCTAAACATGAGTCTTCAAAGCATTCTGTCAGTCCCCTCAAAAAAACAAAAAAAAAAGGCGACTGCAGATGTGTATTTTGCAGCCAACGAGCGCGTTGTACAACTCGCTCGCCTGCACCCAAACACCGTTTTTACGGCACCCCAGAGAAATCTCATAAGCAGAGAAATCTCAAAAGAGTATAATGTCTGGTTATCCGGCTCACGCCGATGGTGTTATGAGTGTAGAAAATGTGCCCACGTCCCAGTGTTCACCCCTACACACAAGCACGATCTCCCCGGTGTCTCTCACAGAGCTCACTCTCATAAAGCGGGCACGCGCCGCTCGAGTGTTAAGCGTAGGAAATGTGCCCACGATCCCGTGCCCACACCTACCCACTGCCCGCTCTGTCACACGGTTGTCCCGGGGTTCAGATCCTCTAAAACTCCCAAACACTGGCCATGTTGCGAACGTAAGCCCTGTGCCCACTCACGAGCGCGCGCACTTACCAATAAACACGCTACCCCCGACGCTGCTTTAGCGTCACGGGTTTCTCGCCACAAAATGTTTTCCGTCCACAGCGACCGAGCCATTAAGTGCTGCCCAGCCAGTCACCGCTATCAGCGAGCCTCCGTATTCGAGCACCGGCGGCGCACCCCTAGCTATGCGTGCGAAAGCATGGGAAGCGATCCCGGGCGTGTCAGAATGGGTGCTGAATACTATAAAGCAGGGCTATCCACTACAATTCGCTTGCCGTCCCCCGCGCTTCGAGCACGGACCGAGACGAGAGTGAATACAGAAGTAGCTCACCTACTTCAAGCAGGAATAGCAAAGCTGCTGTGCAAGGGGGTGATAGAACAGGTGCATCCTTCTCTGAGCGAGACAGGCTTTTACAGCCGTTATTTCCTCGTGCCCAAGAAGGACGGAGCTCTCAGACCTATCTTAGATCTGAGATATTTGAACAAAGCTCTCATGAGACGACCGTTCAAAATGATCACAACCAGACAAATCCTCGCGCAATTTCACCCGAGGGACTGGTTTATTTCTCTCGATCTGAAAGATGCATATTTTCAGATTCAGATTATACCCCGTCATAGGCCATTCTTGAGATTCACCTTCGACGGTCAGGTATATCAATACACCGTCCTGCCGTTTGGCCTGTCTTTAGCACCCCGTACATTCACGAAGTGGGCTCTCCTCCAGGGCAGACCGGTCTATGGCCTCTGGTCAGACCGGGAGAAACGCCTTCACATAAACTGTCTAGAGATGCTGGCGGTCGAGAATGCGCTGAAGCACTTCCTCCCATACCTGCGGGATCACCATGTACTAGTCCGCATGGACAATACGTCAGTGGTGTCCTACGTGAACCATCAGGGCGGTGTCAGATCCAAAATTCTCTGCGCCCTGGCGGAACGCCTCCTCGTTTGGGCTCAGCACTCACTGCGCTCGCTGAGAGCCGCGCACGTGCCCGGTCACCTGAACAATGGTCCAGACAGACTGTCCAGAGGCAATGTTCCCCCGGGGGAATGGTCTTTGCATCCCCAGACAGTCCAGTTACTGTGGCGCCTTATCGGCAAAGCGAAAGTCGACCTCTTGCGTCAAAAGACAACGCTCACTGCCCAAGGTTCTTTTCAAAGAGCGAGGATGCGCTGGCCCATGCCTGGCCCAGCGGCCCGCTGTACGCTTTCCCCCCGGTCTCACTGTTGCCACAGGTCATCGGGAGAATCAGGGAAACGCGCCACTCGGTGCTCCTCATAGCCCCGCACTGGGAGAACCAAACGTGGTTCCCGGAGTTAACGCGGCTCGATCTGGCATCCTCATCCAGAGCGCTAGTCTCTGAAATGCATGGATACTCAACGGATACCCAACGTTGACCTGCCAAAAGAGGTTGTGAACACGATCACGCAGTCTAGAGCTCCCTCTACGAGACGGGTCTACACGTCTAAATGGTCTGTGTTTAATAAATGGTGCACCGTCAAAAATTTAGACCCACAAACGTGTGGGGTCTCGTGGGTGCTTGCTTCCTTCAAGAGCTGCTGGACATGGGCAGGTCCCTCCTCAGAGGAGCCAGGAGGATGAACCCCCCGTCGGTTCCTATTTGGGATCTTTTTTCTGGTCCTAGAGGCCTTGAAAGCGCATCCCTTCGAACCTATAGAAACTGTGGATTTGAAATACCTCACGCTCAAAAAACGTTTTTCTGATAGCTCTGTCGTCAGTCAAACGTGTGGGTGACTTACACGCGTTATCAGTTAACGCCGCGTGCCTCGAGTTCGGACCTAATGACTCAAAAGTCATTCTCAAACCGAAGCACGGTTACGTCCCCAAAGTGATGGGCACTCCTTTCAGAGCGCAGGTCATTTCTCTCTCAGCCTTGCCGGCATCCGGCAGCGAGGTCGATAGTAACCTCCTCTGCCCTGTCAGAGCACTGAGAAATTACATCACGCGCTCCGCCGCTGTCAGGCGCTCGGAGCAGCTTTTCGTTTCGTTTGGTAGCCACACCAAGGGTCTCGCCGCCTCGAAACACAGTCTGTCCAGATGGATAGTGGACGCTATTGCGGCTGCGTACGCATCTGAAAACCTGCAGTGCCCTTTGGGCATCAGAGCTCACTCCACTAGAGGCATAGCCTCATCGTGGGCTCGGTCCAGCGGGATTTCTATTCATGACATTTGTATGGCGGCAATCTGGGCCTCCCCCTCTACATTTGTTAGGTTTTACAACCTGGAAGTTCCCGCCCTGCAGGCTAAACTTTTTTCAGTCTAAGTTGCGTGTATGCCCTGCCCACAATTTAGCTCTCCTGGTTGAGCTGCACTATAAGGGTTGTGTCAGTTCAGTACAGACCGGCTGGGCCGCTCTGCACTCCCTACTGTGTGCTTATGTACATGCGCTAGCCACTCTGTTGGCCGCCTGTTTCCCACTCATCGTGTTCCCCGGGCTTTCCCTGGGACTCATACAGTGGATGCTGGGTGTGCAAGGCGTTGACAAGGGGGTTCCCGTAGCGTAAGCAACTTTCGCAATACGAGAGAACCTCTCGTAAGAGAACGTAATCGGTTACCTAATGTAACCTCTGTTCTCTCTAGAAGAGGGAACGAGTATTGCGTAACCCGCCGTGCTCGCGCCACGAGCTCATTTCGCTTCAGTCGACGAAAACCAGGGGAGCAGCCTCCGAGCCCTTCCTGATATACGCTAAACCACGCCCCTTCTGGCGGGCTGTGACGCATGAGGGCGCTTGACATCACGCCAGGTTCAGTGGTAGGCTGCTGCAGTTGCCGCAGGGCAGCCAATGAGCACGCTAGATAGCCTGCTTTAGGCCTGCGTGCTGCTGCACTGCGTTGACATGACAAGATTATAAAAATTAAGGATAATTTTTTGGCTTCATATCTTGAGAAAAGATGACTTTACCCGTAGCGTAAGCAACTTACGCAATACTCGTTCCCTCTTCTAGAGAGAACAGAGGTTACATTAGGTAACCGATTACGTTTTCCAGCTTTGGTAATGATTTACAAGTGGCCTTCATTGTAAGGAGAAAGAAAACATCCACTGTCAACTTTGAAATGCCATGTCATTGCTATTTTTTCCCCCCAGTAAATGTCTCTGGTTCCCTTGTTTAGTCTATAAAAAAGAGTGTGTGGATACTTACTATTTTCCCGTCAGTGACGAAAATTTCCGTAATTTAGCTATAGTATATTAGCCTGGCTAAGCCTGGCGTATACTTCCGCTCAATTTTATTTCCCTTCAGTTTTCTGGTTTTCTCCGTTTAGCCTATATAAGGCTTGCACAGTGTTGCTAATAAACTGGATGTAGCCTAATTTAAGTTCTGTTGCTTTTATATGAAAATAATTATAAGAACAAGACACCCAATTAATTACATACCAAATATGTGTTTATAAATCATTTTTACTTTAATTAAAGACATGTTTTATATATATTTTTATAAATAGGCCTATGACAACAATCAAATAACCTATAGATCACACTGTCAGACAGCTTGGGAATACTAACACATAAAAACATGAGATAAGAGTTTTAAAATCAAAAATTTTAAAAGAGAACAATTCATCACGGTTGTTTAAACCAATGAGCAATAGGCTGTGTCGTCAGCAAGTCGTTTCCCATCATGCTTTTGATCAGGGGCACGTTCAAGTTCAAAACGGTGCGCAACGTTTTGCTACGGTTTCCGGGTTGAACGTCATGTTTCCTGGAAACGGCGTGCACCGGTGTGCAACGGGGTTTGAGATACGTTTTCTCTTGTTTGGTGGGTGTGTCAGAACTGCAGTCCAATCAGCAGCAACATGTATAGCACGCGGTATTAAAGTGAACTCGCACAATGGGTTCAAGGAAAGTAATTTACAAATGTGTTCGATGCAGCTCGACAACAACTGAGGATATTAAGCCGCTTTCCGACCAAGTAGTTCTAGGAACTTAGTTCTAGGAACTGTCCACTTCTAAACAGTTCTAAGAACTACTCTCCCCTAAACTCGGTTTTGCTGTTTGCGTTCGCACTGGCCAAGTGGCCATAGGAACTGGTAGGAGGAGTAAGGGAGTGACGCAGGCACGGTGACTTTTATTTTGACGGCGCGACGGACCTTTATTTTGGCGGCGCTGAGAACGCCAGAGCAAACAATGAATGCTCGCATTCTCTGTGTTTATTAGTTAGCAATCTATCTAACAGTACAGTTTAATATGTTATTAGATAGAACTGTAATAGAAAGTAGACAGTATATGAAAAAAAGGTTATTAGCCTATGTGGTTTATGTCCAGTGTTGCTAGCTGGGCAGATAAACATAATCATGTTTGGCTTGGTCCCCTCAAAGTTGCGTTGGATTTTCTCTTCAGCATAAAGGTTTAGAGAACCATCTATCACTGTTTTCCATGTTTGTATAGTTAGTTTATGGAGTAAATATATAGGCTATAATCTGTGTGTTTACATTCTAGCTGTTTTAAAAATGGCGGGTGCTGGTCTTCCGCGTGCGTTCGGTCAATAAGCGTACACTAACGTCACGGATAGTTCCTATAGTGCTGGTTTAGACCCTACTCTGAAGTAGGACCTAAATTAGTTCCTACAAATGGAGTTCCTAGAACTAAAATCGTTCCTAGTTCCTGCGGTGCGAGCACGCCGACATCCGGGTACTTTAGCCAATAGTTCTAGGAACTGTGAAAAGGTTCCTCCGGTCGGAAAGCGGCTTTAGAAGACATGTTTGTCGTAAGTTTTATTGTAAAAATATAGGATATCAACATAATGATGTAGTTGTTGTTTATATTTTTAGCTTCATTGCAAGTGTATGACATTTGGTATAGAAATAAACAATGGTAATTAAGTGCTTTTCCTAAAAATGAGAAAGAAAATACAGGGTATTAAAACAGTATGAACTACAAATAAAGTCAGTATGTGAGGCTAAATAGATGTGTTTTAGTCTGAATTAGGTAAGATGTGCTTCCATTTCAGTTCCACAAATCCCTTCACTCGATTGGGATGTTCTCTTTTGTTCTGGGCGGCAAGTGCAGTAACTGTAACATTGGGCATATTTTGTAGTATTAAACACATATTTATACCGACTTCATCAGGCTCCGAAAATTCTTCACAAAGAATGCGTCATCAGAACAGTGTGTTCAACGCATCACCGTTTCTGTTTAAAAAACGTTGTGCAACGTTTTGTCGGGGCTGAACGCAGCCCAGAAGAATAGTATATTACAACGCTTCGGACAACTGCTTACAACTTCATTGACGGACATTTCCGGCTTTCCGTGTTTTCACTGTTATACGGTAGGGGGGCGCTATTACACATTTTCTGAAAGAGTACAGAATCTATGGATCAACACAGGCGAAAAAGATGCAGAAACAAGCGATGTCATATTCATATGTAGCCTAAGCAGATGCATATGTAAAATAACGCGATCATCAACATAAAAAAAAAAGCATTATAAATCAAAATGCAATTTTCTCAGCTTTTTGCCCAGTGTTGCTTTTTTTTTTATGAGACTTACCCACATTCAGTGTTGCTAAAAAATAATAATACATTAAGCTAGAATAAAAAAAAAAAAAAAAGAAGCAGATCGGGGTCTGTTATTTCTTTTGATATAATGCATGTTCAGATATTCATGCAACAAAATATTCCAGGGGCCATGAACATTTTGTAGAATTATCACAAACGTGGGATTAAAATAAAGCTTCAGCTATCATCTGTCACAATAATGTAATATCTTTGAACTATGCTTATTTTTCTAATTTAGTTACCAGTTCCTGGTGTTTGTGCAGTTCCTGCAGTACAGGAAAATTACTTTGTCATGTTGCATGCTGCAAGACATTCTTTTGGCATGTTCCATTTGGAGCAGTGGAAAAATAACAGAGAGAGAGAGAGAGAGAGAGATGCACTTTTCAAACACAATGTTGGCAGCCATTAATACATTAAAACATATGTAAACTGATTCAGGTTCAAAACAGAAACTGTTAACAGGAAATGTACCCATGTTACTTACTATCTATCTATCTATCTATCTATCTATCTATCTATCTATCTATCTATCTATCTATCTATCTATCTATCTATCTATCTATCTATCTATCTATCTATCTATCTATCTATCTATCTATCTATCTATCTATCTATCTATATATATATAATTTTACATTATATAAACTTAGCAATAGCTCCCTCTACATGTATGATTCAAGAGTGATGCCTGAAAATGTGAATGAAAGCCACATCTTGTTCAAACATTAAGCTTGAAAAGCCATTTGAATTAATATACACTTTAGCTGAAAAGCACAATCCTGACACAGGTTTAGCCAACTGTTTAGTTGAGTAAGTGGTGTGTTCGCACCATAGCACAGCATATTGAAAGACTGTTCCTCTGGTGAACAGAAGGGGGAGGCAGAACTGAGCCGGTCAGCTCAGAGAGTTTTCATGCCAGTGTTTGGGTGTTGTGTAAAGCTCTGATTAAAGTAAATAATCTTTTTTTTTTTAAAGAACAATGACATAAGCAAATCTATTTCATGTATGTGTTTTTACTAAATGCAGTACTTAACGAAAATTCAGTAGTCACTTGTTCATTTAATCTTGTCAAACACAACTCGTATTAAATGGACGCTTACCTCAGTTATACCGCCTTTATTACTATTGTTTTATTTATTAACAATATATTATCTTTAAGTAGCCTAGTCCAGATCGGATTTATATATATATATAGCCTATATAATATAAATATAATCAAGCAATCAAATCACCTACTCTTTGGAGATGAGTTCTTATCACTGTCAGTCTGAGCTGTTCTGATAAAGTCCTCTGGCTCACTGCATAGCATGGACTTAGTTCATAATGTAAACAATAAGAATCATGTAAACTTTATATTATTTCTTATGCAGTCTCAGTTTTCATTGCTAACTAGCATTATCGCTAGCTGTTAGTCTGATTTTGGTGGCCAACTAGCTGTCAACATAATGTTATAATGGCCAAATACAAACAACTGTAATTCCCTAAAATCTAGTTTGGATTATACATTTTGGATTATAGGTTTGTAAAACATCACAATAGTCAGGAATCTTTTCTTTAGTCCACAGCAAGTTGCCTGGACCAATATGGCGGTGCCATTGACATACGATTCATCGGCCAATAAAGCGTATATGGCTGCATCTGAAATCGCATACTTCCCTACTATTTAGTATAGGCGGGAAACAGTATGTGACAAAAGAAGTATGTCCGAATTCACAGTAGGCTACTTATAAAAGAGTAGGCAAGAGTAGGAAAGGAAGCGAGGGTGCACAAATAAGAAATGAGTAGTCTAGGGAGAGCAGGGCACAAACTAACACTTTTTTACTTTCTCAGTTTGTGTAAATCCACTTGGGGTGCAGAGAATAAATTTTTTACCATCAATTTCCCTATCTAGTACAGTTATGTGGTTTTGTTTCATTTATATAGTGTATACTTTTTTGGGTAGCTTACTTGATATACCCCGAAAGAATGGAAGTAATGTGACAACATGCCCCAACATGTAAGGGGCACATTGTGACCATATGACCAATTAAAATGTTATCTGATCTAATCAAAAAAATATACAAGACAAACTAAAATATTTTGTCAATAAAATACAATTATTAACTTTTTCATATAAAATACTGGCATTTTTTAATAATTAAAAATAAACACATTTTTGAGTTTGACAACAAATTTACACAGCAAAACACAGCTATACAGCATAGTTAAAAACATAATAATAATGAATCATTTCTGAACATTGACTCTCAGTCTTTATTCACCTTTTTCTAGAATAGAATGACCTGTTTGCACGTTTTTTTTTTAAAGCTGATAGCGATATGTATCTGGCTGCTTAGACCCATCTGTGAAAATTTGAATATATCCATAATAGCTATCCACATACATCATAGCTAATTGCCCACTAGCTCCCTTGTTACTTTTAATTTTTCACAGAGTGTATATCTATCTCTGGGGCTGGTAACATCCAAGGAGCATGAGATGGATAGACCACTGATGGACTCTCCATGTTTGCAGTTTGCTATACCAATTTTTCCTGCTTTTTCTTGCACATTCCCACCAAAACAATCTCTTTTACTTTTTGCCTGTTCCCTTCTTTTTGCTGGGTGTCATGACCCTGAATATGCACAAAATATGACAGCATCATTTGAAGTCTTCTTAACTCAAGAGGCATTTCACCCACCTCAGCCTGCAGTGCAGAAACTGGAGTGGTTTTTACTGACGGAACAGGAACGGCAACGCCCACTTTATGGACATTAAATGTAAAGCATTAACCTATTTCAATATTTTGGGAATATTCAAAAGATGCACTTTCCATGGGAATTAATGAATTAATGGAAATAAAATTGAAATATAAGGACAGAAGCAAACATTATCCTTGTATGTAACAATTAATTTACTTATTTGAAGGGACATTTCACTGAAAAACAATGTTGGTTTATTTACACATATAGTATTAAGAGCAGGCGCGCTCAACTCTTTCTTCAAAATAGTTTATGGGTGCGAGTAATAAAAATCGTTTATCAAAAGTAAAGATGAAAAACCGCACTCTCAGGTTCTATTTTCATACATTTATTATTACCATGTCCTCACAGACGCGTTTCGGCCTAAGCCATCATCAGTGTGTACTATGAAACACCGAAAAGATTGTTTTTTTTAAAAAAGAAACACCTCACAGGTGAACCTCATTCCGCAAATCATCAGCACCTTCAGGTGCATCAAATTACCAGCATTGTGGAAACACCAGGAATAACACAACATACCATATGTAATATCCATGTGACCCTTATGAACAATTTATACAAAAATAAAAATAAAAAAATAAATAAAAAAATAAAAAATAAAAAAACTCGAATTTCAGAATACATGGTAAATACAAAAAAATATAAGAAAATAATAATAATTTCGAATTACATGATTTCATAAACAATTCAAAGGCAATTCTTCATTTAGACCATTAGGGTATACTATTTGAACTGTATAAAGAAAATAATTTCAGAATACATGGTAAATACATTTTTACATGATTTCAATGACAAATTACATGATTTCATAAAAAACAATTCAAAGGCAATTCTTCATTTAAACCATTAGGGTATACTGTTTGAAGTGTATAAATCCAAAATGCCTCTCGCTGAAGAAGGTAACGCTCCCTATTTCCACCCCGTTGAAAAGGTTTAACTAACTCAATGCCTTGAAATTTCAAAGTACAGATATCATGTCCAAACTCATTAAAATGTCTCGCCACGGGTGACTTAATATCGTGATTGCGTATGTTACTTTTGTGTTCGTGTAATCTTGTTCTTAACTCTCTTTTTGTTTTACCAACATAACAGAGCCCACATGGGCATTTGAGCAAGTAAACAACAAAGGACGTACGGCAAGTAATTCTCCCTCTCACAGAGAATGTCTTGCCGGTCCGTGGATGTGAAAAGGAATTACCCATAATCATCGCATTGCAATTAATGCAACTCCTACAAGGGAAATTGCCCGGATCAAGGGCTGTAAGCCAATTGGTAGGCGAAGTGTAAGAATCAGCTCTAACCAGCATATCTCTCAAATTACGTGATCTCTTATAAGCAAAAAGCGGAGGGTTTCGAAAAGTCTGGCCGATCTGTGTGTCACTCGATAAAATATGCCAATGTTTATTCACTATTGATTTGATCTTACCCGAAAGGGGAGAAAATGTCGTAGATAAGACAACTCGATTATCTGAAATGACTGTTTTTTTCTTAAAAAGTGATTCACGTTCAATACCCCGTACCCTGTCCAAACTCAAGTCGAGATTCATATTATCGTAACCTTTTGAAAGGAACCGGTTATATACTACTTTCACCTGGTTTTCAAATTCTTCATCAGTACTACAAATCCTTCTTATACGCAAAAACTGACTATACGGGAGGCTTTTTTTCATAGATGGAGGGTGATAACTTTTAGAATGTAAAAAATTATTCTTATCTGTGGATTTACGATATACTGTCGTCTGAAGAGTCTGTCCAGTAGATCTAAAGACCTTAACATCAAGAAACGATATAGAAGACATACTGTATTCCAATGAAAATCGTATGGAGTCAAGTCTGGAATTTAAGAATTCGTGAAATTGATTAAGTTCTTCAACTGTTCCACTAAAAACGAAAAACACATCGTCAATATATCGAAACCAACACTTCAAACAGTGATGAAAAATGTTACTTGAAGAATACACAAAGTCTGCTTCAAATTTGCCCATGAACAAGTTTGCATAATTGGGGGCAAATGGAGATCCCATTGCCGTACCTTTCACTTGATGATAAAAAGGTATTATTATTTACACATATAAACATACATTTGCTATTTTTGTTCATCGGTGCAGGATCCCGTGTCCTCCAATGACATCAGGACATGGTCAAACTAATATTAATAACTGCAGTTTGCTAAATGGTGAGATATGTGCTAAATCAGCATAGAATTAGGAGTCTTTACAAAAAAACTAAAAACTAAAAAAATATACAAATATGATCGCACTCAATATAAATCTGTAAAATTTTAGGCCCATTGTGGGCTCAACCCTGTGTGCAGGATCCAGAGAATCATGAAGTGTGTTCTGCACCGCTTGATAATGGGTTGTAATTCTACTGAATTGCTTTTAACTGGAAATTGCATGTACATGCACTGAATGTGCAAGTTTGCACTTTTGCAATTTAAATTGGGCAAAATTTCCAAAATACCAATTTTTCTGAAATTTCCCAGAAAGTTTCCATTTCGCAATAGAAATAAATTGCAAATAATTGAATAATTTTGCAATGATTGCATAATATCAACTTAACCCCCTGGGGTCGGCGGTATCGCCGGCTTTTTTTTATCAGTGTAAAAGAGACTCATAAATACTCTGTTGACTTTGATTTTCCATAGGAGTTTCATACATCAATCGGTCCTGTTAAGTGTGTATTTTTTTGTGTATACTCACAATAAAAACAAAGTGTTGTGCTTTTTGTCAAATAAAGAAAAATAAACACGAAGCGAGTTCTGCCTTCTCTCTGTCAGTTAAGTCCATTCTGAAACGCGTCTGAAAATGAACCATAACTCAGCGAATACTCAGTCAAACAGGCATACAGACACACAGGCATGAAGCTTGAATTCTCTTCTTTTAAATTAAGCAATTTTTATAAAAAACAAATATTCTCAGTTTATGCAATCTGTATGAAAAGAGAGAGATGTCAGTCGTTCTCATCTCAGCTAATTATTTTTAATGTGACCCCGCCCACGGAGAGCGCGCGCTATTCAAACGCAAATGACTGAGGCAATCCACGCAAACGCCCCCATATCAGCTCGAGAAAACACATCAAGTTTATTCAGATCATTGTACTTGTTTACACCGTCTCGCGGCGCTGTGAGGAATAATACTATAATGGAAAATGTACCTCAGAAGTGCTGGTATTTCAAGGAGCAACGGATGCTGCTGAGCTGAGGAATACTATAGTACGTTTTTTATATATGTGAAACTGGTTCAATATTTGAACGTATGACTAGGGACCCCTTGGGACGTCTGTGGACATGCAAAACTTGTTCAATATCTGAACGTCTGACTAGGGACCCCTTTGGCCGACTGTGGACGTGTGAAACTGGTTCAATATTTGAACGTATGACTAGGGACCCCTTGGGACGTCTGTGGATGTTCGAAACTGGTTCAATATCTGAACGTCTGACTAGGGACCCCTTTAGACGTCTGTGGACGTGCAAAACTGGTTCAATATTTGAACATCTGACTAGGGATCCCTTTGGATGTCTGTGGATGTGCAAAACTGGTTCAATATTTGAACGTCTGACTAGGACCCCTTGGGACGTCTGTGGATGTTCGAAACTGGTTCAATATCTGAACGTCTGACTAGGGATCCCTTTGGATGTCTGTGGATGTGCAAAACTGGTTCAATATCTGAACGTCTGACTAGGGACCCCTTTGGCCGACTGTGGACGTGTGAAACTGGTTCAATATTTGAACGTATGACTAGGGACCCCTTGGGACGTCTGTGGATGTTCGAAACTGGTTCAATATCTGAACGTCTGACTAGGGATCCCTTTGGATGTCTGTGGATGTGCAAAACTGGTTCAATATCTGAACGTCTGACTAGGGACCCCTTTAGACGTCTGTGGATGTGCAAAACTGGTTCAATATCTGAACATCTGACTAGGGATCCCTTTGGATGTCTGTGGATGTGCAAAACTGGTTCAATATTTGAACGTCTGACTAAGGACCACTTGGGACGTCTGTGGACGTGCAAAATTGGTTCAATATTTGAACGTCTGATTAGGACCCCTTGGGACGTCTGTGGACGTGCAAAACTGGTTTAATATTTGAACGTCTGACTAGGACCCCTTGGGACGTCTGTGGACGTGCAAAACTGGTTTAATATCTGAACGTCTGACTAAGGACCACTTGGGACGTCTGTGGACGTGCAAAACTGGTTTAATATCTGAACGTCTGACTAAGGACCACTTGGGACGTCTGTGGACGTGCAAAACTGGTTTAATATCTGAACGTCTGACTAGGGATCCCTTTGGACGTCTGTGGACGTGCAAAACTGGTTTAATATCTGAACGTCTGATTAGGGACCCCTTGGGACGTCTGTGGATGTTCGAAACTGGTTCAATATCTGAATGTCTGACTAGGGATCCCTTTGGATGTCTGTGGATGTGCAAAACTGGTTCAATATTTGAACGTCTGACTAAGGACCACTTGGGACGTCTGTGGACGTGCAAAATTGGTTCAATATTTGAACGTCTGACTAGGGACCCCTTGGGACGTCTGTGGACGTGCAAAACTGGTTTAATATCTGAACGTCTGATTAGGGATCCCTTTGGACGTCTGTGGACGTGCAAAACTGGTTTAATATCTGAACGTCTGATTAGGGACCCCTTGGGACGTCTGTGGATGTTCGAAACTGGTTCAATATCTGAACGTCTGACTATGGACCCCTTTGGATGTCTGTGGATGTGCAAAACTGGTTCAATATTTGAACGTCTGACTAAGGACCACTTGGGACGTCTGTGGACGTGCAAAACTGGTTTAATATTTGAACGTCTGACTAGGACCCCTTGGGACGTCTGTGGATGTTCGAAACTGGTTCAATATCAAACGTCTGACTAGGGACCCTTACTGTGGATGTGCAAGAAAGCCAGGACTCCTTTTGGACAGAAGACTATTTCAGTATCTGAACAAATCTGAAACGTGTGAAATGCAAGAAGTTTTTTAATAAATAGTCATACGAAATACTGTTAAATAAATAAATAAAAATAATCACATTATTATGAAAATGGCAAATGATATTATATTACAACTGTTATTTAAACCCGGCTAGTGTCTTCTGCTAGTTAGATCATCAATAAAGAACTACTGCTCTCAACTGTTAAATAAACTACAAGATTAAAATAATATCAGATTTGTCTAATTTTAAATAAACACAAAAAAACAGATTTTTTGAAGTAAAATTTACTTCAGTAAGAAATGTACTTTTGCTATGGTTAAATAAATGTTCATTGATAGCCTATCCAAAGATTTTGTTCCCCACAGCGAGGAGGACATCGTTGCTAATTTATTATCCACGCTGTCTTCAAGATGAACTTTTAATGGAATTTTTTAGTTAAATGTCAAAGGAAGACTACACCAGTGTTTAATTTGGTGCAGAAAACCAAAGCTTTTGAAAGAATTTCAACCCAACTCATACCTATAATTGCTGATAAATAACGAAGATTTAATTGTGCGTTGGCTTAGGCTACATAAAATTTTGTTGGTTTTGTGTGTCATACGTTTTGCAACCAGGCCAGGCCCAGTGTCACCATATTCCACTTAAGTGCACACATTGATTGTGTGATGATGCAAATATTCGTAATGAGAATTTGCATTTTATTACACTTTGTAATACTCTCACACTCACTGTTTGCTTGTTTCATTTCAGTCAGTCAGGTTTCAGTCAGGTTTCAGAATTAAAAACTCCACTGAAGTTTCTCCATAGAGAAATTGATTTTTATTGATAACTTATAAACCTTTAAAGGCAACCTTACTGTGAGCTACAATGTTGTTAATCAATGGTATTTGCTTCTGTTGAAGACATCAACCCACATTATTTCAACTAGTTAAATAGTTCATAATTGTTAACAGTGGAATTCACGATGAAAAACAACATTACCCATGATGCTGTACACAATTCCACCAATCAGAGTCAAAACAAGCAAAACACAGTAAAAGATTGTTAGCTCCGCCCACTCCCATGAAGCACTGCAAATTATGTAATCGAGTCGGTCTCCCTATACACTCACAAAATACTTAAGTATTTGAATGTATATTTGAAAAATATAATGTTCATATATATATTAGTTTATAAATGTCTGTTTTTAATTTAATTATGCTGTTCACAATGCTTCATGGGATTGTAGTTCTTATCACTAAAGTCTTGCACCTTTGTTTTTTTGTACTTTTTTGCTTCAAATTAAAGTTTGTAATGTTATGATTCACCTTCATGGCTTAAATCGCTTCGCTTTAACAAAGACTTTTTAAAAAATTCCTATGGGAGAAATGAATGGAAAAAATACTTCCGGAACCAACACCGCTAAAAAAAGTGGGCTAGGCTGATTTTAGGCTGATTTAACTTTTTTCCCGGTGAGGGAAGAGGGTGAATGGACCAAGGTTCACTGATGAATATGATGATGAATGTTTGAATATTTGTTGAAAATACGTTTTAAAATTGAAGTTAATCACACCATGTCAAATGTCAGACCACTTACCAAGACTAGAGTCAAACTCCAAGAAACTGAAACAGTTGATCACAGTGAAAACCAATTTTTACATTCAAGCACCTAGAACAGTTTTCAAGAGGAATGAAAAATGTTTTACATACATTTATGAGAGTGATTGAAATACAATTGGGTGAAGATTACAATTGCTGATGTTGTTTAATTTTTTAATTCTCAGAAATATTATCCATCCCTATAAATTGCACACAGCCTACACCTTATTTTGTGCATGTATGGCTCATTTAAAAACTTGGTGACTTAAGCGGCAACATGTGCACAGATTAACATGCCTGAGACACATATCTGTACTAAAAAAAAAAAGTATAATTCCTGGTCATTAGAAAATGAAAGTGAAAGCAAAGTGACGTAAAGGCAAAGTATGGAAACCCATACTTAGGAATATGTCCTCTGCATTTAACCCATCCAAGTTAGTGCAGACATATTAGGAGCAGGGGAGTGAACATGTAAGCATGCATGACATCAGATCTAATATAAACTTCAAAATTCATTGCAACAACCAATCATTTTATGCAATTTGTGTGCTGTCTTTCTATCACATTTACAAAAACTAAACAACATCAAAACAATTTTAAGTGTAGTGAAGAAATACAGGCAAACAGATGCACAATTGAGAACCTTATAGCATGAGCCAACAGTACCATTCCAGGAAAATTCATATTAAACTCATCTATCGTCTCTTCTCTCTTTACTTCTCCCTCTAAATCTCAGCTTTTCTCTTTTACAACATTTGGTATCAACTCAATTGCCCATAAAAGAGATTTATTGATGTTCCACCCATGGATATGACAACATTACACAGATACAGAACAGTAAACGTTTATAATGTTTCACAAAACCTGAAAATATATAACACTAGAATAAGACACAGTCACATTCAATTCAGGCATTAAGAGAAGTCTTCTGTCTAGAGAAGTTTGAGCAGTTACAATCTTGCTGCTGAATGCATTCAAATATGAGTCCTGCTTGGTGAACGTGATTTCACCTAATAAAACATCCTCGGTGATCCTGGAACAACGTTCCAATCAACCAATCAGATTTAAGGGATAGGTTTAATGTAGCCTCAATCAAGTTTAGGCTTACAACCAGGGTTAGGTGCTTCTACATCAGTGTTATTCATCATTTCCCTCTGATTTTAGGATAAGTTCTGGGTAGGGTTTGGTTTATGGGTAGGGATAGGGTTAGACCTATGTTTTTGGACAGGATTGTTGTTCCAGGATCAACAAAAGATGTTGATCCGGCAAAATCACTGCGACCGAGCATGCTTACACATGGTTATATATTTTAGATTTTATAATGGAATTCTGTCAATCAGAACAGTATGGTATATAAATAAAGTATGGGGGTATAAGGGAATAAGGGATTTGTTCTGTTTGATTCCAACTATTACAGATAAGGCAAACCTTTTCCCAGGGACTGACAAATATGTTCTGCCTGGCAAGGATACAAGCACTCAGTCTTAGATGATTACAGTATAACTGCATTACTAAATCATGAAATGGGTGTAATCTTGAAATGTGGATGCTTTTTCTATTGGGAATGCACTTTAAAATAAATTGATGTATTGTACCAGAGCCCCTTTATCATACAAAATTATTAATCTCATCAATCATGTCTTTATGTGACAGACAGATGAGTTATAGGGCCTGACACCGGATCAACAATCTGAACAAATATTCATTTAGTGTATTTCGCAAGCACACATATGAAGGTGACATTTACGTCTCTTTCGCAATTTTATTTAATGCTCTTTTTGAGTTTAAACATTGTATAATATTAATTAATAGTTTCTGAAAACTACATATTTGATAGAACATTTCAGACAATGTATCTTTCTGCTGGTTGTGTGTGTGTGTGTGTGTGCACTCGTTTGAAAGGATGAGTCACAAAAATAAGCCTCAGAAAAATTAAAAACTCCAGCACAGTTTTGTTTGTCCAGTGGATATTGCCGGTTTTCCCCTTTTAGGCTGCAGCCTGACAATATAAGCTGACAGGTATATTCAGATTTATTGTGGGTTTTAGCTTGTATCATGCTAGACATTAGGGCTAGCATTAGGGCTTAGCTAGCTGCAATTTCCAGGCATTTGTACACTGGCAGTACCTCCAATCTTAGCTCTGTGCCTCAAGGAAGAAGAGATAATGTTTTAAATGCAAGTGTTGCCTTCGCCTAATTCATTCCTTATAGCTTTCATTGTGTTTGAGTGAAAAAAAAAGCTACATAGCTCACAAACCTTCTGCTGCCTTTTCCTTATATAGTCCACCAGTTTTAGCAGAGTAAAATGCTTTTGCAAATTTAAAACATAATCAGTGTGCATAATATACCTCAATGTTACAAGAAGGATTAGAATGATTCAATCCTAATAAATCAAATGGGTTCTAGTCACGACTTCCTTCCTTGGACCAATCAGAATCCACACCATTCAATCGTAGAACAAGTTAACGTAAATACATTTTCAATACATTTATGTACTTTTATTTCCACCATATATATATATATATATATGGGGCTGGCATCTGTCACTGGAGTGGAAGTCAACGTTGATCTAAGCTAAATACTGGTTTTGATGTCCAGATGAATTAAGCAATAAGCCCAATTACACAGAATTGTTTCTGAGTCTAAAAGATGTCCGTGACACATCAGTGTTCATGGTGGACATTGGAAAGTGTTCATAGCTGTCTTCGATTGGCTGAAAATGGCAGTGTAGCACCACGGAGGACACATCCTTGCGGAAGTTGCTGTTGAGGAAGCCATAGATGATGGGGTTGATGCAGGTGGAACTCATGGCCAGCAGATGACAGAGTGAAAACAGCAGATTGTGGTAACACACAGGCAGCGCCTCCTGGTGCCAGTCCGCCACCACATTAAAGGCATTTAATGGCAGCCAGCACACAGCAAATGCAACCACCAAAGTGGCAAGCATAACATTTATGCGTTTGCTGTGCATCACACGCCTGTGTTCGTCTTCTCGATTGCGGCTGCACTGGCGCTCCAGCATGCGTTGTCTGCGACGCAGCCGCAGGAAAATGCGAAGGTAGCAGAGAAGAATGAGGAGCAGCGGGATGCAGTACTGGAATAGTAACAGGCTGGTGGTGTAGACTAGTTTGTGCTGCTGAGAAGGCCAGACTTCCAGACACGCCTGTAGCTGGCTAAGCGGCGCTGGAAGCAGACTGTATGGCTCGCTGCTGAGCATGTGGAATGCCAGGAAAGGTAATGATGTTACGCAGGCCAACAGCCACACAATCAAGACGGCTATGTACGCCTGTGGGACGCTCGGCTTCCAGCCAGATGGATGCAGTATGAGCTGGTGCCTTTCAAGTGCAATCAAAACCAGAGACAGAACTGAAACCGTCACCGACACACACTGCACAAATGGCATTAGGCGACATAGCAGCCCACCGAAGATCCAGTGATCCATAAGAGTGTAAACCACAGTGAAGGGAAGGCAGAACACATTCACCAGGATGTCAGAAACCGAAAGGTTGGCAATGAGGATGCTAGTGACGTTAGGAGGGTCCCGCTGGTGCATAATAATGCAAATGAGGAGGATGTTACCAAGCAAGCCCAAAATAAGCACCAGGCAGTAGCATAACACGAGTGTAAGAGTCATGGCACTTGATTGCCAGCAGGGGACGTCAAGCAGGAACAAACTACTGTTGCTTTGATTGAGGGTGAGGGTGGAGTTTAAGAGCGCCTGCCACCACGGCATGTCAAAGAGAGCCGACGGCATTGGCCACCTCAGGATAGCGCCATCTTGGGAGTCTGAAAATAACAAAAAGGAGCATCTAAATTAGATGTGCACTCCCCTAGGGCACTCAACATGCATTTCAGCTGCTGTGATACTATAGAGACTATAGTGGTTATTTTAGAAATAATGAGGACATAAAGTGAAAGAATGTTAAAGGTGATTTTAAGACAAGAATTTGACTTAATCCCAAACAGTGACTCTTACAGAGCGCTATTATCAGTTCTTCTGAGACCTTTATATCTATGGGTTAAGAGAGAGAGCTGGGTTGACACCTTAGATAAAAAAAAAAAAGGACAAACTCTTTGTTATTTGACTTTTTCTGTAGTTGGACATAATGGGAAAGAGATAAAGGAGAAGTGTGTGGGAGGAGTGATACTGTGACCCTGCTGAGGGATTTGCAGTGCATCCAATTATAGATGTTCCTTTGGGGGTGGCCATTGATCCGGGACCTGCAATTGCTCATAATATAAGAACACAATCAGACCATTTCAGCAAAGTATCCACAGAGTGTCTTGGAGACTGTAATGTTTTATTTGTGTGTTTCTTGGGTTGCCAGGCTTGCAGACGGGTCTCATAGTGTCATAGTGTTCTATGGAGAATCTATAGATGCTCTGAATACACACACACTAACACACATTTATCTCACTGAAGCCACTGTTCTTGATTTACTCTTAGCAGTGTCTGAAAAGCGTCTCACATTCCATCGATCAACAATCTAAATTCTTAAAGGGATAGTTAACCTAAAAATGAAAAATCTATCATTAACTCACTTCAGTGGAATCAGTTTGTCGCGCCAACTTAGTGCTTTGCTGTCAGAGAGAAAAGGAATCACAGGGGACAGAAGGTTTACTCTTGCCTATTTCTTGGGGAAATCTTATATAAATTATAGAATATATTTAGTCAATATTAAATCCAGCAGATATTGAATAAAATGTAGTGTCCCATTCGTTGGCAACTGTATAAACATTGCCCACATTGCACAAAGTGCTATCTAGTAGACAGCTTGTTGACGATTCCGGAATTTCGGTCAAATAAATGATATTTTTGCTGTGTAAAATACAATATCCATCAAATGGTTATATATATATATATATATATATATACAGTGCAATGCATAAGTGAATACACCCATGCTAAAGTTGACTAAAAAGAGGAATAAAAAATCATATTTTGGAAATTGAACTTAATGCCTTAATTTAAAAAATTAGGAAAAATCCAACCTTTAAGGACACCAATTTTCTTTGTGAATGAATAATGTATCGTAAATAAATAAATGTTCTTCCTTAAAATACATGGTGCATAAGTGAGTACACCCCTATGTTAAATTCCCATAGAGGCAGGCAGATTTTTATTTTTAAGTATTTAAAAAATTTTTTTTTTAGGATACTATGCATCCTGATAAAGTTCCCTTGGCCTTTGGAATTAAAATAGCCCCACATCATCACATAGCCTTCACCATACCTAGAGATTGGCATGGGGTACTTTCCATAAGATCATCTCTCAATGCAAATCAAACTAGCTTTTAGGCTAACTGAAATAAAACCATGCCAATCTCTGGGTATGGTGAAGGCTATGTGATGATGTGGGGCTATTTTAATTCCAAAGGCCAAGGGAACTTTATCAGGATGCATAGTATCCTAAAAAAAAATAAAAAAAAATACTTAAAAATAAAAATCTGCCTGCCTCTATGGGAATTTAACATAGGGGTGTACTCACTTATGCACCATGTATTTTAAGGAAGAACATTTATTTATTTACGATACATTATTCATTCACAAAGAAAATTGGTGTCCTTAAAGGTTGGATTTTTCCTAATTTTTTAAATTAAGGCATTAAGTTCAATTTCCAAAATATGATTTTTTATTCCTCTTTTTAGTCAACTTTAGCATGGGTGTATTCACTTATGCATAGCACTGTATATATATATATGTAAATATACATGACTGTAACGGCAAGAGAAAGCAATATAGATAATAATAATAATAATAATAATAATAATAATTAGTAACATTTATATAGCGCTTTACGGAAGGGGGAATCTCCTCAACCACCACCAATGTGCAGCATCCACCTGATGATGCGACGGCAGCCATATTGCACCAGAACGAACACCACACACACACTTATTGGTGGAGTGGAGACAGAGTAATGAAGCCAATCATTATATATTAGGAGGCCATGAAGATGGAAAGAGACCAATGGCCAATGGGCAAATTTGGCATTTAACCCCTAAAAATTGACCACAGAGAGTCAGAAACTCAGTTTAACATCTCATCCGGAAGACGGTGCTTTTTGACAGTATAGTGTCCCCATCACTATACTGGGGCATAAGGACACACACAGACCACTGGGTGAGCACCCTCTGCTGGCCTCACTAACACCTCTTCCAGCAGTAACCTAGTTTTCCCCAGGAGGTCTCCCATCCAGATACTAACCAGGCTCAACCCTGGTTAGATTCAGTGGGCAACCAGTCTTGGGCTACAGCAGTGGTTCCCAATCCTGGTCCTGGGGACCCACAGCTCTGCACAGTTTGTATGTCTCCCTCATTTAACACACCTGATTCAGATCATCATCTCGTTAGGAAAGAGCTCTGAACTGAAGTGGGTGTGTCAGATAAAGGAGACATATAAAATGTGCAGAGCTGTGGGTCCCCAGGACCAGGATTGGGAACCACTGGGCTACAGGGTGATATGGCTGCTGGCTTGTTGTGGGAAAAACAGTTAAAACATATCGATCACTGCAGCAATGATAAAGTTACGGCCAGTCCCAACTTGGAAACTCATCTATCAAAGTGATCTTTTTTATGATAATTCATAATTACGGTAATTTCAGCAGCATGTTGAGGCAGCATTAGGCAGGATGTTTACACTGCTCTTTTCCATACAATAAAAAGGAATGATAACCATATGTTGTCAAGCTCCAAATCGGGGAAAAATCACCATCATTTCTTTTTTATAAAACTAAAGAATGAAATTGAAGTCATTATTCATTATACTGAAAAGAGCAGCATCAGCATTCTTCTTTAGTATTCCACCACATATGGGTGAGTAACTGATGAAAGCAGTTGATCACTACAATTTGCGTGAAATCATTATGTGGAGAGACTGATTGCGAAGCCCTGTTGTAAATCATGTGAAAGAGCCATTAGCTTTGCTCACTATATGCCAGCTGAACTCAGAATAGGTTAGTCTAAGGTAGAGAGGCATTCTTAGCTTTTGACTATGAAACAATGAGCATAACCATCCTTTATTTGCGCAACAAATTACATTTTCATGCTTGGCTGTAGTTGTGGCTCTGTCTTTATCTCTCTTTGTTGGTCTCTCTATCTCGCTCTCTCAATCAGAGGATAGACATAATGAGATAATTTTGGACTTCCTGTTGTAATTGTGCTTCATTTAATTATATTATAATATTAGAATTCTCTCATCGTCAAACATATCTGCAACTTGGCAAACAAAGAAACAAGATATGACGAAAATCAATTTGTTATGGTCAAATGTCTGGGTGTTTCCAGACAAACAGTTAAATAATAATTTCACACTTTTAGCATAATCTGGTTAAATTACAGATTGGAAATAATGCTCTAAAAATATTATGCAATGTTTACCTTGGTTGATAGTCATTTCATGCAGTAAACATTGAAGTGCTTTGATTATTGAGTGAATATTTCACTCTTTGGTTAGATTATCAGTTTTTGAAATGAAATATGTTATAATGGATTTTTTTGGTTTAAGTTTGAAATTCCGGGTCTACCAAAAATAAACTACGAAGGCCTAAAACAGTTTTCAGGTCATTTTAATGTGTTTTAAAAAAAGTTGAAATCTGTTAGGTTGAATTAAAGTCACTCGCTGTGGCATAAAAGTGCCTGTAACACGTGCACATGTGTTTCGTGTGATGAAGAGGAAAGGAGGAAGAGTGGTCGCTACCCTGACTTACAGCTGATATGATATCCTTTTCTTTTATATCATCAAATGTTATTCTTCACCTGTGATAGGACTCGGAGGGTGAGAAGATCACATTATCCTCTAGCACTTTCTCTCTGTCAGTTTCATTATTTTCTCTCCCTTTCATAATCATCCCAATCTCACATCATCTCTATTCTTATCCTACAGGTGTGGATTTTCCCTTAGGCAGTTTTACATGTCACACTGACCAAACTGTAACATATTCACATTTGCACTCACACTGATATACTGACCATAATACAAGACCTGAGCTGTAGATTATGTAGATGATATTAAAGCCTGGTGCCTGATGTGGTTTAAACTTTTAGTTATTTACTTAAATACTTAGGACATGATTTTCATTTTCAAAACAATCACAGATGCTGTTGTGCTGACCTCTGAACTCCTTTTGGTCAAGGGCAATTGTAAATTTCCTTCAGAAAATCCTCTCACACATAACACATTGCATTGTGGTCATATATCCCATTCGTGTGAAGTGACTTATCAGAAGCAGAACATCCATATAAAGGTAAAACATTTGACCCTGAGACATAGCTTTTCAGTCTGAATCAGATATGATCCAAATAAAGCTTTTAAAAATCACTAAATTCTGTCGCCATACTGCCCGCCTGCACAAACATGATCTGAGGAGGTGTGTGTGCATTTATGTGTGCAAGGGAGAAAATTGCCTGTGTGTCCTCACTTCATGGCAACACCAAAGAGCTGCAGTCTATGTCAACATGTCCAATAGAGGACTGTGGGTTACTTCAAGCTTTTCACAACCTATTCCGAACAACTATGTTTGCACGTGCATGTATGGCTGATGTGGGCTGCAATATCAATGTCTCCAACATGGAAGTGAAACTGATCAGATATAATATACTAAATAGAATACAACCTTTCCAACTTAAAGAGACAAAAGCATCCACAGAGGCTTAAAATCATTGTGTCCTCTATTCACAGACAATCAAACTTAAAACACACGAAGACGCTCTACAGATTAATTAAACTGTGAGCCTGATACATTCATAAATGTCTCTGTTTTCCATCTTTGAAACAAGGATTTATAAAATAAACAGTTACACGTTTAAATTATTGTATTCAAATGATCATTTATTATTACTGAATAGCTATATAATGTAGAAACATGCATTTTTCTGTGTATATAGCATAGAACTCACCTGTCTTCTACAGCAGATTGCTGTCAGGCAGTCGGGGGAATAAACACTCTGATTCAGTCAACTCCAGGTGTTCTACCTCAACGTTCATCTCTCTCTCTCTCTCTCTCTCTCTCTCTCTCTCTCTCTCTCTCTCTCTCTGGGCTTCTTCTGAGCCCACATCCTTGCAATGTGCCGCCTCTGTAGTAACTATTCTGCTGGGCTTCACACTGTAAGCTTAACCCTATGCGAATGCACTGTGTTTACTGCCCACGTGTGACATGAACCATGTACTGCATCAGGTTCTTTTGGAGACCCTTTAACACATATTTTCCTCAAAAATACACTAGCACATACAAATGTATGCTCATTGGCCCACGGTACATTTAAAGGTAGGGAAGGCTATTTTTCATAAACACTTTTGGTTATACTGGTTGAAACTCTCTTCACATCCTGATAGCAATCAATAACGAAATGTCGGAACCGTAATTAAGACAAGATGGCAACCTCGTTTTAGAACTATTCATGTCCTCAGACTCGAATTTATGCGTTTCAATGGCAACACTATCAACGCTGAAATGAATCCACAGCAGTCATGTGTAACATGGAACATTATTATTGTAATGTTATGTGCTTTGAGGCATTTAACGTAGTCTCTCATGACGCTTTGCAGACTCTGTTCATGTGTTTTTGAGGAGGTGCTTTGGGGAGCGCTGTGAAGGGATGGTGGGATCTACCTTTAAGGCCCTGTTTACACCCAGTATTATGACTGCAATCTTGCATTATTACCCACCCTGTTTTGATGTAAAGTAAATGGAGTCGAGGAGTCAAGACAGTAAACTCGAACAGGAGAGTTTGGTTGGAGTCGGGAGTCGGATTCGACTCCAAAAAACCTGGAATCCAACACCTCTAGGCTCGGGTATGCACTATGGCTACACTACGATTTGGTCGATTGGATTACAAGTGGACTACGCTAAATACAAGTTTAAACGGGGTCTAAAACTTTTTGAGCTTGTCAACTTTCGACCTCTTCCAGAGGTAGTCGAAAACACATTTGACCGGATTGCTTTTGTAGTGTAGACGCTCTGCATAATTTGTACGTTTCGAATGCTCTGCATACCCGATAAGTTGCGAATAAGTTGCGAATGCTCTGAATACCCGAGCCTAGAGGTGTTCGATTCCAGGTTTTTTGGAGTCCAATCCGACTCCCGACTCCAACCAAATTCACTCTCCTGTTCGAGTTTACTGTCTCGACTCCTCGACTCCATTTACTTTACATCAAAACAGGGTGGGTAATAATGCAAGACTGCAGTTTTTCTGACACACGTACTTGCATTTATTTCCCGACATGAAGCTTTAAATTCCTCTTATTAAAACAACACACTTTTAGGCTGAACGTTCAAATTAGTCCAATTTAGCAATGACATTACCTTGAAATGATGAGTAGCTATCAATGTCATTACCTGTTGCCAATGCCTAATTTTACAGAGGGAAAAGTCACGAGAAACAGAATATTGATCGAATATTATGCCAGAAATAAACGAGAAAGAAGGTATTCTTTAATCAATTAATTATAGCCTACTGGTCGGGTGTTGGCACTAAACGCACATGATCATTGTCTTGCAATTTCCTGAGACTGGCAAGAGCAGCTTCCACACCCTCAGTAGCCTACTCATCTTGCTGGATCTGTCTGCTGGCTGTTTACACCTGGCCACTTCATGCGTTTCTATGATTGGATAGCTATCCCTATGTGGAAAGACCAGGTGTAAATGCCCTCCGAAACGCATTTGAGACAGATTTAAAGCCGATCGCTCAAACCACTTCATCAGGTGGTCTGGGCTGCATTCCAGACGAAACTGTAAAGTGTAAATGCATCTACTTGTTGAAACCACATTATGTAAACGTGTGAGAGCGTGTTATAGGCTATCATGTTATAGCCAGATGTGACGGCGCTACTGCAGCACACATCACCACAGATGGGCATCTATTCGTCAAGCCAGCCAGCACGTGCAAACTATCACAAATTAAAGTGAAAGTAAGTCGCAGACGCTTAACACACAATCATCTTCATTAAAGGAAAGAAACGAAATGATATTACCAGTACTGTGTCCGTTCTCTCCTATTGCGCTGATGATCAGTAAAATGCAGCTGATATCTGTTGCTTTCGGTGACTTGAACTCCATTAAATCTGCATATAGTGCGGGAACAGAAGATTGGATTTATATCTGTTTTGCAAAAACACATTTAAGTGACCAGGTTTAATTGGAATCTTTTTGATAAATCAGATAGCGATTTGATCAGTAAATATGCATGAAGTGACCAGGTGTAAACAGGCCCTTCGACATAGTTAACCACCAGATTAACCTCCTGTCCTGTCAATCCTCAAGACGAAGGGCATCTCAGGAACAGCACTCCAATGGTTCAAGTCTTTCTTCTCAGGTAGGTCCTTCAGAGTGTCAAGGAGGGGTGAGGTGTCTAAGTCGCAACATCTAACTGGGGTGCCTCAGGGCTCAGTGCTTTGACCACTTCTCTTCTCCATCTACATGTCATCAATAGGATCTGTCATTCAGAAACATGTTTTTTTCTATCACTGCTATGCTGATGACACACAACTCTAACTCTCCTTCCAACCAGGTAGATGCTCGCATCTCAGTAACAGACATTTCTTGCTGGATGAAGGACCACCTCCTTCAACTAAACCTTGCGAAGACAGAATTGTCTGTGGTCTCGGCCAGCCCAACACTTCATCACAACTTCTCCATTCAGCTAGGTTCGTCAACCATAACTCCATCCAGGGCATCCAGAAACCTTGGAGTTGTGATTGATGATCAGTTGAACTTCACAGACCACAATGCTAGAACTGCTCGGTCCTGCAGATTTGCCTTATACAACATTAGGAAGATCAGGCCCTTCCTATCGAAGCATGCTACACAACTCCTTGTCCAAGCTCTTGTTCTATCCGGACTGGACTATTGTAAGGCTCTATTGGCAGGCCTTCCAGCATGGCCATCTCTGCAACTGATCCAGAATGCTGCAGCAAGAGTGGTCTTTAAAGGGATAGTTCACCTAAAAATGAAAATTCTGTCAGTAATTACTCACCCTCATGTTGTTCCAACCCCGTAAGACTTTTGTTCATCTTCGGAACACAAATTAAGATATTTTTGATGAAATCTGAGAGCTGGATCACTCCTCCATAGGCTTCTAAGGGATCGAAACTTGCCGGTCCAGAAAAGTTACAACAAGTGACTACAGTTGCTCAACCATAAGTTTATCAAGCGACGAGAATACTTTTTGTGCGCAAAAAAAGAAACAAAATTAAGACTTTTATTCAACTATCCATTTTCGTCTGTGTGGGACTGAATGAATTCACGTAGTGTAACAGCGCAGCGCTTCTGTGTTGTATGTTTCTGGGCCTGTAAGTTCGACCTTAGAAACCTATGGAGGAGTGAGCTAGCTCCTAGATTTCATCAAAAATATCCTAATTTGTGTTCCGAAGATGAACGAAAGTCTTATGGGGTTGGAACAACATGAGGGTGAGTGAATACTGACAGAATTTTCATTTTTGGGTGAACTATCCCTTTAATGAGCTGAAGAGAGCGCTCTGCATGTCACACCTCTCCTCATAAACTCGCACTGGTTTCCAATTGCTGCACGTATCAAATTCAAGGCACTGATGTTTGCCTACAGAACAACCACTGGCTTTGCACCCTTATACCTAAACTCTTTTTCAGACCTATACATGCCATCCAGAAGCTTGTGTTCTGCAAGTGAACTGCACCCTGTGGTACCATCCCAACGAGGTACAAAATCACTTTCACAGGCCTCTACCTTGGCTGTTAAGCTGGTGGAATGACCTGCCCACCTTTACCCGAGCTGCTGAGCCATTTTTATGAAACTGCTGAAGAGGCATCTTTTTCCGGCAACACATGACCCATTAACACTAAAACTTATTATTCTATATATATTTAAACAACAACAACAACAACAACAACAACCTTGCTACGTGTGTACTGTGCTGGAATAACTAGGACTGGTCACGACACTTGCATATTGTTGCCCTATTGTTGGTTTGATTGCTTCTATTGCTCTCCTCATTTGTAAGTAGTTTTGTATAAAAGTGTCTTCTAAATGATTCAATGTAAATGTAGATCTGGTGGAAAATGCAAAGAAATCAATTGCTTTTGGGTGACTTCACATAAAAAAATAGAACTTATTGTTAATGTTTATATTAATGTTTCTAAAAAATGACTTTTCCACTAAACCTGTTGTAAACATATTGAACATAGTAATATTGAACATATGAAAAATAGCGAAGTGAAGGCCAGGTATGGGAACCCATACCCCAAATTTGTCCTCTGCATTTAACCCATCCAAGTTAGTGCACACACATTAGGAGCAGTGAGTAACTGCAAACCATGGACACACACACCCGGAGTAGTGGGAAGCCATTCACTGCGGTGCCTGGGGAACAATTGGGGGTTAGGTGCCTTGCTCAAGGCCTCAGTCATTACCATAGACAGTAAAAGAAATGGACACAGCGACCCCATTGGATTCAACGGAGAAAAGTGAAGTCAATTAGAAGCACTCACTTCCTGATGGCTGAGCGTATTGCGCAGATTCAAACTGAGCTTGACGACGTAGATGTGACGTGAGCAACCTGTCTGTCTTCTAGTAGCTGTGCCAAGAGAAATCTGAATCATTCCCTTCCTAAACTTGCAGAGACGGAGATCGTGAGTAGGAGGTGTCCATGAGCTAGGAGCAGGAGAAACGTTTGCTAAGTATTCTGATTAATTATTTTGTCATTTTGCCTCCACATCCCCCCGATTGCCCGCGAGCTTCTCCTCCCGTCTATACGGTAATTTCTCTATTGTGCGACAGAGAGTCGTGTGGTTATGATGCAATTGTTAGCCTATTTTTACAAAAACTGCTTCTACGGGGCCATAACGTAAGATACAAGGTAATGGAGCCTTTAATACATTTTCGTGTTTCTTTAGGAATAAATAATGGACAAATGGAGTCTTTAAACGCCTCAGATGTGAAGTTATTCCCTGTCAAAGTGACGCCAAAATGAATGGGAGTCAAAGGAATGCTAACAGCAGGTGATGTCTGCTAATCAATGGCGGCCCCTGGGGAAGCTTCAGTTTCTGGCCCCTTTGGTCGTTACCTGCCCAAGAAAAGGCAGAGTTCTGTGCGCAACTGCGCATATGCTACTTATTGACAGTCATCAACAGCCGAGCGGTGGGAGCAGGACAGTGTGTGCAATGTGTAGACCCTACGTCAATAACCAACTGTAAGTTGACTGTTTACCAAGTAAATGATAAATGCTGGTTAAGGAGTAGAATACAATGTCACATCCTGCCACTAAGCGATGATGAGTAGGGTAGAGTGGGGGAAAACGCCCCCCTGGGGTAAAACGCCCCCCACCTGTTTTTCCCAAAATAACCACTAAAAGTAGTCAAGATACATTTTTACTGTTGCTATGCACTACGTTGATAACGGGGATATACAAATCTCTATGGATAAGCTGACACCAGCGACACATTTGAAGAGAAGAGGTTTATATGGTAAATGCTATAATTTTCAGATATTAGTAAATAAGTGTTTAAGAGAATATTGTTCTGCAGGATATCGCAGTGATGTATGATAGATGAATAGTGAAGTCTGTAGTTTGAGATCATATATTATTTATAAGGAATATAATTATATTTTAAAAATTAAACTTTTTTTTTTAAAACTCATAGCTTGTGGGGTAAAACGCCCCCTACGCTGAGGGGTAAAACGCCCCCCCCCCCCCCCCCCCCCCTCATAATTACTATAATAAAATATTTCTGTCTATCAAATCCTTTGTTTTACACTTAATGCAGTATAACTAGGTGGTAAAATCAAAATATTTGAACAAAACATGAAAAAAATACCTCAAGTGAGCATTAACTAGCTAGCTTGCTAGCACAGTTAGCTCACTGATGGAAGGTAGTTAATTTTGCCTATTTTGAACATTGCTGAAATAAATATTAATATATATACATGTTGATACATTACTTGCCTTTTACCTTTAGAGATTAAAAACTATTGTCTGTTAATTTTGCTGTTGATCTATGAAGCAAACTGGTTGGTAAGAAAGGGGGCATTTTACCCCACCTTGGGGGGCGTTTTACCCCACCGCTGGGGCAAAACGCCCCCTTTGTACAAAAATATTTTCAGTGAAAATACTAATTAATTATGAAGGCTGAGCAATTTTAATATTTGGTGAATAACTCCTGCCATAGTCACTCAAAACCGGGATGGCAATTCTAGTCACATTTATGTTTTGTTTCACTGTAATGTCACATTTTCCTTAAGGGGGGCGTTTTCCTCCACTCTACCCTATTTATCAGTGTTAAAGCCGTTTATCGCGCACCGTTGGGCACACGCGAATGTTCCGATTATGTTCAATAATACTTGGAATTCGTAGATATATTGCAACCAGTGTTTGATTTGTATGTATGTATGTGTGATCATCACATTAACAGCTGAAACGCTTGCTATTTCAAGTTTATGTACGCGAATCAATGTTTATGATTTATGCAGTTGCTTCAGTTTCGGTTTGAATGTCTTGCCGTTTCTGACCACTAAGTGGCAGTGTCGCATAATAATTTTGTTGCTCATTGATTCCTTTATTTTATTCTAAAATTGAACTTGAATTTCTGTTTATGGAAGTAATGTTTGTATAATAATACCCAAGACATATTTGTTAATATATCTGTATTCCTTTCCCTTTGTAGACCATACACATCTACACACACTTATATAACCATGTAAAGCCTGTGTACTGCTGTGTTGTGTACAGCCAAAGATTGACAACAAATACACCTCCTTTTCATGGAACGGATCAAATCCAGTGTGTTCTGACGACAGCCCATTGAGGAAGGCTATAGCTATAAACCATCAACTACAGTCCAACCTTTTCAGTCCTACTGCGGGGCAGGGCCGTGCACAGACATTTTGAGGGGCAGTGGCTTAAACCAAAAAAGGGGACACTATAAGGAGTTTGACTCTGAGGCAGTATCATCTTAATATAGAGAATTAATAACAACTTTTTTATAATCGTGGGCAATTAGATTACAATTAGGATTTAGTGCTAAATCAATTTATGTTGTTATAATTATTCTTCCAATTAAATAATTAAATGTCTGTCTTTCTTACCGCACTCTAGCATATTTACTTACTGTCAGCCAGTTTAACTGGCTGATTTGGCTGATGCTCAGTGGGCTCTCCTGCACTCTATGAGCTGCCTCATCTTAAATGGAAGTATTAGACATTTAATTTAATATTATACAGTTACAGTTACAGTATAAATTGAAATGATAGTAGGTTACAACAGTTGTCACACGGGGGTAAAATGCACATTTAACTTAATTCTCTTTGCACTCGATGGCACAAAATCAGCACTTTTTTTCATAAACGCTTTTGATGTTGGACTTGGAAATTTGGCTGATCCTTGACTTGATCGAGTATCAACTTATGCATTATTAAAAACATTTTAATTTAGCTAAAGTATTTGTATCAATACTGTGTGTCTTTTGTACCGTGCTGGTTTTACCCCGTGTGTACCTCCTTGCCACCTCATACATTTTTAAACTAACAAACCACCTTTATGATTTATTTTCACACAAAACCTGTTGCTCATCAATTTTCAAACATTTACTTTTCTGCAATCATACACCATGGGAGTAGTGAAAAGCAAATGTTTCTTAGGGTGTGCCTTTAGCCACCTTGTAACCTACTATACTAAGGTACTATTCATTTAGATTAGAACTCATTTAGATAATTTATAGTATATTAACTTTGTATTATGTATAATGTTAATATGGTCTTAAAATATTAGAACTATGACGAATGTTATACATAGATACTAGTATCAACTAAGACAATTGATTATAATGGGAAATATATTTACAGGAGTTAAAGTGTGAAAAACTGTCTGTTAAATATTCTCTTTATATAGCCTACTCTTTCTCACTCTGTCTTCTTCTAATTTTGTGAAGGCATTGTTTTTTTTTTGTCTACAAAATCTGCCGACACCAGAAAATGTTATTTATTTATTAGTGTTTTATTTATTTATTAGTGTTATTTATATTCGATTAGATCAGGTAAAATAATTTGATTGAACAAGAATTCTAATTTTCTTCCAAGAACACGGATATTTTGCTTAAGTAAGTTGTTAGCACTATTTGAAGAACAGGAGCAAAACATAAAGACAGAAATACAAATACAAAAACAAATGACCAAAATACTAATTTCGTGGATCAACCACTGTCTGTAATGTGGATTGTAATTTGTAATCGACCTGTCAATGGGACGACATTCTATTCTGAAACTGTCGTCAGAGAGCGGGCACATTCTTGTCCGTGAGTGATGCTGCGGAGCGAGCAGGAAAACATGGAGCGGATTAGCAGAATCAGTGGATCTTTAGCGGAGCGTTTTTATGGGAATCCTCTGGAGCAGTGGTTCCCAATTCCTGTCCTCGTGACCCACTGCTCTGCACATTTTGTATGTCTCCCTTATTTAACACACCTGAACCAGATCATCAGCTCATTAGGAGAGACTCCATGAACTGAACTGAGTGTGTCAGATAAGAGAGACCTACAAAATGTGCAGAGCAGTGGGTCACGAGGACTGGAATTGGGAACCACTGCTCTGGAGGGTTAGGGAGGGGGGCGAGAGGGGCACCTCAGCTGATGAGGGCAGAAGGGCAGTGGCTCTAGCCACCGGGCCACCCCCCTGTGCATGGCCCTGCTGCGGGGATTGAGAATCAAACCTGCGACCTCGCTGAACATTAGGCCACTACTTCTGTATCTTTGCAGTATACTGCTATACTGTTCTGGTCTAACACTGTTTTCATAAATGCTCAACAACCACAAATGAATGCTCAGGTATGTTTATTTTATTAAGACTCATTTATATATCAGCTCATTCAACAGGTTAAAGCTTTGTATTAAATACATCTAAGTATTTTTGCTGTTCAGGATGTTTGGATTATTCACTGTCGTCAGCTGATTCTTTAAAGTCATCAGAAATTACTTAAGTTGAGTCAGAAACGACTTCAGGTGAGTCAGAAACGACTTCATGTGAGTCTGAGGAAGCCGGAACTTTCTCTTCATCACGTGAGTCTGAGGAATCCGGAACTTTCTCTTCATCACTTGAGTCTGAGGAATCCGGAACTTTCTCTTCATCACTTGAGTCTGAGGAATCCGGAACTTTGTCTGAGGAATCCGGAACTTTCTCTTCATCACGTGAGTCTGAGGAATCCGGAACTTTCTCTTCATCACTTGAGTCTGAGGAATCCGGAACTTTCTCTTCATCACTTGAGTCTGAGGAATCCGGAACTTTGTCTGAGGAATCCGGAACTTTCTCTTCATCACGTGAGTCTGAGGAATCCGGAACTTTCTCTTCATCACTTAAGTCTGAGGAATCCGGAACTTTCTCTTCATCATGTGAGTCTGAGGAATCTGGAACTTTGTCTGAGGAATCCGGAACTTTCTCTTCATCACGTGAGTCTGAGGAATCCGGAACTTTCTCTTCATCACTTGAGTCTGAGGAATCCGGAACTTTCTCTTCATCATGTGAGTCTGAGGAATCCGGAACTTTGTCTGAGGAATCCGGAACTTTCTCTTCATCACGTGAGTCTGAGGAATCCGGAACTTTCTCTTCATCACTTGAGTCTGAGGAATCCGGAACTTTCTCTTCATCATGTGAGTCTGAGGAATCCGGAACTTTGTCTGAGGAATCCGGAACTTTCTCTTCATCACGTGAGTCTGAGGAATCCGGAACTTTCTCTTCATCACTTGAGTCTGAGGAATCCAGAACTTTCTCTTCATCACGTGAGTCTGAGGAATGCGGAACTTTGTCTGAGGAATGCGGAACTTTGTCTGAGGAATCCGGAACTTTCTCTTCATCACGTGAGTCTGAGGAATCCGGAACTTTCTCTTCATCACTTGAGTCTGAGGAATCCGGAACTTTCTCTTCATCACTTGAGTCTGAGGAATCCGGAACTTTGTCTGAGGAATCCGGAACTTTCTCTTCATCACGTGAGTCTGAGGAATCCGGAACTTTCTCTTCATCACTTGAGTCTGAGGAATCCGGAACTTTCTCTTCATCACGTGAGTCTGAGGAATGCGGAACTTTCTCTTCATCACGTGAGTCTGAGGAATCCGGAACTTTCTCTTCATCACTTGAGTCTGAGGAATCCGGAACTTTCTCTTCATCACGTGAGTCTGAGGAATGCGGAACTTTCTCTTCATCACTTGAGTCTGAGGAATCCAGAACTTTCTCTTCATCACGTGAGTCTGAGGAATGCGGAACTTTGTCTGAGGAATCCGGAACTTTCTCTTCATCACGTGAGTCTGAGGAATCCGGAACTTTCTCTTCATCACTTGAGTCTGAGGAATCCGGAACTTTCTCTTCATCACTTGAGTCTGAGGAATCCGGAACTTTCTCTTCATCACGTGAGTCTGAGGAATGCGGAACTTTCTCTTCATCACGTGAGTCTGAGGAATCCGGAACTTTCTCTTCATCACTGCTGAAACACACACATAGACACGGTCATCTATAAGTTATATGTCTGCATATTGCCATTTCTCAAACCATTACACAAAGCACTAGTGCTTCTTGAAAACGACACATGCAATACATTTCATTGCTTTTCAAAATGGCATAATAAGACTTTACTGCCGGATTTTGTGATGGTCTTCAGGCTCTCCAAGGTCATCATCAGTGAATGCTCCAAAGTAATCATAAATTATTCCAGGGGTGGTGAAATCAGATATGTCCAGACTTCGGCACAAAAAAAGTATAAAGAAAGAATAATAGAGTGTCATAATTTTGGTCATATTCAGTAGAACAAATTTCCTGATTTCTGAGAGAAAGTTGGAAATACATTTTCTCTATAAATGTGAAAGTGATGTGGGCTATATTAAAATAATAATAATTTAATATAGTGCCTTTCGTGCACTTAAGCCATTTTATGCAAACAGAAAAAACAAATAAGAAAAAGATAATTGAAGAACACAGTCATGCATCACAGCAAAATTTCCACAACCATCACAATATAATTATTTTATAATAAACAAAAATTGAACAGGGAAATGAGATGTGTGCAAATGTACCGTTCACAACAGATGATTCCAAAGTCCGCACAGACACACATTTCATATTCGTTCCCCCAATCAGTGTAAAATTCGTGGAGATTTCCGCCAGAGTCAGTACAACCTGAATCAATTATAGAAATGTACCTCAAATATTACTTAGCTATCCAGGATTATAAATACACACAAACACAGAAATACTTTTTAATTTGATCTCATGAGAAAACTTGTACTTTCAGTGCATACATTTGTGGATTCATTTATACGGGCCTGCTGCTACTAAATCACAGTGTCCAGATGAAATGTTTGCAATCATTAGTGAATGTAATGCTTAAAGGGATAAAAAGCCACACAAATCTTCAGACTACTGGAATAGCCATTGATGGGTCTCTGAACCCAATGGGCATTTAAGCCCTCCTACCACAGCGGCATCTCTCTGGCTTTAATAGGACGTTTCTGAATCAATCAATCGATCGATAAATTAGTCAATCGTAGAGTTTGTACCTGCAACCATATATTTACCGGTTTGCAAAAATGTGAGCATAGTTACATTTTTCCCAATAGACAAGGTAGTAACATCACCTGGGCTGTCAGTGGTCTCTGGAGGGTTTATCATTTCTAATCTGCAGGCATTACCGCAGACCACTGCTGTAAGCAACACAATCAGTCTCAACTGAAAGAGAGGACAAATAGAGATTAACATGGATTTATTTGACATTACATTTGATGTAAATATAGTATATGCTGCAAAGTATATACAAAAATCAACATAATAAAGGCAATCTAAAAATATATAGTTGCATTTTAAATAACAAATGCACAACTGGAGATATGTGAACTCTACCAAATACATCTAAAACATACAGCACATAAGACTCATGAATGAAATACTGTTTCCCCCCCATATAGGTTCCTTATATGTAACAGAAAATCACATTGTATCATATTAAAGAAAAAAACAGAATATTCAGTACCAGAAGAGACCCCAAAACAGCATATTGTTAAAGAGACCCCATAAACCTGCTGTTTAGGATAAAAATTGTACAGTACCATGTTGTGGCGAGATGTGGTGAGCAATACGAGAAGACTGGTCAATCAAACACCAACAGGCACTTTAGGAACTCTTGAACTGCTACAATAAACACTACCTCTAAATTCACATACATATATATAGCATGCGTACAGTCTTTTCCTCCAACCAGTGAACAGCAGCTGTATGCTGGCATGAATGGGTAAACCCCACCCCCATTTTCTGTTCAATTGGTCTACTTAGTTACTTTGCATCTGCGATTGTTACAGCACTTATCCAAAACCAAATTATTTGCATTGGTGGGGTCAGTGTAGATATTATACAAATTGATCTTGGATAAATATTTCTAAGAACTGGTTGAGAGTGTGAATGCAAATTGTTTAATACATTTTTTTGGTGGCTTTACAAACAAATGACTTGATAAAAACCTAAAATATCCACTGCACGAATCTACAAACGTCCATCAACAAATTAGAAGAAAATTCATTGTAACTATATTGTAAAAATAATTTAATGATTTGTTATCACAAATTTTGTTCTTTTTTCAAATCAGCTTATAATTCATTTGGTTCAGATAACTGAAAAGATAACTTTTAATTTCACTGACCTCAAAATTTTAAGGCAACCAGGTAACTTACTTTTTTTTTTAAAGCTGCAGTCCGTAACTTTTTTTAGGTTAAAAATTATCCAAAATAACATTTTGAGCAAGTACATAACCAGCCAGTGTTCGAAACTATCTGCTTGCCTTAGCTCGATTCAAAACGGTAAGCTTGTAATAATGTTTTTAATTCCAGTGGTACTGGTGGATTTCCGCGGGAAATTCGAGCATGTCTTTGCGTCATTACGTCACATCTTTACATGTGTCTCGGCTAGTAGGCTATATTGTGTGAGGATGTTGGATGTTTCTCACAGCACTTGATATAATTATAATTAAACTTATCAGTTTGATGGCGGATCCAGAAAGGTTCAAACGACAATCAGCAGTGACAACTGAGATTCACCCTTTGTAAAATGCAAAAACATGCAAAAAAAAAGAGACTGCAACCGGGCCCATGCGAAAACAAGGAAAAATATCGGAAGGGCATTATATGTAGTCACGCAATGCTGATGTTGTTAACATTAACAATTTGAGAACAAAGTATAATTTGCACAGTTTGACGTGACATGATAAGCGATCATTAGATTTCATCAGTTTGGTTTACTGCAATGCTTTTTTCCCCTTAGTTGGTCAGAACAAAAGTGGATGTTACTTGTTCAGATGACATTTTCCAGTGAAAATTCGAATGCAGTATCCACACCGGCGCGGTGACTGACAGCCGCAGCCGCATTCTCCTCAAAACATTGGATTCGTGAGTAGAGGCACAACCCACGTAAAGTTGATTATTCCGTGAATAACTGCAATTGCAGATTTTGAACAGAGATGGCTACAAAGAGGAAAAACTACGGACTGCAGCTTTAAGTTTAATCAACAATAATTTTTTACAGTGTAGAATTATTTTGCTTTGCACAGGTCACAACCTCTGACTGAACTCAAATCTTCTTCACGCTTCTGAACAGTATGTTCGGCCCAGTTTCTTCTCCTTTGAACGGTGTAGAGTTGAGGTGGCCTGGGTACACAAGACCTCACCCATGCACTGCTTGCACACAAATGGCTATAGGCTAAGGTCAAATGCGGTTTATATAAAAAAAGTTGTTTAATTTAACAGAAATAAAAGCAATAATGATTAGCAATTAGCATTTAGCAATTAGCATCATTGGAGGAGTTTTACATTTCCATTCATTTCATTCAAAGGTAAAATTATCCAGTTCTCTGCAATGAAACAAATAAATTCGATTCAATGAAAAACCAACACACACTTCTCTTCAGGACTATATGCACTTACTTTTAAAAGACTTTTCTCTGCAGTCTTTTCCTGCAATAATTGAACATCAATTTATATTTATATTGTATGGTGGAATAAACAGGTGAGACCATTATGTATTGATTCTAGCTTTCAAATCTCATTCACACTTCTAACTTAATATTCAACAATATTATTGATTTGCCTGCATTGACACCATTATAGGACAACTGAACTGAGCTGGACGATGACATCACTGTTTTCTCCAGAGCGGTTGTATAGATAAATGAACTAAATTAATAACTTTTTTACAACAGAAATGAACCATCACTGAACAAACTTAAGCTGGACCATGACACTATTTTCTTCTAGAGCTGCTGTGCCGAAACAAACTTTGCCCATTTTCCTGTTGAAAATGTGGTTTGAACATCCAATCACTTTACTGCTTTTTTTTTGGTGGTAAAATGGGGAAAAATGAATCTCCCCTCTTCCCACCAAAGGTCTGTTGACATCCAATGTTTTTTTTCATCAATGCTGGTGTGGGTGTGTTTGTCTGTATAGTCATATGTTACCTGTTTGCAGAAGAAATTATTTTTCATAACTGATATGAATCTTTAAATAAAGTAAACTGGAAGAACTGTGCACATGTATTTGTGGTTCTCTTTAATCAGATTAGGGATTCTGAGAACACATAATGAATCTAACACACGTTTCAGTCACACTGTAATTAAAACCATTAAAATGCTGAAGAAAGAATAAGAACTTTACACGCACACACGCACACGCACACGCACACACACACACACACACATATATATATAGATGACTTATAACAAAAATCTATGAATACAGTTTTATCTAACACATTTATAAGGCCATTCATATTATGTGATTTTTTTTTGCATACATAATGTTTTCAGTTGCTTTTTCATTTTATTTGTAAATGTAAAAATATTATTTTTGTATGAAAGGTACTGATGAATCATGATTTGTTCATGAAAGCATTTTATGTATTTTTTTACATATAAATTTGAGACGGACAAACTTAAATCCAAATACAGAATTTTATTGTATAATCATTTCATTCAGTTTTTCAACAAGACAGTAGACTGTCTGCTTTATACCTGTTAACACACTAATACCCTACTAAAACTCTAATGAGCGTTAGTTGACATGTAGGTGCAACGTAATGTCTAAAGGAAACCAGAAAAATAATGTTACCAAACTTAATAAAAACCTACAGATATATTTTAAAAATAAGACAAAAAATAACAAATAATAACAAATAATAATAAAAATGACAAAACACACAACATACAAAAACTTAAACTAAAATGAAAACAGAAAATATTATAATTTTTTTTAAATATTAACAAAAAATATAATAACATATCAATGATGCTAATATATATATATATATAGCCTATATATATATATTTTTTTTATCTGTTACATGTTGTATATTGTTTTTTATTGAGTAATAGTTAATGATTTAGTGGTAGTGGTCGGATGAGTTTAAACATCAACATAATAATGTTTGTAACTTGCTCTTCAAATTGAAAATCTTACTCCAGCATGCCATTATGACAAAATTATACCCCAACTAATTTCATGACGATAAAATTCCCATTCCTTGTTTAGTTGTGTATTAAAGACTTAAATTCCTGTAACTTGATGTTTTCATTTACATTAAGTCAAATAAAAGTTAACAATTAAGTAAGGCTATAAATTATTAGGTAACACTTTATTTTACAGTGTCATTCATGTTACATGTAGTTAGTAATAACCATTATGCATAGTAGATGCAACTAAACCAAACCAAACCCTAATCCTATAGTAGCCTACGTTACTTAATATTACTCAGTACTTAAATGTATAATTACAGTGTAACATAGACACCTTCAAATAAAGTGTAACCAATTATTATTATTTAGCTGGGTTTTTTTTTAAAGACAGTAGCCATACAATAATAATTCACATGCAAACTCCTTGCTGTTACAAAACATGAAAACAAAGCGAAAAACTTTGCATTCACTTTTAAATGAACAGAGAATCAGAAAATGCAGTAATGTGCTTAACGTGCATACATCATATGTTCTCTATGTCGTAAATACAGGTTTAAATATTTATGTAAAGCATGAAAAATACATTGTAGTGAATGGAGCACAAACAACATAAAACCAATGGAAAAAGTCAGGTATGTTACTGAACTCAAGCTAGAGACACTTCAGAACCAGAAGAGAAGATAATATTTGCAAATTTGCATGAAAAGACAATCGGTGAACAATACTGCACACAATAGATTCAAATCCAGAGAAAGCCAGATAAATCATTTTATTGTATATCAGATTATACAGTTAAGCCTTTATTTTATTTGTAAGGCTTTTCACCCAATATGAGATCTATTCCACAGATGTGCAATTGCTTCCAGTTGTGTTAGGCAAGTTCGCATGGTTTGCTGTGGTCTGAAACAAGTACTAGGGTGAAAGAGCAGGTTGTTCTGTCAACAACCATCTCGCATTCATCAGGGTGTTCTACTGCTGTTGGGATCCTACACACACACACACACACAAAACCATGTATATAAGCTTTCTATTATTACTGAAAACAGAAGGGTTATGAAAGGACTAAATATCATGGCCATCTACTGTAAAACTTACTTGTTACAGCATCTAATGCCAAACTGTGTACAGAGACAGTTGTAACAGTCATTCTGCCACTCAGAGTCGAAGTCATGAGCTACTCCCTCTGAGTCGACACAACCTAAATAAACAGCACAGCACAATAAAGTTATATGCAAATGTTATTTGATTGACAACCATTATTTAAAACAGGACACATTAGATGGAGAGATTACAAACATTATCCTCTTTAACAGCTGTGGCTTATCCTTATAAGATGGCACTATGCTCCTTTGGTATAAATTAATTATAAATACATTTATATTTTATACAATAAAATATGAATCAAGTCAAATATTGTTTAAATGTTAAACATATAAAGTAATTATATATTTAATATAACTTATAGCAGAAACATATGTCAGAAAGAAAAGGCTTTGAACCAGGGGCACGGGAAGTGTTTTCACAGGATTGTAACGGGATTTACATTTATTCATTTTAAGCATTTAGTAATTTATTTGTAATAAACACTTTAAGTGGGCTATTTAAAAAGTGTTTGGACTATTTATATATTTCTAAGAACTGGTTGAGAGTGTGAATGCAAATTGCTTAATTAAAATTCTCACAAAAACGACTCCAGAAGCCTAAATAGCATTTTATAAGTATATGTTTATATTTAAATCTAGTTCCTAGGTACTCTAACCTGCAACATGGGCTTTAAATTATGTTTTTTAAAACATATGCGCAGAGTGTGATGTCATATTGCGTGTGCAAGAATAAAAAAAAAAAAAAAAAAAAAACCTTCCGCAGCCGCTCTACTCGCGCACTAGTAGCCTACTACGGATCTTTTATTGTATAAATATGACAGTGGTAACAGCCCAATAACCCTTTTATTTAAAGGCTTAATTTATCCGTTGCTTTACGATTGAAAGCAGTTGGCCTATCAATAATGTCAAAAAAGTGATGTGCCGTCAAGTTCGGGTGTTTGTATGCTGTTTTCGAGTGTTCTCACCGATACGCTTGTTGTGATTCGCGGAGTTTTGACGAGTTTTATAGACTTGATATTGTTTCTTATTCAAAAGTAAAAAAAAAAAAAAAAAAAAAAAACAGCACCCCAAAACATCTTCCCGCGCCCTGCTTTGAACACTTTAGTCACCTTGCATATGGTTTATTATGTCTTCGGGGGATAACAAATCAACTTGAGGTTTCTGAATGTAGCACTCGGCACTACAGTAGACCACCATGAAGAGGAGAACGCACACTCTCAACAAACACACCTGAGAAGATGTGGAGAAGTTACTGGACAGTTAAACATGTCAAGACATGATGCAAAAAAAAAAAAAAAAAAAAAGAGAGATGAAAAGAGAATATTAAAATTAATGTTCCACCAATGAAATGCCAATGTTAATTTTTGAGTAATTATGAATTACAGACACTCCCCGATTGTAAAATAAGACAGAGATACTAAAAGTAGTAGGCTATTTGGTTGTAGTAAAGATTTCTAAAAGGCTGTATCATACTGTACCATGTTGTAAATGTTTGCAATATCCAGCCAAAGCAGGTGCTGATGAGGGATCAGTTAGTGGCCGAATAGAAAACCTCACACCTTTTTATATCATACCATTGCTGTGATAAATCAAAAATGACAAGTTTGTCATACATAGGAACTGGTTTTCCCTCATGATGGGAAGGAAAGGTAATTTCTCTAGAGCAATTAATAAATACTTTGAGCCTATGTTTGATCATGTCACTTCATTTTGTATGCGTTCGCATTAATCACAACTGCATAAAGAATAAAGAGCCTTTTGTTCCCTCTACTGAATCAATATACAGGGTTCAGCCAATACACTTACAAATATTTCGTTCTTTTTTAAAATAAGTTACATTTTGATTGTACAAATTTCAGATCAGACTGAACTGAGTTAAACAAGGCAACATTGTTATTATCTTTAAGTAATTACCATATTAAATATTAAAATATAAGCAAGTATTAAAATAATGAAAAAAAAAAAACAGAAGAAAAACCTTTCATTTAAATCATATTTAAAATGTATATGAATAATGGTATATTTCATGCATGATTCCTGGCACCAAAATGTTGAAATTAAATCGCATTCTCTTCTAGTTCACTTTAATTTGTCAGTTCAGTCCAGATCACACATGCTGGACAGTTAAATCATTTCATCTCTAGTCAAACAGTGCTGTATATTCTAAGCTACTTTATATATCACACCTAACTGTATAAATAGAAACCGTCATAATAAGCTAATATACAACACACTGGACATTTGTCATGCTGCTAGTTTGGTGTATTAAAAACGCATATATAAAAGTGTTTAGTGAGTCTGTAAACTTTTATTATTCCAGTAAGTAGGCCTATTCTCTGGGTACCTCAAATGATAAGACAGAAGTCAAGTTACATTTAAATAAAACAGCAAAAAAGAAACAATATTCAAAAACACTGTATGCACAAACATACAAATACAAATACAAATCATAGGCCCTACTGGTAAATGAAAATGCCCTCCCTTTTTTTTTTTTTTTTTACAATGTACTTCCCTTTAAGTCCATATAAAAGTGCTGAATGTGTCTTTGATGCTGATATTGGCAAAACATTTCATAATAGCAATCTATTCCTAGAATCACATACAAATTTTAAACTATCTATACAATGGTCACATTTTAATAACAGTGTCAAAAAGTATACGAATTATATCTCTGTGGCTGTAAGACTTAAATTTGCCCCATTATGACGTAGCATAGGCAGCACAAGGCATGATTATTTAATAAAGACTGAATGTATATTAGCACTTTTCCTCGGTTAAACATACTGTTAGTGTTCAGGAGTTGAAATACTATGTGTCCAACGGTTAGAGAAACATAAATCTGCAATTGTAAGAACTCAAACCTGCTTCACCAGATAATGGAAAATATGATTCTGCATAATGAGGTATCAAAGGAAAAAGCATTTTGAGATGTGCTTTTTAGTTTGGTATACAGGCAGAAATTATAATAAGTTAAAAGTCACCAAAACGATGTTCTGATTTAGAGAGAATAAAGAATTACAAATAGCGGTTGCAAGAAAGTAAAAAAAAAAAAAAAAAAAAAAAAAAAAAAAAAAAAAATTCCCCCAAAACTCAAAATTTGAAGACTGTGGAACCAAAGTCTGAGCTAGACATAAACACAGGTATCCTATTCTAGAAATATCCTCATGAAGGAGGGTTTGGAGAAAGGCCAGCTATACTCGTTTGGAACCGGTCCGGTCACGTTGCACTCAAAGAAAGAGAAGAGAGGGAACCAGATACGTGCTCGGCGGCTGTGCTGGTAGGCCTGTGTGTTTGCTAGCGTGTGGTAGTACAGGAACAGTCTGGTGGTGATGTAGAACGCGATGAAGACGTCGATGGAGTAATGTTCATGAGCCGCTAAGATGAAGAAGATTCCAAACAAGTTTAGGACCCAAGACATGGTGTGGATGAAGTTCCAGTTACGTGGCGTGTCTAAAAAAAAAGAAAAAGACGTTGACCACACCACTGAAACACTGCTGATAAATGCATGATAAATGTAAGTGCTATCTATTTAAAATGAGTAAAACTCTCTACACTGTTTGTGTACACTCACATTCGGTGACAAAAAAGTTGAGCATGGTGAGAACAACAGTGTGTCCGCTGAACATGTAATCGCCACATGTATGAACCCCAGTTAAAGACATGCCGAGCCCGCTCCAGATGTCCAGTGCACGTTGCACTTTTGTCCATGCATCACCATACATCTGCAAGACACACATATGCAGGATAATGGCCACACACACACTGCACAGATGGATGATGGTCAGCTGAAGTGTGTAAGAGAGATATAAATAGTGAAATAAAAAGATAGAGGGAGAAAGAGAAAGTAATTTTTGTTTTTACTGGAAGATTTTTGGAAGATGGTGCAATCAAGAAAGATTGTTTGTACATACAGTATTGATATTATGCTCAAGTAACAACAAAAAGACTTTGTCTTTATACTCTTCAAATCAACAGTACATTTGTGAAGATTCTTGTAAAGAGATATGTAGAGGAAAGTAAATATGACCAGTACATGAAATACAATTGATATATACAAATACTTCCAAAAACGTTAAAGAATCTTACCATATATGATTCATAGGTAACACTTTACAATAAGGTCTCATTTGTTAACATTAGTTATTGTATTAACTATGATCTAACAGTAAAAAAAAAAATTATTTACAACATTTAACATGTACAATTATTAACATTCATTAATAGAGTTTCTCATGTTGGTTCACAGTGCATTAACTAATGTTAATAAAATGTATTTAAACATTTAAAAAATTGTATTAGTAATTAAATGTTGTCATTAATATTAATATTATTAAATGCTGTACAAGAATTGTTAATTCTTAGTTCATGTTACTAATGTAGTTAACTAATGTTAACAAATTAAACTTTATTGTAAAGTCTTATCGTTTTATATTGATATGGTCTATCCTTAAGTTTTATTACATATAATATGACACATTTCAACTCTAATTCTGTCCAAAGAGAGAAACAAGATTAACAATGTGTGGCATTTGTCTTGTTTTCAAGGCATTTTGCGGGGACGACCTACAGTAAAATGTCTTACTTCATTGCCCATCCCAAATGCACCTTCAAAAATAAATCCTACATATGCATGTTTCTCACCTTGCCTGAACACTGAAGGTGATGACCAGGTACAGACAGTGAAGTAACAAACATGGTGACACAGCGGAGCAAAAATACAGTGCCCGTCAAATTACACAGTCTGCGAAACAGAATGGACCTATCACACAAACACACAATGGCAGAAGTTACAGTAAGATGGAAATTGAAAAAGATCAGGGGTCCACAATAAGCAAAATAACAATAATATAAAATTCACTGTTTTACCACAATGAAACTATTAAATAACTCTTAAATGCTACTGTAAACGCATCAACCAAACACTTTAGTCTACGTAGTCAAATTACATCTAGAAAAAGCCTCTATCAAACATGAAAATAACATTTACATGAGATTGACGTAGTAATGAAGTATTTTCATAAGTACCAGCAAATTTCTGAAAAGAACAGCGTTGTCTCTGAGAAGATTATAATTACACAATATGCAACAGTTGTGAGACCACAGTAAACTTTATAAAGTGTCTCTAAGTGCTGGTTTGTATTTTCTGTGTGTTTACCTGTGTTTGTGCATCAACAAGACCAGCACTAATATGGAGCCCAGCACCACTGCACATGCTTCAGCCATGGCGAAGGCCCAGGGAATTCTGGGAACACTGACACATAAATAAAGAGTCATAATTCTTGATGTTAACACTCAAACCAAGATACTGAGCATAAAGACAGATTAAAATGAAAATTCTGAATCAGAGGAATCATCATTTCGACCACTGTTGCTAAGCACATTCAAAATAAAATAGATGTAAAATAAAATAAAAAATCTAGTAGACATGATTCCAGCTGTTTTTTTTCCTACGAAATTAATATTTAATTTATTTTTTAATCATTTTTTCCAATTATTTTATACAGTACTTCACTAACTAAGTACTATACAGTTATATCATTGCATAGTAACAGTTATATTACATATACTGTATTTACATACTGTATGTTCATTTTGATACATATTATTTTACTAAAACATTTTAAAGAATTTTTGATTCACTGCCATGAACTGACTAATAGAAATACATTTTTGCAGATGAGGTTTAAATAAATGCAATTAAAATATATCTGTCTTAACACTGGTGAAGCAATATAACACACTTATCCCAAAAATACATCCACCGCACACATCCAGATATAACTCACCTGTCTAGAAATATGTCTGGAAGTGGCGGGTACGTCCTCATGTCAGGAACCCTCTCATGCACTAGCACCATGACAAATGATGTCACTCCGCACACCAGCATGGCATAGAGTGCGCTGAGGGTGGTCTTCCAGTACTCCGGGTCAAACCGACCACAATACTGCTTACGCTTCCCGTTTGAGTAACTGTGTTCACCACCAACTGTAGTGACCGCCCCATTATAGTGTTGGTGGTCTCCTGACCCTCGCTCTGTGAAGCTATTAGAGGCGACACGGTCTGTTCCGCCAGTGTGTATGGGAGACAACGCACTGACCTCTGACCCTGAACGCACGAGGACTGTGTGTTGTCTCTGTAGCCTCCGCACAGCCAGCATCAATCTCTTGATATCACCCAGCACCTTAAGCTCCAGCGGAGGAGACCGCAGGTCAGTCTCGGTAAGACACAGCAGGCTGGCACCATCCAAACGGTGCTTAGAGCACAAGAGATCCACATATTCACGAAATCCCTGTTCTCTAAGCCAGCCAGCTACCTGCTTACTGCTCCAACTCTCCACACCGACGTACCTGGAGCCCGGCATACCTGCAGAGACAGACATGATGTTCTTAGTTTTGCATGGAAATTAAAGGTAGGGTGGGCAATTTTCGGAGAGGCTAGCAATAGCGAGCTAGCTTTGAAAGCATAAGATCCCTCCCTTCCTTCAGAGCGCCTCCAAAGCCACGCCTCCTTCAAAACACATGAACACGAACAGCAGGGAGCAAACACAAGCATCACGAGAGATGGCGTTAAACTACCTCATGTCTCAAAGCACATAACATTATAATAATAATGAACATAAACAACTTAAAGAGCACTGACCTGTACTGCTGCAGGTTCATTTCGGCGTTGATAGTGTTGCCTTTGAAATGCATAAATTCGAGTCAAGAACCGCTCTGAGTATAAGGTCACAGGTTTCCATTTCTTCCGAATTACAGTAGTTATGGCGTGAACGCAGCATAAGCTCGATGTTTTGGTTCAGGAGGAACTGTAAAAGGTGGCTGCTGTTTCGGTTGCGGTGCTCGATGACTGTATCTGTCTAACTCTGCATAGCATGAAACGTGCTGATGACGTGTGATGTCTATGCAAACAGGGTGCAGGCCGGTAGGACATCGTATCGGACTGAATGCAATAGACAAACATTTTATGGTCCAACGCCTTCCACAGACGATCTATATACATATAAATAAATTTAGACCACTTAACTTAGTGATTGCTATCAGGACGTGAAGAGACTTTCAACCAGCATAATATATATATATTTTTTTGGAACAAATAGCCTACCCTAAGCTAGTTCCACTGTCTTATGTTCCCTGCTTTCTTTTCAATTCTGTTGCAATCCGTCTATCTGTTTGTGATGTAAACGCCAAGAACGAACCTAACTACACTGGATAGATCACTGAAAAATGAAACTTCTGTCATTATTTTCTTACCGTCATCAGAAGAAAGTCAGTCATACAGGTTTTAAACAACATGCAGGAGAGTAAATGATGACATATTTTTTTGGGTGGACTATAAGCAGACAGTCGCTTTTTACACCCCTGGTCTCATTGAGTCACTCTCTACAGCTCAACATCTTAAACTTCTCTCTCTGAATCCAAAGGTCTGTGTACAATCAGAACTACTTGTATCCGAGTACATTCATGCAATCTTCAGTGCAAAATTCTGCTGATTATGAGGCTTGAGTGCTAAAGTGCAGAATTTCTAACAAACACACAAGGGACACTTTCTTATCAGGGACTGTGTGTAACCTATGTAATCAGTTCAATAAATGTCTGAAATTTGATCAGTGTGCTAGGCTGAATTAAATCTAAATGATCAGACCTTATTACCAGTGCTCGCTGACTTAAATAACATTGTAAACTAGTCACATCACTTGTATGATCTCAGTAAATACTCATTTAGACAAGTACAGGGAACTTAAGATCTTGAGCTTATGGAGATGATGTCTAAATTCAAATTAGTTCAAATGTTTACACCTGTCATCAGGCCAAAGGACTTGCAATATGTACACAGATAGACAGGATCTGATAATACCGATGTTTCTTAAACATGCTGAAATACATGACACACACAGATCCTTATTAGTGCTCTATGTTAGACCTACTGGCTCAACAGGATGAGCTAAAAATAAGCTAACATTTCTACCCATGCCATGCTATAGATGATGATGAAAGAATTTGTGTTTTTGGGTGAACTATTCCTTTAGCATGTTCAGCATGCAATGCGTTTGACAGGTATGTGCTGTTTGTACATGTTTACTGTCTACTATCTACATTACTGATCTGTTGAACCTTAATGACAGAATGTCAAACATGTGACAGTCCTGGAACTAGAATGATTTAAAAACATCACGACATTCAGTGGAGCGACTTAAATAAATAATACTCAACTAAAATAGCCCCAGTCCATTTAAAATTAACAACAAAATGATTACAATCATATGACAGAAACACACACACACACACACACACACACACACACACACACACAAGCACAAGAATACCGCCACTCGGTACCAAGAGCAATTATTGATTCAGGGAAGCTTCATCCTCTTGCACAACACTGCATGAACAAACAACTTCTTGTTACCAAATCCAGAGGCATTTGGATGAGTTTAATCTGATATAGCCTACGTCCACAGATGCACATCAGCAATTTTGGTTTAGTAAAATAAAATATTATTCTAACTGGATTAGAACCTACAAAATTCTGGAACTGACAGCAGCAGAATGAAGTTAATAAATCAAATGTCAAAAGTTTATTTCGAGCACCTAACTACAAACTTAAAAAAATATGTTAAAGGATTTCTGGACAACCTATTTAATATTCATGACATAGGCCTTTGCAGATTAGTTTAGCAGAACAATATAAATTATGCCAACAAAAATGAAAAAGTACAAACAAATATATAAATAAACTTTTTAATGAATCATTTGAGTTAGATAGCGAAGGAAAGGCAGCCAACAAGTTGGTAGCATTCATGGAGACTACTTTAATACAGTTTAAAATGCAAACAGAAACTTTTTTTTATCATCCCCCCCCCCCAAAAAATCTTGAAAGTTGTTGCACTACTACGGACGCTAGAGGCGCCAAAAGACAAACAGGATTGCGCCTCAGAGACCACGAACGTCATGAGTGGCGTCATTTAAGTCACTTATATAGACATTTAATATCTTCAAAATTGAAAAGCCAATTAAACTTGATTAAAATCGCGTTTGGAGCTTGGCCAGTGGCCACCCAGTGATTCCAGTTTCCGAGCTGTGGCTCGGTGTCCGGTGTACCGGGGGCGCGTGAGTCTATCTTGACTTTGACAGTAATCACAGATCCTATTAAACTAAACCTGTGCTGTCCCAGCGGCACGACCAAGGACCATAACCTTTAAAAATAAATAACATCAAATTGTTCTAAAATGGACACTTCACCAAACAATGAATGAACACAAAAGGAGATGTCAGACAAAATGACTGTCTTAGTCACCATTCAATTGTATGGAAAAAGCTACGAAACTGAATGGTGACTGCGGCTGTCGGTTCCTCTTAACATCTCCTTTGCGTTTCACGGGAGAAAGAAAATCATACAACAAGTTTCAAATGATATCCATGTGGAAACAGAAAGGAATAGCAAATAATCCCATTGATAGAGTAAAGCATTGACGCTCAAACGACGCTAAAAATGAGGGAAAAAAGCACTGACAAATCTGACTTTGGTTCTCTGTCACAGTGGAAGAGTGTGATGTATGGATGGGAATTGCTTGTCATATGAGCTATCCCTGTCTTACCCTGTTTATCCTTGTGGTTATTTAAATGATCCATTTGTTAATAAATCCTCACCTTGCAATACGGATCCACATCAGCCTTCTGTTTCTGAGTCACCATGCTGCCAGTGACGCCCAAAAGCATGTAAACAGGAATCGTCGTCACACATGACACGCCCCTTGGGTGTGGCTACGGAACTCCAAATGTGGAATTGTTCTAGGCTAGAACTTGTTCAACTTCAGTGCACGATACCGGCAACACCCTCATTCCTATGGACCTTTCTTATCATTAATTATCTTGTTTTACACGCTGTACCTGAATGTAATGTACTGGAAATGCGCTAAGTACTGATATTTAGGTTTAAGAAAATGCGTAAGCTGTAAAAGTTTTTTTGTTGCGTCTTCTGGAAGTTTGTAGGCAACTATGATGGGTAATATTGAGTGCTTAGTCATAAATATAGATGCCCATAAAAAAAAAAAAAAAATCAACGATTAAAAATTGTATCTCTAAAAACAAACAAACAAACAAACAAACAAATACATATGTATTATATAGTATTAGACCAATATAATATATTAAGTTTAAACATTATTCTAATGTTTCATGCCAGGTTACATAACCAGTTAGGCGGTCCATATTTCCATAATTCATATGGAACACTGCATATTTCCAAACTGTACTTAACAGATGCAACTCAGCAGTATAATTCTCATCACATATTTAGTTCTGGTGGCTTTAGTGGAGTGTGAAGCGCTGTGCTGTGGTCACCACAACAACAGTTACTCATTGGTCAGGAATCCTCTGGAACAGCAAGTGTGTGATTTGATTAAGTGGTGAGACTTCACATTGTGACCTCAATTTGGGAAGGTGAGTATTATTACATTACACGTTTGAACCACTTTTGTTAAGGACAGCTCAGTTCTACTGTGCACAGCCTTTGTCAATAAAGCATACACAACTTTCTGGGAATATTAAAATATCTTTGTTGTTCAGTAGTGCTACAAGATCTAGAAAGTTTAAATGCTAATATGATCTCAATGATGATAATTTCCTAAACTACTCTGTAATTTCTGTACAGTTTTCTTATTGTTCTGGTAATGGCTAATCTGATTATAATTTACCTTCCATGGCATGTAATAAACAGATTTAGAAGTAACAGAAAAATATAAATTATCTACACTCATAAAAATAAAAGGTTTCAAAAGGGTTTTTTTTCTCTCGCAGTGATGCCTTAAAAAACCTTTTGTGCAAATGATGTTTTTCATGGAACCATATAGAATATTTTTTATTTTTAAGAGTTTAAAGCAATCTACATATTGTTTTACCTTCATCTTTTTGATACACATGAGTTTAATCCTGAGTTGAGAGTATACATAGTTTTTATACACTAGGTTGTGCTGTTGTACTTAGATTTTGCAGATGACTTAGGCTATATTTAGTGGTATATTTTGTAAAATTAAAGGTGAATGGTCTGAAACACTTCTGTGCATGTTGGTTTGAGGGCAGTTTCAGAATAACCCACATTCAACTTTATCAGCTTTCTTGTGTGTTTGCAGTAGTTGTTAGATTGTATCTGATAACGATTTATATCTGTTTTAGCTTGTCCTGAACCGTACTGGTTATTGTTACGCACACCTACCATTATTCTGAAAGTCTGACCAACCGTTTCAGGATGACCTAGCTGTAGTTATCCTGCATGTCTAATGAAAAGTGTTTTCTCAAGATAAGCTGCTTTACCATTACATTATGGGGAGCACATCTTTTCATCAGCTGGAATCAATTTGCTCAGAAATATCCTTGTTAAGATCCCCTGGACTGCTGATGTCAAAGGGATGCAGGTTACATCTGCAAGATAATACACACAATTACACAGTGAAATAGCATTGTTGATGCAATTATTACCTCAAATTAAGGCCTGGGGATATTGTACATGCCTTTAATTCCCAATATTATTGTATGTGTGCATCAGAAAGAGAGATAATCTGTTGACTATTCCACATGTAACATTATGAACACAGAGTAAGACATAATAATGTGTGTGTGGATGTGATATGTAGGCCAGTGCAAATTCCTGCTCGGGGTGATTGGAAAGAATGAGAACAAATGTGAGCTCTGTTGTTTTCAGTGTGTGTTATATAAATTGACTCTGTTTGGTACAGATCATTGCAAGTTTCAAGGCTGACAATCAATTAAAAGTATAATCAAATTTATCACAAAATTTGCTGAGAAAAGCCTCAGAATGAAGATAATTAAAAGACACTTTGGATTAGTTTAGATATATTGTTTGTTGTACTTCCATATAACTGAACACAAGACTTTCGCAGTACACATCAATTCATTTTGCAATGTTCAGTCATGCTTGTGCATTCAGTCTAAAATATTATTTGTGAAGTCAGACTGACGTCATTGGTCATAGCATCACGTTTGTTTTTCAGCGTTTGGCGCTATGAGTACTGCATTTTAAGATGGTCTGTCAAGTACTTCAGGTTTAAAAAGTACTTCAGCTTTAAAAATACATCTTGAGACCTCTGCTTTCTCTTCTAGAATGATTCTAGCAAGACATTTTCAACAATGTTGTCCCCAAAAGTATTCATCTGTTGGTCAGAAACGCACGTAAGCACAGTGTGCATACCCTAAAACCACTGAGAGTGCACAAATGACTAACTTTTTCCTGAGTTTCCTTAATCACACAATCCATTTTTCATGTCAAACCCAGCAGAGTTGCAACATATTTATGTAATTGATTAAGTGTAATTTAGTGTGTGCAGTATTAAATTTGCAGTATTATTTATAATGTAAGAAAGTGCATTGTGCTTGTTTGTTCATGAGGTCAGCTGAATTCCTGTAGAAATAAGTCAAATATGATATTGGGGTCAGAAAGAGAGTAATGAAGACAAAAGAGATAGTCAGAGAGAGAGAGAGAGAGATAGGGATTCTGTGATTTTTCAGAAAAGCAGTTCAGAGGGAGGCCGTTGACGTGGCAGAGAGGAAGTGGTTTCAGTCCGAGGGGGGAATGAGGAGTGAGGAGAGGGGGAGCCATAAGAGGGAAGGAAAGAGAAAAATTTAAGAGCAAAACAGAGAGAAAGCGGGACTGTAAAAAAAGGGAATAAAATGTCCCTTTGTCGGTACACCGTGAAGACTAAAAGTTTATCAAACTCCTCGTCTGTGCAGCTTTGAGGAAAGGGTTGGAAAATTAGGGCTAAAATACAAATTTTAAGAAATTATCACTGAATAACAGCATCAGCAGAAAGGCATACTGTATAAGCAATATCACATCAAAGGGTGCTGTTGTTTTGAATATCACCATGACTGTGAGTTGGCCATAAAAAATGAAAATCAGTGATACAATTACAATTATGTGTGCACTACAGTAGAGGACTATTGGGTACTATTGCACTGGAACAAACACTAAAAACACACTGTTTTAAAATATAGCCACAAAGACAATATCCTACGAGTGATCGAACTGCTTACTAACCTTGTGCAAAGTTAATTCTTTTAAAATGTTTTTGAATGAGTTCTAATGCTCTAATGTATCTAATGCTCACCAAGGCTGTATTTCGTTAGCCTCATAGCATAATTGCCTAAGTCATATTTCAATGTTTTTGGAAAACAAGACAAGTTTTGCAGCAGTGGTAGGACAGTAAAGTTAGGCAGATATCACAATTTGGCCAAAAAATGACTTAGGCAATTATGCTATGAGGCTAACGAATTATTTGTTCAAAAATACATTAAAAACAGTAAAGAAATAGTATTACAATTTAACATAGCTTTTTTGTATTTTTCTATATTTTATTAAAATGTAATTTATTGCTATGATGGCTAAGCTGCATTTTCAGCATCATTACTTCTTCAGTGTCACGATGCTTCAGAAACATGCTGATTTGCTGCTCAAGAAACATTTCTTATTATTGTCAATGTTGACGACTTTATTTTAACACTGCTTAACACTGTTTTTGTTGAAATCGAAATGCATTTCTTTTAGCATTCTTTGATGGATAGAAAGTTCAGGAGGTAAAAGATTGTATGTACGTATATATATATATATACACACAATCTTTCACCTCCTGTCATGACCATGTACTGTAAAGCTGGTAAACCCGTGGGTCATGGTTTGGTGGATTGGCATTTGGCAGTTAGTTGGCCCTGCTGGTAGATACTGTAACTACACTATTATATTTTTTCATTGATGGTTGTTCAAAAGTGTATTCTAATGAAATACTTTTTCCCCCCTCGCAATAGCATACATTCCAGAAATGTCATTAAAGATTTTTGTAGATAGATGAGAGAGCACTAATAAATTCTAATCATGTTAATGCTTATAACAACCATTAATAGGCCTATAGTGTTTTTCATTCTAAAAATAGAGAAGCATAGTTGTGAGTGCTCTTTTTGTGTCAGAGAGCACTGGCAGTAGGATGTGTTTCAGAGAATCTGAACAAAGTTGGAGAGAATGTGAGTATGTGCTGACTGTGTGAGTATGCTCTATTTTCATAGGCCATATGTTTCTGTTTAAACTGTTTTAAAGGGGTGGAGCATCATTTGATTGGCATCTGTTTCCCCTTTCTCTATTGTCCCGCCCCTTGAGCCTTTAGCTCTTGGTTTATTTTCCTCTTCTCATCTTTCACTCCTTTCGTCAGCTACCCCTTTTCCTTTTCTCTCTGTCTTTCTTTTCCCCCTTTGCTCCATTTCTTTATTCAGTCAGGCCTGTGTCCTGCTGCAGAAGGGATCTGAACCTCTTAGAGGAGATGCCAGAGCCCATATGAGTCTTGTCGTTGGTTGGACCCCTGGGCCCAGGGCCGGTAGGATGTGCTTCAGGTTGAACTGTGCTTGCTCAAAAGCTTTTACCTTGGAACTTTAAGGCGGAATGAAACTGGATGAATAGTAGGATTTGTTGTACCTGAGCCTTTTGAATGTTGAGACATTAACTCCACATATCTGAGCCTCTTTGGGCCTGTGTTCTTGTTGATTCTTGGATGACCCTTGATCTGTTACCACGTGCTGATTGGCTGGGGCTGTGTTGGTGTTGGTGAATGGCGCGGCGCAGTTCAGGTGGACACGGGCGGGGAGGCAGCTGGCTCACGGCCTGTTTTTTTCCATCATCCTCAGGGAAAGAGCGTGGAGAAGCCTTGGGTGCAGAGGAGTCTATGTGTGTGTATGTGGTGACGGCAGACTATCAGCGTCAAGAGAATACAGAAATCAGCCTGAAAGCAGGAGAGAGAGTGGAGGTGATTGAAAAGAGTGAGAGCGGTGAGTGACACACATTCATAACACACATACATAACATATTGTCATATGTACAATGGGGTCCAAAAGTCCAAGACCATGCATGAATATGCGTGTATTTTGCATTTTATAATGTAATGCAACATTTTTAATTACTTATAACTTATATTAATAACATTTTGAGTGAAAAGTTCAATTGAAAATAGAACGTGAATTTCATTATTCTCTCTTTTGCTTTAATGACAGCAGCAAGCTGCGTGAACTCCACAAGTTTGTCTAAAATCAGATAATCTTGTGTTCTGCAGCATGATTTGAGATTTGTCTTTCATGGCAGTTGTGCTTATTTTTTTAATTATTTTATGACCTTTTTGGAAGCTAAATGAGAGAACAAGGATATATGACTACCACAAAATGACCAATTTAATTTAAAAAACATGCAAAGAGTCATGCTGCTGTGAGCATATAAGACATGCTGCTGCTGCACATATAACATACGTGAAATAACCCCTGTAGCAGATCTATACAGGTGGAGCTGGGTTTTTGAAAGCGCACTGCAGACTGCTAACAGCATACAATGCCAAGCATTTGAATGTTGAGCCGCAGCTCATTTGGCTGCTGATGCTACAGTGACCAATCAACTGCGCTATGAAGATAACATTGTGATCGCTGACAAATTGAGTTAAGGACCAATCAGCCTGCGCCATCTAGAGTCTCATGACAGAACTTTGTATTTTGCCACTACGACTATTTGGATGTTGTTGTCAAGATTTCTAAGTAAACTTTGCTTGGTTTACTAGAGTTTAAATTAACAATTGTTTGGTTTACTAGAGAATTGGAAAGTTTTCAGCCTACAATGTGTGTTTGAAACAAATGGCATGTCTGGAGAGAATTCGGAATTACCTTTTTACTGAAATACTGCGTTGAAATCTGCAAATAAACGTACACATGCAAAGACAGAGAATTAAACAACCAGTTGTGAGGAAATCAATGATATTGAGTCATTTTGGAGCAGTAGAAGAGTTGTGTGTGTGTGTGTGTCCTGAAAAATCCCACCACAGCCAGCGCGTTGAGTGAAGGTCTTTAGACCGTCTTAATGGATCCTCCAGAATATTTCCTCTGCAGAAAAAGTGTACGCTCATATGCGTATGTGGACTTGTTTGTGTAGATGTTTTTGTGTGAGTGTGTGTCGCTGAACTCTTTATGTTTAAGTCATTATGAGCTTAAAACACTATAGTCTCTCTCTTCCACTGACTGTTCTGACTGCAATTTCTCGTCCTCATTAGTGACTTCTAATATCTGTTAACATGTCTCTCTATCTTCCATTTGTTTGGAATATTCTGATTCTGTCCTTTAACACACACACACACACACACACACACACACACACACACACACACACACACACACACACACACACACACACACACACACACACACACACACACACACACACACACACACACACACACACACACACATGTCTGGTTCACTATCTTTGTGGGGATTCTCCATAGACGTAATGGTTTTTATACCGTACAAACTGTATATTCTGTCCCCTTACACTAACCCTACCCCTAAACCTACCCATCACAGGAAACATTCTGCATTTTTACTTTCTCAAAATAACTCATCCTGTGTGATTTATAAGCCTTTTGAAAAGTGGGGACCGCTGGCTGGTCCCCACAATGTAGGTGATCTCAGGTTTTACTATTCTTATGGGGACATTTGGTCCCCACAATGTAATATAAACAAGGGCACACATTACACACACACACACACACACACACACACACACACACACACACACACACACACACACACACACACACACACACACACACACACACACACACATACACACACACACACACACACACACACACACACACACACACACACACACACACACACACACACACAGATGAAGGCATGTGCAGTATATGCCAACAAAAAGAATGCAGAAGTACTCTGTAGAAGTAATCTGGAGTACTGAACTCATATGAGCCATTTATATGTTTATGTGTCTCACATTTCCTCAGTATGTGATGCTTTTGCAGAGTGATGCATGCTAGGTAAAAGTCCTTAAGATATTCTTTTTACACAGCATAATAAACTGTGGATCTGGCAACCTAGTTTTGTTTGCTCTAATGAGTGTTTCACACTGTGAGCACTAACTCAAGGCAGGTGTGTGCAACTATAGTGACAACGTTCTTGTGATAAGCATAAGCATTTTTGTGGTTTTATTTTTTTGGGAGTATTTTCGAAACATTTGTGAAGTATATAGCTACAAAGGTTAAAAATATGCATTGTAAAATATAATGTAAAATGTATTGTAAAAATTATGTAAAATACACTACCGTTTAAAAAAAAAGAATTTAATACTTTTATTCTGTAAGTATGCATTAAATATCTATTTCAAATAAATGCTGTTCTTTTGAACTTTTTTGTATTTGTCAAAGAATCCTGAAAAAAATGTAGCACAGTTAAGCTGTAATGATGCTGAAAATTCAGCTTTGCCATCAAAGGTATAAATTACATTTGAAAATACATTAAAATTAAAACTGTTTTAAATTGTAATAATATTTCCTAATATTTATTTTTACTGTATTTTAATCAAATAAATGCAGCAGTGATGATGAGCATAGTAGACTTCTTTAAAAAATAAAAAAAGTCTTAACAACCCCAATCTTTTGAACGGTATAGCGTAAGGCGTAATACATGCATTAATAATATTTGATATTTTTAAAATCTGAAGTTAAAATTAAGAACATTAATCACAGATGCATTTTTGCCAAATCCTTTGTCCTTAAAAATAATGTTTAATGATCTGATTTTTTGTTTTGTTTATGTCGATGTGCTCAGGACTATTAAGACAGAGGGTATGTGACCTAATTCAAAAGAACAGCTGGAATCAGTTACATCAGTGGTATGTGCTCACTGAATCTCTCTTTTTCACTCTCTCTCTTTCTCTTTAGGGTGGTGGTTTGTAAGAACAGCTGAAGAACAAGGTTGGGTTCCTGCAACATACCTTGTCTCTCTCACAGGACGTCGAGACAGCCACAGAGCAACGAATGGAGAGAGTAAGGCAAAGATACACTGCTAAACTACATATTTATTCACCCACGCTGCTGCTAAACTGATTTAAGAACCGTTGAAGAAACAAAGCACATCTTTTACAGCAGATATCAGAGCTGCTGGCTTTTGTAAAACAAGCAGCTGCCAAATGTCCTGTTTTTCTTTGTCTTGCGCAACCCCTAACTCTTAACAGTTTCCATCCATTCGCTTCACGAGATTTATGGGTGAAAACTGTTGGTTAAGTCTGTTATGGATGCAAGTTCATGCCATGTCAGCACATAGTCTTGCTTGGATGAAAACCATTCAGTCATCAGATCGTAGTCTAGGGACCCCCTCACACACACACACGCACACGCACACGCACACACGCACACACACTTTTCTTGGAGCATTTAACAGCCTGGGAGTGGAAATTCCAGCAAAGATGTCAGATTTTCCATCTCTTGGTCCAGAAGGCTTTTGCTGTACAACTGGGTCCAACACACGCTGACCCATATTACAGAGAGAGAATATAACTAGAGGTGGAGACTAGTTTCTGCAGTGTCTGCATGTTTTGATTGGTCTTTCCACTGCAAAATGAAAATAGCAAGCAAACTAAATACGCAAGCATTACATAAAGTAGTCCACATGATATATTTTTTCACTTTACGTATGCTTAAATTATTTATGAATGTTATTACATTAGACAACAAAATATCAAACCATATGTATTTGAAATAAATATACCACAAACAAACCTTTATCCAAAACATTTCACAAAGTTTGTTCAGTTTGATATGATAAAACAGTAGACACACTGTTCGAAATTAAGGCAAAAGGGATTTCTTGATGTCTTTATTCAGATGTCAGTGGAACATGTTCATAGTTAATGTGATGAACTTCACCTGTGTGAACTGACTTCATAAATCCACTGACTTTAGGACCAGTTGGTTAAAAGTAATTGCAAAAAAATCTGTCACAGCACTTTTAAAAACCTTGACACTCAGAAAACTTACTTCAGGAGGAAATGTGTAACAAATAATACAAGGTTTGATATTTGCATATAAAATTCAATAAGGATTTCCACTGTGCTTAACCCTGGGTTATCATCGTTCAAAAAATTTAATGGCGGGTAAAGGAACACTTCACACTGCCACTTTTTACCAGGGGTTATTAGCACCGCTTTTGCAGAGTTAACACGGCATTGCGGTGCCAAACTTGTGCAGTGCGCAAGTGCTGCGAAACAGACAACCAATCACATGCCTGAAATTCATGTGCTTTGGACAGTCATGGAAACACAGCGTGTTCTGGCGTTTGAGGGAAAGAATGTCAAATGTTGATGGGAGTCTCGTCAGCTGAAGTGAAGAGGCTACCTTTATATTGCAGTCGGCAATGTATAATATGATGATGCGCAATATTATGTAAACCTGCCTTTATGTAAACAGGTTGAGTGCATCCAATCAATGAAACTGCACTGCAAATATGCAGATAAGAACATTAACCCAGGGTTTAGGGATGTATGATGTGAAACAGCAGCCCGGTCTCACCCCAAAACGTCACATACTGACGCGTCTTGACCAAACGGCAATATACGACGAAAAGGGTACCCCTAAAACGTCCATATGAGACGAAGACATAAGCGCACCAGCAGCGCCTCTTAGCGGTGTTATGGCGAGCGGATAATGCCTTTTCTAAGTCTACCCTGAAGAAGGCGAAGGAGCAGTCTACCCTTCCGTCGCCGTCAGTCCGTGTCTATTTTTGAATGGGATTGATAGAGACGTCAGACGACAGACCGGCGGCGACGTCACGGCGGCGTCACAGTAGTAACGTATACCTTACGGCGACGTGGCGACGGCGTACGTGAGAAATTTATAAAAAATCATAACGTCTGAACCAGGCACGTCGCCTAATAAGACGCCTGATACACACGTCGTCCCTCAGTACGTCGCCTAATAAGACGCCTGATACACACGTCGTCCCTCAGTACGTCGCCTAATAAGACGCCTGATAGGCTACACACGTCGTCCCTATCTAATGTTATTCTTCCGATGTTGATAACGAAAAGTGAATAGCATGAGTAAGATTGGATTTGCAATAGGCTATATCGGGAGACATGATTTTTGTTTTGTTTTGTAGGAAGCTTTTCTTTAAAGTGAATTTTTGTTTAATATTAAAGCCTCTTAATTTTAAATTTGTCATCACCCAATTGCTTGGATTTAATAAAAAAAGAAGCGAATATTCCATAAACAGGCTCTAACTTGTTGGTCTTTCTACAGCAGTGTTTCAATAAATGGTCTATCTTTTCTAGACAGAAAAGTTAACAACAAAGTAATAAAAATCTTTTATTTGCAAAATCTATCCCTGCCTCCAGATACAAATGGTCCCCCTTGTATGAAAATATTAATTGGAATAGAGCATGGAGTAACCCACATACATCTTTAATTACAAACAAATTAAAAGAAATATAATTTATTACCCCTGTAACAAGATTATCTCTAAATTTATAGCCTACCGTAGACGAAAAATGCAGCTTTTGCTTTATGGAAACGGAAACGTTAGACCATTTATTCTATAATTGCTCACATAGCTCTTCTCTGTGGAATGATATAGCCTACAATGTTTCATTAATGGCAACAACAATGTTTCAACAACTTGGCTCAAACATAGCCTACATTTATCTAATTTTTGATATCTTCTTTTACTTTTCTGACTCAAATTTCTCTGTACAATATATAGTCGACTTAATCATTTTGCTTGGAAAATTCTTTATTCTTAAATCGAAGTTTATGAAAAACTACGGTGACGCATTGCTGCCACATACATATAATTTTTTCCACTCAATTATGTCGTAATAACGAGATCTTATGTCGTTTTAACGACATATTTTTCTCGTAATAACGAGATCTTATTTCATTAAAACGACACATTTTCTTGGCCTTATAAGGACGTGTGTAGTCATGTACAAAATATGCCTTTATCCACATAAAATTGATAGCCAATCATGTCTTTATCATACGTTCAAAAAGCTGAAGAAATAGCAGCCCCCAACGGACATTCATGTTAAAAGATCAAATTCTGTACACACCTTATTAATAGCAGATGAGCCCAGAATACGAACATTGTGTTTAATTCATAGACTGTAAAAAATAGGTTTAATTGCATATTAGGCTAAGCATAAAGAAAAAGCTTAATGTGGCTTAATAGGCTACTTCAGTGATACAGATCAAATGCTGTACACACCTTATTAATAAACCATACTATCCTACAGAAAAGCAGATGAGCCCAGAATATGAACGCAATGCATTTAATTACACGTTAAGCGTTTTCCGATAGAAACCCTTTATTATAAAGAAAATAAAGGTGGCTCTTAACGTTTCTTTCTATGGGAGGATGGCATTGCGGTGCACAGCAAATCCTTTAAATGGTATTCAATGCAAAACAAAAATGAAAAATAAAAGTAGCCAATAAAATAAACAAATTATTGTGGCATTAATTAGCCCACAAACAATATTTATTTTAAAGACTAAACGAATTTGTTTAAAGAAAAAAAAAAACAGCATTGGGCGTTTAGAGTGTTTCAGCCGCCCTTTTCAAACTGGCGCAATAAAATGCAACAGAATTTGATTTGTTAAACATGAAGGACTTATCAGTCTGGCATGGCCGCTCGCTCTAACGTTAACCTAGATAAATGTTCGCTATTATTAAGCGCATATCCGAGTGTTTGTGCGGAGTGTGGAGCGCGCACTGCATGGCACACATGGACGCGCCGGTGCCATCACTCGCATTTTCCTATCAACAGTGGAAACAACTTAAATACTCCATTTCTGGTCATACAGAAAAGAATAATACATCAGTCGCAACTTTATTTGTGTAAACTCTCAACAACAAGAAAACGTTGTGCTTTTGTAAAATAAAAGAAAACGAACGCGCTTTCTTGATCTCTGTGAATTGGAGCGCATCTAAAAAATGAACCGAAAAACAGTTAGCCTCACAGACATGAGAAATATAACTATCTATATAAAGTTTATAAATAAAATAAAAATGTCCACCAACGAAAAAAAATCCAATCGAAAGCAAATACGGTAGGCTACCATCTGATTATGTGATCCTGTCTGTATGAAAGGCGCATTTATTAGCCTACTTTTGCCGGTGCTTTGCAGCAAGTTTTATGCGCTTGAGCGCGGAATAGCCATATATACACCCAGGATTGAATATAAACGTGTGATTAGTCCTATTGCTTAAATAAATTACTACTAGTCTAGAAAAATCCTTTAGTCTATGGCAACTCTAATCAATAGCCTACATTTAATATTTGACATTATTTAATTAGTAATTTTATCAAGCTCTTTACATTAAATTAGTTGAGTTAGCATAATTAGTTCATGAACAAATAAAATAATAAAATAAAGTTTAAATTATACCGGTAACATTTCTATATAGCATTGCTTATTCCACCACACAAAGGACTGTTTATAAGGTGACAATCCGTTATACATGTGAAGATTGTATATGGCTGTATCTTGAAGATTTTTGTATTGTATCTTCTGTTATAAAGATGAAGATTGACATTTCGTTAATTAAACAAAATAAGAACACAATGTTGTTAAAAATAAACAACTTAGGCTATGTTCTGTTAGATGTGGTTTGACTACTTTTTGTTTAATTATCTATAGGTAATGAAGATATAGCCTATTAACAAAAATAAATCTTAGGCTATAGCCTATATAATTAATATATTATATAAAAAAAACTTATAGGCCGATATAAAATATATTTTTAAAAAGGGCCTCATTGATTCATTTTGCCTGATTGGGGGCTGTTACTATTTTCATAAGCTTTTTGAACGTAGAAGTGTGAAAAAGGATAGGCTGTCAATTTTATGTGGATTATAAAGGCAAAAAAAAAAAAAAAAGATGTCGTGACATCTCGTTATTACGAGAAAAATATGTCGTTTTAACGACATAAGATCACGTTATTACGAGAAAAGATGACGTTAAAACGACATAAGATCTCGTTATTACAACATAATTGAGGGGAAACAATAATATGTATGTGGCAGCAGCTATGCGTCACCGTAGTAGCCTACTGCTCTTGATGTAAAGTGTAACAATTATCGTCAGTTATCCTCTTGCGCCCTCTGTTGGCATTTGTACATAATATACATATGTTCATTGTTTATATATTTCTTCATGTATTTTAATAGTGTTGTTAAATAAAATAAAATAATTAATTACTTTTAATACCCTACTTTATTTGAACCAATTATATTGCCTCATTTGTAATTATGTATTTAAGTCATAAAGGCTATTGTTCACTTCAGATCTATCTTTATGACCAAAAAATATATAGCCTAAATAAATAGTCGACACTGACAGCCCTAGTCTTGAACATTTGACCATGAACCTACATTGTTTAGCATTTTGTGACTAAACGACTATTTCCCTGTCTTATTTTTTCATTGTTGATTTCTTGAAAATAATAGGCTATTAAAATACTTTCTTGTCACCTTCTCCTGTAAACAATATCGTGAATAGTTTCATTTTGTGTATTCGCCCATTATGGTCAACTGTGTAAATTAAAATTATTACCACCTTCAAAAGTAAAAACTCAGACTGACACATTCCAGAATACTATGTTTATAGATTACAATTAATGAATTTATCTGTTCAACTTTAAAGTTGTTGTTAATAATTGTGCAAAAAATTGTGACTTTGATGGTGTATAATTTGCATAGCCCTCATATCCAGTAGAAAGTGAGTGAATTATAAAAAAAAAAAAAAAAACTATGTTCGTAAACCATTCAGAGATGACAATAATGACATACACAACTTTGTATACAATACAAAATTTGTATCAATGATATTTTCAATGTCATCAGAATACAAGAAAATAATGATTGATTAGAAAGATAACACAGGGAAGATAAGAAAAGCTAGGGGGGGAAATAGATATAATTTTATTGTGATGCGACGTTGGAGTCATGCTGTGGTGAGACGTTGGTGTCACGCGTCTGTGATGCGACGTGCTGTGGTGAGACGTTGGAGTCACGCGTCAGTGGTGCGACGTGCTGTGATGCGACGTTGGAGTCACGCGTTGGTTTCACCCGTCTGTGGTGCGGCGTACCCCTTCTGTCACGTAAAAGTACACGACTGTAGACTTCGGTAAGTTATCCGTGGCATTATCCACTCGCCATAAGCGGTACCCTAACGCATACCTAAACCTACCCATAACCCGAATAGTCACATACGGACGTTTTAGGGGTACCCTTTTCGTCGTATATTGCCGTTTGGTCAAGACGCGTCAGTATGTGACGTTTGGGGGTGAGACTGTGTTAGAAACAGCGTTTTATGAATATCTAGGATTAGGCTAATTGTAACCCCGGGTAAATTATGAGCGGTGTGAAACACGAAGCAAGATATCCCAGGATTCCGTTTATATGGGTTTTAGAATGACCTAGAGTTAATTATGTTAAGTGTTAAAAGCCCTGATGAAATGTTTAAATGTGACTGTAAGTGTCAAATAATTTTGAGGGTACTGTATGTGTAACATGTGGCTATAGTAGTTAGCACATGAAGAGGGAAATCCAAAATAATAGTCTTTAATGACAAATCTCAGGAAAAACACAACCACATAATTCAAATACAACACAGAACCAAGAACTGAGAAAACTAAGGTGTTAAATACACAGGGAGTAATGAGGTAACGCAAGGAACAACAGATGAAGGTAATCAGTAACTATAGAAAAAAAACGAGGATCAAGAACACAGGCAAACGGGCAGAGGGAGAACCAAACTAAAACACACTGAAACTAAACAGAACCAAAGCATACACCTGAGAGTATGAGTACACGTGCAAGACACCTACACAGATTTAAAATGCATTTATTCTACGCTTTTTTCTCCCCTGTAAGTCTAAGCATTGCATTCGGTTGTCTATGTATGTATCCAGTTGTAGGACGGTATACAATGTGCTCTCTTTCCTCTTTTGTTCGTAGCAGAGTGGTATATTACAGTTCAGTCCTTCAGCAGTTCGAGTCAGGATGAGCTGGGCTTTGAGAGTGGCGTCATTGTTGAGGTCATCCAGAGGAATCTGGAGGGCTGGTGGTTCATACGGTAAACTCTTCTTCCACATGTTTATTCTTCTCTTTGAGCTACTTCAATATGCCTTGCTTTCTTTTGCTGGAATTTACAGTACTCTGTATTTGTTGGGTTTTTGCAGAAACAGTAAATGTGATGATAAAATTTGCTAGTTGAGCAGTCAGCGATGAAAACAACTGTTTTTCTCATGACAGTGAACGGCACAAACCACATGGAATCTGATATTTTCAATTCCGATTTACGCCACTTCCATATGTGGTACTAAATCCGATTCAGGTCAGATGTTTTGCAGTGCGACCTCAGTCTGAACAGTCATATTGGAATTCATGCGAGTTTTACGTCACTCTCTAGACTAGAGCATCATTCATCACAATTTGGCCTCGGGGGAGTCACTTCAAAGATTTTACACTCCTGAAGTTATCAAGACAGTTGGGAAAGGTATCAGAACTTATAAGTATTACAGAGTTAAAAACTCTTTTTTCGCATCCTCATCTTTGTTTTTAATATTGTCTGCACATAAATTCGCTGGGTTCCACGATAGATCACACTATAAATAAATGCGTAATCACTTACTTTAATGTCCTCCATGTTTACTTCTGTATAACAGCGTGCTGCGTGACATCTTTTTAGCGTTTTTTGCGCATGTGGGACAGTCCAGGACCATGATCTGTTCACACTGGAATCTGATATTGGCCACATTTAAAACAACAATGTAAACAGCTAAATCGGATCTGAGCACTAAGGCTTGTAGAGTGAACATAGCCTAATTTGCTGATTTGGTGCTCAAGAAACATTTCTTATTATTATCTGTGTTGAAAACAGTTGTGCTGCCTAATATTTTGGTGGAAACCGTGAGGCATTTTTTCTTGAACAGAAAGTTCTATAGAACAGCATTTTTATCAATTTGAAATAGATTTTTTTTGTTACATTATAAATGTCTTTACTGTCACTTTTGAACCATTTAGTCTTTGCTAAATAGAAGGAATAATTAAATTAATAATTAAAAATAGTTGAAAAAATCTTTACTTCTGACCCCAAACTTTTGAACTGTTCTTGTTTTTTTGGGGCATGTGCATTATCTCTCTCTTTCTATGGTCTCTCAGTTATGGTGGTAAGGAGGGATGGGCCCCTGCTGCTTACCTGAGGAAAATGCAAGATGGTGCCATGGCTGGTAACCAGGCAAATAAACCAGCTGTGCATGGTCAGGTGGAAATCATCGGAAACCTTATGGAGATCAGCAACCTCCTGAACAAGAAACCCGTTAACGAACGGCACTCGCATACACAACCTGACACCAATGCACACCTTAACAGCAACACACTAATACATTCAGCAAACACATACATGCACTCGCAGACTGACACATATACACAGTACAACGGCGATGCAGAGGAGACTGATGCTTACAGTAACGATACACACACTGACAGAAACAGCAGCATTAGCACAGCTGCTAACATGGGCAGCAGTAGTTCAGAGAGAGACTCGGATGATCAGGTCAACCAGCACACAGACTCGAGTCTGCATCTGTCTGTCTCAGATAGCAGTGTGTCTGTGTCAGTGCCAGATGCTTGTGTATCTGTGTCTGTTTCTGAAGCAAATGTGTCTTCAACAACATCCGCACTAAAGACCAAAACTGTCCCTCCATCTCCTGCCATTGCTCGAGTCGCACCTCAGAGATTCCACAGCGTTGAGACCAGTGAGATTCTTTCTTTCATTCATTTTTTTCTTTCTCTTTTTTGTCATTTCCTTTCTCTTTATATTTCTCTTGCTCTTTTCCTTTCTACCTCTTCTAATTGTTTATAATGTTGTTCTTTCGTGTAATGTGTTAAACATTTTGTGTTTTGATTTGTTTTCCCTTTGAATCCAGGATCCCCATCAAACAATCAAAAACCACCTCCCCGTCGAGAAAACAGCCTGGTCAGTATGTCTCTCTCATTTTCCCTTTCTCTATGTTTCTTTTCCTCTCTCTCTCCACTGCACACAACACACACAAATAGGTCATTTTGTGGTTTATATTATGCTGAACAGCATATTCTTCTCTTCATGTTCAGGGATTTCAGTTACCGCAGCCCCCAGATCCCCCTACTGTTGAAGCCGAGTATTACACCATCGCTGAGTTCCGGTCCTGCTTGACAGATGGGATCAGTTTCAACGGAGGACAGAAAGCTGACGTACGACACTGTTCAGTAGTCTACATGGAATTATTTGTCATTTACAGTTTAGGGGTTTTGGAGAATAATACACTACCATTCAAAGATCTGAGGTCAGTAGGCAAAAAAAAAATTGAAAGAAAGAAATGAATACTTGTATTCAGCAAGGATGCATTAAATTCATCAAAAGTGACAGTAAAGACATTTATATTGTCACAAAGGATTTTGATTTCAAATACTGTAAATGCTGTTCTTTTTTAGTTCTAAAGAATCCTAAAATAAATTTACCAGTTTCCATAAAGATATTAAGCAGCAACAACAACATTGATAATAATAAGAAATGTTTCTTGAGCACCAAATCAGCATATTAGAATGATTTCTGAAGGATCACGTGTCACTGAAGACTGGAGTAATGATGCTGAAAATGTAATTGTTGACATTGACATCATATTAAAATATATTAAAACAGTTAATTTAAATCATAAATATTTCTCAATATCACAAAATAAATGCATCCTTGGTGAGCATAATAAAAGTTCTTTCAAAAACAAAAACCTTTTTCAAAAAAATATAAAAAAAATCTTACAGACACCAAACTTTTAAACAGTAGCCTAGTGATGTTTTTGAAAATGGCTTTTTTTTATAGTTACATTATTTATTTTTTTATTCTATATCAGTGTAAAAAAACAAACAAACCTACAATATTCACTAGAGTCAAATGAGTGACAACTGAGCCCAACGTTCCCTATTAGCTTCAAATTACACTACGTATAAGTATCTCTATGGAAGACCTAAAGGCTGTGTATGTTTACAGGTCATTGAGAAGAACTCTGGAGGCTGGTGGTATGTCCAGATTGGAGAGAAGGAGGGTTGGGCCCCTTGTTCTTACATTGACAAACGCAAGAAGCCCACCTTGAACCGCCAAACCAGTACATTGACCCGGCCCAAGGTCCCACCTCCTGCTCCGCCAATCAAAAAGCAGAACTCGCTTCCATGTGTTGAGTCTGAGGTTGTGAGCCTAGCAAGTCCACGAGTGTATGAGGAACCAGAATATGATGTTCCAGCAGTGGGCCTTGAATTTGACCCCGAGGTGGAGTTTCTCAGAGGAGACGCACCAACTAAAGCCCCTCCTCCTCTGTGTCAGCGCATCGTTTCCTTCACATTGGGCGAGGGGGATGAAGAGGATGATGAGGGTGTATATGCGAATGGTGGCTTCAGATCTGTGCCACAGCGTAAGGACAGTTACTCTGACATATACTCGCCCTCTGCGGCCCATCGGGCATCTATGTGGGATCCACCGGAATATGACGCCCCTACAATCGAGCCCAGCATTGACACCAATACGACACTCTACGCACACTCAAAGCAACCTTACCTCAAACAGCAGGCTGATGAGTCTAAATGCAAACCATCCGTGCGTCCGAAACCCGCAAACCAAGACTGTAGTTCCCTCAGAAGCCCCCGAAACCACGAGCAACCAGGCCGGATGCAGTTCAGGACCTCCTGCACATCTGAGGAGTCAGAAAATGGCTCATGGGATGATTTCCAGATGAGATTCTCAGATCCATCTTCCCTCCTGTACCGCACTACTGCAGCGTACCAACGAGAAGAGCCGTGTGAGCTCAGCTTTCCTGCGGGAGTGCCGGTGGAGGTGCTGGAGAAGCAGGAGAGCGGCTGGTGGTTCGTCCGCTGGGGGAACGAAGAGGGATGGGCACCCACTTACTATCTACAGCCAATCAAAAGCTCAGAAACAAGTGGTATAGAAGCCAAAACCACCGAGAAGGTTAATTCTGAGACGTCTTGGTGTGCAGCTCCTGAGTTGGAGATTTCGGTGCAGGTAGATGTTGGAAAGATGGGTAAATGTGTAAGTTTGGAGAAGAACGAGCAGCGTGTTAACCAAAGCCTGAAGGGCGGACACAGATCTAACCAGCAGAACTGCAGGGTTGGCGTGAAGCAGCTCGCCGTCAGACCTCAGAACGTCCTTAAGGACAACACTAATATGCACACAACTCCCACAGGATGGAGGAACGACATGGTGACTAATCATGCCGCACTTCATAGCTACAATGACCAAACGTCCTCTTCCTGTGTAGGTAATACCGAGAGCATGAGGCGTAAGGTACCGGTGTCAATGGTGAAGCCTAAACCTCATTTGATCCACAACAACCTGCGCGAGGAGTACGTTTCTATTGCCGATTACTACGGTGATTCAGAGACCATGAGCTTCCCTGCAGGTACGAGGCTAGAGGTCCTGGAGAGAAATCCTAATGGATGGTGGTTCTGCCGTGTGCTCGACACGGCTAAAACACGTAAGGGATGGGTGCCCTCCAACTTCCTGGAGAGGAGGAGCTAGTGTTCTTTCATTCTGCCATCAGAAACAAAAAAGGATACCAGAATAAATGATTTCCCATTACCAAACAGCATTCATTCTAAACACTCTGTCTTGACCGTGACCCCAATCAAAATGTGTTTTCTTTTTATTTCATATGAGACATGGCCTTCTCTGTTCACAAAATCAAAGGAAACACAAACAAAGCAAGTCCCAACTGTTGATTGACACTTTGTTTATATGCTGTATACTCCCGCTTCTGCTGGATGATGTGATGTTATTGTCACTGAACAGGCTTTTAGTTATTATTTTAGTTTAGTTAGCTGGTCTTGATGTGCTGCAGAATGCTTCTTTTAAAATTTCTCTTAGTTTTTTTTGTTTTACAAAATAAATATATCAAGGTCTGTTTACAGACTATATGCACTTTCAGAATGTCTGTCGGTCTGTATGTCTGTCTGTCTGTCTATATCTATCTGTAAATGTCTCTTTGCTTGTGTAATTAAACATGGTGCTATTCCTATTAAATCACTTCATTTTCAAACTGAGTCTTATAATAAATGTCCAAGTGCTGTTTTCCATCTTAATCACAATAGCTTGATTGTCTCTGTGTGTTTGTGTCTGCGCATTAATATATAAATCAGTCAGTAAGTCGTCAATCATGGCATTTTTCACAAAAAACTAGGTAAACAAGCGTGTATACAGATTACAAATGCTTAAAATAAAAACACAATTGCACGTAATAAAAACCTTAAAAAAAAAAAAAAAAATCTATAATTATATTTATATATTCACAGTAACAATAAATAACAACAAGCTCTGTTGTTGGATATCATTTAAGTAATAGCTTTATTTCACAATGAACATAGATAAAGGTTATTGGCACTTGCAATATTGTGAATGTCTACTTTGGTATTTAAAAACATTTCTAGTTTTTCAGTTTAATGTTTTTCAGAAAAAAAATAAAAAAATTAGCAACAGATCAAATCCACAATGCGATAGATTCGGACTCTGGATTGATTTAAAGTATACAAGTCAAATAAAAATGTATTTCCTGATAAATGTGAATAGTTGGTGGGGGAACAAACACTGAAAAAAACATGTGAAAAGTTTTGAAAGTTACTAGGACATTATCAAACTGAAAATCAGAATCAGTCTCATTATACCTTGACTTTCCATTGTGCACATCTAGCCATAAGATTTATGATTTATAGAATCTGAGATTGTATTAATGTCATGTATTAATGTTGTGCCATTCGCATTTGCACAGTCACTTCTGGGTTTTCTCTGCATTTTTGGTAAGTCGTTTTAAGCAGCCATTTAGTGCCTCTTCCTTGCAGAGCTCAAACAAGCAGCCTTTTAAATGGACATGTGGGAAATCCTTTTGGAAAAGGACAATGACCTGTTCAGGGCCTCTTCAGAACCATCCAGGTACTGGGATCCTGTTTGTTGCCAGGTTAAATGCTGCGGTAAATTTTGATGATGTCTCTGATTGGGCTGCGACACATGGGGCAACACGGGTTTGACATCTCCGTCAGCTTGCCACCACACACTGAGCACACACACATGTGTCCGCACGCGTACAGCACTGAGTCCACTGCCCTCTCACAGCAAATTAAACACTCCTCACCAGTAATCGCACAGCATGATGGGGTATTTGGAGATTCTGAGTACAGTGAACTGAATGTTGTCCCTGGTGACCACAACAACCACATAGAAAACCACAATGAGAAAAACATTAAAGAATTTGGTAAATCAACAAAAGAATAACAATGAGAGACAGGAACACACCTGCAGAACTGCTGATGCTCTGTGGGCGGAGCTGAAAGATGTCAGTAAAGCCCATGACTGCTGTTCTGTGTCTCTGATTGGCTGAGGTGTGACTGGCATCACTAAAGATGGACCTCTGTGTTTCTGAACTGGATGCAGTGTAACCAAAGGATGTGCCTAGAAAAAACAAAACAAAAATTATTAATAAAAAATATTTGTATAAAATGATATATATATATATATATATATATATATATAATTTTAAGCAAATCATGTTTATATTTATATAAAATATATAAAATATATGCATGACTGCTGTTCAGTACAAAAAATAATTATTATATTATAATAAAAAATCTATTATAAAGTTAAAGGGGAAAAAAAACAAGCATCTTCACATTATGTCAGAGCATTTTCTTTCTTTCTTTTTTACCTAGTATGCTGATTTGCTTGATGTGAGTGTGTAAATCGAAGATCATCCACAGAGGAGTGGAATTATCTACACACATCTCTCTACAGGCTCTCCCTCCATTATGACTCACAAGCACCTCCCCTTCTGCAGTTGCCCGGAAACCGATGATATCCCCGCCCACAAGTGGTGAAGTCAGGCAGCTAAAAGCCCAAAATTCTTTGCGGTCCAGCAGATCGTCTGGATTGACCGGCAGGTGCTTTGGGTTAATATGGGCCGGGTTACAGGAAGTGAATCCGTAAGACAAAAATCCATTCAGGGCAGATGACCTCAACGAGACCTTTAGAAACACACACTCTCCACAGCGCAATGGTCGATGCGTGAACACCAGAGCACAATCCTCACGTCTGTTATAATAACGCACCGCTATGTGTTCAGTCAGCAGACGCAGACCGTTGCCATGGACACAGTGAAAATGCAAGTCATCGTTCAGATGACGTGACAGCACTGAGTTGAGGGCGTTTGGAGAGCTTGAGAAAGATGGCAGACCGTCCTGGAGATCAAGCTCAGAGCAGTTGCTTGACAGATGCCAGTCATCCATCCCTTCATGAGTCAAAGCAGGGCAGAGATATTCAGCTGGCACAATCTTGCTGTCTGTAAAACAAACACACACTGCATTTAAAATCAGAATCATGCTATTATTCTAAGTGATTGCACTTACAAGGGACATGAGCCAATAAGCAACTGCCTAGCAACCAACCAGAAAACCCTAGCAACCACAATTCCACTCTCGTTTCTCCTATTGTTACATACACTACCGTTCAAAAATTGAACGCCAGTTCTGCCGTGACAACTTTTGGAGGTATTGGCATGGTAATGGTAATGGATATGGCAATGTTAATGTATTTGGTCTTTGCGAAATAGATCTGCTACACTGCTGCTGCTGCAGAACAAGTATACAGAGACTTGCTACTGCCAATACATTCACAGACATACTGCTGTGAGCATATAAGACATGCTGCTGCTGCACATGTAACATAGGCCTACATGAAATAACCCCTGAAGCAGATCTATACAGGTGGAGCTGGGGAAGGTGGAGGGTTTCTGAAAACGCTACCATCTGTCATGCCAGAACTTGGTATTAAGATTTTCTTTCTTTTTTTACAACAGAAATTGATACTTTTATTTAGCAAGAATGCATTCAATTGATCAAAAGCAACTTTTACATTGCTACAAAAACTGTTGTTTTGAACTTTCTATTCATCATAGAATCCTGGAAAAGAAGGTATCATGGTTTCCACCAAAATATTGAGCAGCACAACTATTTTCAACATTGAAAATAATAATAATGACCATCCAAGACAACACCCTAGCACTGTGGCAGTATGTTTTGCATGGGTAAGCACAATTCATATTTTCTTCATATATTGTAAAACTCTATTGCTCATGTAACCTGTAATCAGTAACATCAGTATAATTGCACTGGGTGGTTTTTCATTTTGACCTCAGTCAGTAAGAACTTTGCCATTGGCCATCCACGGTGAACAGCCGCTGATGAGAACACCAGAGCTACAGTGATGGAAATTACTGGTCTGCTATAACTTTCACAGCAGTCGCATCAGCAGAAACGTCCTCAGACGCAGTAGATATTCCTCTCTGGGTTGTTTTTAGTTTCCGGGCTTGACGTCGCTACCATCCACTGAAGTGCCTTCAGCTGACGCTGACTAGTCTGAACAGGAATTATTAAGACATGGAAGCTTCAGTGACACTGGGGTCATGAAACGGAAGAGCAAAAGGAAGGAGGCAAACAAGGGACCTTCCATCTAGAATTAAAACACTTTAACAAAATGCCAGATGTGGTGTGATCTGCATTAGTAAAAACAGGAGGCGATTTTAGTCACAGCATCTGGCCATCTGACAATAAACACATTTTGGAAGCGGCAGAGGTAATGTGAGAGAGCACAGTGCGTGCGGATTGCTTGAGGATGGTTCATCTATAAACCAACTATGTCTGTCTATTTATACAGAGGCAAAGTGCAACTGAAAATAAGTTTGAATACACATAGAGGATGTTGCTAGCTGGATAACAGAAACAAAATATGGCTTGATGTTTGTGTTTATTTGCATGTGTCTTGTACGTTTTTAAAGCTGAGATCAGGTTATATAATGAAGGTTAAAATAGTCTAGCTGTCCCAAAGGTTAACTGATGTTACACCAATACTGACCCCTGATATCAACACACACACACACACACACACACACATACACACACACACACACACACACACACACACACACACACACACACACACACACACACACACACACACACACACACACACACACACACACACACACACACACACACACTGTCTATGCTGGTGAACACACCCACTTCCCGCTGCAAGACATACTGCTATCTGACTCTGTGGAAACATTGACTATTTTTACTCAAACGTAAGAGAGAGAGAGAGAGAGAGAGAGAGCGAGAGAGAGAGAGAGAGAGAGAGAGAGAGAGAGATCAAAAAAGTACTTAAATTGTCAAAAACAGTGTAGGGCAGTGACTAACTAAAAGTAAAATTGCTACTAAATTAAGTTCATTTTTTTGTATTGTGACAGTAGCTCAGCTCTTTTCAAAACAATACAGAAATAGAAAACAGTTTATTTTACATTGTAATAATATTTCACAACATTACTGTTACTAATCAAATACATGCAGCCTTGGTGAGCAAATAAATAAATATAAAAAACCTTACTGACTCTAAACTTTTAAACGGCATATCAACCTCTTTTTTTATGTCGTCTTTTGATAGCGATACACAAAATAATGTCAGATTTAATGAAGCAAGATAATATTTAGTGTACATTTTGTGCATTGGTGGTATTCTATTACAACTAAAAGAAAAGTCATTTTGCAAAATGGTAGTTTAACAGTAGTTTAACTACTTTAACATATGATAAAGTCACTTTTCAAACACTGTTAACCTTTAACAGCTCCCAATCAGTTTTTTAGGTGAAGAAAACTGCTGATTAATAATACCAAACAACAAAAACAACTGTATTCTGAATCTGCATGCATTTACAAAGTCATTAACAAATAAATAAAGTTTCAGGCATAATTCTTCTCAATGTCTCACTGAATGCATAATTGGCTTAATTAAACCTGACATTGTTTCCACAGAATCTCAATAAAACAGAATTATGAATGGAATAACTTTGAGTTTGATTGATTTTGTTCAACACAAATAGTTTTTTTCTCACTCTGCCAGCATTCTGGAATTCCCCAGCATACGTTTTTCATTTTTGAAGCGAAAGTGTTGCTAGGCAACATTCCAATCTCTCCAATCTTTTTTCCATTGGGCAGTTTTTGTAATTAGGATAAGAGTGTATAAATCTAGGATTCTATTTTTAAATGTTGTGAATTTAAATTGTTTAAATGTGCTCGGCACAGCGAAAACAAACCGGCCTCTGTGAACTTTGCAACTCATCAAGCGATCAGCACGAGCTCAGTGAAGCGCAGCTCAGATACTGGCCCACATTACACGCCGACCTGGAGCTCAGCAATTCCACTTGGAGCAAACTCTGAATGGCACATCATCTGATCTGCGTAGAGAGTTATTTCACAGACAAACCAGCTTCAGGCAGTTTGATGACTTCTTGGTTTAGAACTTGACGGGACAAATTCTTGAAGCTTGATATTTCATATAAGAGAAATGCGAACTCACCAAGTAGCTGCACTCCACGTGTCAGCCCGTAAACGTCAATGACCGCCCATACCGGCTCTCCGGCAGGGACACCGCTGAAGAAGAAGATCGGACAGCCGCCGTTAACCCGGTAAAACACTCGTCCTGTGTTATCCAACCAGAAGGAAAGAATGGTTCCTTCTTCGCATTGTTCCTCAGGAAGTGCTCGGGCCCAAAATCCCCTCTCGCTGACCAGATCCGGGCAGGCGAACCGCGGCAGCCACGTTGAACACAAGTCTGACGGGTCCACCGTACTGAAACCCACTCGCAGGGCACCACTCCAACATCCCTGTCTCTTTGTGATCTAAAAGAAGAGGCCAAAAGTCAGAGAAACCGAGGAAGTTAGCTCAAATGACACATTTTTAAAACAATATTTACAAAAAAACTCTGATAAAAGTTATTGCGTGATGCTATAAAAAGAGACCAGCAGAAGCATTTATCAGAAACGGATTCTTGAGAACATTCACCAGAACAAGATAACGGCACAACCTCACATGTTAGCATTTCTAGCATTCTCTTTCTGTTTTCCCTTCGTCGGGAAAGTTTGAGATGGAGTGATATGAAGGAGGGATATGTGAGGGCTATTTTGGGACCACACAGGACGGAATCTGGAAACGGGTGAGAGTTAGGTTACCATACCTTTAGCCTGACCTGCTCGTAGATTCTGATTGGCCGGTTGGTGAAGGTGATGGCATTGCAGAAGCTGGCAATTCGGCGCACGCTGCGCTGTGTCTTGTCCATCACGATCTGAGAGCCTTTAGTGTTGGCATGGAAAGAGAGCGGCAGGAGGGCTGGCATCTGTGGGTATATGCTCGCCTTCAAGGGGTGGCAGTGAAGTGTTTCGCCATCTGAGAGATGGACAAAAAGAAGAAAAGAAAGTTAAATTGCTTCCAAATATATATATGTATTGCCTATAGGCACTCACAACAGTGTAAATTCTGACTAGCTACTGTTATTACTTAAGAGCTTTGTGCTGTGTTTAGAGATCACAGTGGCTATCTCTGAATGAAAATCTTTATCAAGAACAGAGACAACAAAAGAGACACAGAGATAGAGAGAGAGAAAGAACGCAGGTTTCTGCTATTCAGGCTGCCAAAAATGAGGTTATGTCTACACACACACAAATACTTACACATTGGAAAGACATCTCAACTCAACATCAGACTACTTCATTCTTTGATCATACATTTGATTTTATGCCTTGCAAGCTTTGGTTTACTGAACATTGCTGTCATGAACTCTCATTATTTAAACATTTGACCAGGGCAAAGTTATAGCTGGCTAATCTGAGGTTTTGTCACAATTGTAATGTTTGAGAATGAAAGCAGTTTGAATGTGTTAAAAATTAAGCAAGTCACCAGTAAAGAATGTCATCGTTTTCAACTAAAAGTGTTTATCAGTATATAGTTGTCTACTGAGTTACATTATAACGGTATAATTACCAGCTATTGCTGCTATATATATATATACTTTTACATATACTTTTAGTGAAATATGTAAATATATAAACATGTTGCTCAAATAATTTTTTGTCAAACCCATAATTACTGAACTGAATAAAAACAAAAACAAACAAACAAACAAATAAATAAACTAATAAATACAGGATTGCCATTTTAAATAACTGAAATAATTTGCTGTGATTTAGAATTGTAATACGATCAGTTTTAGAACTACTCCATACCGTGTAGTTATTTAAAATATATATATAAACAGCTTAGAATGTCAGTCAGCCAATCAGAATAATGCATTCTAAAGTGCTGTGCATGCGGTATAAAGGCACAATGTAGTGTCTGGTATTGTAGTTGAGTGATCAAATGCAGTGATAAACAATTCTGGGATAGTAGATGGTCTTACGCAATTCCATGATGATGAATGAGACAATAAATAAGTAAAAACATAAACAGCCATTAAAAGTAGCAAATGCGATGCACATTGATTCTCACAGACGAAACTGGCTTGTGATCAAACACTTGCTCCTCAACTCCCTTTCATATTTTCCCAGGCCTCTCCGAAGCATTAAGTCAAGGACACAGTCTTGTTACAGAGATATTTTTCTCTTTAATTAACTGCTGTTGACATTTCACTAGGTGTGGGTCTTTAGCTTTTAGTTGAGACAGATTCTGCATACTTCTACTTCCACACATAAGCTCTGTGTGGGCAAATGAGGATAATGTAGTTGCAGGTGTATGTGAGTGTATTTGTGTATGTGTTAATAAGAGAATCATAAGACACACACCCCCACACACACACACAGCCAAATGGGACATAAATAGAAATAATATTCTGAGTCTGAGCTCTAGGCTATGTCATGACAAATACACGTAAACCAATATTTGTTTTCATGGTGTGGATTTTTAAACTACATTCTGTTTTACTGATCTAACGATATTTTCTATCCCGTAACACTAAATGTCCCCATATTTTGGGGGGCAAAACTGACCCACACAGCCAACAAGCTACCCAGATAACAGGGAACGTTCTCAGAACTAACGCCGTGGTTCTTTCAAAGTTATGAACAAATCATCCAGTAACGTTAATGAAACATTTGTTCAAAGTTATGTGGTCTCTATAATGTTAGCACAAAAATATTATTTATACATTGTTCATGGAACGTTTTATTTTTTACCTGAAACATTTAGTTTTGTTCAGAGAACATTCAAAAGTAACATTCCCAATATGTTTGCAAAATTATGAAATGGAATGTTCCATTAACATTTGCATAACCAAGAAAAAACATTTTTGAAACATTTAAATAACTAGATGTTTGAACATCCAGGAACATTCAGAAACACAATTTTTTATAACTTAATAGTAACGTTAGCAAAACATTATTTGGATTTTTTTTTGATAGATAATCACTAATCACAGATTCCAATATCCCTAATTTTTCCTCTTGGTTCGAAGAGATGTTAGGGATTTTCTCTTGATAATAATGTCATATCCTATTATATGTGTGGACTCTTTCTCTCAGTGCTGTAGGCAATAGCTGGCCTAAGTGTCAGGATGATTCAGTGTCAGCTTCGTTTACTAAGTGGGTATAAACTTGAAATGGTATATTATGCATACTTTTCTTGTTTACAGCAAGAAAGAGCAAAACATACAACAGACATATCTAAAACTGGGAACAAAATAGTCCATTTGGGGACATACATAGTATAAATTGCTCAAAACTCTGTGAATAATGTTTTTAATTATTATTAAAAATATCAAAACGTATTCTTTTAAGGTTTGGATTAGAGTTAATCTGTATAATTATAATTAGTTTATATATATATATATATATATATATATATATATATATATATATATATATATATATATATATAAACAATACTCCCTGAAAGACAAACTGTTGATCGGTAGCCTATTGATCGACAGTAGCCTACAAATAGTTATCCCAGACAGAAAATCAAACCATCTGAAATATGTTGGAGAAACGGAAGAGAATAAAGTCACTTTTTTGATAAGAAGAATTTGAGCAACAAGTATTCTGTTTAGAGCACGTTTCTAAGTAGGCTAACAATAAGGTAAGGAAGATGACAAATTTTCATTCAGATAATTTGGGAAAATGCAGCCATATTTCTTTATATAATATTCTGAAAAATAATTAAGATGCTCTATATATCAATTCACAAAGTTTCCTCGAAATCATTATAGAATTATGAATTGCACGCATATTTCATTGTTAGGCTACTCACCTAAAGCGGTACGGGTAACCTGCCCACCCATTTCAGCGATGTTCACACAATGAAATCCTGAAAAACGTCTTCAACAGCTTTGCATTTAAAAATAAAGCAACTCGCACTATGTGTCAGATTTATACTCCGCGGGTGTGTGTTATTGTACAGCGGCTGTACACATGCAAACGCGCTCCCATTCAGCAAGACCCTTCAACGGATTCTCATTAGCATAGGAGGCGGAGCTTGGGAGGTCTACTGGTCAAGGATTGGATTATGAAAATGAATTAGCTTACGTGACTAGACGCTCTCCGAAAGTTACTAAGCAACGTTTGAATGACCCGATTAATAGTAAGAGTCGGACTAGTATAGCTATGTATTTATACATATCCAGTTTTTATATGATTTTCTCTTCTGCCTATAAAATGACAGTTGACACAAAATGTACCAGAGTAGCCTACTTTCACTAGCAGTATGCATAACTATCTTCGTTGTTTCAGTAGGCTGAAAATACGAGGTAAGTGGAGATTGACGATCCCTTTGACATAGGCTACTGTTGCCTTGGATATTGTAACATTATTTTTTATCTTCCATTACAGTGTGGACATGACCACAAGCATATCTTGCATTCTAGCATCACAAAATAAAGGTAGGCTAAACATGTTTAGATAACAGTGGGACTCATGGTATGGTCTGACATGTGTCTTGATCTAATCAGCTTCACTTCAAATGATAATGATTATCTAATTGAATTCAGTAGGCACGTATTATTCTGTAAGTGGGTGTGTGTATACCTGCTGACATTTTCTGTGTATATAAAGTAGCTGATAGGCTATGGCAGCTTATGAAAGGTCAAAAAGAACAGAACACATTAATCATCACTCAGTTTCTTGTTTAAGCTCATCATGATTGCATGAACAAACAAGCGAAGCACACGAACCCACAAAGTGTTTGAATTCAGTTTTGGCAGCAGGAGAGATTAGTTCACCCTTCTGCATTGGCCATTCGACGAATATTCCTTCTGTAGAAAAACAAACTTCTGTGTGACACGTTGCCATATGGACAGTCATTAATGATACTGACGTCATGCTTATTCTACAAAATTTCTACACTGACACCTAGAATGCCCCCACCCCCAATACCTCTAAGAATAAATCAAATAAAATGTGTTTCATGTAAAAAATGTACATTCAGTTATTATTATTTTACTATACTCAAAAGTAATTCACATTAATAAACTTATCTGACAACAGAATGTTTTATCAATGTTAATAAACTTATCTGATAACAGAATGTTACATCAATGTTAGCTCAAGTAGAAAATATTCTTACAAAATCAGGTTACCACTTTTTGCAATGTAGCCTATACTCTATAAATGAAATGATAACTTGTGAACCCAAATGTTATAGATAACCCTGCTGCAAGTGCAAGTATGCAACATTAAACATTTCACTTCAAGATACGATATAAATTTGAACAAAGGATGCTGCAAAATATTATATATATATATACAAAAAAAAACCTGAGCAATTGAAAAATGAAATGCAAACATGCCATGGTTTTAGACTGGTCTTGCAATAACATCTCTATAGCTACATGGTTTTGTAAGGTTTTGAACTGAAAATTAAAGGGTAACTAAACCCTAAACCAACTTTTTTTAGTTAATGATCTCTAAGAATGGGGCTTTATTAGTGCTGGTCATTGATTCGAGTAACTTTATTGACATTTGGGTATAAAGTGTTTTAATTCTACAATATATGGTGTAAAAACGTCTGAGTGCTGCCCACTTCAGGTTGAACGGTGGCTACTGCAGTTTAAGTTTCCTATTGGATGTTTGCGGTGCTGCGTGACGTAAGCGGTACTACGTGACGTAAGCAGGTTCCAGCCCACCACGCCCTCCCTTGGTACGAACTACCACGCATAGTATTGCATCAGTTATGATAGTTTCAAGTTAGCGTAGATTTATCTGTATTTAGTACAGTGGTCAGGAGGGTACGTTGGTGTAGTGTTAGGGTTGTGCCGATGGACGATATCATCGTCCATCGTGATGGCTGACCGACATCACGATGGTGAGCCACCATCGTGATGCCACGCCCCCACCCTGTGAGACCAGCCCAGTCTCACGGCAGTTCGTGTTCGTGTGTACACCAGTGGTTAGGAACCTGGCTCTTAGGCAAAAATCATGTGGCTCGCAAGGTCTCTCACCCTTTACCAACGAACGATAAAAAAATTAAGACGTGCTGTTCGCGAGTGTCACGAGTCACCACAGCAATCAACTAACCGCTTACGTTTCTGTGGTAACCTAACAGTTACAGCTCCTGCACAGTTACAGCTGCTGCTTGTTTAAGGTGATGGCGAAAATCATTTTAGAACAGCAGCGAAAATGTAGAAGTAGGCTATATAAACTTTAATATATCCTTTTATTGAAACGGGTGTTTTACTGTTCAAAGAGACATTTCGAAACATTTCACCCGCTGGCCGCTGGTACTTTCACTTTTGCCGCAGAGACCTTTTATGTCCTATAAATGTGTCGTATTGTTGATAATCCGCGCAGATTTCAGTTGACGATTCTGTTTAAAGTTATTAATAATAAAACATGAATGAATGAGAAAGAAAAGAGCAGGATGTGCTTTATATTGAAAAGAAATATTAAAAGCGCGAGACCTGAATTGTACTGACAGGATGCTGTGCGCGCGCTCCGAGCGCAACACGGACAATATAGTCTTTGTCTTCGGTTGCGAGCCTAAACGGCCAAATAAACATATAAATATTTCAAAATGCCAAGCCGAGTATTCCCGTGGCGTAAACACAGCAGAAGTAGCTACTCTCTCTCTCTCTTCGTGATGGTCAGCGCGATTCTGTAGCATCCCCCCCCCCCCACCCCCACCCCCCCCCCCCCCCGACGATATCATCGTCCATCGCGATGTTTTAAACATCGTCAACTGCCAATTTAGGGGACATCGCCCAACCCTGCAACAGCACTGCTGGACTGCATAGCTTTCCAGCAGACTTGGAAATTAGGCGCCAGTGGAGCTCAAGTGTGCAACCTGAATTTTACGCGGGATTGCTTCTCCAACGCAATAGAGGTGGAAATGGGCTTCTCCACACAGCTCGCGCTGAAAAGCGACGCAGTGCCAAACGCTGCTCCTCTATGGGGTGAGATTTCGGTCACAATTCTGCGCGCGCAAGATCACATTTTAAGCGTGGAAAAGGGCATTTCGCACGCGCGTGAACTGAGTTTTGCGGAGAAATGTTCGTCTCGCAGATAAGAAAATATTGCGAGCGAACGAAAATCAATTTTGCATTTAAAATAAGTATTTGGATGTGCGCGGACGTTCTCTTTCGCGTGTGCAAGTGTAACGGAGGCCAGCTAGTAGTTGCTGTGCGAGTAAACCTCACTCCTCTGATCTCAATTGGCGCTCTAGCGACAGACGCTAGAGGCTGCAGTCTTTAGCCTCCTTGTTAGAGTGCCTGACTCTCATGCCGGAGACCCGGGTTCGAGACCCGCACGGAGCGGGGTGTGAAGGACCCGGGTGAGAGGGGTTACATTGGTGCCGTGACCCGGATGGGAGTGAGGTTTAGGGGGGTGAGTGTAACGGAGGCCAGCTAGTAGTTGCTGTGCGAGTAAACCTCACTCCTCTGATCTCAATTGGCGCTCTAGCGACAGACGCTAGAGGCTGCAGTCTTTAGCCTCCTTGTTAGAGTGCCTGACTCTCATGCCGGAGACCCGGGTTCGAGACCCGCACGGAGCGGGGTGTGAAGGACCCGGGTGAGAGGGGTTACACAAAGTTTCACTTTCTTGCTCCTTTCAGCCGTGAGCGCTCTCTAAGCGCAGACGGCTCGCTTGCTCAACACAACCCAGCGTTACAATATGCCATAATTCCAGCCAATCAGAGATGAGACTGCTAAATTCTGATTGGCTGGCTTGAAAACCAATCACAAGACTCCCTGCATCACCTACTGCGGAAGAGAACTATTTTTTTTAATTTTTTTTTTATTTAGTCAGTTCAAATACAAAAACATTTCAGTACAATGCAAAAAAACAAAACAAAATGGTTACAAAGTATTGACAATACAGCTCAAAATATTTTACCAAAAAAATAAAATAATAATAATAATAATTATTATTATTATAAAATAAACATAAACATAAGAACAAATACAAAAATATAAGTATAAAATATCAGGGCATTTATATGTATTTGAAAAGCTTTAATATTTGTATTGTTTTTATAAGCTTTTTATTTTGTGATCTCATGTTTGAAAGAGTTTCAAAATATAGGCTATTGTTAGATCAGTGTTATAGAAGGCAATATACCGTAGGAGGTTTTCTTTTGAGTTATTCTTGTCTTATGAATATAAAATTTCGCCAAAATGATAAAAAGATTAATTATATTATTTTGTTTTTCAGAAAAAAAAAAGGGTTTTGGAAACAAAGTAAAATGTCATGAGGGTCTAAATCAAGACATCTGTTCAATTTTTTTTGTCATATCTATTTTAAAGTCAGTCCAAAAAGAAATTGAACATTTATTTTTATATTGCCCTTTTTCTGTCTTCAAGTGATGTGTTACAAAAAGTGCACTTATCAGCGTGAATATATCTACTAATGGTTGCATTTACAGGATAGCATCTATGAATAATTTTGTACATTACTTCTTTGACTTTATTAGAAATAATAAACTTATAGGGCATAGTCCAAATGTTGCGCCAATATATACAATAAGGTTTAAGCCACTTTGATTTACATGGAGGACTGGATCCAACATTAAAGGAGTTTCTTATAAAGTTGTTATTAAAACCTTTATCAAATAAAGAGAGACCATTTACAAAGAGTTGAGGATTTTGTAAAGATGTATTATTGATATCTACATCTGAAATTTTTTTTTTAATATTAGTATGCCATTAGGAATAGCCTTAATTACTTTGTTAAATTCTTTTTCATTTACAAATAAACCATATTTTGAAATAAAATTAGGGTAGGTGTAAAATTGCCCATTTTTGTCAATTAGTTGGCTAACAATTAAAATGTTGTGTTGGACCCAATTCTCCATGTACAAAGATTTTTTATTATGAATGATATTACTATTGTTCCATATAAAACACCTATACTGGGAGAAAAATTGTGTTTGTACAAAAGGGACCACACTGTAAACCCCAATGTTGTCCATACTAAAGATATCAAGTTATCAGTACTTGACATTACTTAAAATAAAAAGTTTTGCCATCAAAACTTAAACAGGTCTGCTTAACTTACTCATTTGGCAGCAGAAATCTTTCTAATTAATATTTTAAGTGTTGTAAGCTCAACATTTCAATTCATTTAAATTATTAGCTATGTCTCTGTTTAAAATGATTGGTTGCGCTTGAAATTCTGCCTTGACAACCGCGCTGATTGGTCGATATAACGCAAGGCGGTAAAATATTGTTTTTGTCGTGCTGAATGTTTAACGGCTCTGGTGTGACGACGCAGCAGCAGTCCTCTCGAGGCACTTGCAGTTTTCTGAAATAAAGTTAAATAGGTAAGTAAGTTAGAGATTTAAACACATTTATCGTAATTGCCTTACACGTTTTATTCTAATGTTTTTTCCCCGTTTTACTCCGGCAAGCGGTTCAAGCAGACAGGCAGTAAAGCAAGCGGGAAGAGAGTCGTCGTGAAAGACTCAGACTACACTCAGTGGTAAGTTAATTTTAAAATATACGTACATTTTGCTTATTTTTAGATAATTTGCGAGTTGTAAACACGGTTGAGCTACTAACTTTCTGTAAGAACATTTAGTGCTAACTTTCCCGCTGTATTTCCTATTATCCTCCCCCAGCGGCACTATCAGGCAGGCGGTCATAAATCAGGCGCGGAGGGGGAGAGAGTCGTACGTTATAGCCTAGGCCCACGGAGTTAACGTTAGCATGTAAGTTAATGTATAACACACCTGTAAATTGTACTTTATTGCCTGTAAAAGGTTTTATTTTATACGGATGGACAAGGTATAAATGCGGTTAAGTTTGACCCTTCGCAGGGAGCTTGATTGACAGGTGATCTGACCAATCATACTTCGCCATCCGCCATTTTGTCCGACAAAGCAGTCAGGATAGTAGATTAACATGGGAGGATTTGAACTTGAAAAACGGAGTGTACTGACGTCTTTCCGTGGTTAAAACAACATTTCTTCTTATGTTTGTTCATGTTTATTTGAGGCTATAAATTAACTAGAAGGAAGAGATGATCGGTTCACGAGCAGCTTTAACTGATGCTCTACAGCGATCTGTCATGACACATTAAAGAGCCACAAAACGGTATTTATTGTTTTAATTTCTTTTAAAAAATGACCAAATTTGAAAGGTGAGACTTTGTTTAATATGTTTAATATCAAACGTAACCGAAAAGTAACCTGGTCTGTACTGTCTGTCAGCGTGTTGTCAGTGTCCTCTCTGCCCCGCGATGTAGCCTATTTTTCACTGCGTGAGAACATAGTGTGGCCGCGTGAGAACGGCCTAGCTTGTCGGACATAGCGACAGTAACTAAGGAGGGCGGGTCTCAAATTGACAAATTGGTCAAACGCGCCAATGGACTATTATGCAGGGAGCATTCTTTAAAACTTCCACAATAATATAACGTTACGCCAGCTGGAAATGTCACTTGCAAGTGATGTAATGAAACATTGACAATTTAAGCTTGAAGGGAGTAAAGTCTCCTTTTAGGCTATTAAGGAAATGTAATTTTGCCAAAAGAAGAACTTTTATTTTAAATAAATGTTCATTTTACATCAGCCTACTTCAGTGTGATATGTTACCATATTGTCATGCTTAATACTGAGAATTTGAATAATTGTAATGTGATGATCAGATGCAGATATCTAAATCAAAGAATATGGGTGATTTGCGGGTGGATTATCTATTTTTAACAGTGGATTCGGGTGACTCAAAGTGCACCAGATTAATGAATTTATCTTTAAAATGTACAAAATTTATTTGCCGCCCCGGACTCCCCTAGAGGTACCAAGCTCCACCAACAAAAATAATGTGGGAAACACATTTGGCTATATGATGATCTACAAAAAATACAAATTTAAATATCTCATTATTAAAATACATTATTAGGATTTTACCACCTCCGCCTCATTTTGAGCCGGCATTTGACATTTTGAGTAACATAACATGACAGGAGCTATTTTGCTGAATATTCTCACGATTGCAAATGTTACATTGATTTTAGTTCAATAAACAAGTAATGAATATAAAATTATTTCAATTACTTACTTAGGTTAAATATTACATATACGCATGCAATATAATGTGTATTTCCATCAAAGGTTTGGTCTTAAATTTCATTCAAAGTGGCATTAAAAATGTCTTAAAAAGTCTTAAATTTAACTTGTTTATATCTGTAGACACCCTGTTAATGACAGAATTTTCATTTTTAGGTGAACTATCCCTTAAGGTTAAGTTGCACCTTTTGAAATGTACATGAGCTTACATGCATGTGAATTAATTTAAATTTAATGTTTATTCATCTTCACTAGATGTCCGATGATCGCAGCTCTAATCTTGATGTGCCAGTGGGGATTGTACTAGTGGAAGATGGGATGACTCTTCAGCCCCTCAACTCTCTGCATTTGTCTCCCTTGTCCATTGGTATAGTAATTGAGGGAAAAGTGGTGATGGACAATCTGCATGACCTTCCTGAAGCAATGTGCCTTCTGTTCGGGCTAATTTATAGTTTACACCTGAATTACCCAAAGTCTCTAAAGTACACATTTGAATTTATTCAACGCATCCTCCTTTCCATGGGGCAGAAAGACCTGCAGCCTAAAATACAATCTTTGGCTAACCATCTGTTTGGTTAAAATGGAGAAAACGTGATCAGCACATGCATTCAACAAAAAATAAAATATGATGCAGCGGCCAGTAAGACTTTTACCAGCAGAATGCAACGGCTTTTTCTAGGGGGCGATGTAATTTTCTCGATGACAGAACACTGAAATTTGTTGCACGATTTTGTGGAACGACTACAGACATCCCTTAAAAAAAACGTATTTTTGGTAGATGTGTCAGTTCCTTGCAATGTGTTTAAAAAATGAGCTTACGATTTTGATGTCTGTGTGCCTTAAAAATGTGACTGTTAGAAATGAGCTTATTTTGTTTGTCTTTTAACAATGTCACTTAAAAATTAGCTTATGATTTTGATGTTTGTGTTAGAAATTAGCTTATTTTGTTGTTCATGTGTCTTTTAAAAATGCAACTGTTAAAAATTAGCTTATGATTTTGTTCATGTGTCTTTTAAAAATGTGACCTAAAAATTGCTTATTTGATGTTTGTGTTAAATGTGTTAGAAATTAGCTTATTTTGTTTGTCTTTAAAAAAATGCAACTAAAAAATTTGCTTATGATTTTGTTTGTCTTTTAAAAATATGAGCTTACTGTTAAAACACTAAATTTTTATGTTTGTGTGTCTTAAAAATATGAGCATATTGTTATGAGAAATGTTTCTGTTAAATTAATGTAAATGCTGTATAAACCTAATAAAGTGGTTGATGTGAAAAACAATACTTGTTTTAATGATTTAATACAAGGAAACGATATACTGTATAAACAGGAAAGTTTGAGTTTAGTCTTTGCCTTTTTAAGTTATATGTACTTAAACATTTAAGTTATCTATAGTTAAACATTAAGTACAGATAACTTAAATGATTGAGTTACTTCAATGAAGCGACCATATTAGGCCAACTCAATTAAATTGAGTTGTCAATTTCCCCATTACTCAATTGAACTGAGGGAATCACTTTCCTCAAATCATTTGAGTAGTCTCAACTTATTAGGGTTTACAGTGCAGAAAAGTAATGTTTGTCGGAAGAGAACTAGTGCAGTTGAGTAAAGTTGCAGTAAATTCACAGATTCGATTGATGTATAACCATCAGGACAGCAGTGATGTGTGAACTGAATTTAGCAACAATACAGTGAATTACAGTAAAGATATGTTTCATAAAAATCACAAAAATTATACATTTACAATTGTTTAAAATTTAAAATATATATTTTCCCAAAATAAGTGTTGTAGTATAACCTTCAGGACAGCAGTGATGTGTGAACTAAATTAGGCAACAATACAGTGAATTACAGTGAAGTTATTGAATATGCTCATAAAAATTATACATTTACAGTACAATTGTATATACAATTTAAAATATATATTTTACCAAAATAAGTGTTGTTGTATAACCTTCAGGACAGCAGTGATGTGCGAACTGAATTTGGCAACAATACAGTCAATTACAGTGAAATTTTTGAATATTTTTCATAAAAATCATAAAACTTCTACATTTACAATAGTACAATTTAAAATCTATATTTTTCCCAAAATAAGCGTTGTTGTATAACCATCAGGACAGCAGTGATCCAACAATACAGTGAATTACAGTGAAATTATTGAATATTTTTCATAAATAATAATCATAAAGAATATGCAAAACGATATTTATACAAAATAAGTGTTGTAGTATAACCATCAGGACAGCAGTGATGTGTGACCTGAATTTGATGACACTACAGTGTGTGACAGTGAAGTTATTGACTGTTTTCGTAGTAACGCTTTTCGGGTTTTGCACTTTGCAGACGGTCCCTTCGGATCTGTCTCGCTGCCGCCTGCGCATAGAGATCAATGTATTTTGTCCACTGCGAGGGAAAGCTCGTTTGGAGGAAAATTAGGTTGTAGCTGCTTGTCTACATTACTACGATTAAAAAGAGGTGTCATTTGTGCAGTAACAACGTTTAGCTCACGAGTTATTGACCCGGGAAGTTCGAATCTGTGAATTTACTGCCAACTTTACTCTCAACTGCACTAGTTCTCTGAATCCGCAGTAGGTGATGCAGGGAGTCTTGTGATTGGTTTTCAAGCCAGCCAATCAGAATTTAGCAGTCTCATCTCTGATTGGCTGGAATTATGGCATATTGTAACGCTGGGTTGTGTTGAGCAAGCGAGCCGTCTGCGCTTAGAGAGCGCTCACGGCTGGTTTGAAAGGAGCAAGAAAGTGAAACTTTGCACACGCGAAAGAGAACGTCCGCGCACATCCAAATACTTATTTTAAATGCAAAATTGATTTTCGTTCGCTCGCAATATTTTCTTATCTGCGAGACGAACATTTCTCCGCAAAACTCAGTTCACGCGCGTGCGAAATGCCCTTTTCCACGCTCAAAATGTGATCTTGCGCGCGCAGAATTGTGACCGAAATCTCACCCCATACTCCTCCTGCATGGACTCCACCACCGCAGCGGCATCTTGAAGTGAGTGATCATATATATAATCACAATTTATGGTTAGGCTAAAGTTAATTCTCTGGGGTCGACAAACGCGACGGTGCATTTTGCTGGATTTTTTCCACATAGCGGCAAAATATGAATATACCTACAGAGAGCGAGCGCTATTGACATAAACTCGATAAAACTCATCAGATGCATGTACTTTATGTCGTCTTGCGACCCTGTGAGTCACTTTCCATTTTAGAGTCTGACAGCAGCTGTCAATTAATCATAGACAGTAAAAGAAATGGACACAGCAGCTGTGTCCCAATGTGAAGGCTGCATCCTCCGATTGGCCGTATTTGAAGGCCGATTGCGTCACAGCGGCGCGACGAAGGACGTCCCAATTCAAAGGCTGCATCCTTGGAAGGTCGCATTTGAAGGCCGATTGCGTCACCGCGGCGTGATGAAGGCTGTCCCAATTCAATTCTGCATCCTTCGAAGGCCGTATTCGAAGGACGGTTGCGTCATCGCGCCGCGACGAAGGCTACCCTGATTCAAAAGCGACGCCAAATGCACCCTTCCTTTCCCCGTGAAAGGAAGGATAGCCTACATAAAAGGATCCTTAGCGGCCTATCCTACCCTATTCTACCCCATAAGTCATTGCGCGCCGGTGAATTTGGTGGACAGCAAATTCACATTTAAATGTAAGTGTGTTTTCATTTACTCAAATAGCTAGCGACACCAGAGTTAAAGTTTCTTAAAAACTTCATCTTAACTCCTTCGTCACCATTGCGTGGCTTCATTTGTCAGGTAGTTTGAGGCAAAACTTGTGGTAATAACGTTATTAGTTAGTTTAACGACCTATTTATAATATTTGCACTAGTCTATCTCACTTGTGTATTATAAGAAATATCACTCACCCAATAAAGCTCAAAACAATAAGAAAAGCAGTAGATAAGGCAATGGGGTTTCACTTTTATGTGTTTTTGTAGTGCTGTCATGCAAGCTATGTGGTTTTAACCAAATTTGAGTAGGCCTATACAGAAATATGATTTCTTAAGTATTTTGTATGCATGTCTTGATGTGTCATATTTTGCAGTGTTAACAATGCACTTAAGATTGCACCCCTGTGTTAAGTACCCCTGTGTTAAGTACCCCTTTCTGCTTTTTTAGAGCAATTCAGGAGAAAATGGGTCTGGTGAAGGTAACTCCCATACAGGCAAAAAAAAAAAAAAAAAAAAGGTTTAATAATAATTATATATATATATATATATATATATATATATATATATATATATATATAAAGACAATGAATACACACATCTTTGCTGAAATGTTTTATTGTGCTGTTGTTGTTACCAAGCCATGGTTCATTTGCTCTGCCTTTAGGATTGCAAGTGTCCTGGGACAGGTGAGGGTGTGAGTGGGAAACCCACTGCTAAACCTTGGCCCTGGTTTGTCCTCATGGATGAGGTGTTGGGACAGAGGCATTGCACCAGCCCCCCTGTCCTCATTGCCTCAATCCCTGAGGACACACCAAGGCCGAGTTCAGTAGTGGGTGCCCATGGTGAGGAGGAGCCAGGGGCAGTAGCACCACCAGTAGCAGCACCAGCACTAGCACCCGCACCAGCAGGATCACGAACACGAGCACCACCAGCAACAGCAGCACCAGCACCAGCAGGAGCACCACCACCAGCACCAGCACGTAGGCGGCGAGACAGAGGACGAGTTTTTGGACTTGATCAGAGAAGACATGCAACTAGAGAGGGAGGCAGAGGCGAGGAGAGCACAGGAGAATAGGGAGAGGATGGACAGGCTGTTTTCTCTTCTTGAGAGAATGATTGAAAAATATATATATTTTCTACATATTCTTGTTTAACTTGTTTTCACTTTTATTTTTTAAAAGGAAAGAAAATTTCTGTACATTATTTTTATGCAACTTTAAATGTGTAAATAAAAGGGAATGAATTGTTCTGGACATTGTTTATTTTTGTAATGACAGTCATAATTTCTACATGAACCAAATTCTTCTCTACCTTTTTTTTTTTTTTTTTAAATACAATTGGTAATGGTAAATGAAAATCATTTGTTCTATAGGCTACATTGAAGTACTTTTTCCAACTATTTACAACATACCTTAAACATATCAAAATCAACATAAACATTTAAATTTACAGTACATAAAATAAGAAAAAAATGATGTAGATGTAGATGTCAGGTGCACATGTTAGCTCTTACTATTTCTGCCATAGAAATATATGGAAATCGTAGTAGGCTACGAGTATGCGGTTCCAAAATTCTCGTCTTTATTGAACAATTCATCAAAAGAACCAGCTTATAGCATTTTTGTCAAATAAGCCACATTGGTATATGTGTTTAATTCACTCAAAAGCACCGGCTCATAAGAGTCATTTGTTCATGAAATGAGCTACATTGATCGGCCTGGTTTGATTCACTCATAACTAAGGACCAAATAGTTATTTCGTTGTGTGATCGGACTACAGTGACAGACAGGCCTGTTGAATTCGGAACAGCACACTAGCATACATCTGTTACTACTTCTGCCATCAAAATATTTTGTAAAATAGAGTAATATTAGAATGTGGTTACGAACGCAGCACATGTTTTTCCACTGACAAAAAAAAGAACCGCGTCATAAGAGTAATTTACTGATTCAGATTTCACTGGTCCCGCTGGATGTTTCTGATTCAGTAAAAAGAATCGGCTCATAAGACTCATTCGAATAATTCTACAGTGGTTTAAGCGGTGCACCAACAAACTAAAATGTATTTTGTTACACAGCCGTGACAATGAAACAAATTAAGTTCAGTCATGTTTATTTGTTTTACCTCAACTGTCATTTATATGCAACAAAGAACCACAGGACTTGTTTCTTATCCGACACTGCAGTTTCTCTTTCGTCCACTGAAGGGTGCCCTATTCTCACTAAACATCTGGCCGTTCACGTTTCAATTTTTACCTGTTCTTACTATTAGATGCATCAATATTCTATACATTTTATGCATCAATATCGTCAACAACATTGGTTGATTCTACCAAGAGCAAACTTTGGCAAAATATCAGAATTTTATTCATGTAACTGACTAGCTGGTATCTGATACTTCATTATGTGTGCATATGGTGTGTGTGTGTGTGTGTGTCCTCTGCTGATGTTCTGCTCCTATGCTTCCCCCCAGCACCCTCTCAGACACAGTCTAATTCTGTGTCAAGATAGTTTGAACAATTTCCTCTGCAGGGAAACAAAAGACATGTGATATATATATACATGTGTGTATCTGTGTGTGTGTGTGTGTGTGTGTGAGAGAGAGAGTGAGTGAGTGAGGGAATGAGAGTGTGTGTATGTGTGTGTGTGTAAACTAATATGTCCACAGCTGGAGGCTCTGGTGAAGGCCGTTCTGACACTGATTAAGCCTCTCGAGGCCTTGACAGATACAGAAGCTTAAGAGTAAGAGATAGAGGAAGAGGAAATAAGTAAAAGGGATGAAAGTTAGACAGAGAGAAAGAGAGGGAGACTGAGAGAAAGACAGCAGTGAAAAGTTGCAGTATCAGGAGATGGGATTGGAGACTACAGTCCAGACACTGAGTCTTGTGACCCTTAATTTCTTTGTGTAAACTTTTTAAATTAAGGAAAAATTACTATACTTAAGTCATGTTAAATTACTTAATATATAAATCTTTTTTATTTATATAGAACACTTACAGTCAAACCAAATTTAATTTAGACACTCTGCATGCTATATAAATTATATAAGCTAAAAAAATACATAATTTTGGATTTGACTGTATATACCTTTATGATTATATTATTATTATCTATATCCGTACAATATCATTTTCTTAAAACATATTATTATCAAAACTAATAATAATAATAATAAATATAGCTGCGAGCAGCGATTACGGGCCCAAGCCGGTGGCACCGCAACCCCGGTGCCTTTAGTTACCTAAAGGCACCAGGGTGGCGGTGCCGCCGGCTTTGGCCCTTCATCGCTGCTCGCAGCTATATTTATATATATATATATATATATATATATATATATATATATATATATATATATATAAAAGACAGAAAATATTACTTGTCTTACCTTATTCTGATTTTATGATACACTCAAAATGTTCCACAACATTGATTAACGTTGATTAACCCGTTGATTAACCGTTAGTAAAATATTCTCACCGTCATATACCTAGTATATTTTTATATAGATACAATAGGCCTACCTGATTTTGAACACAAGAGGGCAGTATAGCACTATGAATGACATGATTTATTTATTTTTTGGACTAAAAAAACATTCTGGCTGTTTTTAAACTTAAACAATTATTAAATTGAAAAAAAAAAAGAATAAAATGGGTTTAGTTCTGATATTTGTATAATTTTATATAGAAATAAATGGTGTATAATTACATTTTTAGAAGATATGAGCAGGGCTCGAAATTAACTTTTTTACTTGGTAGCACTGGTGCTCCCAACTTCAAAAAGTTAGGAGCACCAGCAAAAATTTAGGAGCACCCACCAAAAATTAAGGAGCACCACAACTACAAATTATATATTAACAAATTTTATTTCATCCTGTGGCCAAGATTCAAAATTTGGTCTTCTGGCTCTATATCATCTCACCCCGATGATATTGGCACATGATTTGTCATTTGACATAAATTTAGTGAAGGCAAGCTCTTCTTTGGCGATGGTGTATGCATGCGGTGTTATATTCATAGACAGTATGGTTATATTTGACGTATCCTGCCGATTAAAAGCCTTAATAATTGAACCTGATTTGTTTGCCACACACCTGTCCCTGCATTTTTTGCTTGGCACTTGGCACTCTATTGCTATTAATATGCTGTATTAATCTTTGTTAATCTTAGTTAATAAAAATACAGCTGTTCATTGTTCATTAATGTTACTTCACAGTGCATTAACTATGTTAAAAAAATAAATAAAAAAAATGCAATAATGTATAGGCTATTAGTAGCCCAAATGTTGAAATTAACATTAACAATGGTTAACAAATTAACAAAGTGCAGTTTTTTTTAATAGTACAACTGTGTTAACTAGAATTTAATAAGTGGAACATTATTGTAAAGTGGTACCGATTTGTTATACACCGATTCAGACGTCTCGTGAGTGTGTTGGACAGATCAGTTGTTTTAACCATTCATTAAAGTGAATCGGTTCAAATGAGTCATTAGTTCGCGAATCGGAGTGTCATTAGTGGAAGTGTAGCATACGGCAAGCGTTGTGTGATTATCCCGGTAGTTTATTTTTTAGCACAATTCACACTCCACGGTAATTTAGGAGAAAAAAAAATCTCCGAATGCTCCACGTGAAACTTCGGTCTTCCGCCCTTCTTCTATCGTGTCAAATGATTTTGATTAATATGCGCGAGGGAGGGAGAGCAAGACAGCGCTCGTGTTGTTTGAAGACGTGAGAGTGCGCGCGCGCGGCCGGGGCTTTCTCTCGTCAAGCGCAGCAGTCACTCACGCACCGATCAAAGGCTTTGGCGGCCGCCAAAAAAAATCAATGCAGGAAAAACCCCGGGATTGGTTATATAACGTTGGATAGAATGAGGGTCCGGCCATCGCGTATCAGCGCACATAAGGTACACACTGTGAAGTAATTTGCAAACGTTTTTTAGAGAAATGAAAACAGGTCGCACCACAACCATTATTTGCACTCGCACAAATGCTCCCAAATATATTTTTAGGTCGCACAGATTAAATTTCAGGAGCATATGCGACCAAAATGGTCGCAATTTCGAGCCTTGATGAGGCTTTTAGTTTTCCTATTTTTGACATTATTTTAATCCCTCACCATAGCAAAACCGTTTGAGATATTTATTATCAGTTCACAATTTAGCATCTTTAGTGTATTTTCATCATGTTGAAAAAGTTTGATGTGAATAAAATAAACCACTTAGGAGGAGTAGCTAAAAACTCAGTCTGAAATATCCAAAAAATCCACATTCAAACCAAAATATCTGACTTCCTGTTGGTCGGAGCTAATGACTGTAAATTAGAAAGTTGTCCGGCTCGATGAGACCAATATACGTACTGATTTTTGTAACTGTGGGTAAAACTAACCCCCCCATTTTTGTCAAAAGCATTTTGAAAGTGACACACTTCCTGCTACCAGTTGATGGCGGTATAACTTTGACTCACAATAGTTACATCCATCTGATCGGCCTCTTACCACAAACACACTACTGAAGTTTCATCAAGATCAGTTAATGTGTGCAGAAGTTATACCACTTCGTGTTTCTATTTTCTCGCCATAAATTCGTTTCCTCGCCATGGCCAAACCGTTCGAGATATCAAAAATCCGTCCGCAAATTAGCATCCTCAATGTCTTGACTTCATGCTGACCGAGTTTGGAGGCGATTGGATGAATTCTCTAGGAGGAATACATCAAATTTCACAGCATGCGTTTTTCAAACAACCCATAATAGCCGACTTCCTGTTGGGCGGAGCTAATAACTTAGAATGCGGAAGTTGTTCGGCCTGATGAGATCTATATGTGTACCGAGTTTCATATTAATTCATGCAAGCGTGTTTGATATATGGACCAAGTTTTCAGACCGTGTTCAAGGGGGCGCTGTTGAGCCCCCCTGCCACGCCCGGGTACCAGCTTCAGCCCGGCCCTGATGACTGTGGGTTCTGACCTGTGTGCAAAGTTTCAAGAGTTTTTGAGCATGTTAAGGGCCCCAAAAGCCCCTGAAACCTTAAAAAACAAAGATTAAATGGAATAGACAAATCCCCCCCCCCCCCACACACACACAGACACACAGACAGAGAGAGAAAATTCTCCAGAAAATCCACATTCAAACCAAAATATCTGACTTCCTGTTGGTCGGAGCTAATGACTATAAATTAGAAAGTTGTCCGGCTTGATGAGAACAATATACGTACCAAGTTTTGTGATTCTAGGAAAAACTAAGCCCCCATTTTTGACTAAAGGTGGCGCTACTGAGCCATTCCACCACGCCCGTTTCTGAAACTTTGCACATGTCTACTGGATAATAAATGTGATGTGTCTGTCGAGTTTCATCCAATTTCAAGCATGTTAAGAGCCTCAAAAGCATCCAAAAAGAAAATTAAAGTTTGATGCATTGCCACGGCAACAGTATCTAAGATATCAATAATCCTTTCACAGGTCTACATCTGTCGTGTGTTTACATTATACAGATAAAGTTTGAAGCAAATCGGGTAAAAATAAGAGGGTGATTTCAAAGCATTTTGAAAGTGACACACTTCCTGCTGCCAGTAGGTGGCGCTATAACTTTGACTCACAATAGTCACATCAATGTGATCGGCCTCTGACCACGAACACACTGCTGAAGTTTTATCAAGATCAGTCAATGTATGCAGAAGTTATAACACACTTCCTGTTTCTCTTTTCTCGCTATAAATTCGTTTCCTCGCCATGGCCAAACCGTTCGAGATATCAAAAATCCGTCCGCAATTTACCATCCTCAATGTCTTGACTTTATGCTGACCAAGTCTGGTGGCGATCGGGTTAATTCTCTAGGAGGAGTATTTCAAATTCCAGAGCGTATGTTTTTCAAACAACCCATAATAGCTGACTTCCTGTTGGGCGGAGCTAATAACATAGAGTGTGGAGGTTGTTCGGGCCGATGAGTTCTATATGTGTACCGAGTTTCATATTAATTCATGCAAGTGTGTTTGATATATGGACCAAGTTGTGCGCTGTGGAGCCCCCCTGCCACACCCCGGTACCAGCTTCAGCCCGGCCCTGATGGCCGCGGGTTCTGACCTGTGTGCAAAGTTTCAAGAGTTTTTAAGCATGTTAAGGGGCCCAAAAGTGGCAAAAAGGCAAAAAAAAAAATAATAGAAAAAAATTATCCTTACGAAAACAATAGGGCCTTCGCCCTTTCAGGGCTTGGGCCCTAATAATAATTTAAAGTACTATTAATTTCTTTATGTGTAAATGAAGGGAAAATGACAATACTAAACTCATGTTAAATTTCTTAAATATTTATTTGATTTTATTTATATTTATATTTAATTATTATGATTATTATGTATACAGTTAAACAAATTCTATGGTACGGACAACTCATGAATATGGTTAAAGCAGTGTTACGTCCTACAAGCAGTAATTGTTTTCTCAGGATGTGAAGTTGAATATGAAGTAGGCCTATACATTTTGCAGATGAATAACTGTTCTTCTCCAGTAGCACTTGTTTTTGATCTTTTCAGACAATTTAGGAACATCTCTCTCTCACTGTCTCTCTCTCAGCAAATAATGGTTTAACTAGCTTATCTGACAGCAAGCGAAGTGAAAAGAGCATGGGTCAAAAACTCACGCTAAAAAGACAGAGTTTGATTTTTACAAGCCTAAATGTCACCACCAACCAGCTCCATGAGACTCTCACTGTAACGTGACTTTGAGCAGAACACCAAGATACTCATCATATAAAAAATGTTTTGAGTTGCATTGTGTCTATCATGAATTTGCACTTGTACACATACCCTCTGAATCTTTTAAAATGTAACAATTGTCCAGGTGGGGAAGACTAACATTTGATTTGAATACTGAATAGCGTAGTAGCTATATGTGCTGTTTAGCTAGCAAAGGCGAAATATCTTGTTTTTTTTTTGAAATAACTAAATTATATTGTATATATTGTTATTGTATAAGGCTGTGGATCAGAGATGACTGCGTGTCTGCGTGTATGTGTGTGTGGTTGGTTCTGGGGAAATGTTTTGGTCCCCATGAGGAAAACAGCTTATAAAATCATACTAAGTGATGTTTCTTGAAAATGTAAAAATGCAGAATGTTTTCTGTGATGGGTAGGTTTAGGGGATAGAATATACAGTTTGTACAGTATAAAAATCACTATGTATATGAAAAGTCCCCATAAAGCATGAAAACCCAACATTGAAAGAGAGCAATCGGCACTCTGCATGAGTGCTATGTGTATGTGTGTATGCTTGTGTGGCCAGTATGACCTTATTAACAGAGATGTGTGTACTAAGTCTTAAGACCACCAACAGCGAACCCATCAGAGCCCAGCAATCAATATAGACACACACACACACACACACACACACACACACACACACACACACACACACACACACACACACACACACAGCACTCATGCAGAGTGCCGATTTCTCTCTTTCATCAGCCTACGTCATAAATATCAAAGCAGTCAGTCTCAACCGGTTATGACAGCATCGCATGCAGGTACCCACACTGGCACTTTAACAGGGAGAGTGAGGCCATGCCCTTCCAATGAAGATTAATGCCTTTTAATAGATTTACTATCTTTTAAAAACTATAATTGGCATTTTTTAAGCCAGTGGTTCACAAACAGCAGGTCCAAGCCCTAAATCTGGATCCTGAAGCAACACCAGTTGAGAAACGCTCTCCTAAGCGTTGATATAAATGCAAAGTGACTGGAAAATATCTGTGTGCTTACAGTATTTTTCAACTGGATACAGACTATGACTGAAGCCATACACCGAGGCATTGCTCATGCTAATGTCCTGGGAACAAATACCATTTCTGCAAAACTGTTGACACATTCTTGTTCCCTTCACACAATTTGCAGTTCTGGTGCATTGTTCAAAACTCGATGCACAACTTTGTGCTCATTTCTCATTGAGAATCCTTAAAAACCAATGAGATTATGCAGAATAAGACGTATGTCACACTCCGGCTGTGACACACGACAAAGATGAAGATCCAAGACAGTCTTTAGTATCCACAGGTAGAGGCAGGCAAGCAAACACAACCATAACACTGACGAGACCCGACACCACTGAACTGAAACAAGGGAACTTGAATACACAGGTAAATGAGGATAATTAAAGACACACACCTGAACTGAATAACAAATCACATCAGTGTCCAAGACGACAGATTAGACAGTGCAAAACGACTTTGGAGTTAGCGAAGGGATAGTGAGAACAGGTAGACTGGAGGAGCCTTTGTTGGAGGGCAAAGATCCGGGAGGGGGATGGATAACAGGACAGTCCAGGGTGGTGAGGATGGTGGATGAATCCAGGGGATGGCCTTGAACTGGGGCGTGCAGATGGTGTGATGTTCGACGTCACCTTGGGGATGACTGGAGGCGAAAATGCCGACGGTAATAGAGGTGGAGCCCACAGCGCAGACGGAGAGCCCATGAGGTGGAGAGTCACTGAAGACCTAGGCGGCCACGACAGAGCCGCAGCGACTACCCCCCCTGAGGTGGAAGTGGGGATCAGGAGGGCAGAGGTGGAGCTTGAGTGACCGAGGGCGGAGGCGGAGGCGGAGCCTGAGGGAGGACGGAGCATGCCAGAGCCGAAGGGGTGGAGAGCAGTGAATGGCCCCCAAGCCCGCAGTGGCGATGTCTGACACAGGTAGAGCCGACATACCAAGGGAGCCTGGCGAGGCCGAATGGCCGATGGTCCACGCTGGAGTCAAGAGAGAAAGGAGTGTAGGCACAGGAGCCATGGCGACGGGTCCAGGTGGAGCGGAGCACTCAAAGGCTGGAGGCGGAGCCACGGACATTCCTACACCCAGGAAGAGATGGCTCCTAGCGGGTTCGAGGGGTAGCCGTGCCACTGAGAGAAGGCTGAGGTGAAGCTAAGGGATTGATGGGAGGTAGCGATGACTGGGTGGTAGGAGTGGCTGAGGGCTAAAGAGGAGACTGGAGAATGACTCAGAAACTAACTTAACAAAATAAATCAATAAGGGCAGTTTGGAGAGGTGGTGGGAGAGGGAGGCTGGGTGGGGTGAACAGGACTGAAGACGATTCTGGTTCTGGCGAGATGAAGAGACACAGGAAATTCGTCTCTTCACAAACACACAAATTGTCCATAGGGTAAAGCCGATACTCACACTGGCAGGAGGGTGGGCGGGGCTCGCTTCCATTCCCTCATACTCCACAGAAAAAAATTACATTTAGAAAAATAACTGCACCTGATTCTGAATAGGCCTATTGATTGATCTAAACAGTATAAATAAAGCAATATTCAGAAACATATATATAACAAATATTCAAGTGGGAAATCTTCCCAGGGCAGTAGCCTGCCTTGCTCTGAGTGGAGTGGACGAACAAAGGGGAGGGGGCACAGTGGCCGAGGTGGCATGGGCCGGGCCCCCTGGTGGCGCTGACACTGCTGCTGCCGTCTGTGTCATTGATTTTAATCAAATACCAAAAGAGAGAGAATCTCTCACTTTAATTTAAACAATAATGAAGACTACAGTGTTTTTATTAATTTGATTACTATTTCTTATTTCTGGTGCTTCTTGTTCTTATTTTATCACTGCTTTCTTGTTCAGAAGGCTTCTTTTTTGTAATATTGAAAATTGTGACAAGAATTTTGATATCAATATCTTATTTGAAGCAAAAATATCTATACCGTTATATATATCGTTATTTTGAAATCAAATGACTCATATCGTGATAAAGATTTTGATCATATCACCCACCCCTAGCCTGCACCATATCCATCTGCTTTAGTGCACATGCTGTTCATAAACCTCATACATAAACAACATCAGTCGTGGCTTGTGACGGACCACGAGGCACAATTTGTGTTGTGGGCTGGATGAATTTCTTAACATCAGAGAAGTGATGCTTCCAAATGCACACAAAGAAAAGTGTCACATTGTCTGGTCTCATAATGTTACGTTGCATTTTTTAATGTTAAGTGCCTGGTGTGGAAGTGTTTACTCTCAAGGGTAGATCTTTCACTCTCAGGGCCTGCAGTCCTAGCCTGGAAATCCAGACCTATCTGAAAGATTAATGGTCTGGCATCGACTAATGAAAATCGGCCAGCTCGAGGGGCGGCACCAAGCATGCATTTGAAAATCTCACTGAACTGAACCTTGTACACAGCGATAATAATTCCCTTACGAAAAATACGTTTATTCAAGTGTTCTATTAGTATACTTCTTTTCAACTAAAAAGAAGAAAGCATACTTTCAGTCTACATTTTATATACTTCTCAAAAATATACTTTATGTACTTCTCAGAAATATACTTAATTACACTTACTGTAAGTGTACTTGACTTATACTGAGAGAAAAGTCCAAGAATATTTGGCCTATACTTGTACTCAATCTTTTGATCGAGATATACTTAAAAGTATAATTAAGTATTCAAAGTATACTTGGCTTGTAGTTCTGTTAACTCTTTTGATCGAGTAGCCTATTAAATATACTTTTTTTACATAGGTTTTCATACACAGTCTTATGAAACTTACATTGTTTGAAAATATTGATATAAAACAGATATGTTTCTAATTATGCGTATCTGAATTTTTGTGTAGGCTAGTCCACTGGTAGTGTACATAGGAATTTACTCTAATTCTACTTTTTCCCTAGCCTGGAAATCCAGACCTAAATCTAAAAGATTAAGGGTCTGGCGTCGACTAATGAAAATCGTCCAGCTCGAGGGGCAAAATCTCACTGCACGCAATTGGATAACACTACGACCAATCACAACAATAAACCCCATACGCTTAGCTACCAGTATAAACTGGTAGACTATACTCTTACCGTATCCGGTCGGCAAAACAGCAAAAACGTCCTTCTTGCAAAGGAACGATTCGAGCGGCGTCTTCTGTTCCTGTTTTAGATAAAAAGCCTAGTCTAACTCGTTCATTGTAGCGGCCAAAGCCGTTTCAAACAACTGGTATTCATCCATAGCCATCTTGCAATGTTTACTGTTGTCATCTGGTTAGCTCGCCTCTGGCCTGCCTATATCAGATAACCCGATGTGATTGGTGCAGCTCAGATCGAGGGGCATATTTAATGAGCATCATTACTCAACACCAGAGTAACTCGTTGAGTAAATTCAACTTGTGCTCTCGCGAGAACTCTGGATTACCAGGGTACTTTTTCCCCACCATTGACTGAATTTTCCAGCTATCCATGTTTTCACTGTTATAAGGTAGGGGGGCGCTATGACGCATCTTCTAGTGCAGAATCTCCAGATCAAAACACAGGAGAAGAAGAAGCTGAAACAAGTGATAGAAGATTGCTCACTCAAATGTAAAATAATGTGATCATCAAACATTAAACAGCTTGTAAATCAAAACTGCTTAATGTTTCCAAATGAAATGAAGCGTAACCCATGAAGAGAAAACGACTGTGAAGCTTTGGGTGGGTTGGACTCGATCTACTCCATCTGTGTTTTAATCACGTTTCTGAATCTGATCAAGGCGTAGTCTTTGACAAAAATGAGATTTTCTCATCTTTTTTGTTTAAAATGTTGCCTTTCTTTATGAAACTTACCAACATGCAAGTGTTGATAAAAAAGGATGCATGAAGCTAATAAAATGTTTTTAAAATTAAAGTACAGTTAAAGGTATTTTTCAAGTATAAAAAATAACATTTGAACATAGTTCAATAGGCCTACTGCAAGTGCAAAAATTATATATAAATAGTAAACTATAAGTATAATGTTAAGGTCACTTAAAGAAAACTTGTAGTATAAAACTACTAAACTAGTAGTTTACTGAGAGTATACTTCAAAGTTGCAACAAGTATTAAAATATAAACTACTAGTATACCCATAAGTTCACTTGCAGTACAAATGAGAAATGTAATTATGAACTAGTTGTGCACTTAAAGTTTACTACTGTTACACTTATAGTACACTTAAAGGAACACACCGACTTTTTGGGACTTTAGTTTATTCACCGTATCCCCCAGAGTTAGTAAGTCCATACATACCTTTTTCATCTCCGTGCGTGCTGTAACTCTGTCTGGCACCCACCGCTAGCCTAGCTTAGCACAAAGACAGGAGGTAAACGGCTCCAGCTAGCATACTGCTCCCAATAAGTGACAAAATAACGCCAACATTTTCCTATATACATGTTGTGATTTGTATAGTCACAGCGTGTACAATTATTATTATTATTATTTTTATTTTTTTTACAGATCGGGCTTTGGTCAGACTCGGGCTCATTTAGCTTATCTCCTTTCATCGTGCCCATAATATACGTGCAGGGTGCAGGCTACTGTATGAAATATTGTTCTATTGATAATATTATAAATATGCAACGCAATATGCGATTACATGAGTGCAATGCAGTAGGTGACAGTTGACCATGCAGAGCATCAGGGAGAAGTTGGAGCGTGGGGAGTTACTAAAAGTTCTCAATACTTCAGGAAAAGCTGCATTTTGAAAGAGTTTTGATTTGATTACCACAACAAACAATGAGCCTGAAGCCTTCAACAGTGGATGCTATTCTTTTTCTTCACAACACTCGCAAATAAACAGTGAATGAGCCTACTCAGTTCAACGAATTTTTTTTTTCTTTATTATATTTTTTATATTATTTAACGTTAGCCAGTTGGCGAAGAGTTCTTTGAAACGTTGTTCTTCAGTAAAGTTACTTGACATCAAAAAAAGGTAGGCCTTAAATCTTTATTTACTGCTGGATCACATTTGGCTATATAATATTCTCTACTGCATGCTTATGCTTCTCTGTAATGGACAATCTGTATATTTGTGGGCATAATTGTCGGTGGTGGTAGTTATGTTTGAGGCCTATAATAAAATTTTACCTAGTAGCGTGTGTGTGCGTCTAGCAGAGACACCACGGATCAGAGAGCACGCGTCAGCGAGAGCTTTAAGTGATATTGATGTTGGTCTCGGGTCGGGTTCGGGCTGAAAAATTGCAGACGTTTTCGGGCTGGGGCCGGATTAGGGCTTGAACACCACAGGCCAGGTCTTTGTTAGGGCTGGATGTTTTGCCCCGTGCAGGGCTCTAGGTAGTATGCTAGCTGTAGCCGTTTACCTCCAGTCTTTGTGCTAAGCTAGGCTAGCGGTGGGTGCATCAGACAGAGTTACAGCACGCACGGAGATGAAAATGGTATGTATGGACTTATCTAACTCTGGGGGATATGGTGAATAAGCTAAAGTCCCAAAAAGTCGGCGTGCTCCTTTAAGAAAAATAATAATAGTATTATTGTATTTATTTGCAACTGATAGGACAGAACCAATGAGATGGTGTATTGATGTGTGTTCGCACACTGATGTATTTGGTGTGTTGTAGGTGGCCCCCATGTATGAACGCCGCTGCTATATTAGTGTTGCTGTTCTGGACGGGCTCATTTATGCCATTGGTGGTTTTGGTGGACAACAACGGCTTAAAACAGTAGAGCGCTACCTACGATCCAAACACCAATCAGTGGACAATGATGGCACCCATGAATGAACGAAGGAGTGATGCCAGCGCCACCTCATTGCAGGGCAGGGTAAGAGCACTTACCCATGATTCCACACTCTTCTGCTGGAGACTATTAAACATATACTTTTATTTATTAAAAGTGGGCCAATTTAGACCCAAGCAGTATTAAAATAGTACACTTACAAGTTTACTACTATTGTTGTGAATTCCCTGCTGTGAGGAGGTCACGTCACAGCAAGCTGCTTCATACACTGAGGGACTGTTTGCGCATGCGCAGTGTGTTCGGGGAAATTTTCCTGTGTAGGCCCAGGGGGGAAGTAAGTCGACCGGAAGTTGAAGTCGGCCGCGTGCCGCCATCTTGTAGCAGAACTTCACCTGCAGTTAGCATCCCATTGACTCCCATTCATTTTGGCGTCACTTTGACAGCGAATAACTTTACATCTGAGGCGTTTAAAGACTCCATTTGTCCATTATTTATTTCTAAAGAAACACGACAATGTATAAAATGCTCCATTACCTTGTAGCTTATGTTATGGCCCCGTAGAAGCAGTTTTTGTAAAAGTAGGCTAACGATTGCGTCATAACCACGCGACTCTCTGTCGCACAGTAGAGAGATTACCGTATGGACGGGAGGAGAAGCTCGCGGGCAATCGGGGGGACGTGGAGGCAAAATGACAATATAATTAATCAGAATACCTAGCAAAAGTTGCTCCTGCTCCAAGCTTATGGACAGCTCCTACTCACACTCTCCGTCTCTGCAAGATTCGGAAGGGAATGATTCAGATTTTTCTTGGCACAGCTACTAGAAGACAGACGGGTTGCTCACGTGGTCCGTGTAAAGCTTTGCTCGGTTTGAGTCTGCGCGTCAGGAAAGGAAGTGCTAAGAAATCGCTAAAAATGGGCTTCACTTGTCTCAATTGAGTTCCAATGGGGTCGCTGTGTCCATTTCTTTTACTGTCTATGTGTAGGCCTAGTCAATAGTTGGCCTTCCACCGACAGTCCGTGGTCTTCATTATTACTTTGTACAACAGTGTGCGTCGGTGATGATGTAAGTTACGTGATGAGTAGATATTGTTTATATATTTGAAGGTGGCGTGAGTTATTAATATTACCGGGGTAATATGTTTATTTGTTAACTTCCTATTTAGCGTGTGTTGCTGAGCCCCGTGAAACAGACGGCCTGACATGTAGTTAATTACCCCACATTTTATTTCCTTATTCTACTGTTTATTTAGCTGTGTAGCTTTGTTTATTGAGGCCGTTAATATTTTGACGTTAATGTGTCAAATTACTGATCGGTAGTTGTCAGGGCTTTCTCAGTTTAGCTTGGTCACGTGACCTACCTATGGCGCGAAGCTGTGGTGTTGTTTAATGATCCTACACTGACTCCTAGTGGCGATTTGCAGTATTACACACTGTTCATATCTGTTGTAATTCATGTTATTTTATCATTATTACCATTGATGCCACTGAACTTTAATTAGTATTAATATTGTTTTACTGTTGTTATTTTCTGTAGGCATCACAAACCACACATACACATATTACAGTGCCCTGTAGAGTTGTAAAAGACCAATAAATTCATCTAAAGGAAAGAAGTTGCTGCGTCTTCTCTGACCGGAGGATTAGGCCAGTATACATACAGCCAGCATTTCATCACCGCAGCTGTTCCGTTACAACTATACTGACATTAGTATACTTACTTCATAATGTATACTTAAAAATATACTTGAACATTACTTTAGTATACTTCATAAAATGAACTTGAAGTATACTTCTTTTTCGTAAGGGTAGCCATCTTGCAATGTTTACTAATGACTTCAACGTCACAGCTCTGTCGTCATCTGTTTAGCTCGCCTCTGGCCTGCCTATATCAGATAACCCGATGTGATTGGTGCAGCTCGGATACAAGGGCATATTTAATGAGCATCATTACTCGACGCCAGAGTAAACTCGCTGAGCAAATTCAACTTGTTCTCTCGCGAGAACTCTGGATTTCCAGGGTATGCAGTACATGCTCTGCATCTTACATCAGTGGGAGTGATAGAGGTATAGTGATAGGTTCTAATACTGATATAAAAGTCATAAAAGATACTGTTGATTGTGTGTAATGCTGTGTGTGTGATTTTGGTTGGAATAAAATTGACTCGATAGGCCATTGAAATTTATTTCTTTTTTTCACTTCCTAATTTGATGTGCTTAGACTGCCCCAGAGAATAATGGGAAATTTAGTTTGGTCACACAAGCTGTCAAGCACACCCTGGACTCTCTCTAAAAAGATACAGATTGCACTGAATGTTAGCTTTCTTATTTGGCTCAAGATAAGGATTTGAGTCCATATGTCATGGAAACAAGAAACTTGCTTCTAACCTCAGGTCGAGAGCTGTCGGTCCAAACACATAACTTTGCGATGCTGTTTGCGAATGTTCTTTGGAACGATGGTTTCAGCAAACACCGACTCATTGAACTATAACGACGGAACTTGCGACCATAGTTGGCTAACGATGCTTTAGGGAAACGCACCCCTGTTTGAAGAATATAGCCTATCCTGTTTGCCATTGATCTATGTTTAATGTGAATGATGATTTAAAGAAAATAGCTATCTTCAAAGCCTTTATTATCTGATGGAGTTAATGGTGTATATTTGCACTCAACTCATAGCCTACAAGCAATAATTTTGATATGCCCAGCATATGTGCTACCTACCTAGTAAACCTCGTACAGCATTTTGGAGATTTCTCTTATATTGTTTGTAAGGATTCAGCAGGCTAATTCAAGAAATTACTACAAAAGGAGAAAATTATTTGGAGGAGTTTGTCAGTGTTCATCGTTTGCATAGGTCCATTCTCTATTTATGCATTAATGTTAAGCTTTTATGCAAATAAACTTTCATTCAAGGTTCAGGTTGCATTCAAGGTTCATACATTTGATCAATATGCCTGTTCCCTGGGAATCAATACCATTGCCTTGCTGTTGCTAATGGCATGCTCTACCAGTTGAGTTACAAGAACAATAATCTTTTATATATATTGACATGCAATGCAACTTTCTTCTACTGATATTGATCTAACAGTGTTCTACCAAATATATACAGTATATATATATATGTAAAAAAAAAATACCACAATAGATGCACAGACAAATAAAAATAAACAAACCTAACATGCCACAGGAGTGTGAGACCAGGAACAGACAGACATCTTGTGAAAACCAACCATGAAAATTCATGTTCCCTCTTCCCCTAAATAGGCTGCCATCTGGTGTTTTGAAACCTGGCCTCCACACATAAACCGCTGTAAATAATTGTTAGTGGTAATGGTGAAGTGTGACCAGGTCAATAGACTACTTGCACTGAACTTCGTGATGCACTTCCATTTTTGAAATAGTACGACTCATTTATTTCTAATGTATATTTTCAATGTGCTGTAGTCACCTAGTTGACTAAACGGCACTTAAAATGAGTGTCCTCTGGACAAATCTGGACATTTTCAGAGACAGGAGAAGAGATATTCTGATGATTACTGTGTACATAATTTGAACAAACCTTTATTTATTTGTATTAAATCAATCATTTCACTGCGTAACTTTTATGCCAAAATTATAAATTAATATTCAAAGTAGTAGTGCTGTCAACGTGTTACTGTTTAAGATTAATTAAATATTTAATATTGTTATTTATTTAAGGCACGTACCATGTATTCATTCAACTATTTTAAAAGACTGGAATATGAGCACCATTGCACACAAGCAATCCTTTTTATCAGTCAAATTAATAAAAAAATTTAAACCCCACAGGTATGAGATATGATCAGTAAGAGTAAAACACTGTTAATGAAAAGATGAGCACTGGACTGCTGCAGGTTAGTGGGGAAATATATTATTCAGAGTGAATGCACATTTGGAAAGAAAACATTTAATCAGGTTCAAGATAATTCACGTTAAAGCAGAACATGATTAATTGTTGTAATCAATTGACAGCCATAAAACATAATAATAATCTGTGTTCTCATGAGTAACTGTCCATATAGGTATGCTGAACGCTGTAACCGAAAACTCCAGAGTAATAATTAGTAGAGCGCGGAAGTAGTTGTGCAAGTAGTCCATTAGAGAGTTATCAGCTCCTTCACTGCCCATTGGGCACACTCCCAGCTTTATCTAGCGCAGAGGTGTCCAATCCTGCTCATGGAGGGCCACTGTCCTGCAGAGCTTCAACCCTAACATACCTGAACCAGCTAATCAGGGTCTTACTAGGCATATAAACTTCCAGGGAGTTGTGTTGAGGAGTTAAATTCTCCAGGTCTGAGTTTGGACACCCCTGCACTAGCGGCATTGGGAGCAGCAAAGATAAATAATATACACTAGTGGAGTGTTTTGAGTTTTGTGATCATTCCAGCAAACTTCGTCCTCCCAGAAATAAATTGAATCTATTTCTATTTTATTTGTGTGTGTCTGTGCACATATTGCTGTTCATATCCTATATAGAATAATGTTAGTTTTTGTTTTAAAATACTGTATTGAGTTTTATGGCTAAGGGACGTCATTTCCACTAGCTGAATTGCCCAATTGCATCTCTATTAACATGCCTAAGACTTTTGCACAGTACTGTATATATATATATATATATATATATAGATCATTTTATTATATGCATTTATTATTACATTTATTATCTATTTACCTGATGAATGTGTGTCTAAGATTGTGTTGTATGTAATTGGTGATACATGTTTTGAAAGTAAAACGAATGAAAAGAGACATTGTAAAAAAAATAAAAATAAAAATTATTAGTCAATGTTGTATAGAACAGCTTGGGATTTGGGTGAGACAGAGACCACAGAACTGAGAGTGTTGATGCTTAATTCCTGTCCTGTGTTTAATAAACTGCAGACGTAGTCCCCCGAAGAGCCTGGTGTCAGTGGTTCATTTGTGGTGCTGGGTGAAATCCGCTACACTACTATATTATTATTTGCAGTATGCAAATGTATAGAATGACATTTGTCCAAATGTGCAGTATAACCAGAGCATATAATCAAAATGCTCACCTTCACCCATTGAATTAAACATGTACGTATGTAATAGGTCATGTTGCATACTAGCATACTGTTTAATGCAAGCTGTTTCATATATAATTTACTGTCAGCGTTGGTTGCAGCAGAGATGAAACAGGATCTAAGTGCAGCAGTCTTTATTTCGAAAGAAACTCCAATATTCACAAAACAGAATCATAGGATCAAGGATCCTAAGGAACAGAACAACCAACATAAAACGACGTAGAACTGAACACTGACTGAACCAAACACAGGGTTTAAATACACAGGGACTACTCAAAGAAACGAGACACAGCCGACATGACTAAAGAGATAATAGATGAACAGGTGACAGGAATACAGACACAGGGAAACATGAACTGAACAAAGTGAAAACTAATCTAGAAACAGACATGAAAAGAACAGATCAAAAAACAAACTCAAAATGTGACATTTACAGTGTTTATAGCAAAATACCCCATAAAGAGATGATCATATCTTGATATTCATACTTTATAGACATTTTATGCACACTGTCACAGCATACACAATGGCAGTAAGCAGACTGCAGCATGAAAAGACAAAAAATGATTAATAACTGATTAAATGTATAAATGTATTTGGTTAAATATTATTTTCACCAGTGCTGAAATGACAGACAGAACTGTTTTACAGGGATCTACAAATGAAAACCATATACACAGTCACGCACAAAAACCCAGACAGGCTTTAGCAGGCACGATACTGATCGAATGAGTGATGGCAGGTAAAGGGCATCTGTGTCTCAGAATCACAGGAAATGCATTTGAGACTTTATAAAAAAAATTTTTTTAAACATTGTAGTTTGCAGGAATAACATGACACGTTTGTGACAGAAATGGTTGTATGTATGTTAACTAATTTAGCTAATATTATTCCTTCAAACAAATTTGGCTAATATAATTAAAATCCTTCAAACAACTGGTTCATTGACTAAAATGATATTAAAGGGGTCATATGTATACTTGTATACACTACCGTTTTTTTTTGTGTAATATTTTTAAGAATGTTTTTTTGTCCATATATGAAAGTAAATGGGGTCCAAAACAACATTGGGCTCCTTTGACTTTCATTGTAATTCATAGATAATAATAATAAAAAAATAATAATAAAATAATATATATATATATATGTGTGTGTGTGTGTGTTTCACAGAAGAATTTGGTTGAGGGTTAGTAGCCTAAATAATGACAGCATTTTCATTTTTGGGTGAACTATCCCTTTGGACACAAATGATCACAGACCAGAAATCTGTACAGAAAATACAAAATGAAAAGTCTCATTCATTGACCTCTTTACAGCAGTATTGTGTGTGTTCTCTTATTAGCATTTGTTGAAGGCAACTTAGAATGTCATGTCTCATTTGTGTTTCAGCGGTGTGGTGTCAGTGCTTGAACTGTTTATGGCAGGTGACGTTCCCCTTAGGGATTCCTCCTGAAGAGCATGTTTGATGTTGTGGTGTATGAAATGTTGGCATTTTACCTGTAAGCCTTTTCTCACCCTGTCTTTAAAGTTTCAAGGTAAAAGAACCATAAGTAGAAAAGACAGAAAGTCTAAGAGAGAGAGCTGTCAGAAAGATAAGAGATAAACTATAATCAATCACAACCACTAACCATCTTGTCCGTACAGCCAAGGTTGGCTCATAAAATACAGGTTTCATAGCCTCCGATAGAGAGCGACTGTGATTCCTTTACATTTTGTTCTCCATAAAATGGAAGTTTTACTGGTGCATTTATGCATTAGGACATCAGTCTTTTATTTACACACTTCACTTCAAGGCATCGTCAAAAAACTGGCAGGAAATTTAGGTCAATATAAAGCAATGCAACTTTAAAGGCTTTAACTGTTGGGTACTCTCTCTCTCTCTCTCTCTCTCTCTCTCTCTCTCTCACACACACACACACATGCACACACACACACATACATCTTCAGCTTATCTGAAAATACAGAGCAGAGAAATGTTCCATTAGGAAAAATAAACATGTCAGATTTGTACATGAGTCAACACGTGAAATAATGAAATAATATATATATTTTTTTAATTCCCAGAGTTGTCAAGGCTGTTGGAAAGAATGTGTGTGTGTGTGTAAGATTATCCCTGTCAGTTCTTTTATCTCAAAGCCCACAATGCTTCTCTAAACTGAGTTTACAGATCAGACAGGTCTGATCAGAGTGAAGGCATGATGACAGGAAATTCTGCAAACTCTTTTAATGTGGGATAAATCTCTCATTTTACATGACATAAAACCTTCTTGTCATCTTTTTCTCTTCCATTATTTTTGTACTCTCTCTCTCTCTCATAAGCGAAGGGGGGTGGGTGTGAATTTAGTTTTTCTTGTTAAGATCGGCTTGTTTGCGGCTCAGTGATTTCACTGGTGGAGGAAATGAGAATGAGCTTTGACTGAGAGATGACAGGACATACATGGGCATAAACACAGACACCGAAGAAGGAAAAACAATTACGCACAGTGAGCGATCCGCCAGGGAGACTTCAGGATGGACATATGGACAGACAAGCAGGCAGGTGAAATGCACAGTTTAAAAAAGGGCAGAATTACGAGGGCCTACCCTGACAGGAGAGAGTAATTGTCTTTGAAAAAGAGAGTAAAAAGCTGGGGGAACCGCGTGAGAAAGTGGGATAGAATGGAAGGAGAAAGCGTTTCTGTAATTCAGAGATGAGATCAGACCCCTGGACCTTAAGCACACACATGGACACACGCATGGACAGACACACACACACACACCTTGAAACCTCACTCAACCCGACGGAGAGTTTTAAGCTCACAGCTCTGAGACTGGACACACGCCAAGCTCATTACAAACAGAGCCCCCTCCACCAGCTCCCATCTCTCTCCCTCTCTTGTCTCTCTCTATCTGCTTTTAACAGGTTACACCCCCTCTCTGCAGGAGGAACCTTTGGCCTCCACCACAATGAGTTCTGTAATGGATAAAGCTGGGTTTACACACACACATACATCTTGGTTCCAATGAAACCAAGAGGAATCATGGTCCTATAATACTGCTGGATGTACCATGTCCCTGAAGCCCTGATGGACGTATAGAGTGTAAGCACTGCAGAGACATAGGTAGGTGGGTAGATAGATAGATAGATAGATAGATAGATAGATAGATAGATAGATAGATAGATAGATAGATAGATTTAGTTGGCAGTATATATCATAAATTACACAGTAAGCAGAACACTGATATTTCTCTCTGAACAGCTTAAATTTTATAAAATGCAGGCTTGTTGAACTCTATCATAATATAAACTGTATGTCTTGTGTTTCTGCTGTTAGCGGATGAAAGTGAAGGATTTTTTCTTCTGTTTATACTCTCAAAGAGTGATAATCTCCATCCCCTGCTGTCTTTTCCACACAAACTTGTGTGTGTACACACTTAGTGTTGCTTGTTCATGATGTGCTGTGAGAGTGCACCATTTCATCTGCTTTCTCTTTTGACATCCATTTAAACATCACTTGCCAAATGGAAAACACACAGACTCAAAAATATAAACTCACAAAAAGCATCTTTTTATTCATAGCACCATTTCAGACAACACAGCAGAACAACAGTGTATTGTATCTGAGTCCACAAGAAGCCTCCTGGATTAGAAGCAATATTTGAAGAACAAAACACTCGGTCTCTCTGTCCATTAAAGGCAGCATAAAGAGGAGAGGAGGAAGCCAGAGAGAGGGGGTTAGAGAATAACTCTGTTTCATACAAACCAACAGCTCGACTGCAATATTGTTTTTAAACAGCAGTTCAATAAACAGGAAGTTAAAACCAAGTAACCTAACTCTACCATTCAAAAGTTTGTGGTTGGTAAGATTTTTAAAAGTTTTTTTTTCTTCAAAGAAGTCTGCTCACCAAGGCTGCATTTATTTGACCAAAAAAAAATACAGTTAAAACAGTAATACTGTGAAACTGTGAACAGTTGCAATTTAATAAAACTGTTCTCTATTTAAATATATTTTAAAATGTCAATTATCCCTGTGATGTCAAAGCTGAATTTTCAGCATTACTCAAGTCTTCAGTGTCACATGATCCTTCAGAAATCAGTCTAATATGCTGATTTGTTGCTCACGAAACATTTCTTATTATTATCAAAGTTAAAAAAAGATGTGCTGCTTAATATTTTTGTGGAAACCATGATAAATACGTTGATGAATAGAAAGTTCAAAAGAACAGCATTTATTTGAAATATAAATCTTTTGGAAGATTATAAATATCTTTACATGCATTAATGAAGTATGAATTAAATGACTAATTTAAAAAAAAAAAAGAAAGAAAAAAACTCACTGACCCCAAACTTTTGAACATGTTGCGAACTTGCGACTGTCTATTATTGCTCCACTAAAGATAATAATTCCAAACACAATCAAAAAAGTAGTTTTTCCCCTGAATAAATCATTGTTTTTGTTGTCGTTAAAAACTGTGCAGTTCATCCAGAAACCATCACAGACTCACTTGACATTCACTTGATTCATTTCTGAACAATTTGATTGATTCAGCAACTTGAGAGTTGATTGATCCAGTGACTCAATCATAAAGAACGTTTAAAAATCATAAATATCTTTGTTTTTGAATGAACCATTTGAATGAATGATCTAATGACTCAATGACAGTTACTTGTTTTGTTCCTGAAATAATCAGTCCAGTGAATGATTCATGACTCGCTCATTAAGACACTTGTTGCCATACTTGGGAAATTATGAGAAACACATTTCAATAAGGTTTCAGTTATTAACATGGACTAAGAATGAACAATACTAATAGCATTTATTAATCTTAGTTAATGTTAATTTCAGCATTTACTAATACAGTATTAAAATCAAAAGTTGCATTTGTTAACATTAGATAATGCACTATGAACAAACAATGAACGGTTGTATTTTTATTAACTAATGTTAACAAAGATGAATAAATACTGTAACAAATCTGTAGCTCATTGTTAGGTAATGTTAGTTAATACATTAGTAACCTGCAGAAAGCTTCACAGCTTCTTACGTCTCTCAAGTGGAGTGATACAGTGAAAAGTCTCAGTGCTGCAAATCAGCCAATCAAATTCGAGGACTGTTGTTCAGTTATTTCTTTTTAAATCAGCATTTATCTCATTAAAAATGAATGAATGTGTCTTTGACAGTGCAAATCACTGTTAGTGTGAACGCCCTTTTCGAATTTGGCCAAATGAGGTATCTTCAGGAGAAGCATAATTAAATTGCCTTCCCTTTGGAACAGTCTTCACGACGGGAACACACCTATGAAGTCAGAGGCAGCTCACTGCGTATGAGAGAAAGACACGGAGAGATCAATAAGAAATGATGGCGTTAACGTCTTCAAACATTTACGGCAGGGTAGCTGGATGAAACATAAGTAAAAAAAAAAGTCAAATGATTCAATTAAAGAAAATGAAACACAATTCTACTGACAGTGTCCACACTTCTGAAAAGACTGGGTCTGCATTTAAATGATGCACAAAAGCATCTGAGAGCCAGATGTTGTGAACATCATTGTGCATCATAAATGACACAATTAACCAAATGAAATGCTATTTGGTGTGACTATACCATGTGTAAGCATAAGCCCATTTCATATTCATGCTTTTTAGCTGCTGTCACCGGTTTTTGATATTATGCTTTTGGTTCACTGCTCTCAGGGTGAGAATTCGCCACATAAATATATTTGTATATTGTTATTTTTCCCTTTCCAGAGATGAATGATGTGTGAGATGAATTCTAAGAATGAGGTGATGAAACGATTCAAGGATGAGAGAACAGAGTGATACAGAGAGAGTGAGAGGGGATGGAGAGGTGTGAGGAATTTCTGTCCCAGAAATCAGACTTTTGTGTGCTTATTTACAGTCATCGTGATTAGAATTCTAATAGCAGAAACCTCAAATATCAAGGCTCAAGAATTGATTAGCAAAAGTCTTTTTGGGTTTCTTACATCAATAACACACACAAGTACACTCACAGGTGCACAGACCAACTGACACACAGGTACAAAGATTCACATTCCTGGGTAAGCTATCAGGCTCCCAATTAAAGGTGTGCTTTATTTAAAAGACGTGCTTACGGGATGTGAGCTAATTGATTTTTGTTTTTGAATGCGTATATAAGAGATATTACGATTCACCATATGTAAGCCATCTTATCAGTCTCACCACAGGTTGGCCCGAGGCGATCGGCTGTCTCTACTTTATGCTTCAGTCATATTTGCAGATCCATCAGTATACAATCGTTGCAAAGCCAGCCGACCGGAGAAAGTCGAAATTCCTAGGATAAATTAAACCTGTGATCATGGAGTCCTAGAAAATCAAAGGCTCCGGTAATGCTGACCAAGGGTCTAATGCAAAAATGAGTCTCACATACGCACACATTTATAGATGTAAGTCTGGAGGATTTAATTGGCTCAGTTGAATTAATTACATATTTGAGTGCTGCTGAAGAACATCAGTCAGAATTAGCCACGGCGTGAAAGGTTTAAACATACAGTGAGAACCCACCCGTGTGTGGACGCGCGTTCGAGGTGCATAAAAATAACAAGGGAAAAACATATAAACATTAGCTGCCTTTATTGCCCTCAAACTCACCTGAACCAGACGATTATAGGGAGCTGAGAAATTGTAACACTGAGCTAAGGTAATTTGATGGAGTCATTATGGAGATAAAACTACGGAAGCATTTCAAACAACACCCGGGAGACGGAGCTTAATATTCAGTAGACATTTAGAGAAAAACTCCCCTTTGCATTCACAAACCCATTGCTAGTCTTCCACGCTGGTCATTTTTCCGCTTGGTTTGGAGTTTGTTAATTAGGTGTAATCCTGGGGCAGGTTTACCTTAACGAGCTCCCACAAGAGCTCTAAACGAGACCTTAACGAGAACCCTTGATTAAAGTTCCCTCATTAGCATATGAAGAGCCCTTCAAAGACACTATGAGCCTCCTAAAGCTATAAAATACCTCCGGCTTTAAGGAACCGCAGCTTTCTGAGCCTCTCGTTGATCACTGGAGTGTTTTACACGTCTATGCACACACACATTCAAAGAAAGAAAGAAACAGTTCTTTCCAAATGACTCAGAGCAGTTCCAGGCATTACCCTATATTAATATCTAATACATATTTCATTCGTAACTTCATTTGTTAAATTATCATGAAATTAGTTAAGTAATCCTAATGACTGGCAATACTCTGCAGATGGGTGTTTAATGAGTGGGTAAGCTTCTCCATCCCCTCAGGCTCTGACAGATCAAGACTTTAATGTTTATATCAAAGAGAGAAGAACTGTGATTTACGCATAAACCCGTGGAATTCATTCTTGACGGCAAAATAGAAGAATCCGAAAATCACGGGGCTACACACGTCTGTGTCTTGACAGTGTGTGGATAAGATTGAATGATTTCTTTCTTTTTTTGGCCGGCCTGAAGGATAGGTCGTAATAATATCATTCCCTCTCATTCACACCGCAAAAGATCAATGGAACCCACTTGCTTTCATTTCTTTCTGGATCTTTCAGCGCAGACCTCAACTAAACGACAGACCTCAATTTGTTTTGTGCCCGTTTTGAACATGTGACATTTTCAGAAATGAAAGCTATGAGTGTTAGCTATAGTGAGCTAAAGGCCAGGCTTCTCGCTCATTAGATGGCGTTCACAGGAGAGATGTGCCGTGGATTTATTAACGGTGGTGTTTCAGAAATCATTAACTATTTAATTTTAAAGGGATGGTTTACCCCAAAATGTAAATTATGTCATTTTTTACTCATACTGGTCACTGTTTTATATGTAATTAAAATGAATGGAGACTAAAGCTTACAAGCTTCGAAAAAGAATGCAAAAGCAAAAAAATTGTCCATGCATTTGAAGGGGTACGTCACCACTGGCAAAATAGGCTTTCAATAAAACTTGGCTGCCTATACAGTAGAAAGGTGAAAAAATTAAAAACAGTGCTACCTGTCTGAGAGAAAACAAAGAAAAAAGGCTGTTGTCTTCTCTTTTGCCAAATAGGCACTGGGCATGCACTGCATGTTGCTGGCCAAGGCTGCTTCCACTATCTGCTATGTATACGTGTTATGTGGACCACATTTATAATACTTTCATGTTCGGTTTTCATTTTGAAAGCTTCAGTCCATGCTCATTGTAATTGCATGAAAAATGACACGGACACCGTCGCACAAATTTCCTCGCACAAAAAAGATTTGGAATGACAGTAAAAAAATGACAGAATATCTATCTATCTAACACTTATAATATTCAGCAAAAGCACCACATTCTGAATAATCTAAGAAATGTTCTAAAAAATTTTCTGTGGAATTTGTGTAAAATTGGCACCATAATGAGTCTGTTATTGATCCGACCAACAGACATCTCACACTCCTTGATCAGAGCGTCTCTCTCACTACCCTCAGAGACATATAAAGAGATTCATTTTCACCAGCGTTTGATCTCCCAGATCCACTCAGAGACTGAACGACAGGAGCCGACCAACACACTCCCGCTCACACGCACGCACACACACTCATTTTCTCTGTCTCTCACAGGCGCACACAACCTCTCCGTACTTTCATTCTCTCCTCCAGGGCTGTGAAGTTCCATCAGAGCTACTTCCTCTCTGATTTTCTGTGTTTCCTGTTCCATAGTGTCCGCAGGTTGAAATTGTTATCAAAAGTCGCACAAGAAAGAGAAGAGATAAGGAGAAGAAAGAACATCAATGTCTGCTCTTTATTTTACTGCCTTTGGACTGGATTGGCATCTTATCAGGCCTACAATGTATGTGTAGAATATGAGAGATTATTTAAAGGTTTAAAAAAATATTTTTAATAGTCATTGAAACTTAAATGAGATGTCACACAGACAACAGGTGACAGGAATGATAGAGACTGAGAAAGAGCAGATACAAAATACACATCCACCTCACTGAATCTGATAACATGTTAAAGGTCTAAAACCTATCATGCTGCCTTATTGTCAACTTAGACAGTATCCTAACAGAGGTGCAGAGGTGGACAAAGTACACAACTTCCTTACTTGAGTGAAAGTACAGATACTTCTGGTCAAATATTACTCCATTACAAGTAAAAGACAGTTTTTTTACTTAAGTAAAATATAGAAGTACTCGTTTTTAAAAGTATACTTAAGTATCAAAAGTAAAAAGTAAATGTCAATGCATTGTTTTATTATTGTTGCATTGTTGTATGTAATACTTACAGTACCTTATGGCTCTGAATCTATGCCTGCCTACTTACCCTCATATCAATATCAAATTTATCTCTAGAACACAGTTCCAGTAGTGGGATTGAATGTGAGATTGAATAAGTGCACTCAATAACGTCCACAATGGTTTCGGACACCCAAATGGCTGTTCCCTCAAATTGTGCCCTATTTAATTTTTTTTGGTTTTTAGTATGAACATGTTAGCCTTACTGTTATCTATCAGCTAGTGTGCTCTAAAACAATGACAAAATTCGCATTTAGAAGACCAAACCCAACGTTGAAAATGAAAATCAGGTTGATGTCAGAATGATTGACGTTAATCTCCAACATTGGACAGACGTTGTATTGTGGTTGAAAATGAAAATCGGGTAAATCAAACTGACGTCGGGTTATGAATTCTATCCGACGTCGGGTTCTGACGTCAGTCTCTAAGGCAGTTTGAAGACAACAGTATCGCCTTCAAACACATCGCCTCAATCAGTCGGTTCTGAGGCCAATTAAACAAACCGTAGAGAAATATAGTTGAATAAAGTCCTTCCTGAAGAGTTCAACTATTTAGAACAGACAGAAAGATTAAAAGAGATTGATAAATACTGCAAATTCACATACATACATACGCACACACATTAGTTTTTCCTTCATGGTGAGGACTTTTTCTATCCTCTGGGTTTTCAACCTTACAGACCTCTTCAAGATCTCAGCCAACCCAAAGAACCCTCAGTACAAAAACTGATTTTCTCAGTAACTCGGTAGAATTTGTATTACTATCATTAAACAAACATTAAAGTTACTGCATAATACCTAAAATATCTCTTAAAAATCTAGAAATTAAGTAGTTAAACTTTTAAAACATGATTTCTATAACCTTCTGCATATGACCCTCAGAGTACTTTCAGGGCCTTGTTGGGACCGCTGGCTGGCTCAGTCTCGAGTCGCTTTTCCACCGTCGGGTCGAACGCTTCCAAGAACGGTAAGAAACAGTTACAGTTATATTTCCATTTGAGCGTAGTTCGGCATGATTACAAATTCTCACTGGGAATTCTCACAAAAAAAGGTGCTGGTAGAATGCATGAAGTGACGTCACCAATCAGGATTGGTCACTTGTCTGTTGCATGGCTGCCAGTTTCTCTGTAGCTGGCCAAGCGTGCTATTTAAGCAAAGTAAACGCAAGTTAATAATAAAATTAAAAGAGATACGTGATCATCCTCCATAACGCAGTCACTATTTACATCTCATACCGTCTGTAAACTCTTGCATTACCAAGGCAATGACTGACGCATTTGTATTAGTCGTCGTCGGTTAGGAACCTGGGTGTGCTCTTTGATACCAATCTTTCATTTGAAAGTCACGTGTCTAGTATCTGTAAAACCGCATTTTTCCATCTTAAAAATATATCTAAATTACGCCATATGCATTCATTGACAAATGCGGAACAATTAGTTAATGCGTTCATGACCTCAAGGCTAGATTATTGTAATGCTCTACTGGGTGGTTGCCCTGCACGCTTAATAAACAAACTATAGCTGGTCCAAAACGCAGCAGCTCGAGTTCTTACCAGAACCAAGAAGTATGACCATATTAGCCCTGTTCTGTCAACACTGCATTGGCTCCCTATTAAACATCGTATAAATTTTAAAATATTGCTGATTACTTACAAAGCACTAAATGGTTTAGCTCTGCAGTACTTGAGCGAGCTCTTAACGCATTATAGTCCTTCACGTCTATTGCGATCTAAAAATTCCGGCCAGTTGATAAAACCTAGAATATCAAAATCAACTGCTGGCGGTATATCCTTCTCCTATTTAGCACCAAAACTTTGGAACAGTCTTCCTACCATTGTCCAGGAAGCAGACACACTCTGTCAGTTCAAAGCTAGACTAAAAACACATCTCTTTGACCTAGCATACACATAACACATTATAGACTTCTATAATTCAATGTTAGGCTGCATAGATCAGGCCAGCCGGAACCGGGAACACTTCCCATAAATCCTGATGTACTCGTTACATCATAAGAAGAATGGCATCTACGCTAATTTTAATGTTTTTGTTTATCCAGAGGTTTTCCCGCAGCCTGCCGGATCCAGGCTGTATCCAGATCTGATGAAGGACCTGCGCCTGGACCTGATGTCATAGCGGGGTGCTAAAGTGCCAACTAGTTTCTCCTTATGGAGGATCCCTTTACCACTCTACAGATAAAGCGTTGTCGGGAAAATTCGGTTTGCTTATCTACCCCGAAGTGATACAATTCTGTATCAAAATGTAAAGGCCAGACAAGTAGTTTTTTAAGGCTTGGTTTGTAGGGAATTAAAAATTTCCGCACATATATTCAAACGCACATACCAATAGACTGAACTCGTAATACGCATGTGCACGTCATATGCGTTCTCACAGGTTTCGCGTTTAAAGTCTGTGTAGAGTTTCCTGTTAAAACGGTGTTGTGTTAGCGGCCCCTAAGTTAATAACTAATGATCGTTGCGACCGAAGTGAATCAATCAAATTAACTTTAACTGGATAATAACTTTATTCAAGAACTAAAGCCAAAACAATCTCTGTTACTTTAAACTATCCTTGTATCTCTGTAAAGCCGCTTTGGAACAATCTACATGTCATGATTCTGCCATCTAGTCCTTGTCATTCTTTAATTCTTGAGGCAGGATCATGACAGACCCATGTTTTGTGTACAAGCACATGGCCATTTGTTTGGGCCATGTGCTTGTGTTGTCTCGTTCTCTTGCCCCGCCCCCTTGTTATCCTCGTTTTGTCATTGCTTTACCTGTGTCACCTGTTATCATTAGTCTCCCTATTTAATCCCCTTGTGTTTGCTGTCTTGTGCTGGTTCATTGTTACTTGTTACATGCTATCATTCATTGTGAGACTTTGTTCATCTCTGTGAGCACCCTGTCAAGAGTGTCGTCAAGAGAAAGTTCTGTTTCTGTATTTTGTTTGTAGTCAAGTTATGTCAAGTCATAGTCTAGTTTAGTCATTCGTTGTCCTGTCTTGTTTTGCCCCCTCGTGGGATTTGTTTTCCCTATTATTTACATATAATAAACCGTGTGCTGTGACTACTGTCTGTGATTGGGTTCATTCCCTTCATCACCCTTCCTACACCATAACACTACATTGTTAAAAGCGCTATATGAATGAAGATGACTTAACTTGACTATTACATTCCAACAACTCCACAGTGGTAAATCAAACCATCTGTACCAGCTGGGCCAAATCGGCACGGAATGGAACGGTTAAGCAATGAGAAAGTTTTGGCCCGATGGTGGAAAAGCGGCATTGGTGATTGGTCATAGGTTTTACTATCCTTGTGGGGACACACTAGCAACAATTATGAGCTTTAATAAATATACTATGTCAGAACAAAATAATATAATAAGCATAATGGGTCATAAACATAATTTTTAAGTTTAATATCTATTTTTTTTTTAATCTGAAACAACAGGTCATGTATTACGTTAATTTTCTACAATAATACCACATTAAAAAGGTGGTTACACTTTATTTTAAGGTGTCTGTGTTGCAGTGTAATTATACATTTAAGTACTGAGTAATATGAATTAACTACATGTACTTACTAGAGTTAGGATTAGGATTTGGTTTAGGGTTAGTTGCACAATAATTTAATGTTTTTACTATAGTAACTACATGTAACACGTGTAACAAAGACAATGTAAAAAATTGAGTTACACTTTTTTTTAAGCTGTCATTGTTACAGTGTAATTAAGTATTGTGTAATATTAAGAAACTACATGTACTTACTATAGGGTTAGGGTAGGATTAGGATTTGGTTGAGGGTTAGTTGCATGCAATTATGCATAATGTACTGTTATTACTATGGTAAGTACATGTAACATATGTAACAAGGACACTGTGAAATAAAGTGTTACCAAAAAGTGTTACCAAAAGGTTTTTGTTCTAATTAAAATCCATGATTCATCCGTGAATATTTAACTGCTTTAATACTGTGCATGTTGATATCAGTGTTGTTATTGTTAACTAAAGCTAAAAGTTAAATTATTCAAATCGTTTTTGTTAATTGAAATAAAACTTAAATAAAATGAGATATAAATATTACATAAAAACTTAAACTTAAAAAAAATCAATGAAATGTTGTAATATTGTAATAATACTAAAACTGAAATAAAAATTAAAGCTAAATAATTATTCTTTTATCAGCTAAAAAACAAACAAAAATGACAAAGCACATAACACAATTACTAGAACAATTTAAAATCTTAATTAATACATACATAATACTAAGATAACACAACTTGATATTAAATTTTTAATTAAGACAAAGCATGGCTTTTCTCATGCACGGATCTGTGGTAGTGTTTTAATGAACATTCATTGCTAAATGTCCTGACTCGTGTACAAAGAGTTCAGATAAGGCAAAAGTACTTTGAAATCCCCTGAGAGTCCCAAGTAAGTACGTGTGTGTGGCCGCATGTCAAGTCAGATGAGTGTCAGGCTGTACTTGAACATTTGGTCATTTAAATTAGGCTAATTATATATGATATAAGTGCAAGTGCATCTGTATAAGGACTATATGTTCTTTTACAGTATGTGTGTGCGTTTGTGTGAATGTGTGACTGCATGTAATTATGTATGATGAGACTCATCTGCCGCCTAAAATAATCTGCACATCAATAATTTCTCTATGTGTCCCAAGACACAGTCATTCACGATCACATTCACACATATTCAGTTACACCATACTATCTCTCTACAAAGTATAGAGTCTGTTATCTCAGGCATATTAAATCCTGACTCGCCAATAACCCTGCAGAACATGGCACGGGGTCACAGTAAACATTACAATAACGTCATCTAAAAAAAATCCACAGTGAAATATTGTGAGATTATAAATTAACAGATCTTGACCCACATATAATATAGCCAGTGCAAAATAAATGATCTCCCCCACAGTACACACATACAGGAGACACTCTCGTATTCTATTGTTATCATTCACATGTGAGAGAAAGAGACGTAAAGTCAGTGGATGAAAATGAAAGAGAATTATTTCTGCACAAGACATTCTCTCATATAGCTGTTGTAATATTTCAGACATCCTCGAGCAGCAACATGTCAATCCCCTTTACACGGATTGAAAGGAAGACTGAAGGGGAAAAAAACAGAGGGAGGTGGGGAGAGAAGGAGGGAGAGTGTAGTATAAGGTGTTTTGGGAATTTAGACGAGAGAACTAACAGCACTCTGCTCCATCTGTTATTCATGTTACTGTCTAATGTTGTCTGTCTACGACTGCTATTACACATGCCCTGAACTAACGCTGCATCTTGTCAGCAGTCGCCTTATATAATGGCATACGTCCACAGCGGAGAAGTTAAGAAGAACTGTCTGGACGAAGAGACTGGGACGTGCCATCTGCAGGATGGCACTTTTTGTTGGATCTAATATGGCACCTGCAGCACTGCGCAGAGCGACTTACAAGACACTTACAAGAGTTTCAATACGGAAAGATTGATTACATTGGTCAGAAGACAGAAAGATGTTGAATTTGATGTCCCTTCCTCAGGCGTTATATTAGAAACACTCACGTGGCTTGAGTGAGATTTTAAACGGTTAAGAAGTGTATTCCGCCCTTTAGCTTCTCGACTGAATTTATTCATTAAAATAAAATTGTTTAATGTCATATTTTTAGCTAAATCTGCTGAAATAATTTTTTTATTAATTGTAATAACATATATTTTTTAATGTAACTGTCACAACCACCAGCTGGAGCACCCATGATCTCCACCAGAGGACATTCCTTCCATCTGCTTTATCTCACCATGAACTACATTTCCCATAATCCATTGCCTGGACTAATTATGCTCTGATTACTTCCACCTGTGTGTTATCTCATTTACACTTGCCTATTTAAGCCCTGTGTATTCATTCTTACTTTTCAAAGTCTTGTATGTTGTTACATTGCATTTCTGACCATTATCCTGGTTTACCGTGTGTTTTTTGATTCTCTGCCCGTTTTCTGGATTACCCATTTTCCTGTATTTCCTGTACTCTCTCATATGCTCTTTAACATCATCTACTCATCAATAATCACTCTAAGGGGGACAAAAACACAAACATTCACTCAACATTCATGCAGAATGTAAGTGTAGTGTCTGTTATCTCAGGCATATGAAATCAGACTGAGCAACAGCCCTGCAGAGCATGGCACGGGGTCACAGTAAACATTACAATAACAACATCAGCAAAAATAAAAACCCCACAGTGAAATATTAAGAGATTTTAAATCAACAGATCTTGACCCACATGTAATATGGTCTTTGCAAAATAAATGTTCTCCCCCACAGCACACACATACATAAGATTCTCTCATCCTCACTTTTTATCACTCTCATATTCACAGGAGTGAGAGAAAGAGACAAAGTTGAAAAGGAAAATGAAAGAGAATTATTTCTGCACAAGACAGTCTCTCATATAGCTGTTGTAAGACCTAAGACATCCTCGAGCAGATCTCAAATCTCCTTAGACAGAAGCCCTGTTGCCCATTCTGGAGTATTTTTTGTATATAAATATATACTTCAGGTTTTAACTGTAAAACCGGCAACCTCTAAAATAAATAGAAAAATGAAACTGCTCATATAATATTGTGCCATCAGGGTGACAATCAACATTATCCGAAGGCAACATACTTCTGTATTTGTGGAAATTAATTATAAAAGAATTCAAGGACTTCCTATTAGTTGTACAGTACATGGAGCAGTCTGTACATTATCACAAGCTTTCTAATGGACCAGAGGACATTTCGAAATTAATTATTGCTATGATTTGCACAGAATTTTGCTTGCTTTTAAGTTTGACAGCTCACCTGTTATCTCTTTTAGGTTAGCAATTTTGGAAAATCTAGCAATAAAGTAAATTCATAATGCAAGATAAAAAATACAAGCACCATGGCTCTGAAATCTATTCCTCATTTTTGCATTTTCTCTATTAACCTTAGACAAACTAAAAAGTACAGTGTAAACTAATGAAGCTCTATGTAGCAAATTATGTCAAAATAAATATTAATAATCAATCATTACTTAATAATTAATTATGAATATTTCGAACAGTTAATAGAATTAATTTAATGTAGTAAAATAAAAATTACAATCAATCAACCTGTTCGTGAACACTCAATGTTAATTGTTTATTAATTCTAAGAAATGTTCATTTCCGGGGGAGGGAAATGTCTTTCTTACTGTACAGTACTACTAAGAGCCTGTAGTCACAATCTAAATCGTAAAATAAACTTTATTGCAAGCAGAGAATCAGAACCAAATACGTATTGTGCACAAGTTTTATTAACTAAATCACAAACATAACTAATCTAAACACACATACATGCATAGGTAAAATGGTAAGTGACAGAATGAAACCAGAAGCAGGAAATGGAACTATGGAAAATATCCATTTAACAATGAAAAGAACCATCAGGTTATTATTTTCAGAGCACCTCATTAAATGTATACTTGCATGGCCTTTGCGGTGAAAGCATTTTGTGAAGTTTCTGAGGAAGGATTTTGATGGTCCCCTGAGTCTCAATTGATTTCTTCTGCGTTGAAAAAAAGTTTGACTCCGTTCTGGTTGGAAGTTCTCTCTCTCTTCATGAGTACATGGCTGGAGCGCAGATGGTGGCTTGCCGGCCCTGGGCCGGAGAGGCCACGCAGAGAAACCAGGAGAAGGGAGGAAGTCAGAAGAGTTGATGGTTGGAGTTGCGATGGACTTCTTATGCATTGAATGAAGAAATTGTGCCAAACTCCTGATGTTGTCCTTGATTCTGTTGTGGTTGAGAGAGTCCTCTCTCTCCTGAATGAGCACATGGCTGGTTGTGAGTCAAGGCCTGCTGCGGCCCCGCAGGACAGCAACCTGAACGTACAAGAGAAGGCCAAGAGAGCGGAGGGCTTGTGTAGAGGCCATTTAAACACTGAGAAAGGTTCCACCTTTCAGGGTTGGCTCAACCAATAAGAAAGGGGGAATTTCTAAGCGGGAAATTCTCTGTTGGGAGGATTTATGACTCTGTCTCAAGTGTGGGCCTTGCCATTTGTGTCCATTTATACTCAGATAGATATCACAAACACACACTGCATTCTATGAGAAGGCGATGTACAGTAAAGTGTGAGTCATTAAATGAGGATTAATTAGATAGGAGACACGATATAGGTGGGGTTACATTAACTAGTAGTTCCCTTTCGAGGGAACACGAACTGTGTCGATACGACACTTTGGGGAACGCCTTTAGCGTAACACATCTAAAGTATGAATGAAACTAATCCAATTCTGATTGGTGCTGCATCATGGCGTAACATGTGATGGCATACACGGAAGCTACAAAGGGACACCCTTTGGAGCCCTGGGGAGCCCTCAGGAAATCGATGTCTGTATTCCACAGTCAAATGCGCTTTGGGACACATCGGTTTCCAGCAAACGCACGCTGCTCTGTCTGCCCCACAGGCTTGCGGCCAGGCAGCGCTCGCGTCCGCACATCGAGAATCATTTAGACCAAACCCTGCCGGAGAGCCGCTTCAGGGGATCGAGAACGAATCTCAAATAATACGCGAAATCAGTCTCGAGAGGCTGGTTCCCTTAGTCGAATATTTCAAAGCATGACAAGACCTGCCAAATATTCCTCCATGCGTCCTGCACACAATAGAGAAGGGAAATTTCCGCCAACCGAAATTCAGCAGGGTGGTGTGGACTGCAGTCGACCCAGTGCAGGGTCAGGTATTGGAACAGGAAGTAAACTCCCTGCTGGTAAAGGAGGCCATAGAGCATGTTCCTCCTCCAGACAGCGAGTCCGGGTTCTACAGCCGCTACTTCATAGTTCCCAAGAAGGATGGGGGGTTGTGCCAATTTTAGATCTAAGGCACTTGAATTGGTCTCTGAGGAGATTCAGACTGAAGATGCTCACTATTCCCATCATCGTGAGTCAGATCAAATCTGAAGATTGGTTTGTCACGATAGATCTAAGGGATGTATACTTCCACATATCCATCCTTCCATCTCACAGGAAGTTCCTGAGGTTCGCTTTCGGGGGCGAAGCATTCCAATATCGGGTTCTTCTGTTCGGCCTAGCTCTCTCCCCACGCACGTTTACCAAATGCATGGATGCAGCTCTAGCTCCGCTGAGGCTTCAGGGTATCAGGGTGCTAAATTATATTGACGACTGGCTTATTATGGCCCAGTTACAAGAGCTGGCAGTTCGCCATCGAGATGTTGTCCTTGCCCACATCCAAAGCCTGGGGTTGAGACTCAACACGGAAAAAAGCGTGTTGGCACCAGCCCAGAGAACCACATTCCTGGGAGTGGTGTGGAACTCGGTCACGATGCAGGCACAATTGTCTCCTGCACGGATCGAGTCCATCCTGGCCACGATGACCAGGATAAAGCTAGGCCAAGCCATCACTTAAATTAAGCTAAAATTAAGGAAAACATTTTCAGAGAGTGTTAGGGCTCATGGCAGCAGCGTCCAACGTCATTCCATTCGGCCTGCTGCACATGAGGGCCCAGCAGTGGTGGTTGAAAACCAAGGGGTTTTCCCAGAGGGGGAACCCATTCCGCATGATCAGGGTTACGCGCAGATGCCTTCGTTCCCTATCTATGTGGAAAAAAGCTTGGTTTCTGTCCCAAGGCCCCATGCTGGGAGCGTCATGTTGCCGGAAAGCCGTTTCGACAGACGCCTCCCTCACATGCTGGGGTGATGGCAGTCATGGATGGCAGGGCTCTGAGGAGCTTCCTCCCTTACCTCAGGGGCCACCACGCAGAAATTGTGTCGGTGGTCTCCTACTTGATTTATCAGGGGGTTCTGAGATCGCGCCCTCTATCCAGATTGGATATCAGATCCTCCTGTGGCCCCAGGAGAAACTGTTACCTCTCAGAGCAATGCACGTCCCAGGGGACCAGAATCAGAGAGCAGACATCCTGTCGAGGCAGGGGCTGAGTCCCAGGGAATGGAGACTTCACACCGAGGTGGTGAAGACGATATGTGAGAGGTTCGGCCCAGTGGAAGTGGATTTGTTCGCGTCTCGAGGGACGTCCCGCTGTCAACTGTGGTTTCTTCTCACCCATCCAGCCCCATTGGGGTTGGATGCCATGGTACAGACATGGCCGAGGCTACGCCTGTATGCCTTTCCCCCGATCGCTCTGCTCCCGGAGTTCTGGAGAGGGTCCGTCGAGACGGGATCAGCCTACTTCTAGTAGTCCCTGTACTGGCGGGCCCGGGTATGGTTTTCAAACACCATAGCACCCCTGGCAGGCCAGCTTTGACAGATCTGAGGAGGGATCTGCTTCCACAGGCCGAGGGCTCAATATTCACCCTCGACCAGACCCGTGGAAACTTTGGGCCTGGCCCCTGAGGGGGCTCAGTACCTAGAGGCTGGCCTGTCGGCTGGAGTGGTTGAGACCATACTTAGTTCCAGAGCTCCATCCACGAGGAGATTGTACGGCCTAAAATGGAATGTGTTTCCACTTGGTGTAGAGAGCGTGAGGTTGGCCCAGTTAACTGCCTGGTAGCTTCAGTGCTGGAGTTCCTCCAAGATCGCTTCTCAGCTAGTCTTACCCCGTCCACACTCAAAGTGTACGTGGCTGCCATTGCGGCTTTCCACTCTCCTCTAGGTGATGGGCCTCTGGGGAGACATCAGCTGGTCGTACGTTTCCTTCGTGGGGCTTGGAGGATGAGACCTGCGGCTCGTACCAGGGTTCCCACATGGGACCTGGCAGTGGTTCTCGAAGGGCTGTTCGAGGCCCCCTTCAAACTTCTGGAGTCGGCTGAGGCCAAGAACCTTTCCCTCAAGTTAGCTTTTTTTTACTAGCCATTACTTCTCTGATGAGAGTAGGAGACCTTCAGGCGCTGAAGAGCAGCCATTACATCAGTCGTTACATCTATGAGAAAGATTTCTGTTTAGTGCATGACAAAATAATCCAGTCTTCCATGCAACTTGGAAGTCTTTGCTACATCTACTCTAAAAACATTCCCCCCCCCCTGTCTCAACCTCAAGTCTTAAAACTGGATTAAACCGATTTCAAGACTGGATTAAACTGATTAAAGACTGACGCAACAGATGGGTCTGTCTTTTTAACACCCTGTTGTTTTAATAATCATTAAGTTTTTTCTTTTATCAGCCTCTCAGGCCCTGTGAACTTAAAATGACTCTCTGCTATTCATTTCATGATATCTAGAGAGTGGAAAAGAGGGACTAAAAGACTGACATTTGCGCTGTCCTATCTCTCTCTCCATGTACTGGTTTAAACTGATCTGGACTCTAGGGCCTAAATCCATCGATTTTTTTTTTCTTTTTATCAGGACAGGTAGAAGGAGGACTTTTACCAGGACACATTACATGGCCGGGAGCTGTTCCAAAAGATCTTGTGCAGTGCTTTGCTTTGTGTCTTGTGCTAAAATAACATTTTCACTTTGTGATATAATATATTTGGGCAATTTTTTTAATGTTTTTGCATAGATTGATCATTCAGATTTAAAGGGATAGTTCAATCAAAAATAAAAATTCAATCATCATTTACTCACCCTCATGTCATTCGAAACCAATATGTGTTTCTTCTGTGAAAAAATGAAAGTCAATCAGGTCCAATGTTGTTTGGACCTTAAACAATCTTCAAAATATCCTCTTTTGTGTTCTGCAAAAGAAAGTAAGTCAGGTTTGGAACAACATGAGGGTGTGTAAATAATGACATAATTTACATTTTTGGGTGAAATATCTCTTTAAAGTTTCATAATATTCCAAGAGTTTTACATATTTGCCCTTTTTAAACAGTTCTACCAGAAAGACTCGGGAGATAAAATGATATAACAAGAGTAAATTTATTAATAGCTCAGCAAGCATAGTCTTTGGCGTAGGCCCCGTCCTTAGCAAGCAATGCGAGGGTAACGGAATCTGCAAATCCCGCCTGAAGATGAAGGCAGGGGCGCAGCCGACCCCCTGGAGGTAAAGGAAGGGACCATCCTGGTGGTGGTGGGGAGGATGGAGGGAAAGGACCATCTTGGAGGTGGTTGGGGAGGATGGAGGTAATTGGCGCCGTCAGTATCTGCGAACTCAGACGGATGTAAGTACCATTCTTTTATACTGAGAGTGTTAACACATGATTGGTTAGAAGTGAGTTAATTCATAACGCGCTGATTGAGTCTTCCTGGCAGAACTTAACGCTAAGCTTACATTGACTATCAGTGTTGGTCAATAGCGTCACTACAATTAGTTTAACTACATTTCTGAGTAGGGAGCTTTACTTTATTGATAAAGCAGTAGGGTACTGCTGACAAAGACTATATAACATTACATTTTCCCTTCAGCAATGAAGTTGCTTGTCTGTAGGGCAGGATTTATGCATAGGCATTCTAGGCATGTGCCTGTATGTGAGTTCTCAGAGTTCTCCTCTGGCCAATGAACGAACTGTGTATGATTATGATTCAAGCAGCATTATAGGTCAGAAGTCAGATTGGTTTGGAACAATCAGAATATTATCCAGTTCCATCTGGTTTAAGATCAGAGTCATGACACCGGGATGGAGACGGGTTTGTTGAGGATCAGTGGTGATGGTTGTCGTGTCGATGAGGCCTTTGATGAGAGTCTAGTTGACACAAAATTTCTGCTGACACTTCAGGGATGCGTTCCCAGGTGAAAAAGATATAGTATTAAATATATTACAAATATACTTGAAATTCAAGTAGTGTGTTTACAATACATTTGTATTCCCAACATGCTTATTTGAAGTGTATTAAAATATATTGATTTGCATTTTAATATATTTAAAGCTACACTGTGTAATTTTTTACGTTGATTCTTAGCAAAAAACACTTTGTTCTTTCAAAATGATATGTGCTCATTAATGTGTAATTACTTCTACCAACTAATCAAGTATTCTCGTAAGCGTAGAATCTGCCATTTAGAATACATACGAGCAAGCCGCTCGAATGGTGGCAGCCATGTTGCGCCTCCATCTTGAAAATACATGTGCCAAAGAGGGACATAACTGGAAATTCAAGCTTCGCCTTTCGCGTTTTTACACTCAGTGGCACTCCTGCTTTCGGTCGAAGTCCACAGTAGGTGATTGTCGAGTTCACGCGCGTGATCATAGGTACTAAACCTATGCGCGCGAACTCGACAATCGATTACTGTGGACTTCGACCGAAAACAGGATGTAAATACAGGTATGTGCGCTGGCTGAATAAACATCATTTTTTATATATTTCTTTCACATCTACTGCAGTCAGATTCACCCGCGTTCACTCCGAAGGAATCACTCACATGACCTGTGCACTTGTAATGACACATCAAGGATGTTAAGAGGCTAAAAGCAGGTTTAAAACTTGCCCCATTGAAGCAAATTTTAAAACGAGGATAACACGGTGTAGGCAACACCGATTTTTGTCGTTGTTCTCTGTGTTCAATGTTAAAATTGACCGGAGTTCTCCTTTAAAGGGATGGTTCAGAGTAAAATCAACCTAGGGCCCTTTGGACCATGACTTCGAGCCAAACACCCCGACAGAAGCCTTTTTTCCCTTGGTTGAACATTATTAAAGTCAGGGCTTATTTAGAGAAATCAGCCGGATGGCTTAGTGCAGGCGCTAATGGATCCTAGGCTGTATCTCGTAAATTACCCCACTAATAATGCCCAGAATGGTACCAAACTTATAAAGTAGTACAAATAGGTTCTGTACTCATAAAACGAGGCATTGGAAAGTATGTGAGTACATCAGAAATGTATTTAAATAACACTTGCCTGATGGCTCATGCTACTGCTAACCCGGACGTCGACGTCACTTCAGTGGTTTGGGAAAAGCACGTAAATGTCCTGTCAGAAAGCGAAGCATAAGGATGTAGTGTAACGACGAATTATAATTTTTTCCGAAGTGTTAACAACTTAGTGTTAACTAATAATTGTTGCAAACTGGTACTACCAACAAAATATTAGTGCATTCCTGGAACTGGGCGTCGTTACACTATATTCTTATGCATCGCTTTCTGCCAGGACTTTTACGTGCTTTTCCCAAACCACTGAAGTGGTTTGAAAACCATGCTAATGCAATTCCACTGATGCCAACATAATTTTCGAGTCTATTTGAAAGAATGTTGAATACTTGAATTGTTGAAATGTTGAATTCAGTGGTATCAAATGCAGCACTAAGATCAAGTAACACTAATAGAGAGATACAACCACGATTGGATGTAAAGAGAAAATAATTTTGTAACTCTGAGAGCTGTCTCAGTACTATGGTACGGTCTAAATCCTAACTGAAAATCCTCGCAGATACCATTTCTTTCTAAAAAGGAAGATAGTGAGGATGCAGGGTAGATTTGAGATCGGCCTGTAATTGACTAATTCTGTAGGATCAAGTTGCGTTTTTTATTTTTTTATTTTTTTATAAGAGGTTATTAAGAAGACCAATTAAGATTCAAGATTCAACACCTGTATGTGCTGCTCATGAAGAACGACAGGGCAAGTAAAATATTTTCCAATTAATCAAAACCACAAAAGCACTTAAAGTAACAAAAATAACTATTTCATCACCATGTGCCATCAAAAAACCATGGCACATGAATATGAATATGATTTTGCATCTGGTACTGTATAAGCATCTGATGGATATGGTACTGACACAATAAGCTGCTTTTTGAAAGCCAATTTTGAGAAACTTCTGCTGAGTCATATGAATAGTTTTTTAGATGTAGTTTGTATTTGACAGTATGTGCCTGGCATCTGGTTAATTTTTTACCTCTCACTTTCTCTCCTCATTAACACAACTACCAACATCGTTTTTTTTTTTAGATAATAAAAAAAAATATATATATACTACACCAAATTACAGCAATCTATTTTTAATATTTCATATAAAAAAAAATATGAAGCTACTTTTGCCATGTAGTGTAAAAGGTTACTTTCTCTAAACAATAGCTTCCAGCTTAGCTTAGCTAATTTTTCTGTAGTTTAGTTGGTAGCTTAGTAAGCAACATTTTTAGTAGCTTTCCCAACATTGTTGAATATATAACCTGGGGGTACACTGCATCTTATAAACCCTTTTTTTTGTCCATTGTCATTATTTGAATGTATGGTTATTATGCAAATATATAGAGTTATGGTTCTTACAAATATTGTTCTGGTCTTTCAATAACAGAGAGGTAGACATCACTCTCTATTTCTCTCTCTCTCTCTCTCTTTTAATCCATTGCACATCTCATAGGCTCTTCTTTTGATTTATGTCTATTAAGGGACTCATATAGAAAACAACTTATTTATTGATTTGTTTTCCCAAAGAGCCAAAGTCAATCTGATAGTATTGATTCATGCTGTGCCTTGGAAAAACATTAGACGGCACAAACTAATTCACTTTATTCTATGTATCTGAAGAATAGTATTCTTTTCTGCCCCAAATGACACACTTATGAACCTCTGTCTGTCTGGAGCAAGCGCATGCGGAAGACTCAAAGAGAGTGAATGAAACTAAGTGGGTCAGAGAGTTTGTTCATTAACAGATGGTGTTTGCTTTCCAGTGGCAATAAACAAATGCACTCAGCAGAACCATAAAGACCTGTGAATATTTGTGTGTGTGCAAGTGTTTGTATTGGTAATATGCATGGATGCCCGAATATAAATGAATAGGCTGCTCTCTGATTAAGATTTTTGTGTGGCGAAGCTGCTGCTGTAATTGCAGAGCAAAGAAAAGAAGTGAGAGAGAGAAAGAGAGTAAACATTAAAACACAGAGAAAATGATTCTAAAACCCCATTAAAGACAAACCACATTGTGTGTGTAGTGGTCTTCATTATTCATTAACAGTTAATTTGCCAGCGTAATTGTAAATGATGGTCTCAGACTGATTGTGTTTATTGCCCTCAAGATGTGTCAATGCATGTTTTCATATTTAGTGAATTTAACATAAGATTTATTGTAAGAGGTACCAATGAGTTACTCTTATTCCTAATCACGTTGACTTGTTACACAATAAAATAAGACATTTTATTTATCATTTCACTAATTGCCATGACAATGGGTCAATACGTTTGGTGCAATTAAAAGTAGGCTAAGTGTAAACGGAGCATCTTTAGCTTTTCAAATGACCTGACCTCTAACAATTAGGGAAACATCAGAATGAAATGGATCAGATTGTCTGAGTAATTTGTTCATTTCAAAATGTCTTCATCATTTACACTTCAAATGGAACACTTGATCGTAAATCTGTTGAGCACTTGATGCATTTCCAGTGGTTTTAGAAGAGCACAACTACATATAAAACCTTTAACCTCACTAATTGACTGGCTCTCATTGAACACTTCTCAATAGTTTCTCTACATGCAAGTCAATCACTTTAAAGGGTTAGTTCACCCCAAAATTTTATTTATCCAAATATAGCCATCCTAGGTTTATATGACTTTCTACTTTCAGCCGAACACAAGTTATATTAAAAATGTCAGGACACTCCAAGCTTTTCCAAGGTCTTTCAAGGTTTATAATGGGAGTGAATAGTAACTGAGATTTTGAAGCCCAAAAAGTGCATCCATCCATCATAAAATGGCTCCAGGGGGTTAATAAAGGCCTTCTGAAGCAAAGCGATGCGTTTTTGTATGAAAAATATCCATATTTATATCTTTATAAACTAGAATCACTGGCTTCTGTACGCAAGTCTAGTTTCTGCAAAAGAGTGACCTCTGACCCGACATATGACTTATTGACAAAATTGGAAGTGCAGAAGATAGAGCAAAACAAAACACTGGTCACGAATTAGAAGTCTAAAATAAGATTTTTTAAAGAGAAATGTCAGAGGATCTCAACTCAAATTTGTTGCCCACCCTTTGAGCCCTATTTGCTTCAACCGCGAGAGGCGTCTACTCTCACATAAGCTCACGCTACTCCTACATCCTACGCCAGGACTCAACTCTCTCATGAACGCACGGACGGACGTTACCGGAAGCTAGTGATTACAGTTTATAAAGTTATAAGAAAGACTTTATTAACCCCCCCCGGAGCCGTATGGATTACTTTTATGATGGATAAATGCAGTGGCGCGGGAAGGGGGGTGCTGTGGGGGCTGCAGCCTCCCTCATCATAGCATATATAGCCACAAAGAACCAGCAAAACTAATGATTATGAATGTGTCAAAAATAGCAAGGAGACATTTAATTGTTTATTAATAAACTGGTGTTTTCTGTGTCGCTGCAAAGATGAAGTTGACGATGCAGACTCGCCATGAACGCCAGAGAGAAATGCACATTTCACATTTCATCATTCACATTACATAATCGGAGAGTAGCATATTACTTTTCGTTTTGAATAGTTTCACATTTCAAGCTTTCTATAATAGCCTATATTTCTCAAATCTGTGAGGCACAAGCTGAGTTTCGGCGACCTCCAGTTCACGTGCAATGCAAGTGATCGTGCCAGCGCCTTATTACATTGTCTGCTATATATTTGCTTCTTATTTATTAAATACAGGCAACTGGTTGATAAAACATTTATCAAAATTATGATACAATTTACACAAAACAAAAATCTTTTAAAAAGAGACTTTCTACAAAACTAAAGTCAATGAAGTGGTCAAAATCATGTCTTACCCACTCCATGTCTCCAGACATATTGCACATCTCATGATGTATCATGTCTTTCTGTTGCTGCATGCTCACTTTCATAATCAACATTGATTAAATAAAAAAATAACATTAGCCTATAATATTTAAATATAAATATGAAACTAAATATGTTTTCTTTAATGGCTACAACACGTATACAGTACAGAGAAATTTGATGTCTTATGTCTTGTCCTCAGCCACAACATAATAAAGTCACATATTTTCCGACCCAGCACTCAGCCCCTGGCATGAAACAGCTTCCAGCCGTTTTCTAATGCTACGTTCACACTGAACGCGAATAGAGCGTCTGGCGCGAGTGATTTCAATGTTAAGTCAATACACAAAGATTGTAATTTAGACAAAAGATTAGTTGTCATAAAATCGTTATTGGTGTCAGTAAAACCTATATAATTGAACAGCTCGATTGTGGTCTCAGCCTTGATAACTTGCGCAAGTAGCCGTGATACACAACTATGCTGCACGATTAAGTCGTTTTTCAAAAAGAAAAGCTGCAATTTCAACATGTTCAAGCATCCATAATTATAGCCACGTTGATAACGTTTGTAAGAAACCAAACCGCATGTAAATCCGTCAAGATTTCAGCGAGATCACTCACCTTACATCAGGTACCACAGACCCTGCCAGAAAGCTCCAGTAGCACCTCACTGCAGTACACGAGATCCAGGGGGCGGATCTAAGGGGTGGAGATTGGTAGGTTTAGGGGTGGGTTTAGGGATCAGGGGGTGGAGATGGGTAGGTTTAGGGGTGGATTTAGTGATAAGAGGGTGGTGATGGGTAGGTTTAGGTATATGTAAGGTGGGAGGAGTTGGATCTGGATCCAACTCTCCCCCTGGATTTTGTGTTCTGCAGTGAGGACCATCTCGAAAGCTTGGCTGTGACAAGATGGCCGCCGGTGATGACGTTAGAGACTCCGCCGTAAGACATCTAGCCTTTATTATGTATATCTATGGTTCTAATCACACCGGTGTGATCGTACTCTCCAGGGACCATCCTAGACTGATCACACCGGTGTGATCGTACGTGCGAAAGGGTTTTAATATACTGTAACTCAGATTGTTTTTGGCTCAAAGAAGAAAGTCATATATACCTGGCTTGAGGGTGAGTAAATTATCGGATAATTTTCATTTTTGGGTGAACTACTAACACTTTAAAGGGATAGTTTGGCAAAAATGGAAATTGTGTCTTCATTTACTCACCCTTGTGTCATTCCAAATCAGTGAATTTGACAGTTCTTCTGTGGAACAAAAAAAAAAGCAAGATGTTAGGGAGCATGTTCAAGCTGACTCATCTTCTACAGCTTTGTGAATGCATTTTTGATTAATTATTTAAATAATTCACAGAAAAATCTCTCAGCATATTGAACCTTGATACATCACAACTGGTTACAAGACATGTGAGCATTATTGACATCAAAATGACATGTAAACATCAGGGTGGAAGATTTCCAGCAAATAATGCAGTAAATTTATGTCTGTTCATCAAATATCATATGGCTTCTGAAGAATTGTAATATAGCACACAAGCTTGACAGCAGCCATCTCCATTCATTTGTATGAAAAAATATATAATTGCATGAACCTGTGTCAAAACTCCTTTTGTGTACCACAGAAGAAAAAAGTCATACAGCTGGAGTGACATGAGAGTGAGTAAATAATGACAGGTGGGTGAACTAACACTTTAAGCTTCAGACTTTCACTTGAGAAAAAATGCTCTTAAGCTCAGTAATGTTGCCTCTGACACGCTATTTTCCGTTCTGCAAAAACAAAGGCTTTTGTTGATCACGGAAGACCTTTTCTGACCTTGTTGGAGACTCTTGCCCATGTGTTTACCAACAAAATCCAGGCTCTGCATTTTAAAAATGTATCACGTCAAGAGTTTGAGACTCTTTGAATTGTCTTTGAAAACCGGAGATTTGTTCTGACTGTGAACATTACACAGATAAAGAGGAGAGCCATAATAAAGAGAAAAAAACACTGCACAGATAATGAGCCGTAATGAACAAAACGTACATTGTCTTCGTAAAAACAATTAATCTAATGGATGATTCAGTTTAAGGACAGTCAGGAATTTCATTGCTCTTCTCTCCCTTTCCTTTCCTTTTCATTTTTTTTAAATTGTAAATATTTCCAACCAGTGTGAGTGTTGCTGCTTCATTATGTCAGTTTCTGGTCTCTCTGTCTTTGTTGTCTGTGCAACTGAGAAGCCCATCCACTAGGACCAATAAAAGTGCTTGTGTGTGTGTGTGTGTGTGTGTGTGTGTGTGTGTTTTCCGCTACACACAATGGCAACTGCAGTGATAAAAGCTCTGCAGCACTCTCTTCCCAGGTGAAAAGGAAATATATTTAAATTGTGCTTTTTTAGACATACTTAATATATTTAAATTGTACTATACTAAGTGCATATTAAATGTGCTATTTTGAATCAATTTCAAGTAGGCCTATATTAAGTGTATTTCAAGATATGCTTAAGATAATTTTTAAGCTATTTGCACTATATTTTAATATTTAATTGTGCTTAAATGGAACCACTTCAAGTACATTTAGTGCATTTAAGTGTATTTCTGCAGTTCATTTAAAATATACTTTCATATTTCTTAAACTACAGATATAATACATTTAAAGCTTCATTTTAATGTACTTCAAGAACATTTAAATAGCATTTCAGCTCATTAAAAATGTATTAGCATTACACTAATAGTTTATAATAAAGCTGTTTTATTCAGTATTCAAAATGGTATATTAAAGGTGCAAAAATAATTAAATATAAATGTTAAGACATACAAAGGCTTTGAAATCAGGAAAACTTTAATATACTAACTTTTTGTGTACATTGCAAAATAAATACATGAGAGTACATTACAAAAAGTACAGCAGCATATATAAGCTCTTGAACAAAATACATTAAAAGATCAGTAAAATGCTATATGGCAGAGCTATATTTAAAAAAAAATTTGTAGAACATTTCAGTTATACCTGTATTACTGAAAAGTACACTATGACTATTACATCACTAAATAAATAAGCATCACAATGCAATTTTCTGGGTTGGTCAAATTGAATGTAGCTGCACTGAAAAAGACGTGCTGTTACACTTTGTGTCAAAAATACGACTGGCACAAGTAACGTTAATGTAATACAAATCTTACCTATCACAATATAATGCAGTTCCAAATGTCACACGCCATGCAAACTTGAAGAAGCTGGGTAAAAATAAAAAACAACACTACGTTTTCTATGAAATCGTCCCGTCCCGTCGGTATGTCCCTACAAATATGTTGTGTTTAGCATATTTCTTAAAAGTGTAACTAAGCATATATTTATTACAAGTAATATATTTCTAAAAAGTATACTATAAGTATGCTTGTGTTTAGCATATTTCTTAAAAGTGTAACTAAGCATATATTTATTAACAATGTACTTCTAGTATACTTTTTTTCAGAAATATATTAAAATGCAATTCAATGTAATTTTAATGCACTTCAAATAAGCATGTTGGGAATACAAATGTATTATAAACATACTACTATGAATACATTTAATACTACGTCTTTTTCACCTGGGTTTCACATGTCTGCATAAGTGTGTGCGTGCGTGTGTGTGTGTGTGTGTGTCTCTGTGCAGGAGGATACCATTTCAGTGTCTGCCAGATCTCATACGGAGTGTCAGAGCTAACAAGCTCCTGCATGGACTGAGAACACTGCAAATGGGACACTGCCTGGAGGTTGCTATAGTCTTTGCATACACATGCGTTTGAATGTACATGAACATACGTCAATCTGAAGAATGTGACGTTAAGCGTTTATATTTTGCAGCAGTATATTGTAAACTGTAGAGAATACTGTGTCTGTTTGTGTTTGAGTATGACAGAAGTGTGATATACTGAGGATGTGAGAGGACTAAGAGCTATGAGTCGCATATGATTTTAAAAAATATATAGTAATACCATTGCTGCTGGCGAATGAGTGGAGTATTCAAGGCTGGAAATCTGGAATCATAATCCTGACAGAGGCTGCCCTAAAGTAAAAATGTCACAGAAGAAGAGGTTACTGATTTATTTCCCTTGAAAATCTGACAAAGCATTGACACAGCAATAAGTGATTAGTGAAATGCCAATTATCCAATACATGCAAAACATTCCCGTCAGTCACCTTCAGATTGCGAATACACCGGGCATTCCGCCAGGAAAAAGCTCGCTTTTAAAACACAAACAAATGATTTATGAAGACAACAAGTGGAAGGAATCACATTAAAAACGCTGATGCTGCAATTATTCATGCAAAATGACACACACCTTTAGCACATTTAAAATGTTCTGTTTTAGACAGAGGATTTTCTGTGCTAAGAGGTACAAAGCCAGATTGTGAAACTGGGTGGTAACCATTATTGAAAACTCAGGCAATAATCAGCGAATAATATATGCTATTTCCCAAAAGTTATATAACTTTCAATATATATAAAATTCACCTTGAATGTGCTAATAAGTTAAATCAGGTCGACTGAACAGGTAGGTAAGTTGATGAGTTAAGACAGTGAACTGCAATACAGTTCAATAAAACTTTCTAGCTTTTAGCAAGGGTCAGAGTTCAGCTGAGAGGGCTGGAAAATAAAGCTATGGAGTTTACGTAAATCCTCTGGGTTTTCTGTGATGGACAGAATAATGTCTTAATCATGGTAAAAAGAAAAAAGACCAGATATTTCTGACCTTCCTCATGTCAGGCTGAACATGCATGTTTGTACAGTATATATATAGAGATATATATAGAGATATATATATATGTGTGTGTGTTTGTCTGCATATTTTAACTCAACTGCATAAAGAGCTTTCCTTACTTCCTGCTTCAAACACACGCAACACAGGGGAAAGACATATTTTGCCCTCTCTCTCTCTCTGCCCCAAAACAAAAAATTTTTTTTTGAAGAATATTTTCCTTACAATGACAGTTTTTATAATGGCAACAAAAAACTATGTTGTCAATCGGTCTATGGTAAACATTAATTTGGGCACCAGTAAGCACCTTGATAAACTTAAAATTGGGACACTGATTACTTAATTTCCTGCAACACAATATCACACATTAAAACATCACTGGTGTTTATGAACAATATTGCTGTGCCACACACCAGGACATATGGTATCAAGTTTCATTTATCATGAATATACTTTACAACAAGTATTGTTATTTCTGTCTGAAGACTGAAGAAAACCTGACAACATTTCTAAGTGAACATATTAAGCAAACTAAATAAAATAGTACAATGTTTATTTTGGGTACATTGTGGACATTTTTGTTTGAAACACACCCCAAGTACTTTAAAACTGTGAGGAACCAAAATGTAAGGTGTTAAAAATGATTTGCTCCACTGAAGCTCTGAAATCTCATTTGTATCCGCATTTAACATGTTTTACATTTAAATTCACCTTATTTTTGACATCATTTACGCCAAATACCATTGCTTGTGTGTTGAAAAAGTAACTCTTGAGTCTCCACTTTGAATATTCAGAACAGTGAAATTAGATAACTGCAGTAGCCTTCTAATAATCTTAATTTTCATCATATGGCCTCATAAGTATAGCCTAATATGAACAACTTTTGTGGCATTTTCTGTTCATTTTTGGAGCCTGACCGACGTGGTTACAATAAACTGCCATTGTATGGAAAAGAGGTGCATACAGATTCTTCACAAGATATGTTCCACAGAAGGACATGAGGGTGAGTAAATAATAACAAAAGTTTCTTTAAGAACGATCAGTTTCACAGTAAATCAATTTTACTTCTACTTTAAAATGAAGACTTATCAGTGGTTTTCATTTAGCTGTTTCTGTATTTAAAATCTGCCTCTCAGTGATGTGACAGCAGACGAGGTTATCTGTTTTCCTGCTTACATATTAATATGAAAAGATGCCGTCTCGACTGCTCCAGATGTCTTTGCTCGCGGATACCCTCGGGGCCATCGTTATACCCCGCGCGCGCACCTGTCACACACTCTGCTCCCGAGCTCGGTCCAAGCCGGAGCGAGTGAGTGAGCGCGTGTCACTCAGCAGCTCCACCCCTCCGGTAACTACACCCAGCTCACATCCGACCGAACCCGCACATCAGAGACATTCACCGTTATACAGGTATCCCCTCAACGTCACTACCGTGGCGAAAAGTTATCTTAGGTGTTTTTGTTGGGATTTTGAAGGAACTTACGTGGACTTGGTAGGGTGTAAAAGGTGAAAATGAGAGTGAGGACGATTAAGAGGACGGAGTGTAGCTGGACGTACTGGACGCTGTTTTTTCTCTGCGCTCTCGTGCCGCTCCCAGCGCGCGCAGATATCACTTGCACCTCGTGCTTCGCTCCAATACGCCGAAATGAGGCACAAGTGCAGACAACGGCTTTTGTCAGCCGTGATTTTGGAAGTGTACCGGACGGCAGCACTGATAAAAACTGGAAGTGGGGAATTGATGGAGCTCAACTTTCCCCTGAAGCGCGCATAAAGTCTCCTTCTGTGTCCTGGAGAGAGACACCGGAGAACTTGCACGTATCCCAAGCGGAACGGACGAGCTCAGCTGAGGAAAAAGACGGAAAAGTTTATCCAACAAGGTTTCCTGAGGAAATCAAAGTAAACAGGAGGGAAAAGCGCAGTCTGTTTCCGTCTGACAGCGCGGCCGGTTCTCGGTTCGAGTTCAGGCGTACCGGAGGAGTTGACGGTTCCGGGAAGAGTCCGAGGCAGAATGAACCACACCTGATTACGTCCACCTTTGCGTTGTCTGGAGATTCTGTTCATAACCAGGCCATGGTGCTGTGGTCCGGACACAACAGCAGCGTGAGTTTAAACTTTATCCATGCATCACATTTTATAGAGCCATAATTATGATATACTCGTAAAGTTAAAACTGAGCAAGTGGGTCATTTTATCTGTTGTTTTATTGTGATGGACTGTAGTTCACGAACACGACTGGTGCGTGGCAGCTGCAAAACCGTGCACGCGTCACCATTTCTTTCAACACCGCTCTTTCTTTATTGTAAAAAAAAAAAGAAAAAAGAAAAAAAAGAAGAAAACCCTCTCTTGTGTGTTTACGGACAGAGACTGCAACCAAGCCGTATCATCCAAAGAGTCAGTGCAAATTCCGCGTGCATTCGACAGATCATGAATTAATCCATGAATGAAAACAATCAAACACTCAATCTGTCTCCCCTTAGCATTAATACCTTTAATGAATGTCTATTTTCCATAAATAATTATATTGATTATTGGAAGCCACTGGTTCTCATTTAACACCCGTCCATTCATTTTTCTATTATTTTGATGAATTAAAGTATGTGTGATCATAATTGCCTCATTTTGCTTGTCATTATACTTTCTCTGAAACTCTTTATTTAAATGGCAGATTTGAAGTTTTGCATGGAAAGATTGCATTGAAGATTTTTACTCTGTGTTGTTACTGTGCCTTATGATTTCATGTGATAAACAATACAATAATTCTTGTTTTTAGTCTCCCCTAACATAGACATTTGCCCCTACACCCGATTAACCGTACTTATATGTTTACTTCCTTACTACGCTCTATGCAAAAAGAGTAGGATGCCAGAATGTGTAGTATTTATGAATCTGTAGGCAAGCAATACCCGGATGACCTACTGCATCTGCTTAGATACTGAAGTGTCGTGTGCGCAGCTAGTGGACACTTTTCTGTCCCATAAGTCCACAGGAGCTGAGAGAAGTAGAAATATTACAATAAATTGTCTCAGAATTGTGAACCAAGTGCTGTAGATAAGAAAGTTGTTTCTTGTGGCTAAATTGTTCATATTTAACACCTTGTGTTTTGCGGGTGTTGTTAAATCATAGGTCAAAAGACAATGTCAACATGGTGGATGAAGTGTAAAGATGCAGTTTTTTCTTTATCTGATCCACTGCATACTGAAAAAGTACAAGATTTCGGACACAGCTTTAGTCTGATTTGCCATCATCCCCTTTGGTGTTTGTTGTCTTCTTCATTAGGGCATCTGTTCTGGGATGCAGATGTTTCAGATGAACCTGCCAGAAATGCAGTTTAAGTGAACACAGTGTACAATTCAGAAGAATGAATTAATCTTACTTTAATATGACTGTCATTTATTTGCCTGCTACACTTTACTTTATTAACAATCAATTTCTTTCATCAATAATCTATTTGCTGCATCTGCTAGAGACCTACATCTCTAGCACCCTGGGTCCTCTGCTTGTATTTCTCCATATGCTGCTGTGGTTTGAGTGACGCCTTTTTTTTATATCTTTGGTAACCTGAACTCATTCCTTTTCCTTCACAATTTCTGTGCCTCATCTGAAATATAAATGACTGACTCTGTCAGCATACTTTTTAGATTGGCAGGGTAATACCTGCAGAATTTATGTATGTGTGTGTGTGTGTGCGTTTCTGCCTTCTGCTGATGCCATCGGTGTATCTTTTACCAAACCGCATGAGTGATGTTTTTGCGACGCCACAGATGCAAACTGAACGTCAGAGAAAAGATAGCATCCACACAAACTCTTTCTTCCTGTGTGTCGCTATCTCACCCTGACATACACACATTTATGCATTGCACATAGACATTTGTTGTATTGATTTGGCACATTTGACACTGCTATCCATAATGAACCACCAAATTGTTTAAAGGATAACGCACTCAATAATATGTTAAAAAACATCATACACAATCATGACGTTAAATGAAAAATGAGGCCCATATGGTAGTTTGAAAAGATCCGTTTAGGAAATGATGTTAGCATGAGAAGAGATGACACCGGTAGCCTCTCAGCGGCAAGCAACAAATGAAGCCCTCTGTCATGCCAGTTTTCATCAAATGTGAAACCTTTCCTTTTGCTTCCTGTAGACACTTTGTCTTATTACCACACAAGTGATAAAGCTAATGTCTGGCCTTTCACACCTCTGTTGGACCTCACTCAATCCCTGACACACACACACACACACACACACATACAAGTTCTATTTGCACACTAGGATGCATTGGGCAATAATAATAATGACACTTTTTACTGTTACAGCACAACCTGCCTTAATTCTGCAATCTTAAAGGGATAGTTCACACAAAAATGAAAATTGTCAACATTTTCTCACCCTCATGTCGTTCCAAACCCATAAGACTTTGGTTAATCTTCGAAGGTTTCTGTCCCTCCATTAAAAGTCCAGGTAATGGAAACTTAAAAAGATAATAAACGCATCATGAAACAAATCCATATGAAGCGGTCTAATATCCAAGCCTTGCGAGGAGATATGATCGCTTTATATGATTAACAGATTCTTCAATTTTAACATAACCAAATTACATTTAATTTCATATTAAACAATGCAACATACATTTATCACTTAGTCTAACACTTTCAGATATTAAAAAGTAATATATTTGTATTTAAATAAATAGATGTATTATATGCGCATGTATGTTAAATGTAAGTATGGTCATTTCTATTGTATTTATTTACAGATATAAATTATGTTATCATTGCTCAAACTCCTCTAATATGCAAAACTCAAAATTAATCTATTTGTGATGATTTTGCAGGGTGTACCAAATGAATGAATTTTGTGAAGTGAAGTGAACTTCAACAGATATCCCCTACTTGGTGAGTAGGGCGCAGTGAACACAGATTAGGGACCCTGCCATTCGCAGATACAGTCTGCATTTTATGATGGTACTCATTTGGCAACTTACTTGGCTCATGTTTTACGCCTTTCAAACAGAGTAACGTTTGCATGCAAGGATTTGCTTTATTTTGATGTTAGTGGCTTTAGCGACCAAATTGATCCACATCGTTCAGCAGTTGAAGAGGAGTGACTGTGTGTGTGTGTGTATGTGCGCAAGAAACTGTGTGTTCTGCTGAAAGCATACTCTCTTAGGCCTAATGTCACTGAAAGCTGAAAGCTTTCACTTTTGATTCACGGCAACTGAGAGGCTGTTTGGCCGCTTTCTCAATTGTAAAAACAATCAATGAAAATCCATAAAGATGATGGAAATGCAAGAGAATAATTTTGCTGCCCCTGCAACGCCTGCCCTTGGGTCCTGATCCATAGTTTGCCCTCCAAAGTCCACGTTGACATTTTCTCTGAGAGGAGCCCCCGCAGAGCAAGAAATCATTGTAAAGGTGGGGTTTGTGTATTTCGTTGTCTAGACAAAACGGATCTTATGCAAATGTGGCTAAGGAAGCACATCTCCAGGGGAAGTCTCTCCATGGGAGTTTGATTGCGATCAAGCAGTGATTTTAGTGTTTAAAAAAAACTTTCCGGCCTGCTGTGAGAGAATCGCAGATTATGGCTGTACAATCATAGGTTGCACAGGGTTTATTTTGTTTGCCTGTCTGTTGCGCTCGAGTTTCATGTTGATGCTCTGTTGATGCCCTACAGGAAGATAGCAGTCAACTATGTCCAAGTGTGGGCTTGTGCGTGCGTTCATGTGAAATTTTGCAAGGGTGTGTGCGCATGTGTTCATGTGAGTACACATGGCCTGCAGAGAGCATGAAGGATGTCCTTGAGTTTGGCTGTCCATCCAAATGTCTACACATCCTCCAACAATTTCACTCTGGAGTGACAGCCAAAGTGTGTGTGTGTGTGTATGTTCTAGACCTGTGTGTCTTTGTGTCCTATCTTTCAGGGCAGCAGAGTGGCTGAGCTTGTAGCAGTACACACTCTGACTCGGGGACACATCAAGCCTGGTTAGATTTAAAGGACTTTTCGATATTAGGGCGGTTTGAGAGGAAGTCAATGTTCTAGTTTTGCGGCTAGTCACTGCTGGTACTTCAGAAAAGTTTATTCAAAAAAGTAAAAAAATAAAATAATTCAATAGTTTAAAACATTGGTGCACCAAGGCTGCGTTTATTTGACCAAGAATACAGTATAACAATATTATAAAATATTGTTAAAACTTTATATAATTTTTAAATATAATATATTCTGACCGAATACTTTATTCTGACATTCTGTCACATGATCCTTCAGAAATCATTCTAATATGCGGATTTGGTGCTCAAGAAACATTTATTATTATCAATGTTGAAAACCATTGTGCTGTTTTTCATGATGGAATAGAAAGTTCATAAGAACAGCATTTATATAAAAAATATATATTTTGTAACATTATAAAAATCTTTATTTTCCATTTTTATCAATTTAATGCATCCTTGCTGAACAAAATTATTAATCTTTCTGTTCCCAAACCTTTGAACTATATTACAAATGTTTTTGTTCCAGTATTCCCTTTTCTTTCATTTGTTCAAAGATGATGAAAAATGAAAAGTTTCAACAAACTATGCTTTAATACCAAAATTAAGTTCTTCATGGATGCAATCATGCAATCTAAAGTAGAGATATACCTCTTTTGGTATAAAAAAATACCCAAAACTTACTAGGATTTTACAGCTTCTGTCCATCTGTTTACAGACAGCAAGTCGTAACCATTTACCTGAATCATATGATCAAGTGAATCTGCACATTTTGTCTCCAGTAATTTGTCACCTAATGTGCAGAGCTGGTTGCATAACCTCAGGATTTATTCTCTCAAACCCTGAAATCTCATAATCATTATTAGAATCTTCCAGAGCAATGCGAATATATTTTGTTAAACTCCATGTTTTACAGATTCATGTATTGTGTCACTTACTAATCATTTTAAAATCCTATGATTTATGAGACACAGCCATTCCAAAGTATACGCATATCCAGTACCAATATAAGTTTGAAGCTAAAATAATTTGTCATTTGCTCAGCACAGAGATTTATGGACAAATTCAGGGGAAAGTGAAACAAACAGCCCAACTCTTAACATTTCTGAAGTCAAGGATTATAAATATCTACAGTTAAAAATGCTGTATTTTGTCATTGTAAAAAATATTGTTGTAAAGCTTGACAATCTTTTAATATATGGTTCCTTAAAGTCCTAAATAATTAGACTTGTGATACTCTTGATCTTCTTTTCAGGTTATATGCACACATTTGCAAAACTCCATCACTCAAATATTTGCTGAAACTCACAAATGTGGTGGTGATGGTAAGTTCAGTCAAGTGCAAATTTCTGACTGTCACTTCTGTAAAGGGGACTGCAGTACAACACTTTGTGCCAATTCAGTCATTTAAATCTGATTAGGTTTTTGTTTATCCGTAAATGTTGCTTCTTTAAATTCGAGGTTGACCAAAAATGGTGGAAAGAACATCATATTTCTGATTCATAAGATGACAGTTTTTAAAATCTGTATATTGAATGTGCTAAATATGTACTTGGTCTTTCTATAGCCCTTTATACCTGTGACAGGCCATGACAGGCCATGACATGCATAGAGCCTACAGAAGTGCAAAATGTATGAAAACTCAGGTGCGGTTACAACCAAAAATCACAATAAACCAAAATCCCAAAAGAATCCATAAAAAACTGTATAACTAGAAAAATTTACATTATATACGGATAAGAAAATGATGCATAAACGGCTTAAATGACTTCAAATAACCTCCCTTCTCTTCTCTCTCAATACAAGTGAACATGAGTAACTCAGTGGTAAATCATGCTCATTTGGTGTTTTTTTATAACATTCTCTATATTAATAATTATGCAATACTAATAAAATTAGACTATAAAGAGTGATAGAGATTTATGTACTACATGTAAGATTTATGATTTCTTTTTCCCAGATGAAGTTGTATGTGCTGACAGGGCATTCCCATATACTCACATTTTCTTGGCATGCTTTGACCTTAATTTAGTGCGCTTGATGATTATCTAATCAAAATCACTAAATATGCATTAAATATATATGTGTTTTATTTTGCCCCTGAGTTTCAGTTTGGGTCAATTTTAGTGGATGTATGAAGTCAGTTTGGTCTTCTTTCTGAATTATATCTTTATTGATTTAAATTTAACAAGCTTATTTTTGTGAAATGTTTAGCTTAAAACTATATTTCTTTAAATTAAACACCATTATATAGAGACGTTTTTGTCACATAGAGTTGACTAAGTGTCCAAATACATTTTTGGGGCCACTGTATATCTCAATAATAAAATGTGCTCAATAATAATAAGATACGTGAAAGCGCCCATGTACCCTTCACATTCAAATGTATGCAGACCAGTGACCTGTTTTTCCTTCCAATGGGATTCGCAGTGACGGATTTATTCATTATGAGCCATCCAGGCTTTGTCTCAGTACTGAATATTAATGAGCATGCAGATTAATTGTGGTCATTGTACACTTTCCAGGGATGTAGAGAGCAAGTGTCAGAAGTGACCTGGAGATGAGAGATGAGAGCATTTGTCATTGGTCTTTAGAGAGAGTGTGATTCTGTGTGTGCAAGAGTGCTTGGGTATTGTGTGTGTGTCTATGTGTTTGGCACTGATGTGTGTATGCCTGTGAATGTCTTTGAGACCTGTGCGTGTCCGTGTGTGTGTCTAATTATTGGTCTGTAGAGAGTCAGCTTGTCTCTCTGTCTTTTTAATTAAAGGCAGAGGCAGCGGAGGTCGAGTGGGTATCCAGACTCTAGAGAACGGCTGTGAAAGACATAGAGAGGAGCAAAGGAAGCCAAAGAAACAAAGGAAGTCAGATAAAAAAAAAAAACATAACATAGGTCACAGAAAATTTAGAGAGCAGGCTATTATAACCCAATTCTGCCACAGAAAGGAAGTGACATCACAGAAACGGTGTTCAGAAGAGCAGAGATACGTTCAAGTCAAAGTAAAAACCCTTCGGTGTCTTTAATGCTAATGATGCAACCTTTTTTTCTTTTTTTTCTCATTCTCTTTGTTTTGACTTTGTTCAGATGGCAGCTCAGTTCAATCTATTTTTACCTCAGTGGCAAAACTTTCACTCATATTTCTAGCCCTTTAACCCCAGTGACAGCTTGTGCTAATGCTCTGTGTCAGATCTGAAAAATAAATCTCCTCTAAAAGGCTACATCCTTTTAAAAACGACTAACACCTCTGTTTAACATTTTGTGGAGAGGAGCCATTAATATTTATCGCTTTATATGGGCCAATAATATCACAGCATGTTGTTCAGGGAGCTAAACAGCTCATTGTTTATCCTTTTAACATCTGACTTTTTATTAGAGGGCAAAAAAATAAATAATGCTTTTCTCCCTTTTTTCTTCACATTTGTTTTTGCTCACTGTTCATATGAGGTGCTGCAAGCAGTCATTATAGAGGACATTGTCAGTCTTGCTCTGTACTTTTTGTTGTTGTTTAAACAAACTAAAATGCTCTATAGATAAATATTACATGTAAGCTCTGTTACACAAGTAACTCTACACTAGTACAAAACCATTAGGGGGTGCAGTTTACTTTGATTTTCCTTAAAATAAATAATTTCACTTGATTAAATTAGGAGCATTACAATATCAGTCTGTAATTCAGCTATTGTACGCCTTATGAAAAGCATTGCTTAAATATTAAGTAGCCAGTTAAAGTGGTTTCCTTTTTTACCCTGTATTCAAAAGTAAATTCAAATGTAATTTAAGCTAAATCTTTTACTATAGTTTTGTATTTTTAGAATACATTTTTTTATTTAATATAGAAGAACTGGTACTGTAAGGTCCCATTAGTTAACAGTTTTTTAATGCATTAACTAACAATGAGCAATTCATTTGTTACAGCATGTATTGTTAAAGTTAATAAAAATACAGCTGTTCATTTATAGTTCATGTCACCTCAGGTCCATTAATTAATGGTAAAAGATACAAGGTTTAATTTTAGTAATTTATATATTAACATTAACTAAGATTAATGAATGCTTTAGAATAATTTTTCAATGTTAGTTCATGTTAATGTAGTTAACTAATGTTAACAAATGGAACTTATTGTAAAGTGTTACTGAAGAACTCTAACACCATAGTTTAATATCAATATAATTTGATTATCTTGGCTCATGCATCAGTTTGGTTTAGTTTTTTTTTTTTTTTCACTAGAAATGTTTACATTTTTTGAGACATTAAAGACAGCACCACTTACTTGTGTGTAGGATTAGCATTGGCCTTCTCTGCATGGGTGAATAGTTGAGATCTGTATCTCATAGGGTTCTTCAGTGGTTTTATTATCTTTGAGGTGACATGGTCTCACAGGACAGACAGTCCTATTCTTGTGGACAAAGAAACACTCAAAAGCACATTGATTTTGTGAAGGAGAAAAGGCTTACTTTTTTAAATGCAGATTCTACTGCTTTTTTCTTTTACATGCAGATACAGCCCTATACATCAAATGGTCACTGAAGGCATTAGTCTGAAGACTAAAGGACTAAAATTGGATTGTTTTAAGAAAATAATTTTGACTGGTCTCTCTGTTAAACTAAATTGTGCATTTATTTACGCATTGTAATGCTCTTACAATGAAAGTCTAATAAGGTCATTCCACTGAAGTATAAAACCTGCATTCTTGTTTAAGCACTTATACATGTAAGTGTTTTAACAATACATTGTTTTAAAAACAGCATGATGAAGTGTATATTTTTAATGTTCCAAATTAAATTCCAATGCTGTATGATTGCCATTTAGACTTTTTTAACTGAGGAGAACAAGTCTACATTAATGTCTGTTGTAATCAGTCGCATGTCACAGTTGTTGTCAAAAGAAATATTCAGTTGTTGGCAGAAAGGGTTGTTTCATTGTTTCAATGTTGTTCAGTTTGGCAGAAAGGGAGTGACCATCTATAATCAATACATGAGGTAAGATAAAGTCTTCAGGTATGCACTGAACTGAATGTTAAGCTAAATTGTACAATTGTGAAGACCTCACTCTGTTGTTGTAAAAATTAGGCTAATCAGTGCTGGTCCACCCTATATGCAAACTACACGCAAATATAAATGCGGATTCAACTTTAAAAATGTCAAATTTCTTTTTTCTAATACATAATGATTTATATTTATTTAATAACTGACTGTTTTGGACTCTTACATCATACACATTGCGGCAGGTAATGACATGCGTCTCGACATATGGCCATGTGGCTTCCAAACAAAGCTATCTGTCCTTAGCAGAAAAAAAAAAGTAAATGCACCAAGAACGAAGTACAGGCACATAGTTTTGAAACATTTTAATTCTTATTTAGTCTTGACAAACCAATAACTCCAGTCCAGATCTCTGGGTTCAATATTAGTCCACTGTGTTTCGTTAGAAATGCCCTGTGTCAGTATATACATCAATAATCAAAATGCTCTTATGGGTGGTTAAATGTATAAGAAATAAACACATTCCTGTTCAGTCATACAAGCTGTCCTGTGAGTCCTGTCACGTGCTTTAGTTTAGAAACATTGCACATTAGTCTAAAGTTAGTACATTTAGAGAATTATTGATGTATTTTCATATGTTTACTTAAGCTTTTTTGGGTAAACTATGTTTATCTCGCTTTAGTTTCGTTAGTTAATCACGCATTTGGAAAATCCTTTCAGCTTATTTTTTTGACAGCTAGATGATGTTAGAGTGATATTTTCATAAAGCATTTATTTAGCTGTCAACGAAATTTTGGATTTTATTTTACTTGTTCTTACTGGCAGTTTAATGTGTTTTCCATAATGGGTTTCCCTTGACATTTATGTACTTTTTTTCATAAAGTATGCATGCGTGCAGTCCTTTCATATGGAATACCATTGTCATTGGTATTAATGTTTATTGAAATTCAACTCACTGTTTGTTGTTTGTTGACAGTGAAACGGCTCTGGATTTAATTAAGATATGGATGTTTATTTCACGTGATATACCTTTCTCAAAAATGAGTTTTAAGAGGACATCTGTGAATACACTATCATAAGTATAGCAAAACACAGTACCCCTAGTACTAGCTTTATGATTTGTTTGTGTATGTATGTTGGCAGAAGCTCATGTGCCAGTAATTCGTCTGAAAAATGGAGCATGGAACATGACTAAAGATTCAAGAAGTTTTGCAACCAAAACACTTGCCCAGTTCTCTAAGCTGTAGAAAATCTAGAGAAACACTCTAACAAAACAAAAAGTACAAGGCAAGCACAAGAATACAATATAAAGCCGTATAACTGAACATATGCACAAAATGTCTAAGTTTGGTTACACATAAAGATTTATATATGTGTGTGTGTGTGTGTGTTTATGTGTATGCTTACATGAAGGTTTCTTTTTATATCATGCAGTAAAATAAACCTCCCAGCTGTTGGCAGCGTTATGAAGGCTGCTGCCCTCAGCAGAAACTTTGTGCACAACGTGTGTACGTGTGTTGTGTATGTATGTGTGCGGAAATGTGCACCTGCTTGCGCTCTAAGTGAGGATCATCTCTGAGGGATATCTATGAAGGTCATTTATATTCATACATGTATATTCATATGCAGATGTGTACTTGAGGATTAAGTTTAAGGAGCGGGATAATGTACAGAGTTTTATTATGGTCCTGTGTGGCCCCCAGGCCTTCTGTTGAATAAACACAAAAAAAGATCCAGAAGTGTGTGAAAATGATTGAAATTTCCAGTGAGGCAGAATCGAGCTATGCAATGATTTGTGGTTTTTCCAAAGGCAAAGCAGTGAGCATTAATAAAACATAAATATGAATAAGTATTCTCCTTTTCTAGGTGTGTATGTATGTGTGTGAGAGCACACATCTTTCGCTTATTTGACTGATGAGAAAATGCCTCTCGCCCCAAAGCGCAAACTCATTCTTGAAATTCATCTATTGTATATATTATCCCCATAAACTCTATTTCATGCTATGAGTGTCTGCAGTTCTAATGATGCTGTGAGAACTCTGACATAGTCGCAATTTCGCAAACACAAAATACAGAGAGTCTTTCATTTACCTTGATGGTTTATCATTAGAGTATGAGACCCTACAGCCCCAAATAAACCACTGGACACAAACACAAACATGCACTAAGATTTGATTACTCCCGCTGAATTTATGATACTTCCATTCAACATCCCCACCTTTTTTATTGTTATACTATATTCAGATATATGAAGCATACAATAATACAGCTGTCTTTTATTAAAATAAACCATTTAAAAAATCAATTCTACTTTTTCATTCCATCCCTTCCCTCCATTTTGCAACATATTTTAATGTCTTGAGGTTTATTGATTCATATGGCAGCTTCTAAACACGATACTCAGAGAGCAATAGAAGACAAATTGAGGAGGAAACACCATGAAAGGGAATGAAAAGAGAGGGTAAAATGAAAAAGTAAGGAATGTTGGATTGATATTCAGCACACTCCAAGAACACATTGAAACTGATTGTTTCAATTTCACTAGAGCTAAACTGATATATTATACCCCAGTCTGTTCATGATCACTGGATTTATGAGAGAATAAAGATTCCTCCGTCCTTTGTTTTTTATTTAAATTGTGAGCATAAATTTCAGTTTGGCACTAACTCCGCGGGTGTATTACAGTACACAGAAACAAATTAGTGCCAAAAATACTGAGATATGAGCTGTGAAGTCCACCAGAGAGAAACAAAAGTCACAATGTGCTGCATGACTCCTTTGAGAGCAGAATCGCAAATGAAAGTGCCTCTTTGCTCTGCCGAGAAAAAGTATTGCAATGGAGAATTCAGTGTTCTATGGGTTCTGTAGAATGTTCAGTGCTTTACTCAGAGAGCATTGAGCTGTAGGAATACCATTGGAACAATGAGCAGGTAGTTCCATTTCATTGCACCATTTTAATTGATTTCATCTGAGTGTTTGAAAACAAAGTCTCTGACCGAAAACTGACTCAGAACATATAGACTTTTTAATCATCTACCCGTGTTAATGTGATTTTGTTGTTTAGGGTTTCGGAAACGGTTTTAATTATGGGCTTCATCAAAATTACCACTTAAAATGGGTCTTCATGTTTACTTGATTTGTTGTGTGTGCAATCCCAGATTGCCGCTGTTTGCTCACAGGTATGCAGGTGGTATTGCTAGGTTATTGCCTCAAAAAACCTGCTGGTGAATCATGAACCTCTATATAGGGTTGATTGTTATAATGCCACTAAAAAAGTAATTTAGCACATTTCGTTACCTGGCTCAGTCAACAATGGTCTGCTCTTTAGCATAGTTTGGCATTTCAGCCATTGTTACTTGATACATTAAATGTGTTTTTTTATAACACATTTGTGTTTCAAATCTGACATTATAGCTGTTTCATTTTGTAGTTTAGAAACTAGAAAAAATATGTAGCGCTCCAAACAGGAAAAAAGTCCTTGTTCTGCAGGTCCTTGTACTACAGGTGCGTAGAGCCAATGGTATATTGAAGAATGAACAAAAAGGGTGGCTGACCGCACACTGATCCACTCAAGACTGGAAAAGTCTACAAAATGTTTATTTTATGTGATAAATTGCAGGTGCTTGGAGCACTGAAGATAGCAATGTGCTGAAACGTTTGCTTGCTGGTGCAACTTTTCCAGTCTTGAGTGGATCAGTGTGCGGTCAGCCACCCTTTTTGTTCATTCTTCATTTTGTAGTTTAGAAATAGAAAAATGAAGGCAAGTAGATTACGAATCTGTTTACAAAAGACATGGATCTAGGGTGACCACCATCAAACAAACCAAATGTGGGACGATTATAAGTTTGTGTGGGACAATGTGAGACATGTTACCAACACTAAAACATAACCTGAAACTGTTATGTCTATCTAACTTAATAAAAACATTTGTATTCTGCCTTTCAGCTGATAAAAGTTCTTTGTTATTTAGTCCCTTCCAGAAAACACCATTACATCAAAATGTAACATTACATGTCATTTAAATTCAACATCACTGAGCCCAAAGGCAGCAGGCATCATGCAGATAACTATTTTTGAAACAGTTCTGAGTTCTGACCAAGTCCAACTAAAATCCAACAAAATAAACAATGAACAAATAAAATATAAAAAAACATGAAATTAGATCATTGACAGTCTTATATATATTAGGAATATATTAAACCAAAAACTCCTATTTTTAGAAAGGATGTGAATTAAAACAACCACAGCAGGCAACAAGTTGATAAATTCTGTTAAATTAACATTTTAATTGACCGAATTATCCATTTGTTTTCTGACAGGGAACGAATCACCGCTCCACATTCTGATTGACAGCCGTCACAACCTACTAGTGACCGTGTTTACTCCTTTCTTTTCAACCATTGGATAGGATTTAAAAAACGGCTGTTGTAGTTGTACTTCTGACTAAGCGCTGTTAAATATAGGTGAAAAACTGCGCCGCAAAAAGAATAAATAAAATGCTTTCTTAAAAAGGCAAAAGAACGCATGCACGTTTTCTTAATATGATAATTAAAAATCAATAGACTGATGAAAATGTGGGACATTTTCTCAATATGCGACGTGTGGGACAAGGGCTGAAATGCTGTGGGGGGGTTAGTGTTTGAACTAACACTTAATTTTTGGGTGAAACTATGAGATTATTTATTAATTTTTGACACTGAATCTCATAAAATATTGACTTGAATATATTTGACAGTCAGAGCTTGGTTTCATTTCACTGGTTGCCTGAGGCTGTTAATGCGATGCTTAAGATGTTGATTTTGTTGAGTTGCCAGAGGCTGGTATTGTACTGAAGCCAAAATGTTGGTATTTTGATACAGCCATACCCCCCAGTTCATGTAGTTAGACTAAGAGTGTTGTCATAGTCTGGCGTTTTTATGTTCAGTGGCTACAGGGAACTAGAAAACCTCATAGGCCTTATTCTAAACAAGAAACCCACATTCTATGGCTACAAAAGAAAGATGGAGAAAGTAAGACTTTCAGTCAACAAATTTATTTAAAATGTCAACCTGTCCCACTCTATGTATTGTTTCATTTTTAAAAAGTTACAGCTTAAAAGCTGAAGTTTACAAGTGTATCATGATTTCCCACGAGTGGATTTTAAAAGGCTTCTGGTCCTCTTTGAGCACAGCCTTGAGTCTTCTTCAAAATGTCATGGTCCACAACAACATAAATAAAACAGAATAATGTTAGTAGGGTGCTCACTTGGAAAACTGTAATCAATGGGGGAACACTTTTACTGCTTGTTGTGCAGTTGTTTTTGCCGTAAATAATAAGAATATTATGGTTAATTGGTCAAATATGTAGGAATTTGCAATTTTTATTTGCGGGGAAACATGCAGATTTCAGATCTCTAAAGAGTTGATTAAAATATGTCAAAATATGTTCAATTGAGCATAAAGTAAAGAATCATCAAATTAGCCAAAGTCTTTAATGAATGAGCATGCAATGTGTGTATGTTTTAATTCTGCAAAAAATCTGCAAATGTTTCTGTGGAATTCTGCAGGCGCAGATTCTGTACCGATTTACTTGTGATTAAAAAGACTATTAAGACCAATTAAGCATCATTGTTATTCAGTCCACTGGCTACATGTTATTTTGGCTAAATGAAAATTACATAAACAGAATGGATTTCAGATCTTAATGAATACTACTGAAACATGAAATTGAATCATTCTATTATAATTAAATATATAATCACACATGTAATTTCACTCAAACATTTTAAAATACTGGGCCCCAGATGAAAGGTTTATTAGTGTTTAATGTTTAAAAATGTGGACTTCATAACCTTACAGGCTACTTAAAGGCAAAACGTGGTTGATATTCAATTCAAAACAATAAACTAGATCATGTTGTTAATGTTTTTTTTTTTTTTTTGCTATGTACATCTAATGTCTTTTGTGCAATATGAATATATACATACAGTACACTTTTAGATATTCATACTAGAGGTGTAACGATACCCTCATGTCACGATTCAATACATATCACGAGACTAAACTCACGATACTAAACTTGCGATACTCCAAGACATTTGGTAAAAGGTTAACAAAAAATGTACTGTTGATTTAAAATGCTAAATTTGGTATAGGGGGGGTGGAGAAATAGGGGTGAGCGATATCACGATTTTTGATCGTGGACGATTTAACTCACGGGATACTGCAATTCACAAAAGTTAATTATTTGCATGTGCTTTAAAGCCTTGCCGGTTAAACATTTCATTTCCCCGCTGATGCGCTGTTCTAACATGCACTTTTTTGAGCGCATACACCCGAAGCGCACATATGCACTTAAAAGCCTGTCAAACAGCGCCTGATTGCTGGACTTAGTTATCTTTCGAGTCTTATTGGGTTAATACACTCAAATACACTCAAGGTTTACATAATCACAGTTGGTTATGTCTAAAGTCAAAGCAAATATTTGAGAACACAAAAGAAGATATTTTGAAGAATGTGGCAAACCAAACATTTGCAGCCCCATTGACTCCCAGTAGGAAAATATATACTGTGGAAGTCACTGAGGACCAGCAACTATTTGGTTATCCACATTCTATAAAATAACTTTAATTTTCAACAGAAGAAAGAAACTTATTTCGGTTTAAAACAAATTGAGCGAGTAAATTTTGACAATATTTGTCATTTTTGGGGGAACTATCCCTATTAATAAAACAACAAAAAACAAAGAGAAAACCACTCACTGCACTGAGAACTTTAATAGTAGCTTTAATAAGTATCAATTTATAATTTAGACAGTGAAGTCTATGTAGTGTTTTATTTTTTAGTTGTTCATTTAAATTCTTTCTTGAATGCTTCTGTTAAATTCATCTACTGGAGCTGAAAAACTGAAGCACCGGGCCCGGTTCCCCGATAACGCTCACTCTTAGCGCGCTAAGAAGACTCGAAAGATATATCTTACCAAAGTTGTTTATGTTCCTAAGTGTGTTCCCCGAACCATACCTTAGGAAGCTGCTTAAGATATACCTTCTTAAGTGCGACGTTACCGGGTGCTGTCCGTGGCGATGGTGCTGAATTGGTTGATATCGATGGCTCGAGAATCAATTATTCTCTCGTGCAGGGGCTGTTTATGTGAGAAAGCGGTGTTCTTTATAAAAGAAGCACTTAAGAAATAGTTGAAATTGCATTTATTAGGACTCGTGGGATATTATAAAAAATAATCCAAACTATAATAGCCTATAATAGCCTAGCCTACATATTTTTAAATTGTATCATATATTGCTGCCATAATAACCATTTCAAATTTGTACGTGCTTTCTTCTCTTTCCCATTTTTGTTCGCTGAGGTGGAGCTGCGATGAAATATTGTTCTTGGAAATACTTTCCAGCATTTCAGTAATAAAAGTGTAGGCCTACATCTCGGTGCTCGGCAGTGATCAAAAAGGGTTTAAACAGTGGATTTTGAATCTCTTCTTGTAAACTCAGAGATGTGGATTCAGACGGCAATTAAATTACCACACGACCTGTTTGTCAAAAAACAGTAGGTACTAATTTGGCCAGGGATTTTTACGCGGGTTGGGTGAGAAAAAACACTGATATTATGGATTCGGACGACACTAAAATCACAGACTCACCCCTATAAATGTTTAAAATACCATACAAGCCCATAAGAAACAATATTAGCGTCCGAATAGGACTTAACTGTAGCCTATGCTTTCACTGGCCTTTAAAAGTGCTTTTTAATTAAATTAATAAGATTGTATAATAATATAATAAAAAATCTAACAACAATCAGTGGAATGACAATTTTATTCTTTGCATGAAAACACTTGAATTAGCCTAATTGAATACTGTCTGGGTGTATTAAAACTTCAGAATTATATTCATATAGACCTGCAACAGTGATAAGGTAAAGCTAAGAGTGGTCCAGACCAACCTTACGAAAGTGTGACTTACAGAAGATATACTTAGCGTACGAACGTGTCGGGAATCGTGCCATAACGTTAAGAGAGAGGTTAAGGAATAGGTTAAGAACTACTTAGCGATAAGAACGCTTTGGGGAACCGGGCCCTGTTTATTTCATTTGTATATGTTGTGTATATGTAATGTGTATCTTTGGGTGTCCTTAGCCGGTGTCCGTGCCGGTGACCATGCCGGTGTCAGTGCTGGTGTCCGTGCCAGTTTCCGTGCCATTTCCATGTCCGTGCCAGTGTCGGTGTTTGTGCCATTTCCATGTCCGTGCCCGTGTCCGTGTCCGTGTCCGTGCCTGTTTCCGTGCCGGTGTTCATGTCGGTGCCGATGTCTGAAACACTTTAATAGTAGCTTTAATAAGTATCAATGTATAATTTATATAGTGAAGACTATGGAGTGTTTTACTTTTATATTTGTTCATTTAATTTCTTGAAGGCTTCTGTTAAATGCACCTACTGTAGCTGAAAAAATAAAGCACCGTTTATTTCATTTGTATATTATATGTTGTGTATATGTAATGTCTATCTTTGTTCTTATCTTTAATAACAAAGAAAATAATGACAAATCTTTTTTTCTTCGCCACTTTGGCTTAAATGTCTGCCATTCTTTTTTATTTTATATTTTGTTACCTTGTAAGGCTTTGTTTTTAAAATAGGGACATTAGTTTGGCTGTAATGCTCAGTAATTACTATTTAATGCAAAATAGTAAAACCAACATGAAAAAGAATCATGATAAAATCATGAATCATGATTTTCCTGAAAAAAATCGTGATATGATATTGGATTGGATTTAGTGTTGATAACCCAAAGCAGAGGACAATATTGACACCAGAATAAAAATGTTCATGATTCTGAAGCTGAAAATACAGAATTATTTTAGATTAATATACTTGCACTCTGTCACTAACTAGATACAGTACATTTAAAATAATGTAGGCCACTTTTTACTAGAAACATAAGACATTTGGCATTATGAGGACCCACAAATATTCCCCCATTGCATTATTATACATTATATTCAACATTGTATATAGTAGTTTAATGTAGTACTGACACTAAAACTCTGTAAACTTGAATAGTTTTCTCACACAGTCATTTTTTTATTTTGGGTGAACTATACGCTATACAGATTGTCACTATCCACGATACATATTGTTGCATTTTTGTATTGTGACATGATATATTGTTACAGCCCTTATTCATACTGTTTTTTAATGTTCATAGGCAACAGAGTAAACATCCATTTTGGGGAAATAAAATAGTTCTTAAAGTGATATGTCTTGCCATTTCAGTCACAAAAGCTGTAAAAAGTATTGTCAGCTTCCTCTGGAAGATTCATCAGCTATGTTAGTAGCACAATACCATATGTTCTTACTCCGACTATTGTTGTTGATTTCACTGCTACTTGTTGTCACTGTCAAGTGAGCAGCCTTCAGTGGATACTGATTGGTCTTTGCAGGAGTTGTTTCCATGGTATCACGCAGAGCGCAACAAAATGGCCATACACAGCACTATAAGCTGCAATTTAGATAATCATATTTCATGGTAAAATGCAATAAAGTAAATGAAATAGATACGGGAATTATGGAAATGGAAATGTTCAGTTGTAAGATTCAGCATGTAATACGGATTTTATGACATGCCAGCTCTGGCTGAAAAAAGACAGGAATGTTGAGTCTTCAACAATGTTGACATGTTTCGCATGTAATGAAACATTTATTTCAGAGAGAACAGAAAGTAGAGGAACAAAAGATGAATGTAATGGTGAAGCCTTTTCATGTATTTGAGGTTAGACGAATAAAGCGACTGAACAGACCTCAGCACATTGACTGTAATATGACAGTAAGTCATTCATGTTTAAACTGAATCTGATCTTAGCTTGAACATGAACTGATCAAACCCACCATTTATATGCAAATGTAATTAAATCTGCATAACATCCCTGCACATATTATTGACCTCATAGAAACGGACAATAGAAACCTCGACTTTGAAATTAATATTCATTTTTAGCCCCATGGACACTGGTCTCCCTCTCTCTCTCTTTCAAGAAAGAGATGTAATTAGTTCCAGTTTCACGGTGGTTTTGCTGGTTCAGGAAGCTGAGTGAGTTTGACTGGGGTCCTGCTCTTTCAGTTATGCTGTATTTGGATATGCTAATAGTTTGTCCTCTTCTGATTGGTTAATTAACCTGAGATGAAGCCGTCCCGTCACAGGTGGGGCCGTGAAAAGTGAAGGTTGTTCACACACACACGCACACACACACACACACAAACATAGGACTCGGTATAGCTGCGTTAGTAAAGTCACAGACTACCGGTAGGCTGTAATAGGCTTTTCTATAACAGTCGTGTTTGCGTCCGCATCCGTTTCATGAATTATTACTCGATTTTCTTTTAGGTTAATGACAATACTCCTGTTGACTGAACTCTCATTAGGGAACAATCATGGAGTGTGAAATGAAATATTGGACCTTTTAGCCTAATATTCATTAGTGTGTGGAGTGGACGCGATACTGAAGACTGTGTTCTCACACAGACACGGACGCAAAGGGACCACTTACTGTCTTCTTTTGATTCAAAGTCTCTCTCTATCCCTTTCTTTTTATGGTAAAAACTCACAGTGGAAAGACAGATGCTTGTTTGTTCGCTGTTGTTTATGAGTGTGTGCTCAGAATGTTTTGTCAGTTGGGAAGAGCAAAGCGTTTTACCTGCCACGTTTCAGCGTGACATTTGACAGCTTGAGCGTGTTTGTGTTTTTAGCGTATGTGTACAGCATCATGGTTTTTTTCTCTCGCGCTTCTCTTCCCCTGATCATCATTACCTCCATCAGGCTGTCCTGGCTCTGAGTGCATTGCCTCTTATTCTGCTGTCATCTCAAGATAATAAAATTCACACCTGATATTTACTCTCATCCATCACTGTGAGGCTGCCTGACAGACATTTTATCATTTAAGTAGCACATTAAGAGTGCTGTAGCTGGGGAAATGTGTAAATGGAGATTGCTTGGTGATTTGTTAAATGTCTGCGTGTTTTTCTTTCAGGTGATCCTGATTTTGACAAAACTGTTCGACTTTAACCTGGGAACCGTGACGGAGAGTTCGCTCTGGAGGTAAAGCCTTTTCTGTGAAGGGAAATACTGAGTTTATTCACTCCTCTGAGTACTTTGGTCATCGGTGCTCTGGTACTCCTTATAAAAAATGAACTACACTTTAGCATACTTTTAATAAGAGTACCTAATAAGTAAATATAATAATATACTTTAAAAGAGTATACTTGAGTACAAAGTGAATGTTTTAGACACTTATTTGCATGTTAATTGCAATTAAATGAAGTATACTTTAATGCCATTTCTACTGAAACTTGTATGTCATGAATTAACATGTATTTTTAATTGTACATTTGAAGTAACTGTTCAGTAGCCTACATATAATATATATTAACTTGAAATGTAATATCAAATGTTCACGACAGTTCAATATATTATAATTATAAAATATAGTTGTGCTTTAGTATGTTAGTCAAAACATCAAGTGTAATACTTTAAAGAATGACAAAAAAACTATTTTGACATTATTACAGTGCACTTTTTAAAAGTGTATTTAAGTGTGTTAAGAAACAGCCATGAAATTGTACTCAAGAGTGCTTGAGTGGACTTTTATTTAGTTAATATTATATTATCTGAAAGTACAGTTTAAAGATTTAAAGGACACTACAAATGTGCATTAAATAGAATCAAGCACACTTCTTTTACACAAGGAACAGCTAATCATAAATGCATGGAAATACAGAATCATGTGTTGTACACCTAACCGTGTGTAAAGTTTGCCATTCCTCATGGGTATGTGGCAAGTTTTTACTTTTTTTCAGCATTTTTTACTCAGTAGTTTACTGTATAATGAGAGCACAGGGGAAATTTTATATCAGTGCTAGGAAAAGGGCAGGAACACAAAGCTTGCATTCTTTAAATAGGGGTGAACCTTCCAACTGCTGCAGCACTGCTGACCCAGCCTGAATTAAATGATCTGATAACACTGTGGAATTAGTATTACTCTTCCACCCCATTACAAATCAACACAGATTCTTGCATTAGCCACAAGTGCGTTAGTGGCAAGTACACCGGACTATATGAATGGCAAAGATCTGTGATGAAATACTGCTCAGAAGCACTTTCACTGACCATTGCTGATATGCCCCTGGGTAAAGTACTTAATCCTTGTCTTCTCCTGGGACGCTCTGTACCATGACCCGGCTCTCTCTCTCTCTCTTTGTCATAGTGTGTAGACAATGGAAAGAAAAGAATTGCAAGGTAACTGTGTAAGGCAGGCTTATCCATAGAGAAAGAAAGCACTGACTGTACATTCTGGCACCTCACGTTTTGATTTCCCCCCCCCCATTAATTTCGACTTCACTTCATAGAGAACAATCGTTTACTCATTTATAAACCTTCACTATTCATAAGACATTTTTTTTCTATCCTTTTACAAGTTGCGAGAAGCTCTTCATACTTTGGTATGCTTTTTTAAGTTTCAGATTAGACTGCAGCAGTGCGTTTCTGTCTGGCTGTCTGAGAGGGTCTGAAAAATTCCCTTCCCAACTGGGGTGTTTCTCACATCCAAACTATTTTATCCATTAAAATGGCTCCCAGTGAAATCTACAGTTCACTGCGATTTCAAGTACCTTTAATTAAATTTAAAAACCCTAGACTCAATTTTTGAATGGCTAACTGGTTCTTACTGGAATAATATACTCCCTTTACTTTTATGCTTCTGCACTGTATCGTTCAGTCACATTGGAACTTCCAACTGGGATTTCAATTTCAAAGATGTTGAGCTGATAATTTTTTTATTTGAGTCATTTGTTTAATTATTAATTATTAAAGTTTTTGGGACAAAACTAAAATGATTCGATTTTAATTTAAAGCAGCCTGAATTATAACACAACATGTTATCATCAGTATTACTGTAATATAACCACCTCTCTGCATCTTAAATGAAATTGTTTTAATGTACTCTGTACTTATTGTAGTTATGTGTTTGATCATTATCCACTTATTAAAGCTGTGATTTACACAAAACTCTATAAATACCACCTGAAGGTAAATGGAATTTAACCAAAGAGTAATTGTAGCCACAAGCGCAAAGTGATCATCATCAGTACAGCTGATATTTGGTTTGACTTTTGTCATTTTTAATTAAAATAATAATGAAAACAATATTGCAGTAATTAAAAGGAATGCTTGATATGTTTTGGGAGATATGTAGTATGACATCATCCTTTATCAGCATACCATCACTGCAAACCCGCACATACACACAAACGCTCACACATACACACACTGCAATCACCTTGAAGGAAGGCTTTGTTTAATTTCTTTTTGGCTGCAAGCCCTGATGAGATTTCCTCTCCTGGTGAGTGTCACTCAGAGAGGGGGGGGTGATCTGGGGGGTTTACAGAGAGAAAAACAGAAAGCCATTACCCAACTTCCACAAACAGAAATGGCATAAACAGGAAATGAGGAAGAGGAAAGTAAAGGAATGGGAAAGCCGATGAGCGAGAGATGAGGAACAAAGAGAGAGAGAGAGAGATAGACAGTGGGGTGGGGGGAGGGATGTGGCATCATGTTATTAAAAGAGGTGAATGTTAAAGCTCAGCTTGCAGGCTGTAGTAAATGATGTCAGTAATAACAGAATGAATGATTAATGAATGTTGCTGTAGGCGGCATAAAAGGGTAGAAAAAATATGAAGACAAATCATGGCTCATTCAGAGGAGCTAGTTAATCACACTCTTGTGTGTTTTAAAATAAAGATACATGCTCTAAAAAGTATCCAGCCTTCCCATGCAATTGCTAAATTACACACACGTACCCAGGCGTATTTGTCCTGAGAGGAGGAGTAATGTCCTCTTGAGTACAGGGTAGATCTGCCAGAGGAGAGAGAGGGAGTCTGACCAGACCAGAAACGCCAGAGGAGCGTTTTAGGGCAGGCACTCAGCATCGTTTGAGGGTGCTCAGAGAACCATCTTCCTCTTCACCTGTGCTGCTACAGCTTACACAACCCAAATAACCTGAACAGCTCAGAACGGCTGTGTAATTGCATCCGATGGTAAAAGTGTCAGAGTATGAGCACTCTCAGCACATTCAGAGATGAGCACTCGAGGAGATAATGCTTCAGACGACACCTACACGTGTGCTTCTCGAGCACTGCATCGCGCAACTGTCTGGCTTAAAACCATTAACATTATTATACTTGCAAGAGTTCGGCAGACTCTCCTGTCTGCTGTCGTACCTGCCGGAGAAGAGACGGTGTTAATGAGTTCCGATGGAACGGAGACACTTGCATACACAACAGCTTCAGTTAATTAGGCCAATGACTTTTGAAAATCTCAGCTTCACTGCAGCTGTGGTGTGCCGTGCTCCAACACGTTGGGTTATAGCGCTCTTGTGGGTGATGCAGGTTCTAACATGGCCCATGATGTTTCCCGTCACCCTTTATTGTACCCGTCTAAAAAACCTTAAGCCTGTGTCCACATTATTTAGAGTTTTTGTCCTAACCAGCTGTGATGGCAACAAGACATTTTGGAGATTTGGTTTCTTATTTCTGTTCCGCAGGGAAACAGGGTCTTTGTGAAATCTCATTGGTCCAAAATCCTGCTTCACATGTAAATTCAATATTACACATATTGATTCGCTTTGAACTGAATTTTTACATTTAGTGAGGGCAGAAAACTTACATGACACAGGAAACCTGTTGTGTCACACAGGTTAGATTAAAAAATCCTCAGCTCTTCCTTTTGTGTTTTCACTTTGGCTCATGCTTTTTGTGAAATCAAATGTCTGTGTGGGTCAATGACACATTAACTAACATTATCTAATGGGAGCTTATTGTAAAGTGTTACCGTATTTTTAAATAAATTAATAAATAAAAAATATCACATTATTGGCCTTTTGTATATGTATTTGTAGGTCAGTAGATTTTGGGACGACATATGAGAAGCTGACGGATAAAGTGATGATAAGAACCATGCTGAGCTATCTGTACGTCTGTCCCACCAATAAGAGGAAGGTAAGTGTGTTCAAATGCATCAGAGATATGGATGTATAAAACTGTCAGATAGAAAATATCCAGCTAATATAATTCTTGCTCCCACTCCCCTCTCTTCCTTAGATCCTGATTTTATCTGATCCGGAGGTGGAGAGTAGTTTACTTATCAGTTCTGATGAAGGAGCCACTTTTCAAAAGTTCAATATTAACTTCTATATCATGAGTCTTCTGTTTCACCCTACGCAGGAGAATTGGATACTTGCCTATAGCCATGATCAGAGGGTATATACACAAACACACACACACACACACACACTCGCACAGCCTCGAGAGGGTCTAGTTCTACTGAACAATTAAAAGCAGATAATGTGGATAATTATGTGTGAGCGAGATAATTACCTTTGTTGGCTGTAGTTAGGGATCTTACAGTGAATGTGTCTATTTCTCTTTTGGCTGTATAGCTGTATAGCTCAGTGGACTTCGGTAAAAAGTGGATTCTTGTTCATGAGAGAGTAACTCCGGGGCGATTCTACTGGTAAGACTCTCTATCTATCTCTCTCTCTCTCTCTCTCTCCCTCTCTCTCTCTCTCTCTTTCTTACACACATTACACACACAGACAGAGTCTTTTTTTTTTTTTACTGATCATCAATCTCATATAACACGCCTACAGTACAATTTCACACTGAAAATTAATCTGACTGCAAGAATACACACACACACACACACACACACACACACACACACACACACACACACACACACACACACACACACACACACACACACACACACACACATCACATACTGAAAATTAATCCAATATTAAACCCACTCTCCACGTCCAATACACTGACACTGATAAACTTATACACACACTTTCTATGACACTTTCCCCTCTCTCTTTCTCTACCTATCTCCATTTATCTCACTGTCATGTCACTTCCCTCTCCCCGTGCTTCATGTTATCGTATGTGTGGAATTTTGATCAGGTTTTATATTTTAATCCCATCAGTGTGAGCTTGCGTGTGTATATGTGTGTTTGTGTGGGGTGTAGTCCCATATAACAATAACTGGTTGCCCGTCACATGCTCGATGAGCTGTGAAGATGGGCAACAACATGTCTTCACCCCTGGGTTTAACATCCCTCTGCACACACACACACACACACACACACACACACACACACACACACACACATTCCTCTATTCCTCCCTCACATTCCTCCCTTCAAATATATATAAAATGCATCTTTTTTGTTGTTGCTGGTTTTTGCACTATTCTGCTTTGTTTGTGTCACTGAAGCCCTGCTGTGTCAGGTTTGGTGACTGCAGAAGGGGAAAATGGAAAAGTTTAGCAGTGGACTATAATGGGTCTCAGGGCCCTATCTTGCACCCAGCGCTATTGACTTTGTACACCGACGCATGTATCATTCCTATTTTGCACCCGCGCACACGTCGGTAAACTAGCAAATGCATTTGCGCTCCCGGAGGCGGTTCAGCGCAAAGAGGAAGCGTATTTTGCAGGTTTAGAAAACAATTCCGCCACTGACCAGGAAAAACCTAGTCTAAAGTCAGTGGCGCGTTGTGCATGTTATTCATATGCTTTTTTAAGGGCACATGCTTGGCCATAACCAATGTAGCGTGTGCACAACGCGCATACACTTTGCTTATCTCATCTACACACAGACGCAGCAGTTCTCATTTTTAGAAAACCATACATTATTACAAGGAAAAATATTAACACATGAGGGAAATCATTGTTGTGTCCATGAAGATATGAAAAAATAGGCATAAATCTAGCTTACACATTTACCCAAATTATTATACACCTGTTTAACCGATTTAATTTGAGCTAATCTGGGTGTGTGTCTCCATCCCCAATGTCACTTCTCTGTGTTTTACGGCCCTGATGAGAACGTCGGTCTCCTCGGCTGTGAACCGCTCCTGGTGTGCGCCTGGCAAATCCGCCGTTATAATATCAATCCGCCATGGAACAAGCGCGCCTGCTCTTAAAGGGAATGTGAGATGTTGCTCTGATTGGTTTATTTCACGTTACGCCCAAACCACACCTATGAAGAATGAAGCTACTTCAGACCAACCCATTTTAGATTTGCGTCAGGCGCAAGAGTCATTTATCCCGCCGGTATAATAGCAGCAGCGCCCAAGACCCGCCCACAAAGTTACTTGCGTTTCGCGCTTGATACTTGCGTTTCAGATCGTTAAAATAGGGCCCTCAGTATCATACTGTGTTTGAGATGAATGTTTAACGCCCTTTAATTATCTAAGTCTGAGCTACAGTAAATGTCTGTCTGGGATTGAAAGAGATGTTTAATCTCGGTCAGATAATTTTTCTCAGACTGAGATATTGAGAAGTGGTTAAAACTTTGACTGAGATTAATGAAGTTGTTTATATGTAATATTATTTTGCTAAAACTTGAACACTCTCAATAAGCTTCCATTTGTTAACATTAGTTAATACATTAGGTATCATTTAACCAGTAATTAACAATATCCTCTTCCTGTCCAGTCTGGGTTAATGTCGGTCAGATTGTTCATTGTTAATGAATTTACTTTTCTATTTTAATATATTTTAACTCTATATTACTCCATGCAGTTTTAAGGATCATGATCCTTCAGAAACCATTCTAATATGATGATTTTCTCAAGAAACATTTCTTATTATCAGTAAGAAATCAATGTTGAAAAAAACCTATTATCAATGTTGAAAACAGTTGAGTTGCTTATCATATTAGTGTAATGCATAGATTATTTGATGAAAATTCAAAAGAACAGCATTTATTTCAAATAGAAATATTTTCATTCTAATTGTCTTTACTGTCACTTTTGATCAATTTAATGCATTCTTGCTGATTTAAAATATGAAAAAACTGATCCCAATCTTTTGAACAGTAGTGTTCATATAATTCTGCATCGTAGATGAGTGAATTGGTCTTACTTTGATCAAGAACTCATTCCTTATATATATATATATGATATAGCTCAATGTCTGTCAGTGATGGACCACTTCCAAATCACTGTCTGACTGTTGAGATTGAGGCTACAATTTTACCTTTAATTTCATTGTCTGCCAACTTGAGGGACAGAGACTTCTGCAGTTTGCAGCTGAACAAGTTATTCAAGTCAAGATCACCACAAGTTTATGTTGAGATCATGAGAAAAGTGCATTGTGATCTCAAGAAAACAACCTTTTTGGAACTGATGGAGAAGTTTAGAAGAAGGGGTTTAATTTGAGACATGCAATGAGAGAGATGTTCAAATTCAGACTGAGATTAATATTAATCTGAGATTGAGAATGTAAATGGGGCTTAATATCAAACGAGGGCTCTGTAAAGGTGGAATATCAGATTTTTATTGAAAGGTTTAATTTTGGATTGTAAGAATGATTTAATATCAGATTGTGACTGTGTTCAGACTGACTTGGAAGAAAATATGGATAACAAAAGACAAGACGTTAAGATGATTAAAAACCTCAGAAAGAGGATATGATAGTGAATGTGTGTGTGCGTTACAGGTGAAAAGAGGTAAGAAATGAAAGTGTGTATGTGATGGAGAATGGTTTGTGAGAGTGAGGTGTGTGTGTGTGTGTGTGTGTGTGTGTGTGTGATTAATTGCTATCTGAGCAACAATAAGGATTCACTGGAGACAGACTGTCTCCTACTGGAGCAGTGGAATTATGCTGTCCATCACTACCCCTCCATCCTTCCCCTCTCCTCTTCCATCACTCCATCACTCTCATGCTATTACCGTACTCATCCGTCCGTCCCCTGCTGGCACCTCCTTCTCTTTCCTTCCTTCTTCATCTCCTCTCCACTGGAGCCCTTCCTGATTGTTTTCCTCTCCTCTGTTCTTTTTTGTTTTCTGTCTGTTTCTTTTTTCATTTTCAGGGCTCTGAGTGGTCTGGATAAAGAGGCAGACCTGGTGCACATCGAGGCTCGAACTGACAGTGGACGTTAGTCTCTTTCTTTTCTTTCGTTTCCCTATTTTGCCCCTCAGAATATTTTCTTCCTTTCTCCTGCTTTTTCAGTTTCTCTCTTCCTCCCTTCCTTGCTCTCTCTCCCTGTCTTTCTTACTTTCTCCCCAGCCTCCTATGCTTTTTTTTTTTGCTGTGTCGCAATGAAAAATGAACAGATGAATTGTGGACAACAGTAAATTCAATAGTAAATGGTTCTGCCTTCGTTCTGGCAGACTCTTGTGCTTATGTTTTATCCTTTTGGGACAGTGTTGTGCATTAAGCTATATTGATATGAGCCTGACACAACACAACAGGCCCTAAGCTACGGACAGTTTAACAACAACAATACATTTAAATGTGTTATGAGTGATGCCGTGGTTATACCAAACTAAATTTGAAGCACAGGCAAATGGAGAAGGTGCCAAAAACTTCTTTAGTTTTCAGACAGGGTCATTCCATGTTAAATCAGCCACATTTTGGAAACTTCTCCTGCAATGAATCATTTTCAGTGATTGAAAACCAAATATGGTTAATTTTTCTTAAGAACAAATAATGTTAACCTAGAAATGTATATGTTTTCCTTCTATCAAAGAACATGACAATTGTAACTATTTCAGAGCCAAAAATTCACTGAAATGGTCAAGATGAGGCACATTCATTTTCTCTCAATAGTTTATTCAGCTTAAGGGAAATTTGGAAGAAGGGTTTTGTTTATTTTATCTAATTTTCTGGAGCTACCAAGAGCTAATAGACCTGGGGAAAGCAACCACACTGTCATAAGAGACATGAAACTTAGGTCTATTACCTCTTGGTACCTCCAGAAAAGTTTACCAGAATCTAAAATGATATGGAGATATTTTTAGGTCTTCTTCAGGTACAGACACATAAAATTTGTTTTAGTTTTTTTTTTACAAAAACCTCTGGTTGAGTTGACATGAAATAACCCAGAAGTAATCAAGCCAGTTTCTTTCAGTCTGTTCTTCAGAAATATTTAATGGGCCAATTTATCTGTTCATTCCTTGACAATAGGCCGTCATGTGGAATTATTGGCTTTTCAATTCATAAGTTGCCAATTTAATTCATTTGGCCACACTACACCCCACAGGAAGCTGAATTGGAATGACAAGAAAAGGAATTTAGTGAATTGCAATTGTAATGCATTCTAGGAACTGAAGTCGTCTTCCACTGTAATTTATTGACATCTGATGATATAATGAAGTCTGTATGCCTATAAACTTTTAAACTTCAAGGCTTTTAATTTTGCATTGCATTTAAATTTGAATTTGAATTATGCATCCTATTTTCTACTTAAATTCAAATTCAAGTGTCTGAACACTGTCTGAAATACTTGTTGCATTTTTGCCAAGAAGTTAAATTCCACATGTGAAACATGGAATCTTTAGTTGCTCACATAATTTATAGTTGTGTAACCTCAATCTTTATTACAAACCAAGGAGTTTTCTAATTTATTGAACTAGAAAAGTTGCAATGCATTCACGAGAAATACAGCACAATTAACAGGGACTTTGTTGGTTTAGATCAGGGGTGCAAAGCTCAATTCCTGGAGGACCACAGTCCCACAGAGTTTAGTTCCAACCCTGCTCAAGCACAAATACCTGTATTTTTCAAATAAGCCTCAAGGACTTGATGAGCTTGATCAGGTGCATTTAATTAGGGCTGAAGCTAAACTGTTAAGGGCTGTGAGTTTTGCACCCCTGGTTTAAATTAAACTTTACACATTTGAGATGTTGTCATTGTTACATCATGCTATTGACACTTAAATGAATGGTTCAACAAAAATTCTAATTCTGTAATCATTTACTTTCTTTCTTCCATGAAACATGACATAAGAAATGTTCCAGAATATACTCACAAAATCTTATCTAACCAGTGAAAGCAGACTGTAAACAGGCACTGTCAAGCCCCCAAAAGCACCTTAAAAGTAGTCCAAATAATTGTGCAAACCAAAACTGCTATACAACATGAACACTAAGTACACTGTATTTATTTTTTGATGTACATAGATTAGTTAAAGACACCTAATATAAAGTGTGACCTGTAAGTGATTAACTCGCAAAGTTGAGGGTTTTTGTTCACTGATACCTGAATCAGAAAAAGAGGTAATAATCCTAATCTGTTGTTTCTGTATGGGCCTCTTTTTTTCCTTCTCTCTTTGCTCTCTCCTTTGTGTCTCTGTAGTTTTACTCCCACCCCCTCTTTCTCTCCCTTCTGAGTGAGGATGGATCGCTAGTAGAGAGACTGATAATGGAGAGCACTGATTAATTTGGCTAGACATAGAGATGTGTGGGAAGTTTGTGTGTAGGTTCTAGATTGTGTTTGTTGTGTGGGTGTGTGTGTGCCAGCGAGAGTGAGAGATATTGATCATCTGTTTTTTATTTGGTGTAGATCAAGGCGTTCTTGTGCACAAGCGTATCCTGTGTTGATAAATCTGTGTGTGTCTCACAGAAATGCAGTATATTACCTGCCGAGCACAAAAGTGTTCAGAGGAGAGTAGGCAGTATCCATTCAGTGGCCGAATTGACACCAACTCCCTCGTAGTGCAGGACCAATACATCTTCTTACAGGTACAGAAGTGTGTGCGTTTCATAAAGTGCATAAGTGTATGTGATTTAGACTGGTGTGGGAGATACCAAAAGTGTGTGTGTGTCTGTGTGTGTCATCTCTGTGTGACTCTTTTTATAGCTCTCCTTTTATCTCTGTCAGTGACGTGTAAGTGAGTGATAACCACTAAAACCAGCCTCTCCATCTTTAACATCGGTCCAGGGGAGGACAGGACAGGTTTTTTTGAGTGAGAATCCCAAACCTGGACTCTCCTCTGTCAATACAAGTGACTTTCTTTTGACTTTTGTTGCTTGAAGCTGTTGGATTTCAGTTGACAGAGAATAATGAGGATATTGATTCGAAAAGCACAGGAACAAGAGACTGGCCGACACCCCACACCTCTCGCAGGAAAAACACAGTGTAGCACCATCCTCACCCTGTAAAAGTGGACACACACGCACACACACACACACACACACACACACGCACTGCCTCATTCTTTGAACATCTAAGCTCTATTGACACTGGATCAATCGAAGCATTAGACCCTAATGCAATGTTTACAACCTAAAAGAACAATCTACTTGATAAGAGTGTATAAAACATGTGCGTCTGTGTGAGTCCACCAACATTCAGTAAATGCACTTTAAAAGATTGTCCAAAACAATTGTTCAGTCAGGACCACTTGTGAAATTTTGAAGATAAAAGATGTACTCCAATAATCTTCGTTTTGAAACCTGAAATAACCTGTGACAAAGAAATGCTTAAAAACTTAATAAAACTAAAACATTTCAAAAAGTAAAAAGGATTGCGTGAGATAGTGTTGTCACAATACTGGTATTTCTAACTTTGATACAACAGCTTGAAGAATATCGATGTTACATTTTCGATACTAGAGGAAAACATTGCTACAAAATTAGGGGGAATTTAAGGGCATAATAATAATAATAATAATACAATTATTATATTTCTAAAATAAAAATATATTACAATTGTATTTTTGTAAACTGCACTGTAAAAAAAATTATATATAAATTATTTTACTTATACTTTACAATACGTTTGTCATAATTTTTTCAATTGCAAGAGTTTCACCCTCTCAATGGCACTGACAGGATCATGAGCAATGGAAAGTCACTTCTATGATAGACAAGCAAGCATGAGTTCTGACTGGTGTAAAATGCTGATCTCTGTTGTAAGTCCTTGTAAATGCTGTCTGTGACTTGTTTGTGTGTATCAGCTAACCACAGCAGGAAGAACTACATACTTTGTGTCCTATCAGCGAGGGCCCTTTAGGACCATACAGCTTCCTAAATACTGTCTACCCAAAGTAAGACATATGACACAGCACTAGCTGTCACAAAAAGTTGTCAGATGAAATGTATGTGGCTCTAACAGCTGTTCTCCATGCAGGACATGCATATTGTCAGTACAGATGAGGGGCAAGTGTTGGCAGCAGTTCAGGAATGGAACGAAAATGACACCTACAGTCTGTACATCTCTGACACACCTGGAGTCTACTTCACCCGCTCGCTCCCAAACCTCCGTACCTCCCGCGGTCTCGCAGGAAACCTAATTGTGGATGTCTACAAGGTCTGTGAATATGTAGTACTGCCTGATGGTGCTTGCCAATTAAGTTTATTTAAGAAATGTACCATCTTGAATGCTCACAAATACATATTCTCCCAGTTTCACAGACAAGGTTTATACCTAGTCCCAGATTAAAATGCATGTTTGAGCTGTTTTAACTGTAAGCAACTTCAGTTCAGTATCAGTGCCATTGTTTGCCAATTAGTGCCAATTAGAAAAACTTTTGTAATTAGCATGGCTTTCTCCAGGAATTTTTCTAAAGTAGAACAGGGAACTGTGTAATGCAGCACAAAACAACAATGTTTGAAGTTACAACATTAAACACTATAAATACAAAGAAAGAAGAAAATCTGATAATGAGAGCAACTGAAAACATCCAGAAACTGTAGTGTAAGCAAAAATGCAAAGAGAAAGGAGGGCTATCTGTAATAATGTAGAACCTGAAATCCTTTCACTCTCGTCTTTTGGCTTCTAGCCAAAGAACACCAACTAATATATGTAAATGTAAATAATAATCATTATTATTATATATATTTTATTATATTTGATTAATATTATATTGAACACGGAAAATGGAAATGGAAATCTAAGTAGTTCTGATTATTTTTCCTTTCCTATAGGTGGCAGGTGTTAGTGGGCTGATCATAGCCAATAAAAAAGAAGACATGCAGATGAAAACATATATTACCTACAGCAAAGGCCAGACATGGAGATTACTACAGCCTCCGGCTAAAGACACTACAGGACATGACATCAACTGCAACCTGGTGAGAACTGCTAGACTAAATTCATGCAGGTATACGTTTCCATGAAGACGTTGCCAAAAAAAAGGCATAGATCACCACAATAAAAGTAGGTTAACATAAAACAGACATTAATAATGTTGATCCTGGTACAGTGTCACAACCACTGCAACCACAGACACTCCCACTTTTATTAAAAGAAGATACACCCACTATATACATTGCATTATACTCAGACGCACCTACTTGACTGTGGTCAGATGAAAACAAGACATTACAGTGTTGATGCACGTTTCACGTTTGATGCATTTTTACAGTGGAGCCCTGTAAAGAGGAACTCTTTTAGTCTCACAGTGAGATGAGGGTGACCACCAGCTACCAAACAATAGCTCTGAATTCAGTGCTTTCTGATGGTTTGATTAAGACACACTACCTCCTCTGTATCTTTGTAATGACTTTCACTGATGTTTTACACTGTTCTGGAAGATTGGTGATTTCAATTAAGACATACATTGAACAACTGGAGTTAATTTATCAGCAGATCTCAGAAAATCTTAATTACTCTTTTTTTTCTGCTGCACCAAAAGACAGTGGGTTCTGTGTTTGCACATGTGTTGTCATTCTTTAGAAACACAAGATGAAACATTTTTTTTTCCAGTCTTGTGCTTTGGGTATTTTGGGACTTATTACCAACTTTAAACAACCAAGAAGAATTCAGAACAAGAATTCAGAAGCTTGTACACACAGCCAACTTGTGAGAACAATAGTTTGCTGCTTACTTGCATATGTAAATAGTTTTGAATCACTAGGGGGTTGATTGCATTTGTTTTACTGCATTTTTGACACTGTATTGATGCTGAATTCTAATTGACGTAATTACATTATGATTTTTTGAAGCTCTAATATCAAATATTTGATTTTGTTAGTTTCCGCAAGAACTGGGTCACACTAATTGTAAGGGATACTAAAAATATGGACAGAAGCCGCGGAGATGCGAAATGGATTAATTTGCACGGCTTTTGAAAGCTGATGCTACAGTCAGTTGATGCAGAGGAGATTATGTAGATAAATGTAAATGTATTGAAATATAATTGAATACTGTGTAATGTTCTAATTTTCAGCCGTCGTGCTCACTGCACCTTCACCTGCAGATGTCTGAAAACCCCTACACACCTGACACTATCTCCACCAAACACTCCGCTCCAGGGATTATAGTGGCCACAGGTGTGTGTGTAACTGTGCCACTTCCTCTATTGTTTTCTATGCTTGTGGCATCTTGAGTACGGTCCGCCAAGTGTTTCTGATAAATTCGAGTGAAGAAGGCATATAAATGTGCGTGCTTTTAAATGCAGATGTAGTTTAAGTGGCCACACCGTAGATTTCAAGTTACATCTTTCTGTTTTGCAGCTGCAGAGTTTGGCATGATTGGAACAAAAACTCATTTCACGCTGTTCTTTTGCTTGTCAGATTCATTATAAAGTTATCTTCAAAACTCAGGCCTAAATAGCTTCCTGCATGAGTATAGATAGATGCACGCTCAAAAAGTTAGCCATGCAGATCACGCAGAAAATATGACCGGTGTCTTCCACATTCATAATTGCCTGTCATGTCCGACAGCTGTTCCGCAATCACTTTCCCATGCTCAGAGTTTATAAATATGGGATTTTTTTTGTTTTTGTCAATGCCAGCAGCTTTACCAAATGTTTTTCATCTGGCGTCATGATGATTGTGGTCTTTCAGGGCACTCATACCCAACTGGCATTAATCCCACCAGGCAATGTGCATGAGGAATTCTCCAGGACATCATAGATTATTGATTTAATATTATACTGCTGTGCAAAAGTAAAATGTAACTACACAATTGAGCTAACCTAAATGACTTAAATCAGGTCTCGTTGGCCATGGGATTTTCAAGCTGGTGTCCAAGGACCCCCATGGGGACGGCAAAGGGGGCTCAAAATATTTGGCGAAAAAAAGAGATTTAAAAATGTGTTGAGGTACTTAAGAAACTAATGAAATATATAATGCATCACAAAAATAGCGTTTATCTCAGAAATGCTGTAAACAAAAATACATAAATTTGCATGAGTACAATGACAATATAGAAGCAAATTATTTAATTTTGGAAACAGTTGATTTTTTGTCTTTACAGTGTCACAGAATATAATGTGGGCAACGTCATATGGGGGGGTATTTGGCGTCAAGGAATTAAAAAACCTCTGTCTTAGACAACGAAATGTCTTGTGACTGACAGATTTGGATCAGCTATGCTCAGTTTCTGATCAAATGTGAGAAAATGTATGAATTAAAATTCAACAGTTTTGCCTTTGTAGGGCAGTATAGAGCTTTGTTTATGTTCTTTGCTTGTGTTTGCATAATTACCAAAATACGCTGAATATCACAGACCTCTTTTTCAGAATTTTTTTTTTTTTTTTTACCTGTTGGAATCCTATTATATTCTATTATGTGAAAAAGAATAAAATCTCCTCCTCCAGCATATGTATGGTTAATAATAATTCATCTGTCAGAGTTACAGCAGTATTTTTCCTCTCAGGAAACATTGGGCCCGAGCTTTCCTTCTCTAATACAGGAATGTTCATCTCCTCTGATGCCGGCAACACATGGAGACAGGTAACCCGCTCACCTGCTCAGAGTTGTTGACTGTATTTTAGTCTTAAGATAAAAGCATCTGGTCTCTGATCACCATTCAAATGAACTGAAACACAAAGAGACAGGAAGCTGAATTACCTTGCAGGTTTTTGACTCTGTAAACACTGTCTTTAGATCTTTGAAGAGGAGCACAGTGTCTGGTTTTTGGACCACGGAGGGGCTTTATTAGCTGTTACACAATCTGCTGTACCTACACGCCATTTATGGTAAGATAAAATGCATACAAACACACAGATTAATAAAAGCACTGCCTTCACAAATGATATGTATGTTATACAGAACACTAGAGAGATTATGCATTTTTGAGTTCATTGCAGTTCATCTTTTGGGATATTTTTTATTCAGACTAAGTTTTTTAAGTTCCCTCATGCTTAAACGTCAGCATTTTATACGGGGACTGGTAGATATAAACAGCAGGCAATAGGTCTTATCATATCAAACATTTGGAATCCTTTCTGCGTAAAGTGCCTGTCATGGCTTTGTAGTGCAGGTGGTTGTGTTTGCCAAGGCTTTTATGCTCATGTTGTGGAGGGTTATGGTTTGAAGTAGAGGTGGGATTCGGTGGGCTTCCGTTCACATGTTATTCCTGCCACGTCACACACGCATGGCTTTGATGTACTAAGCTCTGAAACGTTGTCAGGATCAATTAGGCTGCGGAAGATAATTTGTATCCTCCTGTGGGATGCTGATGTTAGAACAGTAGTCTGATGTGTGTGCGGGTGTTCAGCCATCAACTTGGGTGACTTTGACCCATATCTACAGCAACAGAAACACCACATCAGAAAATCTTTCCTTTCAACATTACAAGATGCCAAAATGAAGAGACTGTTACTTTTGTTGAACAATAAAATACAGAGAACAGTTAGCTTTTAAAAGCATTGTGAAGTGAAGATATGCACATCGTTCAACAGTTCTGAAAGAAGTCTCTTATATGCTCACCCGGGCTGCATTTATTTGATCCAAAATACAGTAAAAACAGCAATCTTATGAAATATTATTTGATTTTAAATAACCTTTCTATTTAAAATATATTTTATATTATATCATTTATTCATGTGATGGCAAAGCTGTAAATGTTCTTTTGAATCCTTCTAATCCTTAAATCATTCTAATATGCTGATTTGGTGCTCAAGAAACATTTCTTATTATTATCAATGTTGAAAACATTTGTGTAGCTTAATATTTTTGTGGAAACTGTGATACAAATTTCCAGAATTCTTTGATGAATATAAAGCTAAAATGAACAGAATTTATTTGAAATTGAAATCTTCACATATAAATGTCTTGCGTATAATATCTTACATAATGTCTTAAATAATAAGTTTATTCAGCAAGGACACATCAATTTGATGTGTCCTTGCTGAATAAACGTATTATTTTCATTAAAATAAATCTCTGACTCCAAACTTTTGGAGTGTATAAACACTAGATGTTGTTAACTATTAAAAGCATGAATGCAGAAATGCACTTTCTGCAGACTCGGCAATGCCAGGTAGTTGCAGTTTGTTATTGAAAGTATATAACCAAATTACTCCTAAATTAACTTGATCTAAACAAAGATCCCCAAGAACACAACTAGTGCATAACTAATGTGTAATGTTTAAACATTCAACGCTCAGATAATAGGACAAACAGGAGGGCTCTAAACACACAATGTCATTGACACAATCAGGGACTTTAAAGTACAATATATTCATAGAAAGAACAAGATCTGAAAACAAAACACACTGAAGAGGCACTTACACAGAGCAAAATAATAAATGTAATGCAAAGGACAGAAGGAAAGCAGAATAAGGAGATGCAACAGAACAATGAAATGCAAAATGGACTGAATGTGTAATGAGACATAATATACATTATACATGACTAATAATGATTAGAGTCTAATGTAAACACAAGTGGGGTATGGTGAATAATTTTGTCTTGATATTTTTCAATGAGCATATATTAGATTTGATTTTAATGTAATTATGCAGATGCAGCCCACATTAAATGTTAATGCAGTGACTCCGCAATTACTTGTTTTTGTGGATCTGCTAAATATTCTCAGATGGCTGAACAAATGCATCTTCTATTTTTATGTCTTTGTCAAATGTGCACTGTACATTATATTAATCAGAATATGAACCTAATGTGCTTTGTCAGAGAAATGAAAAAGATTTGTGTATGTGTGTCTAGGATTAGTTTGGATGAAGGCCGGCAGTGGGACAAACTCAGCTTTTCATCTACACCCCTATTTGTTGACGGGGTTTTGATGACTCCAGAGACTGAGAATCGCATCATTACGTAAGAATCATTTTACCTCATCTTCTCAGACAAACTTATCTAAATAGTCCAGGAGGTGTCAGTAATAAACCCTCACTTGATTGGGATCATTATTATCAGATTAAATCTTTTCTTTTGCAGGTCTGGACTAGGATCCTGCACACTTACTTGTACTGACAGCAATGTAGTTTTACTGACACTTCCTATTAGTCCTTTACCGATTTGCCATAGCAAATGTGTCCTTTTGGTCCCTTAGCAACTGTAAAGAATGTAAAAGTAAACAGATCCTGTTGTACTTAAGCACCTCTGTCCTCGCAGATTCTTCGGGCACTTTAGTTACCACTCCGACTGGCAGCTGATAAAGATTGACTACAGCTCCCTGTTTGGGCGGAAATGCACAGACGGAGACTTTCAGACATGGCACCTCCATAACAAGGTTGTCACCTCACATTTATCAGCAAGCCTTGCTTTTCGGTCTCTCAACATTCAACATTAGTTTTTTTTTGGCATTGAATTTGCTAGTTATTAGGGTGGCACGTGAGACTATTTTCATATCTGGGGTTACATGCCCATGCAGAATGGAAATGAATGGTCGTAATGGATTTGCAACAGATCTAGCCACCACCATAATGTTGGTGACATGTTGTCCATCAGCTTTGACTCTCACTTGTGTTTTTACAGAGTCAGCCTAAATTGCATGTCAAATCTGTTTTCTGGAAAGCACAATACACTTTTTAAAATTCATACAAACTATTGTAGCCATCCTTAGCTAAGCAGAAGGAGTGTAACATCTAATGTAACTGGAAAACTGCAAGCCTATTTTGGAGGAAATCATGTGAATAAGTGACATATTTATGTGCATTTAAGGGCGAGGTGTGTGTGATGGGAGAGAGACAGGTGTATATGAAGAGGAAGCCTGGCACACGCTGCACTCTGGGTCGGGAGTATTCTCGAGTCGTTTCAGCTGAGCCCTGCATCTGCACCCTCTATGACTTTGAGTGGTGAGTCACAGGCATGCATACGTGCACACACGCGGAAATGCAGAGCAGCTGCTTTTCCAGTGGAGGAAATGAGTGACAGTAACTCTTGCGGATCAAAGGACTCAGTGTTGCATGCAGAGAACAAAAGCTGCAGGGATCCAACCAATTATACAGATTAATTAAGTGGTATTTGAATGTAAAAAAACAAGGGTTTTCTCTTCATCTGTCCTTCGTCAAACGTCTGCTCAGTGCAGTTTATGATAATGTTGCAGTCGCTACATTAAATTAGTTTGCTTTTGAGGCGGTAAGGTAAAAGCCTGGTTTTACATCGGTCTTTCATAATCATATCGCAATACTGATGGATATGTCTTTACAAGCCCACCACGATGCACATGGAGAGACACTCCTGCGCTGATCATAACGACGACATAAATCTCTCTTGTACCGCACACAGGCTCCATTAGAGTCGTCTGCTCTTAGGCAAATTACACATACGAATGAGAGGCGCGCAGAATTAGCATAATGTCAAATGATTAATTATCTCCAAATGAATAAGTAATGAATATTTAAATGGATGATAAATGTGGCAGTGATCTGATTAGCCTGAAGGAGCTGGTGTTACTGAGTTTAGCCCTGATCCGCAGCAGCAGTTTAAATGTTGTAAACCCGCAACTCAAGTCTAAGACTTTCGTTCATGTTCGGATCACAAACTTTTTGAATGAAATCTGAGCGATTCCTGTCCCTCCATTGACAGCTAAGCAACTACAAATTTGACGCTTCAAAAAGTTCATAGAGAGATCGTAAAACTAATCCATATTAATAAAGCGGTTTAGACCAAATTTTCTGAAGAGACACGAGCACTTCATATGATGAACCGATTGAATTTAGGCTTTCTATTCCCATATTCTACACTACATTTACTATAATAACTTCCATTAAATACCAAAATAGGGTTGACAGTCTGATTCCAAGTCAGTGTTGTTATTGGTATCTAAAACTTTTGAAAATAGTTTTCGAATTGAAATATAGCTGAAATAAAATAAAATATAACTATTAAATGAAAAACTTAAATAAAAGTTGAAGTTTGTGTTGAATTACAAAAAATACTAAAATTAAAAATAAAGCCAAAATAGAAATATTAAATAATGAATACAAATGGCAAAATCAAAAATAAAAAAAAATAAAAGCTAATTCAAAATATGATTAAATACTACAATAGTATATAATTCATACTAAAAATTACACCGTTCCGAGTGCAATTTAGTGATTTGAACTGCTGCGGTATAAACAGATAAATCAGCTGATGTATGGCAAGTTTTTTTTTTTTTAAGCTTTCATATAGACAACACGAATAATACAGTGAACATTTTAAAATAGGGTTTTAGTCAATCCTATTGTACATGAGAGAGACCTTGAAAAAACTTTATTTTGCAGTGTATGTAAAGTACATTCTGTATAGTATATATTCAAGCCACTTCTCTCTATAGACTGCTGTGGCCTTATAGAGAGGAGCTTAACCAGACTGAATAATTGATGTGTTTTTATGATTTCCTTGCAGTGATTATGGGTTTGAGAGACAGGCCAGTGGAAAATGTGCACCTGCATTCTGGTATGATGTCAATTCACCAGCACACACCTGCAGCCATGGACAACGTTTCCGCAACAGCACAGGGTAACACACACACACACACACACAGATACACAGAGATACACAGGCACACACATTGCAGCATGATTCATAGATGCAATATGAATCTCTTTGTGACATCTTCTGTTTAGCTTATGAAGTAATAGCAGTCCTGCCCTAGATTACCATATATAGCCTGAATAAGATTGAGTAAAACTTTTTTTGTTTGTGTATCAACTACATTTGTACATTTGTGTTTCTGCTGGTAACAGAGATGTTTTATTTGTGCATGGTGGTGCAGGTACAGGAGAGTGCTGTTGAATAACTGTAGAGAAGGTCTGAAGGATACACTGAGTCCTAGAATGCAACCGTGTAAACCCATAGCACCAAGTGGCCTACAACTGAGCACCATCAACTCTCAGCTCACTGCTGTACTGGGAACAAACATCACCTTCAGAGTAGCTTTGCAAAATGTGAGTTAGCAGCTGCACACACACACACACACAAAGTAATTCATTTAGAAAGGTGTTGTGCTTTACATTAATGGTTCTCAAACATTTTTACGTGAGAGACCACTTCAAGAGTAAAACCAAAACCCTAAATCTCATAAAGGAGTCTCATTCATCAATCTTGTCTTGAGCAACCAATCCACAATTTGCTAGACTGCTGTTTTGTTATTTTTTAAATGAAATTAACTAGACTGCTTCTAATGAACCTTAACTAGCCAACTCACTAACTAAGAAGACCACTTACTGTACCTACACTACCGTTTAAAAGATTTTGTTTTTAAAGAAACTAATACTTTTAATTCGCAAGGATGAATTAAATGTACCAAAAGTGATTGTAAAGACATTTATAATGTTACAAAAGATTTCTACTTCACTTAAATGCTGAACTTTGTGCTCATCAAAGAATCCTGAAAAAATGCATTACGGTTTCCAGAAAAATATTGAGCAGCACAACATTGATAATAATTAGAAATGTTCTTGAGCAGCAAATTAGCATATTGTAATGTTTTCTGAAGAATCATGTGACATTGAAGTCTGGAGTTATGATGCCGAAAATTCATTCTGTATTTTGGATCAACTAAATGCAGCCTTAGTGAGCATAAGAGACTTCTTTCAAAATCATTACAAAATCTTACGTCAATCTAAACGTGAACGGTAGTGTAAAACTTTATTTATTGTAAAGCACTAATGCATTATAGACAGAACATAAAAATAACTGCTTTGAAACAATCTGTATTGTGATATATTTTTTTTACTTAACTACTGTAACTGTGACTTACATTATTAATTTACCATAAAATAAATGTTAACAGTGAACCTGGTTTATTTCATTTTTATGAGCTGGTTAATTCAGTGTTAGCGTCAGTTATTATTATTATTATTATTTTATTTAGATCAAATTTTGTTTATCTGGCAATCAACTCACGGACCACAGTTTGTGCACCACTAAATTAGCCTCAATGTCTCTCGAAAACCTAGAATATATCTTTTTTTTTCTTGTTTTTGTTTTTTTGTAGGGTGACTCGTTGTCTACAAGTCTCCATGTGGATTTTGGAGATGGCATCTCAGTGTCATACTCCAATATAAGTCGCCTTGGTGACAGCATCACACACACGTACAGGGTCGCTGGGATATTCAGGGTCACCGCACATGCTCAGAACAGTCAGGGGTCTGACAGCAGCTCTGTCTATCTGCACATCACTAGTATGTACATGACCACACTCATATATTTCTAAGAATTAGAATTTTCTTTAAGAAGCCACTGCCATCACTGTAAAGAAAAAAACAGTGTCTGTCACAGTGACTGCTGTCACACTAAATTACCTCTATGCCACTCACTGCACATCTATTTCTGAACCAGCTCTCAATGAAGGATGTGTAGAAGCAGAAATTGCTGTTGTGTACGGTGCTAAATGTGATCGTTATTGACTTCATATTGTGTCTGATGAGATATCACATCCGATGTGTCGTGTTAGGTCCCGTGGAGCGTATCTTTCTTTCGACACCGGTGGTCGTCATCAGAGGAAGAGAGGCCAACCTGACAGCAGTGCTGTGGCCCAGTCAGCCCAAGACCACTACCTTCTACTGGTGGTTCAATAACAGCACAGAGGTTCAAACGCTGAGTATTTGTATACATGTGTCCCAGAGGCCCAGATCAGTTAGGCAGCTATTCCAGTATTACTTTTGACCTCTAACAAAGCAAAGGCTCTGCAAAAGATATTGTGCTTGCCAGGGTCAGAGAGGTAAACCTGTTTTAGGATGGATTCGGATTGAGGTCAAATAAGTAAAAAGCAAAGCCAGGTTTAAGTGGGGGAGGTACACTGTTTTTCCCCTTTGCAGAACACCTGCTACCAAAAGAAACAGAATAACTAAATTCTAACTCTGTCAAAATAATTTTTGTTGAATGACAGGCATAGTTTGGAAAACACAAGGGGAAAATGCTCCCAATTAAAAAGCCCAGATAGAATTTTAAGATCTCTTGTCATAAGGCAACGTTTTATTGGGCATTAAATCTACCGTTCCAAAGTTTGGAGTCTTTGATTTAGATTCTTTTTTTTATTATTAAGCAATTGATACTTTTAGTCAGCAAGGACAAATTAAATTGATTACATTGATTAAGAGTCCTGGGGGGGGGGGGGGGGGGCATACTAGAATGATTTCTGAAGGATCGTGTGACACTGAAGACTGGAGTAATGTCTACTAAAAAATTCAGCTTTGTGATCACAGAAATAAATTACAATTGAAAATATATTGAAAAAGAAATCAATTATTTTAAATGTAATAATATTTCACAATATTACTGTTTCACTGTATTGATCAAATAAATGCAGCTGTGGTGAGCATAAGAGACTTCTTACAAAAACATGAAAACATCTTACAGACTCCAAACTTTTGTGCAGTAGAATGTATTGTCAATATTGCTGGCATTTAGTTTTTGCCTCTGTTTTAATTATTGCTTAATGTTCTCAAGATTATCACATACTTTATTCTGGTTTCTTGTCTCATGCAGAATTAGGGTAGATTTATTATTGGCATATGAATCACTATTTAATTAAGCTTTCAAACATCACTGAATTATGTTTCTAATCACACTATGAGATCGTTCAGTTCAGGTCTACTTAACATTTCTGATATGAAACACACAAAGTGGCAGTGCAGCTTTTAATGTTTATGCATCGTTTTATTTGATTATCAGGATTATTTTAGAGTGATGCAAACAGAACACAGTTCCATTGAAAAGCATCAAAAATATGTTTTGCAGTCCAGATTTGTTTTATAAGCCAGTTGTTTTTGTTTGTGGTTGCATTTAATGTTTAATAAAGTAATAATATACACCAACGAGTGCAGCCAGGCAAAAAGCAGAGCCTCCAGTGTGTTAGGGATATTACAAAAAGAATATACTTGTGAATAATTTAAGTGAAGTAAATGCATTAACTTAACCCATTATAGACTAAAAGTACAATGTTTTTGTATTCACTGCTTTCATTACCATGGAAAACTAGGCAGCATTAAAGTGTTACCGCGTTGTTTTGAATGAATGTGAATGTTAAAATGCCATTTATAAATGTCATTCTATTTTAGTGTTGCTGCCCAACATCATGTTCCAGAACAAAAGGACAGCAAAATTAGATCAGCAATCATTTCGCAAACGTAGTGGCATGTTAGGGAATACTAGGAAAAAGCATGAAGATTTCCAAGACCAATATATCTACGGAAAGCCCTGAGATCAAAAGCATGACTACTGAACCATGAAACACAGCGGGAGTTTGGTCATGTAGGGCTGTAACTGGTTTCTGCTATAAATGATTCTGCCACTCACAAATCAGTCAGAGTTGTGATTTACTTTCCTGTTTCTCTGCCTAGCTAAATCTGAACCGAACATCTCACATGTGTGTGTTTTTAGCCACTGATCACACTGGAAGGAAGTGTTTCACACACATTCACACGAGAGGGACCTAACTCTGTCACCGTACAGGTGTCGGCAGGAGGCACAGTCCTACAGGATGTGAAAATCATCACTGTCAAAGGTGAAGACCTCCTGTAGTCATGAACACTGCAGTGTTCTTTGAGATACAGAATGTGATATTTTTAGCTTCGCTGAGAATTGAAAACATACTCAGAATTAAGAGGAATTTTAGGCAGAGCTTCTCTGCAAAGGAATAAATCTTGTTTCTCTCATTTCTAGAGTTCTTCCGTTCTTTACTGCTGTCGTTCTCTCCTAACCTGGAAGAGCACAACCCGTCGGTTACCGAGTGGAGACAGGACGTGGGGCGAGTTGTCAGGGCAACGCTCTCTCAGGTATACTGAGCTTAAAGTCCATCATCAGTTCCTGTTAGAGTGCTCTGTTCATGTCACTGAAAAGAACTCATGAAATTTCTTGAAAGGCTGCTGATAGCTCACCACGCTTCCTCTCTCTTTAGCTATTCTCTTTCCTTTCTCTCAACCGCTGCTGGTTTTAAGCCTGATGGCTCTTTCTGGGCTCTCTGGCGAGGTTTGTGTTTGGCTGAGAGGCTTTACGTGCTCTCACGCATCCATCTGATTTCCCCTCAGTCTGAGAGCGAGAGATAGGGTAATGTAGTGCTACTGGCAAGAGTGAATCACAGGAGTTCAGAGTGAATATTGATGCGGCAACTGAGAGACTCTAAAGCCAGTCAGCCAATTAAAGAACAGAGCCAAAGAACTGCTCCGCAGAACTCCATTACAATGAGTCGCTCAAGCACAAATATAATGGTCTCCCAATACCTCTGCATTTTCAACTTGAACAGTGCTTTCAGTATGGTTACACAACATCATATCATAAATATTACAACCATCTCGAGATTCACTAGAATGACTTATTATGATTTGCAAACATTAACTGAGATATTATTAATGTGCAAACGGGCATGAAATGATTGACTAGCTTTTATGCATGAATTAGATCCCGTCATGAATGTTGCATGCTGATAAATGTAATGTTTATTAGGTGATGAAAAATATATGTGTGTGTGTTTTCTAGGTTTGTGGCTTCCCTAAGGACCAGTTGTTGGTGTCTGTGTTTCCTGGATCTCCAACTGCCGCTGAGCTCTTCATCCTACCTGAGACGAACCAGTCGGCATTCAGATCACACACAGAGGAGCAGCTTGATAAGGTAAGAACCACACACACACACACACACACACACATACTGAAATAAAATGCTTTGCTATGATCTCCCCAAATGACAAGGTCTGATGATTGATACAATCTGTTAAAATAACCTATTATGATTCTCTGATGGCTAAATAAATTATAGTGGCAATAAAAACAGGCTTTATTACTAGCGAATAAACCTGCTGAAAAATACATGCACTTACTTTAAAAATGTCATGGGCTGAATTTGTAATGCCTAGCAACCATAAAGGGAAATAAAAACTCCTGTCAAATTAATACTTGACAATAATTCAAATTTATGCTAAAACAAGCACTATTTTTTGATTGCATTTTCAGCTAATATAGGGTGATGACCTACGGGGTACGGCTTTCTGAATGAAAAATGTTATATGATCATTTAAAGACATTTTAAGTGTGATTAATATTCACAAATAAAGCATTTTTGCAGCCTTTATAAATATTGTTTTGATAAACTCAACACAAATAGACTGCCGTTCAAAAGTTTGGGATCTGTAAAAAAAAATCAGACAGAAATGAATACATTTATGACAGTAAAGACATTTATAATGTTATACAAAAGATTTCTATTTCAAATAAATGTCGTTCATTAAACGTTCAATTCATCAAAGAATCCTGATTTCCACAAAAATATTAGTCTAACTGTTTTTAACATTGATAATGATAAGATGTCAGCATATTAGAATGATTTCTGAAGGATTATGTGACACTGAAGACTGGAGTAATGAAAATTAAAAGCTGAAAATTCAGCTTTGCCATCACAGGAATAAACAATTTTTTTTAAATATATTCAAATAAAAAACAATTATTTCAATAATATTTGTAATAATATTTCATAATATTGCAGCCTTGGTGAGCATAAGAGACTTTCAACAACATTAAAAAACTTGCCGACCTCAGACTTGTGAACGGTAGTGTATGTTCAATTAATGACTGTGATTTTAGTAATCAATTTAGTAATAATTTACACACATTTACTGCTTTAATGTTGTAACATTGCGTTTTAAATATTTCATATAATGATCTGGTCGATTAATACAAGGCTTTTCATTACAGATCATTTAGAAAAATAACAGGTTTCAATTAGCACTTCACTATTTTAGCCCTCCTATTCATCATCATCACTCACCATCATCTTCCTCTTGTTTCAGATGTTGGAGGTCTTCATGAACGCTTTAAATCAGAACCTAATCCAGTTTGATCTGAAGCCTGACACGCGGGTCACTGTGTCTTTATCTCAGCTCACACTGGGTAAGACCTGAACACAAGTTTCTGTTCTTAAGGATTTAATAGGACAACCCTAGCCTGGTAATACCAAACTCTGCTACTTCGCTTTGCTTCGTAGACAGAGTCTGGCATGGCATAATTCAAAAGTGTTTTCTCTCTCGCGGGGGGCGCTTGTCTGAAGTTTAAAATCATTGGTTCCCGTAAGCCAATCACATAACGTTTGGTTATGGCGTGTGTTATGCGCATGCTCAGGCGCATCTAACTTCCACTGTAAACGCATGTATGATGCGAAAACAAAACCATCGAGCGAAATACCGGAGTGAACATGGCTGTGAGCGACTTTTGCAGATTATGTGAAGTAAATCTACGCATCCACGGTACAATCAGCGTCTATGTCACGGCTCTCAGCCCGCCCTCTGTTCGTTGATTGGCCGGCTGTTTTCAGGCCGGAGGAAAACGGAAAGCTATTACGCTGTCTCAGACTGAGTACAGAAGCGAAATGAAATTGAGCGGAAGTAAGAAGTCTGACGTAGTCAGGCTAGGACAACCCATGTTCTCAGATGACCCTTCTGGAGGAACACAAAATGAATTGCACTGGTTTTGTCTGTGGTTATAGAGCTTGTTGTCTTTTATTATGAATTACATTAAACTGTCTACCGCATTGTGTTCTGCATTTAATTGCAGCCTCATTGTGGTAAATTACAGCACTGCCTGTGGTTATGTGGGGTGACTTTACGCTTCTGTGGTTATATAAGGTACACTAAATGATTACTTTGCTTACGTTCCATTGTGTCAAATCCTTCAAACTTCTCTTGGAGCTAGAAATCCTAGAGAACAGATACTCTACCCTGGACTTTAGATTAATATTGATAATGCGGAGCCTGTCTGAGCATGACCAATATAGTGAGTTGGAAATGACATTACAGGATCATAAAGAGTGTCTCTCTGCCACATATAATTCTACCCTTTTCAGACACGGCCATTTGTCTTCATTGCTCCGAACAGGAAAAGGTTCAGATTGCCTCCTGCATTCTGCCGAAAGGTCACAATCATCATGCGTCAACCCTCAAAGGGCTGAAGGATGGACTGCAGTGCGCGCGTGTGTGTGTGTGTGTGTGTGGTGAACGAGTGAGACAGTTTTTAGAATTACTGAAATGGACACGCTCTGAGAGACCATAAAGAGATTTGTGGTCAACCGATTTTTTGTTTTGTTTTCACAGTTGTTGTTATAGCAGTAACATATACACAATGGGTCTCATTCATGAAACATTCGTAAATATACGAGTAAATATGTGAGTGATTTGCGCGTAAAGAGACATTCCCAAAAATTCTTCTCCTGATTCACAAATACTTCGTAAACGTCAGATTTGATAGTGAAATGTGTGTGTGTGTTAATGAATTCCAATCAGTCGTAAATGGGACGCTCATTCTCAATTACCATAAATCCCGCCTATTAAAACCGACTGACGATATATATGGGCATCATAATTATGGCACCAAACGAAGGATTTCAACATGTCTTCTCAAAAGCGAATGAAGAAAAGAAATTTCTCAGATGCAGAAATTGAAGTTTTATTATCAGAAGTTCATTCAAAACGCCACATTTTATTTTCTAGTGGCGTATCAGGTCCTAAAAAAAAAGGATTTTTGGCAGCATATTACAGATACAGTTAATGGAGTTTCATCTGTTTATCGAACAGTCCCAGAAGTGAAAAGAAAATGGTTCGACATGAAGCTTGACTGCAACACTTGTGAAAAAAAAAAAAAAGAAGAAAAATGAATAAACAGCTTGAATATAAAAGAAAAAAAAAAGAAGAAAAAAAAAAGACTTGCGGACTTGTGTTCCATTTGCAGATGCTATTACTGGCTCTCGTAATAAAAGTAAAAAGAAAAACCGTATGTAATTACTATATATAATATTTTTTCAAAATGCTGTGTAAATATGTACCCGATTAAGGTGAATTAAAATGCAGCCTTATTAATGAGGAAAACGTTCGGATGTTAAACGCACTATTTACACGTGGCTGGGAGCAGGTGTAGATTTCTTTCGTACCAACTAACATTTGGAAAATACGAACATTTTAATGAATCCGAAGATTTACGCCAGAACCACTTTACACACGATTTACACAAAAATTCGTTCTGCTCGTGTTTCATGAATGAGACCCATTGTCTTTTTTATTTCTGTTTTTAGAGATTATTTCTGAGAAAAGAAAGATTTAGAATCATTGCTAGCAAGAGTTATTGTGAAAATCCCTGAGATTTTAATAATGTCAGAACAGTTAAATCTCAAAGAAAATGTTTTTTTTGTTGTTTTTTACGCAATGATTAAATGATTTGATTGTCATTAATGGGCATAATACATAATGAAATGAGCATTACATATAAATATAAAATTCTTGAAATAAATGTATTCAAGTACTTGCTATATCGTATTTGATACAGCGGTTTCAATATGATTAGTCTGTATAACCAATGTATGAAACATTAAGCAAAGTAATTAGTCATTTTATAATATCAATAATTACATAGTTACATATAGTTAATCGGACAAGTTTTCCTAGACAAATAAATATATGCATTGTCACACGAAATAGGACATTTTGGAAATTATATTGAAAGTTGTTAGATTGTATACAAAATGTTTTTGGGGAAAGTATTGAGGCCTTAGAACACTATCCGTCAAATAAGCATACAGCATTGTATGCTAAAATACCTATTCAAATTATAAGAAACCATCACTCAATTAAAATGATACATTTTTTGCAAGAACATGCAATTAAATATGAAGTACATAACATGCATTTTTCATAGATTGTACATTATGAAAAAATGTATATGCATTCAAGTACACTGTGAGATGAGACTAAAGTTATGCTGTCTGCCTGCAGCACCTCTGGTGGACTCCAGTGTTATCCCCAGTGGCTCTGCCATGCTTTTACTGGTTTCTCTGGGCCTGGTGGGATTGGCCATTCTCTTCATCTACAAATTCAAACGGTAAGCCTCACCTCTCCCAAATCCTCCAATTCTGCTCAACAAATCTAGGCTAATTATGGCGGACTGTTATTTTCAAATGCCCTGGAAAAACCAGCCAATGCTGACAAATGATCATCACTTACTTGATTGGCATCAGTAACAGTTTCCTCTACTTGGATTAGCAACAAAAAAGTGAATCCAGTTTTTTTCCACAACACTACTTTTGGTTCTGTCTGCTCAGTAAAATCCCATGGATCCATGTGGAGACAGAGGATACCCATGAGAAGGAGCCTGAGATGATCAGTGCTGTCGAGCAGGAGAAGAACGGCACACGTACAACAGCCACTTCGTTCACGTCATGCAGCACACACACCACACACACACTGTTTCCCACGAACACTGGAACACACAACAGCTTCAGCCATCTGCCACCTTCGAGAGAACTGATGGAGAAAGAGCTGGAGGCTCAAAACCCAGGTGAGAGAAGTGATCAAACCATACACAACGCATGTTCTAGGTCATGTCTAATATTGCTACTGGAGGGCCACTGCCCTGCAGAGTTCAGCTCCAACCCTAATTAAACACACCTGAAACTTCCAGGCAGGTGTGTTGAGGCAAACTCTGGCCCTCCAGGACCGAGTTTGGACAGCCCTGTTCTAGGTTTTGTTGTGTTGTTGTTAAATTTATCTACTCTGTGGAATCTATCTGTGGAAAAAAGTACACTTTAGCATACTTCTAAAAAAGTATTTCACTTTGTGTGAACTGAACGTAACATTTTCAGGCACTTAATTGCATTTTATTTACAGTTAAATTAAAATGTATTATTGTTTCATATATTAAATGCATATTAAATTAAGTGCTTTTTGACCCACCAAAGTAATTTCATAATTATTTTAAAAATACGGATAAAGTGTACTACCGAATGTATTGACAAGCATTTATGGTAAACTAAAATTTACTTTGATGTCATTTCTATTGAAACTTGAATGTCATGTACATTTAAATTATATTAACTTTAAATGTAATATCAAATAACACACTACAGTTAAAATTATAATCAAATACTTTACATGTGCATTACTGTGTTAGTCAACACATCAGAATATGTGTTCTTCTTTAAAGCAAGATAAATTTTTAAAACGATGTACTTGACATTATTACAAAGTGCACTTTTTTAAAGTTTACTTGAAAGTGTCATGAAACTGTGCTCTCTTTAAGTACATTTGAGTGGCTTTTTATTTCATTTATAATATATCATCTGAAAATACAGTTTTTCAAAAATATACTTTTAAGTCCTTTTCTGTCACTTTAATGTTTATAAAGATGCGATTTGGTGCTCAAGGAGCATGGAGAGAGACATGCTTGTTTTGTGGCTATCTGCTGTTTTGTAAGCGTGAGGTCAGTGGATGGACCCCAATTCATTCATTCTACTTTTATTGCTCTGCTGTCAGGGAATGTGATTGTCTTATGAGTGTTTTTGATTCACAGTAATCAAGGACTGATCCCATGACACTGAGGTGGAAAGCATTGATCACAGAGTTGCCCTTGCCTGTTGGTTGCAATTACTGTGAATTTCTGCTTTGTGTGTGTGTGTGTGTGTGTTTAGGAGGCCTTGGGGTTGGAGAGCGGCTAAGGACCAGACAGATTCCAAACTGCACCAATGTCTGAAATGAAGGAAGGTTTAATGATGAAATATCAATTGTATAAGATGTATCATTTTACCATTTTCTCCCTTAACTTTTCCTGTTATTGTGGTGCTTATGCCTTTTTTTATTATCGTGGTGTTTTACATTTGAGCTATATAAATAAACAATTACTTAAGTGTTAATCAAGGTATTATTAATTATAGGTGTAAATTAAATCAAAATCTCTTCTGAAAACCTTTAGAATACAATTTTATCAGCTCTTAAGTAGTAGTTTCTTTCAACCCAATACAATTCTTTCTTAAAGCGATCTGCAAAACTGATCTATTCTTCCTAAGCAGGGGCACCAAATTCCTTTTGTAAAAGTAAGAGATCATTCTCTGCATGCTAACTTGTAGATATATTAAGATTATCACATTTGTAAACAAACAACTCACTTTTAGAAAATCAAAAAGTCATATGCTGCACTTTCATACAGGAAAATCAATATTGAATCATTTGAAATATGCTTATAGTTGTATAGTTATACAATGTATGTTTATATTGATGCTTACCTCACCTGAATTGATAGTGACTCTGAGATGTTAAGAGGTCATAAGGAGCATGGTTTTAGGATCAAATAGATGTATATGGCACAAATAGAGGTTGGTACTTTCATCTGTGTAAAAGCCTCATCTGCTGAACGTGTCCATTTGTGCCTTGGCAATGTGTATTACTATTGTAAGATGGCAACATATTCTTAATTTGGTTCATATTCACAATACTGTATTCCTAGAAGTATACTCATTTGGGCGCATGTTTCATTGCTGCTAATAGCTGACAGCCAGTTTTATATTTGACTGTGAACTGAAAGTCACTTTAATCTGAATAAATGTATTTTTACATTATTGACTGCCCACTGGTTCTTTACAATGGATTTTAATGACATTTCTATAGAAGTGGATGGCCTGTGTGTCCCAATTTCTCTAGGCAATTTCCAACCACCCATCATTGTTTCATTTCTCCAGTAAATAGTCTAGCTAGCAGATGACCTGACACTGAAGAATATTTAATAGGATCACGCTAAATGAAAGGAAACAAAAGAGCTTCTCTGCTGAAATGAAAGTAAACACTGTGATTCAGCATAATCTCCATTGTGCACCATTCCAGGTATATTTTCTGTTTACTGGCAGTTTCTTTCTTGTATTGAAATTGTTGAAGAAGTTTGAGTAGGACAAACTGAAGAGCTCAGCCTTGAAACATGGCAGTGTGAAACACCTGTAGTGCGGGATATGTCATCTGTATTTTATTATTTTCCCAGATATATATAGTGAAAAGTTAATTTTGTCCATTTTTAGGAGTACACTGGCAGAAATGACTACTTTTATCTGGCAAGGATACATTAAATTGATCACAAATGACAGTAAATATATATATAGGCCTAAATTATTATTATTATTATTATTTTTTTAAATAAATGCTGTTCTTTTGAACTTTCTGTTCATCAAAGAATCATCAAATATTAAGCTCCCAGATCACTTATAATTTTCCAGAGCTCATGCTGTCGAGTTTTGTGTCGACTGAAATGTCTTGGAAAGATATTTTCGCAAGTAGAACAATCCAAAAACACATTAAATAACAGTACAACCCTCTGAAGAGATGTGTGTCTATCCCTCACAGCCTCGTTCGCTTTCATTCCCGTTAAAAATCAAAGATGGCGCTGGTGTGAATAAGGTCTATGAGAATGGAAACTAAGACTAAACTGAACAAAACAATGTGACAGCATATTAGAAGGATTTCTGAAGGATCATGCGATACTGAAGACTGGAGTAATTGTGCTGAGAATTCTGATTTGCAACACAGGAATAAATTACATTTTAAATGGATATTAAAATAAAAAAACTGTTCTTTTAAATTCTAATAATATTTCACAATAATATTTGTAAAACTGTCATTACTGTAATTTGATTATAAATATATTAAAAAGTATTACCAGTATAAACTACTTTCAAAAACATAAAAAAAAATCTTACTGAACCAAATTTGGGAACAGTAGTGCAGCCAGGGTCAAACTAATAAGAGAAATATTTAATTGAGCAAATTCATTAATCTATTAATCACCAATTTTATCAGGAAACTTTAAATTGAAATGTTTCATCATATTTTGAGATGGACACAGAGAGTGAAACAAAACAGGAAATAGATAAAAGTCTTCAGTTAGGATTTTGACTCCAGAATCTGCTAAAGCTGTTCAAAGACTCTGTACACAAAGGAAATGCAAACATGCCTCTATTCAATATCCACCCATAAATGTGCAGGCTGCTGGTCTGGACAAAGGCTGTCTAAATATCCTGCACCACAGTAGCCTTTAGAATGTCATATTTTTCATCATTTTAGCTCTCTCTCTCTTGCACGTACACACACACACACACACACACACACACACAGGTACAACCGCAGACAACTCACATATCCAGCGGTTTCTATAGCTCTAAGCATTTTTCAAAGTTTGTGCGGTTGCATTTGAAGATTAAAGTTCAGTAACCTGGACAATAGAGCACTCTGCATGAAACAAAGTTAGCTTTATCTATTCTAGGGAGTCCCAGTGGTCATGTTTATGTGATAAGGGAGAGAAGGGTAGGATGAGAGCTTGAGTGATTTTATAGTAAAGCACACAGAGCTTTGCCTCCAAGGACTACCGCTTCCCTTAGAATCTCATTTACCATTATGATTAAATGTACAGCAAAGAAAATAGTTGGATGTCTCGCCGCACACGCTAAGTGTTCTGTATTTTGTAGTGCTGTGCCTACTTTAAATTCAGCCGATATTCACATGTGACCGGCATAATTACAAGTTAATGAGACCGTAAGTAAATTGTAAAATTGCACGTCCCATGACGCAGTAGGCCACTTCACATTATTGTGCAAACTTGTTTTGCAATGTTTGATTAAAAATTCCCCACTCTGCTCAACTAAAATAAATAATGTATTTTGCCAATTTTATTTTCCCTATTTGTGCATTAATGGATCAGTGTGTAGATAAATAGCTTAAAAAAATAAATAATAATAAGCATACATTAGACTATACTGTCAGCCAGAAAACGTTGCTGTAAACTTAAGGTTTCAGACTTTCTGCAGTTAGTGCATTTCAACTTCCATGTAACTTTAAGTTTTGGAAAAAGACAGACAGCTGTCACGTTATAAAGTCTGAAAAAATGAATCTATGTCGGAGTGATTGAGCTTCGGCTGTCAGCACACGAGAATGTGTGTGCGTGAATATTTCTTTGTGTGTAGGCTACTTCCTGTAGCTGACGGACTGTTTAGGTTTCAACCTTTCCTGCCAGACTCATCACTGCCGCGTATAAAAAAGATTTAACATTTTCCAAAGGTCATCTTGCGCTTTCAGAGATGGAGAAACATTGATAAAGTCAGAGGGATTATTTAATGTCTGATGAATTATTAAAAAGGCCTGTTTTGGTTTGAGTACTTCCATCTCCTCCGTCTGTCATTACTTACGGAGTTCACCTCACACATGACACATTCATCAGGCCCGTTTCACTTCAGTGCCATTCTGACTGGCGCAATTGTTAGAAAAACAATCGTGTTCATTTTTTTTATGCACAATCATTATTCATGACCTTTATAAAAAAATACAATGAAATGAGATGTTGTCACCGAGTTGTCAAAACATATCATTAGAGTAGGAGACTTTGCATTTCCTGAAATGTGGACTTTTTTATTTATTTGTATAAATATCTAACATACTAGGCATTAATACAGTAGGCTATATACTAAATACAAGATTAACTGCCAGGCTTCAAATTTGGATGCCATCTCGCCTCCCAACTGGATAAAATCCAAGCAAGAGACTGATATTGGAAATATCCTTTTCCATGGTGACCTTCCAATAGACCAACTTTATGAAACGCCATTCTGTTTTATGTGCTTCATTAAAGGATATTAAACGAGATGGTTGTCCTTAGTGATATCAAACTAATGATTATGCTTATATTTGCAGGAACCTCCTCTCCCCTCAGACTTTACAGAATGACATTTTATTTGTTCGTTGCTAATGTGACCATGTTTAATGTTTATTGCATGTTAATCTGTGTAGCTGCTTTGTGATTCCATATTTTATGGATTCATATCTTATTTTTACTACTAGGCAATTAGGGGAGCATGAAGATTCCAAACTAATGTCCATTTTAAATGGATAAAGTGCAATTTAACATTTTGGCATAATATGCGGTTTAATCCCTAAGAGATTGATCTGCGTCGGTTATATTTATTGCTTGCTATGTTTTACTTCAAATCTAAAATATATATTTACAGATCATTTTCATGAGAAAATGTCTAATTATCTGGAATAATTAAATGTGAAGACAAATGTAAATTTAGATTTTGTGAATAAAATCTGAGTGGTTCTTGTGACAGTACAGCCAGGTTGACTTGGGTGGTTGCTAGATGGTTGCTAGGGTGTTCTGGTTGGTTGCTAGGGTGTTGCTATGCAGTTACTGTGATGGTTACTAAGGTTAGTGGTATTTCCCTTATTTAAAACATTTTAATGAGAACAAAATTATCTAAAGTGAAAATGTGTGCAAAGCATTTTAACATAGAACTCTACACCTGAGATGCATCATCTTCCTTTTAATTTACACTTGCATGTAATCCCTGTGAGTTTAGAGATTTGCTTGATTCTCATTTGGAATTGATAATGGAGAGATTAATTATATTGACTTCCGATTCTAAGAGATGCCATAATGTGTGCAAACAGCCTGTAATTCAGCTTCAGTTCCCTGTATGCAGTTTGTATTTTATATTCATGCTGTGCAGGTTTGATATCGCAGTCACTGTGTATCAGTGTTGTTAATAATAAAATATATATTGTGATTGTATTTGCCATCAATGTAAATTATGCATTGAATTATGCATCGTGTTTGAACATGATAAAGGCAGGACCGGCTGAGATAGAGCCAGCTGCTTCAAAGTTAAAAGTCACTGTGCGTATTTTATTTTCAAATGCACTCAAACTCACACTCATACACACCCACAGTCCAATCAGTAAAAAGGTGAATGTGACTTTGTATTTACTTAGATCTGTCATATATATCTACATATATCAACCACCCACTCTGTAATTTTTTTATTGCAAAATTTCACAATATTAGTGTTTTATTGTATGTTGGTAAAATAAATGCAGCCTTGATGAGCATAAGAGACTTTCAAAAACATATATTTTTTTTGCCAAACCCAAACTTTTAAATGGTATTGTATTTTCAGATTAAAATTGTGCATTGTATCACCTTAGTAACCAGTGTTGGGCAAAGTTACTTTTAAAAAGTAATGCATTACAAAAAGTGCGTTACTCCCTAAAAAGTAACTAATTGTGTTACTTAGTTACTGAAAGTGATGTGTTACATTACTTTTTCTCACCTGGGTTTGGCTTGCTTGTTTGTTTTTTAATAATAAAATTAAAAAAACACTCTTCAGCAATAAAAAAAAAAATTCCCGATTTCTCTCAACATGCGGACGGGAGAGCTGTCAGTCAATACATTGCAAAACAAAGTAACTTGCGGTACTTATTTGAAAAAGTAACTCAGATATTTTGTTGCAAATTTAAAAGTAATGCATTACTTTACGAGTTACTTGAAAAAGTAATCTGATTACATAACTCGCATTACTTGTAATGCGTTACCCCCAAAACCCCCAGTTTTCGTCAGCAAGCCACATTTGATGATTTGAGCTATCTTTCATGTCCATAGCACAAAGGTAGAGGGCTAATGATTGGTAGAGCAGTACTAATGATATCAAGTGTCTTAAAGACTTAAATCAGGACTTCTGAGTCCAGGTGCTTCAGAACGATCAGGGACAACCAGGAACCCTGGGAAATAAACAGCCGTCCTTCATGCTCTTTTATCATAATTTCCATTACATCAAGGAGCTCGTTATCACCAGTGTTTTTATTAAGTCTGCGGTTAATGTTGAGTGTCCGCTAAGTGAAAAGACTCCGTGATTAATGCAGTGAAGCACTGTTCTCAGATCTGTGAATCCAAGCTCATAGACACACTCACAAAAGTGCAGTACAGAGGGACACAGAGGGGTGAATCCATCCTCGCTAGTGCAGAATTTCTCTACCGATTCCCCAGTGTGTCACTGCTGGGAAAGAGTCCGGCCTGACTAATGACTGTGTCCAACGTCTTATGCTGGGACCCGTTATACACACACACACACACACACATTCGAAGCGTCACTGCGGACACATATCCTCACGCACGCGTGTTAACTCCTACTCTGTGACTAATGATAGTGTCTTATGGCCCATACAAGGGTCAGTAAATCAATTACACATTCTAATAAAGAAGCAGACACATCTCTCTCAGCCTGTCACCACTGATATATTGCACATACTATGAGCGAGATTGTGCGCGTGTGTATATATGTGTGTGTTTACGCTCCACTGAGGTCTTTCAGACTCCCACACCACAGTATGGACTGTGATGGAATTATACTGAATAATAATGACAATAACTACCAACCTAAATCACTTCAATGCCATCAAACTGTAATCCAACATCTGCTCATTGTTTATTCTACCGTTATAAATCATCTTTAATTAGTGCAGAGAAATGATGTACATTTCATATGTTCATTTAGACAAATTTAATCTACGCAAGCGTGATAACCAACTGCTTCTCGTTTTCTCACCACATAATTATTTGTAACTGCACCACGATAGTTTCAATAGTAGGCCTATAACAAGACTGAGTTACTAACAGACAGCTGATGATCCATCCAACCAGGACTGCACAAATGATGATACATAGGCCTTCTTAGAAAAGAAAAAATAGTATTCACACCTGTATTGTTTGGTTCGATTAAATCGAACTCAAGTTCGTTTCCCCCCTTGGTTCGGATCTTTTGGGCAGGTGTGAATACAGCAATCGCACTCGGGTGCGGACCAAACAACCGTACCGTACTCTTCAGAACCAGCTGAAGAGGTGGGCTCGGTCCAGTACTAAACGAACTCTGGTACAGCGCACATAAGAGTATGCTGTCTCCGTCGGAACCATCTTGCAACACTTCTTCGCTTTCGCAAAACCACGGAGGAGCGTAAGCATAAAATAAGAGAGCAGCGACAGTGTAGGACGAGAGAGGACCAGGCCTGGACTTTTATGTTATGTTTATGCGTGTGCGGCAGTCGTCCGTGAGGGGCTGCCGTTTTTACTTTCGTTTTGTGTTTTATCATTAAATTGTTAGCGTTTCATTTTAAAAAGTATCGATTCACATTAGAAAAAGTATCGATTCACTTTAGGAAAAGTAGCGATTCACTTTAGGAAAAGTAGCAATTCTTTTTAGGAAAAGTATTGATTCACTTTAGGAAAAGTAGCGATTCACTTTAGGAAAAGTATGGATTCAATTTAAAACTGCATTCCATAACTTTTTTAGGTTAAAAATTATCCAAAATAAATTTTTGAGCAAGTACATAACCAGCCAGTGTTCAAAACTATCTGCTTGCTTCAGCTCGATTCAAAACGGTAAGCTTGTAATAATGTTTTTAATTCCAGTGATACTGGTGGATTTCCATGGGGAAATTCAAGCAAGTCTTTACGTCATTACGTCACATCTGTACACTTCACTAGTTCACACTTACAAATAAGTCAGATAGAATAAATGCGTATTTGGCGTGCTGTCCGAGGAGAGGGCTCCGGGCTCGGTATTCGCCCCGAACCCAGAGTACTCCCCCCGTATTCCTGGCTGTAAAAGATTGAGCCAAGAGTGAGGAGTCGGGGTGGTGGAGGGATGCTGGAAAACTGTCAAGGAATGTTAGGTGAGTTGACAGAGTGGATATATATATACTTCTTGTCATGTTGATTAGGGTAGACATAATTGTTTGATGACGAGTAGATTGGATTGATTATTTGAACGTGCTCCTCCCGAACTTTGTTTATAAAACATCATATAAAGAAGGTGTTCCGGCTAGTAGGCTATATTGTGTGTGAGGATGTTGGAGGTAGAGATTTATAGCCTTTTCTCACACCACTTGATATAATTATAATTAAACTTATCAGTTTGATGGTAAATCCAGAAAGGTTCAAACAAAAATCACCAGTGACAAGATTCACCCGTGGAGAATTCTTTTTTGGAAAAGTATTGATTCATTTTAAGGAAAAGTAGCGATTCTTTTTGGGAAAAGTAGTGATTCACTTTAAGAAAAGTTGCGATTCTTTTTGGGAAAAGTAGCAATTCTTTTTAGGAAAAGTATCGATTCACTTTAAGAGAAATATCGATTCACTTTACGAAAAGTAGTGATTCTTTTTGGTAAAAGTAGCGATTCTCTTTAGGAAAAGTAGCGATTCACTTTAGGAATAGTAGTGATTCACTTTACCAAAAGTATCGATTCTTTTTAGGAAAAGTATCGATTCACTTTAGAAGAGGTATCGATTCTTTTTAGGAAAAGTAGCGATTCTTTTTAGGAAAAGTAGCAATTCTTTTTAAGAAAAGTATAGATTTTTAAGAAAAGTATTAAAAAAAGTATTGATTCTTTTTAGGAAAAATGTATTCATTTTAAGAAAAGTATTGATAAATTGTAACTTTTTAAATATCCTTTTTCAAGCTAAAATGAAAAATGTGTAGGGAACTTTTTCCTCTTCAAAGCAGAGACCAGGAGACGTTGGGATCGCGTTCAAACAGAAGTTATTCTTTATTGAGAACTTTGCGTTGCGTTGCTGCAGTTCTTCCAACAGTCTAACTTAGTTCTATACAGTATAGTTTTTTATACATTTACAAGGAGGAGGGACTGAAAAAGGTGGAGACAAATCCAAACAAAGCATGCAAATGAGTATACAGGTTTAGGTAACACACCTTAGACTGAGGGTCTGGCCAATCCTAATTCAATCAGCATAACAGTCTATTGCATTGCTAATCCAATCAGCCTAACGATTCAACGTCGGGCTGGGGCTCCAAGAGCCATTTGGGCTCTGAAAGCCATTTGCAGAACAAAAGGAGACAGTCTCAGTGATCTGACTCATTTAACTTATAATGGAGAAAACAGGAATTGCAACTTTGCTGAGCCGAATCATTCGTGTGATATCATCATCTTAACCTTAAAAGCTAAATACAATTTTATTTACCGTGATGTTATGTACGGAAGCATATTTGAGATAGATTCTTAAAATTTGTTATTCCACAAATGCTTTTAACATTTTTTTTATAGGTCTATCAGAAAATGTGTCTTTTGTGGAAGTAATTTTCCAGTTTCCTGAGTTGTCAATGCTTCTTTCCAATGTTGTCTTACAGCAATATCTTGTATTTTCTAATGGATTTTAATAGAGTTGAGCAGCATATGTACAACTTAATCTCATTTAATTATGTTTGACTGAGTCCTATCAAACTTGGAGTATTGACTGAACATGCAGTAACATCTAGACACCAACAGCAATATTTCCGGATGTCTCTAAAGTGACACGTGATAGAAGTATGTAGTACTGTGTCTTTTAAAAGTCGAATTAAAACCAATTAAACATTAAAAATCCTTATTATTGCCAACAGGTCATAGTTCAAATTCGATAAAGCCAGAAACTGAACTGTGACTAGTCAACTGCACTGATTTAAACCTGCCAGCCTTGTTAACAGTTCTCATTCTCTGTTTGCATATTCACAATCATAGCCATCGGTGAGGTCATTAACCTCTTCTGGTGTCAAACTATAATAGCACTTTGGTATTGGTACCCATGTTGTCAGCAACAACACTGTTTACTCAATCCATTGCTTTAGGCCCCCCCCCCATTCTCAACTGCTGCAATTCGTATATGACTAATACGCTATGGGTCATGACTGCAATGTGGAGTAATGAGCTGCCAACCCCTGTAGACTGTATTATCCATAAACACTCACAAGCGAAAACATGTTAGTTTACAGGTAGTGCAGCTGAGGGCAGGGAATATAGTGAGCAAGAATGAGAAATTGCGGTTTTCTAGGGAACGAGAATTACAGTAAGGTCATGGAAGTCCGTAATGTGCCCAGAGCTCGAATAAACTACTAACCTATTTAAATCTGAACGCTTGATATATTACAAAGTAATGCTGCAGACAGCAGGCTTAGTCCAGACAACAAGCTTTAATTTGAAAACATAGCCTATATTTTAGTCCAAATGTTGAGTTATTAACATCTAAAACTATAGTTCATGCATCATTTATTATTCAATTCAATATGCGTTGCTTGTCAGTGATATGTTGTTTCGCCGCACATGCAGGTGAACTATGTAGAGAGTTTTTTTTAATCACTTTTAGATTACTTTAGACTTTTAGATTACTTTTGACTAACTCATTTATCACATTGATTTGAACAGGATAATCATGTACCATATTGATATAAAAATACAAAGAGAAAGAGAATATATTCCATTCTTTGTTATCAACAACATGTAGTGCATTAAATATTACATTAAAATATTGCATTAAAGTTTCCCAGACTTGGGTTCGTGATGGAACTGCAGGGGTTTGTGAGTTTGATGAAAAGCTATTAAGTAATTAAATCATACAAATGCAAAAACATTTTTAAAAAACAATCAAAGTAAAACACTTACTAAAAAAGATTGTACCTGCATATCATGATGTGACCATTAACCAACACCAGAGAACAGTGAACTTAATTTGATAATTTACTCACCCTCAAGTTGTTGAGTTGTTATTCTTCAACATATCTTCTTTTGTGTTCAGCAGAAGAAAGAAAACAGAATTAAAATTTTGGGGTAAACATATCCCTTTAAAATCTCAGGGGGTACGTCCAGTAGATATATTAGGTCAAAGAGGTTCAGCTGACAAAATGCTGGGGAATCCCTGCATTGCATGTAAATATGAAATGATGTGAATTTGTACATTTTAATCTGTTTGAAAGACAAAAGCCTTCCAAAGACAGTAATACATTGAATGACTCACTGAGTAATAATGCAAATAATAATTAATGTGTTTGTCAGGAGCTGATTAGATATGCAGTGTTGCAATGTGTATCATTGCAATGATTTATGTAAATCCAGTGATCAGTGATAGTCACATGACTAGTGTCTGGTCTGTGTGTGCAATTTCACAAACCTGGAAGACCTTCTGAACATATATAATCAGTTGTAGGCTTTTTTAGAAAGGAAAATTTAAAAGATAAAAAAAGTAGTAGTTGGGAGAATCAATGGATTAGGCTATGAATAATTTACTGCCATTGTGAGAATAGCATAATCAATTAATCAATAGAAAAGTAACTGTAGTCTGATGTAATATATTAGTATTTTAAAATGTAATATAATTTAATTACAAGTACTTAATTTTTGGAAATCTAATAATGTAATTCAGATTACATGCTCACATTCGCTTTAAAAACAGCTTTCAAAAAGCAAAAAAAGTTATCATGATATTATGTTATAAACTCATGCTGCGTTCATGCCATGTCGTAATGATCATAATTTAGATGACAACCCACAATGTTCTATTCTGAGCTGTTCACCAGTTCAGATTGAGAATTATGCGTTTCTATGTCATCTTTATAAATGCCAAATGAATTTGTAATCTGAGTAATCAACAGACAAAACTACAATACAAGTAACAGTCACTATGCAAATGCCTAATTAAAAGGCAGCCAATATGCCTTTTTTTATTGAATCTTTCCTTCTGTGCGTATATATAGCTGTTTGTGCATGTAAACAATCTGCAAAGTTACAAAGCACAAAATCCAGCATGATAGATCCACTAAATACTATCACAACTTCTGTTGCATGCCCACTTTAAGGCCCATTCACACCAAGTATGATAACTATAAAGATAACTCTAACAATACCTAAACTAGTGTACACATCAACGCACAATAAAGTTCTGTATGTTATAAGCGTGTGCTGCAGTTATGTCGTCTGCCGCTTTAACTGCTCAAGCTCTCAAGATGATTGGATTCTTATTGGCTGTCAATGTTTTTATCATTCATCAGCTAGAAAAAAATCATTTTGAAAGCGATTCCAATATTATCGTTCCTCCGTGTCGTTTTTTACCATTATAGCTGTGGTGTGGACTTCCATAGAATAATAACAATTATTAAAACATTTATTAGCTGTAGTTATTGTCCTTGGTGTGAACGGGCCTTTAGAGCACCATTCCATTATTTTCAAGTTGGAAATGGGAAAATTCCTTGATCCTAATGTTTCTGGAACAGCATTATAACTGACATGAGTGTAGCCGATTAGCCATATTTTATCGTAAAGAATAGCTGAGGTGGATAGGTCTGCGAATCCCAAGCCTTGACCTCTGACCCCTATCTATTTATTTGAATGTGTCAAAGTATCATAGGCAAGCGAAACACATTTATACTTGGAGTTGAAAAGGAGGGTGTAAATAATCTGCTCCAAGCAATCTCAGGGCATCTGTCACATCAATCTGAACCGGAATCGGGTGAGATGAAATAGGTGGCTATGAATGGAGGATGTTTTATTCTTTTTGTTCTTGTGTTGGAGAGCGGCCTTGAATTATTATGAGATATGAGCACAGACACTTAAGCACATGCTTAAAGTATACACACACACACACACCTGCATTTGATACAAAATAGGGTAATGTGAATATGATTATGTGTGTGTGGGTCTGGTTTTGATTACATTGTGGGGGCCAAATTTAACCGCAAGGATAGTAAAATCTGCATTAAGCCTATTCTAAATAATGACTTAATGATTGTTAAAATATGTTAACTGGTTTCTTTGAATGGTATAGGATGGGGTAGTGTGTATGTGTGGTCTTCGGGTTAGGGTTAGGTGTTGAAAATGACAACAACTCCACCCTGTCTAGAACTCATCTAGGGAGGTTTTTAATAGGGATACTGAGGAAAAGGGCAGGGGCCGACGCATATTAGACTATAACATACTCCTGACTAGGAGATTCTCCCAAATGGGAATCAGGCCCAGAGTAAAAGGCATTCAAATGAAGAGAACTCAGTTCCCAATCCATGGGGCTAATATGGGTAGGTTTAGGAGAACAATTGGTATGGAATTAGATCCAAGCTGATCCAAAAATATAAAAACTAGGGCTGGGAACCAACCGGCTAAGAAATCTAGGTTACCAGCAATCTTGAAGACCTTGATTAGCTTGTTCAGGTGTGTTTTATTGGGGTTGGAACTAAACGCTGCAGGAAAGTGGATCGTGGGGGCCAGAGTTGAGAACCCCTGGTCTAGGGCATGTTATAGTCCAGATTAGAATGTAAAAATGTTTACGTTTAAAAATAAATAGCCTATTAAGTCTTTAAGTATTTGGTGCTCAGATAACCATTGCCAGGACAAAAAATCAAAATGGCTATTTAAAACACTGAAGAATTGCTCAGAAACAGAAAGTACAGCACCAGGGAAATGGCTGCATTTGGTTTCTGCTGTTCCATAAGCGCCATCTGCTGTCAGAGAGTGAATGTGCATTTTAATTCAGCGCACCTCCTTCACTCGTTCTGCCATGTGCTTTTCATCCATGTAGTGTTGGCCTATCTGACCGTCAAGCATATTTCGTCACTAAAGAGAACTGAATTCATGATCACATGCTGTATGTAAGACATACAGGTACATTTGCAACACTTTTTGCTTCAGTTTCTGTAACTCACTGAAAAAAAAAAAGAAAAAAAAAAGAAGAGTGCTCAAACTTTGATACAAGGTACCCACATTTGTTTACTACAAAAAAAAAAAACAAGAGTAAGAGTGTAACAGCCCTCATGAATTGATGTCAAATACATGGTGTGCCTTTGTTATAATGTACCCCGCTGCTGGGGTATGCTGTAACACATGCTGAGGTGAGTTGTAACAATTAGTAAAAGAAGCAAAAACAGAGGCCACACCATGCAATATGCTTCAAAAACAAGTTCATTGAAACAATACAAAAGAACAATACAAAACTACGTCTCTCTTTCTGTGATGATAAAAAAAAAAAAAAAAAGAGTATTGTGATTGTCAAACCTTCTGGTAACTAAACAGAATTTTATTAAGCTAAGTGACAACATGTAACAATGTTTACATGATACAATGAGGCTATTGATTTTATTATTGGTTGACACAAATTTCACGATTTCTTGTGATTTGATTCCGATTTTGATTCAATATCGATTCATTTGGATAAATTACAGTAGATATAGGCCTACATGTTAATTTTTTTCAAGAAAAAAAAAAACTCACCTAATGCTGTAAACATACAGAAAGCCCTGTCAGCTGGTATTATTATTAAAGGTTAAAAATAACAACTCAAATGAAATATGATCCGTTTTTTTATTTTATTATAATAACTACGTAATTATATTTTAATGATATAGCCTAAGTAAAATTATAATAAATATGTAATATAGTGCACATATTTAGTAAAATACTCCTCTCTATAGCTAATTTTTTCTAGCCAACTAACGTGCTACGGTCATTAAAGGGCTTTCCTGAGGTAATAACGTTACATGTAACGTTATGTGACATAGCCTATTAGTTCTCCAGCTGTTTCATTGACCAGGTTTCTGACTGATTAGTCGATATTATGTATGAGGCATATTCATTTTGGTAAGTTTTAATGTATCTTTCAACATAGGCCTGCCTACCTATTGTTCATTCGTGTTTATATACTATTAACTAGTAGTAGAGTAAAAGATAATCGGTTCACCTGCCGCTTGAACTGAGGCGCTACAGCGATCTGTCACGTCCCATTTATACAAGCGCCAAAACGGTATTTTATTATTTGAATTTCGTAATTAAATTGACAGAATCTGAGAGCTGAGAATTTGTTTCATATCAAAAGTAACCAGCTCTGTCTTGTCTGTCGGTGTCAGTGTCCTCTTTGCTTCGCGATTTTTCTCTGCGTGAGAAAATGGATGTATGGCGTGGGAGCCTGTGAAAAGTGTCAATTGCGAGAGTCTCACGCTCAGTGCGTGAGAGTTGACAGCCCTGTGTTTGGTCACGGCAGAAGGTTCTCAAAGTCTTACCCGGTTCAAGGAGCACCTTTCTCACAGCCACTCTGTCCAGCACATTGACAGATGACTGCGAGTTCACCCGACTACTTTGTAAATTTCCAATTCTCACTAAACCCACTTTCTCCTCAGCAGTGACCTGCTATGGTGTCGTACATCATACACTATTTTGCCAAAAGTATTGGGACACCCCTCCAAATCATCGAATTCAGGTGTTCCAATCACTTCCATGGCCACGGTTGTATAAAATCAAGCACCTAGGCATGCAGACTGCTTCTACAAACATTTGTGAAAGAATGGGTCACTCTCAGGAGCTCACTGAATTCAAGTGTAGTACAGTGGTAGGTTGCCACCTGTGCAATAAGTCCATTCGTGAAATTTCTTAGCTGCTAAATATTCCACGGTCAACTGTTAGTGGTATTATAACAAAGTGAAAGCAATTGGGAATAACAGCAACTCAGCAATTAAGTGGTAGGCCACATAAAATCACAGAGTGGGGTCAGCGCATACTGAGGCGCACAGTGGGCAGAAGTTGCCAACTTTCTGCTGTGTCAATAGCTACAGACCTCCAAACTTCATGTGGCCTTCAGATTTGCTCAAGAACAGTGCATAGAGAGCTTCATGGAATGGGTTTCCATGGCCGAGCAGCTGCATCCAAGCCTTGAATTACACTTCTCTGTCTGGCAATCCGATGGACGAGTCTGGGTTTGGCAGTTGCCAGGAGAACAGTACTTGCCTGACTGCATTGTGCCAAGTGTAAATTTTGGTGGAGGGGGGATTATGGTGTGGGGATGGCCCCTTCCTGTTCCAACATGATTGCGCACCAGTCCACAAAGCAAAGTCCATAAAGACATGGCTGAGGCGAGTCCTGACCTCAACCTAATAGAACACCTTTGGGATGAATGAGAGTGGAGACTGCAAGCCAGGCCTTCTCGTCCAACATCATTGCCTGACCTCACAAATGTGCTTCTAGAAGAATGGTCATAAATTCCCATAAACACACTCCTAAACCTTGTGGAAAACCTTCCCAGAAGAGTTTCAAGCTGTTATAGCTCCATATTAAATAGGGATGCACCGAAATGAAAATTCTTGGCCGAAACCGAAAACCGAAAAAGAGGACACCAAGGCCGAAAACCGAAAACCGAAACACCGAAAGAAATTATGCCAATTATTGTTAGTACCATTGCATTTATGGCTATGACTGTGTACTAAGTTTACTAAAATCAAGGCATTGCAATTGCATAAATTAATATTAAAGTTTCAAAGAATAAATCCATTAAAATTTTATGCAAATATTTATTTAGCATTTGCAAAGTATAAAATTAAATGTTTAACTTGACCCCACTCATGTGTACATTAAATAATAATGTAAAAGCCTACTGGCCTGGAGAAAGGTTTAAAAATGAAATGTTCTCTCATAAAAACAAAGTGCATTTAGGTCAATACTGCCATAGCCCAAAATTATATCTGCAGTTATATGCTCATGGACGTGAGTTGCAAAAACCATAAACAGCTCAGGTAAACCTCTGAGAAATGACGGCTGCTCTGCACACACACGCAAAGGTCTCTCGCTCCCTCTCTCTGCCGCGCGCGCTACGTATGCGCGCTCATGCTCGCTCGCGATTCCGGGAGATTTAAACTAATTTGCGGGCATTAGGGAGCCGGTATCAATACGCGGGAGACTCCCGGAACTTCCGGAAGACTTGGGATGTCTGTGTTTTGAAAATCGCTGTCCGTGGGTCACTCTTAGATATATTTAAATACGTCCACACCACAGATATGTAATGTTGCTTCAGACAAGCACGTGCAGGTCGCGGTGTCTGCTGTTTGCGTCATCACAACATTTCGGCCGTATTGTTTCGGTGATAAAAGTCTTTCGGCCGTAAACCGAAAATGCACTTTTGGGCCATTTTCGGCCGAAAAATTTCGGTGGCCGAATATTCGGTGCATCCCTAATATTAAACACTACGGATTAAGAACGGGATGTCATTTAAATGTATCTCTACATCCCAGAAACAGGTTCATGCCTGGGCCCGTCGATTAGATCCAGTGAAATTGGCAGTTGCCATGGCCGAGTTTGCTAGCATGGAAAACTAGGTATAGTGCGACTCTTTAACAGTCCTTGGGCCTCACCCCTAAACATAGTCCTCAACGGCAGTTACTGCTCATGTGGAGATCTCAATGACATCGCCACACCTGACCGATTACAAGTTCCACACATTCAGGATTTTTCAGCCTGGCTGGCTGGGAAAAATATTTTCTTGAAAGTGGACCTTATTTGATAAAACCATCAGGTGCCAGTCTATCATGAGGACATCCCAGTGATAACTCCATTTAGACTTTTTGAATTTTTGTGGATGCCTTTTGGACTCATGGACTCACTTTTGGAAATATAGCACAAACCTTTCAGAGCATGATGGACTCAATCCTACTAGACCTGGAGTTTTTTATTTGTGTACTTGGACAACATCGTAGTTTCCAGTGCCTCCAGGAAAGAGCACCTAGCTCATCTGCGATTACTGTTCGGGTGGGTGCTGTACACAAACAGCTGGTAAATGGTATTTGGCAACACCTTGCATTTTTCAGTTGCCAGCTTCGCTCATGTGAGCAGAAGTACAGCTCAAATGACAGAGAGTTGCTCGCACTGTACCTGGCAGTAAGACACTTTTGTTTCTTTTTAGAAGGATGTGTTTTCACAGCGTTTGTGGGTCATAAACCCTTGGTTCATACTATATCTAAAGTTTCTGAGCCCTGGTCATAATGACAATAACGCCACCTGGCCTTCATATCAGAGATCATGATGGATATCTTGCACATAGACGGAAAAAAACAATATCGTGGCAGATTTCCAGGGCCACTGCGCAAGCAGAATGAGTATGGATTTTGTCCAGTTAGCAGCTGACCAGCAATCCGACCCCGAGGTACAGGCTTACAGAACAGCTATCTCAAGTTTGAAAATAGTTGGCGTCCTTTTTACAAAGCAGGAGTTAAGCCGATGTGTGATGTCTCCGAAAGCAACCCTCGTACTCGTCTCGTCAAAGTTGTGTGGCATGGATCGAAAAAGGATGTTTGAAACTGGGTTTCAGCTTGTGTGTCATGTCAGCGGGCTAAAGTGAAGAGATACATCAAAGCGCCACTGGAAACTTCTATGGTACCAGAGCGATGTTATGACCATGTTAACATCAACCTGGTGGGTCCACTGTTCCCCTCCCCGGGGTTTACTCACCTTCTAACTAATGTGGATCGAACCACCAGGTGGCCGAAAGCAGTATCATTGGCCTCAACGAAAATGGCGGTTGGTGTACGGTCAGGGGGGCAGCATTTCATATTATGTTGAAGCTTCCCCGGGCGCCGCCATTGGCTATCAGACCATCACCTGCTGTTAGCATCCCATTGACTCCCATTCATTTTGGCGTCACTTTGACAGCGAATAACTTTACATCTGAGGCGTTTAAAGACTCCATTTGTCCATTATTTATTTCTAAAGAAACACGAAAATGTATAAAAGGCTCCATTACCTTGTATCTTACGTTATGGCCCCGTAGAAGCAGTTTTTGTAAAAATAGGCTAACGATTGCGTCATACCAACGCGACTCTCTGTCGCACAGTAGAGAGATTACCGTATGGACAGGAGGAGAAGCTCGCTCGCAATCGGGGGGACGTGGAGGCAAAATGGCAAAGTAATTAATCAGAATACTTAGCAAAAGTTTCTCCTGCTCCAGCTCATGGACACCTCCTACTCACACTCTCCGTCTCTGCAAGTTTCGGAAGGGAATGATTCAGATTTCGCTTGGCACAGCTACTAGAAAACAGACGGGTTGCTCACGTCACATCTACGTCGTCAAGCTCAGTGTGAGTCTGCGCAGTACGCTCGACCATCAGGAAGTTTGTGCTTCTAATTGACTTCACTTGCCTCCGTTGAATCCAATGGGGTCGCTGTGTCCAGTTTATATACTGTCTATGTGTACGGTCAGACTCTGCGTGTCCCGGGAGATTTAATTCCAGACAGCACAAAGCCCTGGAGTCTATCTTCTGAATGCTCTGCCCTCTTGGACAGAATTAATGCTTTCAAACCCATTCCTACCTCTAAGCATGGACTGATGGTAGCTTGGATGCCCAAAGGCTCTCAAAGTATCTCTACGGCTGAGTTTGTTTTTATCCATCATGATGCTGGCGCTGGTTCTTAGGAGGGGTCATCCAGCCACCAACAATGGGACAAACTCCAGGGAGAAATCTCAGACTGCTAAGAATAGAATAGAATAGAATATTTATTTGTCATTGTAACAGGTACAACGAAATTAAGTACAGCCCTTGTCAAGTGCCAAACATCTAAAAATACAAAAATACTACTACTACATTAATACTAAAAACACATAGGAGACACAACCATGCAGACATCCACATTTAAAAATTGCACATGGCCCTTTTGACACAGATCAGTGGTGAGGACTATAATTTAGCAGCATTATTTAATGTACTTATGGCTGTTGGATAAAAGCTGTTTTGTAGTCTATTTGTTCTTGTTTTCATGGACCTACCTGACGGCAGTAGTCTGAACAGTGTGTGACCGGGGTGTGATGAGTCCTGTATGATGGTTTTGGCCTTTTTGATGCAGCGGGAGCTGTGAAGTTCTTCCAGAGAGGGGAAGGGGCAACCAGTGATTTTCTGTGCTGCCTTTATGACACCCTGGAGCTTTTTCCTCTGTGCCACAGTGCAGCTTGGAAACCACACAGAGAGACAGTATGACAGAATGCTCTCAATTGAGCAGCGATAGAAGGACACCAGCAGTTTTTTGGGGATGTTGTTCCTCCTGAGAACTCTTAGAAAGTAGAGTCTCTGCTGGGTCTTCTTCACTAGCTCAGTGGTGTGGACGGCGCAGGTCAGGTCCTCCATGATGTTGACTCCCAGGAAGCAGAAGTCAGAGACCCTCTCTACACAGGTTCCGCCTATGAACAGCGGCTGGATAACCATTTTCTTCCTCCTGAAGTCCACAATGAGTTCCTTGGTCTTTGATGTATTGAGGAGCAAGTTGTTAACTCTGCACCACCCCACCAATTTCTCCACCTCGTCTCAGTAATTGGACTCATCCCCCCTTGTGATGAGCCCCACTACTGTGGTATCATCAGCAAATTTGACAAAGGTGTTGCTCTGATGAGCAGGGGTGGGACAGTGGGACTGCTCCAGGTGGGACAGTGCAGCATGGAGGGCTGTAGCCACAACATCCTCAGTCGATCTGTTCGCCCTGTAAGCAAACTGGTGTGGGTCAAAGTTAGAAGGATGAAAAGACATGATGTGACTACGGACCAGTTTCTCAAAGCACTTCATCACCACAGGGGTGAGTGCTACTGGCCGGTAGTCGTTGAGAGTGGCTATATAATTTTTTTGGGCAGGGGGACAATTATGGAGGACTTCAGGCAGGATGGGACAGTGAGCTGGAAGAGTGACTGGTTGAAGATCTTAGTAAAGACCCCCACCAGCTGGTCCACACAGTCCTTTAATACGCGTCCGCAGATGCCATCAGGGCCGGCCGCCTTCCGCGGGTTGATTGCCCGCAGCGTACACCTCACCTCATGCTCTTTTACCATGAGGACGGTGTCGCTGTGAGCTAATGGATGTGGTGTGGCTGACTCTGGTGGCTGAACCTCAAAACAGGCAAAGAAGTGGTTTAACTCCTCCGCCAGTGAGGCATCCCCTTCCACAGCCCCGGCGTTGGTCCTATAATTGGTGATGTGCTGGATTCCCTGCCACACCTGCCTGCTGTTGTTGCTGTCCAAGTGGTCCTCGATCCTCCTCCTGTAGTCAGACTTGGCCTTTCGAATGCCCCTCTTCAGATTAGTACGTGCTGCACTGTAGAGAGCCTCGTCACCTGATCTGAAAGCAGTGTTCCTCGCCTTTAACAGATGCTGGACCTCCCTTGACATCCAGGGCTTCTGGTTGGGGTAGACCTGGATGCGTTTGTGACAATGTGTATGCAGTATTTAATATAACACAGAACACTGTCTGTAAACATATCCAGATCTGGGTGTTCAAAAGTGTCCCAACAGGTCCTGTCAAAGAAGTCCTGCAGCTGCTGGGAGGCTCCATCAGGCCACGTTTTAACAGTCTTTGTGATGATAGGAGTGGTTTTCCTAATGGGGGTGTATGCCGGGACTGACAGCAGTGACAGGTGGTCAGACTGGGCCAGGAGTGGATTGGATGGATTGACCTTGTAGCCCTGCTTGATTTTTGAGTAGACCTTGTCCAATGTATTGGCCCCTCTGGTTGCACACTTTACGTGCTGATGGAATTTTGGGAGCACTGCTTTTAATTCTGCGTGGTTGAAATCCCCCGCAACAATACACACTGCATCAGGATACCTACTCTGCTGATTGCTAACGCTGCCACTTAAAAGTACGAGAGCTGAGTTAGCATTAGCATCCGCTAATGCATTAGCATTAGCATCCATAGTCGGAATATAAACAGCAGTAATCAGGACAACAGTAAACTCTCTAGGGAGATAAATGCGACGACATTTGATAGTCACATACTCCAAATCTGGGGAGCAATGCCTGTCTAATATCACTATGTTAGTTCACCAGCAGTTGTTGACATACACACACAGCCCCCCTCCTCTGCTCTTACCAGAGTTACTTGTCCTGTCCTGGCGCTGTGCTGTGTAGCCTGCTAGCTGGATAGCTAAATCCGGGATGAGTGAGTGGAGGATGCAACTGTTCTTGATGGCATTATTTGTTGCAACCTGAAGCCTCAGTTCATCCATTTTATTAACAAGCAATCTTGCATTGGAGAGGAAGATGCTGGGAAGCAGTGGTTTGTGTGGCTTCCTTCGTAGCCTTGCTAGCACGCCAGCCCTGCAGCCCCGCTTTTGTTTCCTCTCCTTGCGCCGCCTTCTCCGCCTGCCCGCTGGGATGATAATCCATGGAGAACCAGGGCACCTTCGCGATGTCCAGAGGAATGTTGTGTGAGCGGTGAAAATCAGTGGAAATGGTCTGTTTGCTACAAATGCCAAACTTCCATAGATCATGTTGGCTGTAAGTGTTGTTTGTACAATAAAAAGACTGGATACAGAACACCATACACACACACATTCGTAAAAAGTACCAACAGGGAAAGCACTGAGCCGCTGCAACTGTGTGCGCCGCCATCTTGGATATGCCTAAGGAGGTTTAACCTGCTGCAGTCTCACGTTACTGCACTCGTTCAGGAAGACAAGTTTGAGCTCTAAGCAAGCTGATGTTGCCTGTCTGTGAAACCACAACATTTTCATGCTTTTCTCCATCATATTTAAAAATACAGAAAGTGAGGTCAGTCTGTACCAAAACAGTGCCAATGCATGGTAATATCTCAAACACTAGATGGAGCCAAACGGCCTTTTACAGCCAAGTATGGGACCCTTCTACTCATGTTTCATATACATTTAGGTATATGAAATATATTTGGTTTGGAAAATTGGGTCACATGGAAGTAGAAATATATAATCCATAGGCTAATTTTTATGGATTTGGTGCTTCTGCAGATATCTGTTTTCACGCCTTGTTGAATATTTTGCTAATATTGAGTGTTTGTTTATATTTTATTGATGAATAGTTAATTGTCCAGACTGAGAATGTGTATATATATGACTGTGTGCATGTGTGTGTATTCATGATAATAATGCTTATTATTATTATTATCATCATCATCATCATCATTATTATTTTCAGAAGTCAATAATGACACTGAAAAAATGATTGTATAGGCTCGACTGTTTAACGTAACACATTAGCTATATTTCCATGGGTAGATTATGCCTATAGTAATAAAAACACAATCAAACAGAGAGTTTAGCAAAGACTATTTATGAATTTAATCAATCATACACAATAAATAATCATATAAAAGAAGCCAGTAAATGACAGTGATAATTAAAAAGTTTAATAACGCAATAAATAGTTTACTCAGTAAACAGAGTTCTCAATATTATATTTTGGTTTGTTGAGCTGTAGAGATCCCTTTGAAGGTTTCATTTTTAAAATGAATAACACTACCTGAGAGAAAGTTTAACACTTAATACAGCCTCTTTTTTGAATGCATTTATTCAGGAAACATGACTCTCCATTTGTAGTCAGACTGTCAGATCTGCAAGAAGGAGCTCATTCACTGTCAGACTCGTCTTGTGTCTGTACGGTGTCTCGTAGGGCAGCATACTGTGCCATGTTAGGCAATCCTGATGCTACACAACAGCTCAGAGCACTGCGGGAAATGGCCATTTCATTTGCATCAAACCTGTATAGAAAACAGATGCAAGGAATGCAATGAAATATAGTCTGTATTAGACTTAAAGACTTATATTTATATCTAATGCAGCGTGAAATGATCTGTGAGATTTAGTGTTTGTGGAAGTTACCATTCATCTGTCTTCTCATCGTAGCACTCCACTTCAGAGGTGGTGCTGAATCCATTAAAGCCTCCGACAGCAAACAATTGACCATTAACTACCTGGATTTTGAGGAAGGTAAAAAGGAAAATAAATAATGTACAGCTAATGTCTTTAACTTTACATTAATAAATCTTATTATAGATGCAACACTTAATTGAAACATAGTTAGAATGTTTTGATACACATTGATCATTGAAGCCTTCTACAATTTTAGGGTGCAACTTTCCAATTATTCTTAATATGGAACCAAAACAAAATTCCCCCATATTCATTATCATCAAATCATTATTGTAATGTTATTTCATAGTTTCACCAGAGACAGATATTAACTGTCCACATCTCACCTCAATGCCAAAGTTGCTGCGTGGGTTGTACATTGATGCAACATCACTCCAGATGTTAGTCAGCGGATTGTAGGCCTCCCCACACCGCAAACGACTGGCACCATCAAAACCACCAACCTTTAAATAAATACACTTTTTATTTATGTATTCTGTGCATTTGTAAATGCACATCCATGCATTTGCATAAGTGCAACCTTTAAACTGTGATTGTTCCATATTTCTGTATTTGTGTCATGGTTATCATAGTTAATTAAAACTATAACACTGATATGTGCTTAATACTCACAGCATACACTAGATCTGCATAAGCGATCACACCAACACCACTGCGGCGGCTACTCATGGGAGCGATGAGAGTCCACTGGTTCGTTTCAGGGTTGAAGCTCTCAGCAGAGAAGAGACACTCGTTCCCAGTAAAACCACCACAGATATAAATCTGACAAACACAAAAATAGCATGCATGATGTTTGTGCACAATCATCACAGATTGATCAGAAAACCAGTGTTTAAAACACTGTTTAAATTGTATGATATTCCTTTCCATATTAACACTTTTCCTTATGGCATATCTCTATTTCCCCTTTCCTTCATGCTTTACAGGCATTAAGAGTCTCCAGCAGAAGAGTGTGGAATCATGGGTAAGTGCTCTTACCCTGCCCTGCAGTGAGGTGGCACTGGCGTCACTCCTTTGTTCATTCATGGGTGCCATCATTGTCCACTGATTGGTGTTTGGATTGTAGCGCTCTACTGTTTTAAGCCGTTGTTGTCCATCAAAACCACCAATGGCATAAATGAGCCCGTCCAGAACAGCAACACTAATATAGCAGCGGCGTTCATACATGGGGGCCACCTACAACACACCAAATACATCAGTGTGCGAACACACATCAATACACCATCTCATTGGTTCTCTCCTATTAGTTGCAAATAAATACAATAATGCTATTATTATTTTTCTTAATGGTATTTTTTTGACAAAATCTTGATGGTAACTCTGGTGTATTATATTATATTATATTATATTATATTATATTATATTATATTATATTATATTATATTATATTATATTATATTATATTATATAAAGCGACAACAATTGCTGGAACACACAAACAAAAATGTATCATGGTTTTACCACTTTTTAGACATGTAATATGGTAATACAGTGGTATTCTTTGAAGTTATGTGGAGTACAGCACATCATTCAGCACTATGGTCCATATCAAAGTACAATCCGGTACCATCACTGTACCACAATACTGTTTTGTGCTAAATTAAAGTTACATGTTGACCTACAGCATTACTCACCTCGTGCCAAGTCTGAGTGATAAGACTGAATTTCCTCACGCTGTTGACATACTCCACATAGTCAAAACCACCAATACAGTAGACAAACTCATCCAGGACTGCTGTACCATGATAGGCTCTGGGATGCTCATCCTCTTGAGTCACACTGACCCAGCAGTCTGCCTTCACATCATATGCCTCAATCGCATTGGTGGGATTGCCGCTGCTCCATCCTCCGATGGCCAATAGGATCGATGAGGGCAGACGTGGACGTGTCAGTTGACGCATGAGTTCTGAGTTGGTGGGTTCATCCATGTTGAGGTCAAACAAAGTCTTCATTGCATTGATGATAACTGGCATGCAGGCTTCATTCTCCATCACTAGTGCATTGCACTTTACATTATTGATGAAGTAGGCTGATGTTATCAACCCCAATCGAACCTGAAGCACAAGGGAGAGTTTAGACTTTCAGAGACTGTTGCAAGACAGACTAAGCAGTTATATATGTGGAAAAATCCAAAATGGCAAAACCACAAAACAAAATTTCTAACATTTAACTAACATTAAAATAATAGCAGAAAATGTATCTCGATTTTAAGAGTTTTAAGATATTTGTATTAAAAAAAAGACAAAGATCTCTGTTTTACCTTTGGCAGAAGCACGGCAATGTGTTGCCTCCTGTTTTCTGGTGCATGATTAATCCAGTGGAGGACAGCTTCAAAAACCACCTCCTCCTGTTTGACATTCAGCTCATCCTCATCAATGATCTCCTCAAGCTGTTCCAGGGAGAGCTCCAAGAACTCCTCAGATACGTGCAGAACCTCCTCAAAGTGCTGCAGGATGTAGTGCTTTGCTTTACAGCGGAGCTTTGAGCAGGAGTAAAAGTCCTCTGTAAACTTACAGATGCCAATGCAGTTCTCTGGGCATAAATGTGACTCCAAGAACTGACAGCAGGCATCTACAAGACCTGACACTAAGATCATTTCAGCCGCCACCAAGAGCTCCAACACATTCTCTTGAGTAATGAGCACAGATCTTGTGTACGCATACTGGATAATGAGAGGCATGATGTCTCTGGATATTCCTTGAATTTCACAGAAATGTTGTGCTGGGCTGCTCCAGTTGTTGGAGAAAAGAGCCCTGTGAACAAATTTGACAAATAAATACAGGTATTAATAATGAGCATATATAAAATAACTTTTTGTTATTTACATTTTAATTTCAGTCAAATTTACTTAGAAAAACAGATTAGTTTCCTATATTAAATTTGAAATGCTGGGTAAAACTTCATTCATAGCCACTTCCAGAATCAAATTTCAAGAATAGTTTTTCCTACTGTAGATATCATAGTTACACTCATTCATTTTCATGCATTTATATATTTGGACTTAGGCAGTTTCAACAGTATAATGTTAGCAGTGGAAATTATGTATATAATTATAATCATTTATAGGTAATTTGCCCACAATTGCAGTTCAAATGCTTCTTCTCACCTAAAGTAGGAGCTGCAGCCACACATGATGATCTTGTGCACTTGAAATTCTCTGTCATTTGACTTGATGATCATGTCAGTGTGTTCACCCAGTAAACGTGCTTCATCAAACACGTCAAAGGCTGTTGCTCTTATGTTCTCCATGTTCTCTCAGGACTGTAAATGTATTCAGTCTTCTCACCTCAAACTCTGATTAAAGTCACCTCAGGATTTTGTCTTTGTGGGGACTTTTGCTCAGGAGAGTTCTATAGAATGTCTTTGTGACATCATAGATGTAGAGCTTGAATATCTTTTCAGTTTGTGTCTTGGCCACATAATTATTATAGAGTTTTGTTTTATCGATTCCTTTTGAATGAAACATCTTCACAGTAACAAAGATATTAAAATTTATATTAAAAAAAATTAACTCAGTGACAAATAAAATAAAGCATGGGATAATTAGTCATTTGAATATGCAATCATCCATTTTTGACAACATACACACTAGTGAGTTTTTGACAGTAGAACAGATTTTTCTTGCATGGTGTGAATGTGACCCCAAACAAGTTTACCAGAGGCCTGTATGAAGAGGATTGTTCTTCACGGATGTCATATTCCCATTCCATTTCAAGGCCACATCATGAGTGTAATGTCTTGCTTTTTTTGGTTAAATCTGTAAATTCAGAATTACTGCCATTATAAGTAAAATTACAAATAAATGGGCAAGCTGATTTTTTTTTTTTACAACTGGAAATATTCAACAAACAAGACTTTGAACAGTCACTAAGACACTACGGCTGTATCTGAATTTGTCCCTTATACTGTACCAGCAGTTCTCAACTGGTTTGGCCATGGGACCCACATTTTCCCATGGACATTAAGCCGTGACCCAATTATTATTATTATTGTTTGTTTTTTTTTATTAGGAATTTGACCTAATATAGGCTATATGGTATCATCACGATATTGAAATAAGCGTTTTCAAACAATAACAGGTTTTATATATTTTTTTAACAAAAATAACTTATTTATATCCAATAAAGCAATACACACAAAAACTATAAAGTAAACAAATGTTTTAAACTATTTCAAGTGTTATAAAGAATTATAAATAACAATAGGTAACACTTTACATTAATGTAAAGTCAGTTAATGCATTAACCAACATTAACAATGAGCAAAAGCTACATTTGTTACCATGGTTATTCTTTGTTAACATTAGTTTAAAAAAAATACAGCTGATCATTGTTAGTTCATGTTAGCTCTGGTCCATTAAATCCTTCTGAAATTAATATTGTGTTATGAAATGTTGAAATTAACATTAACCAAGATTAACAACTGCTTTAGAAGTATTGTCCATTGTCAGTTTGTTAATAGTGAATTAACTAATAAAGCCTTATTGTAAAGTGTTACCTGTTACAGAATGCAGATCCAGACACAAAGAAATACATTGAAATGTGAGCTTTATTAACAGCACTGAGCAGAATGGAGAATACGGATGAGTATGCAGTTCAAATAGACTTTGAAGAATGAGTAAAGCTTAGTAATGAAGACCTTCCTTGTTTTACAGGTGCAGGAGATCATGGATAGCTGGACGGATGCTGGATGGACGCACACACTGCTTTGTGTTTGGTGAATATGCAGGATAATGATAGGAGAAGAGAGGAACACGCTGGAGAACAGGTAAGCAGTCCACTTCATAGAAACAAGACCGGACAATGATGTGAGACGAGGTGTGTGCTTTTGTAGCTGGCTTGATGATGGTGCAGATGAGGTGCAGGTGTGAGTGTTTCGTACTCTGGTGAAGGTGTGCTGTGTGAATGGCTGATGTGACAGCCTGGCAGATCCGTGACATTACCGAACAATAATAAAGAATCAGACCATTTGCAATCAATGTGTAGTGCAGGGATTCTCAACTCTGGTCCTCGAGGTCTATTTTCCTGCAGAGTTTAGCACCAACCTTGATCAAACTCACCTGTTTATTGATCTTATGGGGACATTTTTTTGGTCCCTACAAGGAAAACAGCTTATAAATCATACTAAATGTGTGTTGTTGTTGTTTTTGTTTGTTTTTTAACCATAAAAATGCAGAATGTTTTCTGTAATGGTAGGTTTCAGATTAGGGGATATAATTTGTACAGTAAAACAAATCATTATTTCTATGGAAAGTCCCCATAAAACATGAAACTCTAAACTCTCCCTTGTGTGTGTGTGTGTGTGTGTGTGTGTGTGTGTGTGTGTGTGCGTGTGTGTGTAAATTAGTCTTTTAACCCTAGAGTGCAGGCTTGGTGGGCCTAAAGACTGCATTTTACCCACACTTTTGCAGTGCGTTTCTGTATTTGGTTGTGTTGTGAATATTTGGAGCACACATGTGTTGTGAAAGTGATGAAGATGTTTTCTTAATTTGCGGGTGTTTTTCTATTTGCATGTGTTTTCTTCAGTTGCAGCGTGTTGAGCTCTCTCGGTCACTGTAGTAAACTCTGTATATTTGTGCAGTGTGCGTATATGACAAAAAATCTATTCTGATTTGAAGCTTGCAACATAAGCGTGCACATCAACTTGATCACTTGTTTAGCATTCATGTAAACACTACATTCAGATTCATCAATCGGAATGGATTCAGGGTGTCATCAACACTCAAAACGTCCCTCAGCAACATTTACTAAGGGACTTACCCTGACTAAAGTTTTTTTAAGGTTGACCAGTAGTCATTCATTTAAGCCATTAATCGACTAAAAGCTTGCCGCAAGGCACCGGTAAAAGTAATGATTATGAATGTGTCAACAACAACAACAAAAAAATAGCAGGGAGATATTTTAATCATTTATTAATAAACTAGTGTTAAACTAGAATAAATCAACTTATTTGGGTTTAATAAAAACTTGAGAGACTCAATGATGACAATTTTAATTTTTGGGGGAATTCTTTCCCCTTAATGTTAATAAAACAACAAAAAACTAAGAAAATCACTCAATGTTCTGAACACTTTAATAATAGCTTCAATTCATGAGTTCACACGTACATTAAATCAGATGTAGTAATTTATGTGTATTTGGCGTGCTGTCCGGGAGAGGCCTCCGAGCTCGGAATTTGGCCCAAACCCAGAGTACTTTGACTGGGATAGAAAACCAGCCAAGAGTGAGGTGCTGGGGTGGTGGAGGGATGCTGTGAAGTCAAATTCAAATTTGTCAAAAAGTCAAATTCACGCTTTCTGCCGTCTTACGTCCGTGCCGGTGACCGTGGTGTCGGTGTCCGTGCCGGAGATGTTGGTGTCCATGTCAGAAACGGTGGTGTCCGTTTCCATCCCAGAGACGGTGGTTTCGGTGTCCGTGCCGGAGACGGTGATGCCCATGCCGGAGACGTTGGTGTCCGTGGTCAGGCGCAATTACTTGCCTTTTGTTATTCTTATTGCTGGTTATTATTGCACTTAAGTGGCGTACTGTCCCGCATTAGTTTTGATTTGAGAAGAACCAGGTATTTAAGTCACCAGAAGAATTGTCAGCAGTCAGCAGTCAACATAGCTGACTTCATTCCAGCCTTTGCAACTCAATCTACTCTCAATATCTTGGGCTTGACTGAGACCTGATTCGTCCAGAAGATGCAGCAACCTCCGCTGTTCTCTCTAACAACTTCTCTTTCTATCACACTCCTCTCCAGTCTGGGAGGGGTGGGGGCACAGCTCTTCTAATTTCTAACAATTGGAAATACTCAACCCACTCTTCTCTATGCAATAAAAATTAATTAGAATTTCATGCTATTACAGTTACAACTCCTATTAAAATCCACACTGTAGTAATTTATCGCCTCCAAGGTCAATTGGGCACCTTTGCTGAGGAGCTGGATGTGCTGCTGTCCTCATTCCCTGAGGATGGCAGTCCACTTGTACTCTTTGGCAATTTTAACATGCATCTAGAGAAGCCTTATACTACAGACCTCCTCTCTCTCCTAGCATAATTTGATCTCAAACGGCTCATCACCACAATTACTTACAAATCAGGCAACCAACTTGACCTAATTTTCACATGCAACTGCATCCCAGACAACATTCTGGTGAAACCTCTGAACATTACTGATCATTTCTTCATTACTTTTAATCTACAACTTACTACGTCTGCACCAACAACCCCTCTACCAGTTACTTTCAGACGAAACCTGTGCTCACTTTCTCCTTCCCATCTTTCCTCTCTTGTGTCATCCTCTCTTCCTTCACCCACACAATTCTCATTTCTTGAAGTGAATACCGCAACGGACACTTAATGTTCAACTTTAACTTCTTGCCTTGACAATATCTGTCTTCTCTCCTCTAGGCCAGCAAGTGCTACTCCCTCTAACCCCAGGTTATCTGATGTTCTTTGTGAACACTGGACCAAACTCAGGGCAGCAGAGATTAAATGGCGCAAATCAAAAGACCCATCTGACCTGAGTATGTATCAGTCTCTGATCTCATCCTTTTCTGTTGAAGGTCATGCTGCTAAATCTTCATATTTCCACAATATGATACACAGTGCTTCAAACACACGCACACTTTTCAAAACATTCAACTCTCTCCTCTGTCCCCCTCTGCCACCACCTCTTTAACTGCTGATGATTATGCTCATTTCTTCACTGACAAAACAACAACCATCAGCAGTCAGTTCTCAGCTCCAGAAATCTTCTCTCCTCCTTCTCTCCCTTCACTGAGGCAGAAGTATCCAAACTTCTCCTCTCCAGTCATACTACCACCTGCCCACTAGATCCCATCCCCTCACACCTTCTACAAGCCATCTCTCCTACACTTTTACCAGCACTCACACAGATCATCAACTCATCTCGCCATACTGGCATGTTCCCTAACGCATTTAAGCAGGCTCGGGTAACCCCACTGCTTAATCTGAGGAGAGTCTCCGCATGAAAGACCCGCGACTGCAGATCAACATGCTACTGCATTTCTCTCCGATACGGTAGGAAATTTTATTCAATTAAATGTGGAGGATTTTATCTTTGACAAGATGATTGACATGTCAGTTTACATGACAGGATGCATGTAACTAAGCGACAGAGAGCAACCAGTAAAGATGCTATTTTAGTAGTAAAAAGTAGTACAAGTATGCGAATTGAGACGCAGCACATATTTAAAATATTTAAAATACAGGAAGTGACGTCAGTCTTAACCAAAACAATGCCAATGCACTGTAATATCTCAAACGCTAGATGGCGCAGCCAAGTATGACTCTTCTACTCATGTTTCATATACATTTAGGTAGATATCTATCTATTTATAAATTACAGAAACGTCTGTCTGTCTGTCTGTCTGTCTGTCTGTCTGTCTGTCTGTCTGTCTGTCTGTGTGTCTGTGTGTGTGTGTGTCTGTTCCTCGCATATCTCTCGAACCGTTAGTCCGATTGACTTCAAACTCGACAGGTGTCTCGCCACGGGCACGAGTAAGTGCAGTGCCAAGTTTGACATTGTTTGGATGAGAAATGCAAAAGATATCGTTAAAAATAGTCTCGCCACGGGCACGAGTAAGTGCAGTGCCAAGTTTGACATTGTTTGGATGAGAAATGCAAAAGATATCGTTAAAAATATCATTTTTAAAAGGTTGTGGTTTAAAAATAAACAGAGAGTTGTATCGGTCAAAGAAGCCCCAAGAAGGTTGTGGTTTAAAAATAAACATTCTGACAATCTGTCAGCTACACTGTTTACTTATGAATATTAGAGTTTGGTTCCAAAACGTGATAAATCCATTTTGATTAATTTGAGTAAAAATGTGTTTTCTTTACCAAGAAAGTGGCAAGATGAAAACCACTATTTTCTGTTTCAAACTTTCACATAGCGTCTTTAGGTTATAATATCATAAAAAATTCAAATCCGGATTTGGATTTTCAAAGATTTATTATAAAAACTGATTATTTTTCCCCAAAAATGCAATAAATTCATGACACTTTTTTCTTCAAAATGCTATCATATTGAAACTGTTGAAATCAGCCGTCGCTAAGAAATATCTCCTGAACTTTTTTGACGGCGATCAGCTCACAAAAACTGATTTTGCACGGGCACTTTGCACTGCTCCCTGAATCGCGACGTGCTTATTCATTTGTGGATGTAAACTGAATCTATAAGTCAGCTATGCTGTTTACTTCTGAATATTATATTTCATTCTGGTGCGCTTAACGTTATCGCTACTGTGTAATAGTAGCCTATGCTATTCACCAGCTAAACATATCCTATTCAATGCGTTCACAGTCTCTTTCACGGGCATCATTTGTAGTTGCCTTTTCACAAACTGTTTGCTCAAGCATAGTGTTTTCTCGGAGTTCACTGTGTGCTTTCTACCATGCACAAATAAAAATGTCACTGAACTTTTGCTGTGTAATTGTAACAATGAGCATTCAATCACACCAAACCAACAATTACTAAAAACACACACAAAAACTGATTTTGCACGGGTATTTTGCACTAGTTAAATATAATTGGCATGAAAAATTGGGTCACATGGATGTAGAAATATTATAACCCATATGCTAATTACGATGGATTTGGTGCTTCTGCAGATCTGTAATTCACACCTTGAATATTTTGCTAATATTAAGTGTTTGTTAATACTTTATTGATAAATAGTGATTGTTCAGACTGAGAATGTATATATGACTGTGTGCATATCTATAATTATAATTATTATTATTTTCAGAAGTCAATAATGACACTGCAAAAATGATTGTATAGGCTCGACTGTTTAACGTAACACAAAAGTTATATTTCCATGTGCAGATTATGCCTATAGTAATAAAAACATAACATAATCAATGCTTCTTTAGCAAAGACTATCTATGAGTTAAATCAATCATACACAATGTATAAACATATAAAAGAAGCCAGTAAATTACAGTAATTCATACAAAGTTTAATAAAGCAATAAATAGTTTACTCAGTAAAAATAATTCTCAATATTATATGTTGGTTTGTTGAGCTGTAGAGATCCCTTGCAAGGTTTCATTTTTTAAATGAACAACACTACCTGAGAGAAAGTTTAACACGTAGAATACAGCCTCTTTTTTGAATGCATTTATTCAGGAAACATGACTCTCCATTTGTAGTCAGACTGTCAGATCTGCAAGAAGGAGCTCATTCACTGTCAGACTCGTCTTGTGTCTGTACGGTGTCTCGTAGGGCAGCATACTGTGCCATGTTAGGCAATCCTGATGCTACACAACAGCTCAGAGCACTGCGGGAAATGGCCATTTCATTTGCATCAAACCTGTATAGAAAACAGATGCAAGGAATGCAATGAAATATAGTCTGTATTAGACTTATAGACTTATATTTATATCTAATGCAGTGTAAAATGATCTGAAAGATTTAGTGTTTGTGAAAGTTACCATTCATCTGTCTTCTCATCGTAGCACTCCACTTCAGAGGTGGTGCTGAATCCATTAAAGCCTCCGACAGCAAACAACTGACCATTAACTACCTGGATTTTGAGGAAGGTAAAAAGGAAAATAAATAATGTACAGCTAATGTCTTTAACTTTACATTAATAAATCTTCTTATAGATGCGACACTTAATTGAAACATAGTTAGAATGTTTTGATACACATTGATCATTGAAGCCTTCTACAATTTTAGGGTGCAACTTTCCAAATATTCTCAATATGGAACCAAAACAAAATTCCCCCATATTCATTATCATCAAATCATTATTGTAATGTTATTTCATAGTTTCACCAGAGACAGATATTAACTGTCCACATCTCACCTCAATGCCAAAGTTGCTGCGTGGGTTGTACATTGATGCAACATCACTCCAGATGTTAGTCAGCGGATTGTAGGCCTCCGCACTCCACAAACGACTGGCACCATCAAAACCACCAACCTTTAAATAAATACACTTTTTATTTATGTATTCTGTGCATTTGTATATGCACATCCATGCATGCATTTGCATAAGTGCAACCTTTAAACTGTGACTGTTCCATATTTCTGTATTTGTGTCATGGTTATCATTTAATTAAAACTATAACACTGATATGTGTGTTTAATACTCACAGCATACACTAGATCTGCATAAGCGATCACACCAACACCACTGCGGCGGCTACTCATGGGAGCGATGAGAGTCCACTGGTTTGTTTCAGGGTTGAAACTCTCAGCAGAGAAGAGACACTCGTTCCCAGTAAAACCACCACAGATATAAATCTGACAAACACAAAAATAACATGCATGATGTTTGTGCACAATCATCACAGATTGATCAGAAAAGCAGTTATTAAAACACTCAGTAAATTTTATGATATTCCTTTCCATATTAACACTTTTCCTTATGGCATATCTCTAGTTCCCCTTTCCTTCATGCTTTACAGGGATTAAGAGTCTCCAGCAGAAGAGTGTGGAATCATGGGTAAGTGCTCTTACCCTGCCCTGCAGTGAGGTGGCACTGGCGTCACTCCTTCGTTCATTCATGGGTGCCATCATTGTCCACTGATTGGTGTTTGGATTGTAGCGCTCTACTGTTTTAAGCCGTTGTTGTCCATCAAAACCACCAATGGCATAAATGAGCCCGTCCAGAACAGCAACACTAATATAGCAGCGGCGTTCATACATGGGGGCCACCTACAACACACCAAATACATCAGTGTGCGAACACACATCAATACACCATCTCATTGGTTCTGTCCTATCAGTTGCAAATAAATACAATAATACTATTATTATTATTTTTCTTAATGGTATTTTTTGACAAAATCATGATGAATTATATCTGGTGTATTATATTATATTATATTATATTATATTATATTATATTATATTATATTATATTATATTATATTATATTATATTATATTATATTATACAAAGCTACAGCAATTGCTGGAACACACACACACAAAAAAAATTATCATGGTTTTACCACTTTTTAGACATGTAATATGGTAATACAGTGGTATTCTTTGAAGTTATGTGGAGTACAGCACATCATTCAGCACTATGGTCCATATCAAAGTACAATACGGTACCATCACTGTACCACAATACTGTTTTGTGCTAAATTAAAGTTACATGTTGACCTACAGCATTACTCACCTCATGCCAAGTCTGAGTGATAAGACTGAATTTCCTCACGCTATTGAAATACTCCACACCATCAAAACCACCAATACAGTACACAAACTCATCCAGGACTGCTGTACCATGATAGGCTCTGGGATGCTCATCCTCTTGAGTCACACTGACCCAGCAGTCTGCCTTCACATCATATGCCTCAATCTCATTGGTGGGATTGCCGCTGCTCCATCCTCCGATGGCCAATAGGATCGATGAGGGCAGACGTGGACGTGTCAGTTGACGCATGAGTTCTGAGTTGGTGGGTTCATCCATGTTGAGGTCAAACAAAGTCTTCATTGCATTAATGATAACTGGCATGCAGGCTTCATTCTCCATCACTAGTGCATTGCACTTTACATTATTGATGAAGTAGGCTGATGTTATCAACCCCAATCGAACCTGAAGCACAAGGGAGAGTTAGACTTTCAGAGACTGTTGCAAGACTGTTACTTAGCAGTTATATATTTGGAAAAATCCAAAATGACAAAACCACAAAACAAAATTTCTAACATTTAACTAACATTAAAATAATAGCAGAAAATGTATCTCGATTTTAAGAGTTTTAAGATATTTGTAATAAAAAAAAAGACTAAAATCTCTGTTTTACCTTTGGCAGAAGCACGGCAATGTGTTGCCTCCTGTTTTCTGGTGCATGATTAATCCAGTGGAGGACAGCTTCAAAAACCACCTCCTCCTGTTTGACATTCAGCTCATCCTCATCAATGATCTCCTCAAGCTGTTCCAGGGAGAGCTCCAAGAACTCCTCAGATACGTGCAGAACCTCCTCAAAGTGCTGCAGGATGTAGTGCTTTGCTTTACAGCGGAGCTTTGAGCAAGAGTAAAAGTCCTCTGTAAACTTACAGATGCCAATGCAGTTCTCTGGGCATAAATGTGACTCCAAGAACTGACAGCAGGCATCTACAAGACCTGACACTAAGATCATTTCAGCCGCCACCAAGAGCTCCAACACATTCTCTTGAGTAATGAGCACAGATCTTGTGTACGCATACTGGATAATGAGAGGCATGATGTCTCTGGATATTCCTTGAATTTCACAGAAATGTTGTGCTGGGCTGCTCCAGTTGTTGGAGAAAAGAGCCCTGTGAACAAATTTGACAAATAAATACAGGTATTAATAATGAGCATATATAAAATAACTTTTTGTTATTTACATTTTAATTTCAGCCTAATTTACTTAGAGAAACAGATTAGTTTCCTATATTAAATTTGAAATGCTGGGTAAAACTTCATTCATAGCCACTTCCAGAATCAAATTTCAAGAATGGTTTTTCCTAGATATCATAGTTACATTCATTTTTCTGGCAATACACTCATTAATTTTCATGCATTTATATATTTGGACTTAGGCAGTTTCAACAGTATAATGTTGGCAGTGGAAATTATGTATATAATTATAATCATTTCTAGGTAATTTGCCCACAATTGCAGTTCAAATGCTTCTTCTCACCTAAAGTAGGAGCTGCAGCCACACATGATGATCTTGTGCACTTGAAATTCTCTGTCATTTGACTTGATGATCATGTCAGTGTGTTCACCCAGTAAACGTGCTTCATCAAACACGTCAAAGGCTGTTGCTCTTATGTTCTCCATGTTCTCTCAGGACTGTAAATGTATTCAGTCTTCTCACCTCAAACTCTGATTAAAGTCACCTCAGGATTTTGTCTTTGTGGGGACTTTTGCTCAGGAGAGTTCTATAGAATGTCTTTGTGACATCATAGATGTAGAGCTTGAATATCTTTTCAGTTTGTGTCTTGGCCACATAATTATTATAGAGTTTTGTTTTATCAATTCCTTTTGAATAAAACATCTTCACAGTAACGAAGATATTAAAATTAATTAAAAAAATTAACTCAGTGACAAATAAAATAAAGCATGGGATAATTAGTCATTTGAATATGCAATCATCCATTTTTGGCAACATACACACTGAGTTTTTGACAGTAGAACAGATTTTTCTTGCATGGTGTGACTGTGACCCCAAACAAGTTTACCAGAGGCCTGTATGAAGAGGATTGTTTTTCACGGATGTCATATTCCCATTCCATTTCAAGGTCACGCAGCATTAGGCCACATCATGAGTGCAATGTCTTGCTTTTTTTGGTTAAATCTGTAAATTCAGAATTACTGCCATTATAAGTAAAATTACAAATAAATGGGCAAGCTGATTTTTTTTTTTTACAACTGGAAATATTCAACAAACAAGGCTTTGAACAGTCACTAAGACACTACGGCTGTATCTGAATTTGTCCCTTATACTGTACCAGCAGTTCTCAACTGGTTTGGCCATGGGACCCACATTTTCCCATGGACATTAAGCCGTGACCCAATTATTATTATTGTTTTTTTTAGGAATTTGACCTAATATAGGCTATATGGTATCATCACGATATTGAAATAAGCATTTTCAAACAATAACAGGTTTTATATATTTTTCTTAAAAAGAACTCTAAATTATATTTAAATCCAATAAAGCAATACACACAAAAACTACATAAAGTAAACAAATGTTTTAAACTGATTCAAGTGTTATAAAGAATTATAAAGAACAATATAGGTAACACTTTACAATAAAGTAAAGTCAGTTAATGCATTAACCAACATTAACAATGAGCAAAAGCTACATTTGTTACCATGGTTATTCTTTGTTAACATTAGTTTAAAAAAAAAACAGCTGCTCATTGTTAGTTCATGTTAGCTCTGGTCCATTTAATCCTTCTGAAATTAATATTGTGTTATTAAATGTTGAAATTAACATTAACCAAGATTAACAACTGCTTTAGAAGTGAACTAGTGAATTAACTAATAAAGCCTTATTGTAAAGTGTTACCTGTTACAGAATGCAGATCCAGACACAAAGAAATACATTGAAATGTGAGCTTTATTAACAGCACTGAGCAGAAGGGAGAATACGGATGAGCATGCAGTTCAAATAGACTTTGAAGAATGAGTAAAGTTTAGTAATGAAGACCTTCCTTGTTTTACAGGTGCAGGAGATCATGGATAGCTGGACAGATGGCTGGATGGATGCACACACCTCTTCATGTCTGGTGAATATGCAGGATGATGACAGGAGAGGAATACTCTGGAGTACCAATGCTGGAGAACAGGTAAGCAGTCCACTCCATAGAAACAAGACCGGACAATGATGTGAGACGAGGTGTGTGCTTTTGTAGCTGGCTTGATGATGGTGCAGATGAGGTGCAGGTGTGAGTGTTTAGTACTCTGGTGAAGGTGTGCTGTGTGAATGGCTGATGTGACAGCCTGGCAGATCCGTGACATTACCGAACAATAATAAAGAATCAGACCATTTGCAATCAATGTGTAGGGCAGGGATTCTCAACTCTGGTTCTTGAGGTCTATTTTCCTGCAGAGTTTAGCACCAACCTTGATCAAACTCACCTGTTTATTGATCTTATGGGGACATTTTTTTGGTCCCTACAAGGAAAGCAGCTTATAAATCATACTAAATGTGTGTGTTTTTTTGTTGTTGTTTTTTTTACGTAAAAATGCAGGACATTTTCTGTGGTGGTAGATTAAAGATTAGGGGATATAATTTGTACAGTAAAACAAATCATTATTTCTATGGAAAATCCCCATAAAACATGAAACCACAACGTGTGTGTGTGTGTATGTGTGTGTGTGTGTGTGTGTGTGTGTGTGTGTGTGTGTGTGTGTGTGTGTGTGTGTGTGTGTGTGTGTGTGTGTGTGTGTGTGTGTGTGTGTGTGTGTGTGTGTGTGTGTGTGTGTAAATGAGTCTACTACAAACTTCCTTAACAGTATTTATGCTTAAAGAACACTCAACAGCATTGTACCAATGTAAAGAACATGTACTGTAGGTCTAACAAAAAACAACGTCAATGTGTGCGTGAGATTGTGTGTCTATGTGTGAATATTCTCAATCAAACAAATGGTGAAAAATCAATACTTTTAACCCTAGAGTGCAGGCTTGGTGGGCCTAGAGACTGCATTTTTCCCACACTTCCTTTGGCTTTAAGTTACCAAATGGTTCCATATAGACAACACAAACGTTTTAACTGTCTGAGGTCTCAGAATCCTCACGACTGGCTTTCAACATTTTCTTCGCAACTGCTCTGACTGTCCTGCCCTTCTTTGAAACCTCAACAGTTCATTTTTATTAAAACACTGGCCGGGACACATCCATCTGCCTTTATTTTCCACTGTCTAGGCATTCAGTAAAATTATAAAAAATAAATCAGCAACCAACATGCAGAACCCAAAGTACTTTGACTGGGATAGAAAACCAGCCAAGAGTGAGGTGCTGGGGTGGTGGAGGGATGCTGTGAAGTCAAATTCAAATTTGTCAAAAAGTCTAATTCACGTTTTCTGCCGTCTTACGTCCGTGCCGGTGACCGTGTCCATGCCGGAGACGGTGGTGTCGGAGTCTGTGCCAGAGACCGTGGTGTCAGTGTCCGTGCCGGACACGGTGGTGTTGGTGTTGGTGTCCGTGCCGGAGATGGTGGTGTCCGTTTCCATCCCGGAGACGGTGGTTTCGGTGTCCGTGCCAGAGACGGTGGTGTCCGTGTATTTGCTTTTTGTTACTCTTATTACTGGTTATTATTGCACTTAAGTGGCGTACTGTCCCGCATTAGTTTTGATTTGAGAAGAACCAGGTATTTAAGTCAGCAGAAGAATTGTCAGCAGTCAGCAGTCAACATAGCTGACTTCATTCCAGCCATTACAACTCAATCTACTCTCAATATCTTGGGCTTGACTGAGACCTGATTCGTCCAGAAGATTCAGCAACCTCCGCTGTTCTCTCTAATAACTTCTCTTTCTATCACACTCCTCTCCAGTCTGGGAGGGGTGGGGGCACAGCTCTTCTAATTTCTCACAATTGGAAATACTCAACCCACTCTTCTCTATGCAATAAAAATGTATTAGAATTTCATGCTATTACAGTTACAACTCCTATTAAAATCCACATTGTAGTAATTTATCGCCTCCAAGGTCAATTGGGCACCTTTGCTGAGGAGCTGGATGTGCTGCTGTCTTCATTCCCTGAGGATGGCAGTCCACTTGTACTCTTTGGCGATTTTAACATGCATCTAGAGAAGCCTTATACTACAGACCTCCTCTCTCTCCTAGCATAATTTGATCTCAAACGGCTCATCACCACAATTACTTACAAATCAGGCAACCAACTTGACCTAATTTTCACATGCAACTGTATCCCAGACAACATTCTGGTGAAACCTCTGCACATTACTGATCATTTCTTCATTACTTTCAGTCTACAACTTATTACGTCTGCACCAACAACCCCTCTACCAGTTACTTTCAGACGAAACCTGTGCTCACTTTCTCCTTCCCATCTTTCCTCTGTTGTGTCATCCTCTCTTCCTTCACCGACACAATTGTCATCTCTTGATGTGAATACCGCAACGGACACTTTATGTTCAACTTTAACTTCTTGCCTTGACAATATCTGTCCTCTCTCCTCTAGGCCAGCAAGTGCTACTCCCTCTAACCCCAGGTTATCTGATGTTCTTTGTGAACACTGGACCAAACTCAGGGCAGCAGAGATTAAATGGCGCAAATCAAAAGACCCATCTGACTGATGTATCAGTCTCTGATCTCATCCTTTTCTGTTGAAGTTCATGCTGCTAAATCTTCATATTTCCACAACATGATACACAGTGCTTCAAACACATGCACACTTTTCAAAACATTCAACTCTCTCCTCTGTCCCCCTCCACCACCACCTCTTTAACTGCTGATGATTTTGCTCATTTCTTCACTGACAAAACAACAACCATCAGCAGTCAGTTCTCAGCTCCAGAAATCTTCTCTCCTCCTTCTCTCCCCTCACTGAGGCAGAAGTATCCAAACTTCTCCTCTCCAGTCATCCTACCACCTGCCCACTAGATCCCATCCCCTCACACCTTCTACAAGCCATCTCTCCTACACTTTTACCAGCACTCACACAGATCATCAACTCATCTCGCCACAGTGGTATGTTCCCTACCGCATTTAAGCAGGCTCGGGTAACCCAACTGCTTAAAAACCCCACATTAAACACGTCACTTGTAGACAGTTACCAGCTGGACATCAACCAATCTGGTTTCAAGAATGGCCGTTCAACCAAGACTGCATTACTGTCGGTCACTGAAGACCTGCGGTTTGCATCAGTTCTCATTCTTGTCAATCTATCTGCTGCCTTTGACACTGTGAATCATCAGATCCTTCTGTCCACCCTCTTATCACTGGGCATCACAGGAACTCCACTTTACTGGGTTGAATCTTATCTCACAGGTATGTCTTTAAGGGTTGCCTGGAGAGAGGAGGTATCCAAATCACATTAACTGATCACAGGGTTTCCTCAGTGTTCAGTTCTTGGACCCATCCTCTTCTCCATTTACACTACATTAAGTTTCTCTTATCACCATTGTTATGCTGATGACACACAGCTCTACCTTTCATTTCAACCAGAAGATCCCACAGAATCTCAAGCTGTCTGGCGAACATCTTGGCATGGACGACAGAACATCACTTGCAGCTCAACCTGGCCAAGACTGAGCTTCTCATTTTCCCTGCCAATCAGTCTCTACAGCACGATTTCACCATCCAGCTAAGTACATCATCTATTACACCATCAAGGTCAGCTAGAAATCTTGGAGTTATCTTTCAGGTCCAACTGACCTTCAAAGACCACATTGCAAAGACAGCTCGGTCATGCAGGTTTGCTCTACACAACATCAGGAAGATCCAGTCTTTCCTAACTGAGCATGCAACACAACTTCTCGTCCAGGCCCTGGTAATTTATTGTCTGGATTACTGTAATGCTCTTCTGCCTGGACTTTGTGGTAGATTTTTCCCTAAACCTAACTATCTATTAGTAGACTATTTGTAGATGAGGAGGTCTCGTCTACAAATCGACGTCCCCGAACGGAGGAGATTCTGCGGAGATTCCCCGAGCAGTTCTCAGGAAATCTCTCCCAAGAAGCAAGGCCGGAGGATTTCAGACAAATTCCATTGAGAATCCCACCAGAAAACACGGACACAACAGTTTTAATAGAATCAAGAAAACAAATAAGACTAACATGTCACCTTCAATATGATTAGTTCAATTGGTTCAAAAGCCCCACCCTTTTCCCTCTGTCACTGGCACAAGCAAACTCTGTTTTTGTGATTACTTTTCTCAAGGTTTGAGAACTGTCATCTGTCTAGTTTCACTTCCCCTAATTGTTTTTTATACACACACACACACACACACACACACACACACACAAAGTCACAAGTTTTCCCCAAAGAGTTTGGAAACATTTAAAAGCATATGAATGTCGTTCCTGCAAGAAAAACAAATGTTAGTTGATTAATTAAAGTTGATTAATTAAAAAATCCATCACAACTTCCATCGTCTGCAATCAAACCTCTACAAATGATCCAGAACGCAGGGCCCACGTCACACCTATTTCGTGATCTCTCTGCACTGGCTAAAACTCGCTGCTCGCATCAAGTTCAAGGAATTGACACTTGCTTTCAGACCACAGGCTCAGTACCTTCCTACTTCCACTCGCTCTTACGAGTCTACATCCCTACCAGAAGCCAACGATCGGTAAATGCGCGGCGACTGGTGGTACCATCACAGAGAGGCACAAAATCAATCTCCAGAACATTTTTGTTCACTGTTCGATGTCCCCCGCTTTCATCTGGAATGCAGAATACCTGACAACATTCAAAAGACAGCTGAGTACTTAACCTCATCATCATAAAAAAATATATGCCTTTACTTTCCTTTAATCCATCCCTATTCTATCTTCTGCTACTTTAAGCAATGTCTAAAACTTTGTATTTTTCTTGCATTTGTTTGCCTCTTCACGATGAATCGCTTGCAGTATTCCTCATTTATAAGTCGCTTTGGATAAAAGCGTCTGCAAAATGAGTAAATGTAAATGTAAATTAATTTATTTAATTCAATTAATGTAAGCTTAGCGTTAAGTTCTGCCAGGAAGACTCAATCAGCGCGTTATGAATTAACTCACTTCTAACCAATCATGTGTTAACACTCTCAGTATAAAAGAATGGTACTTACATCCGTCTGAGTTCGCAGATACTGACGGCGCCAATTACCTCCATCCTCCCCAACCACCTCCAAGATGGTCCTTTCCCTCCATCCTCCCCACCACCACCAGGATGGTCCCTTCCTTTACCTCCAGGGGGTCGGCTGCGCCCCTGCCTTCATCTTCAGGCGGGATTTGCAGATTCCGTTACCCTCGCATTGCTTGCTAAGGACGGGGCCTACGCCAAAGACTATGCTTGCTGAGCTATTAATAAATTTACTCTTGTTATATCATTTTATCTCCCGAGTCTTTCTGGTAGAAATACTTTTCAAACCCATTCCTTCCACTCAGCATGGACTGACGGTAGCTTGGATGCCCAAAGGCTCTCAAAAGCTGAGTTTGTTTTCATCCGTCATGACACTCACCGAAATACTTTGCCGCCCTCGTACGGTGGGCCATTTCAAGTCGTCAAAACGTTCCTGGTCGACATCACAGGCTGTCCAGAATGAGTCACTGCCGATCGACTTAAATCAGCTCATGGAGAGCTAGGTCAGCGATGGTTCCAGTGCTGGTTCCTAGGGGGGGTCGTCCAGCCACCAGCAATGGGACAAACCCCAGCGAGAAATCTCAAACTGTGAAGGAGGTTTAACCTCACGTCACTGCACATGTTCAGGAAGACAAGTTTGAGCACCAAGCAAGCTGATGTTGCTGGTGTTGGTGAATTCTGGCAGGACCTGTAGGGGCAGATATAAGCAACCCACACATCACTGATCCATAATTCACACTTAATTAACACATCATCGACATAGACACACACATGCATATTTGACAGTCCCCTTTAAGAAGCGGGAGAGTTTGAGAGTTTTGTTGATGTGTTGTTTCAACGCAGAAGTTGAGAATAAAAACACAATTGTTTTGGTCTCATGCAGCAATCCTGCCCCTGTGGATTTTTGATGGCTTGAAAAGCTACATCACTGCCATTGTTTATAAGACAACATGTTTATAAAAGCTTTTTGCTAATTGCTAAAAGCTAATTGTCCTAATTGAACTAAGGTCTAATCCTGGCTTAATCTAAGCCCTGTCTTTGAAACCAGCCCTGCATCTCAATGTCCATACTATCCATCCTAAACAGTATGTGAGATTAAAATAAGTGTTGCAAAGCATTGTATGTTGAAAAGACAAGAGTATGCCAGAAGTCCCCGGATGGTCTACTATTTCCGGTGGATTTTTGGAAGTGTGGATCCGTGCTCACCACAACAGCTAATATTGCCCATAATCCAATGCTTTGGAGGAGGATCAAGTTCAGAATTACAAACATAAGTAAAAAGTGTTCAGAAAACTACAAAATATGGCAGATGTGCATGACTGACGGTTAAGTAGAGAGGTTTGGATAAAGGGGTTTGAGTGACTAATAATCAACATTTAAGTTGATGTTATCCGTGTTATATTTCATCTGCAACAACAACGTGAACTTTTATAAAGATCCGTTATTTAGACATTTGGCATCGTTATGCATGAATATGAGGAGAGTCTCCGCATGAAAGACCCGCGACTGCAGATCAACATGCTACTGCATTTCTCTCCGATACAGTAGGAAATTGAATTAAATTAAATGTGGAGGATTTTATCTTTGACAAGATGATTGACATGTCAGTTTACGTGACAGGATGCATGTAACTAAGCGACAGAGAGCAACCAGTAAAGACGCTATTTTAGTAGTAAAAGTAGTAGGCTTACAAGTAGGCGAATAGAGACGCAGCACAGGACATTTTCATGCGTTTCTCCGCCATATTTAAAATACAGGAAGTGACGTCAGTCTTGACCAAAACAATGCCAATGCATTGTAATATCTCAAACGCTAGATGGCGCTAAACAGGCTTTTATAGCCAGGTATGGGACCCTTCTACTCATGTTTCATATACATTTAGGTAGATATTAAATATAATTGGCATGAAAAATTGTGTCACATGGATGTAGAAATATTATAACCCATATGCTAATTATGATGGATTTGGTGCTTCTGCAGATCTGTAATTCACGCCTTGAATATGTCTTGAAAGTTGTGTTAAGACTATCTATGAGTTAAATCAATCATACACAGTGTATAATCCTATAAAAGAAGATAGTAAATTACAGTAATTCATACAAAGTTTAATAAAGCAATAAATAGTTTACTCAGTAAACAGAATTCTCTATATTATATGTTGGTTTGTTGAGCTGTAGAGATCCCTTGCAAGGTTTAATTTTTTAAATGAACAACACTACCTGAGAGAAAGTTTAACACTTAGAATACAGCCTCTTTTTTGAATGCATTTATTCAGGAAACATGACTCTCCATTTGTAGTCAGACTGTCGGATCTGCAAGGAGATCATTCACTGTCAGACTCGTCTTGTGTCTGTACGGTGTCTCGTAGGGCAGCATACTGTGCCATGTTAGGCAATCCTGATGCTACACAACAGCTCAGAGCACTGCGGGAAATGGCCATTTCATTTGCATCAAGCCTGTATAGAAAACAGATGCAAGGAATGCAATGAAATATAGTCTGTATTAGACTTATAGACTTATATTTATATCTAATGCAGTGTAAAATGATCTGTAAGATTTAGCGTTTGTGGAAGTTACCATTCATCTGTCTTCTCATCGTAGCACTCCACTTCAGAGGTGGTGCTGAATCCATTAAAGCCTCCGACAGCAAACAACTGACCATTAACTACCTGGATTTTGAGGAAGGTAAAAAGGAAAATAAATAATGTACAGCTAATGTCTTTAACTTTACATTAATAAATCTTATTATAGATGCAACACTTAATTTAAACAGAATGTTTTGACACACATTGATCATTGAAGCCTTCTACAATTTTAGGGTGCAACTTTCCAATTATTCTCAATATGGAACCAAAGAAAAACAATCCCCCATATTCATTATCATCAAATCATTATTGTAATGTTATTTCATAGTTTCACCAGATACAGATTTTAACTGTCCACATCTCACCTCAATGCCAAAGTTGCTGCGTGGGTTGTACATTGATGCAACATCACTCCAGATGTTAGTCAGCGGATTGTAGGCCTCCGCACTCCGCAAACGACTGGCACCATCAAAACCACCAACCTTTAAATAAATACACTTTTTATTTATGTATTCTGTGCATTTGTATATGCACATCCATGCATGCATTTACATAAGTGCAACCTTTAAACTGTGATTGTTCCATATTTCTGTATTTGTGTCATGGTTATCATAGTTAATTAAAACTATAACACTGATATGTGTGTTTAATACTCACAGCATACACTAGATCTGCATAAGCGATCACACCAACACCACTGCGGCGGCTACTCATGGGAGCGATGAGAGTCCACTGGTTTGTTTCAGGGTTGAAACTCTCAGCAGAGAAGAGACACTCGTTCCCAGTAAAACCACCACAGATATAAATCTGACAAACACAAAAATAACATGCATGATGTTTGTGCACAATCATCACAGATTGATCAGAAAACGTCTCCGTTACGTATGTAACCCTCGTTCCCTGAGTAGGGAACGGAGACGTTACGTCGGATGACGACGAATGGGGTTTCGCTTAGAAATCCTATCATCTTCGAGTATATAAAACGAGCCAATGGCAAGGAAATGCCATGGGTCTGCGGAATTTGCATAGCGTAACTCCGCCCCACCCTGGGAGTATATAAGGAAGTACGCTGGCAACATGCAGATATGTCTTCGCTGAGGAGCCGAGACTGAACTCAGGCGTTTCCAGCGGTACAGCGGAAGTGGCAGGGAGACGTAACGTCTCCGTTCCCTACTCAGGGAACGAGGGTTACATACGTAACCGAGACGTTCCCTTTCGTTGTCACTCCGAGTTACGTCGGATGACGACGAATGGGGTTCCCAGTGTAATCATGCCACCTCTCGACTGTCTTCCAGTGCCCTGTGTAAGTCTGAGCTCCCTGTCGTGAGACTAGCACGGACGAAGGAGTCCTACTTAACACAGGAATACCAAGGTACACTGGGAAGCATATCTCAGTGGAAATATGCAATCATGCCCAACCCGAAGTGGGGGACTTGGAATACACATATGACCCCGAAGGGCTGCATACGGAATAACACTGGGGTGTCCAGCCGCAGGTGGAATATTTCAACCCCAGGGGTGGCAAGGTGGCTTGCCAAGGGAAAGACACATGCTCAAAGAGGCTTACAGTGGAATACACATGTGGGGGTCACCCGGAGGGGGAACCATGCACATGGAGGCACCTGGCCAAGCGCGAAAGCTGCCGGTGGCATAACTCTGGTGTTGACGTCGTCAGTGCTGGAGGAGACTCAGGGCTTATTAGGCTCACCTGAGGAGAATATCGCACGTATCCCGTCCGTGGAGAGGAATGGCGAGCAAGCGAAGACACCTGAGCAGAATCTATTACCGGCTAGTTGAAGCGAGTACATGAGAAGAAACTGGCTCCACTCGGAGATTGTAGAATCTCGCGAATGTGTTAGGTGTCGCCCAGCCTGCAGCTCTGCAGATGTCTGTTAGCGAGGCGCCATACGCTAGAGCCCAAGAGGATGCCACACTCCGAGTGGAGTGGGCCGTCACACCAAGGGGACACGGTCGACCTTGCTGCTGGTATGCCAAAGCAATGGCGTCCACTATCCAGTGAGACAACCTTTGCTTGGAGAGAGCCTTTCCCTTCAGCTTCCCACCATGACAGACAAAGAGCTGGTCTGAGGTCCTGAAACACTGCGTTCTGTCGACGTAGGCACGGAGTGCGCGTACTGGACAGAGCAGTGCCAAGGCTGGGTCTGCCTCCTCCGAGGGCAGCGCTTGCAGGTTCACCACCTGGTCTCGAAAGGGAGTGGTGGGAACCTTGGGCACATATCCAGGCCGGGGTCTCAGGATCACGTGAGAGTTAGCCGGCCCGAATTCCAGGCACGCTTCGTCAACCGAAAATGCCTGCAGGTCCCCTACCCTCTTGATGGAGGCCAATGCAACCAGGAGCGCTGTCTTCATTGACAGGAACTTAAGCTTCACTGATTGCAGAGGCTCAAAGGGAGCACTCTGCAGGGCAGTTAAAACCACTGAGAGGTCCCAAGAGGGTACGAGGGGAGGACGAGGAGGATTCAGTCTCCTGGCTCCCCTCAGGAACCTGACGATCAGGTCGTCCTTTCCCAAGGACTTACCATCAACTGCGTCGTGATGTGCGGCAATGGCGGCAACATACACTTTCAGGGTGGAGGGAGACAGCCTTCGCTCCAACCCTTCTTGCAGGAAGAAAGCACGACACTGATGGGGCATTTCGTGGGTTCTAGATTTTTAGAAGAACACCAGTTGACGAAGAAGTTCCACTTCAACGCATAGACATGTCTCGTGGACGATGCTCTAGCGGAAGTGATGGTAGCCACCACCGCTGGTGGTAGGGTACTCAAACCTGCCTCGTCCCGTCCAGGAGCCACACGTGGAGGTTCCAAAGATCGGGACGAGGGTGCCATAAGGTGCCCCGTCCCTGAGAAAGCAGGTCCTTCCTCAGAGGAATTGGCCAGGGAGGAGCTGTCGCGAGGAGTACTAGTTCTGAGAACCAGGTGCGGTTGGGCCAATACGGGGCAACCAAAATTACCTGCTCCTCGTCCTCCCTGATCTTGCGCAAAGTCTGCGCAAGAAGGCTCACTGGGGGAAACGCATATTTGCGGAGGCCCCACGGCCAGCTGTGCGCCAGTGCATCCGTGCCGAGCGTGCCCTCGGTCAGGTAATAAAACAGGCCGCAGTGGGACGAGTCGTGGGAGGCAAACAGGTCTACCTGTGCGTCCCCGAACTGATCCCAAATCAGCTGAACCGCCTGGGGATGGAGTCGCCAATCTCCAGCGAGAGGCCGAAGCCGAGACAGCTCGTCGGCACCCTGGTTCAGGTCTCCCGGGATATAAATGGCTCGAAGCGACCTCAGATGCTTCTGACTCCATATAAGGAGGTGGCGGGCGAGTTGTGACATATGGCGGGAGCGCAGACCACCTTGACGGTTGATGTACACTACAGTCGCGGTATTGTCCGATCGGACTAGTACGTGTTGACCCCTGAGCAACGCATGGAAGCGGTGCAGGGCCAGGCGTACAGCCAACAACTCGAGGCAATTGACATGCCAAAAGCGCTGGGGTCCTGTCCAGGAGCCCGCGGCAGCATATCCATTGCACATGGCGCCCCAGCCCGTGGTGGAGGCATCTGTTGATACAACAACATGCCTGGAAACTCGTTCCAAGGGCACTCCGGCCCGAAGAAAACTGAGGTTCGACCACGGGGTGAAGGTCTGACGGCAGGTCGGAGTCACTGGGACTCGGAGCGTGCCGTGATGCCATGCCCACCTCGGGACTCGATCGCGAAGCCAAAGCTGAAGTGGTCTCATATGAAGCAACCCGAGCGGCGTGACTGTGGCTGCGGATGCCATATGCCCCAGGAGCCTCTGATATAGTTTCAGTGGAACCACACTCTTGCCCTCGAACTGACGAAGGCAAGTCAGCAGTGACTGCGCGCGCTCGCTCGTAAGCTGCGCGCACATGGCGACCGAGTCGATCTCCATACCGAGAAAAGAGATCCTCTGCACTGGGCAGAATTTGCTCTTCTCCCAGTTGACCCGAAGGCCCAGACGAGCTAGGTGCCGGAGCACTAGGTCCCTGTGTTCGCAAACCTGATCTCGAGAGTGAGCTAGAATCAGCCAGTCGTCGAGGCAATCAACGGTCTGTGTCGAGGAAGAATGGAGACATGGAAGTAGGCGTCCTTCAGGTCGATCACTGCAAACCAATCCTGCGGCCGTATGCACTCGAAAATGCGTTTGGCCGTGAGCATCTTGAACGGCATCCTGTGAAGGGAGCGGTTCAAGACGCGCAAGTCGAGGATTGGTCGTAACCCACCGGATTTCTTCGGTACAATGAAGTAGGGGCTGTAAAAGCCGGACCTCATTTCGGCTGGAGGGACAGTCTCGATCGCACCCTTCGCCAGTAAGGTAGCGACCTCCGCTCTCATAACCAGGGCATTGCCAGCGACCAAAGTGAAGCGGACTCCCCTGAAGCGGGGAGGAGACCGCGCGAACTGAATCGCGTAGCCGAGCCTGATGGTCCTCGCGACCCAGCGGGACAGCCTGGGAAGCTCTAACCAGGCTTCCAGGAACTGTACCAGCGGGGTCATGCGGACCACAGACGTACCCTCGGTGGTGCAGCGAGGCGGAATGACCGGCCCAGGCGTGGGTGGCATAGCGGCCCGGTGCGGGGGCACGGTCATTAGCCGCGTCCTGCCAGAGGAGGCCAGAGGAGGACCAGCGTCCCACGGGGGCGTGCTCTGGCAGGGAACTGGCGACAGAGGGGGACGAGAGTGGCGCGCACTGTCATCCGGACACTCTGTGTGCTCAGAGATGGGGAAGTGAGTTCTTTCTTTAACCACATTAGGGTGCTGCCCGTCGTGGGACGAGCAGCGGGGTGGGGAAAACCAAGGATTCTCCCCCGGCCCTCCACCGGGGGAAGGAGCGGCCCTGCTACCGTCTCCTGGGAAGAACTCAACGCCATCTCTGAGCAGCCCGTCTCAGGAGCGCCGCTTGGCCTGGCGTTTAGCGGGGCACGGGGCGGGAGAGGGCTGTGGCGCCTTCCTACGACGTCCTCCACAACGCGACCCGGATGGAGGCTGCTGCTGGGGCCGTGCGGGAGGGGCGGGAGCCGTAGAAGGGCGCCCTCGGCGGCGAGCAGACTGAGGCACCTGTGCCGACGGCTGGGTGGAGGCAGCAGCTGGCCGTCGGGGCAGGATGTGTTTGAGAGCTTCAGTCTGCTTCTGGGCGGTCGAGAACTGCTGGGCAAAGTCCTCAACCGCACCGCCGAAGAGGCCAGCCTGGGATATGGGAGTGTTGAGGAACCGGGTCCGCTCGGCCTCACGCATATCAGCCAGGTTGAGCCACAGATGTCTCTCCTGGACCACGCAAGTGGACATCACCTGACCCAGGGAGCGTGCGGTCACCTTTGTCGCTCGGAGAGCAAGGTCGGTGGCGGCACGCAGCTCATCAAAGAGTCCTGGGTCAGTCCTCCCCTCGTGCATGTCACGCAACATCTGGGCCTGGTAGACCTGGAGTGTCGCCATGGCATGCAGTGAGGAGGCCGCCAGCCCCGCAGCTCTATAGGCCTTCGCCACAAGGGTGGAAGAGAACCTACAGGCTTTGGAGGGGTGCTTTGGGTTGCCGCGGGAAGAAGCACTCTGAAGACACAGTTGCATCGCAACAGAGCGTTCAACCTGGGGAACCCCAGTGTACCCTTTGGCGGCCGCCTGATCGAGAGGAGGCAGGGCGGAGGAGGTCGCCGAGCGATCACGAGAAGACAATGGTGCCTTCCAGGACCTCGTGACCTCCTCATGCACATCCGGGAAGAAAGGCATTGGGGACGCGCGCTGACGAGGATCAGTGGCGGCACCCAAAAACCAATCATCCAGCCGCGAGCGCACCGGACCAGGTGGCGGGGACCACTGAAGCCCGATGGCCGCGGCTGCCCGGGAAAGCATGGCAGTCATCTCGGGATCAGACTCGGGCAATGCTGGCACACCCGAAGGTGGCAGCACAGCCGAATCCTCACTTCCCAAGGACTCTTGCCCACCCTGTGATGCAGCGATCGACATCGAATCTTCCTCTGGAGCGCCAAATGAGACCCGCGGCAAGTCAGAGGACTGTACGGCGGGCTCATTTGAAACACTCGCGGGTTGCACGGCACTAGAGGACGGTGTGGAGCATGGAATAGTCGGCGCTTTGTCCCACACCGTAATCCTCAGGTCACCCTGGCCGCCAGCCAAAGTACTAGCTCTCACGGAGCCCGTAGATCGGGGTGCGGATGAGGGGACTCTCACATGAAGATCATTGAGTCTAGACCGCAACCGTGCGATGGGCATGTTCCCGCAATGGGAACATGACTCATCCACAAACGCTGCCTTAGCGTGCTCAATACCCAGACACACAAGACAGCGATTGTGCCCATCAGAGTCAGAAATGAGAAGACCGCAACCAGAAGTGCACGGGCGAGGCATCTTTAAAAAGACGTGCCGCGTGCAAGCTCTTTTAGAAAGGAGATTTCTCCACAAATGCTGAAGCGACCAGGGAGAGAACACACAAACACTGGCAAATCACTGCACAGATAAGCAGGGAATGTGCACTCGCTGGAACTCGCTGTCACACCAACACTTGGAGAGAGGCTCGTCTCGAAGAGAAATGAAGAGATGAATCTCAGGATTGGCTGTGGAGTGAAGTACATCAACTTGGCTCCGAAGCGAAAACATATCTGCATGTTGCCAGCGTACTTCCTTATATACTCCCAGGGTGGGGCGGAGTTACGCTATGCAAATTCCGCAGACCCATGGCATTTCCTTGCCATTGGCTCGTTTTATATACTCGAAGATGATAGGATTTCTAAGCGAAACCCCATTCGTCGTCATCCGACGTAACTCGGAGTGACAACGAAAGGGAACCAGTGTTTAAAACACTCAGTAAATTTTATGATATTCCTTTCCATATTAACACTTTTCCTTATGGCATATCTCTATTTCCCCTTTCCTTCATGCAATACAGGCATTAAGAGTCTCCAGCAGAAGAGTGTGGAATCATGGGTAAGTGCTCTTACCCTGCCCTGCAGTGAGGTGGCACTGGCGTCACTCCTTTGTTCATTCATGGGTGCCATCATTGTCCACTGATTGGTGTTTGGATTGTAGCGCTCTACTGTTTTAAGCCGTTGTTGTCCATCAAAACCACCAATGGCATAAATGAGCCCGTCCAGAACAGCAACACTAATATAGCAGCGGCGTTCATACATGGGGGCCACCTACAACACACCAAATACATCAGTGTGCGAACACACATCAATACACCATCTCATTGGTTCTGTCCTATCAGTTGCAAATAAATACAATAATACTATTATTATTTTTCTTAATGGTATTTTTTGACAAAATCATGATGGTAACTCTGGTGTATTATATTATATTATATTATATTATATTATATTATATTATATTATATTATATTATATTATATTATATTATATTATAACAATTGCTGGAACACACAAAAAAAATGTATCAAGTTATGTGGAGTACAGCACATCATTCAGCACTATGGTCCATATCAAAGTACAATACTCACTGTACCACAATACTGTTTTGTGCTAAATTAAAGTTACATGTTGACCTACAGCATTACTCACCTCATGCCAAGTCTGAGTGATAAGACTGAATTTCCTCACGCTGTTGACATACTCCACATGGTCAAAACCACCAATACAGTAGACAAACTCATCCAGGACTGCTGTACCATGATAGGCTCTGGGATGCTCATCCTCTTGAGTCACACTGACCCAGCAGTCTGCCTTCACATCATATGCCTCAATCTCATTGGTGGGATTGACGTCGCTCCATCCTCCGATGGCCAATAGGATCGATGAGGGCAGACGTGGACGTGTCAGTTGATGTATGAGTTCTGAGTTGGTGGGTTCATCCATGTTGAGGTCAAACAAAGTCTTCATTGCATTGATGATAACAGGCATGCAGGCTTCATTCTCCATCATTAGTGCATTGCACTTTACATTATTGATGAAGTAGGCTGATGCTATCAACCCCAATCGAACCTGAAGCACAAGGGAGAGTTAGACTTTCAGAGACTGTTGCAAGACTGTTACTAAGCAGTTATAAGGTGTTCAAAAATGGAAAAGGATTTCCAATGTTAATGCTTGAAACAAGAAAAAAAAAAACTTGTTTGCCCTTTGAATTAAGTTGAATTTTCTTACACCATGCCAGGATTATTGTAGTTAAACTAAAATTAAAACCCTAAAATTAAAATAAAATCAACTTTAACTGAAATAAAATATTTAAAAACGTAATCTTAAATAGTTGTCAAGGCAAGTTTCTCATTTTCATTTTTATTTCATTTCAAACTGAAATAAAATTAGTAAATTCTAGACACATTTAAACAAAAAAGAAATGTAAATGACAAAATCACAACTCAAAATTTTAAATTATAGCAGATGATGTATCTTGATTTAAGAGTTTTAATAAATTTGTAATGAAAAAAAAGACAAAAATCTCTGTTTTACCTTTGGCAGAAGCACGGCAGTGTGTTGCCTCCTGTTTTCTGGTGCATGATTAATCCAGTGGAGGACGGCTTCAAAAACCACCTCCTCCTGTTTGACATTCAGCTCATCCTCATCAATGATCTCCTCAAGCTGTTCCAGGGAGAGCTCCAGGAACTCCTCAGATACGTGCAGAACCTCCTCAAAGTGCTGCAGGATGTAGTGCTTTGCTTTACAGCGGAGCTTTGAGCAAGAGTAAAAGTCCTCTGTAAACTTGCAGATGCCAATGCAGTTCTCTGGGCATAAATGTGACTCCAAGAACTGACAGCAGGCATCTACAAGACCTGACACTAAGATCATTTCAGCCGCCACCAAGAGCTCCAACACATTCTCTTGAGTAATGAGCACAGATCTTGTGTACGCATACTGGATAATGAGAGGCATGATGTCTCTGGATATTCCTTGAATTTCACAGAAATGTTGTGCTGGGCTGCTCCAGTTGTTGGAGAAAAGAGCCCTGTGCACAAAATTTGACAAATAAATACAGGCATTAATAATGAGCATATATAAAATAACTTTTTGTTATTTACATTTTAATTTCAGCCAAATTTACTTAGAGAAACAGATTAGTTTCCTATATTAAATTTGAAATGCTGGGTAAAACTTCATTCATAGCCACTTCCAGAATCAAATTTCAAGAATAGTTTTTCCTAGATATCATAGTTACATTCATTTTTCTGGCAATACACTCATTCATTTTCATGCATTTATATATTTGGACTTAGGCAGTTTCAACAGTATAATGTTGGCAGTGGAAATGATGTATATAATTATATGTCATGGTTCTGCCTTCTTGTCTCTGATTTTTCCCTGGTCTTGAGGCAGGATCATGACAGGCCCATGTTTTATGTGCAGCACATGGCCATTTGTTTGGCCATGTGCTTGCGTTGTCTCGTCACGTAACCCCGCCCCCTTGTTACCCTTGTTGAGTCTTCATTATTACTTCACCAGTGTCACCTGTTGTGTTATCATTAGTTCCCTATTTAATCCCCTTGTGTTTGCTGTCCTGTGCTGGTTCATTGTTAATCAATGTGAGATCTGTCCGTGAGTAAATCTGTTGAGAGTCTTGTCTAAGTAGATGTTTGATCCTGTTTCTGTTATAGTCTAGTTTGTCTAGTGTTAGTCTAGTTAAGTCATCCCTCGTCTGTCTTGCCCTTGTTTTGCCCCCTCGTGGGTTTTGTTTTCCCTGTTTTTCTGTAATAAACCCTTGATGTCTGCAAATGGTCTGCGATTGGGTTCTCTTGTTCTAAACCATAACATTATAATCATTTCTAGGTAATTTGCCCACAATTGCAGTTCAAATGCTTCTTCTCACCTAAAGTAGGAGCTGCAGCCACACATGATGATCTTGTGCACTTGAAATTCTCTGTCATTTGACTTGATGATCATGTCAGTGTGTTCACCCAGTAAACGTGCTTCATCAAACACGTCAAAGGCTGTTGCTCTTATGTTCTCCATGTTCTCTCAGGACTGTAAATGTATTCAGTCTTCTCACCTCAAACTCTGATTAAAGTCACCTCAGGATTTTGTCTTTGTGGGGACTTTTGCTCAGGAGAGTTCTATAGAATGTCTTTGTGACATCATAGTTGTACAGCTTGAATATCTTTTCAGTTTGTGTCTTGGCCACATAATTATTATAGAGTTTTGTTTTATCGATTCCTTTTGAATGAAACATCTTCACAGTAACAAAGATACTACAATTTATAAAAAAAAAAAATTCACTCAGTGACAAAAAAAAAGCATGGGATAATTAGTCATTTGAATATGCAATCATCCATTTTTGACAACATACACACTAGTGAGTTTTTGACAGTAGAACAGATTTTTCTTGCATGGTGTGACTGTGACCCCAAACAAGTTTACCAGAGGCCTGTATGAAGAGGATTGTTTTTCACAGATGTCATATTCCCATTCCATTTCAAGGTCACGCAGCATTAGGCCACATCATGAGTGCAATGTCTTGCTTTTTTGGTTAAATCTGTAAATTCAGAATAACTGCCATTATAAGTAAAATTACAAATAAATGGGCAAGCTGATTTTTTTTTTTTTTTTACAACTGGAAATATTCAACAAACAAGGCTTTGAACAGTCACTAAGACACTATGGCTGTATCTGAATTTGTCCCTTATACTGTACCAGCAGTTCTCAACTGGTTTGGCCATGGGACCCACATTTTCCCATGGACATTAAGCCATGAGGTCTCAGAATCCTCACGACTGGCTTTCTAAATTTTCTTTGCAACTGCTCTGACTGTCCTGCCCTTCTTTGAAACCTCATCAGTTCCTTTTTATTAAAACACTGGCCGGGACACATCCATCTGCCTTCATTTTCCACTGTCTAGGCATTCAGTAAAATTATTAAAAAGAAATCAGCAACCAACATGCAGCATCCCATGCTGGGACTAGCCGTCTTAACTGAAAGCAACTTGCACTGAAACACCGTAAAGGGGTATTATTATGCCCTATTACAAAGTCTTTATGTTGCGAACTTTTGCAGTGCGTTTCTGTATTTGGTTGTGTTGTGAATATTTGGAGCACACATGTGTTGTGAAAGTGATGAAGATGTTTTCTTAATTTGCGGGTGTTTTTCTATTTGCATGTGTTTTCTTCAGTTGCAGCGTGTTGAGCTCTCTCGGTCACCGTAGTAAACTCTGTATATTTGTGCAGTGTGCGTATATGACAAAAAATCTATTCTGATTTGAAGCTTGCAACATAAGCGTGCACATCAACTTGATCACTTGTTTAGCATTCATGTAAACACTACATTCAGATTCATCAATCGGAATGGATTCAGGGTGTCATCAACACTCAAAACGTCCCTCAGCAACATTTACTAAGGGACTTACCCTGACTAAAGTTTTTTTAAGGTTGACCAGTAGTCATTCATTTAAGCCATTAATCGACTAAAAGCTTGCCGCAAGGCACCGGTAAAAGTAATGATTATGAATGTGCCAACAACAACAACAACAAAATAGCAGGGAGATATTTTAATCATTTATTAATAAACTAGTGTTAAACTAGAATAAATAAACTTATTTGGGTTTAATAAAAACTTGAGAGACTCAATGATGACAATTTTCATTTTTGGGGGAACTTTCCCTTTAATGTTAATAAAACAACAAAAAACTAAGAAAATCACTCAATGTTCTGAAAACTTTAATAATAGCTTCAATTCATGAGTTCACACGTACATTAAATCAGATGTAGTAATTTATGTGTATTTGGCATGCTGTCCGGGAGAGGCCTCCGAGCTCGGAATTTGGCCCAAACCCAGAGTACTTTGACTGGGATAGAAAACCAGCCAAGAGTGAGGTGCTGGGGTGGTGGAGGGATGCTGTGAAGTCAAATTCAAATTTGTCAAAAAGTCAAATTCACGCTTTCTGCCGTCTTATGTCCGTGCCGGTGTCCGTGCCGGTGACAGTGTCTGTTCTGGTGTCTGTGCCGGAGACGGTGGTGTCGGAGTCCGTGCTGGAGATGTTGGTGTCCATGTCGGAGACGGTGGTGTCCGTTTACATCCCAGAGACGGTGGTTTCGGTGTCCGTGCCGGAGACGGTGATTTCGGTGTCCGTGCCGGAGACGTTGGTGTCCGTGGTCAGGCGCAATTACTTGCCTTTTGTTACTCTTATCGCTAGTTATTATTGCACTTAAGTGGCGTACTGTCCCGCATTAGTTTTGATTTGAGAAGAACCAGGTATTTAAGTCAGCAGAAGAATTGTCAGCAGTCAGCAGTCAACATAGCTGACTTCATTCCAGCCATTACAACTCAATCTACTCTCAATATCTTGGGCTTGACTGAGACCTGATTCGTCCAGAAGATTCAGCAACCTCCGCTGTTCTCTCTAACAACTTCTCTTTCTATCACACTCCTCTCCAGTCTGGGAGGGGTGGGGGCACAGCTCTTCTAATTACTAACAATTGGAAATACTCAACCCACTCTTCTCTATGCAATAATTCATTTGAATTTCATGCTATTACAGTTACAACTCCTATTAAAATCCACATTGTAGTAATTTATTGCCTCCAAGGTCAATTGGGCACCTTTGCTGAGGAGCTGGATGTTCTGCTGTCTTCATTCCCTGAGGATGGCAGTCCACTTGTACTCTTTGGCGATTTTAACATGCATCTAGAGAAGCCTTATACTACAGACCTCCTCTCTCTCCTAGCATAATTTGATCTCAAACGGCTTATCACCACAATTACTTACAAATCAGGCAACCAACTTGACCTAATTTTCATGCAACTGCATCCCAGACAACATTCTGGTGAAACCTCTGCACATTACTGATCATTTCTTCATTACTTTTAATCTACAACTCACTACGTCTGCACCAACAACCCCTCTACCAGTTACTTTCAGACGAAACCTGTGCTCACTTTCTCCTTCCCATCTTTCCTCTGTTGTGTCATCCTCTCTTCCTTCACCCATACAATTCTCATTTCTTGATGTGAATACCGCAACGGACACTTAATTTTCAACTTTAACTTCTTGCCTTGACAATATCTGTCCTCTCTCCTCTAGGCCAGCAAGTGCTACTCCCTCTAACCCCAGGTTATCTGATGTTCTTTGTGAACACTGGACCAAACTCAGGGCAGCAGAGATTAAATGGCGCAAATCAAAAGACCCATCTGACCTGAGCATGTATCAGTCTCTGATCTCATCCTTTTCTGTTGAAGGTCATGCTGCTAAATCTTCATATTTCCACAATATGATACACAGTGCTTCAAACACACGCACTTTTCAAAACATTCAACTCTCTCCTCTGTCCCCCTCCGCCACCACCTCTTTAACTGCTGATGATTTTGCTAATTTCTTCACTGACAAAACAACAACCATCAGCAGTCAGTTCTCAGCTCCAGAAATCTTCTCTCCTCCTTCTCTCCCCTCACTGAGGCAGAAGTATCCAAACTTCTCCTCTCCAGTCATCTTACCACCTGCCCACTAGATCCCATCCCCTCACACCTTCTACAAGCCATCTCTCCTACACTTTTCCCAGCACTCACACAGATCATCAACTCATCTCGCCATACTGGCATGTTCCCTACCGCATTTAAGCAGGCTCGGGTAACCCCACTGCTTAATATGAGGAGAGTCTCCGCATGAAAGACCCGCGACTGCAGATCAACATGCTACTGCATTTCTCTCCGATACGGTAGGAAATTTAATTAAATTAAATGTGGAGGATTTTATCTTTGACAAGATGATTGACATGTCAGTTTACGTGACAGGACGCATGTAACTAAGCGACAGAGAGCAACCGGTAAAGACGCTATTTTAGTAGTAAAAAGTTGTACAAGTAGGCGAATTGAGACGCAGCACATATTTAAAATATTTAAAATACAGGAAGTGACGTCAGTCTTAACCAAAACAACGCCAATGCACTGTAATATCTCAAACGCTAGATGGCACAGCCAAGTATGGGACTCTCCTACTCATGTTTCATATACATTTAGGTAGATATTAAATATAATTGGCATGAAAAATTGGGTCACATGGATGTAGAAATATTATAACCCATATGCTAATTACGATGGATTTGGTGCTTCTGCAGATCTGTAATTCACACCTTGAATATTTTGCTAATATTAAGTGTTTGTTTATACTTTATTGATAAATAGTGATTGTTCAGACTGAGAATGTATATATGACTGTGTGCATATCTATAATTATAATAATAATTATTTTCAGAAGTCAATAATGACACTGCAAAAATGATTGTATAGGCTCGACTGTTTAACGTAACACAAAAGTTATATTTCCATGTGCAGATTATGCCTATAGTAATAAAAACATAACATAATCAATGCTTCTTTAGCAAAGACTATCTATGAGTTAAATCAATCATACACAATGTATAAACATATAAAAGAAGCCAGTCAATTACAGTAATTCATACAAAGTTTAATAAAGCAATAAATAGTTTACTCAGTAAAAATAATTCTCAATATTATATGTTGGTTTGTTGAGCTGTAGAGATCCCTTGCAAGGTTTCATTTTTTAAATGAATAACACTACCTGAGAGAAATTTTAACACTTAGAATACAGCCTCTTTTTTGAATGCATTTATTCAGGAAACATGACTCTCCATTTGTAGTCAGACTGTCAGATCTGCAAGAAGGAGCTCATTCACTGTCAGACTCGTCTTGTGTCTGTACGGTGTCTCGTAGGGCAGCATACTGTGCCATGTTAGGCAATCCTGATGCTACACAACAGCTCAGAGCACTGCGGGAAATGGCCAGTTCATTTGCATCAAACCTGTATAGAAAACAGATGCAAGGAATGCAATGAAATATAGTCTGTATTAGACTTATAGACTTATATTTATATCTAATGCAGCGTGAAATGATCTGAAAGATTTAGTGTTTGTGGAAGTTACCATTCATCTGTCTTCTCATCATAGCACTCCACTTCAGAGGTGGTGCTGAATCCATTAAAGCCTCCGACAGCAAACAATTGACCATTAACTACCTGGATTTTGAGGAAGGTAAAAAGGAAAATAAATAATGTACAGCTAATGTCTTTAACTTTACATTAATAAATCTTATTATAGATGCGACACTTAATTTAAACATAGTTAGAATGTTTTGACACACATTGATCATTGAAGCCTTCTACAATTTTAGGGTGCAACTTTCCAATTATTCTCAATATGGAACCAAAACAAAATTCCCCCATATTCATTATCATAAAATCATTATTGTATATTTCTGTATTGTATTGTATTGGTATTTCATAGTTTCACCAGTGACAGATATTAACTGTCCACATCTCACCTCAATGCCAAAGTTGCTGCGTGGGTTGTACATTGATGCAACATCACTCCAGATGTTAGTCAGCGGATTGTAGGCCTCCGCACTCCGCAAACGACTGGCACCATCAAAACCACCAACCTTTAAATAAATACACTTTGTATTTATGTATTCTGTGCATTTGTAAATGACATCCATGCATTTGCATAAGTGCAACCTTTAAACTGTGATTGTTCCATATTTCTGTATTTGTGTCATGGTTATCATAGTTAATTAAAACTATAAAACTGATATGTGTGTTTAATACTCACAGCATACACTAGATCTGCAAAAGCGATCACACCAACACCACTGCGGCGGCTACTCATGGGAGCGATGAGAGTCCACTGGTTTGTTTCAGGGTTGAAACTCTCAGCAGAGAAGAGACACTCGTTCCCAGTAAAACCACCACAGATATAAATCTGACAAACACAAAAATAACATGCATGATGTTTGTGCACAATCATCACAGATTGATCAGAAAACCAGTGTTTAAAACACTCTTTAAAATATTTTATGATATTCCTTTCCATATTAACACTTTTCCTTATGGCATATCTCTATTTCCCCTTTCCTTCATGCTTTACAGGCATTAAGAGTCTCCAGCAGAAGAGTGTGGAATCATGGGTAAGTGCTCTTACCCTGCCCTGCAGTGAGGTGGCGCTGGCGTCACTCCTTCGTTCATTCATGGGTGCCATCATTGTCCACTGATTGGTGTTTGGATCGTAGCGCTCTACTGTTTTAAGCCGTTGTTGTCCATCAAAACCACCAATGGCATAAATGAGCCCGTCCAGAACAGCAACACTAATATAGCAGCGGCGTTCATACATGGGGGCCACCTACAACACACCAAATACATCAGTGTGCGAACACACATCAATACACCATCTCATTGGTTCTGTCCTATCAGTTGCAAATAAATACAATAGTACTATTATTATTTTTCTTAATGGTATTTTGTGACAAAATCATGATGGTAACTCTGGTGTATTATATTATATTATATTATATTATATTATATTATATTATATTATATTATATTATATTATATTATATTATATTATATTATATTATATTATACAAAGCTACAACAAATGCTGGAACACACACAAAAAAAAAAATTATCATGGTTTTACCACTTTTTAGACATGTAATATGGTAATACAGTGGTATTCTTTGAAGTTATGTGGAGTACAGCACATCATTCAGCACTATGGTCCATATCAAAGTACAATCCGGTACCATCACTGTACCACAATACTGTTTTGTGCTAAATTAAAGTTACATGTTGACCTACAGCATTACTCACCTCATGCCAAGTCTGAGTGATAAGACTGAATTTCCTCACGCTATTGAAATACTCCACACCATCAAAACCACCAATACAGTAGACAAACTCATCCAGGACTGCTGTACCATGATAGGCTCTGGGATGCTCATCCTCTTGAGTCACACTGACCCAGCAGTCTGCCTTCACATCATATGCCTCAATCTCATTGGTGGGATTGCCGCTGCTCCATCCTCCGATGGCCAATAGGATCGATGAGGGCAGACGTGGACGTGTCAGTTGACGCATGAGTTCTGAGTTGGTGGGTTCATCCATGTTGAAGTCAAACAAAGTCTTCATTGCATTGATGATAACTGGCATGCAGGCTTCATTCTCCATCACTAGTGCATTGCACTTTACATTATTGATGAAGTAGGCTGATGTTATCAACCCCAATCGAACCTGAAGCACAAGGGAGAGTTAGACTTTCAGAGACTGTTGCAAGACTGTTACTAAGCAGTTATGAGGTGTTCAAAAATGGAAAAGGATTTCCAATGTTAATGTTTCATTTCAAACTGAAATAAAATTAGTAAATTATAGACAAAAAAGAAATGTAAATGACAAAATCACAACACTAAATTTTTAATTATAGCAGAAAATGTATCTTGATTTAAGAGTTTTAATAAATTTGTAATGAAAACCAAGACAAAAATCTCTGTTTTACCTTTGGCAGAAGCACGGCAATGTGTTGCCTCCTGTTTTCTGGTGCATGATTAATCCAGTGGAGGACAGCTTCAAAAACCACCTCCTCCTGTTTGACATTCAGCTCATCCTCATCAATGATCTCCTCAAGCTGTTCCAGGGAGAGCTCCAGGAACTCCTCAGATACGTGCAGAACCTCCTCAAAGTGCTGCAGGATGTAGTGCTTTGCTTTACAGCGGAGCTTTGAGCAAGAGTAAAAGTCCTCTGTAAACTTACAGATGCCAATGCAGTTCTCTGGGCATAAATGTGACTCCAAGAACTGACAGCAGGCATCTACAAGACCTGACACTAAGATCATTTCAGCCGCCACCAAGAGCTCCAACACATTCTCTTGAGTAATGAGCACAGATCTTGTGTACGCATACTGGATAATGAGAGGCATGATGTCTCTGGATATTCCTTGAATTTCACAGAAATGTTGTGCTGGGCTGCTCCAGTTGTTGGAGAAAAGAGCCCTGTGAACAAATTTGACAAATAAATACAGGCATTAATAATGAGCATATATAAAATAACTTTTTGTTATTTACATTTTAATTTCAGCCAAATTTACTTAGAGAAACCGATTAGTTTCCTATATTAAATTTGAAATGCTGGGTAAAACTTCATTCATAGCCACTTCCAGAATCAAATTTCAAGAATGTTTTTTCCTAGATATCATAGTTACATTCATTTTTCTGGCAATACACTCATTCATTTTCATGAATTTATATATTTGGACTTATATATTTGGCAGTTTCAACAGTATAATGTTGGCAGTGGAAATTATGTATATAATTATAATCATTTATAGGTAATTTGCCCACAATTGCAGTTCAAATGCTTCTTCTCACCTAAAGTAGGAGCTGCAGCCACACATGATGATCTTGTGCACTTGAAATTCTCTGTCATTTGACTTGATGATCATGTCAGTGTGTTCACCCAGTAAACGTGCTTCATCAAACACGTCAAAGGCTGTTGCTCTTATGTTCTCCATGTTCTCTCAGGACTGTAAATGTATTCAGTCTTCTCACCTCAAACTCTGATTAAAGTCACCTCAGGATTTTGTCTTTGTGGGGACTTTTGCTCAGGAGAGTTCTATAGAATGTCTTTGTGACATCATAGATGTAGAGCTTGAATATCTTTTCAGTTTGTGTCTTGGCCACATAATTATTATAGAGTTTTGTTTTATCGATTCCTTTTGAATGAAACATCTTCACAGTAACAAAGATATTACTTTTATAAAGCAAATAAAATAAAGCATGGGATAATTAGTCATTTGAATATGCAATCATCCATTTTGATTGCACAACATACACACTATGACTTTTTTTTTTTTCTTTTTTTTTTGAAACTGGAAATATTCAACAAACAAGACTTTGAACAGTCACTAAGACACTACAGCTGTATCTGAAATTGTCCCTTATACTGTACTAGCAGTTCTCAACTGGTTTGGCCATGGGACCCACATTTTCCCATGGACATTAAGCCGTGACCCAATTATTATTATTATTGTTTGGTTTTTTTTATTAGGAATTTGACCTAATATAGGCTATATGGTATTATCACGATATTGAAATAAGCGTTTTCAAACAATAACAGGTTTTATATATTTTTATTAAAACAAAAAGAACTTGGATTGAATTGGATATTTAAATCCAATAAAGCAATACACACAAAAAACTACATAAAGTAAACAAATGTTTTAAACTGATTCAAGTGTTATAAAGAATTATAAATAACAATAGGTAACACTTTACAATAAGGTAAAGTCAGTTAATGCATTAACCAACATTAACAATGAGCAAAAGCTACATTTGTTACCATGGTTATTCTTTGTTAACATTAGTTTAAAAAAATACAGCTGATCATTGTTAGTTCATGTTAGCTCTGGTCCATTAAACCCTTCTGAAATTAATAATGTGTTCTCTTACGAGAGGTCTCTCGTACTGCGTAAGATATCTTACGCTAGGGGAAAATCCTTTTCCGCGAGATATTGAAGCCAAAAATTATCCTTAATTTTGTAATAATGCAAAACGCGTTGCAGCAGCAATGCAGACATAGGCGAGACAGCTCGCGCGCCTATTGGCTGCTCTGCGGCAACTGCAGCAGCCTATCGAGCGAGGCCTGGCGTGACGTCAGACCCAATCAGGGCACTTCGCGCCCGCTGCGTCACGTCCCGCCGAAATGGGCGTGGTCTAGGCCTATAAATATCGCTCGCAGGCAGCTATTATCTGATTTTTCATCCTTCAAGCGAAGCACACGCATCGCTGGAGCTGGATTAGAAGCCGCGCCGTCGAGAGAGAGCACCTTCAGCGGGACGAGTCACTGAAGTCGCTGGCCGCGCCGCCTTCCTGCCTTCCTGCTGCGCTTTCCGGCGCTTATATCCTTCTCTTTTATTACACTGTATTTCTGTGTGTGTGTGTCGCCGCCGCGACACACATTTCTAAAAGAGCTAGCGTCTTTTAAAGATGCCTTCCTGCGGCTCGTGCAGAGCCACACTCAGCGACGGGGACCGCCACGTGATCTGCTTTTCCTGCCTGGGTGAGGAACATGCAGCTCTCGCGCTCGCTGACGGCGGATGCCCTCACTGCGAGCTGATGGCAATGGCGACTCTGAGGACTCGCCTAGCCGTCTTCACCGAGACTGCTCCCCCGCCCGCCGCGGCGTCGCGCCGTAAAAAGCGCCGTGCCCAGCGGGCCCCGGAACCCTCCCTCAGCCGCCAAAGCTCGCCGGTTCGCCCGCTTGCTTCCCCGGCTTCTTCTGTTTCGCTTCCTGACGGACAGCGGCCGCCGTCTGCCGCCGCTTCCGTTGATATCGCGGATGAGGAAGCCCTGCTGGGAGAGGATGATTCCTGCTCTGTCCTGGCGTCAGGCAGTGAGGATTGGGCGGGCTCTGAGGACCCCGCACCCCCTGCCCGCACATCGTCAGGCAAGAGAGCTTCCATTGAGACGGAACTCATGCGAGTACTCGCACAGGCCGCGGCGAGCCTCTGCCTCGAGTGGTCTTCGCCTGAGCAGCCCGCTCACAACCGGCTGGATGGATTTTTCCTGCCTGGGGAGCGCGCTTCGCCTGTGTCCAGACCGGCGCCCTTTCTTCCTGAGTTACACGAAGAAGTCGCCAAGTCCTGGAGCGCCCCCTATTCTGCTAGAGTGCGTCCTGCTGTTTCTTTGGCATTCTCCGCCGTTGACGATGCCAAGAACAAAGGATACCTCTCGCTGCCGCCGGTTGAAGAGGCGATAGCGGCCCACTTATGCCCGCCCTCCGCTGGACGGCGCGCTAAGCCGGCCCTACCCTCTAAAGCTTGCCGCACGACGTCAAGCTTGCTCCACCGCGCTTTCTACGCCGCCGGGCAAGCTGCGTCAGCGTTGCACACCATGGCAACGCTCCAGATCTTCCAGGCCGATCTCCTCCGTAAGCTGGACGAGGAAGGACCTGACGCGATCTGCGTGCCGGACTTAAGGAGTGCCACGGACCTCGCTCTTCGTGCTACTAAGTCCGCAGCACAAGCCATTGGACGGACTATGGCTTCTCTCACCGTGTCTGAGAGACATCTCTGCTGACGCTCTCGGAGATGGCCGAGTCTGAACGCACCGCGTTCCTCGACGCCCCGCTTTCCGCTACAGGCCTCTTTGGATCCTCCGTCAAGGATTTCGCGGAGAGATTCGCAGAGGTACAGAAAGCGTCTCAGGCTATGAAGCACTTCCTCCCGAAGCGCTCCAGCTCTGCAGCAGGCCGTGCGAAACCGTCTGCTCAGAGCTCACAGCCACAGCCACCGTCCACTGCCTCCACTTCACAGCGCCGCCAGGCCAGAGGCGCGAGACCGCGCTCCCGCTCATCCGGTCGCCGCCCCGCAGGACGCGGCTCGCGACCTAGGATCACGGTGAAGCCCGAGGCCCCGAAGTCGTCCTAGCACAGCTAGGAAAACGACGGTGTTCCAGTCCCGCTGCGGCCAGACTCACACCAAAGCTATTCGCTCGTCCAGTTCCAGAAAATGTGACTGTTCCAGTGTTTTCTGCAGCCAACAAGTCGGTTCTGTCACCCGCTTGCCTGCACACAAATGCCGTTTTCACGGCTACCCAGATAAATCCCCAAAAGAGTGTATTTTCTGGTGTCCCGGCCACGGCCGATGGTGTTTCGTGTGTAGTAAGAATGCCCACTGCCCAGTGCCCATCCCTACACATAAGCACAGCCTGTCACACAGGGCTCGCGCACATAAAACCGACTCAGATCGGTTGCGCTTCAAACATGGTGAGCGTGCCCACTACCCAGTGCCCACTAACACCACGTTATGCATGTCTCACGGTTTCTGTAAAAACGAAACCAACGTGCACTCGCTTCACGCAAGCGAACGATGCTTTCGGTGTGATAAATGTGCCCGCTGTCCCGCGCCCACATCCACACATAGACATGACAGTTCCCACGGGAACCGCCCAGCCCTCCCCCTCGCGGTTAACCACCGCAGAGGAGTCGAGCGCAGGCAATCTGCCCGCTGTCATCAGCGCGCCCCATGCCTCAAATGTCACGAGCGACACGCTTGTGTTACAGCACACCGAAGCTTCTCCATCGCTGAGCGAGCGGAGCGCGCTTCGTATTCGACCCCTAGCTATCCATGCAGACGCATGGGCAAAGCTACCCGGGGTCTCGAAGTGGGTGCTGAACATTATAGAAAGAGGCTATTCGCTGCAGTTTCGCCGACGCCCTCGCCGCTATGTGGCGCGTGTCGAGACCACGGTAAAAACAGAAGTAGCACATCTACTTCGAGCCGAAGTGACGAAACTATTGAGCAAAGGGGCCATAGAACCTCTCTCTCAAGATCAGAGCGAGGGAGGGCTATACAGCAGATACTTCCTGGTACCGAAAAAAGACGGGGGTCTCAGACCCATACTAGATCTAAGGCAACTGAACAAAGTGCTTGTGAAGCGACAGTTCAGGATGCTCACGACCAGGCAAATCCTTGTGCAGATTCGCCAAGGAGATTGGTTTGTGTCAATAGATCTGAAAGACGCATATTTTCAAATACAGATAGCGTCACGTCACAGGCGATATTTGAGATTCGCCTTCGAGGGCCAGGCATATCAGTACACAGTCCTGCCGTTCGGTTTGTCCCTAGCACCCCGTACATTTACGAAGTGCATGGATGCGGCGCTCGCACCCCTCAGAATGAGAGGCATGCGAGTGCTGAACTATTTGGACGATTGGCTGATTCTAGCGCAATCTCGCGCAGTGCTCATAGAACACACGACCATTTTACTCGATCACCTCGAGGATTTGGGTCTGAGTGTCAATTGGGCAAAGAGCTCCCTGTCACCCAGTCAGAAAATATCTTTCCTGGGCACAGAACTGGACTCACTATCCATGATAGCGCGACTATCACAACAGCGCGCGGTAGACATTCGACGCACAGCGAACTCTTTTCGCTGCGGCGCGTTTGTCCCGCTCAAGAAATTTCAGAAGATGCTAGGTCTCATGGCCTCAGCATCGTCAGTGCTCCAGCTGGGTCTGCTCCGCATGCGCCCGCTGCAGTTTTGGCTGAAAGCGCGAGTCCCACGCGAAGCGTGGGCACCCGGTTTGCTTCGCCTCAGGGTCAATCAGAAATGCGTTACAGCTCTGAAACCCTGGAAAGCGAACGACTGGTACCAATCAGGTGTAAGCCTGGGGACTTCCTCGAGGGTGAAAGTGGTGTCCACGGACGCGTCCACCTCGGGATGGGGAGCGCTGCTCGAGGGCAGACCGTTCTTCGGCCAGTGGTCAGAACGGGAGAAGCTCCTGCACATAAACTGCCTCGAAATGCTGGCAGTAGACAACGCGCTGACGCGTTTTTGTCCCCAAATAAAAGGTCACCACGTCTTGGTCCGTTCGGACAACATGTCTGTGGTGTCCTACATAAATCGCCAGGGCGGCATCAGATCCGAGAAACTGTACAGGCTGGCAGAACGCCTCCTGGTATGGGCTCAGTGCAACCTGCGCTCGCTCAGAGCAGCGCACGTGCCAGGGATCTTGAATTTAGGACCGGACAGACTGTCCAGGAACAATGTTCCGGCAGGCGAATGGTCTCTACACCCACAGACAGTCCAACTGCTGTGGAAGAAATTCGGCAGAGCGGAAGTGGACCTGTTTGCGTCTCAAGAAAACGCTCACTGTCAAGAATTTTTCTCCAAGAGCAGGAGAATTTTTTTTTGCTGGCTCTCGCTTCAGTGAAGCGCATAGGGGATCTGCACACGCTCTCTGTGAGCGCGGCGTGCATGGAGTTTGGGCCCAATGACTCAAAAGTTATACTCAAACCTAAGCACGGTTATGTTCCAAAATCCCTCAACACACCGTTTAGGGCGCAGATTATCTCTCTGTCAGCCCTGCCGGTCCCTGATGAGGAAAGAGACGCGAGCCTCCTTTGCCCAGTCAGGGCATTACGAGCTTATGTGTCTCGCTCGTCTGTTTTCAGACAGACGGAACAGCTCTTTGTTTCGTTTAGCGGACGTTCTAAGGGACTAGCCGCGTCGAAACAGAGCCTATCCAGATGGATAGTTGATGCTATAGCGCTGGCATACGCCTCCAAGGGCATGCAGTGCCCTTTGGGTGTCAGAGCGCACTCCACGAGAGGCATGGCCTCTTCGTGGGCCTGGTCAAGTGGGATTGCCTTGCAAGATATTTGTATGGCGGCAGGCTGGGCCTCCCCGTCTACATTTATAAGGTTTTATGACCTAGAGGTTCCCGCCCTGCAGGCCAGGCTGCTGTCGGTCTAAACTACCAGTATTATCTGACCTGATGCGTTCAGCTCAGAATGCTGCATTTGCTGAGCACAGCTCAGCGTTCGACAGTATAAAGCTGGGCAAACTGTGTAAGACCCACATTTTTCCCCATCAGTTCAGGCCGTACCCCGCCCTGACTGTATGATGAAATTCGCGTCCCATCGACGCTACTTTATGTGGAAAAGTGAGGCTGCACCCCTCCTTCTTCCCGGACTCCCTGTGAGTTCACTGAGTGATTGTGCACTATATGTACCCCGGGCTTTCGCCCTTGGGTCTTTGGTGTCAGATCTCAGCATGCACGGCGTTTTACATTGGGTCCCCTAGCGTAAGATATCTTACGCAGTACGAGAGACCTCTCGTAAGAGAACGTACTCGGTTACTAACGTAACCTCGGTTCTCTCTAGAAGAGGGAACGAGTACTGCGTTTCTTGCCGTGCATGCACACGCTCTGGTTGCTTCGATGATGAAAAACCAGATAATAGCTGCCTGCGAGCGATATTTATAGGCCTAGACCACGCCCATTTCGGCGGGACGTGACGCAGCGGGCGCGAAGTGCCCTGATTGGGTCTGACGTCACGCCAGGCCTCGCTCGATAGGCTGCTGCAGTTGCCGCAGAGCAGCCAATAGGCGCGCGAGCTGTCTCGCCTATGTCTGCATTGCTGCTGCAACGCGTTTTGCATTATTACAAAATTAAGGATAATTTTTGGCTTCAATATCTCGCGGAAAAGGATTTTCCCCTAGCGTAAGATATCTTACGCAGTACTCGTTCCCTCTTCTAGAGAGAACCGAGGTTACGTTAGTAACCGAGTACGTTATTAAATGTTGAAATTAACATTAACCAAGATTAACAACTGCTTTAGAAGTATTGTCCATTGTCAGTTTATGTTAACTAGTGAATTAACTAATAAAGCCTTATTATAAAGTGTTACCTGTTACAGAATGCAGATCCAGACACAAAGAAATACATTGAAATGTGAGCTTTATTAACAACACTGAGCAGAATGGAGAATACGGATGAGTATGCAGTTCAAATAGACTTTGAAGAATGAGTAAAGCTTAGTAATGAAGACCTTCCTTGTTTTACAGGTGCAGGAGATCATAGCTGGACGGATGCTGGATGGAAGCACACACCTCTTTGTGTTTGGTGAGTATGCAGGATAATGATAGGAGAAAAGAGGAAACACAAGGGAGAGGAACACGCTGGAGAGGAATACACTGGCGTACAAATGCTGGAGAACAGGTAAGCAGTCCACTTCATAGAAACAAGACCGGACAATGATGTGAGACGAGGTGTGTGCTTTTGTAGCTGGCTTGATGATGGTGCAGATGAGGTGCAGGTGTGAGTGTTTAGTACTCTGGTGAAGGTGTGCTGTGTGAATGGCTGATGTGACAGCCTGGCAGATCCGTGACATTACCGAACAATAATAAAGAATCAGACCATTTGCAATCAATGTGTAGAGCAGGGATTCTCAACTCTGGTTCTCGAGGTCTATTTTCCTGCAGAGTTTAGCACCAACCTTGATCAAACTCACCTGTTTATTGATCTTATGGGGACATTTTTTTGGTCCCTACAAGGAAAACAGCTTGTAAATCATACTAAATGTGTGTGTTGTTTTTTTGTTTTTTTTTTAAACGTAAAAATGCAGAACATTTTCTGTAATGGTAGATTTAAGATTAGGGGATATAATTTGTACAGTAAAACAAATCATTATTTCTATGGAAAATCCCCATAAAACATGAAAACACAACGTGTGTGTGTGTGTGTGTGTGTGTGTGTGTGTGTGTGTGTGTGTGTGTGTGTGTGTGTGTGTGTGTGTGTGTGTGTGTGTGTGTGTGTGTGTGTGTGTGTGTGTGTGTGTGTGTGTGTAAATTAGTCTACTATAAACTTCCTTAACAGTATTTATGCTTAAAGAACACTCAACAGCATTGTACCAATGTAAAGAACATGTACTGTAGGTCTCACAAAAAACAATGTCAATGTGTGCGTGAATATTCTCAATCAAACAAATGGTGAAAAATCAATACTTTTAACCCTAGAGTGCAGGCTTGGTGGGCCTAGAGACTGCATTTTTCCCACACTTCCTTTGGCTTTAAGTTACCAAATGGCTCCATATAGACAACACAAACGTTTTAACTGTCTGAGGTCTCAGAATCCTCACGACTGGCTTTCGACATTTTCTTCGCAACTGCTCTGACTGTCCTGCCCTTCTTTGAAACCTCATCAGTTCATTTATATTAAAACACTGGCCGGGACACATCCATCTGCCTTTATTTTCCACTGTCTAGGCATTCAGTAAAATTATTAAAAAGAAATCAGCAACCAACATGCAGCATCCCATGCTGGGACTAGCCGTCTTAACTGAAAGCAACTTGCACTGAAACACCTTAAAGGGGTATTATTATGCCCTTTTACAAAGTCTTGATGTTGCGAACTTTTGCAGTGCGTTTCTGTATTTGGTTGTGTTGTGAATATTTGGAGCACACATGTGTTGTGAAAGTGATGAAGATGTTTACATAATTTGCGGGTGTTTTTCTATTTGCATGTGTTTTCTTCAGTTGCAGCGTGTTGAGCTCTCTCGGTCACCGTAGTAAACTCTGTGCGTATGTCAAAAAATCTATTCTGATTTGAAGCTTGCAACATAAGTGTGCACATCAACCTGATCACTTGTTTAGCATTCATGTCCCTCAAAAACGTCCCTCGGCAACATTTACTGAGGCTGCCTCTGACTAAAGTTTTTTTAAGGTTGACCAGTAGTCATTCATTTAAGCCATTAATCGACTAAAATCTTGCCGCAAGGCACCGGTAAAAGTAATGATTAAGAAAAAAATTAATAAATAGCAGTGAGATATTTTAATTATTTATTAATAAACTAGTGTTAAACTAGAAGAAAGAAACTTATTTGGGTTTTAAAAAAAAAACCTGAGAGACTAAATTATGACAATTTTCATTTCTGGGGGGGACCATCCCTTTAATGTTAATAAAACAACAAAAAACTGAGAAAATCACTCACTGTTCTGAAAACTTTAAAAATAGCTTCAAATCACGAATTTATGTGTATTTGGCATGCTGTCCGGGAGAGGGCTCCGAGCTCGGAATATTGTCCGAACCCAGAGTACTCCCCCCTTTTGACTGGGATAGAAAACCAGCCAAGAGTGAGGTGATGGGGTGGTGGAGGGATGCTGTGAAACTGTCATGGTACAGAGGCGAGGGAAGGCTATATTTATACCGACTTCCTCTTGTGCTGATTGGTTGATTACCTGAACATGCTCCTCCCGAACTTTGTTACGTAAAACTTAATTAAGTAACAATGTATAATTTATACAGTGAAGTCTATAGATAGACCGTATGTAGCCCTGCCACTTTTCAGCGCTGCGCTCGTTGTCTTTTGTGTTCCGGTCTGTATTTTCACAGTGATCTTGCGTCTTCTGTGATCTAAAATCTTCCCTATCTACTGGCATTTGTTAAGACATCTGCTTTAAACATTACAATCCTCATGATAACTTTTGTTAACTTTACATTAAGTAAATACACGTCACCAGCTAATTACTCCTCGACAGCGATGCCATAGAGATATACAGAGCGACTGCAAAAACGAAAGTTCAAAGACAATATTCTAAAGACAGCTGCGCGCTTGTTTCTCTGGCGCATAAGGTCTAGTGTTTTATTTTTATATTTGTTCAATTAATTTCTTTCTTGAATGTTTCTGTCAAATACACCTACTGTAGCTGAAAAAATAAAGCACTGTTTATTTCATTATATGTTGTGTAAATGTGTATCTTTGTTCCTATCTTTTAATAACAAAGAAAATAATGACAAAGAATTTGTCGCTATATGATATTTTTGCCATATCGCCCATCCCTATAGTGTCATATTCTTACTGGCTGATCGTCTTGATTGTTCACAGGTGTTTCTTGTTAGTCATTAGTCTTAGGGTATAAATAGCCCTCATGTTTCCATTGTATATTATCTAGTTTTGTTTGTGTAACCGCTGTTGATGAGTCTCATGTAACAAAGTCAAATTAAGTTTTATGCCATCTTATGTCCGTGCCTGTGCTGGTGTCCGTGCCTGTGCCTGTGCCTGTGCTGGTGTCCGTGTCTGTGTCCATTTCCGGAGACCGTGGTGTCCGTGTCTGTGTCGGAGACTGTGGTGTCCGTGTCTGTGCCGGAGACCGTGCCGGAGACCGTGGTGTCTGTGTCGAAGACGGTGGAGTCCATATCCGTGTCGGAGATGGTGGTCCGGCGCGATTACTTGCCTTTTGTTATTCTTATTGCTTGTTGTTATTGCACTTAAGTGGTGTACTGTCCCGCATTATTTTTGATTTGAGAAGAACCAGGTATTTAAGTCAGCAGAAGAATTGTCAGCAGTCAGCAGTCAACATAGCTGACTTCATTCCAGCCTTTGCAACTCAATCTACTCTCAATATCTTGGGCTTGACTGAGACCTGATTCGTCCAGAAGATTCAGCAACCTCCGCTGTTCTCTCTAACAACTTCTCTTTCTATCACACTCCTCTCCAGTCTGGGAGGGGTGGGGGCACAGCTCTTCTAATTACTAACAATTGGAAATACTCAACTCTCTATGCAATAAAAATTTATTTGAATTTCATGCTATTACAGTTACAACTCCTATTAAAATCCACATTGTAGTAATTTATCGCCTCCAAGGTCAATTGGGTACCTTTGCTGAGGAGCTGGATGTGCTGCTGTCTTCATTCCCTGAGGATGGCAGTCCACTTGTACTCTTTGGCAATTTTAACATACATCTAGAGAAGCCTTATACTACAGACCTCTCTCTCCTAGCATAATTTGATCTCAAACGGCTCATCACTACAATTACTTACAAATCAGGCAACCAACTTGACCTAATTTTCACATGCAACTGCATCCCAGACAACATTTTGGTGAAACCTCTGCATATTTCCGATCATTTCTTCATTACTTTTAATCTACAACTTACTTTAAACACAGTGCTTCAAACACACGCACACTTTTCAAAACATTCAACTCTCTCCTCTGTCCCCCTCCACCACCACCTCTTTAACTGCTGATGATTTTGCTAATTTCTTCATTGACAAAACAACAACCATTAGCATGCAGTTCTCAGCTCCAGAAATCTTCTCTCCTCCTTCTCTCCCCTCACTGAGGCAGAAGTATCTAAACTTCTCCTCTCCAGTCATCCTACCACCTGCCCAGTAGATCCCATCCCCTCACACCTTCTACAAGCCATCTCTCCTACACTTTTACCAGCACTCACACAGATCATCAACTCATCTCGCCATACTGGCATGTTCCCTACCGCATTTAAGCAGGCTCGGGTAACCCCACTGCTTAAAAATCCCACATTAAACACGTCACTTGTAGACAGTTACAGACTTGTCTCTCTCCTACCATTAATAGCGAAAACACTTGAACGAGTTGTTTTCAACCAGATATCATCTTTCCTCTCACAGAACAACCTTCTGGACGTCAACCAATCTGGAACTCCACTTCACTGGGTTGAATCTTATCTCACAGGTATGTCTTTCAGTGTTGCCTGGAGAGAAGAGGTATCCAAATCACATCAACTGATCACAGGGTTTCCTCAGTGTTCAGTTCTTGGACCCATCCTCTTCTCCATTTACACTACATTAAGTTTATCTTACCATTACAATGCTGATGACACACAGCTTTAATTTCAACCAGTTGATCCCACAGTATAGCTGCACGAATCTCAAGCTGTCAGGCGGACATCTTGGCATGGATGACAGAACATCACTTGCAGCTCAACCTGGCCAAGACTGAGCTTCTCGTTTTCCGTGCCAATCAGTCTCTACAGAACGATTTCACCATCCAGCTAAGTACATCATCTATTACACCATCAAGGTCAGCTAGAAATCTTGGAGTAATCTTTGAAGTCCAACTGACCTTCAAAGACCACATTGCAAAGACAGCTTGTCATGCAGGTTTGCTCTACACAACATCAGGAAGATCAGGCCTTTCCTAACTGAGCATGCAACACAACTTCTCGTCCAGGCCCTGGTAATTTATTGGCTGGGTTACTGTAATGCTCTTCTGCCTGGACTTCCACCGTGTGCAATCAAACCTCTACAAACAATCCAGAACGCAGGGCCCACGTCACACCTATTTCGTGATCTCTCTGCACTGGCTAAAACTCGCTGCTCGCATCAAGTTCAAGGAATTGACACTTGCTTTTAGACCACAGGCTCAGTACCTTCCTACTTCCACTCGCTCTTACGAGTCTACATCCCTACCAGAAGCCAACGATCGGTAAATGAGCGGCGACTGGTGGTACCATCACAGAGAGGCACAAAATCAATCTCCAGAACATTTTTGTTCACTGTTCGATGTCCCCCGCTTTCATCTGGAATGCAGAATACCTGACAACATTCAAAAGACAGCTGAGTACTTAACCTCATCATCATAAAAAAATATATGCCTTTACTTTCCTTTAATCCATCCCTATTCTATCTTCTGCTACTTTAAGCATTGTCTAAAACTTTGTATTTTTCTTGCATTTGTTTGCCTCTTCACGATGAATCGCTTGCAGTATTCCTCATTTGTAAGTCGCTTTGGATAAAAGCGTCTGCAAAATGAGTAAATGTAAATTAATTAATTTAATTCAATTAATACTTTCAAACCCATTCCTTCCTCTCAGCATGGACTGATGGTAGCTTGGATGCCCAAAGGCCCAAAAGCTGAGTTTGTTTTCATCTGTCATGACGCTCACCGAACTTTGCCGCCCTCGTACGATGGACCGTTTCAAGTCAAGCTGATGTTGCTGGTGTTGGTGAATTCTGGCGGGACCTGTAGGGGCAGATATAAGCAACCCACACATCACTGATCCATAACTCACACATAATTAACACATCATCGACATAGACACACACATACATATTTGACAGTCCCCTTTAAGAAGCGGGAGAGTTTGAGAGTTTTGTTGATGCGTTGTTTCAACGCAGAAGTTGAGAATAAAAACACAATTGTTTTGGTCTCATGCAGCAATCCTGCCCCTGTGAATTTTTTGATGGCTTGAAAAGCTACATCACTGCCATTGTTTATAAGACAACATGTTTATAAAAGCTACTTAATTGTCCTAATTGAACTAAGGTCTAATCCTGGCTTAATCTAAGCCCTGTCTTTGAAACCAGCCCTGCATCTGAATGTACATCCATCCTAAACAGTATGTGAGATTAAAATAAGTGTTGCAAAGCATTGTATGTTGAAAAGAGTATGCCAGAAGTCCCCGGATGGTCTACTATTTCTGGTGGATTTTTGGAAGTGTGGATCCGTGCTCACCATAACAGCTAATATTGCCCATAATTCAATGCTTTGGAGGAGGATCAAGTTCAGAACTACAAACACAGGTAAAAAGTGTTCAGAAAATGTCTCGGTTACATATGGTAACCCTCGTTCCCTGAGGGAGGGAACAGAGACGTACGTCGTGAAAGAATGACAGATAGGAATCCTATCTGTCGGTCACGACGTACGTCGAGAGTGACCTACCGATAAGGGAACTACAAAATATGGCAGATGTGCGTGACCGACGGTTAAGTAGAGAGGTTTGGATAAAGGGGTTTGAGTGACTAATAATCAACATTTAAGTTGATGTTATCCGTGTTATATTTCATCTGCAACAACAACGTGAACTTTTATAAAGATCCGTTATTTAGCCATTTGGCATCGTTATGCATGAATATGAGGAGAGTCTCCGCATGAAAGACCCGCGACTGCAGATCAACATGCTACTGCATTTCTCTCCGATACGGTAGGAAATTGAATTAAATTAAATGTGGAGGATTTTATCTTTGACAAGATATTGACGTCAGTTTACGTGACAGGATGTGTAACTAAGTGACAGAGAGCAACCGGTAAAGACGCTATTTTAGTAGTAAAAAGTAGTACAAGTAGGCGAATTGAGACGCAGCACATATTTAAAAAATAGGAAGTGACATCAGTCTTAACCAAAACAATGCTAATGCACTGTAATATCTCAAACGCTAGATGGCGCTAAACAAGCTTTAACAGCCAAGTATGGGATTCTTCTACTCATGTTTCATATACATTTAGGTAGATATTAAATATAATTGGCATGAAAAATTGGGTCACATGGATGTAGAAATATTACAACCCATATGCTAATTATGATGGATTTGGTGCTTCTGCAGATCTGTAATTCACGCCTTGAATATTTTGCTAATATTAAGTGTTTGTTTATACTTTTATTGATATAGTGATTGTTCAGACTGAGAATGTATATATGAATGTGTGCATGTGTGCATATCTATAATAATAATTATTATTATTTTCAGAAGTCAGTAATGACACTGCAAAAATTACTGTTTAACGTAACACAAAAGTTATATTTCCATGTGTAGATTATGCCTATAGTAATAAAAACATAACATAATCAATGATTCTTTAGCAAAGATTATCTATGAGTTAAATCAATCATACACAATGTATAATCATATAAAAGAAGCCAGTAAATTACAGTAATTCATACAAAGTTTAATAAAGCAAAACAGTTTTTTACAATCAATTTGTTACTATTTTCAGAACCTTGATGTCATTTTTCACAACTCTAGACACAAAACTCACAACCAATGATCAAAATGCACATTTTTCAAAACTCTAACCCTTTCCTCAATTGCTTGGATACAATACACATAAAACTTAGATCATTTGTTCATTCAACAAAATTCACCTGTTCAATATGACACAACTTAACATCAAAGTACTACTATTTCAAAAGGCAATTCACACATTACATGTCTATTAATTTCCTTACAATGATCTAACTATCAATTGATACAACTGCTCAAAATGATAAGTAACTGTTGCTTTACTCTTAATGCATAGTTGTATGGAAACAGACAAACAACTTCCATATTTAAATCATAAAAGTTTCAAGATAACGAGATTCATTGTCACCAATTAGCATGGAGCATGAACCAATTAGACTACATTATCCATGGATGTAGCATTTTATCATAATGCTTCATCAGACACTGTGTCTATGGTCCCAAATACTGTACCACCTTTTCAGACTATTTACAGTATTGACAGTACTGCACTGTATAAATGCAGGCCCTTGTAATAGGTTGTCCAATTCTGCCAAGTTGAGGAGCACTACATTTGATGTTTTACGGTACTGTCTTTTCTTTTCTATTTCAATTATTTTTGCTTTGATTCAAATAAACCTATGTTGTGTTTGTACTGTAGTGTTTTGCATCAATATATTACAAACTTTGTTCAATGATTCCAATGTGTCTGTAGTATTCTCTCTACTGCAGTACTTTTACAGAGATGTATTTACTGTACATGTAATGAAACCTATATCACCTATTTTGTTCTACAATATTTAATGAACAATGACACAGTGAAACTATCGGTTGCTTGTGTGTGGGCGATCTATAGTTATGTTTCAATGGTATTTCACAGTAAATTCGTTTTTTGAACCAATGATTGTGCAAGTGCAAGATTTCTTTAAAGGTGTGAATGCACAATGCAATGTTTTGAACATTAGACAGCCTGTGTTACAAGTGATAACCGTTTTGAGTTTTGTGTCTAGAGTTTTGAAAAATGACATCAAGGTTCTGAAAATAGTAGCAAAGTGATTGTAAAAAACTGTAAATAGTTTACTCAGTAAAAATAATTCTCAATATTATATGTTGGTTTGTTGAGCTGTAGAGATCCCTTGCACGGTTTAATTTTTTTAATGAACAACACTACCTGAGAGAAAGTTTAACACTTAGAATACAGCCTCTTTTTTGAATGCATTTATTCAGGAAACATGACTCTCCATTTGTAGTCAGACTGTCAGATCTGCAAGAAGGAGCTCATTCACTGTGTGTCTCGTAGGGCAGCATACTGTGCCATGTTAGGCAATCCTGATGCTACACAACAGCTCAGAGCACTGCGGGAAATGGCCATTTCATTTGCATCAAGCCTGTATAGAAAACAGATGCAAGGAATGCAATGAAATATAGTCTGTATTAGACTTATAGACTTATATTTATATCTAATGCAGTGTAAAATAGTCTGTAAAATTTAGTGTTTGTGGAAGTTACCATTCATCTGTCTTCTCATCGTAGCACTCCACTTCAGAGGTGGTGCTGAATCCATTAAAGCCTCCGACAGCAAACAATTGACCATTAACTACCTGGATTTTGAGGAAGGTAAAAAGGAAAATAAATAATGTACAGCTAATGTCTTTAACTTTACATTAATAAATCTTTTTATAGATGCACCACTTCAATTAAACATAGTATCATGTACTGTATATGTATATTTAGGATGCAACTTTCCACTTATTGTCAATATGGGACCAAAAAAAAGATACAGTGAAATCTTTCACCAGATACAGATATTAACTGTCCACATCTCACCTCAATGCCAAAGTTGCTGCGTAGGATGGACATTGATGCAACATCACTCCAGATGTTAGTCAGCGGATTGTAGGCCTCCCCACACCGCAAACGACTGGCACCATCAAAACCACCAACCTTTAAATAAATACACTTTTTATTTATGTATTCTGTGCATTTGTATATGCACATCCATGCATGCATTTACAGAAGTGCAACCTTTAAACTGTGATTGTTCCATATTTCTGTATTTGTGTCATGGTTATCATAGTTAATTAAAACTATAACACTGATATGTGCTTAATACTCACAGCATACACTAGATCTGCATAAGCGATCACACCAACACCACTGCGGCGGCTACTCATGGGAGCGATGAGAGTCCACTGGTTTGTTTCAGGGTTGAAACTCTCAGCAGAGAAGAGACACTCGTTCCCAGTAAAACCACCACAGATATAAATCTGACAAACACAAAAATAACATGCATGATGTTTGTGCACAATCATCACAGATTGATCAGAAAAGCAGTTATTAAAACACAGTAAATTTTATGATATTCCTTTCCATATTTAAACTATTCCCATACTATATCTCCATTTCACATTTTTTTCATGCTTCTCCAGCAGAAGAGTGTGGAATCATGGGTAAGTGCTCTTACCCTGCCCTGTAGTGAGGTGGCGCTGGCGTCACTCCTTCGTTCATTCATGGGTGCCATCATTGTCCACTGATTGGTGTTTGGATCGTAGCGCTCTACTGTTTTAAGCCGTTGTTGTCCATCAAAACCACCAATGGCATAAATGAGCCTGTCCAGAACAGCAACACTAATATAGCAGCGGCGTTCATACATGGGGGCCACCTACAACACACCAAATACATCAGTGTGCGAACACACATCAATACACCATCTCATTGGTTCTGTCCTATCAGTTGCAAATAAATACAATAATACAATGACAGTCATGATGGTGACTCTGGTGTATTATATTATATTATATTATATTATATTATATTATATTATATTATATTATATTATATTATATTATAATATATTATATTATATTATATTATATTATATTATATTATATTAATTATATTATATTATATTATATTATATTATATTATATTATATTATATTATATTATATTATATTATATTATTAAGCTACAACAATTTAAACTTTTTAGTAATACAGTGGTATTCTTTGAAGTAATGTACAGCATATCATTCAGCACTATGGTCCATATCAAAATACAATCCGGTACCATCACTGTACCACAATACTGTTTTGTAAACTAAGCTAAATTAAAGTTACATGTTGACCTACAGCATTACTCACCTCATGCCAAGTCTGAGTGATAAGACTGAATTTCCTCACGCTGTTGAAATACTCCACACCATCAAAACCACCAATACAGTAGACAAACTCATCCAGGACTGCTGTACCATGATAGGCTCTGGGATGCTCATCCTCTTGAGTCACACTGACCCAGCAGTCTGCCTTCACATCATATGCCTCAATCTCATTGGTGGGATTGCCGCTGCTCCATCCTCCGATGGCCAATAGGATCGATGAGGGCAGACGTGGACGTGTCAGTTGACGCATGAGTTCTGAGTTGGTGGGTTCATCCATGTTGAGGTCAAACAAAGTCTTCATTGCATTGATGATAACTGGCATGCAGGCTTCATTCTCCATCACTAGTGCATTGCACTTTACATTATTGATGAAGTAGGCTGATGTTATCAACCCCAATCGAACCTGAAGCACAAGGGAGAGTTTAGACTTTCAGAGACTGTTGCAAGACTGTTACTAAGCAGTTATAAGGTGTTCAAAAATGTAAAAGGATTTCCAATGTTAATGTTTCATTTCAAACTGAAATAAAATTAGTAAATTATAGACAAAAAAGAAATGTAAATGACAAAATCACAACACTAAATTTTAAATTATAGCAGAAAATGTATCTTGATTTAAGAGTTTTAATCAATTTGTAATGAAAAAAAAGACAAAAATCTCTGTTTTACCTTTGGCAGAAGCACGGCAATGTGTTGCCTCCTGTTTTCTGGTGCATGATTAATCCAGTGGAGGACAGCTTCAAAAACCACCTCCTCCTGTTTGACATTCAGCTCATCCTCATCAATGATCTCCTCAAGCTGTTCCAGGGAGAGCTCCAGGAACTCCTCAGATACGTGCAGAACCTCCTCAAAGTGCTGCAGGATGTAGTGCTTTGCTTTACAGCGGAGCTTTGAGCAAGAGTAAAAGTCCTCTGTAAACTTGCAGATGCCAATGCAGTTCTCTGGGCATAAATGTGACTCCAAGAACTGACAGCAGGCATCTACAAGACCTGACACTAAGATCATTTCAGCCGCCACCAAGAGCTCCAACACATTCTCTTGAGTAATGAGCACAGATCTTGTGTACGCATACTGGATAATGAGAGGCATGATGTCTCTGGATATTCCTTGAATTTCACAGAAATGTTGTGCTGGGCTGCTCCAGTTGTTGGAGAAAAGAGCCCTGTGAACAATTTTGACAAATAAATACAGGCATTAATAATGAGCATAATATAAAATAACTTTTTGTTATTTACATTTTAATTTCAGCCAAATTTACTTAGAGAAACAAATTAGTTTCCTATATTAAATTTGAAATGCTGGGTAAAACTTCATTCATAGCCACTTCCAGAATCAAATTTCAAAAAAAGTTTTTTCCTAGATATCATAGTTACATTCATTTTTTCTGGCAATACACTCATTCATTTTCATGCATTTATATATTTGGACTTAAATATTTGGCAGTTTCAACAGTATAATGTTGGCAGTGGAAATTATGTATATAATTATAATCATTTCTAGGTAATTTGCACACAATTGCAGTTCAAATGCTTCTTCTCACCTAAAGTAGGAGCTGCAGCCACACATGATGATCTTGTGCACTTGAAATTCTCTGTCATTTGACTTGATGATCATGTCAGTGTGTTCACCCAGTAAACGTGCTTCATCAAACACGTCAAAGGCTGTTGCTCTTATGTTCTCCATGTTCTCTCAGGACTGTAAATGTATTCAGTCTTCTCACCTCAAACTCTGATTAAAGTCACCTCAGGATTTTGTCTTTGTGGGGACTTTTGCTCAGGAGAGTTCTATAGAATGTCTTTGTGACATCATAGATGGAGAGCTTGAATATCTTTTCAGTTTGTGTCTTGGCCACATAATTATTATAGAGTTGTGTTTTATCGATTCCTTTTAAATGAAACATCTTCACAGTAACAAAGATATTAAAATTAATTTAGAAAAACTCAGTGACAAATAAAATAAAGCATGGGATAATTAGTCATTTAAATATGCAATCATCCATTTTTGATTACACAACATACACACTATGAGTTTTTGACCCCAAACAAGTTTACCAGAGGCCTGTATGAAGAGGATTGTTCTTCACGGATGTCATATTCCCATTCCATTTCAAGGTCACGCAGCATTAGGCCACATCATGAGTGCAATGTCTTGCTTTTATTGGTTAAATCTGTAAATTATACTGCCATTGTAAGTAAAATTACAAATAAATGGGCAAGCTGACTTTTTTTTTTCTACAATATTTACAACTGGAAATATTCAACAAACAAGACTTTGAACAGTCACTAAGACACTACAGCTGTATCTGAATTTGTCCCTTATACTGTACCAGCAGTTCTCAACTGGTTTGGCCATGGGACCCACATTTTCCCATGGACATTAAGCCGTGACCCAATTATTATTGTTTTTTGTTTTTTTAGGAATTTTACCTAATATACATGATATTATCACAATATTGAAATAAGCATTTTCAAACAATAACAGGTTCTATATTCTTTTAAAACAAAAATAACTCTAAATTATATTTAAATCCAATAAAGCAATACACACAAAAACTACATAAAGTAAACAAATGTTTTAAACTGATTCAAGTGTTATAAAGAACAATAGGTAACGCTTTACAATAAGGTAAAGTCAGTTAATGCATTAACCAACATTAACAATGAGCAAAAGCTACATTTGTTACCATGGTTATTCTTAGTTAACATAAGTTTTAACAAAAAAAATACAGCTGATCATTGTTAGTTCATGTTAGCTCTGGTCCATTCAATCTTTTGAATTTAATAATGTGTTATTAAATGTTGAAATTAACATTAACCAAGATTAATAACTGCTTTAGAAGTATTGTCCATTGTCAGTTTATGTTAACTAGTGAATTAACTAATAAAGCCTTATTGTAAAGTGTTACCTGTTACAGAATGCAGATCCAGACACAAAGAAATACATTGAAACTTTATTAACAGCACTGAGCAGAATGGAAAATACGGATGAGTATGCAGTTCAAATAGACTTTGAAGAATGAGTAAAGCTTAGTAATGAAGACCTTCCTTGTTCCTGTAGGTGCAGGAGATCATGGATAGCTGGACAGATGGCTGGATGGATGCACACACCTCTTCATGTCTGGTGAATATGCAGGATGATGACAGGAGAGGAATACTCTGGAGTACCAATGCTGGAGAACAGGTAAGCAGTCCACTTCATAGAAACAAGACCGGACAATGATGTGAGACGAGGTGTGTGCTTTTGTAGCTGGCTTGATGATGGTGCAGATGAGGTGCAGGTGTGAGTGTTTAGTACTCTGGTGAAGGTGTGCTGTGTGAATGGCTGATGTGACAGCCTGGCAGATCCGTGACATTACCGAACAATAATAAAGAATCAGACCATTTGCAATCAATGTGTAGGGCAGGGATTCTCAACTCTGGTCCTCGAGGTCTATTTTCCTGCAGAGTTTAGCACCAACCTTGATCAAACTCACCTGTTTATTGATCTTATGGGGACATTTTTTTGGTCCCTACAAGGAAAACAGCTTATAAATCATACTAAATGTGTGTTGTTGTTGTTTTTGTTTGTTTGTTACTCGTTAAAATGCAGAACGTTTTCTGCAGTGGTATAGGTTTCAGATTAGGGGATATAATTTGTACAGTAAAACAAATCATTATTTCTAGGGAAAGTCCCCATAAACATGAAAACACAACGTGTGTGTGTGTGTGTGTGTGTGTGTGTGTGTGTGTGTGTGTGTGTGTGTGTGTGTGTGTGTGTGTGTGTGTGTGTGTGTGTGTGTGTGTGTGTGTGTGTGTGTGTGTGTGTGTGTGTGTGTGTGTGTGTGTGTGTGTGTGTGTGTGTGTGTGTGTGTGTGTGTGTGTGTGTGTGTGTGTGAGAGAGCAATAAAGCCAGAGGTGTCACAAAGAGCAAGAGCAGGGGAGATTGATTTGACGCCCCGGTTGGTGTCCTGCTTTCAATTGTTGGTTTCAGGGTTCAGATGATTCAAAAGCAGGCCAGTGGCTGCTGGGGCATGAAGTAATTGAACAAGCTGAACTCTCACACCTCTCTTTAAGTGATCATCTTTAAATATTTACACATCTAATTCTTCCCTGGTTTTAGGTTTGAGCATTGACATTAATAATATGACACAAAAATGCTGATTATATTAATAAGCATCCATTCAGACTAAATAGATAGTGTTCATTAAATGAAGATGATGATGAATGATGATAATGGCCTCATTAAAGTATGCATCACTGATTAAATCCCTTTCACCAAAAATGAAAGCTTTAGCATAAGTTCTGCCGGGAAGACTCAATTACTACGTCACCTATTGCCTTCACTTCTATCCAATCATATTCTTATGCTCATTGTATAAAAGCTTGGTACTTGTACTTACACATGTTTGAGTTCGCAGATACTGAAGCGACGATTACCCCCATCCTCCCCACCACCACCAGGATGGTCCTGTCCAGTGTCCATACCTCCCAGGGGGGTCGGCTGCGCCCCTGCCTTCGTCTTCAGGCAGGAATTGCAGATCCGATACCCTCGGATTATGCACTACGGACGGGGCCTACGCCAAATGACTTTGTATATTATCAGCTTGCTGAGCTGTCAATAAATGTACGGTTTATTGAAATAATTCTCCCGAGTCTTTCTGGTAGAACTTCTACCATTGATTATCTTTGACATGGTATTTCAGCTTTTCAGACCCAGAAACCACTACTCAAATTCTCAGCCATCTGAAAGATTTCATATAATAACTTTAAGTAAAATATCAACATTATTACAGTATAATTCTTATCAGATCATAAGCAATTTTCTGTAATAATTAGGGCATGGGAAATCATAAATGAAACATTTATTATATCTTGGTTAATTTTTTTTTTTATATATATACTATTGTTCATTGTTGATTCATTTTCATAATGTATATTAGCTACTGTAAGTCTAGACATTTGAAATTTGTATAGGAACTTAGAAATAAGGCAAATGTATAAATTGATAAAATACAAATTTTGTACCCTATGAGTATTGTTTAATAGTATGCCTAAAATGTATTATGATATCGAATTTGTACACCTTACAGTACCTTTGCAGACCCCTAGGGGTCCACAGACACCTAGTAAATCCTGGATTAGAGTTTATCCAGAAAATGTGGATCTAGAAAGGCTTCATCAAAAGTATATTTAGTGTCCAAATGACTGACTGACTGACTGACTGACTGAGATATACAGGTTTGGAAACACATGTAAATGATGAAAAGATTTTTTGGTACCCCTCTAAGTTTATCCAATAGCTCCAAGATATCAACAATATCTTAACAAACATCCACCAGAGAACAGCTGAGTCCATGCTGAGAGAAGGCCCTGATTTATGTTCCAATAAAAACAATTCAGCAAGCAGTGGGAGCTGATCTCAGGTCAGCCTTTTTATTCAACATGTGAATTTTAAATGAAAAAGAGAATTACTAAGCATAATTCATTAATACATTTTTCTTTCTCGCTTGCAAAAAAAAAAATCTCTCTCTGATTTTTCTCTCCATTTTTTTTTGTCTCTCAGATACACGCAAGAACTGTGAGTCAGGCTGTATGAAGTGAGTGTAGGCGGAGGTGAGAGCGTATTGTAAAGGGAAAGACGCTGCAGAAGCTCACTGTATTGTATGCAGCATGGACACCTAATATTCAGTAGAGCAATACAGATTGGTTACTACGCTACCATTTTATGTGTGGACCAAAAGCCACAAAACTCTCATTTTGATTTCACAGGGTATTTTCTTAAGTGTGTTACAGACTGCTCATGTGCACAGTATCACCACAGTCAACCATGACAGCTGCAACAGCACAAAAAAACTACTTTTATTATGACATCACCAATACAAATAACCTCTAAAATGCCAGCAATCACTTTGCCTTCCAAAACAGCACTAAATATAAAACACGACTAAAATGCAGAGATTTGTAGACTTGAATTATTTGACTGCTGCAAAAAAAACATTAGAAAGTTTTATTTTCAGTTCGAACAGAGCTTAATTACAGTCATGAGATGTCATGATGACATTAAAAGCATCTCCAGAACAGATCATCGGAATTTAACAGAGCTGAATGGGAACACTAGAGTCAACAGTTTGTGTGTATGGGAGTGTATGTCTCAAGAATAAACAGCAGCGATTATGCAAGATCCTCAAGGGGAAACTGTCCAGATGTGCCTAACTTGAGACATGAGACTTTTTACTCTCTTTTCTGTCCTTTATATGTATACTTCAGTTCTGTGACATCTGGAAACTCAAAAATATAGAAGCAGTCACCCTCAGATCTTACAAATGTTAAGCACTTAGTTTATGGACCTGCATCCCATCCTGTTTTGATGACAAGAGTTCGGGACAGGGGTCATGAGTGTTATGGAGCACAACATAGTTATGCCTAAATTGTATTTGCCATTTTCATAAGGTCAGAGGTGGAACAATATGCACATGGGACTGAATAATGTCAGCCAAGTCTTTCTTTCCAACTCCATCATCCTAAACGGGTTGTTATAAACAAAATACAAACAGTAATAATTCAAATTCAAGCAAGTTTTCTAAAACTGAAACCTACTATATGTAACTCCCATAAGTAACTTAAGTATCAAGTATCTTCTACACTGACCCTAAAACAACACAATACATACACACACACACCAAGAATGATTCCTTTATCCATACATTTGTAGGGGACATGTATAAGCAGATTCCTCCTATTAATTTAATGGCAAATCTTATTTGTGCCGTTTATAATTGGGAATCACATACCAGGGGTTTTCAACCTTTAGAGACCCAAGGACCATCACCAAGACACTTATCAATTCCAGAGATCCCAGAATAAAAAGAAATAGCATTAAAAATGAATTTAGATGTTTTATATATTTTCTCCATTCACCCCTTGGAGTATTTTCAGGGACCCTTGACATAAACTATTTTGTAAATTTATACAAATTCAAAATTCTAATTTCATCTAGCAATGGAGGACATTCTCATGGCGACCAAACTAAAGCAGGTGTTCATGTGTGTGATGATGTGAAGAATAATGAATCATTGTTTGTCATTTGTTTGCTCAGGTATTGAAGTAATTAGTGTAATTATCCACATTCAAACACAAAAAAGGGGGCAGGATGGCCACAGAGTGCTGGCGTGTGCAGGGTTAAATGATTTACTGAACGCATGGTGGGTGAAAAAGAACAGAACCAGTCATGAGAGATGTCAGATCCGGGAGGCTAAAAGGCAGTTATGACACATATATGGTGTGTTATGTGATATAAAGTGTGCACATGTGTGAGGCTGAAAGTGTAAGAAATAGAAATCATGAAAAAGAGACAACTACAACTTCACTTTGTTTTCTTATTCTATCCTTATCTTTGGGAGTTCTTGCAGACCCCTTGAGAGTTCTTGCTGAGAGTTTGGAGCTAAACCAACTAGTTTCAGAACAATGTGTGTTTGGGGATGAAGTCCTAGTGCTTTTTTATGTGGTGTAGGCCTATTTAAAATCCTGTAGATCATGCAATAGTTGGATGATGTCAACATTTAATAAAAGCTTTAGAATTATTTTTACTCACTCTCAAACAGTTGCAAACAGGCCTAAGGTCAGTTTATATGTGCGACATAAAAATAATAGCCTTTTTATAGGGAATATGAAATATATTACATATACATGTTCGTTATTTATAGATGTTTAAGAGAACAGATGCTATAAAGCTGCCAAACATCCCAGAGTCAGCAAGGTTGTATTAATGTGTGTTTGATGTCTAACATCTGGCTCGTATCTTCACGTTTGTATAAACTAGTCTCCTCTGTGTGTTTGAAAGATAAGGCTCGAGGAGGTCGTGGTGGCCCTGCCAAGGAGCGAGGCTGCGAGCATTAGTGGGCGGACAGGACTAGTCACGTGATCCTTTCACCAAGTTCCCACGCAAAACACTCCTCACACATCCACGCGCGCTCGCGCTTTCGCTGCGCGCTCACGGCCCTGATCGCAACACAGTCCTACGGTTCTTGAGAGAAGAAACTGAGACTTGAGGGGGAAATAGACTTGGATTCATCTGATGTGCTGTTGTTAGGTTTCCTGGCCGAACTGATTTGTAGAGTTATGTTTCCTGCTGCAGCTCAGGGAATAAACTTAAGCTGAGACCGAGAAAAGTGAGTATAGCCATAACTCCTTTATATCTACTACTCATGGACTTGTTTGGATTTGGACAGACGCAAAATATTTGATAAAGTGCGTCTGCACAGCAGCAACTTGGTTATCTTAAAATACAACATGAGTGTTCGATCTTAAAGAATTCTTATCTTTATGAATGTTAAATTAGTGTCAGTTAAATTTCATGTTTAGTTATAGGCTATAACGCAGCAACTACACAATGTTAGTGCATCAAACTTGGTGAACTGCCGACCTAGACAGCATTTCGGAGCATTAAATTCGTGCGTAGTTCTGTGGCAAACTGATTCGTAACGCGCAAATAAACCATTCGTGCGCCCCTTTTGCCCCCCCAAAAAATATGTGTGCGCCTATGACGCCGAAAAATGATGAACATAATGCCAATAAATGCTGTCTAGGTAGCTGCTAGGCAGCTCACTAAGTTTTAAGACAGCTAATTGCTTTTAACCGTTCAGGCTGCGGTCGCGAGACGCGCGTCAATGATGAGGGAGATTCAGGAGCTTTTCTTTGCGTAAAAGACATTAATGCAGATTCAAAACAAGTTATATAAATATAAATTAAATTAAATGTAAACAAAATAAATTCAGATGCAAAAACTTGTGTGGGGGTGCGGGGTAATTTCAGGCTATCAGGGTGGAGGAGGGGGGGGGGGGGGGGGCACTAAAGGTGTGAATTGTTCTCTGTGGGGTGCGTGCAGATATGCATGACTTGTATAGGATGTCAGCTGGAGAGCAGACACACAGGAGTTGTGTGAATGCATGTTTATTTGTATGTGTGTGTACAGACAATTAATTTGTAATCCAAAGTGCCCTGGCCTTTTTGTATTCAAGCAGCAATTGTGAACACTGCTTCAAGTGGATCAGAAAAAAAATAGCCTACCCTATTTTTTTCTCTCCCTCTCTCTCTCTCTCTCTCTCTCTCTCTGAAGCAGAAGGTTGTGTGTTGTGTTTATGTATGAGCGAGGGTGAGTGTGTTGAGATGATTGCGGGCGATGAAGAGAGCGGATTACGCATCCACCCCCCATCCAGTCTAAATGTGAAGAAGGTCTACAGCGAGAGCGCAGAAGAACTCCAGTCCCCAGAGGTTCTGAGGAGCAACGCTATGTCACCTGACCTGAGGCAGGACTTCAACATGATGGAGCAAAGAAAGAGAGTCACACAGATTCTGCATAGTCCAGTAAGACGTCACTCCCACACACACTCGCACCAAAGTGAGAATTTACATGCTCTCTCTCTCTCTCTCTCTCCCTCCCTGTGCATTTTATGGAGCCCACGCTTGTGTTTGATTGCATAACAACCAACAAGTGGAGACCCGTTGCCATTAGTAACCATGCACATATCACCAGAAATGCTGGGAATGAGTGAATTAAATAAAGAACCTGAAGTGATTTCTGTGTATCATGTTTTTGCAGTATATTTTCAGGACAGTTAGTCTAGGCGCGCTTCCTGATGTCTTAGATGAAGCTCATCTCTTATGTGATTATAGCTTTATCTAGTTTTAATTTCTAAGTAATTTAAGTAATTTGCAGTGGTATAATCAACAAAACTGCATGATGATAATGCCCGAAATATACAGCAAATTATTGATGTTAAAATATGTCCATGATTGTTTTAAAACCAACATCATGATTTTAAGTTTAAAGGTAGCCTATATAAAGTGTAGGCCTATATATTTTTATCCTGTAACAAGTAGGTATGTATTTTGTTAAATAATGCTAATACATTTTTTGCCTTACTAGTGAATTTTTAGTAGTACAAATGGTCCTGTGGTGTGACAAAATAATTTGTTATCAAATTAAAAAGCACAGATATTCCATGCAGTCTCTCAATTTATATGAGACCATAAAAGCTGCATGCATGATAGCCTAATTATAAAACGCATAAAATGCTGTTTAAAATAATATTAAATGAAGTATAGCATGTCTCACCGCAGGACATGTCATTGTCAACTTCCCAGAACTATTTCACAGTAAAGGCACTTATGACTGGACCTTCTGTTTACTGAACTTTCTCTTAAAGCCTGTTTTGTTGTCAGTGATTATTCATTACCATGAAATAATAAGCTATGAACAAATCAGAAATGTCCTATATTTAAGGAAAGTATTTCCACACTTAAGCCACACTTTAAATCAATTTCATTGGATACACATACCATACAAAAGTTTAGGCTTGGTTAGATTTATTTTAAGAAGTCTCTCATGCTCATCAAGGCTGCATTTATTTGATCAAAAATACAGTAAAAAACTGTAATATTGTGAAATATTACAGCAATTTAAAATAGCTCAATATATTCCTGTGATTTTAGTCCATTAATCTAGTCTTCAGTGTCACATGATCCTTCAGAAATCATTCTAATAATATGCTGATTTGGTGCTCAAGAAACATTTCTTATTATTATCAAGGTTGATTTTGATTGCTAAAAAATCTTTTTGAGCCCAAACTTTTGATTGGTGGTTTAGAATAAAATATTCAGTAGATATGCAAGCAATGTATGCTAAACCTTTTCTTAGATCTACATCTTAGAAATACAAAGTTCTGTCACAAAACTCTAGATGGTGCAGGCTGATAGGTCCTATAATCTGCTTGTAATCACATCATTCTCAATAGGGCACAGCTGATTGGTTCCTGGTGTATCAGTAGCCAATGAGCTTGCTGCTTAACCCCTTCAAATACTGGTCACAGTATTTTGTAGCTATATGTTTCATGTATGCTATATTGTACGTCTTACTTGCTCACATCAAGCGTGTTGTGTATGTATTAGTCGTAGCAAGTCCCATACTTGCTCTGCAGCAGCAACAATAACCAACAGCAGCAGCAATAACAGCAGCATCAGCAGCATAGTAGATCTATTCCGCCAAGACCAAACATATCAACATTGTCATATCCATTACCATGCTAAACACTCAGAGAGTTGTCTTGACAGAACTAACTTTCTTGAATTTCTCGCAATTACATTTCCAACTGGTCATTTTAGTCACCATATAAAGTCAATATGTATTAAACGGACAGCATATCTATAATTTTAGAAAATGTTTTGCTTAAAAAACGAGTGTTACTTTAACATAATTGCCACTTGGTTTGATATTTGTGTGTTGCAGGACTTTAAGGAGGAGTTGGAGTGTATGGTAAAAGAGCAGTGCTCTAAAGGCAGTAACTCCGGTGGTTTATTTGGTCACATCGCACACCTCATCATCAGCAACACACTTAGCAACACTGGAGTGTACAGTCCCAGCAGTGAGTGCACACACATAAACACTTTTATTAACACTTTATACTTTCCCATTGAAGATATTTTTTTGCCATGGTCAACAGATGGCAGGCATATAATTCTGAAATTATCGCCAGATATTTATTTTTGTTGTGTCGCTGTGTTTGTGTGTTTCCAGGTGCAGGGTCTATCAGTCCGGTGAATGATCTGTGTGGTATGGAGTGGTTTAATTGTTCTAAAGCTGAGAGGCAGGGCCGCTGTAAACTCGCCTGCTTGTATCGACTTCTGGACCTGTACGGACACACCCACTTCCCAAATACATATATAACTGTGAGTACTCACATTCATTACACACTTTTTTCCACCTCAGCACACAAATTGACTGTTCTCTCTGTCATTTTGCATGCAATAAAATTGGATGCTTTTGTTCAGACAACATTGGTTGTCATAGTGATGGCTTAAGTGTCAGAACAATGCAGAGAGAGAAGAGAATAGCTGCCATTGTGGAAAAAATAGACAAAAAACTGTTCATTCTGCCTCTATTCTATCATGACATGTCACCGTGATGCTATAGTCATCGAACAACCAAAGCATCTGATGGATTACTGTGCTTTACACAATCATGCATATGTGCCGTCTCAGTCACCATTCATTTCATAGCGAACGGCACATGTGAGTGCAAATGAGTGAATTGAGAGCTATAGTCACTAGTGCACTTTGTGTAGGATGTCAAACTCATTTGCACCCTTAATGATATACAATTGAAATCTTATTTGCCATTCAGAATTCATTCTGATTCACAAAGCATTTTTTTGCGGTTTATCAGTGTTGGGAAGCTACTCTGAAACTGTGGCTTGACAAGCTACAAGCTACTCATAAGTTAAATTAGTTAAGATACAGTCAGGCTACCCTTCTGAAAAAGTAGTTAGCTACACTACAAGTTACTATCAAAAAGTAGTTAGCTACATTAAAACTACTTTGAATTTTATATTACAAATAGAAATAAATGAATAATTGTTAATGAAGAATGTTTTAAAATATTTGGGGTTTAAAACAATGAAATATAATACAATTATTAATTCAAAGAGTATTGTTTTATTTTGTACACTATCCAAAGACACGCACAATACACAAACTGGCTGTCAAAGTGCAAAATTGCTACAAATGCAAGAACAAAATGTATGCAACATAAACTGGATACACAGGTGTAGTCGAAAATGCTGGTTAAACTCACAGCACATGTAGTGATGGAGCTCATGAGCTGCTTGCATTGAACACAGTGGGCTTCGCTCTGAAACCCGCCGCAACTTATTTAATTAGATCACGGTTTTCCGTTTGATTGACAGATGCTTTGGCAAAGCAATGGCGCAAAACGCGTTTGTGAACTTTTAGGTTCATTACAAAACTGTGATGGGACAGATTAAGCTATTAAGCCACCTATTAAGATTAAGTCATCATAAAATCAAAAATAGACATTTGATATAGAGTGCAGTAAAGCTCTACAATTAATCAACTTAAAAAGCCTATTGTTCAACTGTATGTGCTTGAGGTCTTCAACGTAGACAACGTTTTAATTTTTGGTTTGCATAATTTACATACTATAGTGTAACCTTTATTAGTTGATTCATGTGAAATATCAACACACTACTACTTTCACATAATCATCAGACGATCTCTTCTCAGTGAACTGTAAAGCCACAAGATGTTTGATGAAACAGTAGATAGTGGTAATGCACAATTTTTGTTTGGGATCTAATAAGAATTTTAGATGCTGCGCTGCTTGAATGTATTGTTCATCAAAACGCAAAACAGAATGTAGTTTTTGGTTGCGCTACGTGCTGGAAAAAGTAGGTAGCTACTTGAAAGGCTACACTGTTTTAGAAGCAACTGAACTACTGTCAAGCTAATGAAAAATGTACTTAAGTTAATAGTATCGCTACTTGTAGTTAGCTACTCCCCAACACTGCTTTTTAGATAGTCAGATGTCTGAACATAGTCCGATCCTCATTTTAGCTTATTCTGGCCAAATGCCGCCCACTTAAAAAGGAAGAGGCCACCTGTGCTGTTTTTTACATGCTGTTTAACTGTGGAGCTTGCTGTTTAAGATAACTAGCTTACTTGCTACTAATCCCTCAATCCAATTGCACAAAAGCAGCCAATCAAATTGGAATTGGTGATTTCCAATGCATCTGAAGTTCTTGTCTTTTTCTATTTGATACCAGAATATACTATAATGTTCTCTCTCCCTCTCTCTCTCTCTCTCTCTCTCTCTCTCTATTACAATTTCTCTGTCATTTTCTTCTTCAGTTGCGCATCAACAAAGAGCAAGATCATATTCTTATTCTTCCTAGAGGACTGTCATTCTCCGAGGCCACAGCAGCTAGTCTGGTACATACACCCCCACACATTTTGAACATTTATTTATAAGATTTATAAGGTTGGGAACCATGCACATTAGCAGTTGAATGTAAATTCCATATTGTATATAAAATATGGAAAAATACTGTACAAGAAATGTTCATCTGTTACTTGTATCATGTGTTGTTCACAGGTGAAGGTGAATCTGATTGGTGAGGTGGTTGATCAAGGAGCGACTGCACTCCCTGTGGACGTTTTGGGATTCAAACCACATTCTGCAGTGTATTCTGCCCGACCAGATGCCAAATGTGTTATACATACATACACACCAACTACAGCTGCAGTGAGTATACACGCAAACACACACACACACACACACACACACTCATTTGCATTTCAGGTCTCCCACATTCCCACAAGTCAATGGAACGAAAAGTGTGTTAACTCTTTCCCTGCCATTGATAGAATTTTCCGTCTTTCCATGTTTTCACTGTTATATGATAGGGGGCACTATTATGCGTCTTCGTAAAGAGTAGAGAATCTCCGGATCAAAACACAGGCAAAAAAGTAGCAGAAACAAGCGATAAAAGCATTAAGCATTGCAGTATATTAATTAAAGTCATCCTGCGGCTGAGGCACCCTAGTGCAAGTGTGTCTGACTGCATCCCGCAGTACTACAAACCATGACCACTATTACGCCCCCTATCTCAAGTTATGCCCCCTATAATGAAACAGCTATTCGTGATGTCATCAGAGTCCCTCCCTCTGAAATCACTGATGTCGTCACTACTGCTCTTCTTCTACTTCACATTCCTCGCTTTTTAAGCTTTTTGAAAATCTACAGTACATTTTTATTTTATGGAAAGGGCAGCTTTAGGGTAAGGTATAGGTTTGGTTTTAGCTATTATTACCATGATTCTGGATTCATTTGATCTTTATAAGATTCAAAAGCAATATAAGATTTCATACATAAAACATTAAAAAAATTACTTCAAAAGATGGTTTTAGTTAATGACATCCATGCTCGTTTCTTCGCGGGAGGCGTAACTTGTTGTAGAGGCGTGGTTTGTAGTACTGCAGGACGCAGACAGACCCTTCTCCCCTTGTGGGCCCTGGCACCTTGGTTAAAAACCACTAGCACAGACACAGTATTCACTCTGCCTGTAATATGTCCTTTCTGTGTGTCCTGTAGGTCTCTTCTATGAAATGTGGCATCTTACCCATTTCTCATGAAGCTTTGCTGCTGGGAGAGGTGTCTTATTTTAGCTACCATGGTGATTTAGCTGACGAGCAGGAGAGGATGGAACTTCAGAAAGCTCTGGGTCCCACTGCCAAGGTGACTGTCTGTGAATTCTGCCACTCGTTGGCATGACAACCCTTAGTAATTCACTATAGTACAGCATGGAAAAGCTTAAGCAGGGAAAAATAGAAGGTTATAATCATTGGCACATTAAAAGATTTGTTGATATTTGTTCATTTTTGTTTAGTCAATGCTAATGTTACATTTATAGCCGTTAAATAATATTTAAAGTATCATATTTATAATATTATTTTGTGCATAACTGGGATGCGTTACGGTGGATTCGCAAATCTGATGCAATTCTGCTTGTTTTTAGGTTTTGGTCCTGAGGAATCAAGGTTTTCTGGCATTTGGAGAGACGACAGAGGAAGCTTTTCACTACCTGTTTCACACCCACCAAGCCTGTGAGATACAGGTAAACACACACACACACAATCAAAAGGAAATGTGCATATATGTGGATGAATAAACACATATGAAAATAAACTTTGAAGAAGTGAATACTAAATGGAAAAGGAATATATGTACTGGATCAAAGTACACAGAAAATGGAATGGATTGACAAATCAATTTTTTTTTCTTCTTCTTTTTTCTTTTTCTTTTGTGGAATCGAAGGCCCAGATAATTTCAGCTCAATTCTAACTATCAGTACCTAAATGTTAACAGACAGGCTGCGTCCGAAATCACATACTCTCTTGAGTAGGTACTTATTTTGAATAAGTTATTACTTCACGATCGCTAAATAAGAATGTTATATATACATGTATGTATATATATATACATATATAGATAGATAGATAGATATAGATATAGTATATGTGTGTGTAGCATGAATGTAATCCTGACATACAAAATTTTGCCATGCTGTCATTATCATTACCAGATCCTCAACAGTGGCCTCATCTGGGTACTTTTTGCCTACTCTTTTATGAGTACTGTGAATACGGACATACTACTTTTGTTTTTCACCTACTATGTAGTAGGGAAGTATGTGATTTCGGATGCAGCCCAATGGAGTGGTTAGACTTTCATTCAACATCATCTCTGTCTTTCTGCCTTTGTTTCTCCTCAGGTTAGCGCTCTGCTATGTGCGGGTGGTGTTGATAACCTTTGCGTGTTAGACAGAGCAAGTCTGAAAACAGCTCCTACGAAAAATCCCAGTGGACAAATACCAGACGGACAAATCAGATGGAGGGTTGGAGAGGCAGAATTTGAGTCGCTTATGAGAATGTTAGATAACTTAGTGAGTGGCCTGTGAGCTAATCTATGCCAGATGTGTTTGCAATGTTTAAATGTTGTCTTTTGATGGCATGGAGCATGTATTATTATACATTTAACAGTAAAAAAAAACAATAGTGCCTACTAACATGCCACCTTTTGCATTTTCAGGGTTACAGAACCGGTTACACTTACCGCCATCCCATAGTTAAAGAGAAACCTCGACATCATAACGATGTGGAGATCCCAGCAACCGTCACAGGGGTGGCACTAGAGGAAAAGGATGTCTTTCCACAGAGTCCATTGCACTTCCTGGCACAGAAGCGGGACAGAGAGAGGATACGATGGCTAAACTCTCCGAACAGCTACTTAAAGGTCAATGTACCTGAGGAGTCCTTCAACGGGACATGCAGCCCTCGGTCCAAAACTACGGTATCTTTGAATAGTGTGCTAATTTACAAACATGCCCAAACACAACATGCTAATATTGAGGGTTTCATACAGTTATGCATTAGTACTATTCATAAATTCACTTCAGCAACATAACGAGTCATATTTCAGTGTGGTTAATCATGGATCAGGATCAGTATGGAAGCATGTTTCCACCAAAGACCGGAATGAAAATGAGGCCGTGAGTTATAGAAGTAAAGTGTGTTCAATGGATTTGTACTGTAGTTGAACAACTTTGCCAATTGTTTAGCTGACAAAACATCTTCCCAAATAATCTTTCAGTAGACAAAAACGCCAACAGCTTTGAAAGTTGTGGGTTTTGAAAATCATGTGATCTAATACATTTATATAGTAAATACCATTGTAAAGACTGTAATCTATCGTACACTGCATTGTTTTCATCCACACAAATTCAATATGGTGTCTGGTCTGACTAAGGTCTATTGTGAGATCAATTTTAAAGTAAGAAATAATAACATAATATACACAATTACAAGAAATAGTGACAAATTTGCACTATTACAAATCTTTCTTCTTTTATTATGCCAGGGGAAAATGAGCTTCCATAGATCAGAAACTTTGAAAGAAAAATTAATATGTATGTATGTGTATTAAGCATGTATGTGCTTAATATTCACTGTTTTATTAAATTCATTATTTTCTTTATCTTTTTAGTGGATGAAGTCAGAAAATTCAGGCAGCTGCAAGGACACTCCAATTAGGATTGAGGACCCCAACCAGTTTGTCCCTCTTAATACTAACCCCAGTGAAGTACTGGAAAAAAGAAATAAGGTGAGTGAGTGAGTGTACAGACTGAACAGACTGTGTCCACAGATTGTGTTCACTACACTAAAGCACTGCTTTGTTTGTGGTGGCTTAGATTCGAGAGCAGAACAGAGTAGATCTGATGACATCTGGACCGAAGTCTCAGCTGCTGGCAGACATCGTTATAGACAAGCCTTCTGGACCAGTGCGTAGCTACACTAACACAAATACTAAATAACAACCTTTGAAAGGCCACTAAATAACTTTTTCTTCTGTAATAATACTTTTGACAGGTATGCTTAAAATGACTTTTCTTTCCTTCCTTACAGTATACCAAAAATGTTCCTTCCTTCCTTCCTTCTTTCTTTCTTTCTTTCCAGTACTCATTTCTTTTTTCCTTTCTCCTTCCTTTTTCTTTAGTTCTTCCAGCATACCAACAAATTCTTCCTTCCTTAATACCTTCCTTTCCTCCCTCCCTCCCTCCCTCCGTCCTTCCGTCCTTCCTTCCTTCCTTACATACCAACAATTTCTTTCTTTCTTACTTCTTATTTTTTCTCTCTGATGTAGAAACATGATTTCATAGATAGATGTCAGTATAAAGTCCAAAACCAGTGTCCTTGCAAAACATAAACAAAAATTACATAACAGACACACAAGTGTCAGTCAATCCCTTTGCCATTATTATTTTCAGGCATTCATTTATGAGGATGAGGAACAGGCAGCTGTTCTACCACCCAACCCTTTCAACCAATCAGAGGCAGAACTACAGGAATACACACAAACTGTGGAGAATAAGAGCAGCCAATCAGGTACAAGCACACTCTCCATACAGAGGGTGCTTCTCAATTCTTATTTGTGCATCCTCGCTTCCTTTCCTCGCGTCTCTGTAGGATGTAATACTTGATCACTCGAGCGTCACTTCACAGCATCATCAGCAGCGCTCAAAGGATCTGCCCTTATGTTGTTAAAGTTTGGTTATTTAAGAAATTCATAATAAATAATAATAAAGCAACATACCCTGTTGAAATATGTGAGATGTGTGGTTTATTTAAACTGCAAAGGTAAAGCATAAATTAAAATTATTGTGACCGATGTGAAGGGGGAGGAGAATTGATAATGTGCGGCACGTTTAGTCGGTAAAACTCCTCCGCAAAGGATCCACCTGTGTATCCTCGCTCATAGAAGTTTGAAGTTTTATTCACATACATACACATACATATATTCATATGCACTTGAGATAAAACAAAGAACAAAGAAATGATCATGCATGTGAACTGGTCCCCAAAGAAGCTATCTAAAGCTTATACTAGGGGGCCATGAGAAACAAGGAAAAAAGAAAGATGAAAAACTCCTCATGACTCCTCTGGAAGCCTCCTCGCTCCTCGATCCTCGATCCTCAATTGAGATGTCCTTCAAGATGACTAAGCTCGATCGGTTTCCGGGTCATAGGATGGAGGACGGAGGAGCGAGGAGACGAGGAGGGATATTGAGAAGCACCCAAAGACACAGAATGACACTACCATTCAAAGGCTTAGGGTCAGTTAGAGTTTTGAAAGAAATTAATACTTTTATTCAGTATGGACGCATTAAATGGATTAGAAGTGACAGTAAAGGCATTTATAATCTTAAAAAATATTTATTTTTAAATGCTGTTCTTTTGAACTTTTAATTCATTAAAGAATCCTGAAAAAAATGTCTCCGCTAAAATATTACACAGCACAACTGTTTTCAGCATTAACCATCTCTATTTAGCAAGATTGTAAGGCTTCGCTTAACCTTGTTTGTTAAAATGTGTTTTCTTGACATAAGCTCTTCAGTCAGAGGCCGATGAGGAGTTCACAGACGGAGAAATGACCACATATGACGGCTCCACAGTGTCCCTGTCGATCTCACCTCTCATGAGCCCTGAAAGAGGAGGTCAAGATTCTCTCATATAATCTCATGTAGTTTCGTATAAACTGTTGGCTGGGATTGTATGAGCATATTATCACGCTGGTATTTGATAACCAAATTAGTTGCTGTTTTATGGTTTCCACCTGGATGACCTCATGCTGAAAAGTCTCTTCCTTTCATCCTCAGACTGTCTCTCAGCTCTACTGCAGAGCAGTGACGGCGATGACCTGACGCAGGATGATGACCTCACTCTACAGGTCACGGAGCTCAGCATCACTAAAGAGATGCAGGTCTCCATAACTACCACTGTCGCCAACAACATTTCAGTCACCAGCTCTTCTGATAGTCAGCCAAAGTCACCAAAAAAGAAGAAAAAGAAATTTCGTACTCCTTCCTTCCTGCGAATGACGAAAAAGAAAGAAAGAAGAGAAAAGGAGAAAGGAAAAGACAAAGAGGAGAAAGAGAAGGAGCAAGAAAAGGAGATTGAGGAAGAAAAGGAATGCAAAAAGGACTGAGTGAACGAGTCTGTTAGACACATGCTGTGCAGGGGCTAGTGGGTAAAGTAGTTTCAGGAGGGTCCAATGATAAATGTGATGACTAGCACAGATATGGATATTAGCGTTAAAGCAATGACTTGTATGTATTGTTCTTAAACGGAAAATTTCAGAATACTTTTCTTACAGCCATAAGCCATATTAATAACTAGAGCAAAAAGTCTAAATAGCCTAAGAATATCCACCTACACTTTTATAAACTGTACATAAAAGCACACAATTCTAGTTCTGATCTGCAACTCTAAACTCTGAATTTGAGAAGTATCAGAATCATTTTGATGGCTCTGCATTTTGTTTGTAAATGAATTGATGTTTTGTGCTGATATAATCAGGTGACAGTGAATTGTATGAAAGACTGTGCATCTGGATTCCTGCATATTAGGAATATTAAAGAAATGGGAAGCTGGCCATTCAGTGTGATATGAAGCTTTTTTGATTTGCTGGTTTTATAAATGAAGAGATGTGGTTGATAACATTGTTATTCTGCTTCTAGTTTTATTGACTGATTATATACAGATTATGTTGTACTCACTATATGTTGATTATATTAAGCTGTTATCGCTATACTATCAAATACACCGTTTTTAATCAAAATCTTATGCTGTATTTATGTTAATAGTGACGTATTTTTGTGCTCACAGAGGTATTTGTCTTCCATGGTCAAATACTGCTTTTGTAATTTGCAGTGTCTCATGGTCACATGTGTAAATGTAATGTAACCGCTGTGAAATAAAAGTGTGCTGCAATTTACTATGAAGACATTTTTTTATAACACAGATCTAAGCTGTCATTTGGAAAACAACTTGAATAAAAAGTCAAATTAAAATAAACCACAAATTCTTTTAAGAATGTCAAGAAATCAATGTTTATTCCTCTCAAATATGTAAATATACAAAACTGAAAAGCAAATGTAACAACAAATGGACTGCAGCAGAATGCTTATTAGACACAGAGGTGAAGACAGCAAAACAATCTGTTAATCTGTTCAACAACACCAGTCAAATGTGTATGAGGGCGGCCAGAGCTTTCCATATACATTTGTTCAACACGTCATAAAAACTATAGAGCAGTTTCCATCCTCAGCAGCTCGTGCAGAGACTCGACCTGAGAGCATGAGGAGAACCAGTAAAACTAAACAGGAGCTGTCCTTCACTGAGGACTGATGAACATCCAGAGACTCGGTTCAGTACAGAACAGCTCCAACATCCACATACTAAATACCCACTATTACTGCAAATAAAACAGGGGGGAAATGTGTTACTATATTCATATCATATCCAATCCGATTTGTTTATGACTTCTAAGTGGGTTTCAGTTTGTTTCATTTTTTATGGTGGATGATTACAGATGGTCACAGACACAAGGGAGATCACTGGGGCATTAGATGCCTGACATTATACTTTGAAGTATCATTGTACTGGGTCATGGGTTTATCTGCGATACCACACGTGCCGACGCCAACCTTTCCATTCACACTCTCTGGAGATGCAAATATACTCCTCTTCACCTGCAGAGGAAGATCATACAACATGAACAATACAACAGGGTTTTTTTTAAAAAGAGCATTTAAGAGAACATTGCAAACTTAATGAGGCTTTATTCTTATATACACACCTGTCCTTTCTTATTTTTTGAATAGGCTTTATTGTTAAACTGCTGCCATTTGGACTTCTGAACTTCTCTCTCTTGCTCCAGCTCCTTCATGCGCAGCACCTTCTTCTGGGCCTTTTTCTTCTTATATTCCCTCTGTTCTGCCAGCAGCTCTTTTCTAAGAGAAAACACACAAAAGGAAAGATTCGTAAAAAAAAAAAAAAAATAAAAAATCAATCTAAACTGTTGAAGTGTATAATGTCTGTGCCACTGATGAAAAGTTGTATATAAAAAGTATACATATACACTTTTTAATACACACACACACATACATACATATATATATATATATACGTAAATATTATTTAGATTTACATCATTCAGTTAATAGGAATACATATTTGAAATATACATTTTAAATTGTAGTATTAACAACTGTGCTCATTTACAACTTTTAAATCATATTATACCTTATAAAGATATGTTGCTCTGTTTAGACACTATGGGCCTGTTTAGACCTGGTCACTTCATGCATTTTCTCTGAAAAGACCAGGTGTAAATGCCCTCCGAAACGCTTTTGAGACGGATTTAAATCTGATCACTCAAACCACTTCAGGAGGTGGTTTGAGACGCATTCCAAACTAAACTGGACAAGTGTAAATGCACCTGGTTATTGAAAACACATATGTAAAGTTTACTCCTCCCAAAATGATAACAAAACAAAAAAAACGTGAGAGAGCGTGTTATAGGCTATATGACATGTTATAGCCATATATAAAAGTAAGTCGCAGACGCTCAACACACAATCATCTTCATTAAAAGTGAGACTAAATGATCTTACCAGTGCTGATGCCGCTCTCTCTCCTATTGCGGCCTGATCTTGAAATAAGCTGATGATAAATAAAATGCAGCTCATACATGTTGCATTTGTTGACGTGACCTCCGTTAAACTTGCATATAGAGCGGGAATTGAAGATCGGATTTATATTCGTTTTGTGGAGACATATTTACGAGGCCCAGTGTAAATGAAAAACGTGATAACACATTAGATTAGACAAATGAACAAATCGGAAAAGTAAAAACAACTCAAGTGACCAGGTGTAAACAGGCCCTATATGAAAACAGACTTATAAGTTATATTCACGTCTACTTACTTGGATTTCGGCTTGCCGTCCTTCTCTTCCCTGCTCCTGCCCTCCTCCACTTCTTTGAGCACATGAAGTGGCAAAACCTCTGCGTTGCCGTAGCCAGCGAAGGTGATGGCTGCCGTGCCATTCTCGCTGTCAATCTCTTCAATTTCCGCCTCATACAACCTGCCAATCACACACCACTGTAAGCAGGTGAGTACGGATATTTACACGAATCCCTCTTCCAAATGTAGCCGAACACAATCCCTATATACCTCCCAGTACTGTGTTGGTGTGTGATACTCACTGTCCGTCCTGGCTCCAGGTGGCCATGCAATGGTCTCCGACCCTCCAGCTGTGAGTGGGAGCGACTGTCTCTGAGCTTTTGGTACTGGTCGTACCTTCCACAGGCTGTGATGTCAACAGATCTTTTGTCAACTCAATCACCTCCTATATAGTGACACATAACAGCAATGTTTTGATGAACATACTTGCATAGAAAGGCACTTTTTCTAGTCAGAGGCTATCAAGCGTCAAAAACTGGACCCCTGAAAAACATGACAGACCGCTGAAAGACTGGTCTCATCAATGTAAACACATAATAAAAAAAAGCAGAAGATAATTGTGCCCCAAACCTGGAGATCCTTCTGCAGTTTACGCAGATCTTCATTATCTGGATCTGTAGAGAGCGCCGCCTCCACCTGCTGCAGCTGAGCTTTATAGTTGCTCAATTGCTTTACCAACTCTTCAGACATCTGAAAAATGACATAGCATACCTTTCAATAAAAGAGTGAAAACACACCCACCCTTGCCTTACATATATGACCATCAAATTTATGTTCTCTAGAACAGGAATCCCAAATGTGTGTTATCTGAATCCGACCTAAAACTATTTTTTGGAATTAACGTTACTCCCCAATTTGATCGTTTTAATTATAAATGCTTTCTTTATTTAATACAGTATTAGCATTCGTTCAAATCGCGTCTCACGAAGCCTTGTTTTGACTCAGTTAAACAATACAAAAGCGATGTGGGGAGTCATAAATAGAGCGCAAGGCCGCACGCTCGGCAGAAGACATGTTTATATCTATAAACACAGTATACGCGAATCATCCTTTACCATGCGTCTTACCTTTAAATATTCCCAATATAACAATTATATGAAAAAGTGTTTAATTAATGTGTTAAGTGTCCCATGTACGATGATATTTTCGTGAAAAAAACGGCCGATCCTTCTACGTTTGTATCTCTTCGTGGTATCGTTTTTCGACCTTTTCCCGGATGTGACGCCACAGTCTCGCGTGATAAAACTGTTGTCGCGATGTTGTCGCGCCCTCCTGTGGCAGAGAGGAAAGGTAAGTAAAATGAACACTACTGAAACACTTTTTTCGTTTTTGAAATAAAGTTTGATTTTGAATCTTATTTTATACTTAAGGCTTTTATAGCTCATATAGGCTAGTGAAAATAAGTAGTTCCGCTACCTACTAGAGTGCGGAACTACTTATTTTCACTAATAAGTAGAGTGACTCTAGGAGGACATTTTTTAAAACCTATTATGAAATTCTGATAGTTTCTAGTGTAAATTAATTAGATCTTTATAACAGCAAAGCAGACTACTTACATACAATTTAGGTAAATATCACTCTATATTTCCTAATAATATGTCTTATAAGGATATGTTTAAATTCTTAATAGTTTTATAAAAGCTATAAAAGCTCTAGTTTTCAACTTTTTTTATTATAGTGGAAAAGCATAGGCCTATAATGGAATGCAATACAGAGATGATTGAGCGAAAGCCTGATGTAGGCTATCCTATTCGATGCTTACATTTTAAATGATTATTCTTTTTTCTTCTTCTTCTTCTTTTATGTATGGATAATTAAGAAAACCTATCTGCTTACGTATGTTCGTCCTGAAATATAACTAACATTATTTGTCGTTTTGCAACTTTCTGCATAATAAGTAGGCTACTTTAATAAAACTGTCAGTTCGTAATTTGAACATATAGTAGGCTACCACATTTTATTTAATGTCCAACAAAGGAAAGTCAAAATTGCTGCCTGTGATTGTGAATGTATGTTTGCAGATATGTCTCGAGACCCAGGCGCACCTCTTCAAGGCACCTACATTAGATATCACACTTCTTTACAAAAACAAACATATGCACTACAAAATATGTGCAAATGTACAACTACTAATTACATCGATGGGTTTGGTTTAACGACTACTCAGTAGAGGTAAAAGTTAACTCCAACTCCAGAATTAATAAGTGCTGACTCAAATTGGTCAACTTATTATTACAACCTTACAATAGTCTAAAAACTGAACTAATCAAAGTTACAATATACATTTTCACTGATTACTGCTTTTATTTTTATTTTTTACGGTGAATTTGACTAGTCTTGTGTGCATCAGTACATCAGTTACCAAAAAGAAAACCTTTATTATAACAATAAACAGAAATCAGTATATTTTCTTGTATTTTAATAACACTCAACAACACTTTGGTATAGTGTGTTCGCGCCAAAGTTCAATCGCTCGACTCACGTAGGTTGAGATGATTGGTCTAACGTCTGTCCAATCAGAGCGCGGTGTCTGTCTGTAAACAAAAGATTTCGTCAGTGTTTTCCAAGAGCGCTTTCGTCAGTGTTTTCCCGTATGTTTCTAAGGGCGAGCAACCTTTATATTTTGGTCCACAGACAAACAAACAAAATTTAGGACACAGACATTTAGAAGCAAAATTACAAGCAACAGCAATGTCAACGCAAAAACTTATAACTCAGGAGGAAAGTCTGCACGGTAAGTTGTACAATTTGGCTCGCTCGATTAAACAACGTACTTACATCGACAGCTAATGAAAACAATAAGATTATTAATAGTAACAGTAAATTGTGTAACAGTAAATTATTTATTAACATTCCTGGGTTTAATACCAATGTTCATCATGGTTTTCTTTTATAAATCTGTACAATGCAGAGATTGCAAACAAGGATTTGTGTTCAAATCCGGTCATACTGCCAAGTCAGCAACTACTTGTTTGCTAAAAAAAAACATTTGGTCTATTTTTGTTGATAACGGACAAGAGGCATTTACAATGACCTAATTTTGTACTGATTATGTTAGTATTCATTTACTAACATCCAAACATGTTCATGGTTACATATTTGGAGTTTGAACCCTTTTTGGTTCAGTTACTGTTAGAGTGTTTTTTGTAAAATGTATGAGAAAGACCAAAGCAAACATTCAGCACTTCTAAAAAGGAGAAACTGCTTTCAGTAATCATTTCTAAATACTTTGATGTACTTTTGTCCATCAGACTCATGGGTGGAGCTCCACTTTGATTCATGTAGTGAACATAGTGAGGACACACCATCCCTGTCTGATATCACAGACCTGGAGAAAATGCTTCTGGAAGCACAGCGGGAATCCAGCAGTAGTTCACGGACAAGCTCTCACTGCAGCAGGTGTGTGTACAAACCACTTCAAGAGATCTGTGTGTACAGGCAAGACAAGAACTTGTATGATTATTCTAACCAGTAACCACATGTATTTGCTCCTAGTCCTCGACATGTCCAGACACCTCCACTCATCAGTGCAGCCTCCTTCAACACACAGCCTCCTTCGACACACACCAATGCACAGGTAATTTATTTTTTTACGTTATTTGCATAAGCTTGCATTTAATACGAATTTAAACAAAAATCACAAAACTTGAAGTCAGGAACAGTGGGTTTAAGTGCATTAATTACTTATCATGCCCAGCCATATATGTAAAATCATGAATTCTTGGAGCAACCTCTATTTTTTTATAAGATTCCAATATGATATATACATGCAGGTTTTTCTCACAACCAGACCTCGCTGCAATATGGGCATATGGAGATCTAATTTAACCGACATATGTATGCTGATTCTTATAGCACCACTATAAACATGCAATTTTTGACTGCATTACAGACTTGCAGAGCTTACATGACTAAACTAGATCTTTCACCTGCTCTTTCACTTCCAGGGGGAAGTTGTGCCAGAGAGCAAACAGGAAGTTGAGACTGTCGCAAGGATCTGTGACTGGTCCAGCCGGCCAGAGAATGTACCACCACCAGCACTGATTATTAAACGGCCAAAGCGGAACAGATTGTGCAGCAGAAACTCAGACAAAAACGACAAAGAAATGAACACAAACTTGCTGAAGTTACTGTTACCCTCCCTAGTTTTGACACACATCCTCATGCTTGGGTTGGGGTAAGACACTCGTGAATTTACAAAGTCTGACTTTTTGCTTGCTGCTCTTTTGTTCATTGTTTGACTATTTTTAATCTCTCTCTGCAGGATCTGTATTGGACGGCGCCTCTCCACTCAATGCTCTGTTATCTGAGTCATAGCAGATGAATGCGTGTGTGTCAGAATGTTGTGTGTCAGTGTCACTCTGGGATAGTCTCTAGAAAGATCCCGACAGCCTTTTGCTGGAACACTTTTGTTTTCCTCCTGGAGAAATGCAGGACTATGTAAGAGGACACTGTGAAAATAAGATGAGAGACAGAAACTCTCAGCATTGTTTTTTCTTTGGTTCTCCTGCGGGGATTTTGGCACAGAATTAATAAAGATGCATCCAGTTGTGTATGGATATCAGGAAATATGCCTAATAGATTTCAGCTTTTTGCTTGAAATTAAAAATATTTGTTAAATGCATCAGCATGAATATTGTTTTACTGACCAGGTCACATTGTAGTCCTTCAGCTGACCTGTTTTTGTACAGCATTCCGAATCATTATTTAAAAAAAAAATACAAATGTATGTTTGAGAGAAAATTCAGAGCCATATAAATGCATATTCTGACATATATTCGAATGTGACATGCGATGGAAAAATAATAAACTGTACTGCAAAAATTATAATCATCTTCAAATTTATTTGTTAAAAAAACACTTTCAAATATTTTGCATCCATCCTATCAGGTCAATAAAAATACTTCATTTATTATCGATAATCAGTGAGCTTTTATGTTTTACTCATTGGTGTTATAAGCAAACATTTTCGGGTACAGCAGGAAAAATTTATATATTTTACAGAACATAAACTGTTTCACTTGCTGCCAAACTCCTCTAGAATCGTCTTATATTTTGTACTGGCATTTCTGGGACAGCAGGTGGCGGTATGATCCTGTTTTCTGGGACTTTCAGTCTGTTTGATTCTAGTTTGGAACTAGCTTTCTCTAAAATGTAACAAATTAACGTAATTAATTCAAACAACCGATCAGTGACTGACAATTATATGATTATTGGCAACATCAGGTTTTGTTACTTAAGTATCTTTGTAACTGAAGTACTCCAAAAAATGGATAACTGTACTTATTCAGCATAACAATTCAATCTGAAATATATAATTAAACGTAACTAAAGAAGAAACTGCTTAATGAGAAACCATCAGAACTATTTTAATTATCAATGACATGGCCTATAGAATAAGTAATTGTGTGACAGTACCCTTGATTAAATTATTTTGATTTAAATTATTTTGGGAATATTATGTAGAACAGTTTCTATTTCCACTCATCTCTTGCTGTTTTCTTTTTATGTTTTCCTTTTCACTTAGGCCTATTTATTTTTTATTTAACCAAAGATGGCCTTTTTGTTTTGGAGGGAGAAAAAAAAAAGAGCATATGAAATTGAGGACTTGATGATTTGACATTATGAATAGCATGAGGTTTCATTAATGCCTTTCTTATGTGTTATCATTTAAAAAAAATATATATATTTTTTAAACTAATTAATTATGCTAAATTCGCAATTAGTCACTCTTCAGCATCAAACTATTATTAAATTCATGATGTTCGAAAGTGTATTTGGATTATTTATTCATTCTGAAGATATATTTGTATTAATACTTGAAAATTACATTTTGAATATAGGCTGAGTTATGGATGGCTTAATTAGCCTATATTTAGTGTTTAATGCAAACAAAAAATTACAGTTGTATATAGCCTACACCGTCACGGATGATTTTTTAATGGCATATATATATGGCATAGAATAAAACAAACAATAAAAAAAAAATCCTCCATGATCATCAGTAGCAGGTGAAGAATGAAAGAACCTATGGAAAGAACTCATTCCACGTCATTGATAGGGATGCAGCAGCGCGCGCTGCACGGTTTCCAACTTCCAAAGTGCTTTACAGCGTGACTGTTTTACGTTTCTGCGCGTCACAGCCACGCCCATACAACACATTATTACACCTGACCTAGCGGTTTGGGTTGTCTACAGACGGCAGTCCTGAGGGAGAAGGAACTTTGTTGTCAGCTGTTCTCTTCCATCCCTGTGGACTTGGAGTGATGAAGCAAGAGGTCATGTCTGCTCTGGGCTCAGCTCTCCTCGGGCTGGCAGAGGGCAACCTTTCTGCTCAGAGGTAAGCAGGTGCATCCAATTATCTTCTGTCCATTTCTTAATCCAGTCAACTTTAATGTCATTTTTTTATGTGTAAGATGGATAAAGCTAGCGTACAGCATTCGTAAGCATAATTATGGAAAGTTTTGAATTAAGCTACTTACTTATTTCATTCTATAAAAATTAGGTCCCACTTTATATTAAGTGTCTTTACTATGTACGTAAGTAAAAAAAAAATTGTTAGGTATAATATACTTACTGTGTTCATGTTCTTGCTAATGAGGTGGGATACACTTAAGGTTAGGGACAGGTTTGGTATGAGTAGATTACATGGTATGCATGTAATTACTGCAATTAATTACAAATGCAATTACATGCAGGAATTACTAAAAATATGTAAAAAAGTTATTTGTATAAAATTATTATTTTGTATTTAAAAATATCTGCAAGGCATTTATAGAAGTAGTTAATTAATGACATCTATACACTGTTGACCCTTGCTTTACCACTTAACCCACCCTTAAACCTACCCATAAACTAAACCTGTCCCTAACCTTACCCGTATCCTCATTAGCAGTAAAAGTGTTTTTCAACACAACATGAACAACACAATAAGCACAATGTACCTAACAATTTTTTTTTGATGTAAGTACATAGTAGTTAAAGACACCTAATATAAAGTATACCTAATTTGCTATACATCGTTTGCTTTAATGGCAGCAGCACTCAAGTACTTTATTTTAAACTGCAAATAACTGGTTGCTCTCTTTCCAACAGAGGTGTTGGTCTTGCCCGGGCGCACTTCGAGAAACAGCCGCCCGCCAACCTGCGCAAGTCAAACTTCTTTCACTTCGTGTTGGCTTTATATGACGGTCAAGGTCAGTCTGTGGAGACCGAGCACACTGCATTTGTGGACTTTGTTGAAAAGGAGAAGGTGAGGAGCAGAGGTGGACAGTAACAAAGTACATTTACTTGAGGATTATTTTTTCTGGAAACTTTTTACTTTAACTTCACTACATTTGAAAGACAAATATCATACTTTTTTCTCCACTACATTTCTGTCAAGGTCCTTGAGTAGAAAGTAGTAACGTCAGTCAGGGGAAGATTTTGGTTGCAGGGATTGCATTTTGGTTGCAAATCGGGTTGACGTCTAAGAACCCGACGGAGAGACGTTGGATTTTGTTTGGAAATTAAAGTTGGGTTGACCTCAGATACACAATACAACGTCTGTCCAACGTTGGAGATTAACGTCAATCTGACGCTGGATTCTGACATCAACCTGATTTTCATTTTCAACGTTGGGTTTCATCTTCTAAATGCGAATTTTGTCATTGTTTTGGAGCACACTAGCTTATAGATAACAGTAAGGCTAACATATTCATCCTAGAAGCCAAAAAACGTTAAATAGGACACTATTTGAGGGAACAGCCATTTGGGTATCTGAAACCATTGTGGACGTTATTGAGTGCACTTATTCAATCTCACATTCAATCCCACTACTGGAACTGTGTTCTAGAAATAAATTTGATATTGATATGAGGGTATAGGGACGATTTCAGACACAACCAATAACTGATTAACGTGAATATTATTACTAGTCTTCTCGACTAGATGTCATCCTTTTTTTAACCTTGTAGGATGTTACAGCAGGGTCCCTGAGGAGAAATGTGGAATATATGAAACATTGGGTTTATTGGGTTTGATTAGATTAGAAGTTATGATGCCATGTAAGACAAAGCATATATTTGATTTTTCTGTTTGATTTAGGAGCCAGTAAGTGAAAAAACAAACAATGGAATCCATTACAAACTCCAGTTACTGTACAACAATGGTGAGCAATGCCTGCATTACAAATAGTCTACTATTACTATAGAAATACACTTACTTTGAGCTGTCATTTGTATGTCGTTTTGTACTGATGTTGTGCTATTCATTTTCCTGTCATTTAGGTGTCAGAACAGAGCAAGATCTGTACATCCGTTTGATAGACTCTGTGACCAAACAGGTAAAACAATTTCGGCACTTTCATGTTATTTGCAAGAATGTGGTATGCTTCTTAGCATTGAAAGTTCGCTTCAGTCAAGATTAAATGTTTAATAAAACGTGCTTTGTCCACAGTGCTAAGATGATATTTGAAATACTCATAGATGTTATCATGATACGGTTTATATATTTAATTATGCATAACATTAACCTGCCATTTGCCTACATTACCTCTACTATGTCAGGCAATTATGTTTGAAGGTCAAGATAAAAACCCTGAAATGCGTCGTGTTCTTCTCACTCATGAAACAATGTGCAGGTAACTTTTGTCAAACTGCACTATTACACACTAATAGACAAAATCCCATGCATGCTGCAAACAAACACGTATACTCATAAAATATTCTTTAAAATGTTTGCTTTAATTGCAATATGCAGGTTACTTTAAAAAAAAGTTGATGCAGTGGTAATTGTGTGTGTCTTTATATGTGAATATTACAGCCGATGTTGTGATAAGAAAAGTTGTGGAAACAGGAATGAAACGCCTTCAGACCCCGTCATTATTGACAGGTAGGACAATCAGTTACATTGTATAACATTTTAATTGAGTAATGAAATGTATGTACTGTAATGTGTGTAAGAGAAAAATGAGGGAGAGAAAAAGTTTATTGTTTAATGAGCTATTCATTCCAAAAATTTGGATTTATCAGCATTGCGGATAAAATCACACAGACACTTTTTACTCTTTCATCTCTCCAATTCTCAGTTTCTAAACTTACATCATTCTCTCAGTGATTCTTTTTCTCCATTCCCTGATCCACACATATGGTACCTTCACATGTTTGCAGAGGAAAGGTATTAGTCTTCCAAATTATGCCCTTTTCTTTTTATTTTATACTTAGGTTCTTCCTGAAATTTTTTCTCAAATGTAATCAAAATTGCCTGAAGAACGCAGGGAACCCACGAGACACACGTCGTTTCCAGGTACACACAAAAAGTTCAATAATCATATTACTGATGTCCTTTCTGTGTCTGATAATAGATTGGTAACACTTTACAATAATACTAACATGAACAATGTGCAATATATTTTTACTGCTTTTATTAACCTTTTTTACTGTTAGCTAATACAAATGTTAGTTCAGTGCATTAACTACTGTTAACATACTTAATGTATTAGTAATTGTTGAGATTAACATTAACATTAAGATTAAAAGTATTGTTTTCATCTTAAAAGTATTGTTCATTGAAAGTTCACATTAACTAATGTTGCTGTTAACAAATGAAACCTTATTGTAAAGTGTAACAAAAAAAGAAACATCAAAATATTATTTCGTGTGCTACATTTCCTGCACTACACTAAAATGTCCTGTGCATTGCAGGTGCTGGTCTCTACCACAGTCTCCGTTAAGGGCCACATTCTAGCCATTTCTGATAACATATTTGTCCATAACAATTCTAAGCATGGCAGAAGACGATTTGAGTTAAGTGAAGGTACAGTAATTTTTTTAATAATTTAGCAAAATTACACCATAAGAACAGTGTTGGTGCTGGATCATAGAGAGAGAGAGAGAGAGAGAGAGAGAGAGAGAGGAAATACAGTTAATCAGTACAGTTAAGAACCGATGACAGTTAACAGTTAACAGTTCCTGCACTTGCCTTCCATACTATATTGTACCAAAATACTCTAATTATAGCAACATTTATTTAGCGGCACCTCTACACCGTTATTGAATCAACAGCGTGACACATATGTGACAAGTGTAGTCTGATTCGCGAAAGAATGACTCTTATGAAGTAGTTCAGAAACATACACAGCGACCGGTGTATTTTGATTCTATAATGAATGACTCTGATGAGTCAGTTCCTTTTAGTGAATCAAAAACATATAGAGCAATGAATGTAGTCCGAATTAGAGACAAATGACTCTAATGAATCAGTTCTGAATCAAACGCACACCTAACTATGCAATCATATGGCAATGAGTAGTTAAATATAGTAGTTTATATAGTTAGAAGAAATGTATTTGTATTTGTTGTTTAATATAGGCCTATTGTTTCAAATAGTTAAGGCCAATTATTAGATTGCATTTATGCTGTCTCTGAAAAAAACATAAAAAAGTCTCTTTTTATACACATTTACATTTAAAAAAAAGTTACTGTAACTCTGTATCTGTAATGTGCAATACTGTTACTGAGTGTATTGAGCTAATATATGTGTGTGTGAATGTAGCAGAGATCCCCTGCATCAAGGCCATCAGTCCGAGTGAAGGTTGGACTTCAGGTGGAGCCTCAGTGGTTATTATTGGAGATCAGTTCTTCGATGGTCTGCAGGTGGTTTTCGGAACAGTGCTGGTCTGGAGTGAGGTGTGTAACAGTCTCAAGCTCTGTTGCCAATCAAAGAATTACTATAAATACATTTTTGTGTTTCATCTTTAGCCTCATCATTCCAGTTGTTCTTTTCTTTGGTCAAATCTAACCCATCCATCCGCCACCACAGATCTCCCACAAATCTTTGCGAATTTTGCAAGGTGTGAAATACATTTTTCCCGATGAATTTGATGGGGAAGTTAATCAGAATTTCTATACTTCCTGATTACTTTTTCTGTTTTGTGACAGGTCATCACACCACATGCGATTCGTGTACAGACTCCACCTCGTCACATCCCTGGCGTTGTGGAAGTTACGCTGTCCTACAGATCCAAACGGCTGTGCAGGGGACCTCCAGGTCGTTTTGTTTACACTGGTGAGAATTATGAGTTTGCGAGAATTAAAAAAAGAAGGAAAAAAAACGTTGCAATTTACTGTAACCGAAGTTATACAATATTTTTTAAGAATATGTGAAAGCGTATTATGTTACATAATGCCTTTTTGGACATTTAGAGATTCTCATTTGTTATGTTGCTGGCAGATGTATTAGAATTTAACTGAGAAATTTGTTTCTCTGTTTAAGCTTTAAATGAGCCAACCATTGACTGTGGGTTCCAGCGGCTGCAGAAGGTCATTTCTCATCATCCTGGTGATGTGGAAAGACTTCCAAAAGTGAGCCAGAAATACTAAGTTGACTTCCCATTTCTCAATTTACATTTTATTTCTTCACAAATTCTGTTTTCTGTTTTAAAGGCACACTATTCAGTTTCCGTTTTTTCTCAAACAGTGACCCCTAGAGTCGCTGTGGAGTACTTGTATTTAACGTTACTGTCGTAAATATCACTCACGCAGAGCCGTCTCTGTACTGTTCCGACCGCGCTTTCTTCGTTTCCTTCGCCGACTCTGCCATGATTCACGTCTGAAATGCGTGCTAGTGTCTTCCATAGAGGCTGCTTCATATGTTGTTGATGTATGTGACGTCGTGCCGTAAAGCAAGTCGTAATTCTCGCGAGATTTGTCGGGGCGCCACCTCTCAAACTTGCATTGCTGGTTTTGCCAGTGGCAAATAGCTGTATTTATTTTATTTTATTTTTGATTGACAGGAGGTCTTACTGAAGAGAGCAGCTGATCTGATAGAGACGTTTTATGGAATGCCTCACAACAACCAGGTGAACAGCATTTTTGATATCAACATTAAAAATGTTTTTACTCAGGCTTGCTACCCAAATTAACAAAGGCTTGTTACCCAAATAAACAATAGCGAATAGTAATAAGAACATTTTTTGTCCGAGAGTGTGTCAAAAATACTATGGGTGCATATTAAAAAACATAATTTTTTAATATCTGCTTTTGTAGCCCTGCAAATAAATGTATTTTAATACTTAAAATCTATGCGAGTGCCTGGATGTGGACTTGTGACTCTTGTGACATTAAGAAGGATCCACTTATAATTGTAAACAATATTGATTGCTGCTGAAATCCAGATTGGGAAGTGATGTAATTTCTGTGCTTCTATATGTGCCTGACTATAGGAGATGATTCTGAAGCGTGCATCCGACATAGCCGAGGCACTCCATGGGAGCCCACGAAACCCATCCCACACAAATTCACACAGGATAATGGGTGTAAACTCTTTTAATGGACAGTTAACTGCGAACACAGAGGTTTCACATGATGTAGAACGAGGTATGCAGTATGTGTGCATGTGCGTGTGGTACATATGCCCCACAACAGTGTTTTAATAAATGAATGTCTCTTTCAGTGGGATTCAGTCGGAGTTCAAACACTGGCTTTGTTTTAGGCAGCACATCCCAACAGTCTGATTTCACTAATATCAACACATGCGTGAATGGACACGCACATTCGCACCTTCACTCAAACATGCCAAGGCACACACACTCAAACGCACACCCATCCATGGCCGGGCACACACAAACGCACGGACGCCAAACTTCCTCTTTGCCAAACTTCTCCTTGGCTGCCACACAAGCATTCTTAGATAGTCCCACAGAGGACACACAACACTACATCGGTAAGAACACGTCTTTCTCTTCTATATCAACTGGCTTAATTATTTTTTCTCAAAAAAAGCCAACATTAAAAATGTATCTTAACAAATTTTGCTTTTCTAATTTTGCTTGCATTTCATGACATTATTAAACTGAATCATGGTCAAACTGCATATGTAATGATCATAAGCAATTATTTACACTCCTGAAGACTATATATTTTGGTGGTTTCACATGTTTATTTAATCCTTCCTTGTCTTCTTTCTCTTTCTTGTGGTTCTATAGTGAAGCAAAAAAGTGCATTTGCTCCAGTTCTGAAGATGCAGTCTTCAACAGCAAGTTCAAGTCTTCCCATTTGCACAGTGAGAGCACAACACACATACACAACTCCTCTCTTGTCCACCTCTACATTGTCCCCCTATACACACACACACACACACACTGCCTTAGGGAGTGCATACACATATAAATTTGTGGAGTGTGAACATTTGACAGACTCATGTCTATTCTCTGTCTTTTACAGCCTTGCATGGACTAGTGACACCAGTCGCTCTCTCACATGGACCAACTCAGAAGTGAAGGAATCTCTTTGTGGTGGGGGAACAACAACATCTATTTTGCATTTTGAATGTTTTCTCAGTGCAAGCAATACAAAAACAAGAAACTATATGTTAAATCGTGTTGGTTGTTGATAAAGCAATTTGTTGGTTCTGTGTCTAAACAGTATGCACCTGTCTTAGTGTGTTTGTATTATGTGTGGCCAAGACATTCAATATTTACTTGATATATATGTATTTGATATAATAATGTGAAATATTATTTCAATTGAAAATAACTGTTTTCGTAATTTTTTCCTGTGATGGCAAGGCTGTTTTATTCTTGTGATTTTCAGCATCATTATTACAGTCTTCAGTGTCACATGATGATCCTTCAGTAATCATTCTAATATGCTGATTTGGTGCTCAAAACATTTATTTTTATCTGTGTTGAAAATTATTGTGCTGCTTAATATTTTTGTGGAACAAGTGGTGTTTTCCTGTCACATTTTGTAAATCTTTTGTCCTTGTTGAAAAAAACCTTTGAACGGTATTGTATGAGGAAATCTTTTCCCATCACTCTGTACTTCTTACACTCTTACAAGAACATTTGTCTTCAAAAAACGTATTACTATTTAAGGGAAAGAAAATGGTAAAAACACTGGACATAGATTCATATTTGACTAACTGTTAACAATGACAATAGTTATTTTCTAGTGAAGATTCATTGAAGCCCAGGCTCCACATGGCCCCTATCTCGACAAGTCTATTCTTCATGTCTCATTAAATTCTCATATTTGTTGAGAATTGCTCGTGTCATGGGAGGCAGCTCCGCTTGTTTTCTGTAAGATACTTCACTGAATTCTCAGATAAGCCCTCCATCAACCATCAAGTTTTACTATGAGGAGGAGGCATCAGAAATAAAATCAAATGCTGAATATGGAGTTTGTCTCTCATAAATCTGAGTGTGTCCTCCCTGTGCATTAGGAGGCTGCACACTCATAAAACAACAAAGAACACAATTGTGTGATAACTGTGTCATGACCACAATTATCCACTGTTGTCGATGTTCAAAATCCTTTACAACACAGTGTACACACACACAAGACACATTTGTCTTGTCCTTTATGAAATTATGTGCAAAATGAGAAGTATAAACTGTCTATTGAAATCCCCTTTATTTTAACTAATAAGAGTTGATATATGATTCAAGATTATTGGCTTTTTTCTGTTATTAAGACTTGCTAGACCAACATTATGTCAATTATGGATATTAAATACAGTATCATGCATACCGCTACTGGCCCCCTTTCGGCGGACTGCATCAGTGAGGCTGGCTGAGAGCAATATTGTCCAATCACAGAACTGAGCACAAACATGCTGTGCTGTGATTGGTCAGTTCTCCTGATTTGTTTAGTACATTTTCTAAGCAGGAAGTGAATTTTTTCTGTCATGTTCCAAAGACATAAAAGAAAACCTGTCGTCGTTGTAATCGTGTAGGTATTCTTTTACTGCTCACAACTGCAATAAAAGAATGTCATCTTGCATTAACTGTCGGTGATATTTAACTGTGACATTTTACCTGTGCGCAAAAAACTAACTCACTGTTGATATTTTGTGTGCACGTGCGGGATTATGATGCGTGACCATAGACTGTGTGTGACAGCTGGTTGTCATGGCTGTATGCGTTACACATGACTTTAGTATATATTGCATGTGTTTGACGGCGTTTTGACAACAGATTGCTTGCTGTGTGCAGTTTGTGATGACTGACAGCGGTCATTGTGTGCTGCGTGATGTGATTCTCTGCTCGCCAGTGGGGGAGATCCTGCTGAGCGGCTGTGAGAAGGGAGTCCACACCATTAATATCAAACTGGGAACAGATAAGGAGGAGAGGTAACTTTCACAAACATGCACACAAATTGAGTCAGCAGCACCCAATAACAACATGTAAACCACACTTAAAGTCCAGTTATGGGAACAACGAAGCTCTAAATCAAGTTAAGCAATTTATAAGATGATGTACATTTCTGTTTTAAACCCTCCTGAATGCCTTGCCATATAGACTTATTAAATTCCATTAGTGCAGTTTTTTTACAAACTGAAAAATAAATGTATGAGTCAACATTCTGTGGTGATTAAATGCATGCCACAGGTTCTGTAAATTGATGGTATTATACAACTGGTATTATAATAATAACCTAGGGGATGTCGTTTGTGAATTAAATTCCTTGGTTTTAATTGTTAAAGATGTTCACATACATCGCCTGAAAATAGTCCCCAGCTCAGTAACTTCCAACGTGACCGGGACTAAGTTTGTCTAACCTATTAGACCTATTTTCAGGCGCTGCGTCATATCATTACGCCTGCTGGACTCATGGTACGGCAGCAAAGTTTCTTGATTATTACGTAGGAATGAGAGTATAGTTCCTAGCCATATCAGCCTAGAAAATCGCAACTTTTCATTTTCCGTCGGTCTTAGTACATGATGTAACTACAGAAGAGTCAAGTTTTAAATTGGAAAAATATCGAAATTCTTTGGTCATTTTTTTGAGAGAGATGCTAATGGTCTTGTCCGATTCAATGATCTATGCTAAGCTATGCTAAAAGTGGTACTGCCAGACCCGGAGATCGGTTGAATGGATTAGAAAACGGTAAAACTCAACTATTTAACTCTGGGGGAGTTGTAAAATGAGCCTATTTCCAAAAAAAGTGGAGTATCCCTTTAAGTGAAGTCAAAATTGACAATTCTTATTTTTTTATTGAATTTTGCAGTATTTAATATAAATTATTTATCCGTGCACATCATTATTATTATTTTTAAATTCATGTGCCCTCGCAAAATAACTTTCACCCCACACTTTTTGCCAATAACATCTCTTCTCTTATGACATGTTTACTGGCGTGAGGATGGGACAACCTGTCACTTGCATGAGATCAAAGCAATAGCAAATTACAAAAATCCAATGACCCAATTAATTTTCGATGGTCAAAATCAAGTCCCGTCCTACATTTTTCCTTGTTCGCGATGCCGTTTCACTCAGGTATACGTCACTATAGGGAAGCAACTTCCGTTTCATGCTGACTTTAAGTGTATCCTGTTGTAGTGTACGCCCCGTTGGCCAGTCAGAAATGAGCCCTGAGTTACAGTGCTGTGTTGACTGGCTTCAGTGCTACTTCATGAAACCCGAGTCCATCAGCACTCTTCCTCTGCCTGCCATACACCATCCACAAATGCAGAGCGGTTAGTCACATACGCACATTACCCAACTTCACCTCTGACTCATTTATGCCTGGTTTCACAGGCAAGGCTTAAGCCTAGTCCCAGCCTAAAATGAATGTTTGAGCTGTTTTAACTGAAAGCAACTTGCACTGACATATCTTAAAATATGTCAGTGCCATTGTTTTTTTCTCAAGATGCACACCAGTAATGTTTTTTTTTTCTAAGCACGTTTATAAAAGCTACTTAAATGTCCTAATTGAAGGTCTAATGCTGGCTTAATCTAAGCCCTGTCTGTGAAACCAGACCTTAAAGTAATAACCAGGGCTGCGTTTCTCAAAAACATCTTAAGCCTAAGTAGATCATAGAACCATCGTCTCTATGATCAACTCGGCTCACGATGCTTTTGAGAAACACTGCCACTGTTTTTCACTGCTTTTCTCCCTGTCTCTCTTTATAAGATTCTTTTAAAGCGCATGTGCTGTGGACTCTGTTGAAGGAAGTGGGGCTTGGGAAAACGGTCTCGTACAAGCAGCTTGCTGAAATGATTGGGAATCCAAATGCTGTGCGAGCCGTGGGCTCAGCCATGAAGAAAAACCCTGTGAGTTTTGTTGGAATGATCATCATGACAGATTGATTTATCTCATCTGATGCACAAACTCTGTTGTTCTCTCAGATTCCACTGATAGTGCCGTGCCACCGGGTGCTGCGCAGTTCAGGGGACAGTGGATCATACATGGGAGGAAAGGGAGATGATATTAAAGTTTGGTTGCTCACTCATGAGAAAAAAGCATTGGAGCTCAATGCTTCAAAGAGTGAATAATCCATCGGATGGACCCCAAAATCTTCATGCTGCTTTTTTTTTTTTTTTTATGAAGTCTGAGTTTGAAAAACATTATGACAGATTTTTGATTGTTTGGAGAAATGATATTCCAATTGAGAGGACAAACTCTTTGTTATAATCCATATTGTGTATAGTTTTAGAGGAATCTGTTTGGAATTGTGTTTTTGAGAGCAGGTGGTGTTATGGTTGTCAGTGTTACATTGACATTGTTAAATGTGATTTGAAAAATCATTTTATAAACAAGATGTTTAATCCAAAGGATTACAGAAAATTATTTTAAATAAATTGTCATTTCTTTTTTTATTGTTGCATATTTTGTAATCTTTTATTCCTGAAATTAATATGTGATATTTTTTGCAGCAAGTTATGCTTATATAAGTTATGCTAACTAGAGTTTTATAATAATTTTTTAAGCAAATAAACAGCTCTATAAAGCAAATTAGATGTTTATTAATGGTGGATCAATTATCTACACTACCGGTCAAAAGCGTGAAATATTAAATAAATATTTTTTAATGTTTTTGAAAAAAGTCTCTTATGGCCACCAAAACTATTTGATAAAAAAATACAGTAATATTGTGAAATATTGTTAGAGCTCAAAATAACTGTTTATTTTATTATTATTAAGTTGGCTTGAGAAAGCCAACTTACTGATATTGTACTTAAACTTATTATTAAGTTGGCTTGAGAGAGCCAACATATTGAAATCCTATTTAAACTTATTAAGTTGGCTTGAGAGAGCCAACATATTGAAATCCTATTTAAACTTATTAAGTTGGCTTGAGAGAGCCAACATATTGAAATCCTATTTAAACTTATTATTATTATTATTATTAAGTTGGCTTGAGAAAGCCAACATATTGAAATCCTATTTAAACTTATTAAGTTGGCTTGAGAGAGCCAACATATTGAAATCCTATTTAAACTTATTATTAAGTTGGCTTGAGAGAGCCAACATATTGAAATCCTATTTAAACTTATTATTAAGTTGGCTTGAGAGAGCCAACATATTGAAATCCTATTTAAACTTATTATTATTATTATTATTATTATTATTATTCCGAGACTAAAATTTCTATATGAAACTCGTCCTAGAGCTTTAACTCTACATACTCCAAACTCGGCTCAGACACTCAAACTGTTCTGACTCGCGTTGCTTTATCTTTTCAGACTGATCGGACTTACGGTTTTCCTACAAATGACGATCAAAACTCGGAAAAACTCCCATTGACTTACAATGGGGAGTTCTAAAAAAATTCAAACTCACCAACCGACAAAAATTTAAATCTAAATCCCTTGAAAACTAATTCAAACTGCCATTCTATATATATTAGCCAATGAAACTCATTTAAACTAATAAACTCTAATCTCATACACTTATAAACTAATTAACTTAAATTTAATAGCTAATTAACTAATAAACTCATGAATTCATAGACTTATGAACTCTTAAACTCATAAATTAATAAACTCTGAACTCTAAACTCATTTAAACTTATAAACTCTAAACTCAAAAACTCGTACACTTATAAACTCTAAACTCATAAACTCTGAGTGTGTGTGTGTTTGTGTCTGAGTGAGTGTGTGAGCGAGGTAGTCTGAGTGTGTGTGTGTGTGTGTGTGTGTGTGTGTGTGTGTGTGTGTGTGTTTGTGTGTATCTATCTAACTTATTTATATATCTATCATAAACTTCAAACTACTTTAAACTACTTTAAACTTCAAACCACTTTAAACTTCTTTAGTTTAATGCTTCCAGCTCCCAAGCAACTCCATAGCAACCAAACTTGAGTACCCTAGCAACCGTTTTGCAAGACCTATATCTCTGTATCAGAACATCGTATAGAGATGAGTTTTGGCTCTTTTGACTCATGCTAGCAAACAGCACTTCCAACATGCTACACATGCTAGCAGTGAATAGCTACATGCTAATAGCAATTAGTTAAGTGTTGAATCATGCCAAGATCATGCTAAGAACTCTATAAAAACTCCATAGTAACCATCTGTGACAACTACCAACCAGCTAGTAACACCATATCAACCGCCCTGAATACCATAGCAACCACCCAGAACACCCTAGCAACCGCCTAGCAACCACCCAGAACACCCTAGCAACCACCCAAAATACCTTAGAACACCCTAGCAACACCATAGCAACCACTCAGAACACCCTAGCAACCACCCAAAATACCTTAGAACACCCTAGCAACACCATAGCAACCACTCAGAACACCCTAGCAACTGCCTAACAACCACCCAGAACACCCTAGCAACCACCCAAAATACCTTAGAACACCTTAGCAACACCATAGCAACCACCCAGAACACCCTAGCAACCACCCAAAATACCTTAGAACACCATAGCAACACCATAGCAACCACTAAGAACACCCTAGCAACCACCCAAAATACCTTAGGACACCCTAGCAACACCATAGCAACCACTCAGAACACCCTAGCAACTGCCTAACAACCACCCAGAACACCCTAGCAACCACCCAAAATACCTTAGAACACCCTAGCAACACCATAGCAACCACTCAGAACACCGTAGCAACTGCCTAACAACCACCCAGAACACCCTAGCAACCACTCAAAATACCTTAGAACACCCTAGCAACACCATAGCAACCACTCAGAACACCCTAGCAACCACCCAAAATACCTTAGAACACCCTAGCAACACCATAGCAACCACTCAGAACACCCTAGCAACTGCCTAACAACCACCCAGAACACCCTAGCAACCACCCAAAATACCTTAGAACACCCTAGCAACACCATAGCAACCACCCAGAACACCCTAGCAACCACCCAAAATACCTTAGAACACCATAGCAACACCATAGCAACCACTCAGAACACCCTAGCAACCACCCAAAATACCTTATGACACCCTAGCAACACCATAGCAACCACTCAGAACACCCTAGCAACTGCCTAACAACCACCCAGAACACCCTAGCAACCACCAAAAATACCTTAGAACACCCTAGCAACACCATAGCAACCACTCAGAACACCGTAGCAACTGCCTAACAACCACCCAGAACACCCTAGCAACCACCCAAAATACCTTAGGACACCCTAGCAACTCCATAGCAACCACTCAGAACACCGTAGCAACTGCCTAACAACCACCCAGAACACTCTAGCAATCACCCAAAATACCCTAGCAACCGCCTAGCAACCACCCAGAACACCCTAGCAACCACCCAAAATACCCTAGCAACCGCCTAGCAACCACCCAAAAGACCCTAGCAACCACCCAAAATATCTTAGCAACCACCCAAAACACCCTAGCAACCACCCATAACACCCTAGCAACTGCCTAGCAACCACCCAGAACACCCTAGTAACCACCCAAAATACCCTAGCAACCGCCTAGCAACCACGCAAAAGACCCTAGCAACCACCCAAAAGACCCTAGCAACCACCTAGAACACCCTAGTAACCACCCAAAATACCCTAGCAACACCCTAGCAACCACCCAAAACATCCTAGTAACCACTCATAACACCCTAGCAACCGCCTAGCAACCACCCAGAACACCCTAGCAACCGCCCAAAATACCCTAGCAACACCATAGCATCCACCCATAACATCCTAGCAACCACCTAGCAAAAAAGTTTCTGCTCCAAACTTTCTCAAGCCAACTTAAAGTTTGTCTCGACGAACTTTCGCATCTAGTTATTATTATTATTCCGAGACTAAAATTTCTATATGAAACTCGTCCTAGAGCTTTAACTCTACATACTCCAAACTCGGCTCAGACACTCAAACTGTTCTGACTCGCGTTGCTTTATCTTTTCAGACTGATCGGACTTACGGTTTTCCTACAAATGACGATCAAAACTCGGAAAAACTCCCATTGACTTACAATGGGGAGTTCTAAAAAATTCAAATCCAGATTCAAACTCACCAACCGACAAAAATTTAAATCTAAACACCTTGAAGACTAAACCAAACTGCCATTCTATATATATTAGCCAATGAAACTCATTTAAACTAATAAACTCTAATCTCATACATTTATAAACTAATTAACTTAAATTTAATAGCTAATTAACTAATAAACTCATGAATTCATAGACTTATGAACTCTTAAACTCATAAATTAATAAACTCTGAACTCTAAACTCATTTAAACTTATAAACTCTAAACTCAAAAACTCGTACACATATAAACTCTAAACTCATAAACTCTGAGTGTGTGTGTGTGTGTCTGAGTGAGGTAGTCTGAGTGTGTGTGTGTGTGTGTGTGTGTGTGTGTGTGTGTGTGTGTGTGTGTTTGTGTGTATCTATCTAACTTATTTATATATCTATCATAAACTTCAAACTACTTTAAACTACTTTAAACTTCAAACCACTTTAAACTTCTTTAGTTTAATGCTTCCAGCTCCCAAGCAACTCCATAGCAACCAAACTTGAGTACCCTAGCAACCGTTTTGCAAGACCTATATCTCTGTATCAGAACATCGTATAGAGATGAGTTTTGGCTCTTTTGACTCATGCTAGCAAACAGCACTTCCAACATGCTACACATGCTAGCAGTGAATAGCTACATGCTAATAGCAATTAGTTAAGTGTTGAATCATGCCAAGATCATGCTAAGAACTCTATAAAAACTCCATAGTAACCATCTGTGACAACTACCAACCACCTAGTAACACCATATCAACCGCCCTGAATACCATAGCAACCACCCAGAACACCCTAGCAACCGCCTAGCAACCACCCAGAACACCCTAGCAACCACCCAAAATACCTTAGAACACCCTAGCAACACCCTAGCAACCACTCAGAACACCCTAGCAACCACCCAAAATACCTTAGAACACCCTAGCAACATCCTAGCAACCACTCAGAACACCCTAGCAACTGCCTAACAACCACCCAGAACACCCTAGCAACCACCCAAAATACCTTAGAACACCCTAGCAACACCATAGCAACCACCCAGAACACCCTAGCAACCACCCAAAATACCTTAGAACACCATAGCAACACCATAGCAACCACTCAGAACACCCTAGCAACCACCCAAAATACCTTAGGACACCCTAGCAACACCATAGCAACCACCCAAAACACCCTAGCAACCGCCTAGCAACCACTCAAAAGACCCTAGCAACCACCCAAAAGACCCTAGCAACCGCCTAGCAACCACCCAGAACACCCTAGCAACCACCCAAAAGACCCTAGCAACCGCCTAGCAACCACCCAAAAGACCCTAGCAACCACCCAAAAGACCCTAGCAACCGCCTAGCAACCACCCAAAATATCCTAGCAACCACCCAAAACACCCTAGCAACCGCCTAGCAACCACCCAAAATATCCTAGCAACCACCCAAAACACCCTAGCAACCACCCAAAACACCCTAGCAACCGCCTAGCAACCACCCAAAAGACCCTAGCAACCGCCTAGCAACCACCAAAAAGACCCTAGCAACCACCAAAAATATCCTAGCAACCACCCAGAACACCCTAGCAACCACCTAGCAACCGCCTAGCAACCACACAAAAGACCCTAGCAACCGCCTAGCAACCACCCAAAACACCCTAGCAACCACCCAAAACACCCTAGCAACCACCCAAAATACCCTAGCAACCGCCTAGCAACCACCCAGAATACCTTAGCAACCACCTAGCAACACCATAGCGACTACCCATAACATCCTAACAACCGCCTAGCAAAAAACGTTCTGGTCCAAACTTTCTCAAGCCAACTTAAAGTTTGTCTCGACGAACTTTCGCATCTAGTTATTATTATTATTCCGAGACTAAAATTTCTATATGAAACTCGTCCTAGAGCTTTAACTCTACATACTCCAAACTCGGCTCAGACACTCAAACTGTTCTGACTCGCGTTGCTTTATCTTTTCAGACTGATCGGACTTACGGTTTTCCTACAAATGACGATCAAAACTCGGAAAAACTCCCATTGACTTACAATGGGGAGTTCTAAAAAATTCAAATCCAGATTCAAACTCACCAACCGACAAAAATTTAAATCTAAACACCTTGAAGACTAAACCAAACTGCCGTTCTATATATATTAGCCAATGAAACTCATTTAAACTAATAAACTCTAATCTCATACATTTATAAACTAATTAACTTAAATTTAATAGCTAATTAACTAATAAACTCATGAATTCATAGACTTATGAACTCTTAAACTCATAAATTAATAAACTCTGAACTCTAAACTCATTTAAACTTATAAACTCTAAACTCAAAAACTCGTACACTTATAAACTCTAAACTCATAAACTCTGAGTGTGTGTGTGTGTGTCTGAGTGAGTGTGTGAGCGAGGTAGTCTGAGTGAGTGAGTGTGTGTGTGTGTGTGTGTGTGTGTGTGTGTGTGTGTGTGTGTGTGTGTGTTTGTGTGTGTGTATCTATCTAACTTATTTATATATCTATCATAAACTTCAAACCACTTTAAACTTCTTAAGTTTAATGCTTCCAGCTCCCAAGCAACTCCATAGCAACCAAACTTGAGTACCCTAGCAACTGTTTTGCAAGACCTATATCTCTGTATCAGAACATCGTATAGAGGTGAGTTTCGGCTCTTTTGACTCATGCTAGCAAACAGCACTTCCAACATGCTACACATGCTAGCAGTGAATAGCTACATGCTAATAGCAATTAGTTAAGTGTTAAATCATGCCAAGATCATGCTAAGAACTCTATAAAAACTCCATAGTAACCATCTGTGACAACTACCAACCACCTAGTAACACCATATCAACTGCCCTGAATACCATAGCAACCACCCAGAACACCCTAGCAACCGCCTAGCAACCACCCAGAGCACCCTAGCAACCACCCAAAAGACCCTAGCAACCACCCAAAATATCCTAGCAACCACCCAAAACACCCTAGCAACCGCCTAGCAACCACCCAAAAGACCCTAGCAACCACCTAGCAACCACCCAAAATATCCTAGCAACCACCCAAAACACCCTAGCAACCGCCTAGCAACCACCCAAAAGACCCTAGCAACCACCCAGAACACCCTAGCAAGAGCCTAGCAACCACCCAGAACACCCTAGCAACCACCCAAAAGACCCTAGCAACCACCCAAAAGACCCTAGCAACCACCCAAAAGACCCTAGCAACCACCCAAAACACCCTAGCAACCACCCAAAACACCCTAGCAACCGCCTAGCAACCACCCAAAAGACCCTAGTAACCACCAAAAATATCCTAGCAACCACCCAAAATACCCTAGCAACCGCCTAGCAACCACCCAAAAGACCCTAGCAACCACCGAAAATATCCTAGCAACTGCCTAGCAACTACCCAAAAGACCCTAGCAACCACCCAGAACACCCTAGCAACCACCCAAAAGACCCTAGCAACCACCCAAAATATCCTAGCAACCACCCAAAACACCCTAGCAACGCCTAGCAACCACCCAAAAGACCCTAGCAACCACCGAGAACACCCTAGCAACCACCCAAAATACCCTAGCAACCACCCAAAAGACCCTAGCAACCACCCAAAAGACCCTAGCAACCGCCTAGCAACCACCCAAAATATCCTAGCAACCACCCAAAACACCCTAGCAACCGCCTAGCAACCACCCAAAAGACCCTAGCAACCACCCAAAACATCCTAGCAACCACCCAGCAAACCACCCAAAAGACCCTAGCAACCACCTAGCAACCACCCAAAAGACCCTAGCAACCACCTAAAATATCCTAGCAACCGCCTAGCAACCGCCCAAAAGACCCTAGCAACCATCAGAAATATCCTAGCAACCGCCTAGCAACCACCCAGAATAACCTAGCAACCACCCAAAACAGCCTAGCAACCACCCAGAAAACCCTAGCAACCGCCTAGCAACCACCCAGAATACCCTAGCAACCACCCAAAATACCCTAGCAACCACCCAAAAGACCTTAGCAACCACCCAGGACACCCTAGCAACCACCCAGAACACCCTAGCAACCGCCCAAAATACCAAAGCAACACCATAGCAACCACCCATAACATCCTAGCAACTGCCTAGCAAAAAACGTTCTGCTCCAAACTTTTCTCAAGCCAACTTAAAGTTTGTCTCGACGAACTTTCGCATCTAGTTATTATTATTCTTCTGACCCTAAAAAAATCTATATCAAACTCGTCCTAGAGCTTTAACCCTACATACTCCAAACTCGGCTCAGACACTCAAACTGATCTGACTCGGTATGCTATATCTTTTCAGACTGATCGGACTTACGGTTTTCCTAAAAATGACGATCAAAACTCGAAAAAACTCATTCAAAAACTCCATTGACTTACATTGGGGAGTTCTAAAAAATTCAAACCGACAAAAATTTAAATCTAAACACCTTGAAGACTAAACCAAACTGCCGTTCTATATACTATATGAGCCATTGAGACTAATTTAAACTAATAAACTCTAAACTATAAACACTTATAAACTAATTAACTTATAAACTCATGAATTCATAAACTTATGAACTCTTAAACTCATAAATTAATAAACTCTGAACTCTTAATCTCATTTAAACTTATAAACTCTAAACTGATTTAAACTTATAAACTCAAAACTCAAGAACTCATACACTTATAAACTCATCAATTTATACACTTATAAACTCTAAACTCAGACACACACACTGAGTTTATGAGTGAGTGTGTGAGCGAGTTAGTGTGTGTGTGTGTGTGTGTGTGTGTGTGTGTGTTTGTGTGTGTGTGTGTGTGTGTGTGTGTCTATCTAACTTATTTATCTATCTGTCAAACTTCAAACTACTGTAAACCACTGTAAACTTCAAACCACTATAAACTTCTTAAGTTTAAATCTTCCAGCTCCCAAGCAACTCCATAGCAACCAAACTCGAGTACCCTAGCAACCGTTTTGTAAGACCTATATCTCTGTATCAGAACATCGTATAGAGATGAGGTTTGGCTCTTTTGACTCATGCTAGCAAACAGCACTTCCAACATACTACACATGCTAGCAGTGAATAGCTACATGCTAATAGTGATTAGTTAAGTGTTAAATCATGCCAAGATCATGCTAAGAACTCTATAAAAACTCCATAGTAACCATCTGTGACAACTACCAGCCACCTAGTAACACCATATCAACCGCCCTGAATACCTTAGCAACCGCCTAGCAACACCATAGCAACCACCCATAACACCCTAGCAACCGCCTAGCAACCACCCAGAACAGCCTAGCAACCACCCATAACACCCTAGCAACCACCTAGCAACCACCCTAGCAACCACCCAAAAGACCCTAGCAACCGCCTAGCAACCACCCAAAAGACCCTAGCAACCACCGAAATATCCTAGCAACCGCCTAGCAACCACCCAAAATACCCTAGCAACTACCCAAAATATCCTAGCAACCGCCTAGCAACTACCCAAAAGACCCTAGCAACCACCCAGAACACCCTAGCAACCGCCTAGCAACAACCCAGAACACCCTAGCAACCACCCAAAAGACCCTAGCAACCACCCAAAATATCCTAGCAACCACCCAAAACACCCTAGCAACGCCTAGCAACCACCCAAAAGACCCTAGCAACCACCGAGAACACCCTAGCAACCACCCAAAATACCCTAGCAACCACCCAAAACACCCTAGCAACCACCCAAAACACCCTAGCAACCGCCTAGCAACCACCCAAAAGACCCTAGCAACCACCCAAAATATCCTAGCAACCACCCAAAACACCCTAGCAACCGCCTAGCAACCACCCAAAACACCCTAGCAACCACCCAAAACATCCTAGCAACCACCCAAAAGACCCTAGCAACCACCTAGCAACCACCCAAAAGACCCTAGCAACCACCTAAAATATCCTAGCAACCGCCTAGCAACCACCCAAAAGACCCTAGCAACCATCAGAAATATCCTAGCAACCGCCTAGCAACCACCCAGAATACCCTAGCAACCACCCAAAACAGCCTAGCAACCACCCAGAAAACCCTAGCAACCGCCTAGCAACCACCCAGAATACCCTAGCAACCACCTAGAACACCCTAGCAACCACCCAAAATACCCTAGCAACCACCCAAAAGACCTTAGCAACCACCCAGGACACCCTAGCAACCACCCAGAACACCCTAGCAACCACCCAAAATACCCTAGCAACACCATAGCAACCACCCATAACATCCTAGCAAAAAACGTTCTGCTCCAAACTTTTCTCAAGCCAACTTAAAGTTTGTCTCGACGAACTTTCGCATCTAGTTAAGTTGGCTTGAGAAAGCCAACATATTGAAATCCTATTTAAACTTATTATTATTATTATTATTATTATTCTTCTTACCAAAAAATTACACTCAATCTCCTCCTAGAGCTTTAACTCTACATACTCCAAACTCGGCTCAGACACTCAAACTGTTCTGACTCGAGTTGCTTTATCTTTTCAGACTGATCGGACTTACGGTTTTCCTACAAATGATGATCAAAACTCGGAAAAACTCCCATTGACTTGCATTGGGGAGTTCTAAAAAATTCAAATCCAGATTCAAACTGACCAACCGACAAAAATTCAAATCTAAATACCTTGAAGACTAAACCAAACTGCCGTTCTATATATATTAGCCAATGAAACTCATTTAAACTAATAAACTCTAATCTCATACATTTATAAACTAATTAACTTAAATTTAATAACTAATTAACTAATAAACTCATGAATTCATAGACTTATGAACTCTTAAACTCATAAATTAATAAACTCTGAACTCTAAACTCATTTAAACTTATAAACTCTAAACTCAAAAACTCATACACTTATAAACTCATCAGTTTATACACTTATAAACTCTAAACTCATAAACTCTGAGTGTGTGTGTGTGTGTGTGTCTGAGTGAGTGTGTGAGTGAGGTAGTCTGTGTGAGTGTGTGTGTGTGTGTGTGTGTGTGTGTGTATCTATCTAACTTATTTATCTATCTATCTCTCTGTCATAAACTTCAAACTACTTTAAACTTTAAACCAATTTAAACTTCTTAAGTTTAAAGCTCCCAGCTCCCAAGCAACTCCATAGCAACCAAACTTGAGTACCCTAGCAACCATTTTGCAAGACCTATATCTCTGTATCAGAACATCGTATAGAGATGAGGTTTGGCTCTTTTGACTCATGCTAGCAAACAGCACTTCCAACATGCTACATATGCTAGCAGTGAATAGCTACATGCTAATAGCGATTAGTTAAGTGTTAAATCATGCCAAGATCATGCTAAGAACTCTATAAAAACTCCATAGTAACCATCTGTGACAACTACCAACCACCTAGTAACACCATATCAATCGCCCTGAATACCATAGCAACCCCCCAGAACACCCTAGCAACCGCCTAGCAACCACCCAAAACACCCTAGCAACCCCCCAGAAACCCTAGCAACCGCCTAGCAACCACCCAAAACACCCTAGCAACCACCCAAAACACCCTAGCAACCGCCTAGCAACCACCCAAAAGACCCTAGCAACCACCCAAAACACCCTAGCAACCGCCTAGCAACCACCCAAAAGACCCTAGCAACCACCCAAAATATCCTAGCAACTGCCTAGCAACCACCCAAAAGACCCTAGCAACCACCAGAAATATCCTAGCAACCGCCTAGCAACCACCCAGAATATCCTAGCAACAACCCAAAACAGCCTAGCAACAACCCAGAACACCCTAGCAACCGCCTAGCAACCACCCAAAACACCCTAACAACCACCCAAAACACCCTAGCAACCGCCTAGCAACCACCCAAAAGACCCTAGCAACCACCCAAAACACCCTAGCAACCGCCTAGCAACCACCCAAAAGACCCTAGCAACCACCCAAAATATCCTAGCAACTGCCTAGCAACCACCCAAAAGACCCTAGCAACCACCAGAAATATCCTAGCAACCGCCTAGCAACCACCCAGAATATCCTAGCAACCACCCAAAACAGCCTAGCAACAACCCAGAACACCCTAGCAACCGCCTAGCAACCACCCAGAACACCCTAGCAACCACCCAAAAGACCCTAGCAACCACCCAAAATACCCTAGCAACCGCCTAGCAACCACCCAAAAGACCCTAGCAACCATCCAAAAGACCCTAGCAACCGCCTAGCAACCACCCAAAATATCCTAGCAACCACCCAAAAGACCCTAGCAACCACCCAAAACAGCCTAGCAACCACCCAGAACACCCTAGCCACCACCTAGCAACCTCCCAGAATACCTTAGCAACGCCTAGGAACACCATAGCAACCACCCATAACACCCTTGCAACTGCCTAGCAACCACCCAGAACACCCTAGCAACCACCAAAAACACCTTAGCAACCGCCTAGCAACACCATAGCAACCACCCATAACACCCTAGCAACCGCCTAGCAACCACCCAAAATACCCTAGCAACCACCCAAAATATCCTAGCAACCACCCAAAACACCCTAGCAACCGCCTAGCAACCACCCAAAAGACCCTAGCAACCGCCTAGCAACCACCCAAAAGACCCTAGCAACCACCAAAAATATCCTAGCAACCACCCAGAACACCCTAGCAACCGCCTAGCAACCACACAAAAGACCCTAGCAACCACCCAAAACACCCTAGCAACCACCCAGAACACCCTAGCAACCACCCAAAATACCCTAGCAACCACCTAGCAACCACCCAGAATACCTTAGCAACCGCCTAGCAACACCATAGCGACCATCCATAACATCCTAACAACCGCCTAGCAAAAAACTTTCCGGTCCAAACTTTCTCAAGCCAACTTAAAGTTTGTCTCGACGAACTTTCGCATCTAGTTATTATTATTATTCCGAGACTAAAATTTCTATATGAAACTCGTCCTAGAGCTTTAACTCTACATACTCCAAACTCGGCTCAGACACTCAAACTGTTCTGACTCGCGTTGCTTTATCTTTTCAGACTGATCGGACTTACGGTTTTCCTACAAATGACGATCAAAACTCGGAAAAACTCCCATTGACTTACAATGGGGAGTTCTAAAAAAATTCAAACTCACCAACCGACAAAAATTTAAATCTAAATCCCTTGAAAACTAATTCAAACTGCCATTCTATATATATTAGCCAATGAAACTCATTTAAACTAATAAACTCTAATCTCATACACTTATAAACTAATTAACTTAAATTTAATAGCTAATTAACTAATAAACTCATGAATTCATAGACTTATGAACTCTTAAACTCATAAATTAATAAACTCTGAACTCTAAACTCATTTAAACTTATAAACTCTAAACTCAAAAACTCGTACACTTATAAACTCTAAACTCATAAACTCTGAGTGTGTGTGTGTTTGTGTCTGAGTGAGTGTGTGAGCGAGGTAGTCTGAGTGTGTGTGTGTGTGTGTGTGTGTGTGTTTGTGTGTATCTATCTAACTTATTTATATATCTATCATAAACTTCAAACTACTTTAAACTACTTTAAACTTCAAACCACTTTAAACTTCTTTAGTTTAATGCTTCCAGCTCCCAAGCAACTCCATAGCAACCAAACTTGAGTACCCTAGCAACCGTTTTGCAAGACCTATATCTCTGTATCAGAACATCGTATAGAGATGAGTTTTGGCTCTTTTGACTCATGCTAGCAAACAGCACTTCCAACATGTTACACATGCTAGCAGTGAATAGCTACATGCTAATAGCAATTAGTTAAGTGTTGAATCATGCCAAGATCATGCTAAGAACTCTATAAAAACTCCATAGTAACCATCTGTGACAACTACCAACCAGCTAGTAACACCATATCAACCGCCCTGAATACCATAGCAACCACCCAGAACACCCTAGCAACCGCCTAGCAACCACCCAGAACACCCTAGCAACCACCCAAAATACCTTAGAACACCCTAGCAACACCATAGCAACCACTCAGAACACCCTAGCAACCACCCAAAATACCTTAGAACACCCTAGCAACACCATAGCAACCACTCAGAACACCCTAGCAACTGCCTAACAACCACCCAGAACACCCTAGCAACCACCCAAAATACCTTAGAACACCCTAGCAACACCATAGCAACCACCCAGAACACCCTAGCAACCACCCAAAATACCTTAGAACACCATAGCAACACCATAGCAACCACTAAGAACACCCTAGCAACCACCCAAGATACCTTAGGACACCCTAGCAACACCATAGCAACCACTCAGAACACCCTAGCAACTGCCTAACAACCACCCAGAACACCCTAGCAACCACCCAAAATACCTTAGAACACCCTAGCAACACCATAGCAACCACTCAGAACACCGTAGCAACTGCCTAACAACCACCCAGAACACCCTAGCAACCACTCAAAATACCTTAGAACACCCTAGCAACACCATAGCAACCACTCAGAACACCCTAGCAACCACCCAAAATACCTTAGAACACCCTAGCAACACCATAGCAACCACTCAGAACACCCTAGCAACTGCCTAACAACCACCCAGAACACCCTAGCAACCACCCAAAATACCTTAGAACACCCTAGCAACACCATAGCAACCACCCAGAACACCCTAGCAACCACCCAAAATACCTTAGAACACCATAGCAACACCATAGCAACCACTCAGAACACCCTAGCAACCACCCAAAATACCTTAGGACACCCTAGCAACACCATAGCAACCACTCAGAACACCCTAGCAACTGCCTAACAACCACCCAGAACACCCTAGCAACCACCCAAAATACCTTAGAACACCCTAGCAACACCATAGCAACCACTCAGAACACCGTAGCAACTGCCTAACAACCACCCAGAACACCCTAGCAACCACCCAAAATACCTTAGGACACCCTAGCAACTCCATAGCAACCACTCAGAACACCGTAGCAACTGCCTAACAACCACCCAGAACACTCTAGCAACCACCCAAAATACCCTAGCAACCGCCTAGCAACCACCCAGAACACCCTAGCAACCACCCAAAATACCCTAGCAACCACCTAGCAACCACCCAAAAGACCCTAGCAACCACCCAAAATATCTTAGCAACCACCCAAAACACCCTAGCAACCACCCATAACACCCTAGCAACTGCCTAGCAACCACCCAGAACACCCTAGTAACCACCCAAAATACCCTAGCAACCGCCTAGCAACCACCCAAAAGACCCTAGCAACCACCCAAAAGACCCTAGCAACCGCCTAGCAACCACCCAAAAGACCCTAGCAACCACCAAAAATATCCTAGCAACCACCCAGAACACCCTAGCAACCACCTAGCAACCCCCTAGCAACCACACAAAAGACCCTAGCAACCGCCTAGCAACCACCCAAAACACCCTAGCAACCGCCTAGCAACCACCCAGAATACCTTAGCAACCACGTAGCAACACCATAGCGACCACCCATAACATCCTAACAACCGCCTAGCAAAAAACTTTCCGGTCCAAACTTTCTCAAGCCAACTTAAAGTTTGTCTCGACGAACTTTCGCATCTAGTTATTATTATTATTCTGAGACTAAAATTTCTATATTAAACTCCTCCTAGAGCTTTAACTCTACATACTCCAAACTCGGCTCAGACACTCAAACTTTTCTGACTAAGTGTGCTATCTATTTTCAGACTGATCGGACTTACGGTTTTCCTACAAATGACGATCAAAACTCGGAAAAACTCCCATTGACTTAACATTGGGCATTCTAAAAAAATTCAAACTCACCAACCGACAAAAATTTAAATCTAAATCCCTTGAAAACTAATTCAAACTGCCATTCTATATATATTAGCCAATGAAACTCATTTAAACTAATAAACTCTAATCTCATACACTTATAAACTAATTAACTTAAATTGAATAACTAATTAACTAATAAACTCATGAATTCATAGACTTATGAACTCTTAAACTCATAAATTAATAAATTCTGAACTCTAAACTCATTTAAACTTATAAACTCTAAACTCAAAAACTTGTACACTTATAAACTCTAAACTCATAAACTCTGAGTGTGTGTGTGTGTGTGTGTGTGTGTCTGAGTGAGTGTGTGAGCGAGGTAGTCTGTGTGAGTGTGTGAGTGTGTGTGTGTGTGTGTGTGTGTGTGTGTGTGTTTGTTTGTATCTATCTAACTTATTTATATATCTATCATAAACTTCAAACTACTTTAAACTACTTTAAACTTCAAACCAATTTAAACTTCTTAAGTTTAAAGCTCCCAGCTCCCAAGCAACTCCATAGCAACCAAACTTGAGTACCCTAGCAACCGTTTTGCAAGACCTATATCTCTGTATCAGAACATCGTATAGAGATGAGGTTTGGCTCTTTTGACTCATGCTAGCAAACAGCACTTCCAACATACTACACATGCTAGCAGTAAATAGCTACATGCTAATAGTGATTAGTTAAGTGTTAAATCATGCCAAGATCATGCTAAGAACTCTATAAAAACTCCATAGTAACCATCTGTGACAACTACCAGCCACCTATTAACACCATATCAACCGCCCTGAATACCTTAGCAACCGCCTAGCAACACCATAGCAACCACCCATAACACCCTAGCAACCGCCTATCAACCACCCAGAACAGCCTAGCAATCACCCATAACACCCTAGCAACCGCCTAGCAACCACCCTAGCAACCACCCAGAAGACCCTAGCAACCACCCAAAACATCCTAGCAACCGCCTAGCAACCACCCAAAACACCCTAGCAACCACCCAGAACACCCTAGCAACACCCTAGAAACCACCCAGAATACCCTAGTAACCGCCTAGCAACCACCCAAAACACCCTAGCAACCACCCAAAACACCCTAGCAACCACCCAGAATACCCTAGCAACTGCCTAGCAACCACCCAAAAGACCCTAGCAACCACCCAAAACAGCCTAGCAACCACCCAGAACACCCTAGCCACCACCTAGCAACCACCCAGAATACCTTAGCAACGCCTAGCAACACCATAGCAACCACCCATAACACCCTAGCAACCGCCTAGCAACCACCGAGAATACCCTAGCAACCACCCAGAAACCCTAGCAACCGCCTAGCAACCACCCAAAAGACCCTATCAACCGCCTAGCAACCACCCAGAACACCCTAGCAACCACCCAAAATACCCTAGCAACCACCCAAAAGACCCTAGCAACCGCCTAGCAACCACCCAAAAGACCCTAGCAACCACCCAAAAGACCCTAGCAACCGCCTAGCAACCACCCAAAAGACCCTAGCAACCACCAAAAATATCCTAGCAACCACCCAGAACACCCTAGCAACTGCCTAGCAACCACCCAGAACACCCTAGCAACCACCCAAAATACCCTAGCAACTGCCTAGCAACCACCTAAAAGACCCTAGCAACCACCAAAAATACCCTAGCAACTGCCTAGCAACCACCCAAAAGACCATAGCAACCACCCAAAATACCCTAGCAACCGCCTAGCAACCACCCAACAGACCCTAGCAACCACCCAAAATATCCTAGCAACCGCCTAGCAACCACCCAGAATACCCTAGCAACCACCCAAAACAGCCTAGCAACCACCCAAAATATCCTAGCAACCGCCTAGCAACCACCCAGAACACCCTAGCAACCGCCCAAAAGACCCTAGCAACCACCCAAAATATCCTAGCAACCGCCTAGCAACCACCCAGAACACCCTAGCAACCACCTAAAATACCCTAGCAACCGCCTAGCAACCACCCAGAACACCATAGTAACCACCCAAAATACCCTAGCAACCACCCAAAACATCCTAGTAACCACTCATAACACCCTAGCAACCACCCAGAACACCCTAGCAACCGCCCAAAATACCCTAGCAACACCATAGCAACCACCCATAACATCCTAGCAACCACCTAGCAAAAAAGATTCTGCTCCAAACTTTCTCAAGCCAACTTAAAGTTTGTCTCGACGAACTTTCGCATCTAGTTATTATTATTATTCTGAGACTAAAATTTCTATATTAAACTCCTCCTAGAGCTTTAACTCTACATACTCCAAACTCGGCTCAGACACTCAAACTTTTCTGACTAAGTGTGCTATCTATTTTCAGACTGATCGGACTTACGGTTTTCCTACAAATGACGATCAAAACTCGGAAAAACTCCCATTGACTTAACATTGGGCATTCTAAAAAAATTCAAACTCACCAACCGACAAAAATTTAAATCTAAATCCCTTGAAAACTAATTCAAACTGCCATTCTATATATATTAGCCAATGAAACTCATTTAAACTAATAAACTCTAATCTCATACACTTATAAACTAATTAACTTAAATTGAATAACTAATTAACTAATAAACTCATGAATTCATAGACTTATGAACTCTTAAACTCATAAATTAATAAATTCTGAACTCTAAACTCATTTAAACTTATAAACTCTAAACTCAAAAACTTGTACACTTATAAACTCTAAACTCATAAACTCTGAGTGTGTGTGTGTGTGTGTGTGTGTGTGTGTCTGAGTGAGTGTGTGAGCGAGGTAGTCTGTGTGAGTGTGTGTGTGTGTGTGTGTGTGTGTGTGTGTGTGTGTGTGTGTGTGTGTGTGTTTGTTTGTATCTATCTAACTTATTTATATATCTATCATAAACTTCAAACTACTTTAAACTACTTTAAACTTCAAACCAATTTAAACTTCTTAAGTTTAAAGCTCCCAGCTCCCAAGCAACTCCATAGCAACCAAACTTGAGTACCCTAGCAACCGTTTTGCAAGACCTATATCTCTGTATCAGAACATCGTATAGAGATGAGGTTTGGCTCTTTTGACTCATGCTAGCAAACAGCACTTCCAACATACTACACATGCTAGCAGTAAATAGCTACATGCTAATAGTGATTAGTTAAGTGTTAAATCATGCCAAGATCATGCTAAGAACTCTATAAAAACTCCATAGTAACCATCTGTGACAACTACCAGCCACCTATTAACACCATATCAACCGCCCTGAATACCTTAGCAACCGCCTAGCAACACCATAGCAACCACCCATAACACCCTAGCAACCGCCTATCAACCACCCAGAACAGCCTAGCAATCACCCATAACACCCTAGCAACCACCCTAGCAACCACCCAGAAGACCCTAGCAACCACCCAAAACATCCTAGCAACCGCCTAGCAACCACCCAAAACACCCTAGCAACCACCCAGAACACCCTAGCAACACCCTAGAAACCACCCAGAATACCCTAGCAACCGCCTAGCAACCACCCAAAACACCCTAGCAACCACCCAAAACACCCTAGCAACCACCCAGAATACCCTAGCAACTGCCTAGCAACCACCCAAAAGACCCTAGCAACCACCCAAAACAGCCTAGCAACCACCCAGAACACCCTAGCCACCACCTAGCAACCACCCAGAATACCTTAGCAACGCCTAGCAACACCATAGCAACCACCCATAACACCCTAGCAACCGCCTAGCAACCACCGAGAATACCCTAGCAACCACCCAGAAACCCTAGCAACCGCCTAGCAACCACCCAAAAGACCCTATCAACCGCCTAGCAACCACCCAGAACACCCTAGCAACCACCCAAAATACCCTAGCAACCACCCAAAAGACCCTAGCAACCGCCTAGCAACCACCCAAAAGACCCTAGCAACCACCCAAAAGACCCTAGCAACCGCCTAGCAACCACCCAAAAGACCCTAGCAACCACCAAAAATATCCTAGCAACCACCCAGAACACCCTAGCAACTGCCTAGCAACCACCCAGAACACCCTAGCAACCACCCAAAATACCCTAGCAACTGCCTAGCAACCACCTAAAAGACCCTAGCAACCACCAAAAATACCCTAGCAACTGCCTAGCAACCACCCAAAAGACCATAGCAACCACCCAAAATACCCTAGCAACCGCCTAGCAACCACCCAACAGACCCTAGCAACCACCCAAAATATCCTAGCAACCGCCTAGCAACCACCCAGAATACCCTAGCAACCACCCAAAACAGCCTAGCAACCACCCAAAATATCCTAGCAACCGCCTAGCAACCACCCAGAACACCCTAGCAACCGCCCAAAAGACCCTAGCAACCACCCAAAATATCCTAGCAACCGCCTAGCAACCACCCAGAACACCATAGTAACCACCCAAAATACCCTAGCAACCACCCAAAACATCCTAGTAACCACTCATAACACCCTAGCAACCACCCAGAACACCCTAGCAACCGCCCAAAATACCCTAGCAACACCATAGCAACCACCCATAACATCCTAGCAACCACCTAGCAAAAAAGATTCTGCTCCAAACTTTCTCAAGCCAACTTAAAGTTTGTCTCGACGAACTTTCGCATCTAGTTATTATTATTATTCTTCTGAGACTAAAAAATTCTATATGTAACTCCTCCTAGAGCTTTAACTCTACATACTCCAAACTCGGCTCAGACACTCAAACTTTTCTGACTAAGTGTGCTATCTATTTTCAGACTGATCGGACTTACGGTTTTCCTAAAAATGACGATCAAAACTCGAAAAAACTCATTCAAAAACTCCCATTGACTTACATTGGGGAGTTCTAAAAAATTCAAACCGACAAAAATTTAAATCTAAACACCTTGAAGACTAAACCAAACTGCCGTTCTATATACTATATGAGCCATTGAGACTCATTTAAACAAATAAACTCATCCATCTATCTACTTCAAACTACTTTAAACTATCTATCTATCTCTTTTTAACTAATCCATCTTTCTTTCTAACTTATCCATCTTTCTTTCTAATTAATCTATCTTTCTTTCTAACTAATCCATCTTTCTTTCTTTCTTTCTTTCTTTCTAATCTATCTATCTTTCTTTCTAACTTATTCATCTTTCTTTCTCTCTAATTAATCTATCTTTCTAACTAATCCATCTTTCTTTCTTTCTTTCTTTCTTTCTTTCTTTCTTTCTTTCTTTCTTTCTAACTAACTAATATTTCCTTCATTCTTTCTAACTAATCTATCTTTCTTTCTTTCTTTCTAACTACTCTCTTTCTTTCTTTCTTTCTTTCTTTCTTTCTTTCTTTCTAACTAATCTTTCTTTCTAACCTTTTTATCTTTCTAACCTATCTTTCTTTCTTTCTTTCTAACTAATCTTTCCTTCATTCTTTTCTAACTGATCTTTCTTTCTTTCTTTCTTTCTTACTACTCTTTTTCTTTCTCTTTCTTTCTTTCTTTCTTTCTTTCTTTCTTTCTTTCTTTCTAACTTATCCATCTTTCTTTCTTTCTAATTAATCTATCTTTCTTTCTAACTAATCCATCTTTCTTTCTTTTGTTCTTTCTTTCTTTCTTTCTTTCTTTCTTTCTTTCTTTCTTTCTTTCTAACCTTTTTATCTTTCTAACCTATCTTTCTTTCTTTCTTACTAATCTTTCCTTCATTCTTTCTAACTAATCTTTCTCTTTCTTTCTTTTTCTTTCTTTCTTTCTTTCTTTCTTTCTAACTACTCTTTTTCTTTCTTTCTTTCTCTTTCTTTCTTTCTTTCTTTCTTTCTTTCTTTCTTTCTTTCTTTCTTTCTAACTATCTAATCTTTCCTTCATTCTTTCTAACTAATCTTTCTCTCTTTCTTTCTTTCGAACTAATCTTTCTTTCTAACCTTTTTATCTTTCTAACCTATCTTTCTTTCTTTCTTTGTGTTAAATAATGCCAAGATCATGCTAAGAACTCTATAAAAACTCCATAGTAACCATCTGTGACAACTAACCAACCACTCAAAATACTTTAAACTACTTTTAAATACTTTAAACTTCAAACTACTTTAAACTTCAAACTACTTTAAACTTCAAACTACTTCAAACTAATTTAAACTTCAAACTAATTTAAACTTCAAACTTCTTCAAACTTTCTGGTCCGACTTTATCAAGCCAACTTAAAGTTTGTCTCGACGAACTTTCGCATCTAGTTATTATTATTACCTTTATTTAACCAGAAAAAAAACTCACTGAGATTAAAAATCTCTTTTCCAAGAGTGTCCTGGCCAAGACAGGCAGCAGCACAATTAACAAGGTTGCAGACATAAAAACATATAGGGATGTTCGCCGGAGTCAAATGTGACGTCACGATATGGGCGTGGCCGCGAACTGGTTGGCAGAAAGAACCAACAAGTCACAGCAGTCTACCTGTGTTTTGTCAGCATAATATTAATTATTTGTCCGAAGAAGCTAAAAAGAGATATAATTAAGCTTTTATAACCACCAGGGTTCATGTTCTCTGCCTGATCCATATCACCTGAGTGAGAATTTTTTGTTGTTCTTTGACTAACGAAGTCAGCAAATTCGTTGGATTTACAGCTAAAAAAATGTGGCGGCACATTAGTAAAGAAAGCATCTGTGAAAGCAGCGCAGTTTGAGTGTTTCGGAACGTATGTGATCGGAGAGAAAGATGAGGCCCTTCTCTGACTGCGTTTGAATGTGTGAGTTAAGTATTAAACTGTTGGTGAGATGAGATGAGATAATGCAACGCTGACATAGGCTACAGTACAATGACAGTTGCACAGATGTTGGGAGTTGGGAACCGGTGAGAAAATGTCCGGTAGCCTACCCGGTAACTTTACCAGTAATATTAATTTAGTTCTGCTTAACGGTTCCTGAACGCTGTAACGCTGTAACTTTCCAAGAAGTGGCGCAACTGATTTACAAATATCGCGATAAATATGTACAGGAATTGAGGCAGTAGCCAATGACAGCACTAGGAGTAAAAGCTGCAGGATTGTGTACGAGCATGCGCGTAATTTGCACGGGGGTTACGGGGGTCATGACCCCCTCAAAAATCAGATCCAGCTAATATAACCCCCCCAATATCATCACATCATTCAGATTAAAATAATAATATGAAATATTCAGAATGAATACTTTTATTCGTTTTCTTTATTAATTTCATTTGCCAGCAAGATAGTATCATATTTTAAATAATCTGTCATGTAAAGGCAACCGTTATTTAGATCGTAGTATCACTTTATGGTTCCCATGGAGACGCGTCATTCATTGCTTGTCACACCGCAGCCACAATAGCGCTGAATGACTGATGATCTGCTTTTATTTCCTTTTTTATTCAAAATTTCACAAATTAGCTATAGCCGGAAATATATGATATTCCGATTGTCAAATATGTGCAAGTGGATGTGTTTTGTTGTTCAAACACCTTTATAATGATCGCGTTAGTTGAGCTGTAACGTATAGGCTATGCGCAACGTAGCCTATTTTAGGTAGGCTATCTTATTAAAATACCTAAAATACGTATACATTATTAGGAATTTACCACCTCCGGCTTTTTTTGTTCTTTTTGCATGCAGTTTGCGAAGTGACAAAATGAATCAAAGCACAACTAGTCCACACTTGTATTTTCTCAGTTTCTGAATTTGATGTTATCAGAGGCTCAATGCAAACACTTTTTTTTTTATCTACTTGAGTCTTATTTCATGCAAAGTGATAATATAATTGCACTTTCATTTTCTTTATTTGAAAGTTTTTAATGCTGTTATTTGATGTTAAGTTATTAAAATGTGATGTTAATAAAATACATTTTAACAGTTATTTTTTCATAAGATATTGAACACACAAAAAATCAATTAAGTGGAAGCTGCCACTGCTGGCTACTGCTTAAACACTTAATTTAACTACTGTGTCATTATGGCATAAATAGTCAAGTGAACAGCTGCATTTACGTTAAGTAGCCTAATACAGGAACGGCAAATTAGCATGTTACCTTTTACACAAGAAAATGATTCAATAAATAAATTAATAAATATGCCGCGAGTTTAACCCCCCCAATGGTAGACCCAAAGTTACGCCCTTGTGTACGAGTATACAAATATGTACGAGCACGGGCGTAATTTCCTATGGGGACAGGGGGGACATGTCCCCCCCACTTTTCAAAATCGCGTTTGTGTCCCCCCCACTTTCCAAATCGTTATGATGATTATTTTTATTTTTTTCGCACACCGTCATCGCCACGGAGGAGCAGGACAAAGAAAGCCTGTGCCGATGCGAGCTGCCGCGTCCAGGAACGTCGCGTCCACACTCTAAAAATAGCTCAATGAAAGTTCTAATGAGCAGGGAGCGCTCCTGACACACGCACACGACGCACAGACAGCGCGCCAGAATCGAATTACTGCATAATTCGATTATGCAGGTGCATCCACGCGGGTTCACGCAGGGGCGTAATTCGTGAAATGCACTCCCGCTGGTTGAGCGCGGTAAAGTTCGTTTTGGGTTCGATATTAGCAGGACATTTGTTCTACAGGGTCGGTAGTCTAACAAAGATATCAATAGCAAGATTAGTTTTAACATTATGTGACCATTGTATATCGACATGATGAAAATATTCATTCAAAATCATTCGTGCATTAATGCTGCATAATTGATAATGCTTTGACGCGTTTCCACAGCACACAATGCTTAAGGGAATGTCTGCCAATTCCACCAACTGCGTTAAACGTAGCCTATAATGTCTATTATTTAAAATTACTTTTAACATTTAAAAACAGATGTTTTCAAATTCCAAAGCTTGCAGAAGGTTCCTAATGGCAATACTGACTTAGGCTACAGGTAGCCTTGAGTAAATTAACTTGTCTAAGAAAATGATTCATAAAACGTATAAATATCAGTTGAGCCTATGTTTACTTTCGTCACTGACACAGACGGAAATGAAAAGACTATCAGTCTAAGTTCAGCTTTAGGAGGGGAAGAAATAGGCCAGGATAAGAATACTGAGAGAATAAGAAATATGAAGATGAGGAGAGAGCAGGTATTGACAAATAATCTAATGACAAGGTTTTAAATAGCCTATTTCTTATAATTTTTTGGCCTTCAAAAGTCCTAAATTACACATATGTAGGTCAAAGAAATCCAAATTTTCTCGGGGGAGCATGCCCCCGAACCCCCCTAACTATGGGGGCCTTGAGTCTTGATGCCCAGCAGGGCACAGGAAAATGTTAATCCGGCCCTGGGTAAATATGACATTTATTATGGGTTTAAGTGAGGATTGTTTAAAGTTCACTTAAATTAAGTTGTTATATTTTTGAAGCCTAATAAATATTTAAAATTTGGGGGAAAAAATAATTTTCATCGAGACATCGGCAGCTATATTAATATCAGTGATACAGGCCTTCATTCATAAAAATATGCTATTAAACAATTATTTAAAATATACTGTCTTTATGTTGTTTCTACATTACAGTGGAAATTGAGTCTCACTTTATTTCAATTTTATTTACACACAAAACATTAATAGTGAACATTTTTGACTTTATAAAATGATTCTCTCACGTCTTGGCAATCGGCCCCTATTGAACAATAAAAAAGTAAGACATCTTTTTGTTATACATAGTTTAGTAGCCTACTATTCTTTTTGGCAGAATTTATCATTTTAATCAACTTAATTATTTTCAAAATTATTATTATTAATTATTTTGTATCACCATAGTCCCTAAATGTATGTAAATGCAGGAAATGGGATTCAAATAGAAAAAATGTTCCCCCGTTTTGTGTCCCCCCCACTTCTCAAACCAAAGTTACACCCTTGTACGAGTATCGTACGAATTTGACAACTTGTTAAATCTTGTGAATTATTAAGACTTTCAGACTATGTTTGTACTGATTGGGCTATGGGTTTTGTGAGAAAAGTTTTAAGAAACAACAAATGCTTGATAAAATGTTTGATTTAGGGTTAAAACCAACACATACATACCATTGCGAATATTTGCCTTTGCAGCTGTCCGTCTCCTCCGTTTACTTCTCCTCCAACAATAATGGAACGACTGAGTCCGAAAGGCCCTTTTGGTCTTTTCAGCTGAAAAAAGAGAAAAGAAAATATCATTATGTATAATATATAGGATTATTTAAAGTCCGCGTGAACCGGAAGTTGCAAACGACTTTTCTCCAGTGCTGTGACGTATTTCCCAGTGAAAAGGAATATTGAACAGAGGGCAGGGTTTTACTCTAGTGCTCCTCCTCTCCATCTCTCGCTCATTACAGACTAACGATTTGAGGGGAGTGGTTAAGCGTTTCTCAACCCAAGCCGTCAAGCATACGTCATCAGGGAAGGTCCTCCAATGCAGAGAGGAGGGGCATTTTCAGATTTTGATTAAAGATTACGAAGCCAAAACATTTTTTTCCGTGTTTTAACTTGCACGGATTAATTGTTCACCACAAGACTAGTAATATGCGCTAACAAAGTAAATAGGGTCCATTTTGATTTCAGTTGGACTTTAAAGGGAAAAGTACTGATTTACCTTACAAATATTGGATGTTACATTATAAAGCCTTACAAGCAGGGCAAGTGTTGTGGTTAATATGCATTTACAACAAATATCACTTTAAAACTATCAATACTGAGGTAAAAGCATGGTAAGTTTTGTGATTACTGTCCTTACTAAACCAATCACAGTAAAACTAAGGTTACTGAGGTTTAAAGCATGGTAAGTTTTGTGGTTACTGTCCTTTTACCACACCTATCACAGTAAAACTATGGTTACTGTGGTAAAAGCATGGTAAGTGTTGTGGTTACTGTGCATTTACAATAAGTACCACATTAAAACTACAAATAGTGTGGTAAAAGCATGGTAAGTTTTGTGATTACTGTCCTTTTACCACACCTATCACAGTAAAACTATGGTTACTGTGGTAAAAGCATGGTAAGTGTTGTGGTTACTGTGCATTTACAATAAGTACCACATTAAAACTACAAATAGTGTGGTAAAAGCATGGTAAGTTTTGTGATTACTGTCTTTTTACTACACTTATCACAGTAAAACTAATGTTACTGTGGTAAAAGCATGGTAAGTGTTGTTTTTACAGTGCTTCTACTACAAATACAACTTTGGAACTAATTGTACTATTTTTAATCTGATATGAATATCTAAGCCTATAGCACGTCACGTGACAGGCAGTGTTAATCACCCTGTTTTGAATTAGAAAGCAATGAAACGCAAAGTCTCCGTGGAGATGGCAGATATAATGGCAGATTAATATCGACAAACAGAAAAGACATGATATCACACATTATTAGGACAGCGTATTTAGGTATTTACTTACCAACATCTGACACACGTGAACTGATGCCAAATATCGCGATGTGTTCGGAACGAGACTTCTTCAGCGCGATTTCCTACTGATAAAATATAATTTTAAAAATATCAATAAACAGCAAAGCAATCCAGCTTCCCTGGCAATAAGACCGAAATAATAACATTAAAAAAAATACATAAAAACACATAAGATCTCGTGAAAAAAATGTTGATTAAACAGCTTCTCTGCTGCAGCCGACAGGCAGAAAGAATCGTGCTGTTATCACGAAAGACGCTTCCCATTGAAAATGCAATAGTTTAAAAAAACGTGCTGGTATTACGAAAATAACGAAATAAACGTGTCCGTGGCACGAATCAATAGATTAAATTACGTGACCATATCACGAACTGCCGTGCGTTGTTAAACTCACCGCTGAATGATCACGTGCGTTGTTAAACTTACCGCTGAACGCGCTAAACCTTTGTGGGGACTTTGATATCAGATTGCGAGGGGTTTTAAACATCAAAAACCAGTTGGAGGGCCAGATAAAAATTATCTGGGTGCCGCCATTTGACTCGCCCTGGCATAGATAATATTTTGTAGCCCAATGAGAAAAAAGGGAGTAAATAATTAAAACAAAATGAGCTGCTACGTGTGAAAAGAAACCTGCTTTGGATGTATTATGTTCAGGACAAACGTAATAGCACTGCAATAGATTGGCTATATTAGGTTAAGGACCAACGTAATAGCACTGCTTATATGTTGGCATGTAACGTAATTGCGATTTGCAAAATAGTTTCCTCAGAACGTATTTCATGTGATACAGGGTTGCGATAAATATACCAGCAAATGTGTACCAGACGTTAGTATTTTTTTATTATCAGTGGTGTTCCTCCATAATGTGTCATAATGAAAAATCATTTATTTTCTCAAGCACAATTATCAAAGATTTCCCCTACCAATATCTGAGTGTTTTTATTTTTTTACATAAAGCATTTAATTTCATTCCACAACTTTTCAAATGCATGCTGCATATGGCCGAGGGTCAGATAGTCACGTATTTCAAAAGATATCTTAGTTCCTCTGGATGTCAAACACACAGTTGTGATCTCTTTAATGGGAGGATGAAAGAAGGGCGTCCCTGGTGAGATATCCACAGTCAGTAGTGTGCTACTGCATTATATTGTGTTTGATCATATGTGACATGAGCTGCATCCACTGCCTCAGGCTGTGCTGATCTCTCACTAAGTCTTCACATACGGCATCATGCCACCTTACAGAACAGCAATTTGTGCCTGACAGAAAAACAGTTGGATCGTGCTCAGTGAACACAAACCCTCCCTGTAATTTCACATCATTCAGTGAAGTGTGGGAGCTGTTATCATAACTCTGTAGACTCTGTGTGAAAGGTGTGTCTTAATCTATATCTGTATTAATTTCCTGTGACATTTTCCATGAGAAGGAGTCTGAAACTCTTTTATTTTCTTCTTTTCAGTACATGATCAGAATTTTTTTTTTTTTTTTTTTTACCAGAACTGTTTTGTTTTTGTTGTTAAAACCCTGAGTAATGTGTCATTTTGTACAATAAACATGAAAATGCATGAAATAATATTTTTAAAAAGATTGGGTAACGTGTGTATATATGTAATTTGTATTTATATTAAATTTGTTCCTTTATGCTATACAATAATGTAACAGGACACTAAATTTGAGGAAATTAATAGCAGTATGTTTAAATGAAAAACAAAACATAAAGTCTGTCTTTCTTTGTTTTTAAACGGTTAATTGCCTTTTTTTTTAAGACCAAACTTCTGGGATAGGGAGCCCATATAAACTGCATGAAACTTATAGAAACATTGTGTAAAAATGAAGCAATGTTGGGTGATGCTTTTTTTAAATGTCATGACAGCAGAGATGGAAAGCTAATCTGCTGAGGATAAGACCACATACTAACAAATGAGTTAAAACTGTTAAATCCATGTAAGGTATAAGATTTTACATTTAGATTTAACATTATATTACCATGATACACTTGAACAAGGGAAACCATCTAGGGGAGTATCCGTGTAATTAGTCTACTGTAAGTCATTTGTCAGGGTAAGACGTGATCAAACTGGATTAATGGTTCAGAATGAGAATAAACTCTGATTAAAGTCTAAAGATTCTCTTTTGATTGACAGAATGATGGTGATTTACAATATGATCCCTGTGCTGCATTAGTCCCATGCTGGTGTTTTAATCTTCAAAGCATTTAATGTGTCAGGACACATCATTCATATGGGTTACTTAAAGAAATGCTTCAGACTTTATTTTATTTTTTAAATCTTCATGAGCAGCTTTTTGCTCCACCTCAACTAACCCTCAACTTTGACAACTGATTCTCAGATTTTCAGTTTGTTTCTGTCAAATGTGAACGTATGGTGCTGCATTGCTCTTTACGCTCTCAGGTGATAATGTCTTGCACTTAAATTTGATTAATATGTCTCACACCATTGTGCAGTTTAGAGGCAATGCCAGATCTCACCTCACACATTCACCTCTGACACTCACATATGAATTTCCTTCATTTTATGAACTATGTGGAGCCATCAGTCATCACTAGGCTATCAAAGGTGTCAAGCTGACTCAGTCAGAATCCAAATTTAGAAGACCTTTTGGAGAAGGACTACATGTTCAATTGCTAAAAGGTAAATGTTTTTTTTACCAGCTGCTGAGTCAAAGATTGCTTGCACTTTTATTGAGAATGGTAATTGCTTTACTGAAAGTTAATGCTGAAGTCAGTTAAACAGACAGACTGTTGTGTTTGTTTCTCGCATTAGCCTATAGCCTACTTGATTCAGTTTTCGTAGTTTGCAACGCATGATTCAAACCACAAATCTAATATGCAGTTTTTATCATATTATCGATCAGGTGTCCATAGCCGTTAACAAATGCAACAAGATAACTGATAATGTGGGGAGACCGCGGGGATGCTATATAGACCGTATGTAGCCCCGCCCCTTTTCAGCGTTGCGCTTGTTGTCTTTTGACTTCCGGTCTGTATTTTCACAGCGATCTTGCGTATTTATGAATGAACGGCTCGTTTTAAAATCTTCCCGGTCTACTGACATTTGTTAAGACATCTGCTTTAAACATTACAATCCTCATGATAACTTTCGTTAACTTTACATTAATTAAATCTACTTCAAAAGCTAATTACTCCTGGACAGCAATGCCATAGAAATATACAGAGCTAAACGAAAGTTCAAAGACAATATTCTAAAGATGGCGGCGCCCTCGTTTCTCTGGTGCATAATGGTCTATATCTCTTAAAATTTGATACATGGTAGCTACATTTGTCTGCTTCAAATATAACCCACTTGGGCGTGTACAACACTCACAGATTTTGTGCGTTAATGTCAAACACGTTACCCCACCACTGAGGTGAGTTGTAACACTAACGGGGGATTGATGTAACAAAAGAGAGGTTTGCTGAAATAAGATCCACACAATCTACATTTGCCGAGATGCGCATTATTTCAAAAATGTGCACTAAAAAATCGAATGCGCTCATAATGTTTTTATCTGATAAGAAGACATGCGCATAAACTATGCTGGAAACATATTTAGGCCTAGTACCTATCATAAATCCCTCATTGCGCAACAAAAAAACTCACATGATTTTGTCTTAACAGGGCAGGCATAATTTAGCTTTGAAGTTAGCATGAATGCAAAGCTAGAGAACTGTCTGTACAACACTCCCAGGTCTCCCCCTCAACATTTATGATATATTTATTGGCCACAACACATTTAATAGGCTATAGCAAATATCAGCAAATAACTAATCTCCAAAGTACACAAATTATAAATGTCACAAATCTTTTGTGAAATCACTGTATAAACATGGATACAAGAGCGCCACGACGTGGAAGCACAGTTGGGATGTAAAGCCTTGCCTAAATGTTTGTCTGTATTTTGAGGGGGGAAAAGGCATTTGGTGCTACTCTCGCTTCAGCTCTCAAAACATTTAGCCTAATGTCTAATAATAAATGAGCCAGGGTTGATTTTGAACAAATATGCACCTCTAGTGCAGTATAGGCTTTTTATTAAAACCATGAGGAGGATATTTCATCAGGACTTCATAAAACATGTTGTTCCCATGGAATAACACAAAATTGTATTATCATTGGCTCCAAGGGTTCATCTTCATCTTTTATGCTTTTACATTCTTCCTCGTCTGTTGGGAAATCTCTGTTCTTTTAGAGGGAAACCTTCAGCGTCCACTTCATTCATCTGTAATCACAATAGACGAGAGATCACTGATCAAGTACAGTTTCACACTGGGAAATGAAGCTACTGATGTTTTACAATAAGAAAGAGGAACAGTCATACTCTTACGATGTGTATAGGTGAAAGCTGCTCCATTGGAGTGTCCGCAGGAATAGACAGCAATGTGTCACCACCATCCATCATCTGACAGAGACAGATTTTTACTGTAGTCACACATCTTAATACTTTTAATATTCGTAGGTTTTGATGTCCACCCCGTGTTACTCCCGGTCTCCCATACTTGATGATTTTTTTTTTTTTTTTTTTAAATGACAGCAGACAGAAGAGGATAATCTCACCCTGATTGTTGCCTCCACTTCACCAACACTTCTCTTTCCGCCAGGAAGCCAACCGTATGACCAGTGCTGGCAAAGACTAACCTCCAACACACACACTAGCATTAACAACTGGACCAGCACCCTTCCTTTCCACTCCATGCTAAAACTGAAACAAAAACATTTAATAGGCAAAATTGTAATCTCATGTAAACTTTCATATAAAATATATGAAAATTATTTAGTTGTTGATAGCCCAAAAAAAAATCCAATCCAATTCTTTTGTTTTATAAATCTATTGGAAAAAAATTATTGCTTACTAATATTAATCCAATCCAATCAAATTTTATTTATAAAGCACATTTTAAAATCAACCTGGGTTGACCAAAGTGCTGTACAAGAAAGTAAAAGTAAAAATAAAAACAAGAAAAATGGAAGAATTACAGAAGATTAAAAGTGCTGTTTAATTTAAATTCTGTTTTAACATAAAAATACTGATATATCACTATCTATATTGATATGAGTACAGCTCAAACTTATTGAGTCTGAGGCGAAAAATGTATTGTCAAAGTACAACGTAATGACATTCAACCCCAGTTTCTAACAATTTACGCAACAGCTCAACATAACCATTCAAAACATGCACAGAAATACTAGCCTGTTTTCTCTAGTAAACTATAAATATCTATAAATGGAATTCAAGTCTATTTAAGAGGTGAAAGCAGTGGGTACAAGATACAGCAATTAAATACAAGTTGCTGTAACTTCAAATATAAACAGGTTACAATCTGTCATTTCTTTAAATGAGTTACTTAAATCTTAAGTTTAAAAAACACTACACTGAAAAAAATTATTGTTGGTTGAACTTAAAAAAGTTACCTGGTTGCCATAACATTTTGAGTTCATTGAAATAACAGAAATAAGTTAATACAATGAAGGAGATTAATAAATAAAAATGCGAAATATTATGTTATCTGAACCACATTAATTTGACAAAAGATAAATGTTGTGATAACAAATCATGAAAATCATTTTTTACAGTGATACAGAATTTTAAAGTCTTACCTGTTGTCTTTGTTCAAGATGAAGTGTGTTGTTCTTGGTCTCCTTTATACAGTCCTCTTAAAATGAGTTGCAATGCTCTTTCGTCATTGGGAGTCTTGTGACCACAGGGCAGGTGCAGGTTTCTCTCTAATGCACACTCTAATGCACACTTGGGGCTGGATTTCCAAAATTGATAAAGAGCTTTAAAGGGGACCTAGCTAATGGACCTGTTTAAAGTGTAAGATTTATTAAATAATGTGTTTAAATGGTCCAAAGAGACACTCTGATGGCCAGATCAACACACAGGGGAAAGATGAGACATAAAGGCCAAAAGAGGTATGGCTCTGTCAGAGACACGGACTGAATCATCTGACTGCCAATCAAGCATTTGCTTGGGATTGGTTTTAAATACACCTATAAATTATGTTCCTAACTAACTAACTAACTAACTAACCAGCTGTTACATTTGGTAACTGTTTGCTCACAAACCTTTCCTTGTGTTCTAGTGTCTAACTTTGATATAACCAACCAACCAATTAATAAAATTTTATTTGTATACACTATCATTACAAGATTTGGGTTCAGTTTGAGTTAGAGTTTTTGTTATTATGTTTTTTAAAGAAGGCTATGCTAACCAAGGCTGCACTTATATGATAAAAACACACTAAAAACAGTAATATTGTGAAATTGTGAAAATTTCAGTCTTCAGTGTCACACGATTCTTCAGAAATCATTGTAATATGATGATTTTCTGCTCAAGAAACATTTTTTCTTTTCAGGATTCTTTGATGAACAGAAAGTTCAAAAGAGCATAATTTATTTGTCATAAAAATATTTTGTAATATTATAAATGTTTCACTGTGACTTTTTATCAATTTAATGCATCCTTGCTGAATAGAACTATTATAACTAACGTTACTTAATTTAATTTAGCATTTATGGTATGGTATGGTATGGTATGGTATGGTATGGTATGGTATGGTATGGTATGGTATGGTATGGTATGGTATACTTTATTGTCCCAATGGGAAATTTGTTTTAGGCTCACAAATACAGCCACTGCATCGCCACACATATAAAACAAACACAATACATAAACAGAGAAGAAAAATACACATTTACACTCAAGTAATTGACCTCACGCTACTGTATACACTGAAAAGTGATTTACATCATGCCACTCTTTACACTTGAAAGTAATTGGTATTTATTTATCAGTTTTAACCTTAGAGATGGATTTTGCTAAATTGTTATTTTAGTTTGTTTTACTAAAATAAGAGGAATAAATACATACACTGAATGTAAAATATAACCACATTTATTTATTACACATTCATATTTTGTGTTAACCTCAAAAGGTCAAATGGCTCAAAAGGACCTTTATTTTGAACTGAGGACCAGTATCCTTAACTACGACACTTCCGGGGCGTGTAAGGAAAATCCCGCGAGCTCAGACTCAAAACAAGTCAAGATGTCCACATGACCGTCATTCTCAGCAGTTTTTTATTTATTATCAAGCTATAGTATAATTTATCCGCCGTAAAACAAGAAGAAGAGGAAGAACTAATAAACTCTCACAGGTAATATCCAGACTTGTATCTAACGTTACATGAACAAAAATCTGATGCTGTTGAAACCGTAATAATGTATGGCGTCTGCACGTTACATTAACCTCGAACCAAATCAGTGACGTTATCTGTGCTGCTTCCCTCAGCTTTTATGGTATAATGAGACATGAACATGGATGTTTTGAGAAGACCTGCCATTCCCGAAGACGCGGTCCAGTATCAGCTGTTTCTGGCTCACCCTGACCCATCAGACGCAGAAGCCAATGAGAAATCCCTTAAACAGATCCTGCAGAACATCCTCGCTGAGATCGCCCCTCTTCTGGTGCCGTACATCTGGCAACATCAGCCCTTCAATATAAGATATCACCCTGAGAAAGGTAAGAGTAATACACACATATATGTGTGTGTGTGTGTGTGTGTGTGTGTGTGTGAAAGAGTATAATAGAGTATAATTTCTGCCATTCTTTTTGTGGTAGTCATGAATGTTGGCATTTATAAACAGTTCACTTCTATTTTTTTCATTTTCACTCCATAGGTGATGTGCCCGCACACCTGGGTGGTGTTACTGAGTTTGGTGATAATGTGGAGGATGAATGGTTCATCGTTTATCTGCTAAAAGAGATCACGCGCACCTTTAGTGATGTAGCTGTTGTCGTCTATGATAATGATGGACAGTTTATTCTGATTGAAGCCGCTGAACACCTGCCGAAGTGGCTGGACCCAGACAGCAGTGAAAACAGGGTTTGTATTGGAATAAATACTAGTGCCATGATATTATCATGATTTTTGGACCATGGTATTCTTTGAAGTACATGCAAATGCCACTGATGTGCATCAATATAATAATCATTTTGATGCAGCAATCTGTACGATTTGTTGTATTCCTGTGGACCGCTATTATATATGAGGATGAGTTGAACTCGAATAACATCCAATATTGCAGTAACTTGTTTATTAACTGCAAACAAAAATATGACACTGTCAAAAAAACTACCCAATCCTACATTACGTTAAACGGTAATTGCAGTAAATGACGTCGCCATCATTAAGCAATATTAATTTTCAAGTTTTCAGAAATATTATGATACACTTTATTCACAATTATTTATTCCACATCTTTATAAAAAAATAAGTAACTTGTGGCTCTTACACATTTAGGACCATTGTAGTAACATTTGTTCCCAGCACTGTCACCACAGTTTGTATTAATCACTGATGGATGGTTATCATAATTTGCAGGAAAAAAATATTATACAAATCTCTCTCTCTCTTTTAGAAGTAAGGCTGTTCTTGTTATCGTTGCGTATATATTGCATATATAGTCTGTTCCCCTTGGCTTATGACTTGTAATTGTGTTTCTCAGGTGTTCCTGTACCAGGGAGAGCTGCACATATTACCCAACCGTACACGTTCTGGAGAGGTTGGCTGGCCTAGAGACTCAGTGCCTGCTGTGGGTCAGGCTCTAGAGGTGCTGCACTCACACACTGAGAGCTGTTTAGCCAAACAGCCCATACGCTCCGCTCTGGCCAGGAGGCTGGATGGGTGAGAGTGATGTCATTGTTTAAAATGCCCCTATTATGCTCTTTCAGATATTACCTTTCATGTAGTGTAATATAGCTGTTTGTGAATGTTAAAGGACTGCAAAGTTTCAGAGATCAAAGTGCACGATAAATGGAGAAATTGTCTCCCAAAAGACAGAACCGATTCAGAACTGCCTGAAACAAGCCGTCAGTAATTTCAGCCTCACTTCCTGCACAAACTTGTGTAGGTTTGTAACATTTGCATAATGCCAGTCTATGGTCTTCATTGGCTGCCCCTGAGCAATGTCGACTTTAATCCGCCCTCAAACACTGTAGTTGAAGTTGAGGCCTGGAAGAGTTTGGTTCGTGTTGTCGACAAGTTTTCTGCGTGGGAAAGCAAATCCACTTTGCATCATGCATGCACTTCCAAAGGATGAGGACTCGTGCTCGGATTGATATGGTAAAACCGACTCCATTGTTACTGTTCGTATCACTGTGTATACAAGTGTGGAGGAGGCCTCCGGAGCTAAAATTCGAATATGGTAATGAACGTTACATTTCTGATACACACCGTTTCAGATACTGTGAGAAAAGAGGTGGTGCTGCAATGTACCTTGGATGCATGTAAACCTATTATAGGAGACCTTTAAAAATAGCATGATAGGGGCACTTTCAAATAAGCAATTCAGTTGTTTCTGTTACTCATTTTTACAAACTCAGTTGTTTGTGTATGTGTGCAGGTATCCAGATAAAATCCAGCAGAATTTCCACCGTGCCCACTGTTACGTGCCTGCGGGCATCGCTGTGGTGTTGTCTAGGAGGCCTGACCTCATAGCCCCGGCTGTGTCTGCTTTCTATTTGCGTGACCCTGTTGACCTCCAGGCCTGCCGAACTTTCCGCACCTTTCCTCCTGACACCAGAGTTATGACATCAGTAAGAAGCAGTCAAAATTGTTCTTGTTCTGAATTTATCTTTATGTGGGAAAGTACTTGCTGAATTCTGTCACATACACTCTACCGGTGGGGTCCAAATAAAAAAAATAGATAAAAAATGAATTAATACTTACATACAGCAAGGATGTAAATATTTTTTTTTTATTTTTTTTTTTTATAAATTAATAAAATGTATATATTTATTTATGAGCATTTAATTATGTTCTTTTGAACTGTCTATTCATCAAAAAATCTTGAAATAAAATGTCACAGCTTCCACAAAAGTTAAGCAGCACAACTGTTTTCAAGAAATGTTTCTTTAGCACAAAATCAGCATACTAGAATGATTTCTGAAGGATCATGTGACACTGAAGACTGGAGTAATGATGCTGAAAATTCAGCTTTGCCATCACAGGAATAAATTACTTTTTAACTCCAAACTTTTAAACAGTTATATATTTATTGAGAACTCCTCCAGTTACTACAAACCTGTTCCCTTCCCCCTTTCCTGTAGATGAAGTTTACTCGATGCTTGTACGCACAGCTGCAACAACAGAGTTTTGTTCCAGATCGGCGGAGTGGTTTCACGCTTCCCGCCCGCTCTCATCCCCAGTACAGAGCTCACGAGCTGGGAATGAAACTGGTGAGTGAGTCGTGTACAGAGAAAGCTGACTATTAAAATGCAGGTCTCATTTCATAGAGATTGTGTTTTTCTCCAAAAATTGTGCCATTGGAATGAATTTTTCATATGCTCAGAAATACATTTTGTAACCAGAGTACATGGTGCTAATGTATTCTACCTTCTGTTCATGCCTAAGGCCCATGGCTTTGAAATCATGTGCTCCAAAAGCGGTCAGTCTTCATCAGAGCAAGAGACTTCAGTCAGCAGTAACCCATTATGGAGAGGCTTTTTAGATAGCCTTAAAAAGAATGGATACTTTAAGGTAGGAAAGAGTTTCCGTGTTGAAAATACTTGAAGCAGATAATGCAAAGAGAGATACATTTGATCTGTGTGTGTGGATATAGATTTTGCTGATGTGTTTGACTATTTCTGTGAACCCAGAGTGAACTAGAAGGATCTGCTCGATACAAAGACTTATTGACATCAGCAGAAAGTTTCTTCAGGCAGTCGGTAACCAGCGCTCATCGGTGAGAGTGGCTTTTTTTATTTATAGTTTACTGTCACAGAGTTAATTTTACTTTCTCTGTGTGGCAAAGTAGTTTACATTTCCAAGCATTCCTTTTGCCATTAATTGTAATAATCCAGTGAGATTTTTGTATGCACTAGGAGTCTGACAACAGCTGGTATGATCTGATCTCACCATCATCAAGTCTGTCTGTGATTACATAAAGAAACAGAAAAAACTGAGATGGACTAAATCCAGAAGAACTGCGGGAACGTCTCCAAGACGCTTGAAGAAACCGACCTGCAAAGCTACAGTACTATGAAAAGTTTTAGACACTTGTGTAAAAATGCTGTAAAGTGAAGATTCTTTCAAAAATCATGTAATAAATAGATTTTATTTATCAATTAACTTTTATTAAATATATCAAATCAATGTTTGGTGTGACCACCCTTAGTTACACTTGCACATAGTTTTAACATAGCATAGCTTTGCAGGTCAGTTTCTTCAAGTATCTTGGAGACGTTCCCGCAGTTCTTCTGGATTTAGTTTGACTCAGTTTTTTCTGTTTCTTCATGTAATCGCAGACGGACTCGATGATGGTGAGATCAGATCATATCGGCTGTTGTCAGACTCCTTGTGCATACAAAAATCTCACTGGATTATTACACTTAATGGCAAAAGGAATGCTTGGAAATGTAAACTGATATTTCCTACTGACACACTACAGAAAAATATATAAATAACTGACTTTAAACCTTTTTTTATTTTTTTTATGAAAATACTAGTACATTTTGTTTTATCATTTAACAGAAATAATACATTCAATTGATCAAAATTGGCAATAAAGACTTCTGCATTGTTATAAAATTATTTTGAACTTTCTATTCATCAAATAATCTTTTCAACATTTTTGCCATTAATATAAGTTAGAATAATATAATATGAGTCGCAATAAATTATATATATTTTTTTTTACTGTATTTTGATTAAATGTATCCTTGGTGAACATTAGAAAATCTTACTGAGTCCAAACTTTTAAATAACATTGGCATATATCATTTTAATCTTTCTCAAGCCCTGATATTCATAATCCTGGCGATGAGGTGTTGAAAGTTTTGGAGGGCTCCTCCTTCAGTTTGGAAGACCTCAAAAACCAAGAGGCACATCTACCACCAGAGGACAGTATGTACCAGTTTTTCTCCTATTTAAAAGAGGATTGTTTTCTCTTTGGCCTGCGCATATCGAGTCTTTTCTCTGCTTATGCTGAAAGTGAATCTAGCCTGTGAATTGAGCCTTTCTTAATCGAGCCTTTTCTTAATCAAGTATTGTCCTCTCAATCTCCCCCTGTAGGTGATGCGTGGTTGGACATCTCACCTCAGGAGCTGGAGAGGCTGCTTGAGGAGAAAGGAAGTCGAAGGGTGAGTGATGGCACTCGTAAGACGGCACAGCCTCATGAGGAGGTGCAGGAGGAAGAAGCTGGCTACAGTCTGATAGCTGTAACGCAAGGCATGAAGAACTTCATTAATGCCATGTCTTCTCATGAAGGTGCTGAAATACCCAGGTAATGATACTCCATCTGAATAATTGTCAATACTTCAGTTATTATTATAGTGCCATGATAATAATTTGACTTTCTTTTCCTGAAATTGTGTTTCAGGTCTTGCTTGGTTGAGCCCTTCAGTTTTGATCCAGATGCAGTAACCAGTGCTCTTGATAGATTGCTAGGTGAGTTTGACTTTCTGTGATATTAATGAATCCTAGTGCTCTAAAATCTTTTAGTGGTCGACCGATATATATATTTTGGATATAATTATGTCATTTTTTTTCAATTATCGATACGTTTTTCTGTTTGTCCAGTGTGTCTGGACCAGGACTTTTATTGTGACAGCACTTATATCTATTTGGCCACTTTTGTCACATTTGTGGATATTGTAGATATCCACACATGGATTGTAGCTACATTGTTTACTTCTGAATATTATATTTTATTCTGGTGCGCTTAACGTTATCGCTACTGTGTAATAGTAGCCTATGCTACTCACCAACTAAACATATCCTATTCAATGGGTTCACAGTCTCTTTCACGGCCATCATTTATAGTAGCCTATTCACAAACTGTTTGCTCAAGCATAGCCTGGTCTCAATGCTAATGCAAAGTTATTACTGTGTCATGCGTGCTGAAGTTAGCCATTAATGTTGAATATGCTCTGTTAAATAGTTGTCCTGCCTATTCAACAGGATAGCTCATGTCAGCTATGCAGGCTTAAATTAGGTTAACTCTCCTCTTACCGATCGTGACGGCAAATCCCCATATCCTTACTGTACACCATTCCACTTCATTAACTGTATACTACTGTCTACACTGCACTATATGTCATATACTGTCTATACTGTTCACATTGCACTTTTCTGCATTTTTGCACTTCTGGTTAGACGCTAACTGCCTTTCATTGTCTCTATAATTGTAATCTGCACAATGACAACAAAGTTGAAACTAATGTAAATCTAATCTAATCTAAACTCCTGCCACCTGTGAACAGATACCTGTGAAACATGTCACCTAATATCACTATTATAATATATCACTATTATATGGTTTTGCAACCATGTAGTTCAATTTTCCATATTTATTGTATGTCATTGTCAGTATCAGTATTTGCTTTCTACCAAGCACAAATAAAAAATATCACTGAACTTTTGCTGTGTAATTGTAACAATGAGCACTCAAACACAACCATTACTCAAAACACACACAAAAACTGATTTTGCATGGGCACTGCACTAGTGTATTTCTAATTTATTAAATATTATACAATTTGTTTTAATGGTACTATACGGTTATCTTGACCACACGTGACCACAACCGCTCTTGGTTGGTCGTAACCCCAGTGACGGGTAGGTTTAGGGGCGGGGTTGGGGTAGGTCATCACATGTGGTCCGGATAACCTTATAGTACCGTTTTAATTTAATTACAGAATGTGTTTTTACTATCTTTAAATTAAATAGTCTGATACCGATATTTTTGATGGCCGATATAATACTTATAATTTTATGCTTGAATTATCTATATTACAGAAAATCACTAATAATTAGCACTTCCTGTTTTACAGGAACTAAGGATGATGAGTTAGACTCTGACGACTTTGATGATGATGATGATGACGACGAAGATGACAATGATAATGATGTGGATGAGAATGAAGAAGTGCAGAATGGTGGCTTTCAGGAGCAGGCAGGTTCAGAGGAGCTGGAGAATCTGAAGAAGTACATGGATGAAATGGACCAGGAACTGCAAAGCACAAATATTGGCCAAAGCTTTACACAGAATAACAGAGTAAGTATCCACTGATGTTGTTTATCCTGTGCCCATAACTTTGTAAAAGCTTTTGATTATTTTTATTTTCTGCTTCCTTGTAGGCCAGTAATAAAGCAGATGCATTTAAAAGCTCATCAGCCACCTCGGGCTCAGAGCCTGTTGAGGAAGAAATCCAGCCGCTTGATGTGGATCTCAACCTGGTTACAAATTTACTTGAATCTCTCGCTTCTCAGGCGGGCCTAGCTGGGCCTGCCTCTAATCTACTGCAGAGTCTAGGCATCCACATCCCACCTGACGCAGATCAGCCCTGATAAGCCAAACTGAAATGGAAAAATCAACTCACAGAGACTTATCACACACTTATCATGCACTCAGCGTTCCTTCACCTTGTAAACTTCAGCTGTTGCTCTATCAGCTGACTATATTTAAATTTATGGTGTTCTTTTCCACACCTAGTACTGAATTGTGAATTATTACCTCCAACATTGATATATTCTTCAAAACAGAGCACTTCCATTAAAATTGACTGGGAATTTCTTCCTTCACAAAATCTGAGAAATTGTTTATCATGTTGTTAGTAATTATAATGTATTTGACTCCCTCTTTTTGAATAAAAATAATATTTTCTGAGATGTTTCCAATTACAATTATTGTAATTTTGTTGGATATTAATAAAAACTATTGTTATGCTCTACAACAGAAAATATCAGCTACAGCCAGGGCTAGGCGGTATGACGGTATATATCGTTACCGCGGTAGAAAATGTCAACGGTAACAGATTTTTATTTATTTATTCCGTGTATACCGCAACATGTAAATAAGTGGGCGTGGTTAACTCACGTGCAGCGTGCGTGAGACTGAGTCTGAGACAAATTTGCCAAAGAAACATGGAGAAAACGGATCAAGAGGATCCACGAAGGAATTATGTTTTCTAAAGGGTGGTTGTTAATGTAATATTTTCGGGAAAAAATGCGCAGCAGTCAACTAGAGCAGTGCAGCACCCGTAGGCTACAGTTTAGAGGAGTGCGCGTTCACAACGGGGAAAGCATTAAGCTTACTTGACAACAACAGTTCATAAATCAATATCGTAACGAATAGAAATAACCTTGAATAATGTATAGTTATCTGGATCTTTCCGTCTCGTATATAGTTACTTTTTAAACACGAAAATCGCATTCAGCATGACGCAAGCGCGGTTGTCGTTGTAATGAACAACCTGCTTGTTAAAGCGAATATAATCCTGTATCTGAGGCAAAATGACTAAATATGCAGCGCGAGTTATATATTTCTAACTCAAAACAATTGGCCACTGAACCAGCTGATCAAATCTTCCTTTGATTCGATGATAACAACTTGACACCAGAGAATGTCTAATATGGCGAGAAGTTTCACTCTCACTACACTTCCGGCTTCTGAACTGGTTGCAGTTCCACTCTGATTCCATATGAGGGCGCTCACAGAACGAGTGCAGAATGAATGGAGATCAATGGCGGTATCCACAACTTTCCTGCGAGTCTTAATGGGCGTCGCCATGACACTCGATACTTCCTGTTGCCGGTATCTCAGTTCCGGTTTAGCGTAACGCTCAATGAAGCTTGCACACAAGGGATACTTGCGTCGCGGTACAAACGGGTGAAACTGATTACTGACAAGTAGTAATGCTGACAGATAAGCAATGGCTCCTTGTGGCTCAACGTGTACCGTTGTCAGGTGCACAAACAACACGCGAAAACTGAAGGATTTTATGAATGGGAGTTGTTTCCAACATAAACGGACCCTCTACGCAGAAAGAGTGTTTCTTGTAACTCTACTTAGAAAAAACTGCAGTACAACTGTATATATTTTTAAGTGGTATGTTTATTGTTTTCAATAATGTGAAAATTAATTCGAGAATTAACTTGAATGTGCAGCAATTTGTACAAATAGAGAGTATGTAGGCCTACTATATTTGTTGTAGCCATTAAATAAGAGCATTTAGTTTCATATTTGTTCAAATATTATAATGTAATTTTTTCCATCTATGTTGATTATGAAAAGTGAACACCATGATCATCTTCATCTTTGCAGCAGACACTGACAGAAAACACTAGTTTATTAATAAAAATCAATGCACGCGTGTCACTGGATTTACAAATGCACATCTTGCTTATTGCACGCACACTCGGCACACATTTGATGTCGAAATAACGAGATATTGTGTTGAAATAACATTATTAATAATAAATCTTTAATAATATTTGATTGAATGCCGAATGTTGTGCTTGTTCAATTTAATAAAATTAATACTTTAATTGTGATCATTAAAATAATTGAATATTAAATATTAAGTGGCCAATTTTTGCTCATTTATTAAAAGTATTTATATATATAATATATATAGCACCCCCTCAGCACACGTTAAAAAATTATCTGGCGCCGCCCCTGGTTATAACGGCCAACGTATTAAAAATGATTGGGTCTAAATTGGGCTCGGCTCATGTGTCGGGCCGGGCTCGGACACAACGGGCTCAGGTACGGTCGGGCTTGATTTTTTTGGGCCCGATCTAAGCTCTACTCCTCATTATCCAAGCAAATTGTTTGGGCTTGTTGAGGCTCTCTGTTAGCGGTATCAGAGAATGTCTAATATGGCGAGAAGTTTCACTCTCACTACACTTCCGGCTTCTGAACTGGTTGCAGTTCCACTCTGATTCCATATGAGGGCGCTCACAGGACGAGTGCAGAATGAATGGAGGTCAATGGCGGTATACCCCTCAAAATCCACTTTTCTCAGGATATAATTTTTTGTCTAGTAATTTGAATGTTGTATTCGAAAGGAGATGCAAAGAAATGACACATTGCTGGGTGTTAGATTTTTTAGAGTCACTTATTTGCTTTAAAAAAGTCTTTCAAAATGTCAATGACGTCAGAATGCTGACGTCATTAGCAGAATGCTAGCGTGTTATGGGCAACAACAACTCAACCTGTAAGAAATCAAAACGACATAAGTACTCGTTCATTCAACTTTCGACCTAAAACCCATGTTGAACTTGCAAAACCTACAATCAAATCTGAGATTTCTCAACGGCAATCGGGGGAAAGAGACAAATTTAGCCGTCTAGCCCCATTGACTCCCATTCATTTTGCACTCATGGCGAGCGCCCCCCAGTGGAACTCTGGTGGTACTACAACCACAATTCGGTACAATAGGGCTTAATAGGGAGTGGACAGGCTCTCCGTAGACGGGCTCTGGCGGTATCTTCAGGATAACGTAAACCGGAAGTTCGTTACCGGCTTGTTCTGCGTTGCCATAGCGATCACGGGAAAGGTCAGAGTTCGGGAAAGTCGTGGATACCCCTCAAAATCCACTTTTCTCAGGATATAATTTTTTGTCTAGTAATTTGAATGTTGTATTCGAAAGGAGATGCAAAGAAATTACACATTGCTGGGTGTTAGATTTTTTAGAGTCACTTATTTGCTTTAAAAAAGTCTTTCAAAATGTCAATGACGTCAGAATGCTGACGTCATTAGCAGAATGCTAGCGTGTTATGGGCAACAACAACTCAACCTGTAAGAAATCAAAACGACAAAAGTACTCGTTCATTCAACTTTCGACCTATAACCCATGTTGAACTTGCAAAATCTACAATCAGATCTGAGATTTCTCAACGGCAATCGGGTGAAAGAGACACATTTAGCCATCTAGCCCCATTGACTCCCATTCATTTTGCACTCATGGCGAGCGCCCCCAGTGGAACTCTGGTGGTACTACAACCAAAATTCGGTACAATAGGGCTTAATAGGGAGTGGACAGGCTCTCCGTAGACGGGCTCTGTTGACACTCAAATTAACCGATCGCATTTTACTGATGGAAAAGACGCGCGCACAGTGTTCACCGGGCTATTGTAAAATAATGACGCAGTTACAAGGTGTATACTTTAAACTACTTAGTCAACACTAACAGACAGTAGCTGCTGTTCGGTTTTCATACTGCTGCTCTCCGTTCTAGTCACTTCTGAACTTCTCTTGATTAAAGCTCCTGGTGACGGGTTGCCAGATATCACAAAAAGAGCAAAACAAGCCCCTTAAAAACGCAGTAGGCCTATAATAAGCAGATACTGGGGAACACATTTAAACATAACTAGTATTACTAATATCCTACAAAATTAAAAGTAAGCAACTAATTTATTATGAATAGAATAGTTCAATATAAAATATTCAGATATTATAAACTAGTAATGAAGTTTAATTTAAATTAGATGAAGTAAAGCAATAACATGAGATAGAAAAATTATTCAGCAACACTTTATTTAAAGTTTAATTGCATCTATGAGTTGTATTTAATATCAGTCAGTTGGGGGAAGTTCATCTAAAAGTTGCTTTGTTTACTATATTTAGCTATCAAAATAGTTTACCAAAGAAATAATTTACCAAATAAAAGAAAAAGAATTTCTAAAGAATTTCTTTTCATTTCTAAAGTATTTGGGTTTATTTATTATACAAAGCCCTCTTTGTCGATTTTTAGAGAATAACTACATAATATAAATAACTATATTGTGAAATATATCGTTACCGTGAAATAAACTGAGTCATATCGTGAAACAGAATTTTGGTCATATACCGCCCACCCATCAGCTATCAGTCAGAGAAAGGGAAGGGGAATGTTTCCCTGTGCTTATCTACGCTGATTAACTAAACACACTGCATGCTCGTTTAACATTAACCTAAAGTCTAAACAGATAAATCAATCATTCCTGATTAGAAGCAAAGCCACACAGCACCGATGGTGAACCATTTTAACCTCTTGATTCTCGCTTGGAAAGACTTTGGCCTATGCTGGTAACAACACTAACGAGTTATAGGATTTCTGGTGGTCTACATTTGTGCATTACGTACTGCTTCCGTCATTAAGAAAATATGCAGGAAATGTAATACATAAGATTTATACAAGAAATGACAAGAAAGAATTTTGTTTGCATGTGAGAAAACCTCAATATGTTTTATTTGCTCCATACTTTAACAATAATACTGTAGTCTGTACTGTAAATTAGGAGCTAAATAAATACATGAGTCACTGGTTTTCTATTTAAATAATATATATTACTATATTAGTCTTAAATTGTTGTATTGCTTATGGCTGTGATTTCTACAAACCATGCATTTTTTACCAATGTGAAAGGCTCTGTTGTGAGTGTAAGGTTACTTGTAAGATTAAGCTCTTACTTTAGTATAATATACTTGGGTGAATCTCACAAAGCATGTCAAGAACATACTTAGATCATTTTTCACCTTCAGAATATATAAAAAAAAAGTATATTTTGCATAAAAAAAGGCTTATTTTTAAGACCATTAAGGCTTAGTTAAGCACATTCTCCATTATCATTACCGTAATGCATTCAGATGCTAGTTTGTCATTTTCATTACTAATACAGTAAAGAACATCTTCCTGTCTAACTTTAAAAAACAATAAAAGCACAAAATAAAGGCATAAATTAAAACCAATACAACAATAACTTAATTTTTGCATTGAGGTAATAGGAATGATTTTTTTTTACTATGGAATGGAGGAATTGTGGTGAAACTATCATGCAAATTACATTACAATGCAATAACCCCTAAAGGTCCTAAAAGGGCTTGATTTTCTTTATGCAAAATATAATTTGTTATTTTCATTCTCAGAACTTCCAGCTGACAAATAGAAAATAATGGGTAATTCTAACTCAGAATAATATAGTCTGTACAAAACAAAGCTGGTTTGAGATGTCTAAGAAACCTGTATTTTGTATTTACAATTGAATTCCAGAACTTATTAGCTCCTTCATGAAAACACCTAAGTCGTAGTTTCAGTGCAAGCAAAGAAAGAAGTCGCACGTCAGTGCTTGCTGGTAGTGTAACCATATGAAATTAATTAATTAGAGTTATCTTTACACAAGGTCATCACACCTATAAATTAAGTTTTAATACTGTTATCATCAATCATGTATTTGATTGATCAGGTATTTGATTGGTTATTCTACATAGACTTTTGCTCCTCAGAATGATCTACACTCTGACTGGTCCGTATGTCCTATAGCAAACTGAACAAGGGCAGTACGAGCCCTCTGGTCGCATGCAGCACGGCTGCTGGGAGAGCAGATAAATACAGCGCCGTTACATCCACAAAAAAAAGCTGCACCATACCCAGCAGCAACATCCCGAGCATGTATCCCAGAAACAGCAGACTGTGCCAGTTGCCATCAATCAGTGCCTTTGGGCCGTCAGGGTGCAAAACACACAGGAACCCTAATACGAGGGTACGTGACACTGTCAGAGTGTAGTAAAGGTCAAAGGTTGAGGCATGGCTTCGCTCCGTTTGGGAGACTTTAGCCAGCCAGGCAAGAGACAGGCTGTGGAGGACCAGGCTGAGAGGAGAGTAGACGTACTCCAGCGGCTCCATCACATGCAGTCCTTCACAGGCTGGAAAGAGAAAAATGCGATTAAAAATGGAATTACTGTTTTTAACAATCACAAGGACCCATTTCTCAATCGTGGCATCAAAACTCTTCACACAGTGAGCACAACAGCAATCTGTGTGGGCTAAACTGCGGATAATTTACAGTCATGGCCAAAATGGCAGTGACATAAAAAAAATTGTGTTTCGCAAAGTTTGCTGCTTCAATATTTGTAGTTTTTTTTTTTGTCTTATGTTTCTATGGTATACTGGAAAACAATAAAACTTATGAAATGCTTAAAGGCTTTTAAAACATTCAATGTATGCTGAGTCAACATCTACAGTGTTGCCCCTTCTTCTTCATAACCTCTGCAATTCACTCCAGCATCCTGGATATCAGCTTCTGGGCCAAATCCATTCTCACCTTATTAGTGCTCAGTTAATCACAATTTGTGGACTTAACTCGCCTTTTACGGATTTACTACAGGTTCTCTAGTAAGTCTATAGGATTAAAACCCAGGGAGTTGCCTGGCCACAAATCCAAAATTTCAATGTAATGATCTCCATGCCACTTCATTATCCCTCTTGCATGCATCTGATCACCTTGCACAATAATCTAAGAACTATGTGAATCCGCACCACAACAACTAAAGCAGCAAACTTTGCAAAACACAAAATTGATGTCACTGCCAAAAGTTTTGGCCATGACTGTATCATTGATCAGACACAACCACCATCAAAACTCTATGTACCTACAGAACAATTTGCAAAACTGAGTAAGATATCACATTTTTACATTTCTACGGTAACACCATATTCAAATATTTTCCAAATCTAAAAAATGAAACCATCAAAACAATTTGATGTTAAGATGTTAAGGCCCGTTCACACCAACGACGATAGCTATAACGATAAAGATATCGTTTTAAAAATCGTTCCAAATGTAAAAGAATAGCAGAGTCCACACCATAACTATAACGGCACAGAGGAATGATATTGTTGGAATCACTTTCACAAGGATTTTTTTTTGACATTGACAGCCAATCAGAATCCAACAGACTTTAAAGAGCTCGAGCATTTAAAGCGGCAGATGACATATTTGCAGCGCGTGCTTATAATAAACAGAATGTTATCTTGTGTTGGTGTGGATGCTAATATAGTTTCCATTAGTTACTGTATCTTTATAGTTATCATTCTTGTGCTGAACGAGTCTTTAGTCTCTCCGTTATACAAAAGACAACTTAGGAATCATTTTGTACTGTAATGTAACCATGGACCATGTAACATATATTGCATTTTGGATTTGAAATTCACTGCTGTGCCAAGCGGAAAGTTGGGTAGGAGAGCTATGTGAAGAGTTTTAGGGGGAAAAAAATATTGAGAAATGTGTCCCAGTGAAACGTCCCATATTTGAAGCCATCATACCTGTCACGCTGACGGAGGCGAAGGTGAGAACTGTCAGAAGGCAGGAGACATGGATGGAGCCTGGCATATTCAGTGCAAACAGGTGACCCAAGCTCACACTGACCATTGGGAGGAAGCGAGCGATTAGAGGGTACAGGCCAGAGTGGGAACAGCCTTCAGCCCATACGGCCAGAACACACTGGATGCTCCCGCAAACCGCCGGCACAAACAAACGCTCGGCTAGCCTCAGTGAAAAAGGTTTCAAGTGGATCAGACCCACACCATGCAAAGCTAGCAGCACCATGAGATTCAGAAGTACCTGGAGGGAACAAAGCAGGAGTAAGAGGAAGTTCAATGCACCTAAAAACGACACATAAATGCCAGGAGAGTCATACTGCAAACTTTTCATTGTGTACCTAAAAACACTAAAGCCAATTTTAGAGGAAATGATAAACATAACGGATGATAATGTTACATGAAAAGCAGTAACAGCTGCTGTATCAAACTATTTTAAAGAACATTTTATAAATCATTACATGCCGTTTAATGATCACATTTAATACACTGAATATTGTATTGGTGTATAGTTTAAAAAGGTTTAGGTCATTTTACACACCACAAGTCTACAAACTGTGAATTTATAAGAACTTTAACCAGTCACAGCACACACATCTACACTTTCCTACAGTACAGTGGGGTCCAAAAGTCAGAGATTACATAGCAAATCCCAGAAATAAACAAGGTTTTTAAAAGAAACAAAGACACGTGAATGTAATACAAACTATTTAAAATTCTGCTTTGTTTCTAGGTCACTAATCAAATCATTTGTGACACGGATCATGTGACTTGGCTTACATTCAAATTACTTGTTTCCACGGTCGTAAAGTTTACTTCTTCAAAAGAAGCACTTACTCTAGAGAGTGTGAATTTTCATATACATTTTTTAAATTCAATGTTTTACTCAAATTGTGATACTGATTTAATTTGTAACAAAAAGAGTACTACATTATAAAACTGTGAAAAGCACGCATTTTTTCCAGTAGTCTCAGACTCTGAACCCACTGTAGATATAAATTTTCTGTTGATTTGTCAATTCCCAACATCTTATCTGCAACCTAAATTTATAGCCAGCCATAAATGCAAATAAACAAACACTAAAAGGACTCCTAAAAAGGAGTTTATAGCACGAGTCCAATGATCACATGTAGCACACCTAATGATTCATCCGAGAGCTGCCCAGTGTTGTTCTTTACACCCTACAGATAATCAATACGCACATTCAGATATATTCCTAAAATTTGATGATGATACAGTATATATGCCCATTTCTCATGACTTTAAATAGTGATGGTCCATTTAACATAATCCTTGTTTAATCCTTGTCCCCGTTAATATTAATTGTGTAAAAAACAGCAGCTTAGACATATACTGCAAAATATCAATACATTTTTTTGGTTTAAAATGTACTCCATTCACTTCACTCAGGTTCTTCAAAACTGGCCAGAACTTTCTGCACTGACCTCAAATACATGACTAGAAAGCCTGTAAAATCATCTGATTATTACCTACATAAGGCAACTTTAAAATATGCATGCAGATCATAAAACAGATGTAGAACTGATAAAGATGAACTGATAAAGATGTAGCTGTGTGAGCACAATACCTGTATGAATGCAAGTGGCACCGCATAAGGATAGTGATACTGGGGAATGAAGATCCTGCTTACAAAACTGTGTAGATTATCCGCCAGAGCGTACACAATCACAGCCACCAGGGCCGCGATGCACAGCAGGACTGGCACCAGGGGTTTACACACTTCATACACACAAGCTCTGAGAGCATGTGGCGTATGCATCTGCCACCATGCCGAACTAAAATACAAATGGGCAGACAGTGAAATAAATATGGCTAAATAAATATTATTGTCATTTTTGCACCTTAGAATATCACATTCGAGATACTGATTAAGTAATAGCATAATTTCACAAGCACTGATGATAAAGATGATTTGATGGCCATTATTTGCAAGCAAGTATTCAACAATCAAAAATTTGATCTCACCATCTGGACACCAGATTTTGCCATGGGTCCATACTAGTGGTCCACCCACCCCGGGACCGGTGGAGTGGAATACGGGTTTAGATTTTGACCCCTTTAAGGCATCAGGGGTTGGAGGATGGACGTAAAACTACCTGTACACAAAAGACAAGTAATCAAAAAAAAAAAAAAAAAAAAAATGAATAAAACAATTAAAGGTAAAAATAATAAAGACACAGACAGACCATTATTTAGCCAACCAAAAACATAACCATATGTCATGTTTTGTCCGGTAAATATTGTCATTTTTAAAACGCTTAACTTTTTTATTCAAATTAGTTTAAAATGAAAGCCCTTTAATTCAAAATAATCAAAATACAAAAAAAATGTATAGTCAAATCAAATATCAAATATAATGAAAATAAAATTATCTACGCAAATTAAACAATATATTTTAAAATAAATAAATAAAATATATTATACAGAAAAGATTATTGACGTTAAGATAGACCAACTCACATTGCTTCATGAGACCTTGTCAATCCATTACATATTTCCACCACGGATTGATTGAGATTTGTTTAGTTTCTGTCACGAAACGAGCACGGGTGTATGAGCTGTTGTCACTCTGAGAGTTAAAAATACAAATAAGTTGAACTAACTTCCCTCGATGATAGATTTCCTTTCCGCCGTTAAGTGTTCTATCCTGGATTTAGTTCTTTCCTTTGACTGGCCCCTCTCGTTTGAGTGCGAGCCTACGCTAGGCTCAAAGTAGAGGACAGGCGGTGTTAATGATTGAAACGTCACCTCGCATCGGTAAGCTCGGTAAACACCCTTTTACTGTCAATGGTAAACACTAGTCTCCTGACCCCGACGCGGTGTTGTTGTTGTGTGCTACACTTACAATAATTAATCAAGCAGGTGACTAACAATTTAGACGTGTTATGCATTATTGCTTTGTAAAATACATTGTGCAGTGAGATATAAATATGAAATTCTCTGGAACCTCATAGTTTGATCATGCTGCTATGTACTTAAGACGATTGCCTCTCTTTATTGGACAGATAACGTACACGACAGAATAAGGGAACGTTTGTTTGGCAAACTTTTCTATCTAATGCATTGACAACCCTTCCCCCAACATAAACTTTAGCTACTGGCTGCAAACAATGTAAAAGCATAATTGCACCATGTACAAATATAATCACATGTAATTTTGAATGTTAGCCATGAAAGTAATAATGTAGCCAAATAGTCAAGAAATTTGGAAAAGGTAAAGGTTGACACTGTCACACTGACAGTTTCAAAAGACATGACTTGACTTCATAAACAGCGTTTGCATACGAAGGCCCCTTTTCTGATTTCATAAAGGTCGAAAAAGACAGGACCTGACATTTTAATATGCCTTCCTATCTTTATATTTGAGCAAGGAGCTGAGAGTGACTGAACATGAGTGACTCACCACAGTCTATGATGGGAATAAAAAGTACAGATCATTTCATGTTATGCTTGAGAGTTAATATGGCTTCCTACAATAAAATGTAGACATATAACACAGACAGGGTAAACAAAACATCCATTAAGTCCATGATAAATCACTAATAACAAAACAAACATTTCTGTCTGAATATGTGTGCTCACAATCAGGTATTTTTTGTGGCTAGCAGCTGGATCCACAGAATAAAAGGAGAAATGTACTGAGGGTAAACAAGCACATTAAATCCATGATGTGGGTGAGAATAGAACAGAGAGTCAATGCAATATCACCATGACAACCCAGTACTTATTAATCAGGTCAAATATCAGTAAGAACACCACGTGAGATCATAGTAGCCTACTGATGAATGCCAGTGATGGGTCAATGAACGAAAGGACATTTCCTTAAGCAGGGCCGTCTCTAGGCAGTAGCACCTCAATGCAGTCCACAAGATCCAGGGGGCGGGGTTGGATCCACATCTAAGGGGTGGAGATTGGTAGGTTTAGGGGTGGAGATGGGTAGGGTTTAGGGGTGGGTTTAGGGATCAGGGGGTGGAGATGGGTAGGTTTAGGTATATGTAAGGTGGGATTTCCACCCTGGATTTTGTGTTCTGCAGTGAGGACCATCTCTCTCTAGGTGGGGTGAAATGTGGTGACAATTATATATCCAGCAAAATCCAGCAGTTTTACTATATAGGCCCATGTTGTAGGAATAATTATAATATTTATATTAGTTGTATGCCCTCAGAAGGCCTTCGTTTATCCCCCTGGAGCCAGATGGATTACTTTTGTGAAGGATGCATGCACATTTTGGGACTTGGAGGAGGTGGACCCCATAGCTTCACACTATAACCACTGAAAGATCTAAGACATTTTCTAAAATAACTGAAAATGTGTTCGTCTGAAAAAAGATTGACATATGCATCTCGAACGGCTTGAGGGTGAGTAAATCATGGGTTAAATATCATTTTTGGCCGAACTATCCCTTTAATTAAAAATTCTCATTAGTATTGTAAGAAAACACTCATTTTACCTGGTCAAAAACAGCTCTGTTTTCAGCACGCCGTTTAAGTGCATGTGTCTTTAAATGATAATGAGCTTTGTTGTTCATTATAAACGTGGGATTATGAATTATATTGAGAACGTCGTACATAGAAAACATGCCGTAATGTAAACCTTAGCTGCATTCATCGTGAAGCAATTGCAAAGATTAATATAAAGATTAATATAAAGGTCAATAAAACGTTACACTCACTTCAGTTCTTCTGGAGGTGCAGCAGGAACACGAATAGTTGGTACCGATCCTTTTTTCAGGAGCAGCTTCTTATACTGACTCTCGTTTATAAAGCAGTCTGGTGTGTGAAATGATTCGCGCAAACATGAAAGCATTGACGTTGATCGTGGGGAATATTCCCTTCGAAAACAAAACTCAGCCACTGCGTCTTCAGCGGTTCGGATTTAGGAACATCAAAATGACTGCTGTGTTTGTTATTACACCCAAGAACAGAACACCACAATCGCTTAGACGCCATTCTGCTCATAGACAGTGCTCCAGCGTATCAACAATGACCGCGCGGACTATGATTGACAGCTCGCTCACGAGCGAGGGCGGGTCTGTGTTGAAACGCTGCTGTCAATCAACAATCGTGGGAGGGGCGTCGATTTTGTGACGTCACAAAATCAAACGGCTTGATTTGAGACAGGGGAAAACATAAATTAAAAAAAACACTCGATGGATTTTTATCATTTTATGATGGTTGTGTCAGTACAACCATCAGTACAATCAACTTGTAAAAGTGCATGTACCATTATATGACCCCTTTAAAGACAGGTTGTAGCCTATTTCGCTGGGAATAAGAAAACTACCGACCGACTGATTACGTGGTCAGCATTCCTGTCTTTTTACACTATTGTAGAGTTAAAAAATTGACAGGAGTCACGACGCATTGCATTATGCACCTGACCTGCCGGCTGATGATGTATTTATTACATTAAGAAAACACGAATACAACACACTGCACTTGGATGAATAAATTTATTAGCATTATTTAATAATATTACCAGTTCCATGTTATCTTTATTTAAAATAAATGATTTTCTTTTTTAAATGTGACTGCATTCTTGTCAATTTCTATATGTTTACTTTTTGATTTAAGGATTAAAACAGACTGATGGGGGGAAAAAAACATTATTTTGCTTTTATCGCTATTATTTAACAATTTCTTGCTTTTTGTTAGTTTTTATTAGTTGTAATTTTTATATAAACATTTAACTTTTAAAATAAAGGTTTTACAACAACATCACCATCTTCTGTTATATGTGGGCCTCCATGCTCATCTATTGTACAGTAGGCTATATGATATTGGTGGAGGGTGGTGGGGGCCCACATCAATATTTTTTCGGGGGGCCCGAATCCTCTAGCTATGGCCCTGCCCTTAAGTCATCATTAACTGACCCTCATGTCATTTAAAATATTCTTTAAAAAAAAATAAAAAAAAATCACAGAAAATGTACAACATTTGAGCTGTATGAAAGAGGCTGCATTTATCCGATCAAAATACATTAAAAAATGTAATAGTGTGAAATATTAAAATAATAAATATGCAGAACTGAGGAATTGTTTTCTATTTTAATATCTAAGTGTAAGTCATTGATAACACTTAATTTTTCAGCCATTACTTCAGTCTTAAGTGTCACATGATCCTTCATTCTAATGCTGATTTGGTGCTAAATTACTATATCAACTATATCAAATATTATTGGTGCTCAAATATTAATGATGGTTCTTATTATTATCAATGTTGAAACCCATTTCCGCTGCTTAATATTTTTGTGGAGCCAGTGATGCATTCTTTGATTTATATAGAATTTATTCATATAGAAGAGCAGCATTTGGGTAGATTTGGATGTATCAGAGCAAAGAAATGCTGTAGGGAGTGAGTGTGTATTTTGCCTGCTGTTGGTTTGAGTGTGTGTGTATCAGGATGGTTGTATTCTCTACCTTTTGGCCCATAGAAGAGAGAGAGCGAGAGAGCGCGCGCTTCAGTTCCGAATGACTCCCATCCAAAACCATGGGTATTGTAATTTTGATATTAATATTTGTTAACAAAATGTCAACAAAGCAGACAATGATAAAGAATTGTGAAAAATATCTCAAAATAAATGCAAACTTCACATTATGTGGCTGTAAACTGCATCACTTGTCCTCTGGTGATTCATGAATCTGTGTGAAACTGCTGATTGCATTAGCTAGAATATTATACAGAATACACATCGATTGCTTGCTAGAATTCTCCCCGATTCCTGCACTTCCAGAAAAGGCAAATTTAGAAAAGAGGTTATGTGACCCCACAGCAGGCATCTAACCTCCTGAATGCAGAAGCGGCCCAATCTTCACTGCATGATCCTTGCTTGGACTGGCGCTCTGCAGAGAGGTAACAGATACACACACTTATATACATTCAGGGAAAGAACTGTGAGTGCTGCTGTCTGAGGTCAAGATAAGTGTTGGTAATAGCGTGTGTATACTGTGGCTATTCTACAGGGGCTATTCTGCTTTTCACTCTCGCTACCCCTTCTTGTGCACCCCTTGCATGGTCCTACTGGAGTCAGAGCATCATCAAAAACCTCCACATCACACATGTGCTCAATGCCACAGCCGAAATCTCTGATGCCTTCTCGAGTGTTTTTACGCTATCTTCTTCGGCTACAGCTAAGTGATGGCACGCAGCAGGATCTTCGGCAGACCCTTCCAGAAGCTTCTCGGTTCATCGCTGAGGCTTTGCGGGGGGCACCAGGCGGCCGGGTCTTGTTGCATTCAGTTGCGTTCTAGACGCTGGGACAAGTCTGGCAAGTCAAGTTAAGTGTTTTCCACACCATTCAGATCAGAAAGAAGATCGAAAGCACTTGTTAGATGCACGAAACATCTTTTAGCGTAAGTTAAGTGCCTATTACCAACACAATCCAGTCTTAAGTTAATTAATACATCGTTCAACCGGACATAACTGTTTTATATAAATAGTTGTTTGCGCACGTGATATCAGGAAGCAACGTAATACACATGACGACAGGAGGGTGACGGCGATGCCCAAATCGAGTTACTCCGGGATGGGATTAACTTTACAAGGGTAGATGGAGTAATGCAATTTTCCCACAGGACGTCTGTAATATTAACGGCCAATTCGCACGTGATAAGATAGGCCTATCTCAGTAAAACTAGCAGAAGTGGGAGGGGTAACTCGATTTGCGCATCACCATTTCTAACTTAGCATTTGAAGAGAATGACTTACAGTCATAAAACCAACTGTAAATTGTTCATGTAGGCGTCAGGCATGATGCACACTTTTTAGATATAGGCCTAGTTAATATTAAAAGAAATATGAGATCATGCGGTAGGCCTACTGAAAAAAATAGCAATATTTACACATGATTTGACAGTTTATTTGATTGAATATCAAAAATCTAAAAGGTATGCATCATGCCTGGCATGCACCTACATGACTATGGAATGCCAAAGCTGACTTGGTACTATATGGTTATCCGGACCACACCTGATAGATGCATGATAGATGACCTACCTCTAACCCCGCCCCACCCATCACTGGGGTCTTGATGAGCTACCCCAACCCCGCCCCTAAACCTACCCGTCACTGGTGTGGTCCGGATAACTGTATAGTACAGCTGACTTTATTATAAATAAATATATTTCTATTTCTACATTTCTTTGCCCGTATGCTAATGAGGGAGGCGTGTTTTACCTCAGACATCAGCAATCGAGCTCAGAGTGGCAGTGCTGAAGCTTTGAGGCCACAGTGACACATTTTATTTTACTGATAACAGCCATAGTGCCTTATTATTATAATAACTGAGTAGTTTATCGATTAATATTAAGAACTTGACATATATGATGATGTATACCTATTTAATAAGGTTTGGGTGAAACAACGCCCCTGGAAATCAATTTATAGGGGGAAATATCACCACGATCATGGGCATATTTTTTTACAGTCTATGATACGGACTAGGAAATGTAGAAATTAGCATACGGACAAATAAATGTAGAAATAAATAAATGTAGACATAAAAACATATACATAAATAAATGTGGATATAAATAAAAGTGGAAATAAATAAATGTATAAATAAAAAATAAATAAATGTGTGAAAAAATACAATTATACATAAATAAGGAAATAAAAGTATAAATACTGATTTATTTGTACTTTTTTACATGTCTTTGTATATTTATTTATGTATTTATTTATGTATTTTTGCTTTTTTACATTTCTTCGTATATTTATTTATGTATTTATAATAAAGTCAGCTTTGGCATTCCATACATGACCACTTTACAGTTGGTTTTATGACTGTAAGTCATTCTCTTCAAATGCTATTGAAGTGCGAAACATGTGTACCAGGTCGTATGTAATTTTGGAGACTATGGAAGTTTTTTCCTAACAGAAAAAACTTCCATAGGAGACGGTCCCTAAATGTGCGAATGTCAAATGTGTCAAGCCAACTTTATGCCAGTATTTCACTGGGAATCGCTCAGCGTGAAACTTTGCGCGTTACGTTCATATTATGAGTCCACTTGCCTGTTCCTATATATATATATATATATATATATTTATTTTTTATTACTGTATTATATATATATATATATATATATATTATATATATATATACTCAACACTTAATGGACTAATACAGTAATATATATATATATATATATATATATATATTTATTATTACTGTATTATATATATATATATATATATATATATATATATATATATATATAAAATTATTATTATTTTTTATTTTTTATTTTTTTTATTACTGTATTAGTCCATTAAGTGTTGAGTGTCCTGACCGCAGGGGAATCCTGGAGAATGACGTATTGAGGAAAACACTAGTAGCCTACTGCAGCACATCACTGCAATATAAAGTAAAAAAAAATTAAACAACCGAGATAAATAGCCTACATCTAATCATTTCTGTTTCCAGTACAGAACCTACCTATTGGATGTTGCGCATGCGCGGTCAACACAAAATGAACAAATCACTTTCTGAGACAACTCGGCACGAGTCAAGCCCCGTTCACACCGCCAGCGTCACGCAGCGACAAATTACACCTTGTCCTAACTATAAACACGCGATAAAATGTATCTTTTCCATGTTAATCAGAGTTTTTGTCCTAACCAGCTGCGACGGCGACACGCGACGATTCGAATTTGATCCAAATTTGATTTATGTAGCCTTATCCATTTTCTTGCGAGTGCCGTCAAGATTACTCTCTGGTGCTGTGAACCTAATCCTATTCTCAGGATATTTTTATACCCTACAGTTTATAATCGTTTAAATATTGATTGCAAAGGATGGAAATCGACCCAAATAATCTGTCAAATAGGCCTAGTACTAAATTTTGTGCTTGAATATCACTTTCATATCATATTAAGCGTATTATGAGAAAAGAACGTTTGATTACGGTGCCGTTGTCTGTTTTAGCAAACTACTGCCATGATGTGAGTCTCAGACAGCTGTGTGTGGATCGTGCAAGGCTAAACCGACGAAATGAAAGTCTCAAAATCCAAATGAATCAAACAGGATTGACTCAGAAAGAGTCATGAATGCACGCGTGTCACCTGATCCACAATGCACATCTTACTTGTTGCATGTACATATTCTGACCTATATTAATACAAAATCGAGGTTATATCAACAACTGTCTCTATTTGTACAAAATGCTGCACATCTCATGCATTTCTGGATTTTGCACACACAAGTTGTATTGTGTTAATATGTTGTGACTTTTGTAAATTTGTCAAATAAATGGGTAGTTGTGCACACATTAATAATTACCACCAGGCCTATTCATTTGTAGTTGTTTGTGTGGGTTGTGAAATGCTTAAAAACCACGAAAGGAAAGTCTCAAAATCCAAATGAATAAATGAGATTGACTCAGAAAAGACGTCAATGTCGTCAAACGCGTGTCACCTGATCCACACATGCACATCTTCTTTGTTGCATGCGCAAGTTATGATACACTAATACAAAAGAAAACATTTGTATTCACAATTCACAAATGTCTCTATTTGTACAAATTGCTACACATTCATTCAATTTAGAATTTTGCACACGCAAGTTGAAAGGCATTTGGTTGTAGATAACATATCTGCAACCTTGATCAAGTTCATGGATTATAGTAGGCTAGCCTATCAAAATGATTAACACGTGCAAGCTCTATAATCCATGAACTTGATCAAGGTTGCAGATATGTTATCTACAAACCAAATGCCTTTCAACTTGCGTGTGCAAAATTCAAAATTATCATCCCGCGAAAAAATCATCCCGAGAATAAAGAAACACGAAAATTTCATCATCCAAATGCAATTTTTTTCGTCATATTTTCTCCAAACTAGCAAGATAGACATCCAGATGAGAAAATAAATAACTGAAAAGGATTTTTTTTAATGTGATTTTAATCTTTAAACAGGAACAAAGCGATAGGCCTAAATGCTAATTCCAACATTTTTTATTACTTTTTTTATTTTTTTATTTCTATTTTTTCTTTTAGGATGTGGTGGCTAAAGGTGGCAAAATGTATTTGTGTCTAGTTTAGGTTTTGTTTGCAAGAAAAGACTGTCTTGTTTGTAAATGTATTGTTTTTCAGCTTCTTGAGAGATCTAGTATAACCAAAAAAGGCAATAGAGTCAACTTTAAATCAGTGGAATAAATAATAACTGTAAAGAAAACATTCACAGCGGCAGACTGCAGTGTTGTGCAGTGCCTTAATGATTTACACTGAGGGCTGGGATAAAGAAATAAGTTTGGAATCAGTCTCGCAGGAGCACTCCATAATAATTTTTAGCATGAGTCAAGTTATGTTTGGCTAGTGTTGAGAAGCATCAGTTTTACACGAAAGCATTATAAATAATGTATTAAAAACAATAGTAATAGAAAAGAAATACTAAGGCAACTCTCAAAAGATTATGCTAAAGCAAAAAAAATTATATTTCAAATACATTTCAAATAATACAGAAAATGTTAATTAAAACTTTGAAATTCTCAATATATACATCAGCTATACACAGAGTGCAATAAACTGTATTTATAACAAATGCCTGCTGTTGTGTCTACTGTGTTACAGTTTCACAAACAAACAGAAACATTCTTCAGACTATGTGAAAAATGGTCGCCTCGTTTATAGCCAAGTGTTAATTTGGAAAGCAAAGTCTTAACCCAGAATGTCTCATAAGGTTATTATAAATCAAAAAGAGAGGACGCAACAGAGAAAGACAAGAGTGGAGAGAGGAAGGAGATAGAAACTTCCACTTCTTTTTGCACAGAAAAAAATAAATTCAGTGCATATTCATTAAGGACCACAGCCATAAAATAAAAAGGGCAATAGCCTATAAAAAGTAATCCATACTTGAAGTGTGCCTTGACTGACACCTAATGGCATTGAAATAATAATCACAAGTATATTACCCGTGCTCGTGGGTTCAACAATTTAAAGAAACAAAATAATTTGCTGTTATTAGCCACTGTGTCAGTATAAACTGTATATGTATCAAATCATGTATCTAGTAACATGTAAAATACGCCAACATTCCAATGAAGAAGAAAGTAACATGAGATATAGGAATTGCATTGTGCGCATGCGCGGTTCGAAATTCCACCTGGTTCCATGAGTTTGGGAGTGTGTGAGACTCTGCACGTAGCTCAGCGGAATCCCCTCCGCCAGATGTCGAGGAGAAGAGTGGTGTAGCCTCTCAGATAAAGCCCAGCTGCACACCAGAAGCATCGTAAACACAGAAGAGTCCTCCATCCACTCTGAGCTCCTCATCAGCACCACTAGAGCAACATCTGGATCGATTAACTGTTTCTCTGCGCGTGCGACAGCCTGAAAGGTACGAGGTTATTTGCTTTCCAAGTTTGAATTGTTTTATTTAGTTTTTTTAAAATCAAATTATTTGTTGTTGCAATGACTTTTTAAATCGACAGAGCACATGTAGCTAATATGATGCATTATAGGCTACCTACATGGAAAACTTTTTGATATTATAAACTCCTGATGCGTAAAAAAAGTATCGGGCAGGAATTTATTCAGGCTGAGAAAAAGTGCCGACCGCGACGTGCACGAGGTTATCTTGCACTCAATCTTCAATGTACGCAATAATATAGTCACAATAATAAACTATCTAAATGTGCATTGATTGAATACTTAGGAGAAATACGTTTCAAGCTCATTAAGCACGACTTAAAGTCAGTCTTCGGATCTAATTTGAAATATGACAAAGTCTCCCTAGATATACGTTTTTATTTTCGCTATTACGAGAAATATGTTTTTTTTTTCTAAAGCGGATATCAATGTGGACAAGTCAAAAGCACGTTAAATATTCTGCAACACTGTAACAACAACGTTATTGTTTCTCTGCGTCAAGCACGCGTAATGTCGCAGCGTGCGTCTCGTTGACTGGAACACTGCTGCAGTATTCCGTGTTTAAAAAAAAAGAAAGAAAAAAAAGTCCCACCCGTCCTATTGCGCAGATTTTTTTTAAACTTTTTATTTGGCATCTGTTATCTGTGAACCTTTTGAAGAGTTTGCAGTCGCTTCTCTTGCTCTCGAGGGGGCGGGGCGAAGACGTGGCAGTGCAGTCTGCACCGAATGAACTGCGTTTGGCTTCCATGCTGGACCCTCACGAGCTCACGAACACCACTATATGGTCTTTCCTGTAATTATGCAGGACCTTTTGAACTTTTGACAATCTAATATGTACTCTAAGTAATAATTTCTTTTCGCATATACAAGACAAATATGAAAACAACAACAACAAAACAATGACAGGGTGTCTAAAAAAGGATGGTAGCCTACCTAATGAGAGTGTCTACTCAGTTTGAAATTATTATAACTGATTATGATTATGACAATTACTCCAATTAATTGCTAATACTTATTATGTTATACATGATGTGTCAACATTAGCCAAGAAGCCTTCTGTTGTTCACGTGGTGGTTTAGAAGTTCCTGCAGAGCACATGAGCAAACACAGCGGACCAGGTCCCGTTAGATTGGTGCCTTGAGGGCCTTTTTTTTTTTGCAAATGTGTCAGATGCCTTTTGCATACCATGACACATTTGCAACAAATTAAATTCCGATTTACATTTAACCTTCTAACTTACCCCCCTTAGTGTTTAAGCTTTAGAATGATACTTTGTTTTTATTTATGATGATTATTAAAATATGTGATGGGGAAAAGGCATTAAAAAAGTGCACCAAGTTTCCCTATAGTTAACAGGCTATGATGCAATAGTTTTTACTAATAAAGCAAATAGTGCTTATGATAATGTGTTACACTTGAGTGGATCTCATTGTGTGGAGTTTGTCAGGGCATTTGTCCAATGAGGCGTTCTCTTTGCTCTAAGGCTTACCCCTGGTTGCTGTATTTGTTCTTTTCAACAAACAAACGTGACATCTTGTTTATACACGCTGACACTGGCTTAAACACATAAAAGGGATCTTCCCATAGGCCCAGCGGTATGCTCTTTGTTTGCTCTCTGGATGCCACATTTGTGCCAAAATTCTGAGCCAGCAGTGACCAAATGCAGCCATCTATATTCCATGTATCCAAATGGGAGTGCACTGGGGGTTATGGCAACCATAACCCGATTTTCCAATGTATTTTTTTGCATTTTAAGCATTTTATCTGTTTGTGTGAACACCTCAAAAGACAGAAATAATAAATTCTTCCGATATTGGCAGGAAGATGTGCAATGATGTGCAATGCATTGTTAGATGTATCACATTGACACTGTCTGTTTCTCTCAGGATGGCATTGTCTTGGTTCCTGTTGAGTTTCCTCTTCCGTTCCCTGTACGCCCACAATGATTTCTTCACTTCTATAGGTAAGATGATCTTCCATTGTGTTGTTCTGCCTTGTATCCATTTCTGATTAGGCTATACATCTTGCCAAACATATGAAACATGCAGGAAGCATCTATCTATCTATCTATCTATCTATCTATTCGTTTTTCGTTTGAATCTGAGGGGATTTCATAAGAAGAATTTGTATGCCAATCAATGAACAAAATGGATATACTCCAATAGCAAAAAATTAAATAAATAAAAAATAGTACTTTTACACAACTGCGCTGGACTCCCTTAATGCATAGTGGCTTTTGGGAGAGACCATTTCAAAAATCGCTTTTGATATACCCAAGTAATTCCAACCCATGTACATTTTAGTTTGATGCTGTTATCTATACATGGCAATTTCAGTAAACAATGTGACTATGTTTAACAAAATTGTCATTGAAGCTTTGTGTAATGTTTAGTCTTCCGTTTCAGATTTGACATTTTACTTTTTGATTTGTAGGCCAGATGACAGACCTACTGTACACAGAGAAGGACCTGGTAAAATCACTAAAAGAATACATTAGACAAGAGGAGAACAGACTAGAGCAGGTCAAAGAGTGAGTAAACACACACACACACACACACACACACACACACACACACACACACACACACACACACACACACACACATGTTGTGTTATATGGGGACTATCCATAGACATAATCAATGATGTTTATACTGTACAAACTATATATTCTATCACCTTAGACTAACCCTACCCCTAAACCTACCCATCACAGAAAGCTTTCTGCATTTTTCCATTTTCAAAAAACATCACTTAGTATGAGTTATAAGCTGTTTTCCTCATACTTACTTACTTACTTACTTATGCCCTCCACCCCTCCCGGGGTATGGGCCGCCAAAAGTAGACCTCCAGAGATTTCTGTCCTGGGCCATTTTTTCTAGTTGACTCCAGTTGAAGCCCATCCTTGTGATGTCTGCGTCGAGTTCGCGTCGCCATGTGTTTCTTGGGCGGCCTCGCTTCCGCTTGCCTTGAGGATTCCACCTGAGAGCCTGCCTGGTGATGTTTGTTGGCGGTTTGCGAAGGGTGTGCCCTATCCAACCCCATCTTCTCCTCCAGATTTCTACCTCCACTGGGAGTTGGCATGTCCTTTCCCATAGATTGGTGTTACTGATAGTTTCAGGCCAACGAATGTGGAGAATCCTTCTGAGACAGGTGTTGATGAAGGTTTGGGTTTTACTGTTGGTGGCTTTGGTTGTCCTCCAGGTTTCAGCGCCATACAGCAGTACTGATTTCACGTTGGAGTTGAACAGTCGGATCTTGGTGGTCAAGGTCAGCTCTCTGGAAGCCCAGATGTTCTTGAGCTGGATGAAAGCGCCTCTTGTTTTACCAATCCTTGCCTTGACATCTGCTTCAGTTCCTCCATGCTGGTCGATGATGCTGCCCAGGTAGGTGAATGACTGCACTTCCTCCAGAGGACTTCCGCTCAGTGTGATTGGGTTGATGTTGCTGGAGTTGGTTTTAAAGATCTTGGTCTTCTCTTTGTGGATAATGAGTCCAACTTGTGCTGATGCAGCTGCCAACACATTGGTCTTCTCTTGCATCTGTTGCTGGCTGTGAGAAAGAAGTGCGAGGTCGTCGGCGAAGTCTAAGTCATCGAGTTGATTCCATAAGGTCCACTGAATCCCATTTCTGCGTTCGCTGGTAGAAGTCTTCATGATCCAGTCGATGGCGATGAGGAAAAGGAACGGGGATAACAAGCATCCTTGTCGGACTCCAGTGTTCACCCGGAAGCTGTTGGTGAGCTGTCCTGCGTGGATCACTTGACAGGTCATGCCTTCATATGAGCTCTTTATCAAGTTTACCAACTTGGATGGGATGCCGTAGTATCGGAGGAGCTTCCATAGGACCTCTCGATCCACACTATCAAAAGCCTTCTCGTAGTCGACGAAGTTGATATACAGTGGTGATTTCCACTCCAAGGACTGCTCTACTATGATGCGCAGGGTTACGATCTGGTCTGTACATGATCGGTTCTGCCGGAAACCAGCTTGCTCATCTCGTAGTTGTGGATCGACAGAGTCTTTCATTCGCTCTAAAAGGATCCGATTGAAGACCTTGCCTGGCACTGACAGGAGTGTGATTCCTCTGTAGTTGTTACAATTGCTGAGGTCGCCTTTCTTTGGAAGCTTGATTAGATAACCCTCCTTCCAGTCAGTCGGTATCTCTTCGTTCTCCCAGATCTTCTCAAAGAGTGGGTACAGCATCTCCACTGACGAGTTCAGGTCTGCTTTCAGGGCCTCTGCAGGTATACCATCAGGTCCAGCTGCCTTCCCGTTCTTCAGCAAGGTGATGGCCTTCCTGATCTCTTCTCTGGTTGGCTTGTCATAGTTGATGGGGAGATCTTCGTCCGCTGGGTTGATGTTTGGTGGGTTTGGTGGCGCTGGTCTGTTCAGAAGCTCTTCAAAATATTCAGACCATCTATCCATCTGTTGCGTTAGTCCTGTGATGGCCTTTCCATCCTTACCCTTGACGGGTCGTTCTGGCTTGCTATATTTCCCAGACAGTTTCTTTGTCGTATCGTACAGCTGTTTCATGTTGCCACTGTATGCTGCCTGCTCCGCTTCAGCTGCCAGTCCATTTATGTAATCTTTCTTGTCCTTCCTAATGCTTTTCTTAACTGCTCTGTGGGCTTCTGCGTACTCAACTTGGGCCTTGGTCTTTGCTGTCCTAGTCCTGCTGTTGTTTATTGCCACCTTTTTCTGTTTTCTCTCTTCTATCTTGCCCAAGGTCTCGGCTGTGATCCACTCTTTGTGATGATGTGTTTGTGTTCCGACCACTTCTTGACAGGCTGTTCTCAGTGCCTCTTTTATAATTTGCCAGTTGGCCTGTACACTGCTCCTTTCCACTCCCTCGTGCAGCTCAAGTAGCACCTTAAACTTATTCTTTAACTGAAGTTCAAACTCGTCCCTGACGCTGGTAATCTTTAGGCGGCTGACATCATACTTCACTCTAGACGGTGTTGTTTCCATCCAGTTCCTTTTTAACTTCAGCTGCATGCTGGCTACTACTAGGTGATGGTCGGACCCCACATCTGCTCCTCTTCTAACTCTAACGTCCTGAAGGGATCTTCTGAACTTCTTGCTAATGCAGATGTGGTCAATCTGGTTCTCTGTCATACCGTCCGGTGATACCCAGGTGCTTTTGTGGATCCGCTTATGAGGAAAGACGCTACCTCCGATGACCAGGTTGTTGAGCGCACACAGCTCAGCAAATCTTTCTCCATTTTCGTTCATCACCCCCAGCCCGTGTATCCCCATAACCTGTTCATATCCTGTGTTGTTAGGTCCAACCTTGGCGTTGAAATCTCCCAAAAGAATGACGATGTCTCTGGCTCGGAATGTTTCCACGACTTTCTGCAGTCTGTGATAAAACTCGTCCTTGTCTTTTTCATCGGAGTCGTTGGTTGGAGCGTAACACTGGATGACATTGAGGTTGACCTTCTTCTGTTTGGTTCTGAACGATGCTGTGATGATTCTGGGGCCATGCGCCTCCCATCCTATCAGTGCCCTCTGTGCTTGCCTGGATAGCATAAAGCCTACGCCTTTCGTGTGAGGTGCGTCACTCTCTTCATGTCCGGAGTACAGCAATAGCTCTCCTGTCATAAGTCTCCTTTGTCCAGCTTGCGTCCATCTGGTTTCACTGATGCCCAGTAAGATCAAACCGTTGTTCTTCATTTCGGCAGCTACCTGCTTTGTTTTACCTGTCTCGTACATGGTCCTGACATTCCATGTGCCGATGTGGGTTCTTCTGGTCGAAAGAAGAATCGGCTCGGTGGCTTCCTTTCGGCTTTCACCACCTAGCGTCAAGCATCCCCGGATTGTCGGAGATCTTCCCGCTTCCAGGAAATTAGTCTCTGTTTCTCTATTTGGCGTTTCTGTAGCAGTTAGAGTTTTTCCGGGGTGGGGTTGCTAACCCCACGCCCAACCCTCCTCCTTTTTCATCCGGGCTTGGGACCGGCAATGGCGGAGTTCATGTTTTCCTCATGCGGAACCAAAAAATGTCCCTTGAAGGACAAAGATTTCAGATATTGCCATCTTTGTGGGGATATTTTGTCCCCATAATGTGGGGTTTACCTGGACACACACACGTCTGCATGGGTAGATGTGATTGTCCTTTACTTCACAGATCATTTCATAAAAATGTGTTTCTTTTTTGTAGTCATTTGACAGCTCATTGATAGCTTGTGAATATTTTGTTTCTTTACCTGCATCAGGTGGGCAGACAAACTGGACTCACTGACGAACACAGCCACGGAGGACCCAGAGGGATTCCTGGGGCACCCGGTCAATGCATTCAAACTGATGAAAAGACTCAACAGTGAGTGGGCCGACCTGGAGAGCCTGGTGCTGAAAGACACCACCAATGGTTAGTGACAGTCAAAGTCTGACATAGTAATTATTTATCTATACATAAGATATATTTATATAGTTTCTGTATTTTACTATCTCAAGTGTTGCGTAACATGAAGCTGTTTTTGACCTGATATCTGATTTATTATTCATTTGCTAAGAATGACTGATTTGTATTTACCAATCAAGTCCTTCTTTCTACATGGTTCGGAAACACATAAACGGAATTTTTTGCATAAATAACAGTATTATATGACATACACTACCATTCAAAAGTATGGGGTTGGTATGATTTTTTTTGGAATGTTTTTGAAAGAAGTCTTACGTTCACCGGGGGCTGCATTTATTTGATCAAAAATTATATTGTAAAATTTATTTAAAATAACGGTAAATAAAACAATTTAAAATAATGGTTTTCTATTTTAATATGCTTTAAAAAATAATTTATTCCTGTGATGGCAAAGCTGAATTTTCAGCATCGTTACTCCAGTCTTCAGTGTCACATGATCCTTCAGAAATCCTACTGATAATAATAATTTCTAATTTGGTGCTAAAGAAACATTTCTCATTATTATCAATGTTGAAAACAGTTATGCTGCTTCATGTTTTTGTGGTAACCGTGATCATTTTTTGTCTGTATACTTAAATAGAAATAGAAAGTTCAAAAGAGCAGCATTTATTTAAAATAAAAATCTATTATAACATCAAATATCTTCACTGTCACTTTTGCTCAATTTATTGCATCCTTGCTGAATTAAAATATGAATTACTGTAAAAAAACCCTTAGAACAGTACTGTACTGTTATGAATGATTTTTGTCATACAGTAATAGCATTATTTGCATAAATGTCTCTATATGTGTTATAAACTTCTTAAGCTGTTGTACTCCTCAAGATCAAGCCTCTCCTCTCTGTTCTCTTTTGTAGGGTTTATCTCTAATCTGACTGTCCAGAGACAGTTTTTCCCAACAGACGAGGACCAGACAGGAGCAGCCAAAGCTTTGCTTAGATTACAGGACACATACAAGCTGTCTGCCAAAACCATCTCTAATGGAGACCTGCCTGGTGAGCGACTGTGCATGTCTATGTGTTTATGCATTCCAGACCCTTTGAAAATATTTATCAAGCACATTGCACTACCACGGACTGCGTGAACTCTTTGAGAAGCATCATGCTGTGTCTGTGATAAGTTGGTTTTATATTTCTTTGGAAATTCTTTAAAATGTTCCCGTGGGATAGAGTGATAATGTCTGTGCCATTTCAAAGAAATAGTTGTTTACACCTGGAGGTGATGTGTGTTTCAAATGTCTCCTGTGACTACTTAACCGCAGATGGTTATTTCGAAAGTTAACCCTTGTTGTAGTCGAATGGTTGATTGACAGGTGAGAAGGCTGTCCTTTGGAACAGCAACAAAATAAATATCTTAAAAAAACAACATTGAAATCATATTAGTATCATGATAGTTACCGAATATATGACATCCAATTAAGAGACCATTTGTTTTTGTGCGTCCCTTTACTGGTGTGACCTCAGGTGTTGTGCACAAGAGCCGGATGACGGTGGCAGACTGCTATGAGCTGGGGAAGATTGCATACTCTGAGGCAGATTACTATCACACAGAGCTCTGGATGGCTCAGGCCCTCACACAGCTGGAAGAAGGCGAGGAATCCACCATAGACAAGATCACAGTTTTGGACTACCTCAGTTATGCCATCTACAAGCAGGGTGAACTAGAGCGAGCCCTCGAGCTCACCAAGAGGATGCTGAAGCTGGGTAAAAGAAATCTCAAACTAATCATTTAGTAACATGGTTAAATGCAGTGCTATTTTAGAGTTGTTTGTATATTAAAGAGTATTTATTACGATTTTGAATTAGCTTTTATTTTTATATTTTTAAAGGGATAGTTCACCTTAAAATGAAAATTAAGTCATCATTTACTCACCCTGGTGTTGTTCTATTGCCGAATGCCCTTAATTGCCGTATGCACAAGTATCACAGAATGATCCCATCCGACCCGTGCCGTATATCCCAAGTGTTCTGTGGGTATACGATAAGGTTTAATTAAATCATCTTGATTTCTTTCTTGATTTCCTACAACTTGTGTGCTTTTTCTGGGTGAGAAAGAGTGAACTGTGGCGCTAATAGAGTCTCATGAATGCACACTTCATGCAGCCGTGTAGAGAAGACCAACAGCCAAGGTCAAGAATTTAATTAAATAATACATTCAATTTCAGTTTGTTTTTTCACCAAACTCTGTCATATACCCACAGTACACTTGTAATATACGGCACATCACATGAGATCATTCTGTGATACTTTTGCTTTTTTTATTTTTAAAAGCTTGATGCTGGTCGTTATTCACTGCCATTAAATGGATGAGCGTGAGCTCCTGCTCCCGCCATTTTTTTTTTTTTTTTTTTTTTTTGTGGCCCATAAAAGAAAGAAGGGCATACGGCATTAGAATAACACCAGGGTGAGTAAATAATGACTTATTTTTAATTTTAGGGTGAACTAACCCTTTAAGTGTTAGTAATTATGTTATGTGCATTTTATTAATTTTGTATATTTCTGTTTAGCTTTAATTAATTTTTATTTCAGTTTTCGTTTAGCAATTTTAGTTTTTTAAGATTAAGATGTAATATTTATGTTTTATTTAAGATTTATTTAATTTAATGAAAATGATTTGTAATTGTTTTAGTTATAATTAACAATAACAACACTGGTTAAATGTAATCATTAAATCTTAAAATGAATATACGTTTTTTCACAAACTTACTGTAGCATTTAAAATAATTGAGTTTTATTTTTTAATGTTTATTTTTGATTTATTTAGTATGAAAATAATTATTGGCTTATTGGGAACAGCCAGAATTTCAGTACGTATATATATGTTTTTTAGTTTATTTTGAGTAGCCTACATAGAAAATAGCCTCCCATTCTATAAAATGAATGAATGAATTAATTAATTAATTAATGAATGGAACAACTTGTATGGCTTTGTAAGGAAGGACAATGGTGGAGACAATTAACTCACAAGAAATTATGACTGATGACACTATGATAATGATATTTCTCCAAACTTACAATTGCCTTTGTGTGAATCTCAGACCCAGATCACCACAGGGCCAATGGGAACCTAAAGTACTTTGAGTTCCAGCTGGAGAAGCAGAGAACGGCAGAGGCTGAGAAAAAGGAAGTGGAAGATAAAAAAAGAGAGAAGAAAGTGCTGGACAAACGTGACACTGAGAGGAAACGGTCCAAAGACCCTCTGCCAGAGAGACAGAAATATGAAATGCTGTGCAGAGGAGAGGGAGTAAAACTGGTGAGCAGAAAGATTGTCCACCCCCCTGACTTTTTACATGTTTTAAATTTTCTCTCATATTCTTTCTTTTGCTTACTTTACTAGACCCCACGCAGACAAAGCCGCCTGTTTTGCCGTTACTATAATAGCAACCATAATCCACTGTTGCTTTTGGCTCCAGTGAAGCAGGAAGATGAGTGGGACCGCCCACGTATTGTCCGTTATCATGACATCATCTCTGACAGTGAGATCGAGACAGTGAAGGAGATGGCAAAACCCAGAGTGAGTTGGAGTGAAGTTATGCTGTGGTTTGCAGTTTGAACTTGTGATGTGGTTATTCTTTTAATGTTTTTTTTATGTATTTATTTAAAAAATATATATATTACACATTTTAAATGATAAATAATGTATACATTTTTTGTATAAATCTTCCAGACAGTGACTTGTTTATGTGGACCTTAACCGCATACAACACCTTTTTAGTTTTTAGCTAATATTAGCTCTCAATTTTTGAAGATATTTTTTGTGACTGTTGAATCATAAAAAAGACTTTTTGAAGCTCAAAAGTCAAGTTTAGAAGCATGAAATAATGATATGAATAGTTTTTTAAAAGCTAACAGAAATCAAGAATATAGAAGTAGTCTATTCATTTTATAAGTTTATGAGTTTGAGTAACTTTATCATATAAATGTAGTATTTATGAGTGAGGGGTTGAAAGTGCTTTACAGGAGCCTGTGTGTAATCCATATGTGGCTCCTCAGCTCCGTAGGGCTACTATATCCAATCCCATCACGGGCGTGCTCGAGACCGCCCCCTACAGGATCAGTAAGAGGTAAGGCCATAAGTGTGGGAGTCTAGATAGAACACAGCCAAAAAGACGAACCGTCATGCCTTAAACGATCCCTAGAATCTGAGAACTCCTTAGCAGAAACAATGCAAAACACTGCAAATCATAAATCACAATTGTTAAATTAATTGCTATACATTTTTTTTATATATATTTTTTAAATAACTAAAATATAGAATAAAAACTCACCCGCCACTTTATTAGGTACATCTGTTCAACTGCTCGCTAACTCAAATATCTAATTAGCCAATCGCATGGCAGCAACTCAATGCATGTAGACATAGTCAAGACAATATGCTGAAGTTCAAACTGAGCATCAAGAGTGGGAAAGAAAGGTGATTTAAGTGACTTTGAACGTGGCATGTTTGTTTGTGCCAGACGGTCTGGTCTGAGTATTTCAGAAACTGCTGGTATTTTCACGTACACTTTCACGCTACTTCCAGCGGGATAACGTGCAATGTCACAGTTCAAATCATCTCAAACTGGTTTCTTGAACATGACAATGTGTTCACTATACTCAAATGGCTTCCACAGTCACAAGATCTCAATCCAATAGAACACCTTTGGGACTGCTTGATGCTATCATGTCAATATGGACCAAAATATCTGAGGAATTTTTTCAGCACTTTGTTGAATCTGTGCCACAAAGAATTGTATGAGAGCTGTATGTAAGAAATGTATTTCAATTAATCATAAAATGGCCCTGATATGTCACTAGACATTAAGAAATCATGTTCATTTAAAATACTTATATCACTGACAACTGTAGTCCGGCCAGGATATTGTCATTTAAAAAGTGAAGTTGCAGCCCTCAACTGATGTTGATGTTGTCATCTTGTGTTTTGGCCTGAAGCGCCACCTCCACCTATCTACCAATCACGAAGTCAGTAGTGTTTCGGTATCGGGGTTGCCAGCTCCGCTCTAGTTACCACAGCTACGTAGCAGCCTACGTTCCTGCTGGATCCTGCAGCCTATCTGGCAACCTCGAGTCAGGGGGGAGGGGGAGGGGATCTACCGCTCTACAGTAATTTGAAAGTGATTGCAGTACCAGTTTTGGCCACAATCTTACATACGGCTCCTTTAAGGCAGTTCTGAAGGCAAAAGGGGGTCCTACTCTTTACTTGCGAGTTGAACCTAATAAAGTGGCTGGTGAGTGTATATATTATTATTTTTTTTAAACATTATTTTAGAGCATACTGAAATCTAGAATTTAAAATATTTCATTGCATGTTCACAGGCACTAGCTGTGACTTGTAACTTTGTAAACGCAAAATAGACATTGCATTCATGCTGAGGAGTTTTCCGCCTTGCCGTCTTTTTTCATTGTGATGGATAAAAAGGTAAAAAGACAGAGTAAGCAATGCTACTTTTTCTTTCTGTAGTTGTCATGTGCTCTGTGTAGAGGGCTTGCACAGGGACAGAGTGATTCAAAATTATAATTTGAAACTTTGGGATTTTGTAACTCAAGGATTTATGTTAACAACTTAAAAATTAACTTTAAATTATTAAAAATGTTGCATCACTGCTGGTGTACAGTTCTGTCCCTGTTCTTTACATGGCTTCAGTTCAGAAAATGACACTAAAGTGACTTCTCTTTCTCTCTCTCCCCTTTTTTCCTCTCTTTTATCTGCACTTATTCTGTCCATGTCCTTGTGCTTTTGTGTGTTCTTGCTCCTCTTTCTTTCTCCTCTTTGCTTTGTGTAATGGTGAATAGCTAAAGCGAGCCACTGTGCACGATCCCATTACGGGAAAACTCACCACTGCCCAGTACAGAGTCTCCAAGAGGTAAGGGATCAAAAGTCAAAGGTCAAAACATCCTATCCAAAACCATCATCATCTCTAGAGAGACCCCCGTGAAATGGAGATTCATAATGTGTGGCAAAATTCAAAAATCCAACCTTCACTTGGCCATAGAAATTTTGGTGACTCACTTTCACAGGCAGCAAATGTTAGAGTCTTTCTTCTACTACAGTCCTCTTAATATTAAGACTATCTGAAATGTTTTAGAGTCGATAAATGAACAATTGTGCACACATACAGAATTGCGCCTTAGTCTGAGTCTCTGCATGAGCAGCCGTTTGAGTCTGTGAACTAAAATAATTTTTTTAATAGGCTATACATAGTTATATCGTCTCCCTCATTTTTCCTCCCACACCAGAGTGGTTTAACTTATCCTAGTTATTATGAGTGTGTATGTTTGAGAACGCACGTCCCAGCACAGGCAGACTGGGTGGAGTTACTGGAACACTTGAGGGCTCCTTTCACACCAAAAGCTATGAATGTGTCAGTTTGTGAGTTTAAGACTTCAAACATTATGTTGAGAAGATAAATATATTAAAATAAATGGTATATACACTACCATTCAAAAGTTTGGGTCAGTAACGTTTAAAAAAAGAAATTAATACTTGTATTCTGCATAAACATTAAATTGATCAAAAGTGACAGTGAAGACATTTATACTATTACATATGATTTCTATTTCAAATGTGGTTCTTTTGAACATTCATTCATCTGTGATATTCATTAAAGAATCCTGAAAAAAAAAGTATTGTGGTTTCTACATAAATATTGAGCAGCACTACAGTTTTGAAATGTTTCTGAAACAAATCAGCTTATTAGGGATCATGTGACTCTGAAGACTGAAGAAATGTCTGCTGAAAATTTAGCGTTGCCATCACAGGAATAACTTCAATTTTAAAAGATATTAAAATAGAAAATATTTATTTCAAAATTGTAATATTTCACAATAGTATTGTTTTTTACTGTATTTTTTGGTAAAAAAATGAATAAAAAAAATGAGCATGAGACTTTATAAATGAGCATGAAGCACCCAAACTTTTGAACAGTGCTGTTTATACATATTTTTTTTTAAATCAACGATGTAGGTGTCAATTAGCAATGATTTTAAATGGAAAATTACTATTATGTTAGAAATCATGGTTAAGATTAATGTTGATTTGCAGTAACTGAGGGGCCTCTCTCTCTCTCTCTCTCTGTTTCTCTCTTTCACACACACACACACACTCACTCACTCACTCATAATCCTTGAATGAGATCAGTATTTGCTGAATTCCTTTACTCTGATATTCTCTCTGAGGAATGTGAACTCATTTTGCTGATTGCTGCCCCCGCTTTCTTTTTCATTTCTCTTTCCACCATTTATCGCTTCCCCTGCCGGTTTGTCTTTATCACAATCAGACTTTTTCACATTTATAACTAAATCAAATAAATTCAACTTTAGAAATCTTTTCACTGAAAACAGGATGTGAAAACGTCTGAAAATCATTTATGTGCATGGTGTGGCATGAGGTTGGTTTATCATGTATAATGGAATATTAATTGCTTTTGTATATAGTTGTTTCACTTTTCTTACATTTCTAGTCTTTTTCTCCCCTCATTGTAGTGCTTGGCTGTCTGGATATGAGCATTCTACAATTGAAAGGATTAACCAGCGTATCGAGGATGTTACAGGCCTGGAAATGGACACAGCAGAAGAGCTGCAGGTCAGAGGAACTTTTACACAACCAGCCAATCAGATGCTTTTAGTCAGACGACTCATTCGTGTAACAAGAATCCAGCTGTTGTAATATTGCTCTGTTAAAAAGGTTGTCATACGCAATGTTTTTCATCTCAGGTTGCAAATTATGGAGTTGGTGGTCAGTACGAACCTCATTTTGACTTTGGAAGGGTGAGTTCCTGTGTCTTTCTTTCACAGATAAAAAGACACAGTATAAATCAGCGTAGGATTATTCAGTTGTTAATATACAGTACCATTCAAAAGTTTGGCGTAAAAGTTTTCTAATTCAAATAAATGTTGTTCTTTTGAACTTTCTATTCATCAAAGACCCCTGAAAAAATATGTATCGCAGTTTCTACAAAAATATTAAGGAGCACGACTGTTTTCAACATTGATAATAATAAGAAATGTTTCTTGAGCTCCAAATCAGCATAATAATGATTTCTGAAGGATCATGTGACACTGAAGACTGGAGTAATGTTGCTGAAAATTCAGCTTTGCATCACAGGAATATGGCAAAAATACATTACATTTTAAACAATATTGAAATAGATAAGTTATTTTAAATTGCAATTATATGCACAATATTACTGTATTTTCGATAAAAATAAATGCAGCCTTGGTGAGCATCTTTTTTCAAAAACATTAAACCAGTCTTACAGACCACAGACTTTTGAACAGTGGGGTAAGCTTGTGTCTTGAGTTATTATTATATAAATTTTTTACACTGTGTTCTTATAAACAGAAAGATGAACCAGATGCCTTTAAAGAACTGGGAACAGGAAACAGAATTGCAACTTGGCTCTTTTATGTGAGTAAATTGACTTTGACGTGCAGACACACATATATCAATGTCAATCATAACTATCAACATTTTATGGTCTTTGACATGATTTATCACATATCTGATTTGCTTGTTTGCTTGTAAATATGCTTGTTAAAATATAATATAGCAATATAACATAATAGCAGTGGCGGATGCAAAAAGTCACACTCTAAAAGTGTGGGTGGGCTGGAATAATTCGCATCACTCCTTGTTTATCAAAAAATTTACGGCCAATACGCACTGTAATCTCCCATGACTTTAGCACTGTCAGGTTTCGCAACAAAAGACCTAAAAGCTCATTCAAATCAACAATGCTTTATTGAAAACCAATCACCAAGTCCAGATCCACCAACAGGGCTGAGCCTAAAGGGGTGTCCAGGTGACAAAGAGTGAAACCTATTGATAGATGAAGAGGAATGACTGCTCTGATTGCGGAGTGAGATCACGTAGAAAAAGATCAAATCAAAACCACTGTATCACTAATAGAAATCGCAATATCTGTATCAACAACCAACAGTGTCAGTTGCGCGAGTGGCGCCGAATGCTTGAAAGTTGGCAGCCTTGTATAATTTTAGGATATAGTTCAATTGATCTGACAGGGTGGACGAGCTGTCAATCTGGTCCAGGCCCACCCGTAGCTCCGCCCCTGCATTATAGAAATGTTGTATTATCATGACATTATATTACCTGTTGCAGATGAGTGACGTGTCAGCAGGGGGCGCTACAGTCTTCCCTGATGTAGGCGCAGCAGTGTGGCCTAAAAAGGTGAAAAACCACTAAAAATAAATAATTTTCTTCATGTGTAAACTAGTCAATTCATTTTAATATTCACTCTCTCTTACCTTTCAGGGTACAGCAGTATTCTGGTATAACCTTTTTGCCAGTGGAGAAGGAGATTACAGCACAAGACATGCTGCCTGTCCAGTATTAGTGGGAAACAAATGGGGTGAGTATGTATATGTGCGTGCGTGCGTGTGTGCGTATATATATATGTGTGTGTGTGTATTCTCACTTGTTTAATTTTTTTCTACTCTCTTTTCCTCCAGTATCAAACAAATGGATACATGAACGAGGTCAAGAATTCAGACGACCCTGTGCAGTGTCCGAGATGGAATGATCACTTCTTTTCTTTTCTTATTTCATGTTCAGTGTCAATTTTAGTCAATATGATGTGTGTTTGTACAAGGAGTGAATGACTGCATCAATCTATGCATTTCTTCTGTTGTTCCCTTTTACTCAAATAATAGACCCAGAAATGCTGTGAAGTTTCTGGGCAGGATATTCCCTGACTGTAGAAACTATGAATATGCATAGATCCAATCAAATATTTTATTTTAGTTATTTATTTAGGGTTGAATTTGAACTCCATTATGTTTCTTTTGCTCTTCCTGTCATGTCTAAAACTCCAACAGACCTCTATTTTTTCATTTAAACCACTGAACACTCCATAAACCTTAATATAATTGTTAAAGAAAACACGGCACAGTGCAAGACCAACTTTCTAGACCCCCCAAAAAAGGAAAAGGAAAATAATCTGTTACAAATTTGTTTTTATAAACCCCTGAAACATTTAAAGTACCAAAGAGTATTTTTTTAATTCCTGGGGCCAATGCAAAAAAAATTTGTCTTTGTTTCGTATTTTGTTTTTTATGTGCGTATGGAAATATTTTTAAGTGTGATAGTTTTTTACAGAAATAAAATCTATGACATCATTTTCAGTTGTCTTTTTTTTTTGCCTCGTTTTATAAAATTGTGATGTGTTAGAAATGTACGAGTTTCACAACTCTCACACTCCTGCATTCTTTTTTCTTACACTCTTGCATACTTACATTTACATTTTTCTTCTGATTTTTCTTTTTTCCTCCTCCCTAAAGTAAATAATGCTTTTCTATACAATTCACGATCATACAATACTTAGTTTTGCCACCTCACACAACTTCAACAGCCGACGTTCTTGCATATTGCGCAAACTACAAACCTTATTAGTTACTCCAGTTTTCAGTGTCACATGATCCTTCAGAAATTAATATTTCTTATTATCAATGTTGAAAACAGTTGTGCTGCTTAATATATATATATTTTTTTTACAGGATTCTTTGATGAATGAAAAGTAAAAAAAAACAAGCATTTATTTGAAACAAAAATCTTTACTCTCACTTTTGATAAATTTAATGCATCCTTGTTGAATAAAAGTATGAATTTCTTTTAAAAAAAGAATAGCGTACACTATATCGTTCAAAGGTTCGGGGTCTATTTAACAATGAATCCTGGTAAAACGGTTTACACTGTTCAAATGGTTTACACAAATATATTGATCAGCACAGCTGTTCAGCATTGATAATAATCAGAAGCTTCTTGAGCATCAAATCAGCATATAGTGAATTCTGAAGGATCATGTGACACTGAAGACTGGAATAATGATGCTGAAAATTCAGCTTTAATCACAGGAATAAATTACATTTTACAAAATATTCACGTGGAAAACAGATTTGAAATTATAGTAATAATACTTAACTGTTTTACTGTATTTTTGATCAAACAAAATGCAGTCTTGGTGAGCATTGGACACTTCTTTCAAAGACAAAAAATCTTGTCGAACCCAAACTTCAGAACAGTAGGCTACTGTAAATTACAGTTATGATTGCCTATGTTCCTCCCACTTAAGTTATACCATGGCATATCCTTTCCATATAAACTGTGTCTGTTGTCTAAATAATGTGATTCAACCAAAATAAGCAAAAATTGGGCCCCAATAAGCTCACAAAACTGGACTGTTGATAATAGGCCTACTGAGGATATATCAGAGTTGATCTTTAATGATATAAGAGTAAAAACATAATGATTATGTAATATGCGTTTAGTAGGCTATACATATATTTAGCATAATGCTCCTTTCTAGAGTTCATTATAACAAGCTGGTCACTGAATGGCTTTCCTGAGGTAAATGTAACATTATGTGTACATTGTTTACAAGCTGTTTTACGGACATCTTTCAGCAGTTGAAACACTGACTGAGCAATTACTAATTTCAGTAACTTTCAGTAAGTTGTACTGTATCTTTCAACATACCCTATCTGATGTTCATTCATGTTTATTTCATAATATAACTAGTAGTAGAGAGGAAGAGATGATCAGTTCAACTGCCGCTTGAACTGAGGCGCTACAGTGTTCTGTCAGGCCTCATTAAAGAGCGCCAAACAGTATTTATTGTTTGAATATTGTAATAAAATGTGCCCATTGGCCTCTGTCCATCATGGCCTCCTATCATCTCCATATACAGAGGTGGACAGTAACAAAGTACATTTACTTGAGTACTGTACTTAGCCTAAGTACACTTTTTGAGAATCTGTACTTTACTTGAGTATTATTTTTTCTGGAAACTTTTTACTTTAACTTCACTACATTTGAAAGACAAATATCGTACTTTTTACTCCACTACATTTCTGTCAAGGTCCTTGAGTAGTCAGTCAGTGGATGATTTTGGTTGCAGGGTTTGCTTTTTGGTTGGAAATGAAAGTTGGGCTGACGTCAGAACCCGACTGATGTTGGTTTCTGACGTCAACCCGTCTGTCCAATTTTGGAGATTAACGTCAATCTGACGCTGGATTCTGACATCAACATGATTTTCATTTTCAACGTTGGGTTTCATCTTCTAAATGCGAATTTTGTCATTTTTTTGGAGCACACTAGCTTATAGATAACAGTAAGGCTAACATATTCATACTATAGCCAAAAAACTTTAATATAGGGCACTATTTGAGGGAACAGCCATTTGGGTGTCCGAAACCATTGTGGACGTTATTGAGTGCACTTATTCAATCTCACATTCAATCCCACTACTGGAACTGTGTTCTAGAAATACATCTGATATTCATATGAGGGTAGGTAGGCAGGCATAGATTCAGAGCCATAAGGTACTGTAAGTATTACATACAACAATTCAGCAATAATAAAACAATGCATTGACATTTACTTTTTACTTTTGATACTTAAGTACTTTTTAAAACCGAGTACTTTTGTACTTTTAGGTCTTTACAACTTTTACTTGTAACGGAGTAATATTTGACAAGTAGCAGGCCTATCTGTACTTTCACTCAAGTAAGGAAGTTGTGTTGCCTACTTTGACCACCTCTGCCCATATATAATGATTGGCTTCATCACTCTGTCTCCTCTCCACCAGTAAGCTGGTGTGTGTTGGGCGTTCTGGTGCAGTATGGCTGCCGTCGCATCATCAGGAGGATGCTGCACATTGGTGGTGGTTGAGGAGATTCCCCCTTCCATTTGTAAAGCGCTTTGAGTACCAAGAAAAGCGCAATATGTATGTAACAAATTATGATAATGACAGCATATGGCGAATATATGTACAGACTACACTCATAATATATATCATACTTTTTTAGTGGTCGTAAAGTAATAACTTTTTCAAAATAAGTAGCCTAGTACTTACTCTCAAGAGAGTATGCGATTTCGAACGCTGAAATGTGTGAGAGTTGGCAGCCCTGCTGTACCAGTCATAAGAGTAGGCCCTATAAGTAGACTGTCTGCTTAAAATCATATCTTTGCAGCTACATATCAACTTATTTTACTAACCCGAACCCTTACAGTCTTATATGACTACTCAAATGAGAGTTAGTTGACATGTAGTTGCAAAGTTTCTTATAGAATGAATGTCTAAAGTGGACCATCAGAATAAAGGCTTAACCTAAAGTCAATTCAAAGTGTTTCTGTAAGAGTAGAGCTATATTTTCATCAGACACTCAAGTAAACAAACCTTGCGACTGAATGATTCTACTTTCTACTCACAGACAGAATATATCCGCTTCATGACCGCTGCGAGTGTTATTACATGTACAAATATATAACAAAGTTAGCTGGAATTGAATCTGAACTCCACAAACCCCTGCACGGTATTATCTGCTATTATGGAACGATTAATTAATGGAAATAAATGATGAATAAATGTAGACAGATAGGGACTCTGCTTGGATTTAGGAGAGCTCTGGACACATGTACTCTGTTATCAAGTTAAAGAGACTGGAGAGGCCGATCCTGTCTGTTTAAGGACGGTCCCTGATTCCTGTGTGCATCTATTGGATGCGAGCCCGTCTACGTGGACCTGTCGAAGATTGAGGATTTCCGGTAGCCCGCCCCTCCTTATCGGACGTGAGCTGGATTGTTTCACGGGACCTTGTAATCAACAACCCAAGGGGGGTAACACGTTTTTTTAAGAGCCTATCATGTTTTAAACTTAATAAAGAATTTTCCAGTAGCAGTTTTAACATTAAGTGACATGGCATCTGACGCACAGAAGCCAATGGCACATGTCACTATGCGTATTGGCACATCCGGTGGCACATCCGGTCTTCATTGGCATGTGCCAGTGGATAGTGACATGTGTCACTGACATTATTGGCATGTGCCAGTGGACAGTGGTGGATAGTGACATGTGTCAGTGCACTGACATCGCAACACACTGACACTGACATATGTCACCTGACACCGAGTCGCGGAACATGTCACCGTGTTGCGACACCTCCAGTAGTGACTGACAGATTAATCAAACACCTGACCTAGCCTATAACGTAATTGTGGCACAAAATCCTAAATAAATAGCCTAATTTTGTGATTTTTAAAAAATCAATTAAACGAATTAAAGTGCGATATTGATATTTTTTCAAACGTGTTATTTGTGTCACGTCTGTATTTGATTGGTATATGTGCCACTGAATGTTTTGTAATACCAGTGCTACTTTATGTTGTTTATCTCGCAAAGTCACAAAATGCCCATTCTATGAAAGACACGAAATAAACCTATCATGGGTCACTACGAAAACAGTCGCGTCCATTACTGTAAACCTTTATTTTTGCGCGATGCTGCACAGACGCACGCCAGTAGGTGTCAGTATAAGTGAGTGTAACAGTGGCTAGCGCAAGATTCTTATCTGTGGCTTTAATATTTCAAAAATAATTGTATCTAATTATGTATGTTGTAGGCTACACATTAACTTAGCGATGTTATAAATCATATTTTTTGACAGCATAAAGCAAATTGTTATGCAAGTGGCATATGACGCAATCCATTGGAACATATCACGTTTTAGTGACACATGGCAATATCCACTGGTACAGGCCAGTTGGCCTGTGTCACTAAAACTGACATGTCTCTTATGTTGTGGCACCTCCAGTAGTGACACCTGCAGCTGTCTGCTGGAGTATAATGTAGATTATATAACATATGCACATAGTTAATTTGTACAACAAAAAAATATTTTATTTATTGAATAATTCCATAAAATTATTTTTGAAATATTAAAGGTACTGAGGTAGGTCCTGTTTGTTGAATTTTTAAAATGCACGGAGCACTTTTTTGCACTTGTATAAATAAAGAATATTGCTAGTACCTCGATAAACTCCTTTTCAGATAGGCCTACATAGCCTAACAGACAAATGATTTTTTTACACTTTTTGGAAGGACTTGACATATTAAAGCCACAGATAAGAATCTTGCGCTGGCCACTGTTACACTCACTTATACTGACACCTACTGGCGTGCGTCTGTGCAGCATCGCGCAAAAATAAAGGTTTACAGTAATGGACGCGACTGTATTCGTAGTGACCCATGATAGGTTTATTTCGTGTCTTTCATAGAATGGGCATTTTGTGACTTTGCGAGATAAACAACATAAAGTAGCACTGGTATTACAAAACATTCAGTGGCACATACCAATCAAATACAGACGTGACACAAATAACACGTTTGAAAAAATATCAATATCGCACTTTAATTCGTTTAATTGATATTTTAAATATCACAAAATTAGGCTATTTATTTAGGATTTTGTGCCACAATTACGTTATAGGCTAGGTCAGGTGTTTGATTAATCTGTCAGTCACTACTGGAGGTGTCGCAACACGGTGACATGTTCCGCGACTCGGTGTCAGTCAGGTGACATGTCAGTGTCAGTGTGTTGCGATGTCAGTGCACTGACACATGTCACTATCCACCACTGGCACATGCCAATAATGTCAGTGACACATGCCACTATCCACTGGCACATGCCAATGAAGACCGGATATGCCACCGGATGTGCCAATACGCATAGTGATGTGCCATTGGCTTCTGTGCGTCAGATGCCATGTCACTTAATGTTAATACCGCCTCTCAGAATTTTGTACGTTTCACATACCATCCGAGTGTGTTTGATCTCTGCTTCCCTAGCATTTTGTTCGGTTGTTACAGTACATCCAAGTTCACTCGACTAACTTACATGACGTCATATAGCCTACTCACACTATCAGTGAATCAGCACGAAATAAAATCCTAACAAAGAATTAATGAATAAACGATAACATGAAACATACAATAGCCTACCACTACATAATCTGTATTTTATCTCCGCATCACCAGAGTAACGTTACACTAATGGCGGCACCGATCGTTAAAACTAAATAGAGTAGACATAACATATAACGTTACATCGGAAAACAATTAATGTGAACAGTCTACAATTATGGCGTGCATTTTATTTTATACCTATAAAAGACGATATTAATATGAATAGGCTACACGTTCAAGAATGAAGCGCATCGCGTAGAACTCAGGCTATATGTAATGACGCGATCATGCACGTATAACCAATCAAACACATCCTTCTCCAGCTACAATAATATATTGTATTAATTTAAAGCAACGCCTATTATACAACCCAAAATATTTCCAACAAGCATTTAGATGAAAACAGTAATAATAATAAAATAATCGAATATAAATCTGAAAATAATCTCTTAAAGCATAAACACATGAAAACCACAGAAATACATAAGAAAACTGAAAGAGATAATTATGCAACTTATAATATATATTAGGGCTGTCAAAAGATTAATCGCGATTAATCTTTTGACAGCCCTAATATATATATATATATATAATTATATCATATTATTATAATTATATATATATATATATATATATATATATATATATATATATGGAGATATATATATATATGGAGATATATATATAGGCTATAAAGAAATAAGAAGCTGTTGATTTTGAGAATTATTTAGCTAGCTACCACATGCACCTGGAAAGAAAAAAATTGTCATAAACTTCAGTAGGCTACAAGGGTAAAACAGAAATGTTTATGAACAATCATGGATTAAATATAATTAGTCACTCTTTGTATTTGTATTGCATGTACAGTTTGAATCTAAACAGCCTAGATTTCACGTCACTCACAAACACTTGAGTCAGTTGAGCGCCGTGCTCAATTGTGATGTCATAGAGACCTGTGACAACTGAGTGCAGAGGAATCTTGCATTTTGTAGCGAGTCGGCGAATGATCGTGAGTATGATTTTTATTCAGGGTTTGGAGATTTGAGGCTTTTAATATTTGTATTACTCAAATTAGAATCTACTTAAACAATATAACGTTATTGACTCGATGCAGATACATTAATAGACATGCTATACAGTGGTAATTTGTGTGAAACATTTTGGGGAGGCTAATATGTAAATTGGGTTTGATGTTTTTAATATACTAACGTTAGCTATTTGTTGATATGCTCTTACAGATGGTATCCTCCTATATTCATAATATTTAATGACACATTATTATCTCAATCAACAAAACACATTAAATCAACAAATACAGACTATGACCATTTTAATATTCGTAAATGGAGAGCTCCATAGACGTGTATGTACATCCAAGTACTAAAATACATTTTTTAGAGTATTTTGATAACTAAGACAAACAGTTTCCAGGTCTGTATGTGTTTACTCAACTCATCTTTTCCATTTCTCTGTCTTTCACAGTGTTTTACATATAGAGATTGCACAAAGGCAGTATTGTTCAGTTCTTTAGATCATCATCAAATCCAAATCAATATGAGTATTGAGTCAACCTTTCCCATCGGTTTTCCTGAGAGTGCAGAGCAGTCCTTATGTCCTGAACTCTCTGATGAGCTCACCATGGCCCTTGCTGCAGGGGAGTGGTGGGCAATAATGGAGGTTTCACATCCCATCTCTGAGCAGCCTGAGTATGGGGACCTCACCTCTGGGCTGTGGTGGGGAACAGTGGAGGCAGGAGAAACTCCATGCCCCACATCCCTGAAGTCCATGAAGCAGAACAAGGCAGAGGGAGGACCTGCGCCCACCAGGTCCCAACAGGAATCAACTGTGCATGCCAGTTCTAAGAAGTTGAACCTCACCTCATCCCTGGCCTTCAAGGATGCATCTGAGAAGGTCCTGAACTCAGATACAACACTGAAATCCACAGAACAGCAGAGAAAGTGGAGGCAGAAAAAGCCACAGGAAGCACCAGTGGCTGTCGAGTCCCCACAGAAAGCACCTGTGCCTACTGGGTCTCCACGGGGAGCACCTGTGCCCCAGTCTCTACGGAGACCACCTGTGCCTGCCCCAAAGGTGCTCGCATGTTCCTCACATCGAGCACCCATGCCAGAAAAGGTCCCAGATAGGCGAAAGCTAAATATCTCTGAGCTTCTTAGGCAGGAGCGGCTACAGCAGCAGAAGCCTCAAGCTCCTTCTCTTCAGGCAAAACTGCCTTACAACATATTAAAGAGGCCAAAGATCCCTGAGCCTCTGAGAGGGGAGCTGCTGCAGCAGAGGCCTCAAGCTTCCTCTCCTAGCGGAGCACCCATTCCTGACAAGACCTCAAAGAGGGAAAAACTAGAGGTCCCTGAGCCACTGAGACGAGAGCTACTGCAGCTGAAGCCTCAAGCTTCTCTTCAGGCAAAACTGCCTGACAACATATTAAAGAGGCCAAAGATCCCTGAGCCTCTGAGAGGGGAGCTGCTGCAGCAGAGGCCTCAAGCTTCTTCTCCTCGAGGAGCACCCATTCCTGACAAGACCTCGAAGAGGGAAAAACTAGAGGTCCCTCAGCCACTGAGACGAGAGCTACTGCAGCTGAAGCCTCAAGCTTCTCTTCAGGGAACACTGCCTGACAATATCTCAAAGAGGCCAAAGATCCCTGAGCCTCTGAGAGGGGAGCTGCTGCAGCAGAGGCCTCAAGCTTCTTCTCTTCAGGGAGCACCCGTGCCTAACAAGGCCGCAAACAGGGAAAAACTAAAGATCCTGGAGCCACTGAAGCAGGAGATGCTGCTGCAGAAGCCTGTCTGCTGTGCACAGGGATCACCTGTCCCTGAGAAGGTTCCAGAGAAGAGAAATCTGATCTCTGAGCTACTGAGGAAGGAGCTGGTGCAGAAGAAGCCCCAAGCCAATAAACCTTTGCCTGACAGGACCCCAGTGAGAGCGTCTGAGCATGCCAGGACCCCACAGGGAGCAGCAGTGCCTGCCAGGAATCCACAGGCAGCGGCAGTGCCCTCTGGGGCTCTGATCCCAAAAGGTGCGCTTGTGCATTCGGGGACCTCACAGGGATCACTTGTGCCTGCAGATTCCCCCAAACTGGGAGAAAGCCTCTGGATCCCTAAGCAGCAGAGGCAGAAGCAAAGGGAGCAGCAGGGAGAGCAGAGGCAGCAGAATATCCCAAAGGGAGCTTCTGTGTCTCCTAAGACATCACAGAGTGCACTTGTTCCACCTTGTTCCCCACAGGGAGCATCTGGGTTTCATCTGTTGCAGCAGAAACCAAGTCCCGTTGCTCAGTCCCATCCTGGACCACCCATGTCCAGTCAGAGTAAGAGGCAGTGTCAGTGGAGCACAGAAGCATCTGTAAGTCCCTTCCATCTCTTGTTTTTACTTATTTTCAGATTTATATAAAAAAAATAATTGTAAACTTAACTTCAAATATGCTTCTATGTTTTCTAGGTCCTCTATTCAAATCCTTTATAGTATTTCAAAACTATAGAAAGATATGTGTTTAGATTAAGTCTAACAAGCACTCATTAATGATTATGTTTGTTTCTTCAACAGGACAATGTAGGTGTGTGTCAGCCACCTCCCCAAAATAAAATGAGTGTGGAAATTGACAAGAAGGTGCAGCTGAATCCTAAACTGAGGAGCCAGAATAAGATAAGCACTTCACACCTGGACCAGAGCAGCCTTCAGCCCAGGTCCCAGCTGAACCGGAAGAGAGCATTGGTAAGTTTCCTCCTTTTTTTCAGATTTAAAAATGTTAACACTTTAACTAGTATCATATTCTTTTCAGTTTATAGAACCCTCATATTGAAATTGTAGAAGGGACATGTATTAAGATTTTCTCTAAGAATCACTCATTAAATCTGCAGCGTGAAATTATATGTCTGTTCCTTCATCAGGACAATGCAGGTGTGGACCAGGCACCTCTACAAAAAATGCAGCGCTTGGCAATCAAAGTCAAGGACCAGCAGTTGGAACCAGGCAGCTTGAAGAAAATGTGCCATTTGTGTAGCATATACATACATTTTTGTAGCGTTTTAAATATTTAATAGATATATGTTATATTGTGTTGGTACGTTTTGATTGGAATGCATAATAAAAAATCAAATATAAACTGTGCTTTTGTTTATATATCCAGGACAACACACATTAATTAACAATAATGTTATATAAATGTGCACTTCAAGCCAAAATAGATCATTTTCATCTCCTGTCTCTGAGTTGATTAAATGTTAAAAATAGCTACACACAAAGCCAAAGGACAACATTGTAACAACATACAGTCGTGGTCAAAATTGATGGCACCCCTGATAAATATGACAAAAAATGGCTGTAAAAAATAAATCTGCATTGTTTATCCTTTTGATCTTTCATTCAAAAAAATCACAAAAATCTAAACTTTCATTGAAGTAAAATAATTGAAATTGGGGGGTAAATCACATTATGAAATAAATGTTTTTCTCCAAAACACGCTGGCCATAATTGTTGGCACCCCTAGAATTTTTTATGAGAAAAATATCTCTGAAGTATATATTCCCATTAATATTTACCTTTTTTTAGCACACCAGGGTGACTAGGAACATGAAATTGTCCAGCTATGACTTCTTGTTTCACAGGAGTTTAAATATGAGGAAACACAAAGGCCAAATTCCCTTAATCATCCATCACAATGAGTAAAACCACAGAATATAGTTCTGATGTGCAGCAAAAAATTGTTGAGCTTCACAAAATAGAAAGTGGCTGTAAGAAAATATCTAAAGACCATCAGGGCAATAATTAAGAAGTTATAATCAACTAAAGATGTTACGAATCTGCCTGGAAGAGGACGTGTGTCTATATTGTCTTAATGGATAGTGAGGAGGATGGTTTGAGTGGCCAAAGACTCTCCAAGGATCACAGATGGAGAATTGCAGAGATTAGTTGAGTCTTGGGGGTCAGAAAGCCTAAAAATTTTTTATCAAACAACCCCTACATCCCCACATGTTGTTTGGGAGGGTTTTAAGAAAAATCCTCCTCGCTCCTCCAAGAACAAACTCCAGCATATTCAGTGGTCAGACACGACTGGATCTTCAAAAGGGACCGGATTCTATGGTCAGATGAAACAAAAATAGGGCTTTTTTGGCAGCAAACCCACAAGATGTGTTTGGTGCAAACAGGGATGAAGAGTACCCCATGCCTACGGTTAAATATACTGCTGGATCTTATATGTTGTGGGCCTATTTATTTGCTGGAGGTCCTGGACATCTTGTTCAGATACATAGTATTATGGATTCTAGCAAATACCAACAGATAAAAAAATCAAAACCTGACTGCCTCTGCTAGAAATCTTATAATGGGCCGTGGTTGGATCTTCCATCAGGACAACGGTCCAAAACAAACATCAAAATCAACACAAAAATGGGTAACTGAGCACAAAATGAAGCATCTGCCATGAGCGTCCCAGCTCCCTGACCTGATGAGCGGAGTGAACTGAAGAGAAGAAGCACCAACATGAACTTGTGAATCTGAAGGATCTGGAGAGATTCTGTATGGAGGAATGGTCTCTGATCTCTTGTCAGGTGTTCTCCAAAGTCATCAGGCATTATAGAAGAAAACTCAGATCTGTTATCTTGGCAAAAGGAGGTTGCAAAAAGTATTTAATAACAGGGAGCCAATAATTATGGCCAGCGTGTTTTGGAGAAAAACATTTATTTTAAAATGTGATTTCCCCCCCACTTTCAATTATTTTACTTCAATGAAAGGTTAGATTTTTGTGAATTTTTTTAATGAAAGATCAAAAGGATAAACAATGCAGATTTATTTTTTACAGCCATTTTTTATCATATTTATCAGGGGTGCCATCAGTTTTGACCACGACTGTATATTATTTCTTTTTTCTACAAAAGATTTAATCCCCAAGCTCTTTAAAGTTCTGGCGGTAATATTTAAGAATCATGGGCCATGTGCGTATATATCCACCTGTCTGATTCTTAAACAGAGAATCCTAACAGAGAGAATCTGGACCACGCAGCCATGGCTGTCCTGGAGTACAAAGGCAACCCTTTCCCTCCCCTGTCCCCCATTAAACGTGTCCGTGAACTGAGCTTGGTAAACCAACTTCTGAAAGGATACCGAGAAGAAAAAGCTCAAATGGTCACTGAGAAAAAGGACTTCTAATCTTGCACTGTATTTGTACATTACATTTCATGTCATAAACCAGTATACATTTAATTAAAATATATTTTTTTGTTCCCAATATTGTGTGTGTATGGTTGATGATCTAACATGCCCATGACATTGTTTGAATCAGTATTTTAAAATCAAAATGGACATATCTGTGTAAGATGAGCGTGTCTGTGGTCCTGTAACTGGTCACAAACATGTTTTTATTTTTTTTTGCCATTTTTTATTAGCATTTTGTCTTCACTAATTAATTCCAGATGAACCTGTGGTGTGACAAGCCAATGAAAGTATACATAGAAAGATATTATTTTGTATGAATCTGTTCGTTCTAAAGTTCTTATCTTTGTTTGGGTGTAACCCCCTGCTTTTATTTTCTTGCATCCCAATATGGGTCAACACCCTTGGATATAAAAATTGGTCCAATTTTGATTATAAATATTGTAAAATCTAGGATTCACTTTGATGAATGAAGGGATGTGAGACTGCATGGCTTTAAACTGATTTTCAAGCCCCATGACAATAATTTGTTAGGGAGTTGTGTGTACTTTAGAGTAGTAGGTTTACAATTAGCTACCTTCATTGCTAATCTAACTGCAAAAAGAACCAAACAAGCCATTGTAGTAAACCAGACCATTATAATTTGGCAAAAAGGGTATGCACTGCCAAGTCATTTGACACTATTAAAATGCATTCAGTATGAACAGTGCAACAGAAATGTGCTTAACTGAATCTTTCTGTGCTCCCGAATGTGATGTGCTATTATCTATCATACATTCAAAAAGTGTGTTCTCTCTTCTCTGCTAGGTGTGCACACTCACTGAAGAGATGGGGAAAAAATCAGGGCAAAGCCTTTTAGAATAACCTTTTCTAGTGGCTTCCTGACAAATCAAGTTGCAAATCAAGCGTTTCAGGCCCATTTACGTCTGTTAATACAAAACAAAACAAAAATCACACGAACCTAGCTTTAATAATTCTTCAAGTATGGTTTATCTCTTTAAAAAACAATGTTGAATATAAATATGTCATTATGTACATAACTTATAGGCTAAGATTTAAAACGTGTCAATTTCAGATGGAGATTATAGGATATGTTAATAAATACGACCCACAGCTTGTTCTTTTAAAATAAAACAAACACAGCAGTGATAATGGGCATTTTACAGATAAAACCTTCACATTTTACCTGTACATTTGTCATTCACTCTATTGCATTATGATTGCATTTTCAAGGGTCTCTGGTGGTAATGAAATAAGTGTTTAAAAACAGTAAAGTGCTCCATGCAGTCAATATAAAGTGTTTCTGTAAGAGCTATATTTTCATCACACACTCAAAACAAACCTTGCGACTGAATGATTCTCTACTCAGACAGAATATATCCGCTTCATGACCGCTGCGAGTGTTATTACAAGTAGGCTACAAATATATAACAAAGTTATAGCTGGAATTGAATCTGAACTCCACAAACCCCTGCACGGTATTATCTGCTATTATGGAACGATTAATTAATGGAAATAAATGATATACATTAACAAGTGCAGCTTCATACTTTTCAACACAGCTTTACATTACTGGTAATGTAAACACAAAAATTTCATTCATGTCATGTATGTACATCCAAGTTCACTCGACTAACTTACATGACGTCATTTAGCCTACTCACACTATCAGTGAATCAGCACGAAAAAAAATCCTAACAAAGAATTAATGAATAAAGGATAACATGAAACATACAATACCACTACATAATCTGTATTTTATCTCCGCATCACCAGAGTAACGTTACACTAATGGCGGCACCGATCGTTAACACTAAATAGTTTACATGTTACACATGCGCGTAATTTGCACGGGGGTACAGGGTCATGACCCCCTCAAAAATCCAGATCCAGCTAATATAACCCCCCCAATATCATCACATCATTCAGATTAAAATAATTATGAAATATTCCGAATTAATACTTTTGTTCGTTTTCTTTATTAATTTCATTTGCCAGCAAGAAAGATAGTATCATATTTTTAAAAAATCTGTAATGTACCCCCGCCCACCGCACCGACTACTTGGTATTACCCAACCCGCTTTCTCTACCAAGTTTGTTAACTATTTTGCGCAGTCGCTGGGATGAATGGTTGGAGAAGCATGCTAATAACGGATGGAAAGATGAAAAGGACACTGAAAGGCAGCCAGACAACGATTTTTCATTGTTGGTCGACAGCAGCCAAAAAGAGGAAAAATCCTGACCAAACGGAGGTACCCCTATATTAGCTCGGCGTTTCTCAAAGTGTGGGGCGCGGGCGCGGCCCACTGGTGGGAAATAGAGACATGACAAGTGGGGCGCGACAAACAGGATTTGTGCCCAACTTTTTAATTCCTTTATTTATTGACCATACACTCAAAACAAAACAAAGACACGTTTAAATGTAAGCCTTACTTAACCTTTACACACGGAAGTTTAAAAGTTTTTCAAGGCGACCGTTATTGATATATCACTTTATGGTTCCCATGGAGACGCGTCATTCATTGCTTGTCACACCGCAGCCACAATAGCGCTTAATGACATGATCTGCTTTTATTTACTTTTTTATTCAAAATTTCACAAATTTGTTAGCTATAGCAGGATATATATGATATTCCGATTGTCAAATATGTGCAAGTGGATGTGTTTTGTTGTTCAAACACCTTTATAACGATCGCGTTAGTTTAGCTGTATGCGCAACGTATTTTAGGTAACGTTAGCTGCTATCTTATTAAAATACCTAAAAAAAAAAAAAAACGTACATTATTAGGAATTTACCACCTCCGGCTCAATTTGAGATTATTATTATTTAATTTTTTTATTATTATTATTATTTTGTTCTTTTTGCATGGAGTTTGCAAAGTGACAAAATGAATCAAAGCACAACTAACGTTAGTCCACACTTGTATTTTCTCAGTTTCTGAATTTGATGTTATCAGAGGCTAAATGCAAACACACATTTTTTTTAATCTACTTTTGAGTCTTATTTCATGCAAAGTTATAATATAATTGCACTTTCATTTTCTCTATTTGAAAGTTTTTAATGCTGTTATTTGATGTAAAGTTTTTAAAATGTGATGTTAATAAAATACATTTTAAGAGTTAAACTTAAAGCCTAGTTTATTAACATTTTGTTGGGGTGATTGGGGACAGGTGGGGCTCGGAACCCTTTCCTACCTCCGAAGTGGGGAATGGCAGAGAAAGTTTGAGAAACACTTAATTTAACTACTGTGTCATTATGGCATACATAGTCAAGTGAACAGCTGCATTTACATTAAGTAGCCTAAATCAGTAAAAGTCTCACAATGTATTTCTAATACAGGAACGGCAAATTAGCATGTTACCTTTTACACAAGAAAATTATTCAATAAATTAATTAATTAATAAATATGCCGCGAGTTTAACCCCCCCAATGGTAGACCCAAAGTTACGCCCGTAGACATAACATAACGTTACATCGGAAAGCAATTAATGTGAACAGTCTACAATGATGGCGTGCATTTTATTTTATACCTATAAAAGACGATATTAATATGAATAGGCACTATCAGTGAATCAGCACGAAATAAAATCCTAACAAAGAATTAATGAATAAAGGATAACATGAAACATACAATACCACTACATAATCTGTATTTTATCTCCGCATCACCAGAGTAACGTAACGTTACTAATATAATATAGCCTACATATAACATAATTCGATCTGTGAATTAAATAGGCCTGTAGCCTAATTATGAATTTAGGTAGCTTTACATTTGTTTAAGGAAATGTAAACGGTTATTTGCATGTTAAAATAACGTTTGTGAAGGTTGAGTTTACTGCGGGTGGAGGGAAAACGGGTCATGTGACCCATCAGTACTAATTGACAGTCGCTCCTCTCATTGCTGTCACTGCTCGAGCACTGCGGCCGCGAGACTGGAAACCAACACGAACGAAAGAGAGAGAGAGAGAGAGAGACCCGAGATACTGAAGAGTCTCAGAAGCAAAACTTACGCTCAGAAGCCGAATATCACAAGTTACCCATCAAATAAGAGAATATAACGGTTAAATGATGAATCAGATGGAGCTTTCAGTGCCATATGATAATGGATATGAACCGGAGGACTACATGTTGCAGGAGGATGAATGGGACCGGGATTTACTGCTGGACCCAGCATGGGAAAAACAGCAACGAAAGGTAAGAGAAAGTTTGGTCCCAAAACACCTCAGAATAAAAGTATTCTTTGCACTTTCCTATTAGACTATTATTATTATAATTATTATAATGCTTTACAGATAATAAGTTAAAAATAGGCCTATCACCAAACTTTTAAACAAATTCTACATTGAAGCTTTAAAACATCAAGACTTTGATGTTTTCGTTTTCAGATTATTATTGTTAATAATTTAATTAATATATTTTATATGTGTTTATAAAACGGCGAGTTAACAGTGTTGTCTGCAAAGGAATGCCGTCCCGCTATGGGCTCTGTGGTCTGTTAGTGTCACGGAGGGGTCTGGTCGTCGGGAGCGCGCGCCAGGATGGATGCTGCGGGTAGCCTACAGATTACCGAACTAACAATAGCGGCCCTGTGTGTCTGTTGCTGATACGATTGGAATGCGGACTGTCAACAGATGCTTCCAACACAGGATGACGTCCTTGGGATTAGAATGGATGCAGGGGCTAATTTTAACTCCACGACCAAAAGGCATTATAGTACCCTAATCCGGTGTCCTTGGAGGGGAATTCTTTTGTATTGGCCTAAACAGCACCTTTTCCATTTTGTAGTCTATAATAGTGTTTTTCAGAGAGCCTATATTCTGAATCAACGTGGACAGATAGGCTACTTTTTGACAGGTATAATAGATTTCATATCATGTTTTGGCCTATGATACATGGTGTATATATGAGATTATTTTGACAGTAGGCCTATTGATGGTCAGGGTTGTAAACACATGGGGATTTCTTATCTGGGATTTAGTTTTTTAGGGTCTCTGTGTCTTAAGCAGGTGATCTTAAACCCTCTGCTTTATCTGAACAATCCACAGTTTTAATCCTTTTATTGACTAGATGATCCACATGTGGAATTGCCTGAATTATTAATTCATTCTCTGTACGTTGATTGTCATGGCTGAACACTTTCTGTGTCAAAGTGTTTAATCGGTAATATTCCAAAGTTCCAAAAGTTCCAAACATGTTTGGTGATTGAAAAATGATTAAATTCAACAAAATATCAGACAAACCCATACAGTATTTGTGACAATTTTAGTGTAGCAAAAATATAACAGTGCCTCAGTGGTCTTTTTTATGTATATTGTAGCCTATAATATACAATGTAGCCCATTCAGTTAATAAATAGGAAGGAAGGAAGTCTTAATCTACATTTAAATCCTCAGTTTAACTTGGTTGGTTTAATAAAACGTGGTTGCTTGTCCAGGCATAGTTGGATGATAATAAAATTCATTTAGGCCTTAAATTGAACCTCGTTCACTCAGCAGATCTTTTCTTGTCAAATCAACTTAGATATTTATCAATTCTGAAGCTTAAATGTTAGATGGATACTGTCTAATCACTCTTTCTTATTCTTCCAGAGATCATCATTCCACAGGCATGTTACTGTGGACCCACCCTACAGTTTTACAGAATGAGTGAAATTCTTTCCTCTCCGATTAGATGAAGCAGCAATGCGATAAACAAATGTGTTATATGCAACGCATTCTCACTCGTATCTCTCATCTCAGTGTGAGCTACTTCATCAGGTCTCTTATCAGAAATGGACTCTGTAGAGAGCTAAATTTACACTATTACCTCGCAGGAATGCACTCTGGAGTCCAGTAAAGCTTTCATTGGCCCAGCAATGACTGTGGCAGGACCGAGCATGCTTTCAGGGATTAAAAATACACAATTTGAGTCCAAAAAATGGCCAAAGGGTAGCAGTTGATTTGGGAGTGGGCAGCAGTTCAGCCACATTTTGTTCTATAAAAAAAATCTTTCCAGCATTAATTCTTGCATAATAGCATTTAAGTAGCTTTTATAGACATGACATAGAAAAAAACATTACTGGTGTGCATCTTGAGACAAAACAATGGCAGTGATATATTTTAAGATAAGTGGCTTTCAGTTAAAACAGCTCAAACATGCATTTTAGTCGGGGACTAGGTTAAGCCTTGTCTGTGAAACAGGGGTATAGTAGTAAAAGGCCTGAAGCAGATATTCTGAAGTCATTGTGTGCTCAATAAATGATACTTATAAGGGTCTGTTGGTCCCAAAATATTCCAAAAGCATTAACCTGAGTAGACAAAGTGTTATTCACTCTGGAATTGAGGTGCTGATGTTGATGTCCTGAATTTTAAGCGTTCAAATCCTTTAAAAGTGGTTCTGGAAAGAAGTCATAGGATGATACAGAGGATGATAGCAGCTGGCAGTTTTGAGCTATATAGCTTATTGTACATGTAGTTAAGTGCTGGTTATTTCTGGAGGATGAACTCATCAGTACAACTCAAGTGTAGATACAGTGCAAGTGTGTGTTGGGGAATTTTACAATGCCAATGTTGTTCTTTTGTCTCGTTGATTGTTCTGAGTACACTTCCTGTTCATAATTCAAAGATTATTGATTAAATAACGGAATAACAGAATCTCTGCTATTGACAGTTACATTTTGTTTTCGTTTCACTCGCATATTTTTTATATAGAGTTTGAGAACTAGTTGAAGAACTACCTACTACCTCATCTCTTGGCATAGACGAGTAGTTTCATTGGCACTGTCCTTTGTAGTCACCCATGCAGTGAGGTTTTGACCTGAAAATGGTGTCAAAGGCTTTCACTGTATCACAACAAACCTGGTAAGACTTAACAGTCTTATGATCAAATCTGGTTTACTGCCACACATTTGGCTTAGTGACACTATTCACAGTGTGGTTTTGTGCAAGGATTCTGTTAAAGGTAGCATTTTTGAATGCATAAATGTTGAGTGTAGAATACATATGCTATGCCAAAAGGATGTGTGTGCGAGTTTCTTTGTGTATTTGGAGGATTGTATGTTAAATTACATTGTACTTGTTTCCTAGACGTTCACGGCCTGGTGTAACTCTCACCTGAGAAAAGCTGGGACACAGATCGAGAACATAGAGGAAGACTTCAGGAATGGTCTCAAACTAATGCTGCTGCTTGAAGTCATCTCAGGTAAATTTAATTTAATTCAAGTTAATTTTATAGCGTTTTTACATATTGTTTCAAAGCAGCTTCACAGAAAATGCTATCAATCAGAGATGGGTGTATCAAAGTAATGAAATTGGTTAAGCAGACAGACAATTAAAATGTAAGACAATGATTACTGCATGTGACTGTAAGGATTACAATATAATATTTGACAGTTTTGTATATCGAACCAAAGTAAATATGCTGAACCAAATAGTGATATCCATTATATATATATATATATATCTTTATATTTATACCAAAATTTTTTTGTCAGGTGAGAGGTTACCCAAGCCTGACAGAGGGAAGATGCGTTTTCACAAGATAGCCAATGTTAACAAAGCCCTTGATTTCATCACCAGTAAAGGTGTGAAACTGGTCTCCATTGGAGCAGAAGGTATGCTTTATTTTTTTAACTTGATTGCTGATATTTTTGTAATAAAGTTATTAGGAGATACGGGTTATTAATTCTGAACGTCAAATACATATGTTTAATTTTTTATTTTAACTTACTTCAGCCCTTTATATATTTAAGCAGTGATTTTTCTGTCACATGTTTGCAGAAATTGTGGATGGGAATGTGAAAATGACTCTTGGTATGATTTGGACCATCATCCTTCGCTTCGCCATTCAGGATATATCTGTTGAAGGTAAAGAAAATAAATCACAATCATGAAATGACACAACATCTGCACAAACAACAGCGGTAATACTTTAGTATGGGGAACACATATTCACTATTAACTATGACGTTTGCCTCAATAAACTCCTAATTTACTGCTTATTAATAGTTAGCGAAGTAGTTAAGTTTAGGTATTGGGTAGGATTAAGGGATGTAGAATATGGTCATGCAGAATAAGGCATTAATATGTGCTTTATAAGTTATGATAAACAGCCAATATAGTTATATGCATGCTAATAAGCAACAAGTTAATAGTGAGAATTGTACCCTAAAATAAAGTGTTACCACAACAGCAAAATATTATTATTATTATCTGTGGCACATTTCACAAACTCAAGAATGTTTAAATCAGTTTATGTCAAAGAATAATAATTTGTGTTAATCATGAATAATCATCATCATCTGTAAATTCCAAATCAACAATTTATGGAAAACATTGTATTAAAAAAGCATAGTATTTTTGTGCTATAGTGAATTTAATAACTGTATTTAGTTTAAAATTGTAATTAGCAAAACAGATATTAGTCATATGTGTATGATATAATGATTCCCTAATAATCTTTCAGAAACCTCGGCCAAAGAAGGACTTCTACTTTGGTGTCAGAGGAAGACTGCCCCCTACAGGAATGTCAATGTTCAAAACTTTCATGTCAGGTGAGGCACTTTTTTGGGTGCAAAAATGTTGTTAGGCCATATCAATGTTTTGTATTTAAATATGAGTATCTGATTTGTTCCATTAGATGAAAAAAACAGACACTATTATTTTCAGTTATATGTTTTCAGTTTTTATGTTAATTCAAACTTGACCCTGATTCTCTCTCTGGTGAAGCTGGAAGGATGGATTGGCGCTGTGCGCTCTCATCCACAGGCACAGGCCTGATCTCATTGACTACGCCAAGCTCAACAAGGTCTCAAGTGTGTTCCCAGATTAACATTTGACCCTCTGGACATTTATTCTAACAGTCCAATCCAATCACAACACCACAATATCCTGATGTTCCCTGTCAATGATATTACTGCACAGATCTGTCTAACATTTTTTGGAGAATGAGTGGATTACTTTTGTCTGTTCTTCACTCACACCTAATTTATGGCATGCATGATCAGAAATCCACTGTTTCTTTTGCTTTTGTGGCTTCAATAGCTGGAAAGATGGACTGGCCTTCTGTGCCCTTATTCACAGACACAGACCAGAACTGGTTGACTTTCAGAGCTTGAAGGTATCATACGTGGTTTATAATATTGTTGGATGTGGTTTTTTGTAACAATATGAATTTAATAGATTAGACTCAATCCTGCTGGACATCTAAATTCCTGCAGTTTAGTTCTAACCAAGGAGCTATAATGTACCTGGACAAAGCTGTATGTTAGCATTCCTATTCATTTCAGTGGCAGTTGCTCTGGTTGCGTCTAGAAAAGCACTCTGTACAAAGTTTAGAGAAATGTTGATAATCTTAAAAAAAAAAATTTAAAAAAAAAAAAAAAATGATCCTAGTATTATCCTAATTGTCCATTTGTGTGTGCTATACTGGCTTCTTGTTGTGCTTGTTATAGTATGAAGTTGTTAGCTTAGCTACATGCTAACTCTATTAGTATCTGTGATAGTTTAGCACTTCACATGAAGAGTGCCATCTGTGTACTTTGTGTGATTCTTTAAAAGTTGCTGTCTATCTAGAATGTTTTTCTATTTCCTTTGGATAGTTATAATGATTTGGACTGTTTTTGATTAGCTGGTTCAGGTCTGGTTCAGCTTGTGTTAGCTTAGTTTACTTAGACATAACATACTGTTCAAAAGTTTGGGGTCTGTAAGATTTATGTTTTTGAAAGAAGTTTCTTATGCTCAGCAAGGCTGCATTTGTTAGATCAAAAACAGTAATACTGTGAAATATTAGTACAATTTTAAATAACTGTTTAAACTGTTAAACTGTTTTAACTGTTCTAATATATTTTAAAATGTAATGTATTCCTGTGATGGCAAAGCTGAACTTTCAGCTGCTAATATTCAGTGTCACATCCTTCAGAAATCATTCTAATATGCTGATTTGGTGCTCAATAAATATTTATTCTTATTATTGATGATGAAAACAGTTGTGCTGCTTAATATTTAGTGGAAACCGTGATACATTTCCCCCCTAAGTTTCTTTGATTCACCCTTGTTGAATAAGAGATAATTAATTTCTTTAAAAAAATCTTACTGACCTCAAATTTTTGAATGGTAGTGTGCATACAACTCTTCAGTTGTTATGGTACTCAAGAGGCAATTGGATAAAGCCATTCCATAACTTTTTTCTCAGAGGTCTGTTTGGATTTACAATAATCCTGACCCAGAATAGAACTTGGGAAAGTACTCCACATACCACTAGCACCAGAGCTGTAGTTCTAGTAGCATGTTAGTACAGTGATGATAGTTAGTACAGAACAGGGTGTGAGGTAAAATCAGGATATGAGACATTTTTTCAGACATTTTCTAAGTCTGTGTGAATGAGTGGATGTGTACTATGGTTTTAATTAGTTGGATTGGACCACTGAAGATTAAGGATATATTTAGCTCGTCAGGGCCAGTCAGTTCAACAGTGAGTGACTAAAAGTCCCCTCACACTCACAGACATGCCTATCCCTTTCAGCTGTCACTGACGGCTCCAGGTGAGCTTGAATGGGGTAATCCAGTGTTTAGCATGGACCCCATGGTCCCAGTTTGGACACGAGCATCAGGAGAGTCCAGGACTCTCTGGATCCCCTGCAGCTGCTGATGTCCATGCAATGCAGCTTTTTATTGACACAGAGAACAAAAGCTTGATCTCCAGACCCCTTGTGCAAGACAGTGTTGCATTTCTCAGAAAATCTGACCCTTTCCTTTTGCACTGATATTTTTGCACATATATTGATGCTTTTGTTTTTGAAAGAAGTTTCATATGTTCACCAAGGCTGCATTTATTTGATCAAAAATACAGTAAAAACAGCAATATTGTGAAATATTGTTACCATTTTAAATGGTATTGTTTTCTATTTCAATATTTTTTATTATGTAATAAATTCTTGCGATGGCAAAGCTGAATTTTAAGCAGCCATTACTCTGATCTTTAGTGCCACATGATCCTTCAGAAATCAGATTCTTTAATGAATAGAAAGTTCAAAAGAACAGCATTTATTTGAAATGTGAGTCTTTTGTAACATAAATGTTTTTACTGTCAGTTTTGATCAATTAAATGCATCCAATTGCTAAATACAAGTATGATTTTTTCTTACTGACTCCTAATGTTTGAATTATAGTGTAGCTATTGTAATTTAAAGGAACACGCCACCGTTTTTTTTAAATAGGGCTTATTCACCGTCTTTCCTACATTTAGATAGGTGGGCAAACGCATTTTTGTCTCAGTGCAAGCATTGTTTTAGTTTGGAAGCGCCACTGCTAGCTTAGCTTAGCATAATGAATGGAATCCTTTGTTGCCAGCTAGCATGTCATGAATAAAAGTGATAAAAAAATAAAATAAAAATAAAAAAAAACCAATTACTTCTTGTGGCCTGCGTATTCACATCGAGTACAAATAGCAATGCAGATTAAGACTAGGCGATTTCCTAGGCAGATATTGACTTGGGACTATATTGGGGTGAAGCACAGGCGAAACACTGCTACTTGGGCGCAGAGATATCACACTCACCACCAGTTCATGTTGACTCTCATCCTCACGTCCTCAGGCTGTTGAGCGATCGCAACCTCCTCCTCCTGTCGTTCTATTTCCAAAGCACGCAGCTCCTCTTCTGAAAACTCTGGTTCATAGAGGTATCGTTCTGGATCTTGACTGTCTGAGAAGTCACCCTCCTCGTCTCTCACAAAATCCGCCATGTTCATCGCCATTCACTATGTCTACTGTAGGAAAAATAGCCGGCTACTATTCAGGCTGGTATGTTGACGGAAGTTGGGGGATTTCAGGTGTTGTGTGATATCTCTGCGCCCAAGTAGCAGTGCTTCGCCTGTGCTTCCCCCCAATATAGTCCCAAGTCAATATCTGTCTAGGAAATCGCCTAGTCTTAATCTGCATTGATATTTGTACTCATTGTGAATACGCAGGCCACAAGAAGTAATTCGTACATTTTAAAGTAAAAAAGTAAAAAAAAATTTTTTTATCACTTTTACTCATGACGGCCCTCATTTATCATTCTTGCGTAGAAACGGGCGTATATATTGGCGTAAGATTATGCTTACACTCCTCTCATCGCCTGATTTATGAAGCTGTGCGTACCTTTGAAATCCAGGTGTACGCAATACCTGCCCTTGATAAATGCCGCGGCTGAAAACGAGCGTCATTAGAATAACACGCCCCTATATATTCAAGTCTCCGCTCCCCCCACGCCCTCATTTTACGCCATGGACACACGGAAGACGGCAAAGAAGAGAAACTTCTTTGAGAAAGAGAAAGCGAAACCAGGGAAGTGGAAAGAAACAAAATTGATTTCTAGATTTTTATTATTAATGACGCTTATTGTTATTTAGAAGAAGAATGTCGTTATTATTATTATTTGTATTATTATTATTATTATTATTATTTAAAAGAAGAAGAATATGTCATTTTTATTATTTTGTCAGTCTGAATTATTTTTTGGTCATTGAAAGCCTTTCATTACTGAACCCAGTCCGTGCACACCTGCCGGGCCTAACCCTGGCCTAACCATCGTTTCAAAGAATAGTACAACGGTGAGCGCGTCGAGTATAAACGCCTCGTCCGTTTGGGGACGTGCGCGCGCAGTCTGCGGAGACTCGCGCTGCGGAGCCAGGCGAAAGTAGCTATAAACAAGGCTTGAAACGTCAGGTAAAGCGCACAGGCTCGCAACTTAAGGAATACATATGCCTACAATTCAAATGCTTTGGTAAAGTCACACAAATTAAACACTGAAGTCCATGTTGCACAAAAATAAACACTGAAGTTTATAATTACTATGTTTTTTTTTTTTTTACAGTGGGTCATAATAGATCATATCTTTTAGTTTGTCAGTGCGTTTTGTGGTGTTAGGAATTGTTTTTCTGCGCATTCCCGCACTCAAAACGTGCGTACACCACCTCCTGAGCTGGCGTAGGATTTGAGCGTGCCGTACGCCAACGTCCATATTGATAAATCTCAAAGTCACCGTGGTTTTGGGTGTACGCCAGGTGTACGCTGGAAATTTGGTGTACGCACTTTTGATAAATGAGGGCCACATGCTCTGGCAACAAAGGATTCCATTCATTATGCTAAGCTAAGCTATCGGCGGCGCTGCCAAACTAAAACAATGCATGCACTGAGACAAAAATGTGTTTGCCCATCTCTCTAAATGTAGGAAAGACGGTGAATAAGCCCTATTTCAAAAAACGGTGGAGTGTTCCTTTAAAGTCATTTGTATATTTAAAAGTAAACCAGTATTATAGTATTGTCTATTTTTTGCTTAATTCCTTTTCAGATATCATTTGAAATATTTTGAATGTTTTCCCTCTCCTCTGGTGGCACTTGAATACTGACCCTCACTTTTGCATGGAAAAGGATTTTGATTTATGTTGACTTGATTTAGTTTTTAAGTGATGTCTTATTTCTTATGTTTTTTGGTCAAGAATTATGCCCTTTCTCTCCTTTTGTCTTTCTGTAGGATGATCCACTTGGTAATCTGAATCTGGCATTTGACATTGCTGAAAAACATCTGGACATCCCCAAAATGCTGGATGCAGAGGGTAAACGAATATTCATCAGTACTCCATATTAGAGCTGCACGATTATTCGTTAAAAGATTGCGATATCGATTCAAACACCCACGTGATCACATTCCTAATTGACAACGACTCGCCTGTGTCTATTAAACCTTTGACAAAATCACACTGGAACATTCAAATCTGCATCAGCGCTGCCGCTGACAAAGGTATGAAACAGCTTTACAAACAGTCTTTTCAGCCACACAGTTTCATTATTTCTGTGTTAGAAATATTCATATTGATCACAGAAGTACTGGGATACAAGTTTATTGTTTGGATATAAACACTGATTTCTACAGAAGCGATCAAAATAGAGCAAATCACTTTTGAAAGTAACTTGAGCTTCAAATGACGATTATATCAATTATATCGATTACATCGTTACGCCACCTGTTGGCGACAACTGATACATTTATTTGTTATTGAATCATTCATTAAAGATATGTGTTCAAAAACGCTGATTCATCCAGTAATGTGAAGTATTTATATAATCAGTGAGTCATTGAATCATTCATTCAAACGTTTTTTTTAAATAATCAATTCAGACATTAAACATTTTTTTTTTTTTTTTGTAAAGTTTTTTTTATTGAGCACCAGGGATACAGGGCATGTACAAATACATGAATACAAAAGGCAACAATTGTAGAAACAATGCTCACATTTTCTAATAGTAACAACCCTCCCCTCCCCTCCCCTCCCCTCCCTCGGAACATGGGACATTCATCCAAGGCAAAAAATAATAAATTAAGACAGAAATAATTGAAGTAAAAAAAGTAAAAAAATAAAATAAAAAAAGTAATTAGCAAAGAAGAAGTATACACACAGACTCACTGCAACTAAGGCTGCACACTTCACAGGACATTTGATTCACATGGGTAAATAAATATCAAAGTAACAAGTGAGTAAGCAAGAGGGGCTGCTAATTGATACTAAGTGGGCATAGTCTTAAGTTTGTTCAGGTGTGACAGTACTGGGTTCCAGACATAGAAGAATTTGTCCCTGGACCCTCTCAGTGTGTATTTAATTTTTTCTAATTGTATGAATTGCATTAGGTCACTAAGCCATAAAGATACTTTAGGTGGATTGTTTGACTTCCAGTGTAATAAAATCCTTCTACGTGCAAGCAATGTTGTGAACGCAATTATGTTTTTATAATTTTTCCTTAGTGTAGAGTATCTTCTATCTGTAATACCGAAAATGGCCATTGCAGCGTTAGGTTGGAGGTCGATGTTAAGAGCCTCTGACAAGGTTTTGAAAATCATAGACCAGTAGGTTGTGAGGGCTGGACACAGCCAGAACATATGGGTTAAGTTGGCAGGAGTGTTACGACACCTGTCACAGCTATCATCTATGTTAGGATATATTTTAGCCAATTTCACTTTCGAGTAATGAATGCGGTGTAGAATTTTGAATTGAATTAAGCTCAACTTGGCACAGGAAGTGCTGTCATTTACTCTTAGTAGAGCGTTGTCCCAAATGTCCTCCTCTAATTCTAGTTCCTCCCCTAATTCATTCACCCAGTCTGCTCTAATCTTTGCAAGATTTGTGCTTTTAAGACTGGTTATCTGGCCATATATCCTTGAAATATTTTTTTGGGAATTGACTGCGGGTTCTAACAAATTCTCTAAGCCCGAGGGTGGTGGTGTGTATGGAAAGTTAGAAAAATGATGCTGAAGGAAGTGGCGGATTTGAAAGTAACGAAATAGGCTAGACCGGGGTAGACTAAATCTGTGCGACAAATCATCAAAGTTTGCAAAAAGACATTAAACATTTTAAATAGACTGCAGCAAATAAAATTTTGTCAGAACCTCTAGTAAATTACGTTATTTTGTTTAGTTGTCTGTTCAGAATCGTGGGAGAATCGTGATCTCTGTTTGAAGCAAAAAAATTATAATAATCGTGATTCTCAATTTATCCACAATCGTGCAGCTCTACTCCAAACCATTCCAGCTCAATGTAGAGCTTTCAGCCTGTGAACATTACAAATATCTTCAACAAAAATGTTATGCTGTCAAAAAAAATTGTGACATAAGACATTTGACACTACCTAAATACTATGAAACACTATGAAAATGTATGGCATCTATTCTGAATAAGGTCTATTCGTCACACTAGGAAAAACTACCTAAAATGTATTTTGGTAGGAAACCTTGGGTGCAAATTCTAAATAAGCAACAAGCAACAATTTGCCTACATGTAACTTTAAAATATTATAAAATTTGGCTTTTGCTCTACAGTCCTAGTTAGCAGTGACAGGCCAGATGAGAGGACAGTCATGACGTATATCTCCAGTTACTATCACACGTTTGCAGAGGCTCAGAAGGTACATCTGATCCCTGAGCTTATTCTAGAAATATTAGTTACACCTGAGTGTATGGTCCCTTTAGTCCATATAGGCCTATCCTCATTTTTAGCAGATAAACACGACTTGTGTTTCCTTGTAGTATTTAAATTTTCCTCCGTCGCACACTATTGCCACCATCACTTCATGTAGTTGTTCCTTAGCTCCTCTCCTCTCCCTGCAGACATCCTGAGCACCCCTAAGCCTGATGAGAGAGCTATTATGACATACGTGTCCTGCTTCTACCATGCGTTTGCTGGAGCTGAACAGGTATTGAGTTTTTGTGTGTGCTAGAATGAGAGAATCAGCTATCTTTTCATCTATCTCGCCCTCCGTTCTCACTGTGCTTCTCTCCCTCAGGCTGAAACTGCTGCTAACAGGATCTGTAAGATCCTAGGAGTGAATCAGGAAAATGAGAAGTTGATGGAGGACTATGAAAGCCTGGCTAGTGAGGTTAGGAGACATATCTGATACAGTCCACACTGCCCACAGACACACATTTCTCTCCTCTCCTCAATATTCCTCTACTCTCCAGCTGTTGGAGTGGATCAGACGAACTATTCCCTGGTTGGAGAATCGTGTGGCGGAGAAGACCATGGTAGAGATGCAGCGGAAGCTGGAGGATTTCCGAGATTACCGCAGGATGCACAAACCTCCCAAAGTGCAGGAGAAGTGTCAGCTAGAGATCAGCTTCAACACCCTGCAGACTAAACTTCGCATCAGCAACCGGCCTGCATTTATGCCCTCTGAGGGCAAGATGGTGTCGGTGAGAGATTGACCACACAGACACACACGCACGCATGTTGGGTTTTTGTGTTTTATGGTGACTTTCCATAGACATAATGATTTTTTATACTGTACAAACTTTACATTCTATACCAGGGGTGTCCAAACTCAGGCCTGGAGGGCCACTGTCCTGCAGAGTTTAGCTCCAACCCCAATTAAACACACCTGAACCAGATAATCAGACCTTGATTATCTGGTTCAGGTGTGTTTAATTGGGGTTGGAGCTAAACTCTGCAGGACAGTGGCCCTCCAGGACTGAGTTTGGACACCCCTGTTCTATACCCTAATCCTAATCCTACCCTTACACCTAACCCTTACATAAAACATTCTGCATTTTTACATTGGAAAAAACTATTTAGTATGGTTTATAGCTCTTTTCCTCATGGGGACTGAAATTTTGTCCCCACATCACAAATATCAGGTTTAACTATCCTTGGGGGGACACTTGGTCTCCGCAGCGTAGCAAATACCTGGACTACACACACATGCGTTTACTAGATTTTAATATTTTATTTATTTATTTATTTTTTATATTAATTGGTTTATTTTATTTTTATTTTTCAATTGTAATATGTATTTTATATTTATTTTATGTTCATGCCTGTTATATATTTTTATTTAAATAAATAAATAAATATATTTATTTATTTATTTCAATATTTATTACTTTATTTATTCTTTTATTTGAGGTTTATTTGATGTTTATGTTTGTTATTTTTCATTGTATTTATATATATATTGAAATCTAAGTAACTAGCTTTGGGGGGCATTTTTTCAAGCAAATAAGACAAGCACATCCACATATAAAACTGGGTGTTTGTCTATGTAGGACATAGCGAGTGCGTGGCAGGGACTGGAACAGGCAGAGAAGGGCTATGAGGAATGGTTGCTTACTGAGATCAGGAGACTGGAAAGATTGGACCATCTAGCAGAGAAATTCAGACAGAAAGCAACAAACCATGAGACCTGGGCTTCCGGTTAGTCCTGGACATGAAGTGCTGTCATCAATGAAATATCATCATTCTGTATTGTAAACCACTTTGGATAAACTAAATGATGCTTGATATATGTTTTATGTGCGTTTTGCAATAGGTAAGGAGGAGATATTGAGCCGGAAGGACTACGAGTCAGCATCTTTAATGGAAGTTCGAGCTTTGCTGCGGAAACACGAGGCATTTGAGAGTGACCTTTCCGCTCACCAAGACAGAGTCGAGCAGATCGCTGCGATTGCTCAGGAACTCAAGTATGACTTTTTAGTCTTTTATCCTCTTCAAAAAATACTTACAATTGACTGTTCATTTTAGTGTATACTTTAATCTGTACACTACCATTCATAGGTTTGGGGTCAGTATTATTTTTAAGTAATTGATACTTTGATTCAGCAAGGCTGCATTAAATTGATCAAAAGGAACAGACTTTTACATTAAATTACAATTATTTCATATAAATGTTATTCTTTTGAACTTTCTATTTATCAAAGAGTCGTAACAAAAGGGATTATGCTTTTCACAAAAGTGGCACAGCTGTTTTAAATATTGATAATAAAAAGAAATGTTTCTTGAGCACCAAATCAGCATATTAGACTGATTTCTGAAGGATCATGTGACACTGAAGACTGGAGTAATGATGCTGAAAATTCAGCTTTGCATCACAGGAATAAAGTACATTTGAAACATATTTGAAAATAGAAAACAGTTATTTTAAATTGTTATTATAGCACAATATTACTGTTTTTACTGTATTTTTGATTACTAAATGCAGACATGCTGAGCATAATAGACAAATCTTACCGACCTCAAACTTTTGAAAGGTAGTGTACAAGTACTTTGTTCTTATAACTAACCTGTCACATTCAGTTTCTCGTCACTTTACAGTGTCTGGAAAGCCTCATGTCTCTCACACTGCTTATCCATAGACACACATATAGACGCACCATGCTTTCAGCATACTTTGATGTCTGAATCACTGGCTTTCTATTTTAGCATTCATTATCTCCCTGCAGGCCTGGTTAAAATATGAGTGTGTGCATGTATTTAGTAAGTGACTGACAGCTTCTGACCTTTATGCTGTCTCAATTAGTACAGGGTGATATTACTGATAAACTATGGAGCATACTTATAATGATTAGCATACCAACATTCATCTGGACACAAAAAGCAAACGGAAACTTTTTGAAACGTAATTAGCCAATCATAACAGCAGTCTTAGAGGTTCAGTACCAATTAGAAAAACAGCTAGAATTAGAGAGAGGGTGGAATGGTCATGAAAATTGCAAGAATCCTTAACTAACAAGCGGTCTACAAGGAAAGAAAATGTTACTGAAGTAGAATTTTCCACATCAATCCCAAGTTAGCGAGTACTGCATCTGTTAACCACTAGAGGGGGACAGACCGAATAGCAAATGCAATATTATGGCCTAAAGTTTCTCTCTCACTCTATCTTATTTATCTTAAAGTGAGCTGGACTATCATGATGTTGCATCAGTGAATCAAAGGTGTCAAAGTATTTGTGACCTCTGGGACCAACTGGGCACACTCACCCAGAAACGCAGAGAGGCTTTGGAGGTATGCTGTGTGTGTCCCAACCTGTTTTGTACGACAATATTTTAGATCAATCAAGATATAAAAAAAAATAGAAAAAAGGTTTGAATCTGTGTTTCATTTCTACAGAGGACAGAGAAACTTTTGGAGACGGTGGAACAGTTGTTTCTGGAATATGCAAAGAGATCTGGACCCTTCAATAACTGGATGGAAGGAGCCATGGAAGACTTACAGGATATGTTCATAGTTCACACCATTGAAGAGGTCCAGGTACGCACTCTTAAACAAACAGACTAGGCATTGACTTTTATAGTATTTTGTAGTCATAAATACTCTACCATTCAAAAGTTTGGGGTCGGTAAGAGTCTTAAAGCATCTTTTGCAGCGATTTTTGTGTGAGCATATCAGTGAACACCCCTGATCACTCGGTGAGTTTCACGTCTTTGTAAACGAAAGTTTAATGCGTTTTAGGAAGGATTGTTCCAGTGCACCTATGCAGCCATTGTGGAGGTGGGGGGGAAAGCGAAACAAACCGAAAATTCTCGGGCCAGCAGCATGTGTCCAATTTTTTATCTTAACCGTTCTATTTCATCAGAAACGATCTGTAAACAGGGCTTTAAGTGTAAAATACCGAACTTGTCCTTTAAGTCTTAAGTCACTTATGGTCACCAAGACTGCATTTATTTGTGCAAAACACAGTAAAAATAGTAATATTGTTGAATATCATTACAACTATAATTATAATATAACTATAATATAATAACTATAACTATAATCGATTTTAATTTATTTTAAAATGTAATTTATTCCTGTGATGGCGAAGCTGAATTTTCAGCATTACTCTAGTCTTCAGTGTCACATAATCCTTTAGAAATCATTCTAATATGCTGATTTGGTGCTCAAGAAACATTTCTTATTATTATCAATATTGAAAACAGTTGTGCTGCTTAATATTTTTTTGTGGAAACCATGATATATTGTTTTTGCGGATTCTTTGATGAATAGAAAGTCCAAAAGGATTTATTTTGAAATATATATGTATTTCTAACAATGTGAATCTTTTGGTCACTTTTGCTCAATTTAATGCATCCTTAACAAATAAAACTATTAATTCCTTTCACAAAAATCTTACTTACCCCAAACTTTTATAAAACAAACAAACAAACAAACAAACAAACAAAAATCCATTGTAATCCGTTGTGTGTAGACTCTGATAGCTGCCCATGAGCAGTTTAAGGCCACGCTTCCTGAAGCGGATGCAGAGAGGCAGGCGATCCTTGGCATTCAGCAGGAAGTCCTGAAGATCTCCCAGAGTTATGGCATCCATGGAGATCTTACCAACCCCTACAGAACCATAACTACAGAAGAGATTGCCATCAAATGGGACAAGGTTAAACACACACACCCCTTAGACCTTGGTTCTGTTCCATTACAAAAAATCTACAATCTAATTCTAAGCCATTTTAATCACATTTCTGTAATCTTCAAGCCATGATCATGATCATGATGTGCGTTTGTGCATTCAGGTGAAGAAGCTGGTTCCCCAGCGTGACAGTGCACTGCAGGAGGAGTTAGCGAGACAGCATGGTAACGAAAGGCTCAGACGCCAGTTTGCTGCCCAAGCTAATCTTATTGGACCATGGATACAGACAAGGATGGAGGTGCGTGGCTTAGCTATTACTTGTGCCAATGTCCACAAATAAAACATGTTCTTTGAAATCTATCTATCTATCTGTCTATCTGTCTATCTATCTATCTATCTATCTATCTATCTATCTATCTATCTATCTATCTATCTATCTATCTATCTATCTATCTATCTATCTATCTATCTATCTATCTATCTATCTATCTATCTATCTATCTATCGTTCGTCTGTCTGACAGGAAATTGGTCGTTGTTCTATGGCAATGGAGGGGACTCTGGAGGATCAGATGACCCAGCTGAAGCAGTTTGAGCATGTGATTGTCAGCTACAAACAAAACATAGATAGATTGGAGGGAGACCATCAACTTATCCAGGAGTCACTTATCTTTGACAACAAACATACAAACTACACTATGGAGGTACTCATACACACATTTATTACGCATTCTTTTGCATAATCATAAACACATTTTTAAACCTACAGTACTGAACACTGCTGTTAAACTTTTATGGTCAGTAAGATTTAAAAAAAAAAAACTTTTTTATTCAGCAAGGACACATTAAATTGATCAAAAATTGCAGTAAAGTTACAAAGGATTTCTATTTCAAGTAAATGCTGTTCTTATATTCATCAAAGAATCCTGAAAAAATGTATCAATGGTTTCCACAAAAATGTGCTGCATGTTTGATCAAATGAATGCAGTCTTGATGAGCATAAGAGACTTTCAAAAATATTAAAGATCTTACCAACCACACATTTTTGAACGTATTGTATATAGAAATGATCTATATCTGACACATCACATTTGATTTGTCACTTGATCCTGGTTTTTACAGCAGTATTTCTCTTTCCTCTGCAGCATATTCGTGTTGGCTGGGAACTCCTTTTAACTACGATCGCTCGCACTATTAATGAAATCGAGACTCAAATTCTGACACGTGACGCAAAAGGCATCAGCCAGGAGCAGATGAATGAATTCCGATCCTCTTTCAACCACTTTGATCGGGTGCTGTACTCTGCCTTTACGCTAGTCTAAACACGTGTCTTGTTTGAATGGATGCTATACTAATCGTTATTAAATCATCCTAACTAAACTAAACACTTCACCTCTTAGACTGAGCATTATACAAACATCTGGAAATCTCTTATTTCAACTGAGACAACAATTTTATATTTGCTTTATTTTACACAATCACTTCTTCAGAGGCTTCACAAGGCAAGAGTGGTAATTATCTTTCCATTCACTTTAAGTTGTTCAATAACTGAAACAAATTTAGTGTGAAATGGGAGGTCATTTGCAGTAAAATCAGATTTCAAGATGTAATGTATGACGCAATTTGAGCTAAAAACGTTTTTTTGTTGAAAAAAGCCTCTTATACCTTATGAAGAAATGTTGTGGCGTTTTATCTTTTTATCAATCACCTTTTACTTTTTTTTATTTCTACTAACGTCCTGCTCTCAGGAAGAGAAGGGTAAACTCAGGCCTGATGAGTTTAAAGCATGTCTGATCAGTCTTGGGCATTTAGGAAATGACAAACAGGTATTAACCAACATGACCTCTAACTCTTTACCCCAAAATGTAGTTCTTTGCATAGATTTATATTTGCAAATTAAATGCATTCTCTGGACGGCAGAATATAGTTCTGAATATAGTTCTCTCTTGTGTTTTTTCCTGTGTCTGTGGTTGTGTGCTGTCTCTTTGTGTGTACATCTGTGTGTCTCTGTGTTAGGTGCTGTCTCTTTCCCTACTATACATTGCTTCATTATTCCTACCATGTCGCTGTGCCACCCATGCACCCTCGACCTCTGCCCTTTAACCTTTCCCATGCAGAAGAAGAATAGGGCGATGGATTCTGATGACTTTAGGGCCTGTCTGATCTCGATGGGTTATGATCTGGTAGGCCCTTAAATAAGGTTCATTGCTTACGAACTAATAAACAATTTTCTGTTTCAAATATTTTTATTAGAGCACATTTTCACATCGTTATATTATCTACATCATACACAAGAGTATAATGTATATCCACATAGAAATGTGTGTAGTTAGGACATACTGTCCTCTTTTTGTTTTTAGAACATACAACAATGGTAAAAGAAAAACAGAATCAACAGATAGACATACAGAGTACAGAAAAAAATAAAAAATAAAAATAACCTAAATAAATCCCTCTTTCCCACCCTACCCAGTCTTATCCTTCCGTCTAAATACTACTTTATTATAGTTAGGGGGAAACATTAATTTCCACTGCCAGTTGTGAGAAAGTGAATGAGAGGTGACCACACTTTTTCAAAGTGTGGGAGTTTATCCATAAGAATATATTTTATTCTCTCTAGGTAGAGAGTGTTAGTAAGATCACTAAGCCACATCTTTGTGGTGGGTGTTTCTTTATTTTTCCAATGCATGAGAAGTAGCTTCTTTGCGGTGATGAGACTATAGGACAGGAGGCATTGTTGGTAGTTGTTTAACCTTTTAATATCGTCTGAAATTCCCAAAATAATAATGTGTGGATTAGGCTCCAATTGTATGTTAAGTATCCTAGAAATTAAACTGAAGATATTAAACCAAAAGATCTTAACCTTGGGACACAGGACGAAGCTGTGAAGCAACGTGTCTTCTGCAACAAGGCATCTGTCACATAGAGGGGATATCTCAGGGTATATTTTGTGTAACCTCTCCTTAGAATAGTGAAGACGATGTAGAATCTTAAAGTGAATTAGGCAGTGCCTAGCATTATTAGAATGTTCCAAACTCTTTTCCCATAGAGGGTCTGGGATCACAGTGCCCATTTCTTCCTCCCATTTTGTTTTTATTGAAGTGGAGATCACTGGACTGATAGACTGCAAAGTGTCATAAATATAAGATATCGATTTTTCTGAGCAAGACATGGGCCGGAGGCATCGATCAAGACAAGAGCCTGAGAAGGTCTCATAAACAATTTTCTTAACCAGTATTTTTGTCTTGTTTTCCAGTAAAAATATCTAAGAAACATACATTTATTTTACGGTTATTTAAAATTATTATAATTTTTTATTTTGCACATAATTTTAATTTGAAGGTAAAATGTAATCAAAATGTAAATTTTGTGAGGTTTATGCTTAAATTAGGAAACAACTATTTTGCCAATGATGTCAGAAAAATGAGTATACAATTATGTAATATAAAATAATGTATTAATTAATATAAAATATATTCCATTATTATTTTATACAGTTTTGCTTGTCAAATGCATTTATTTTGTTTCTTAAGGATTTTTAAGATTTACGGATTATATATTTGATTGTAAATATTTTTCAATATTTGTATTTATATAAAATGTATATATATATACAGTGAGGAAAATAAGTATTTGAACACCCTGCTATTTTGCAAGTTCTCCCACTTAGAAATCATGGAGGGGTCTGAAATTGTCATCGTAGGTGCATGTCCACTGTGAGAGACATAATCTAAAAAAAAAATCCAGAAATCACAATGTATGATTTTTTAACTATTTATTTGTATGATACAGCTGCAAATAAGTATTTGAACACCTGAGAAAATCAATGTTAATATTTGGTACAGTAGCCTTTGTTTGCAATTACAGAGGTCAAACGTTTCCTGTAGTTTTTCACCAGGTTTGCACACACTGCAGGAGGGATTTTGGCCCACTCCTCCACACAGATCTTCTCTAGATCAGTCAGGTTTCTGGGCTGTCGCTGAGAAACACGGAGTTTGAGCTCCCTCCAAAGATTCTCTATTGGGTTTAGGTCTGGAGACTGGCTAGGCCACGCCAGAACCTTGATATGCTTCTTACAGAGCCACTCCTTGGTTATCCTGGCTGTGTGCTTCGGGTCATTGTCATGTTGGAAGACCCAGCCTCGACCCATCTTCAATGCTCTAACTGAGGGAATGAGGTTGTTCCCCAAAAAAGACCACATGACTTTCTCCCATGACTCCTCTGGATCATCCAAACGGTCATTGGCAAACTTAAGACGGGCCTTGACGTGCTGGTTTAAGCAGGGGAACCTTCCGTGCCATGCATGATTTCAAACCATGACGTCTTAGTGTATTACCAACAGTAACCTTGGAAACGGTGGTCCCAGCTCTTTTCAGTTCATTGACCAGCTCCTCCCGTGTAGTTCTGGGCTGATTTCTCACCTTTCTTAGGATCATTGAGACCCCACGAGGTGAGATCTTGCATGGAGCCCCAGTCCGAGGGAGATTGACAGTCATGTTTAGCTTCTTCCATTTTCTAATGATTGCTCCAACAGTGGACCTTTTTTCACCAAGCTGCTTAGCAATTTCCCCATAGCCCTTTCCAGCCTTGTGGAGGTGTACAATTTTGTCTCTAGTGTCTTTGGACAGCTCTTTGGTCTTGGCCATGTTAGTAGTTGGATTCTTACTGATTGTATGGGGTGGACAGGTGTCTTTATGCAGCTAACGACCTCAAACAGGTGCATCTAATTTAGGATAATAAATGGAGTAGAGGTGGACATTTTAAAGGCAGACTAACAGATCTTTGAGGGTCAGAATTCTAGCTGATAGACAGGTGTTCAAATACTTATTTGCAGCTGTATCATATATTGTGATTTCTGGATTTTTTTTTATAGATTATGTCTCTCACAGTGGACATGCACATACGATGACAATTTCAGACCCCTCCATGATTTCTAAGTGGGAGAACTTGCAAAATAGCAGGGTGTTCAAATACTTATTTTCCTCACTGTATATATATATAGAGAGAGAGAGAGACCTGATTAGTTTAAAGCATATCTGATCAGTCTTGGGCATATGTGTGTGAGTGAATTTCAACAGACTACAGTGTTGGGGGAGTTTTTAACTGCTAGAATTATATGTATGTGTGTTTTTCAGGGTGAGGTGGAGTTTGCTCGGATCATGATGCTGGTTGATCCAAACACTTCAGGCGTTGTGTCGTTCCAGTCCTTCATTGACTTCATGACCAGAGAGACAGCAGACACAGACACAGCTGAACAGGTCATCGCTTCCTTCAGGATCCTTGCTGCAGACAAGGTGTGTGTGTGTGTGTATGTGGGTTATATTGTTTACTTAACCTCAAAGTTTCTCAGAACAGTCTTTTGTAACTCACATATTCTTTCCATATGTATTATCTGTTGTTTATTGTGTCTTGTACAGCCGTATATTCTGGCAGATGAGTTGAGGAGAGAACTCCCTCCAGACCAGGCCGAGTACTGCATCAGCAGGATGCCCCCATACTCTGGCCCCGGGGCCCTGCCCGGAGCCCTGGACTACACTGCCTTCTCCACTGCCCTCTACGGAGAGAGTGACCTTTAACTCCATCGACACCTCTGACCTTTACAATCCCATCTCACTTGTTAACCAAGTAAATTATTTACCCATCAGATCCACAGCCCCATGAAATGAAAACATGCCAAATAAACTAAATGAACCCAACTTCAATTTTTAATGTCAGTTGATGTATTTTGCTAGACCGTTGATATGAAATGTTTAATAAGCCAATGCAATGGAATGCAGTCTGGAAATGAAAAGAAATTAAGGAAGCTAAAAGAAAGCAATTGAGAGGTTATTTATTTGTGACAAAACCCAAAATTTCACTCTCCTTTATGTGTGCTATTAAGATACACATTCACATGCATGTCACTTATATTACAGCAAAAACAGTTGGTACACTGAAATCAAATAAGATTAATGTTGAGTTTAAATACATTTTACAGTCTTTTTTGTGTGGTAGTGTTAAATCTATACAGTATGAAAGATTTTGCACATTTGAATTATTGAATGAATGAATTAAGAAAGATTCACCCAACCGGCACCATGCTTTCTCAATTTTCTCTATATTACATCTATATGCCTGGTTCAAAAAAGCACATGAATAGTGGCTCAACTCAATTCTTCCACAATATAATTATCACTTGAAACTTTTCTTTAATAGTGCCTGATTTCATATACAGTGTGGTAATAGTTTATATGAAGTAAGAGGAGGTGACTTTTGTCATTCTCAGTAGCGAGTCAGATAGATAAGAGCATCAGCTACTGATTTGGTTTTACATACAATTTTGAATATTGTGGATGCACAAGCATTTTTATCAATTTGGTGATTGCAGAAAGTGTAAAAGTGTCAGTTTACTATAGGGCTTGTCAAATAAGGGTAGTAAAACCAGAAATTACGATAATATACTGAACTTACAGGAAAAAAAAGTACAGTGTGTGAACCTTTAGGAACAATAAACACAGTGCTTAACACAAACAATTGTTTTCTAAATCCCTCTGCTTTTTCCTGCAACTATAATTAGGAAAAGTAATCTAGGATTGATTGTCATTTTCAAAATGTTGGGAGATTAAACGGTTTTATTGTATTGCCATGATTCATGAATGCACCAAATTCCTAAAGGTCACACGAGTTCAGTGTACAGTGACAGTGTACTTGATTGATTTGTGGTCAGTTTGTTAACCTGTCAAAATCAGTTTTAACCAAGTGATTTGTGAATGTTTGGTGTTGAATTATATGATCAAGAAAGCCAAATATGTGTGTTTTACAGTGACATAAATGAAATAAAGCTTACTTATGAAAAGATCAAGTCTCTGTTATTTTTGTTACATACTGAATGTTTTGAATAAAGCATAATTATTTAATATAGGCATACAATACGTAAATATAATATGCTGCATAATTTAGTATGTTTTTACTTATATATTTAGACATAAATATTTATATAAAATGTATATTATATATATATGAAGAGTTCAGATGCAAAAGCCACTATCTGAAATTTTCTTCTAGAATGATAATTTTTATCAAGCTTGTATATTTAAGTTCAGTAATTTCACTTAAATGACAATTAATAGGTCATTTTAATTGCCATTTAAGTGAAATTACTGAACTTAAATATACGAGCTTGATAAAAATTATCATTCTAGAAGAAAATTTCAGATGGCACTTAGAGGCTTTTGCATCTGAACTCTTCATATATTAATATTTATAGATAATTCACATTAATTACAGTACATGTTTTTCTATATGTTTTTACTTTCTTCTTTTCTTTATTTCTTGCTTGGTAGCTTTCTCCATTGTAAATACCAAATATGGAGAAGCCCTTTCTTTCCCACTTTAATTTTATCAGATCTCAGCAGCATTATCTCATGATGGGTGGTATCGTGGTCTCCCTGTCCTGGGATGAGTTCAGCACCTGCAGCTGGGTGAGTGGAGTTCAGTCTTCTGGTTCCTATACACAGATCCCTGACCTAAAGTCCAGCTACATAGTCCCTGAACATGGATATTGGAGAGGCGGAAGATGAAATCCAGTTTCTGCGAACTGTAAGTAAAATGGACAATAGTATAACGCACATTTGAATGCAATTAATTTCTTTATGCTGAACTACATTTGTAACTGACAGAAAAAGGGCTAAATACTAAATTGCAATTGGATTTGTTATTAGATTGATGTTATAGGAACTTAATTAGCTTCTTGGACCATAAATATTACATGTTAGCCGATGGGTTACAGAAGAATATATCTGAGACATTTTTTGGCCATGCACATGGATACACGGACTTACTCCACAGACATCATCAATGTTATTTAATGCAATTTCATACTGATGATATGTTTACGCTTGAGCAATCAATAACTTTGTGTATTAATCATTAATTGTTGTGTCTGTTGTCATATACAGTTATAAAAAATACAATGATGTGATTTACAGTGTTTGAATTCTCATTTGAGAGAGTTTGACCCATATCACTGGTGTCTATTTTTACTTTGTGTTATCAGTAACAGAAGAACTGGAGAGTCTGTTGGATGTGTGAGCTATCCACTCTCAGCTCCATATCTCTAAAACAGAGATAAATGTGCTCTCTCTTTCTTACACAGATACAGTACATGCTTCCACTCATTCACTGTGTCATTTAGTGCATGCATTTGTAACAGTGACATGCAGAAAAATAATTAATTGTTTTAGATTGTGTTAATTAGAGCCTTAATTAAGCCTTAACTTTGTGTGTGTGTGACCCATTTCTGGTCACTGAAACACAAATGACAAGCTGGAGGTGTTGGAATTCTCCATTCACTGAATGATACACAGATATTCAGCCCTTATAAGGCTTCTCTGCACCAGTGCAACATAAAACACTGCTGTTCTACACACTGTAAGATGAGCCATGACATTTAATCTAGCATGGGGCCTTTTATTTGTTTAAAATTTATTTATAATTTTCATTTAACCAGGAAAAATGGGGCTCTCTAATCACAGATATTAAAGATATGTTAATTACTTACATAAAACATGGTAGACAAACAATATTTGGTAACACTTTATTTTAAGGTGACAGTTACACGTAACTTATAGACCTTATGTAGCTCCGCCCCTTTTCAGCGCTGCGCTCATTGTCTTTTGACTTCCGGTCTGTATTTTCACAGCGTTTTGCGTGTTTATTAATGAACGGCTCGTTTTAAAATCTTCCCGGTCGATTTACATTTGTTAAGTCATTTGCTTTAAACATTACAGTCCTCATGATAACTTTCGTTAACTTTACATTAAGTAAATCCACTTAAAAAGCGAATTACTCCTGGACAGAAATGCCATATAAATATACAGAGCGACCGCAAAACGGAAGTTAAAAGACAATATTCCAAAGATGGCGGCGCCCTTGTTTCTCTGGTGCATAAGGTCTATACTTACTATAATAATAACAACAACAACAGTAAATTATGCATCATAAGTAACCAAGCCCTAACCAACCCTAACACTAACCTTAACCCTATGAGTACATGAAGTTAATTTGCTCAGAACTTATTTGTGTAATTTTTACACTGTAACAACATCACCGTAATATAAAGTGTTAATATTTAACAAACAATTTCATTTTGAACAACGTTGCTGATTCATTTCTGATTGTCATTTTTACTTTACTGAGGTTTGTATATTTAGTTTTGGGGTGTAGCTTACTGTACATGCATTTATTCAAAACTTGAATGTTATTTGTTTGTTTTGCAACATGTTCACTTTTTCAGAAGTTAAAATTGAATAATTACAAAGTTAACTTATCATTTTCTAGAAATGTATAGTTGTCTTGACAAAAATGTATTGCCTGAACAAATGAACAATGTAGTGTTACTGAGGACAATTAATAAAATCTCAATGTAAAATCCCCCCCCCCCCTCCTCTCATTTCCATTTCACAGTTTATGGTGCATTTATCCAAGTGTAATTTACATTACAAATATAAAATAAAAGACAGTGGTATAGCTGCAAACATTATTTGTGACTTTATTTCTGTCTCTGTCAAACACTTGAAGGTGTCATAATATGCAATTTTAAGCATTATTCCATCAAAAACCTTTTTCTTTTTCTTTTTTTGTTTAAAGGGTTAGTACACCCTTTTTACAAATTTCTGTCATTCATTACTCACCCTCATGTCATTCCAAACCTGTACGACCTTCATTCATCTTCGGAACACATATTAAGATACTTTTGATGAAATCCCCCACCCCCATAGACTGCAATGTAATCACCACTTTCAAGGCCCAAAAAGGTAGTAAAGGCATTGTAAAAATTGTCCATGTGACAGTGATTCAACCTTAATGTTATGAAGCGACGAGAATACTTTTTGTGCAAAAAAAAAAACACTTTATTCAACAATTTCTTCTCTTCCGTGTCAGAACTCTGACGCTGTTTACGTGAGCACCATGACATGCTAATGTTGCTGATTCAGGAGCTGGCGTTCTGACGCGCTGCACTGTGTTTACTACGTGAGCAGTGTCAAGAGATGACACAGATGAGAAGAAATTGTTGAATAAAGTCGTTTTTTTGCGCACAAAAGTATTCTCCTCTTTTCATAACATAAAAGTTGAACCTTTGTAGTCCTGACTATTTTAACGCTGTCTTTACTGCTTTTCTGGGCCTTGAAATGGTGGTCAGTAATGTGCATGTGTTTTCAGCGGGATGAGCTGGTATTGAGGTGTTGCTCATCAGGCCCTCATCAGAAGAAACTGTGTTTAGCTGCAGAAGGTTTCGGCGACCGGTTGTGTTACCTTGAGTCCACCTCCAACTCAAAGGTGAGATGATCATTTACTTCATATTTTTTAAACTAAGTCACTGCTATGTGTAAGAACAGTCTGTTTATGATCATACGCTTCAAAAACAGCTCCTGCAGTTTCGTGTCGTCTTTCCTCTTGTTAACAGAATGTTCCAGCAGACCTTTCTGTGTGCGTGTTTGTTCTTCACCAATGTCTGTCTGTCCGAGCGCTGCAGGAGATGCTGGCCAACCACGAAGACCAGTGTGCAGGGGTGGGTAATGTGGTGAAAGGGGCTTCAGACAATTCAGAATTCAGCAAACTATGAAAAGTGGATGATTATTCAGTGAAATATGTCACCTGTACACTATCTTTCAAAAGTTTGGGTCGCTATCATTCACAAGTTTCAGAAGTTTTTTGAAAGAAATGACAACTTTTATTTTAGCAAAGATGCAATAAATTGATAAAAAATTAAAGACATTTATAAAGTTACAAAATATTTCTATTTCAAATAAATGCTATTCTTTTGAACTTTCTATTCATCAAAGAATCATGGTTGACTGAAAAAAAAGAATAAGCAGCACAGCTGTTTTCAACACTGATAATAATAAGAAACGTTTCTTGAGCACAAAAACATCATATTATTTAACACCAGAGGTGGACAGTAGGCTAACAAAGTACATTTACTTGAGTACTGTACTTAAGAACACTTGAGTATCTGTACTTTACTTGAGTATTATTTTTTCTGGAAACATTTTACTTTAACTTCACTATACATTTGAAGGACAAAATCATACTTTTTACTCCACTACATTTCTGTCAAGGTCCTTGAGTAGAAAGTAGTAACGTCAGTCAGGGGATGATTTTGGTTGCAGGGTTTGCATTTTGGTTGGAAATGAAAGTCGGGTTAACGTCAGAACCCAATGTCAGATTGATGTCAACATCCAACGTCGGAAAGACATTGGATTTTGGTTGGAAAATAAAGTCGGGTTGACGTCAGAACCCGATGTCAGATTGATGTCAGAACCTGTCAACACGATTTTCATTTTCAACCACAATACAATGTCTGTCCAACGTTGGAGATTAACGTCAATCTGACGCTGGATTCTGACATCAACCTAATTTTCATTTTCAACGTTGGGTTTGGTCTTCTAAATGCTAATTTTATCATTGTTTTGGAGCACACTAGCTTATAGATAACAGTAAGGCTAACATATTCATAAAAGGCAATTTTTAAAAAAAATAGGGCACTATTTGAGGGAACAGCCATTTGGATGTCCGAAACCATTGTGGACGCTATTCAATCCCACTCACCCAATTCCCACCCAATTCACATTCAGTCCCACTACTGGAACTGTGTTCTTGCAATAAATTTGATATTGATATGAGGGTAGGTGGGCAGGCATAGATTCAGAGCCATAAGGTAGGCTACTGTAAGTATTACATACAACAATGCAACAATAATAAAACAATGCATTGACATTTACTTTTGACTTTTGATATAGAGTCAAGGTAGGAGTAGGACTACTTTTAAAAACAAGTATTTCTGTACTTTTCGGTAACATTTGACCAGTAGTATCTGTACTTTCTCTCAAGTAAGGAAGTTGTGCACTTTGTCCATCTGTTTAACACAGGCTCATTGGAAAAACGTACCTGTGGCAACATTTTTACAAAACGAAAAATACATACCAACACGTACATCACTGCAGTTTCTAAAATAAATGAACATAGGCAGTAAAACAGCAAGCACTTTTGAGCGTTTTCACACACAATTATGATTACAGGGCAGATTATTTTCACGCGGCTCCTTGCACAATTATGGTATAACCTCTAAACATTTTTTATTTATTTATTTTACCATTTTTGTGCATGATTTGTAAACGAATATTGTTTGAAGTTTGCATCACTTACCATTTTCAGGTTCCGTAAAAAAACTAAACACGCTTTTTTAGCGCCACTCACTGGACATTTCACTGAAACTGTCGCGAGCGAAACGTGCACGACCCAACGTATTTTGCGTTTTGCAAAAATGTACATATTCGGTTTGAGCCTTATCAGCATGATTTATGAAGGATCATGTGACACGGAAGACTTGAGTAATTGCTGCTGAAAATGTAGCTTTGTCATCACAGGAATAAATTACATTTTTAAAATAGGCCTATATTAAAATGCAGCATGGGTGAGAATAAGATACTTTCTTTCATAAATATTAATAAAGCAACCAAAACGTTTGCACGATAATATACCACAGGTATACAGGTGACATATTTCTCACTCATGCTGTAACTTGTAAGCAAATGTTAAAGTTGTGCCAAAAATATCACAGAGTGTTTTGTTTCAGTCCCGTGAGGCAGCTGGGCGTCGTACTCTGCTCTATGGCCAAGCAGTGCTGTTTCGGCATGTTTACAGTGACATGGTAAGACCAGTCTTTATATTCCTGTTATTAATTAGTGGCTTCCATACTGGTACTATGAAGTGTAAATTTGGAATCTGCTGTCTCCTCTGTCTTGTTTTAGTATCTTTGCTGCATGTCCACATCAGGCCTCTCCTCTGACAAACTGGCTTTTGATGTTGGTTTGCAGGTGGAAACAAAGGGTAATTCATATTCTCTTTTTTTTGCATACTGAATGTTTTAATTAAAGACTAGGGCTGCCATAATATTGATGTTAATGATTTCGTCTTTGTATGGTTTCAGGTGAGGTGTGTTGGTGGACGGTTCACCCTGCCTCTAAACAGAGGTCAGAGGGTGAGAAAGTCAGAGTGGGTGATGATCTCATCTTAGTTAGTATTTCCTCTGAGAGATACTTAGTGAGTGAATCCATCTGTTCGTCCATCTGTTCATCTAATTGTCTGTCTGTATATCAATATTTTTATGCAGTGTGACAACCTGTCGCTCTCTTTCTAGCATGTGTCGTGGAGTAACGGTGAAGTTAATAACAATGGCATTGGCCGGGTGGATGCTGCCTTCCAGCAAACACTGTGGAGTGTGGCCCCTGTTTCTTCTGGGACTGTGGAGACGCAGGGTAGATGACCAATTTCATACTATCAATTTAAACATTTGTGTAGTGTCTGAAGGTCTTAATGGCTGATTTTCATGCTCATTGGCTGAATACATTATCAAGAAATATACACACACACTTTTTTTTTGTTGCCATATATATATATCTATATAGATATATATAGATATATTTGTTTCCAATAAAATTTCTTTACATTTGTCCATTTTTACATTTGCTCATATTGTATTTTATTAAATAAATATAAAAATATATGGGTGTAAATAAAATATTTTATAATGTAATATTTTTGCGGGAGGTTTGTATAAAATTTGTCTTTTTTTATGAATTTAATTTTGATTTGTAGGTCATGTGCGAGGAGGGGACACTGTGCGTCTGCTACATGGACACACAGATGAATGTTTGACCATTCCTGCAGCGGATCACAGACGGGAAGAGCGCAGGTCAGAGAGGTCACCTTACTGATGGGAGACAGATTGGTGACACTTATTACAGCTTTTTCCTTCATTACCATTTTTCCTTTCTTCCTCCAGATCTGTCCATTTCGAGGGAGGCTTGGTATCTCATCAGGCTCGATCTTTATGGAGGCTCGAAATGTTACATGTTGCGTAGGTGTTAGTTAGTTTGCAGATGACAGTTGAAAGTAGATTCCCTCTGTGTTTGTCAGTTTGTATTAGTAACAGATTGTTTGCAGGTGGAGCGGTAGCCACACTCACTGGGGTCAGCCGTTCCGTCTTCGGCACCTTACCACCGGATCATACCTGGGACTGACTCACGATCAGGGACTACAGCTGGTGGAAAGAGAGAGAGCCGATGTTAAAAGTACAGCATTCTCCTTCCGTGCATCAAAGGTTGGATAATATCATCTCTAAACTCAACATAAACCATATTATAATCAATAAATAGTTGTGGTTACATAGTATAATCATATTTTTTGATATATAATACGTTTTTTTGTTGTTGTTGTGGTGTGATATTAAATTGTGATGATTAATGCAAACTTTATTTTTATTGTATTTTTATAGGAAGAGAGCCAGGAGAGCTCACACTTTGTTAAGAGGAGAGATGGCATGGGCGTACCTGAGATCAAATATGGAGACTCTCTCTGTTTCATTCAGCACATTGACTCTGGGCTTTGGCTCACATATCAGACCACTGACACTAAGAGACAGAAGGAAAGTGTGCCACAGAGACAGGTAAACTTGTGTAAATAAATCAAATACGGTCCAAAGTCATACTATATATAGATATATGGATAAGATCACTTGATATTTTTAAGCCTTTCAACAATGTATCTTCTCAACAAGACTGCATTTACTTGGTAACAATTTACAGTAAAAACAGTAATATTTAAAAAAAGATCACAATTTAAAATAACTGTTTTCTATTTGATTATGTTTTAAAATGTCATTTATTCCTGTGATGGCGAAGCTGAATTTTTAGCATCATTACTCCAGTCTTCATTGTCACATAATTCTTCAGAAATCATTCTAATATGCTGATTTGCAGCTCAAGAAAAAAATATTTTTTATCATTATCAATGTTGAAAATATTTAGCTTAATATTTTTGTGGAAACCATGATTTTTTCAGGATTCTTTGATGAATAGAAAGTAAAAAAATAATAAATTATATTGAAATATAAATTTTATAACATTGTAAATGTCTTTCCTGTCAATTTAATGCATCCTTGCTGAATAACTTTTAATTTAATAACTTAATAACTAAATACATTTCTTTAAAAAAAAAATATATATATATATATTTCTATATATATATCTATCTATATATATCTTACTGACAGTTTCAAGTGAGCTCAGGAACTGCAATTAAACAAAGCCAACACCTTTCTTTTTTAATTGTTCTGTCTAATATTTTAATTCTGGTTCAAATGCATGAAGTGAAGTGGTTCTCTCTCGCAGGCTGTTTTGCAAGCAGAAGGACACATGGATGATGGAATCACCCTTTCTCGCTCTCAACAGGAGGAGTCACAAGCTGCTTGTTTAATTCGTAGCTCCGCCCTTCTCTTCTCACAATTCATTAGGTAAATAATACAGTGATAGCTCACAGAATACTGTGTGCTTATCAACTTTGCTGGAGCATTTCGAATTCCAGCTCTTTTAAAATCCTTTATAAGGCACAAAGTGTGTTCAAAGAAGCACATTTATGTTTCATAAGGATTTTCTTTCCTTTCTGAAGGGGACTAGATGATGTCAGTCAGAAGGAAAACATTACTGATTTGGTTCTTCCAATTGAGATGGTCCAACTGACACTGCAGAATTTGCTTGGTTATTTTCAATGTCCTGAAATGGGGCAAGACCACGAGGCCAGACAGCGAGATATTCGAGCACTTAAGAACAGACAAAATCTCTTCCAAGATGAGGTAATACCTGCGGCAAATGAGACAACACATTATATGTAGCCACACACTGCAATAATGTCTGAATTATATACTTTTTTGTTCTGCTTCATTGTGCCTTTCTCAGGGTATAATCACTCTGGTGCTGGACTGCATTGACCACCTGCATGTGTACAATAGTGCCACTCATTTTGAAGAGGCTGCTGGGAAAGAGGCAGGAGAGTCATGGGAAAAGATTTTGAACTCTTTTTATGAGCTGCTAGGTATAGGATGACTTGTTTAGAGATTTATAATGAAGGTTTAGCTTTGATTTACAAAATTTCCATTTCCCTACAGCTGCTCTTATCAGGGGTAATCGGAACAACTGTGCCCAGTTTTCTGGAACTTTGGACTGGCTGGTCAGCAGACTGGAGAGGCTGGAGGCCTCCTCTGGTACATGTCCTGCAGAGTTATTTAGTTTGTGTTTTGACTAGAATGTCTAAGTTGATTTTAGGGTCTAAACATGATCTAAACAGAGTCTCCCCTCATTTGTTACTTGTTTCTCCTTTTTTGTTTTGTTTTTTAGGAATATTGGAAGTGTTACATTGTGTTTTAGTAGAAAGTCCTGAAGCTTTGAATGTTATTAAGGAAAGCCACATCAAATCTATCATCTCACTTCTGGACAAACATGGAAGGAACCATAAGGTAATGTACAGTACCATTTAAAAGTTTGGGGTCTGTAAGATTTTTTTTAAAAGTCTCTTATGCTCACCAAGACTTCATTTGTGACTCTGGATATTTATGTGTTCTGTAATGATTTTACTATTGTTAACATGTTTGTGTGTGTGTTTATTGCATCTGCAGATCTTGGACGTGTTGTGCTCACTCTGTGTGTGTCATGGCATGGCCGTCCGCTCTAATCAGCATTTGATTTGTGATACACTACTGCCAGAAAGAGACCTGTTGCTACAAACAAGACTGGTTAACCAAGTTTTCAGGTGACCTGTTATCAATAAACTTAACTGTTAAGTTTAACTCCTACACATTTAGAGGTTTTTAGCACATCTAAAAATATTATTTTAGTCTGTTATATTGTAGAAATTGACCAAACAGTGAGAATAAATGTTTAAAATAAAATCTCATTGAACATATTTCTCTGTTTAGTGTACGTCCTAACATCTTCCTGTGTGCAAGAGATGACTGCGCCCAGTACAGGAAGTGGTATTATGAGGTTATAGTTGAGAAGGTGGAACCTTTTGTGACAGCAGAGCCTACTCACCTGCGAGTGGGTTGGGCCAGCACTGAAGGGTACCATCCCTCCCCCACAGGGGGTCACGGCTGGGGGTCAAACGGTGTTGGAGACGACCTCTGCTCTTATGGCTTTGATGGACTCCAGCTCTGGACAGGTAAGATGGAAACTAAGCTTGTACACTACCGTTCAAATGTTTGGGGTCAGTAAGACATTTAGCAAGGATGCATTAAATTGCCAAAAAGTGACTGTAAAAATGTTTACATTGTTACAAAAATTATATTCAATATAAATGCTGTTCTTTTGAACTTTTTTATTCATCAAAGAATCCCCCAAAAAATCATCATAATGTCCACAAAAATATTGAGCCGCACAACTGTTTTCAACATTGATAATAACAAGAAATGTTTCCTGAGCACTTGATCAGCATATTAGAATGATTTCGGAAGGATCATGTGACACTGAAGACTGGAGTAATGATGCTGAAAATTCAGCTTTGCATCACAGGATTACATTACATTTACATTTTTTTTTTTTTAAACAGTTATTTTTAATTGTAATAATATTTCACTTCATTGCATTTATTACTGTATATTTATCAAATAAATGTAGTCTAGTGAAATCTAAACACTGTTTGTGTTTTCTTTCCAAGGAGGTGTTGGTCGGAGGGTTACCTCACCCAATCAGCACTTGCTGAGGGATGATGATGTCATTAGTTGCTGTCTTGACCTTAGTGCAACTTGCATCTCCTTTCGGGTCAATGGACAGCCAGTTCAAGGCATGCTGGAGAACTTCAAAGTGGATGGGTTGCTGTTCCCAGTGGTCAGCTTCTCAACTGGAGTGCAGTGAGTTGCCTTCGAATGGTTTTTGATTTTGCGTGTGGTGTTAATTGTAGGTTTGATTGTTCACAATTCACCAAACAATGAACAATTTGTTCTACTTCATTTTATTTTAGATCAACCTAACCATTTAAATGTTGACCTGTAGGACGTACCCTCGATGGCTTAAATAGTTTCTGAATTTATTTTCCCATCAGGGTGCGTGTGCTGTTTGGAGGTCGACAGGGGGAGTTTAGGTTTCTTCCTCCTGCTGGTTTCTCTCCGTGCGCTGAAGCTCTCCTCCCCAAAACTTGCTGCAAGCTGGAACTGTGTCAGGAACTCACACAAAATCACACTGAAAGCCAACGTGACCTCTTAGGCCCTGTAGTACCTATTAGTCCAGTGACCTTTACCCCAATTCCAGTGGATTCCAGCCAGGTACTTTCAATTTTAAGTATTCGCTGGTTATTTAAAATTTAGCATCAGTACAGCAGTTATTTTAAGCCACAATCTGTCTTGCATCAACTTGTATAAGTGTCTGACACCCCTGCGCTCAACTCTGTATCTTGTCAGGTTGAATATCCTCCACAGCTGGAGCAGATCAAGGAAAGATTAGCGGAAAATCTCCATGAACTCTGGCTTATTGACAAAATAGAGCAGGGCTGGAACTATGGACCAGTAAGTATCCAAGGGCATTTTCACATCTTTGTTTCAGAAGAACCTGATCTGTTTTCTCCCTTAGTTCAGTTCGTTGATGCATATGCTCGGATCTACACCAAAACAATCGGTCCCACAATTCATAATGGGAAGTGTGTATGTGTTACATAAAAAGCAGCAGTGTCTGATTCTGTGGTTGAGCACAGTAGTTATCGCAGTTGAAATCCAAACTTCATCTCAAAATTGCACTTCTTCGAAACAGGACATGCTGTCCCAACAAAGGCTTTATTGCCACTCTAACTGGTGTATATGGTATGTGGAATGGAACGTTTAAGCAACGTTTACCTATTGTAACAATTTAAGTCCTTGTTTCGGAACAAAGTAAGCAATCTATAGTTTGGAAACTCCCTAAGTAACATCCATTCAGTTGCTCCTTCTCATTCTGGAGTATATTAAAAACTGCATCTCTTCTCCTAGGTTAAAGATGAGAGCAAAAAAGTACACTCGTGTCTTGTCGAGTTTTCCAGACTTCCAGATCAGGAGCGAATTCATAACCTTCAGTCATCTGAGAACATCCTCAGGTATGCCATGGATTATTGTGCCTAATATACTGTTAATTAGCTCTCCGTTATTAATCATGCTTCCTTTTGTGTTGTGGAAGGACTCTTTTGGCTTTTGGTGTCCATATTGGACTCTCTGATGAACATGCAGAGGAGAATGTGAAATATGTTCGCCTTTCAAATAAGTATATCAAAATAAAATTCCTCACTAAGACAATTACATTTTCCAATTAACAATGCATCAGTGAAAAGAGCTTTTTAAATGAATCCTAATTACATCATCTGTCCAGGTATGAGCTATGGAACGGATATAAACCAGCCCCTGTGGATCAGTCCTGTGTTGTGCTAACAGCTTCTCAGGAAGAGCTGGTGGAAAAACTGGCTGAGAATGAACACAACATCTGGGCCAGAGAGCGTATCAGGCAGGGCTGGAGCTTTGGACCACAGCAGGTGGAAATTAGTCTTTTATTGAAAACAAACAATATAAATGTAATCTTGAGAATTGGAATGCAAATGCCAAATGTGTCTATATGTACAGTAGTACAGTACTTGTAAGTGGTATATCTCCAACTTGGATTTTCCTTCTTTCATTGTATTTGATGCGGAAATACTGTAGCTTTTTACTCTATCTCTTTGTTTAAGGATGTTAAGTGTAAGAGAAGTACCCAACTAGTGCCATTTTCCCTGTTGGATGAAAAGTGCAAACAGGCTGGTAGAGATGCCATGAGGGACACTCTGGGTACCCTTCTTGGGTTTGGATACACTGTAGAGCCGCTGGAGCAAGAACATGGTGGGACCATTTTCCTTTTTGGCAGTATAGTCAGATAAAAAAAATAAAAAAAAGGAAATTAATATTTTTATTCAGCAAAGGTGCATTAAATGGATCAAAAGTTGCAGTAAAGTATTTTACATTATTACAAAACATCTATTCAATTGTTGTTCTTTTGAACTTTTTTTTCATTAAAGATTTGTAAAAAAAAAAAAATCAATTAATTTAATATTTAGCAGCACAGCCATTTTGAACTGTGACAATAATACATGTTCTTAAGCAGCAAATCAGCATATTAGAATGATTTCTGAAAGATCATGTGACACTAGATTAGAGTAATGGCTGCTAAAAAATACATCTTTGCCATCACAGGAATAAATTACATTTTTAAATATATTCAAATAGAAAACAGTTATTTTAAAATGTAATAATATTTCACAATAATACTGTTTTTACTTTATTTGCTCAAATAAATGCAGCCTTGGTGAGCATAAGAGACCGCTTTCAAAAACATTAAAAAAAAATCTTAGTAAAGTAGTAAATCAACATCAACATTTGTTTTATTTTTTTCTCCCATAGCCTCAAATATCAATATTAAATCTGTGGCTGCAGAGAGATTTCGGATTTTCCGCCTGGAGCAGCCCTTTCAAGTGCATTATGGCAAATGGTACTTTGAGTTTGAGGCTGTAACTGATGGACAGATGAGAGTGGGCTGGGCACGACCTGGATGTAAACCTGACGTAGATCTTGGGTCAGATGAACAGGCCTTCGTGTTTGATGGTTCTAAGGTATTTCAATGATAATTTATTATGGCAAAGCACATTTTACTGAGATTGTATACTGACTATATATTGACTGAGTCTGAGATGCCTTTTGGAACAATTAAAGATCATAAAAAAAAAAAAAAAAGATCGGGTAATATAATTTTTGTTCATCTCTCACATGCATGTTTTAGGGGCAGTGGTGGCATGGTGGGGAAGAGCAATTGGGTGGCCGCTGGAAGAGGGGGGATGTAATTGGCTGTTTATTGGACCTGACTACATGCACTATGATGGTTACTCTTAATGGAGAACTACTGCTAAACAGTCGTGGTTCTGAACTGGCTGTAAAAGACTTTAATATGTCTGATGGTATGTTCTCTGTGGTCATTTTCCATTCTGACACGCAATTATCAAAATTATTTGAATAATATATATATTTAAATGTGTATTTTTTTGCTTTGTATAACATAGCCTACATTTCTTGCTGTCTTCTCTTTGATAAATTGTAGGTTTCCTGCCTGTTTGTAGTATAGGGATAAACCAGGTGGGTCGTCTAAATTTTGGTCGTCAGGTTGACTCACTGAGATACTTCGGTGTTTGTGGCCTACAAGAGGGATACCAGCCCTTTGGTCTGAACATGACCAAAGATCTACCTTTGTGGATGAGTTGGAGAGAGCCCTTGTTCATTCCTATACCCGATGACCATCCTAACATACAGGTTCGTTAATTTACATCATTTTTATCATATCAGATTTTATTATATTTCATCATATTTTTGCAGATGAACTGAGCACTTGTTTTTAATTTAATTTCATACTCATTTCATTATTTAATTTCATTATTTCATTATTTCATTATTGTTTTTAATTTAATTTCAATTTCATTTCATTATTTAATTTCATAATTTCATTATTTCATTATTTCATCATATCATTTAATTTAATTTAATCAATTCATTTCATTATTTCTTTTCATTGTTTCATTTCATTATTTCATTATTTCATTTCATTATTTCATTATTTCATTATTTCATCATTTCGTCATTTCATCATTTCATCATTTCATTTCGTTATTTAATTTCATTATTTCTTTCTATTTCATTGGTTAATTGGTTATTTTTTTATCATTTAATTTCATTAGTTAATTTCATTATTTCTTTCTATTTCATTGGTTAATTTCATTTCTTTAATTAATTTACATTTGTAAAATAATATATATATATATATATATATAAACTGTTGAAAATATGTCTTGGACACAAATATATAAAAAATATTTTGTTTTATTCTTTATTTTAAAATGTTATTCATATAATAATAATAATAATAATAATAATAATATTATTATAATACATATAATAATAATGTTTAAATAATGTCATGGACACATATATAAAATATTTATTATTTTATTATTTTCATTCATCAAATGTCCTCTATTTAAGGCAGGACCACCACAACTAAATTTCTTAGGCGTTTTGCAACCTGAATTATTTTATTGTCTCATACAATGTTCTATAATGTTCAAATTGCTACCCAGGTGATTCGTGTTGGAACAGTCGACAACACCCCATGCCTGAAAGTAACACAGAGGTTTTTTGGGAAGCAGGAAAGGGGCACAAGCTCTGTTGGATTTTACCGTCTGAGCATGCCAGTCGAGTGTGCACAGGTTTTCTCCGGCCCTGGCGAGGTCACTGTGCCCCACAGCAGCGGTGTGGTGTGCCAACTCAAAGATCCAGAGGAAGGAGAAGCAGATTCTGACTTTGAGTTACTGATGAAAGCTCACAGATACGCAGGATCCAGAGATGAACTCAATAATCACAAGGACCACAGTCAGGAGAAGCCATCCAGACTCAAACAGCGGTGAGTTCACTTCACTCCTCCTTGTTCACTTTTGCTTCTAGAACACCAAACACAATTGAACTAACATGATTAATCTAAGGAGGAGGAACTATTGACTGAAATTGTCTGTATAACCTGTATAAATTGGTGGCTGCAGGTTTATGTTGAAGAAGAAAACAGAGTTAAACACTAGTCACTCATCAGCTCGTCTGTTGGAGGAAGTGCTGGCCATCGAGAAAGATGAAGACAACCGCCTCGTTCACTGTACTACGGTAGACAATAACCCTTTTCTTATTGATCCATTTGTTTCTGGATCACTGAATGGGACCCTGTGACTTTCAAGAAAGTAGTCTTGAGTTAGAGTATGATAACATAATCTTATCTCATCTTTCTCACTGCAGTATTATTACTCTGTGAGAATCCCCTACAGTCAGGAGCCCTCTTACGTTTGGGTCGGTTGGATAACTTCGAAGTTCAACCATCATGATGTGACCTTTGACTTGGACAGCATTTGCAGTGTCACAGTCACTCTTGGGGATGAGTGGGGCAAAGTTCACGAGAGGTAGGACTCATGGGGCATTTGAAAGATGCTGTATCTTTAAAACTAATTCAAAATATGAATAAACTTTGTGTGTCTAAATTCTGTGTGTATTTGTTAGTGTCAAGCGTAGCAGCTGTTACATGGTGAGTGCAGCAGAGGGCAGTGGTCTGTCCCACAGTCGCAACAGCAGCGGGCTGGAGATTGGCTGTCTGGCTGACACAGCAACAGGGCTCCTGACATTCACTGCTAATGGCAAGGAGCTTGCAACATACTTCCAGGTAAACATCAAAGTCAGAAGTGGTGACATTGCAGTTATTTAGCGTTGCATATTTTACCTATCATTATTGTATCATTTAGGTTAGAGTACATTAGTGTTTTCTAATAATCTTAGCATACACAGTCCAATAAAATATTATGACGCTTGCATTTGGAATAATACCATAATTTCTAGCATATCTTGACTATGTAGTCATGATTTGAGCCAGAAACAAGCAGAAAAGCACTTGCTACATACTATTTATTCCAAAATGGTCCTCATTCATATGTTTAGATATAAGTGTAAATTTTAGTTTGACTTCAGCTATGTCTCTCCATTTGTAGGTGGAACCTGGCACCAAGCTCTTCCCTGCAGTATTTGCTAAACCTACCAGTCCTGATGTCTTCCAGTTTGAGCTGGGACGTATCAAGGTACACCCAATACATCAGTTCTGTTCTCCACGGCCAGACCAAATAAATCTGTGAAAAGGTGCTTCTTTCAGCCTAATGGATGTCCTTGCAAGCTTTAAAATAATTCAATTGCCAGCAATGCCTCCTTTGGCATTAATAAATAAAAACCTTGAATGCAGTATCAGTCTTCTTAAAATGGGCTGCGACACATCCATTTTGGCTGAGCTTGGCTTAAATCAGCACAAGAGTACAGATCAATATCAAATTAGACTTTCTTGTGCACTCTAATAGCTCCATACAAATATACAAAATTAATTAAGATATTATATATTTATATTTTATGTCACTGTGCAGTTATTTGTATTCTTTCCCTTTATTATTAATTTATATTATATTATATGATATTATATTATATCAGAATGCCCAGAAAAAAGTATTTCACTATTGATCTGCACTTAACAAATAAAACATCAAATAACTTTGTATCTATATAGTTTTCCTATAATATTTGCTTCAGTTTATATTTGTAATGTTGCTCACAGAATGTGATGCCACTATCAGCGGGAGTTTTTTGGAGCGAAAGAAGAAATGCAAGACCTCAGTGCCCTCCCAGACTGTGTGTTCAACACTTAACGCCTATGCGGTGGACCCGAGTACCCGACCACTCTCAGCCTGTGGAAGTGACCCGTCTGGAGGAGAGAAATGGCTGGAGAGCTCGCTGCACTCAGATCCGACAGATCATGACCCTGTATATACCTGAGGATAGCAGGTCAGAGGTCACTTTGGAGGTGTCAAGTTGCTGCTAACGTATACATTTAAAAACTTTTTTTTTGCCATTTTTATGTATAGAGCTAGAAATATTACTAAAAAGATTAGAATTTTGTCAATTAGAATTTTAGATGTGACATTTAACTATTTTGTGGCATATTCATTTGAATTGTCTAAATTAAAACTTTCAACCATGACAACTTTCCAATGTTTCCAGTGAATCCGTTTAAAATGCAGTTCTATAAATACACTTTTGTTAAATAAAACTAAAGTGAAAAAATAAACTATACAATTTTTTATTTTATTTTATTTTATTACTTTTATTATTACTTCTCCCTCTTTCAGGTGTGTGGACATTCTGGAACTGTCCGAACTGCGTGATCTCCTGAAGTTCCATGACCACACCCTTCGCCTCTACTCAGCCCTTTCAGCTCATGGAAACACACATGTAAGCCACGCCCTCTGCAGCCATGTGGACCAATCACAACTCTTGTTCGCCTTGCAGTGCTCTAGAATGCCAGGTCACCTGCGGAGAAGTTACTACAACCTCCTCATCAACACCCACCTCGCTGCCCATGCCAGTGCCAGGCAGGCAATGAACCATGAATACATTGTGCCCATAACGGATGCCACGCAGTCTATTACGCTTTTCAGAAATGACAGGAAAGTGCAAAGATTCCCAGGAAGTGACTTCAGCACTTCCTTGCGGCCAAGAATGCGCTTCACATCCCCTTGCTTCATTAGAGCTTATAAAATAGATGTGATGGAAGGAGATAACGATGGGGCTTTGTGGAGTAATTTGCGCCAAGACAGCCCAGAGTTCCCATTGGATGTATTAAAGGCTGTTGTCATTGCAATGCTGAAGGAGGCAGTGATAGCAGTTGGGCAGGGTGTGAGGGATCCTGCAGGGGGCAGCATAGAGCTCCTGCTGGTTCCTCTGCTTGGTTTACTACACACACTCCTGATGATGGGTGTGTATCAGGGGACAGATCTGGAGGCAGTGTTTAGTCTCATCCTGCCAGTCAGATACATGAGAGGAACATGTAAAACAGAGGAGATGGATGAACTTGAAGAGAGTGATGGAGAAAGACAGGAAATAGATTGTAGAGATTGGGAGAATAATGTCTCTCGGCAAAGTCTTCTTCAGATGAAGCTTCCAGAAGCTGTCAAATTACAGGTTGGCACAAATCATTCTTAAATATTCCAAACTTTTGGAATAAAGTTATATATTCATTTTCTTTCTCATCATCAGGTGTGCCACCTTCTGAAGTACTTGTGTGACTGCCAGGTGCGTCACAGAGTAGAAGCTGTGATGTCATTCTCAGGTGACTTTGTTGGTCGCCTCCAAGACAACCAGCGCTTCCGGTACAATGAAGTTATGGATGCACTCAACATGTCTGCTGCCCTCACTGCGCGCAAAACTAAAGAGTTCCGTTCCCCCCCTCAGGAACAGGTCAGAGGTCATAGGATAACTGGATTAGATGCCATACTTCTGTCATCATCTACTCACATTCTTGTCATTCCAAACCTGTATGACTTACTTTCTTCTGAGGAACACAAATGAAGATATTGTGGAAAATGTCCCATAAAAGGAACGTTTTTTTTTTTTTTTTGCGCAGAAGAAAGTCATACAGGCTTGGAACGTCATAAGGTTGAGTTACTTTAGTTAGTTTTATTTTTGTATGAATTATCCTTTTAAAGTCATGTTGTAATGTAAGTAGCGACAGATCTTTTCTTTTGCATCTGAGTGAAATGGATTTTTGAAAAAAAGGAAAAGATTTAGGGTGGGAACATGGTTCTATCCATTAGTTGTTTATTGGATGGAGGCAGATCTGAAGGCAAGCTTTCAGTCAGTTGTAAGAAAGGCACGGGTTTAAACAGACAAAATGCCTGGAGAAATTCAGCATATGTCACCAGAGAGAAGTCTGTCATATCACCTAAAAAAGTTAGCAATTTGATTAAAAATTATGAGGTCCAACCTTAAAAAAATTTAATGATGCATCGATCAAAATAAAATCTATAACATGCATTTTAAAAATTGGGTGAATTTTCATTTCATGCAGATTCATCTGTTCCTAACAAGTTTTTTTTTGCTCTGTTCAGATGAACAGGATGTTGAGCTTCCGCGAGGAGTGTCAGGATTGTCCTTGCCCAGAGGACATCCAAGATTTGATGTGGGAATTCCATCAGGATCTAATGACCCACTGTGGTAGGCAGCCACTTAAGACAACCAATGCCATAATTGTATTGCCATCAGCTGGCATCATGACCTCTCATACGTGAAGCGTCCTATGTGGTTTTTTTTTTTCTTTGTTTAATTCAGGAATTAAGATAGACAGTGATTCAGAGAATGAGAATGAGGATGACCTGTCAATCAGAAATCACCTCCAAGGCCTAGTGGATAAAATAATTCATTTAAAGAGGAGAATGTCTGGCCTGTCTGAGGAGATTTTGAACAAACCGGGTCAGAAACACTACCAGTCTCTTTTGTTATGATTTGTGTTAACATAGCCTCTTGTTTCTATTACTTATAAAACTGTACAGTACAAGTACAGTGATTCTAAGCTAAAACAGACCTCTCTCGTTCTAGTCTCTCTGCAGCAGCTGATATCAGAGACCATGATGCACTGGGCCCAAGAGGGGACGATTGAAGACCCCGATCTGGTGCGTGCTGTTTTCAGCCTGCTACTACAACAGTATGCTGGGCTGGATGGCCAGATGTCTGCTCCACTACAGAAGGCTTACTGTATCAGCCAGGCATCTGTGGAAGACGCTCTTAACCTACAGTGGGCTCTAGCATGCATTCGTTCGTTGCTCACGGCCAGGATGGGCAAAGAAGAAGAGGAACTTATGATTAGAGGACTGGGGTGAGAGACGATGGCTGTTTTTTTAATATTTTTTTTATAGTAAGCAAAACACAAGGCATTAAGCAGCGCCAAATGTTTCACTCTATAATTGTCACTTGACCTTTTCAAATAGCATGAGAGTTGCAACCTTCTTGGTAATTATTATAAAACCCAAAGGAAAGAGAAATATATAAGTTGACCGTTTTAACTATGGCAATATAATACATTTTATTCATCAAGGATGCATTAAGTTAAGCAATGTCTCTATGTTAATTTATTTTTCAAATAAATCAAACAATCCTGTTTTTTTTTCACAGTTTCCACAAAAATGTTAAGCAGCTCTACTGTTTTTACCTCTGGTGATAAAAGTGTCTCCGGAACACCAAATCAGCATATTAGAAAGATTTCTGAGGGATCATGTGACATTGAAGACTGAAATAATGCTTGCTAATTAAGCTTTGTCATCACAGGAATACATTACATTTTAAAATACATTAAAACAGAAAACATTCATTTTAAATTGTTATAAATATATCGCAATATTACTGTTTTTACTGTTTAATCAGATTCTGTTAAATCAAATAAATGCAGTCTAGGTGAGCAGACCTAGAGACTTTTTAAAAAAACATTAAAGAAATCTTACCAACCCCAAACTATGAACGGTAGTGTATTTTCATGATTAAGCACAAATATATATATATATATATATATATATATATATATATATATATTATTATTTGTGTATTTTTTTTATAGCATTTCTAATCGGGCACTAAACTTGATACCCATGAAACATCTTAGCCAATAGAATTAATTTTAACAGTTTTCATCCCCCCTGTTTTTTATGGACTGCTATGTCCAAGCCAATTTATCCTTTATTTGAGACCTAAGTTTTCTCTTGTGTAGTGACATCATGAACAATAAAGTTTTCTACCAGCATCCTAATCTGATGAGAGCTCTGGGGATGCATGAAACCGTCATGGAAGTTATGGTGAACGTCCTTGGTGCTAGAGAATCCAAGGTAATCGTACTAACAGTTACTTTCAGTGATTATCAGCTTACGTGTTCATTATTGTTCAGTAGTCAGATGTCAGTTGCATAATTGAACCTAATCATTAGATTAAGTTGAATGTTTTACTTTATTCACTCCAGTGGGGTCCTCTGATAACTCTGATTCTCTTGCCTCATTAAGGAAATCATGTTCCCTAAGATGGTTGCACACTGCTGTCGTTTCCTGTGTTATTTCTGTCGAATCAGTCGCCATAACCAGAAAGCCATGTTTGATCATCTCAGCTACCTGCTGGACAACAGCAATGTTGGACTTGGTATGTTCATACTGATACTGATCTGGTTTAACCCATAAATAACCTTCAACTTGAACATTTTTACAGAAGTAGACAAAGTAAATGTGATGTTTTTATTTTATTTTATTATCAGCGTCTCCTTCAATGAGAGGATCGACTCCTCTGGATGTGGCGGCCGCTTCTGTCATGGACAACAACGAGCTGGCACTTGCTCTCACAGAAGCGGATCTGGAGAAAGTAAGTCTCACTGACGGATTGCTTTTTCTCTCTCTACATCCCTTCTGACTTTTGGTGATATTGAACTGGTCTGGTCTTTCTGAATGTGTTCGTACAGGTTGTGCAGTATTTGGGAGGTTGTGGTTTGTGTAGTTGTGCTCTGCTGGTCTCCAAAGGATACCCTGATATCGGATGGAATCCTGTAGAGGGAGAACGTTACCTGGACTTCCTGCGCTTTGCAGTATTTTGCAATGGTAATGATTCGGTTTAATCTGGAATCCTGACCTGGTGACACCTAATTGAACGCCTCTGGTTGGTTTTGATTACTTGTTCTCCTCATACAGGTGAGAGTGTTGAGGAGAACGCCTATGTGGTGGTGAGGCTTCTGATTCGCCGACCTGAGTGCTTTGGCCCCGCTCTTCGAGGGGAGGGGGGAAATGGTCTTCTAGCAACCATGGAGGAAGCCATCAGAATTTCCCACCAGCAGGATGGAATCAGTGCACACAGTTCCAACCGGACTCTGTGAGTGTTGCGTTTCAGTTTTATTCGGTCTTTGTTTTTCTCATTCTCGCTCATAGCCATGTCTCATTCTGACCTGCACTCTTAGTGACACGCTTGATGATGAAGATGATGATGTCATCCACATGGGACACGCCATAATGACCTTCTACTCTGCTCTGATCGATCTGTTGGGTCGCTGCGCCCCTGAAACACATGTAAGTGTTTCGGGAAACCCGCAGGGAAAGTTAGATAAGAGCCTCATGATGTGTTTGAAGGAATGAGTTGGAAAGGGCTAATTGGTTTTATCTACTTTTTAAGGCCATGTCAGTTTTCATTAAAGCTTTGAAAGGTTCTTCAAGGTTTGCTAATGGTTGTCTCTGTTGTGTGCGTATGTGGCCTTGCAGCTCATAGAAGCGGGGAAAGGTGAGGCCATCCGATTCAGGGCAATCTTGAGGTCTCTCGTTCCCAGAGAGGATCTGGAGGGCATCATAAATATTCCTTTTAGTTTACCAATTATAAACACAGGTGCGTGTGGGTGTGTTGGTTGACTTGCAAACTTAAGTAAAATATACATTCACGATGTGAAATCATTCTTTTCAAGACTATTGATTTATCTTTCTAAATCTATTTGATTGTTAAAAACTGGGGTTAGTGTAATGAGAGAGCCTGAGCTCCGTTTTTAAATAAACTAAGCATATTTAGGTTGGAGTTGCTGGCAAAGTTATGTAGTCAGTTATTTGAAGTCTAAATGTGATTAATTGGTGGTGGAAAATATTTTGTGCTTGTTATACTCAGATGATGTAGTGATCGAGCCAGACATGTCTCGGATCTTTTGTCCGGATCACAAAGCAGCCATGGTGCTGTTTTTGGACCGAGTCTACGGAGTTCAGGACCAGCAGTTCTTGCTACATTTACTGGAGTATGGTTTCCTGCCGGACCTGCAAGCGGCTGTTAACATGGATAACGTAATTTGAATTTGAATATTGTCATTGTTGTTTTAAACCCATGTTATCATCCCATGAACTCATGTGCTATATTCAAGTCTTTTAAAGTCAAAGTTTAATGTGAGGAACAAACCTGAAATTGAATGCGTTTATTTACTGAAAATCTTACATTTGGGAGTTCTGACTCCCCTAATTAAAGCTTGAACCCTGCAATGTATGCCAAAATAAAGGTTAATGGGGTCTTAAAGGCTTGCAGTCTTAATTCTACATATTCAAGCAGCTCTGTCTGTTCTACATGTTTCAACAGCTCTGCCTGAATGCAGCAGAAAAAGAAAATATCATATAAAGTTCAACCACCCCTAAAACAGGCCATACCATTGGCGTGTGTGTCTGGTAATTGCAAAACTGAAGACATTGACAATACACAGCTCAACATACATAGACAAGAAACCATTAATTGAAATTTAAGTCCAGTAATTTAAGTAACATTGTAATCCATGAATACATTTGCAACATAGTAATTGATGAAATTCACCCCAAGTGTTGTTGTGTATATATATACACTACCGTTCAAAAGATTTGAATGGTTTTGAATGAAGTTACCCAGGCTTCATTTATTTCATCAAAAATGCAGTAAAACACTAATATTGTGAATTTAAAATTGAATTAAAAATGTAAAAAAGGTTTCTCTTTTAATATATTAAAAAAATATACATTTATTTATTTAAATACATATATTTAAAATTGTAAATTATAATTTGCTGAATTTTTAGCAGTCTTCACTGTCACATGATCCTTCAGAAATCATTCTAATTTGCTGATTTAATGCTAAAGAAACATTTTTATTATAATCAATGCTAAAAACAGGTATGCTGCTTAATATTTCTTTGTGGAAACAGTGATGCACTTTGCTTCAGGACTCTTGATGAACAGAAAGTTCAACAGAACACCATTAGTTAGAAATATACATTTTTGGTAACAGTGTAAAAGTCTTCACTGTCTCTTTTGATCAATTTAATACATTCTTGATGAATAAAAGTATTAATTTTGTTTAATTTTTATATATATATCTATATATATCTCTTTCTCTGCAGACGGGGTTAGGTGGAACAGACATGGCCCTGGCCCTCAATCGATACATATGTGTGGCCATGCTGCCACTGCTGAGTAAGTATTCCTCTCTCCTGTGTGACTCCTCATCTCTATGGACCAGGCTGGTGGATGGGCTTTTGGAGGGTGTCTACAGCCTCTCTAAAGCCAGCGGACTGACCAAGGCCCAGAGAGATGCCATACAGGACTGTCTGCTGGCAGTGTGCGGGTGAGGATGTTAGAGATTGTTTATTTTTCTGTTGATCTTATTATTTAGTAAAAGTCATTAATACGATTGACACAATTACAAGAGTGACTGTTTTAAGGATTTCTGCAAATAATAGGCCATTAAATGTGGAGTCACTGTATCTTTGTCTGCCTGTTCTTGCTCTTGTAGGACTGACTTTGAGATCTGTCATTTACTGTAAAAGCAATTTTATATTTTATGGGTTTGTATATTTATAATCCATTCTTATTTTCAACTGCATGTGTGCAACTTCATTTCCACAGAAAACTGAATCCCTCCATGCTGCAATTTCTGCTGCGTAATCTTGTGTATGACGTCCCTCAACTGTCAGAAAACTCCAAGATGCCACTTAAGGTCTAAAGAGAAAACATAAAAAACAAAGCATTCAATCAAAAAATATTTAAAGCCAAATCAGGTATTCATAATTCTACTTACCACTGTGGTCACTTCCTCTCCCAGCTGTTGACCAATCATTATGAGCAGAGCAGGAAGTACTACTGTCTAAATGATGGATGCGGTGGCTATGGCTCCGCCTCAGAGGAAGAACTTCGTCTGACCAGGAGGCTGTTTTGGGGTATATTCAGTGCTCTTGCCAAAAAAGTGAGAAAAGACAGAAAACACTCTTTCATTGCACTCAGTTTATATTACAAATATGCCACGAACCATGTGACAATACAATTCATTGCTCCTAAGTAGTGTCTTATGGATAGAATGTCAGTTCTAACATTTGAATTTCATTTGAATTTTACAGTTAAAATGTTACATTTTCAATCTTTTCCACAGTGTTACGATGCAGACCTGTTCAAACTGGCCCTCGGTTGTCTCAGTGCAGTTGCTGGGGCGATTCCTCCCGACCACCTTGACCCAAGCTGCACCGGCGGACAAGCGAGACACTTAGCGATGGATTCAGAGAGATGGTTTTGTCCTCGACCCCTGGACACCTCAAAGTAAGTCTTTTATTGACTTAAAAGGGCCATGACCCATGCCTAACCAGGGCAAATAAACACGCTTGAGCTTGATCTAATTGACCATGAGCACTGATTTTAGATGTTCACTTTATCTATTTCTGAAAAATGTATTGCATTTATTTGATATGTGATGAATAATAATCTAGTTTTTCCATGCATTTATAGTGTGACAATCCCAGAGAGGCTTGAGTTTGTGGTGAACAAATACGCTGAACATACACATGAGAAATGGTCAATGGACAAGGTAGGTAATAAGTTTCTTTACTTATTACAGGAATTCACTTGATGATAATTAATAGCCATTAATATAGTGAAAACTTTTGGAAATCTGTAGTTTTAAAGTTTGATGGTTCTTTTCCAGTTTGGTAACGGTTGGGTTCATGGAGAACAGCTTTCTGAGAGTGCTAAAGTTCATCCACTCCTAAAACCTTACAGAGCTCTATCTGAGAAGGTAGTTCACCCTCCCTCTTACACAATGCATGCACACACATTACAAACAACAACACCAGATATTCAGTATTTTTATTTTTCAAATAAATTTAAACAGGCAACATGCAGTTTATTTTCTCACATTGAGGTTGCTCTGTATCTTAGGATAAAGAAGGTTATCGAGGGGTCATTAAAGAGACGGTGAAATGCATGCTGTTCTTGGGCTGGACTATTGAGAGGAGCAATGAGGGGGAGTCACAAGGCTTTCACAACCCGGCTAGGAGGATCTCGCAGTCTGGCAAGGTAATGGACAGTGTTGGGAATATTGTAATGCTCTTTATCTAGGCATAAGTGAATCACTGGTTACTCGTCTTCGGCGTGTCCAAAATGCTGCAGCGAGATTCTTAACAAATACCAGAAAACAGGGATCACATAACACCTTTATCGATATCCCTTCACTGGCTACCTGTTAGATACAGAATACAATATAAGGTGTTAATGTTTGTTTTTAAAGCACTACATGATCAAGCCACTGAGTGTATATAAAGGACATGTTAATTCCTTATCAGTCTCAATGTCACCTTCGCTCCTCTCAGAACATGCTTCTAACCGTCCCACGGTCTCGCTTGAGGCGTAGTGGAGATCATGCTTTTTTCTGTTTTCTTTAAAAACCTTGTCAGGCATGGATATTTTTAAAAAGGAATTGAAGACTTATTTATTTTATCAAGCTTTTGCCGTTTGATTAGGTCTTGATTAATGTTTGTATGTATTTTAGAGTTATTGATTACTTATGGACAGCACTTTGGTCCATTCTAATGGTTTTGAAAGTGCTTTATAAATAAAAGCTGAGTTGAATAGTTGATGAAATGAATTAGCCTCAGGCTGAAGGAAATGCAAATTCACACCTGTACACGAAGCTCAAACAAACCTTTCAGCTGTGCTGCTATTTTGGATTGCAGAAGGATAGGTCTCAGGAGAAGAAAGTTCAAATGTGATTTATAACTAAGGTCATTTTTGCTTATTAGTATGGTTGAAATGGATCATCAAATATCAGCAGAAAAGACATTGGTTAGTGAGATTAAATACATAAAGTATATTTTATTATTTAACATTTAATTATTGCAGGTTCGCATAATATTCAGCATTAGCATTTCACTTTCACCTTTGAAGTCTAGAACTACAATAACCATCATGTTTACACAGCGCACACAACGCCTTTGCACTTACTCCCGATTTCTCTCAACACGGGCACAGGAGCGGTGTCAGTCAATAAATGGGAAAACAAAGTAACATGCGTTAATTACTTGAAAAAAGTAATGCAGATATTTTGTTGTAAATTTAAAAGTATGTGTTACTTTACTAGTTACATGAAAAAAGTAATCTGATCACTTAACTCCCGTTGTAATGCGCCACCCCCAACACTGGTAATGGACACCTTCATAGAGGACAGCAAAGCTCTGATGAAGAGTGTGTGGTAGGGATGTGACGGTGAAGGCGGTGAGCTCATGCTGAATTGAGCTGACACATTAGTTTTTAATTGTAGTGTCTGTTCTTTAACTAAATTCTAAATGATTTGTATTACTATAAAAAATAAAAACGGTGTAAGCAATGTGGCTGAATACCTTGTAACACCGCGGTAACACAGACTATCGCACCAAGCCTATTGTGTGGTATTGCGCTTTCTCTGTACTTTTCTATCCATTAATTCGTTTTTTAAATAAGATCTTTTGTCATTGCACCCATAAGCAAACCGGACTATATATAAAAAAAAAGCTTACAAAATCGTAAGCTAAGATATGATAGTAAAAATAGTAAGATATGATTAAATATGTGCATCTTAATAGTGCTGGTCCATGTTTGGAGAAAAAATGAAATATGTTAATAAAAAGCTTACAAAATCCTTCCAATACACGGATTTCTGTATTTTCGGACCTAGAAAAAAGTATGACCCTCGTGAATTTTGTAAATTGAAAAGGATTGCTTCTTTACAGCAGTGCCATCTGCGGGACACCCTTAGCATGTTAGCCAGGGTTCAGTGCGCCAAATACAAATAAAATCTGTGTTGAAACAGTGTTATTCGCCAGATTCCTGGCAACTTTTTTATGAATTTTGGTAATCTATGGTTGTGAGAATGTGATCTAGCTTAGTGCGATCATCAAATCGCAATGGTTATGATATAATTATATAAATGTATAAATATAAAGACTGAAGCGCTGCATGTTTCAGAGTAAAGCACAGCACTGTTCATTTTTAATAAGAATAATTGGGAGGGGAGGTCAGGTTTTCTTTCTTTTTTGTCTTTAGCTCATTACATGCCGGAAATGTGTCTGTCACATTCATTTTTTTACCAGAACAAAATGTCATTTATACAATATGAAAAAATACTAATAATATTATGAATACAATATTGTTTTTAAAATAATATTATGAATAATTATTATTATTATTATTATTATTACATGATTGCTTTTCATTTGTGTAATTTTTTTTGTAATGTGTTCATATCTGTGTTTTAGCGTTTCAGTAGCACACTATTGTGCGTTTTCCCCCCACGACCACCATTCACCAAGGCGAATTATTTTTGCATTGAACTGACAGCTTTTTTGTATTACACACTGGGATTCAGTGATTGGGATTCAGAATAGTATGTGCTCTCCAAGACTGGATTAACAGCTCTTAGGCTTTTAAAAGACATTGCTTATTCAGAGAACATGGGATGCATTCAAAATAGATTCTGCTTGGGTTTGACAAATGCTAATAATCAAACCAGATACATGCATTGTGTTTCTATGAAGAACATAAGTTGTGTTTTGTCTTTTAATAGCTGTCTTTTGAAGGAGCCTCCACGTTCAGTCCAAAGCCTGTGGACACGAGCAGTGTCACTCTTACCTGGGATCAGTATGTAAGCAGCCTCAATGAATTCCACACAATATAAATCATCTTTTATTTTAATAACTTGTATAGTTAAAATAGCTTTTAGAAGAACATTTCTTAGAAGTAATTTTAGAAATGTGTATATTTTATATATATATATATATATATATATATATGCAGTATATATATACACTGCCAGCCGGCTCTGTTCATTAACAGGATTAAAAATAACTGTACTTTCAATCTGGTGTTGAAGGCTATGGCAGAGCGGTTGGCTGAGAATTATCATCACATCTGGGCAGCCAGGAAACGGCAGGAACTGGAGAGTAAAGGTGTGTGTTACAGATGGGCTGCTGTGAGAGATGATACAGTAAATTAAATTAGGGGTTCTGCAGCCACCTGCGTCTTACAGAGAAAAAAGACACTGTGAAATAGCAATGCTGAGGTGAAGAGGTGTGAATGTACACTGTACAGGTATACGTCATTTTAAGAAATTAATACTTTTATTCTGCATGGATGCATTTAATTGACAAATACATTTATAATGTTACAAAAGATTTCTATTTGAAATAAATGCTGTACTTTTTTTACTGTTGAACTTTCTATTTATCAAAAAATCCTAAAAAATTATGTATTATGGTTTCACAAAAATATTAAGCAGCACAACTGTTTTTAATAATAATAATAAGAAATGTTTTTTAGCATCAAATCAGCATATTTCTGAAGGATCACGTGACACTGAAGACTGGAGTAATGATGCTGAAAATTCACAAAATTACTGTTTTCGCTTTATTTTGATCAAATAAATATAGCCTTGGTGAACATTAGAGACTCTCAAAAACATAAAAAAAAAAAGATAGATAGATATTTAATGTATTTCTAATGCAATTCTTAACTTTTGATATCGCTTTTTGTACTCATGTTCTTCAATATTTTATCTACTTTTCAAGTAAAGAATAATGTAGAGTGAGCTAGTTGCAAAATAATCACCAGCGGCTCCCTGAAGGGGTTTATTTAGCTAAACTGACCAGTTGATTGTTGACACTATCCTGCTTATTAAAGAATATTAAATATAAAACAATTACAGAGATTTACACATTAAATAAATAAATGCACATTAAACACTGCTTTATGTAAGAAAAAAGAGACAATGGAATAAAATGGAGACATGAAACTAGTAGAGTGTGTGTTTAAATAAACTGGTTAGCTGTCATTATACACAACAATTTTTGTTCTAGAACAACCAATCATAGTCATATATTTTAGACAGCTGTGTAATAATATGCACTAATTACTAAAGCAGTGCCTTGGACAAGCTACGTGTAGGAATTAATTTAATAACTGTCAGCAGTTTAATTAATTAAAATGTATTGTATTTATTAACTCTTAACAATGGCAATTGTCTCAAAGCCAAATTGGCAGGACTAAAATCCTTTGTGGCTCTTAATTCTGATGCTGTTTTTGTCCAGGAGGGGGCAGTCACCCTCTGCTTGTACCTTATGATGCTCTGAGTGTTAAAGACAAGAACCGAGTCAGAGGAAAAGCTCAAGATGTTCTCAAGTTCTTCCAAATCAATGGGTACTCAGTGAGGAGGTAAGGGTGCCTTCCTGCTACTGGATACTAGAATGAGCATGATGCCTTTGAAGTGTCCATTTCATTTTCACTGACTGGACTCTCACTGCACAGGAACAAAAAGGTGTCAGATGCTGATTCCCCAGCGATTGCAAGCCGCTTCGCTTACGGCCTGCTCCAACAAGCCCTCTGTCTCACTGAGCAAGCCCAGGAGCAGCTACTAGAGCTGGGTTAGACACACACACACACCCCCTCCCTTGTTCTTCTACTCCACTTCTCTTCAATTACTTATTTGCACATCTGTCTTTTTATATAACCGCCCATTAACTACAAGGCCTCACTGATCTGAAAGGGGTGTTAAAATGATACTTTACACAAATCCGAAAGTTCTGTCATCATCCTCATGCCTTTCCAAACCTATATAGCTTTTTTTGTGAAATGCAAAAGCAGTTTTCACACGGCTCTTTTTTATATTAAATTGGATGTGGACAGAATCTGTCAAGATTAAAAAATAAAATAAAATCACTATTAAAGGTAGTCTCCTGAAGCAATATGTTAGCTTTATGTGAGGGACAGACCAATATTTACTTTAAAACGGCTTTCAGATCTCACTAGCATTCATAGAGCCTTCATTGATATTCAAATATAAATGTTATGGAAAATATGTAGAGGTGAGAATCAGTGTTATTGTTAACTAATAGTTTTTGTTCATTGAAATAAAATAAAATATAAATAACAATGTTATTTAAAACAATGATGAACAATTTAATAAAAAAAAGATATATTGGCAAATATATTTTAATATTTATAAATATAAAATAAAATTTAGATTAAGTTGAAGTATTAAAATTACTGAAAATGAAATAAATAGAATAAAAATGACTAGAGCATATAACAAAATTACTAAATAAATGCTATTATAAAATATAAAATACTAAAATTACTATTGCAAATTAGATTTGAGAGCTACTGCAGAGATTTTCAGTGGATACAAATTTTTTTTGGGTGAAGTGTTCCTTAAAGTGATCAGAATTTCTGTTAATTTTAGCTATATGAGCTCATTTGCAGTGGCTGGTCTAAAGCTTGTGAAGAGCTTGCATTGAAATCTGCTCATTTATTTTGTGTTGTGTGTTTTTCAGAGGTTGCTCAAGCTCGAGGGCAGATTAACAGGACTGAGAGAGTTCCTCATGAACAACAAATTAATTTCTTCATTAAGGTCAGTCATCTTTAACGCAGCTCAGACATTTGGAATAGAACTTTACACTGAAATCCATGAGAATCCATCGCAGCATAGCAGCCAAGTCAAACTTATTTAAACAACCAAACAAGCATTAAATGGATTTTAGGATTATTTAAGACACTGCAAATGCCTATTTTGTTTATTGGCTTTGTGTATTTTTTTTTTAAGTGTTAATGAAGCAAATGTCTCAGCTTGTTCAAAGCATTTACTCGTTTTATTTAGTTGAACCGTATAGTGGTCATGGTAGATTTGTGTATTTACAGATAATTATGGCTTTTGTGTTGTTTGTCCAGATGGACATCTCTGTGGGTCATGTCACTGCTGATCTCGGAATTGATTAGATGTCATGTTTTGCTTTGTGTGATAGTATGCATCCCTGTTCTGAGACAATATGCACCCTGCAAGTTAAAGGTGCTCCAAGCGATGTTGGGTGACGTCACTTGTTGACGTTCAAAGTATTGTCAAACTAAAAGGAGGCTAGCTCAACCCTCCCTCCTCCTCATCCCGTCCCCTCCCTTCCATGCTTCCTGAAACAGTCATGAACGCCAGACTGGATTTACCCACCTGTCCAGCAAAAACAGAGCCACCTGAATGTCGGATTGGAAGCCCTTCTGCTGGCGGAGTTCTCGCCACCTTTCGAAGGCTTTTCCGATGTAAATTCGGGACTTTGCGCGTTCCCTCTCCTTTTCCCATTTCTTTGCTATTTGTTCATCGGAACGTTGTCTCTTTGGTCGTGTGTCGGCCATATCAAAATTCAAGTGAATATAATTCTAACGTTAGTCGTTGTCTCTTCATGCTTCTCTTTCCTCCACTCCCCACACCCCCTTCATGTGCATGCACACTAACCCCCCAACCCCCACCCCCAAGTCATTCTTGTCGTTATTGGCTGGAACACTGTTTGTTATGTTTCGCGGTCCAGGTTGGCCCAGTTTGTTTTTGTTGCCGTTTGTGGAGCCTGGGCTGTCTACAGAGACCGCGTTTTTTTTACAGTGTGTTCAGGGGACAGGCAGCTAGCGGATAGTGAGGAGATGTTTGCTGTATGTGACAAAAAATGTTTCAGCCTAAAAAACGCGTGACATCGCTTAGAGCACCCTTTCCCACATGAAGATCAATTATGGCGCTTAGCAGTTCCCTGATCTCCACAACCATCATTCTCATTAATGTGCACTAAAAATCTTCACTTCAAAACCTAACTACAAAAATCTGAAAATGAACATTTCTTCATTCTCTTGTTTTATTCTATATTCATGCCTCTTTTTCTTTTTGTCCCAGGTTGTATTGCCACTGTTAGATCAATATTTCAAAAATCACTATCTCTACTTCCTGTCCACTACAATGTCTTCCCTTAGAGATGGCTGCCAGTCCACAATTAAGGAAAAAGAGATGGTCACCAGGTAATTTGTGACAATAGACTGCCTTGACAAATGTTTATGTGATTATGTGGGTCAGGTTTTTCTTACATCGGTCTCCATGAGTAAAATGACTAAACTTACTAAATAATTAATTAATTAATTAACTAATTAATTTTTGAAACCAAAAAAATGAATAGGACTTTTGTTTAAAATATGTTTAAAACTCACATGAGAGGAATACTCCAGTCATATCAGTAGCTTTATAAAAGCTGCTTTATTTTACATGGAGTGGGTCCCCTCATGGGGGCGGCCATGTTTAGATCACATGATCAGATGAATACTACTCAGTTTATCTTAGTAACCTCCTGTTATTTTGACACTTTAGCTCATGGAACAAATTAATCATGAGTGACTGAGTATAGAATGTTAATGTGCAATGACATCAGTAACTGAATACTAAATAATTTGCTTTGGCATGAAATTGCATCTACACCATTTTTGGTGTCAGTAGAAGTCCAAGGTGACTGTCTATTGGCTAGCGAAACATACACAAAATATTATTTAGTGCACCTTTAAGAAATATCTGAAAATGCAAAATTGTCTAGGGGACAGAAAATATAATAAAATAGAAGTCAATAGAAAATGTGTGTGTGTGTGTGCATACACACATATGGCTGATTGCATGTCTGTGTCTCCATGTTCACCTTTGCTTCTCTGTCATTATATATTTTCAGTTCCATCTATCTTGTTTTTTCCAATTCATTTCCCTCATTCCTTCTCTTACACTTATCCTCTCTCCTGTTATTTCCTAGTTTATTCTGTAAACTCGGAGCTCTAGCCAGACGCAGAATCTCTCTGTTTGGTAAGAGTTTGTGTGGTGCGAATGTCTCCCTTCTTTCTATATTTCTATAAAATATATATATTTTTTTATAAAAATCAACTTTAGCTGGAAACACTTTTAATTAGAAGCAGTTTGTATTCATCTCATGCACTCTCAGCATTATCCACTGCCATTGTTCACCCACCCATCTTGTATTGCTGAGGCAAATGCTTATAGTACATACCTCATTAATTTTATTAACCCACCCTCCATGGAAAACATAAATCAGGAGCTGGTGCTTTTTACTGTCCAGATTGCATTAAGCTCAATGCCATGTTTCCTCTTAGGAAATGATGCCCTTGCTTTGGTGAGCTGCCTACAAATCCTGGCACAGTCCCTGGATGGAAGGTAGTTGATGTTACACTGTGTGTTTGGTGTACTGATATACAAGTGAGTTTTTTAAATTAAATTTACTGTAGGTCCTTCAATATAGGTGAAATTTTTGTCCACTTTGGACAAAATGAGAAATCAGTAAAATGAGAAATTGGACATCATTTGAGGAATCAGTAAATTAATTGAGAAATTAATACATCAGTTAAATAGTAAAATATGTCATGTCTAAACTTGCAATAATAATGTAACACAGTTAGTTGCATTCACATTCAACAACTTTTAATAAAATAAATAAACAAATTAAAAAATGAAAGTAAAGACGGCAGCTCCTCATGGTCGACTGCCGCCACACATAATAAAACAAAACATCAAAATAAAATAGTCCAGGCCTGGCCTCTCTTGATCTTCACTGTCGTCGCCCCCTCCTTTTATGCTTCCGCTCCTCCGTGAGAGAAACGAGAGACCGGTGCGTCGCGCAGGTGTCGCTCATTATAAATCACGCCACTGGCCTCGCGCCGCTCTCTCACAGCCCTCGACCTCAACTAATAGCGAAGGTTTGTATGAGGCTATCAATTTGATCAGACCAATACTAGTTTGGGGGGAATATTTGAAAGTTTTTTTTATATATATATATATATTGAGTATTCAATTTAGCTTGAATATTGTGTGTGTGTATATATATATATATATATATATATATATATATATATATATATATATATATATATATATATATATATACATTATTGATCTAAAGTAAAGATATTTATAATTGAATATGTCTTTACGTCACATGAATAATTCAACTATATTAAAATATAAAATGTTTATTATATGTAATAATATGTGACATAATGTAATATATGTAATGTAATAATATGTAACATTAATATGTAATAATATTCCACAATATTAATATGACTTTATATGCTACTTTATTTCAAAAACATTGAGTAGTGTATATGATAATAAAAAAAATAATCAATCACCATAGTGATCATTCTAATTTGTCTATGATTGTTTGTCTCTAGGACGGTAATGAAAGCCACTAGTGAATCTGTCACGGTGTCGTTGTGGTCGTTCTTTGAAGCCGCGGCAGAAGATCTTGAGCTAACAGTGGAAACTGTGACCTGGGATGAGTATGGACTGAACCGAGGCCAGAGCAGGGGAGACGGTGAGGTCATAACGTACACCACCACTGCCCTAATCCCGGTGCTCACCGCTCTATTCCAGCATGATTCCCAGAGGCAGCATGGAGTGGGACTTATCGGTAAGAGAAAAGGGAAGAGGGTGGAATGGATGGAAGAAATAGCAGCGACTAATTAGATGAATAATGAATAGATTAGTGTGTGCTATGATGAATGAACAGATGGGGGGAAATTAAATGGAGGTTGTGAAAAAGCAGTGGAAAAATATTCACAAAGGTTTTGGGTTGAGCAGATCACTTCCTTTTCTACTTAACACTGTTTTGCCAATTAGAGTGACACTTGTCATCCTGTCTGCACAGGATGCAGTATAATATATTTGGCCCCGTGTTTGACCCCTCTTATGGGTACATTCAGTAATGTTTTGTACTATTTTCCACCATCTAAAGATCTAAAGGAACTGGCTGTGTGAAAACATTCACTGTTTCGCAAGAAGCATTTGGTATTCCTACACTTTCTCTGTGTGACCTGGGAATTTTCTCTTATATTACTTCTATAAACAATTTTGGGACTGCAGCAGTCTTCGCTGCGATCAGAGCCGCTGTGCAGCACGTTTTTTAGAACAGCAGCATCATGTGTTGAATCATTCATACTCTACATTTCTGCTCTGTATGAACTGATTACCATTTCACTAGAAAGAATTTCAGAATTATGAATGAAGCACACATACAGTTAGGATACATTGTAGATTATCAGGCTTTTTTATATATATTGAACTTGGAGTGCTTGGATAAAACACTTGAAGAAAATATTTGTTTTTAAATCTCTGATTTATTTTTTCTTTCAGTGGAGGAAGTGCACTCCTGTTGTTACAGGATTCTCAGCAGTCTCTACGTTCTTGGCACCTGCAGTTGTACCTTTATTGAGAGGTAACCCTCTATCAAGTATTGTTTCACTCAAAATGGAAAATTCTGTCAATATTTGATTTCCCTCATTCCAAACCCATATGCTGTAATTTTCTCATTTGATCACAAAAGGAAATGTTTAAGATAATGCATATTTTTTGTCTTTATTCATGTTTGGTCACCAAAAAAATAAAATAATAATAATCATCAAAAATGGATGATAGCTTTGGGCAAGGAAAGCCCCTTTATCTTCAAATCCCGCTCTGCCATCACAGGAATAAATTATATTTTAAAATATATTGAAATAGAAAACAGTTATTTTAAATTGTAATAATATTTCACAATATTTCTCTTTTTATTGTATTTTTAATTAAATAGTTCCAGGCTTAATAAAAACATTAAAAAAACTCTTTCAAAAACATTAAAGCATCTTACAGACCTCAAACTTTTGAACAGTAATTTAGTAAACGTAAAGTTTGGGGTCTGTGAGATGGTTTAATGTTTTTGAAAGAAGTCTCTTATGCTTATCAAGCCTGAAATTATTTCATTAAAAATACAGTAAAAACTGTAATATTTTGAAATATGATTATAATTTAAAATAACTTTTCTTTGTTAATATATTTAAAAATTTAATGTATTCCTGTGATGTCAAAGCTGAATTTTCGGCATCATTACTCCAGTTTTCACTGTCACATGATCCTCCAGAAATCATTCTAATATGCTGATTTGATTAAGTAACATTTCTTATTAGTTTCAATGTTGAAAACAGTTGTGCTGCTTAATATTTTTGTGGAAATCATGGTACTTTTTTTTTTCGGAATATTTTGATTTAATAGAAAGTTCAAAATAATAGCATGTATTGGAAATATAAATCTTTTGAAAAATTGTAAATGTCTTTACTGTCACTTTTGACACAATTGAATGTGTCATTGGTGAATAAATATTTTAATGATAAAAAATAATAATAATAGTGAAGAAAAAAATGTTTTGGTTGTCCTAACCCTTTAACAAATGTATTTTCTTTAGGACATTGTGTTACTTTGAGTATTTGGCTCTTATCATTTTATTCTGATTATATATTATGAATGCTTTATTAATGTTCGGTTTGTCCTTTTGAAACTTGTGCGCTCCATAGTTATTAGCTCATGTCTAGGTTTGTGATTTATCTGTCAATCAGCCTTTATCTTTGTTTTGATAGGCAGAGGTCAGTCTTTGGGGAGTGTCTGGCTGCATTATCTGCAGCCTTTCCTGTGTGTTTCTTGGAGCTGAGTGACCTTCATTCCCTCTCCGACACCATGAGTAATGAAGAGAGTGAAGGTAAAAAGGCAAGAAAAGTTCAATAGAACACATTATGCTTATGCTGCCGCATTCAGTTTTTCCTCATGGATGTTGGTGTGGTCTTTCTAGCTGAGAGAGCCTATAGGCTCCTCCCCAATTTGCAGGAGGCTTTCTCAGAGATCGAAGAGCTCGCAGGGACGGGGTCCGCTGCCCGCCGTGCCCTTTTAACAAGGGTTACGGAGGTGACGCTTCCACTGCTGTGTAGCTATGTCTCTAGATGGGGGGAGGCTGGTAACCAGGCATCCCAGGAGGGCCACTGTTCCTCTGTCACACCCCAGCACGCTAATGCCCTGCTGGGTCACATCCTCTCCATCATCCACGCCCACCTGGGGACCGCAGACAGTGCTTGGATGAAACGCCTCGCAGGTGAGCTGGTCTCGCTAGAGAAGTGAATTACTAGATTATGATCATCTGAGATTTTAATGTGACATTATTTTAGAAGAAACAAAAACAAGTGCAGGACAAGTCATGTAAACTTTAAGACGAAGTCCAAATTACATTGGAAAGTTGACACAAGTACAAATATAAATGTCAAATTCAATAACAGAGCATTTCTTTTAGTGTTTGGCCAGCCTATCATCAGCAAGGCAGAACCACGCCTCTTGAAGAGCCACTTTCTGCCTCTGATGGACAAGTTAAGGAAGAGGGCGGAGTCTGTGCTGCTGGAGGAGGAGCATTTGAAGACAGAGGGGCGTGGCGATGTCTCGGAACAGGAGTTAGACATCCAGGAAAGGTTTACCGTGTTGGTCCAAGATATCTATGCTTTTTACCCTTTACTCATTCCATTTATAGACCTTCACAGGTGAGAAAGAGTGTAATGTGTAATTTATTATCAATTATTGAAAATCACTCTTGGTTATTGGTTAATCTGCTTAATGTTTGGTATTCATCAGAATGAGTTGGCTTAGAGAGGTGGACCCAGATGCTGAGAAGCTTTTCTCCCTCGTAGCTGAAGTCTTCATTTTTTGGGCTAAATCTCATGTAAGCTGCTCTCAGCCATGTTTATGATATTTAATATTTAATATTTTCCTCTTAAAGGAATGGTTCGGAGTAATTTCAACCCATTGTCCTTTGAACCATGACCTCGAGCCAAACTCCCAGAAGCTTTTTTCCCTTGGTCGAACATTATTAAAGTTAGAGCTTATTTAGAGATATCAGCCAAATGGCTTAGTGCAGGCGCTAATGGATCCAAGGTTGTATCTCGTAAAGTACCCCACTAATAATGCCCAGAATGGTACCAAACTTCTACAGTAGTACAAATATGTTCTGTACTCATAAAACGAGGCATTGGAAAGTTTGTAAGTACATCAGGAGTTTATTTAAATAACACTTGCCTGATGGCTCAAGCTACCGCTAACTCGGACGTCGAGGTCACTTCCGTTATTTGGGAAAAGCCCGTAAAAGTCCTGGCAGAAAGCGTTGCATTAGTAGTGATGTAGTGTAACGACGAATAATTTTTTTAATAATTGACAACTTATTAATTGTTAACTAATAATTGTTGCAAACTGGTACTAAAATATTAGTGCATTCCTGGAACTGGGCGTCGTTACACTACATCCTTATGCATCACTTTCTGCCAGGGCTTTTCCCAAATCACGGAAGTGACCTCGACGTCCGGGTTAGCGGTAGCATAAGCCATCAGGCAAGTGTTATTTAAATAAATTCCTGATGTACTTACAAACTTTCCAATGTCTCATTTTATGAGTACAGAACCTATTTGTACTACTGTAGAAGTTTGGTACCATTCCAGGCATTATTAGTGGGATAATTTACGAGATACAACCTTGGATCCATTAGCGCCTGCACTAAGCCATTCGGCTGATATCTCTAAATAAGCTCTAACTTTAATAATGTTCGACCAAGGGAAAAAAGCTTCTGGGGGGGGGGTGTTTGGCTCGAGGTCATGGCGCAAAGGACCCTAGGTTAAAATTGCACCGAACCATCCCTTTAAAGGGGTCATATCATGAAACCATCACATTTTCTTTTACAGTATATAAGCAAAAGAGTTTAGGTTCATGTCCTGAAAAATGTCTTTAAAAATGGACACATTGCACATTGTGCACATTGTGCACATTGCTCCGTGCATGACATGCAAAAAATTTGATATCATGGTGACCACGAATTAAGAATTTGTTCCCATGATTTATTAATTTTTGGCCACGTTTTATTAATTCCCTTTACTTGAAGGGCTCCCTAAAAATGTCCTGTTCTGAATTCTGCCATCAGAAGATGGCCGTTGCATAAAACATGGTCACTCACATTTACATGTCAATGATGCCTATTTGAACACTAAATTTCAATTCAAATGAAATTGAATAAAAAAAGAAAGAAATGATAATTTCTTGTTTATCTTGGTTGTCCTCAAGGAAAAATAAATAAATGATAATACCCCTTTAAAGTACACCCAGAAATTGAGCATGTCCCCTTAATATCATCAGTCTATAAAATTGTACAATATGAAATGAATATAGTTTTAAAATTTTCATTTGTTGATACTTTTGTACATTTCATACATTTATTACATTCTTTGTTCTTTGTTTTCAAACCCCTTTTCCCCTATAGAATTTCAAATGGGAAGAACAGAATTTTGTTGTTCAAAATGAAATCAACAATATGACATTCCTGGTGAACAGCAGCAAAAGCAGGATGGATAAGGTCTCTTTTCATTTCACTAAAACTGGATTATTTGTTGTGAACAGATGCAGTTTTTCCCTTCATTTAACTCTGTAAATGACCATGTAACATATTTTCCTCTCTAGTTCTTCTCACCTCTGACCAAGTTTGATTTGTCCTCATTTCTTACTCAATTCTTTGAAAATAAATGTATCTTTGCCCTGTTAATCTAGAGGCCCAACAGGGACTTTAATAAACGTCCAAGTCATTATTCAACCCAAATATGCTGGTTCAATAATATTGAATGAATCTAAATTGAATGATTGTCCATTAGGGAGGGGTGTGCAACCAGGAGAGGAGAAAGGTGAAGAGGAAGGGTGATCATTACTCCACACACACCTCTCTCATTGTGGCCGCCCCAAAAAAACTCCTCTCGGTTGCCTTGAATGGATGTTGCCATGGTGTTCAGGACCTAGTCACCCATGCCAAAAGCCGTTTCTCTCAGGTACGCCTATTCATACTGATCAATAATGACAATGTTTACAAAATCACTCTGACTTTTTTCTTGACATCTGAAGCATTCGTCTGTTTCTAGAGGGACACAGAGGATGAGGTCCGGGCATTCATTCGAAGCAACCTGCAACAGGTGAACCAACAGGCAACCTGTGAAAGTGCTGATAACGTCCTGTGACGAAATTATAATTTAAGTCTCCTCACCTCACTTGGTTTAATGTTTCTTTTTTTGCCAGGATCTGTGTGAAAACTTAGTGGATCCCCTCAGTGTTGAGAGGATCTTAAGCATCGCTTGTGTTCTTTTCCACCTGGATCAGGTTAGACTGGGAATAAATAGCTGCAATTGATTGTGAATGATGATTGACGGCACAATGGCAAAGCCAGCATGTTGTGTATCACCATATCAGAATTGCTGTGGACTATCAAATGTCATTTTTGGGTGAATTATTCTTTTAAGGTTGTGCCACAAATACATTCAAACGTGAAACAGTGAAGTTCAGTGGAGAACTCTGACTAATTATTTTGTGTGTCTAATTGTGTGGTTCTGTTCTAGTCATTGATTTACATAAAGTTGTGTTTTCTGTAAGGTGGAGCGCCCTCAGAAGAAAAAGAGGGCAGTGTGGCATACGATGTTGTCTAAGCAGAGGAAACGGGCTGTAGTTGCTTGTTTGAGAATGGTTCCTTTGTACAATCTCCCCAGGTATGCTGCAAAAAGAGTTATGACAAGTCCATTTACTCTTTATATTGCATTATGAATTACCCAAGTAATAAAAGCTGAAAAACTGCAGAAATACTATGTTATTGAACTAACCTAGATAAAGAGGACATTTTGTCATCTTCCTTATGTTTCAATGGGCTGAAAACAATTTGAATGACTTGCTTTTAACGTGAGATTTGTCTCTTTCTGCAGGCACAGAGCAGTGAACCTTTTCCTTCAGGGTTATGAGAGAGTTTGGCTGAAGGCAGAACATGATTCACCTGAGGACAGACTAATTGAGGATTTGGCTGTGAGTGTGCTTCTGATTGGCTGTGTTTCCCAGTTGAGATGTTGAGTCATGATGTTCATGTGTTCGCCAATACAGAAGGCTAATTCACCACAGGTTACCTTGGGAATTTTGTAATGGGTTTTTAGAATTGCAGTTTTCAATTTATGAGTACAATTAATATTACTTATAGAGACTTTCACATGTTGTGTTGCAACATAAATTAGATGTCGGCACACTTAAACCGAGATTGTGTGCTTTAAAAACATGTTGCTAACACATTGAAACTACCACAATGTGAGTTTATGAGCTCATTGAATCTGACAATGTTTTAATCCTTATATAGCACACTTAAAAAAAACCACACAATAAAAACACAGTTTTGAAGCAGTAAATACATTTGTAATTTTACAAAAGATTTTGGTTATACTTTATTTGGATGGTCCACTTTAGACATTCTACTAACTATAAGTAACTTTGCAACTAAATGTCAGCTAACTCTCAGCAGAGTATTAGTAGACTGTTAGGGTAGTTAGGTGTTAAGGTTCAGGTTTAGTTTAGATGTACTTGCAAAGTTACTTATAGTCAGTAGAATGTCTGTTGGGGGAGCATGACAATAGTGTTAGCAGATATTAAGCAGACAGTCTACTAATATTGTAATTTGAGCTAGTTGACATGTAGGTATGTTTTTCTTTATAACTATACATATATTTTTTAAGAAATGGTTATGGTAGGTTTAGAGGTAGGAGTGGGGATTAGCAGCTTAATATCGTGTATTATTATCATAATTATGTATTATTATCATAATATGAATGTAATTTTTCTACACATTTGTGACCATTTCCATTTATGTTCTTTTTAATATATAAATCACATTAGTTACATTACATTACATTAATTATATTCATATATATATATATATATATACCAAGATATGTATATGATATACTATATATCACCAAGAATCGAATCCGAGTTGATGGGACATATTCAGGTGTGCTTGAAGACAACACCTGTTTTGCAGATTTGTACTGTTGTGAGGGATTCTATTCAGGGGTTTGAATAATTTTGAGACTGCAGAAGTCATTAAAAGTTGTAACAACAAAAAAAGTGGAAAAAGTGAAACGCTGTGAATACTTTCCGGATGCACTGTATGTCCCATCAACTCGTATTCGAGTCTTGGTGCTAGTCTGATGTGATCCTCCAGTCATCCTGTCATCGTTGTGATTATATTGATCCATCTCAATGGCAGTCTTCCTCTGCACCTTGTACCCTTGATCTTTTCAATCATAATATCCTTTTCCAGTTATCTTTCCCTTCGAACTGTGTGATGACAGACTATATACAGATATATATTACCCTAAGCTTTTTATACCCAGCAGAAAGCAGCTTATGTGGAGATCCTAAAGGAGGGAGCAGAGCAGAGAAACATCATTGATCCACTCCATCAGCTTATCAATCTCTTCAGTCAAAGTGCCTTGACAGAGAGGAGGTTTGTATGCGTTTGTATATGTGCATGTTGTATATGTGTGATAATTGTAGTGTGTATCAAGGCAAACCAAAACCATTTTAGACATTAGCAAGTATTTCACCTCTGGAAGATGTTCTACATTAAAAGCAAGTAAGCAACCTAACCAACATGTCTCATAAAAGGCACACAAGATATCCGGCTGTTGCTAAGTTTACAAAGCAGGACAAATGTTATGCAGAACACACAAATATTGGTTGAAACGGTGCATTTTTAATTAGAACTGTTTTCTATCAATATATTTTGCTTTGTACTAAAAAGTATATATTTATACCCAATTCTGTTATTTCTCATTGCGTTCTGACATTGCTTGATATGTGAAAGACATATCTAATGATGATTTTGGTCTTTGCATTGGCTCATGCCTGAAAACAATAAAGGGCACAAATCTTAACTCATCTGGTTCACTCTTGTTGTGTGTATGTACAGTAAACTTGAGGAGGATGACCTGTACATGTGCTATGCTGACATCATGTCCAAGGTAAGAAGCACTGCTAGGACTTTCTGAGTAAAGTTTTTCATTTTTGCCACAAAACATGATGCATTCAAGTTGAACTGTAACTCTTTCCAGAGTTGCCAAATTGAGGAAGACCAGGATGAAGATGGCCTGAAATCATTTGAGGTAAGCAATGGAAATAAATAGGGTCTGAGTTGGTATCGATTAAATTTTAGAAGAAAGAGCTGAAATTGGAAAAGCAGAGGATGCTGACATAGTTATGTACTGTACAGTACTCGGGTTAATTAATTATGCTGTCAATGATTGACTTCAGAAATAATAGACTGAGAAACAATTGGTATGTTTTATTTCTTAGTGAATTGATTGAGTAACTAATTATTTGTCTTAGGAAAAAGAGATGGAAAAGCAGAGGCTGCTGTATCAGCAGGCCCGACTTCATGAACGCGGAGCTGCTGAGATGGTCTTACAGAACCTCAGCGCCAGCAGAGGTATCAGTCAAAATGCAGCCTGTTCCTTCATCATCTTCCTGTCTAAGGCAGGGGTTTTCAAACTGTGGTCTGGGGAGCCCCAGAGGGCCACAAGCGGGTCCATAGAAAAAAGAAGAAAAAAAAATCTTAGAGTTTTCAAAGTCACCATGTTTGGATATTATAATTTTTTCAAAACAGTACAGTAATTCTTACATCTATTGCATTTCATTTTATTCTGCTTCCTAAAACTGGCCATGAGATATTTTATTCTGTTAATAACCCTATTTTTACAGTAATATTTGAAATCTGCTTGTTAGCAAGCAAATAAAATATTATTGTAATAATGTAATATTTTAAATATTAAAAGTCTATTATAATGACAAAAATAAAGTGAATTGTTTTTGAATCATCACCATATAAATGGTTCTTATATACATGAAAATATACTCTATAACTAACCACCGTTCAAACGGTTAGGGTCAATGAGATGTTTATGAAAGAAGTATCTCATGCTCACTAAGGCTGGATTTTTTTATTTTTTTTATTTCAACAGTAATATTTTAAAATATCATTACCATCTCAGGAATAAAATATATTATAATAGAAAACAATTTTAAACTGTAAAGTTACGTGATCCTTCAGAAATCATTCTAATCATTCTGTGCTGATTTGGTACTCAAGAAACATTTCTTATCAATTTGAAAACAGTTTTCTCAGGATTGTTTGATGTTAAAAAGAGCATTTATTTGAAATAGAAATATTTTATGACAATATAAATGTATTTGCTCTCACATCCATAAAATGTTAGAAAAAGGGTTCCTCGCATCATATTTATGGGCTCCTTGGCATCAAAAAGATTGAAAACCCCTGGTCTAAGATACAGGTCACCATTCATATCTTAAAGCCAGCTGGCTGTGACTTTTATTATTGTCAGCGCTGTTAAGTTGGATGTGATATTTGAACCAGGTGATATGGGGCCTATGGTAGCAGCCACATTAAAGCTGGGCATTGCAATCCTGAATGGAGGAAACACGTCTGTCCAGCAGGTAGGTTTGAAAATGTCAGGCTGGATTACAGATGATTGGACGATAACCTAAAACCTCAAAGTTTTGACATTTAACACCAAAACCAACTTTTATAAAACAAATTCATGTTCATTCTCTCTGTTGTTAAATTCTTTCTAGAAAATGCTGGATTACCTGCGACAGAAGAGAGATGTTGGCTTCTTTCACAGTCTGGCCGGCCTAATGCAGTCTTGCAGGTTCGGCTGCTTTTTGCTTAATGCATTGTGAGACATTTCCCTGACAGAAAGCAGTTGCTCAAACCACCTAAAAGTGGAGAAGTGCTTTGTTCACTCATTCCTCTCAAGAGAGAGGAACATCCTTTTACATAACTTTCATTCCTTACAATCTGTTCAATTGCTGTAATTGGAAGTGTCTGTTGAGTCTTTGTGTTAATTTGTATTATAAATAAAATAAGAGCATTGTGTGTTTGATGTTGGTGTTATGACTCCGCGTGTCACAGCGTGCTGGATTTGAACGCGTTTGAGAGGCAGATCAAAGCGGAGGGTTTAGGAGTGGGTGCTGAGGACAATTCAGGTACATCACTGACATCCACAACAAAGTGCTTCTTTTAGGAATGCATCTGTCAGAAAAGGCAGAATTTTGTTTTTATTGACATTGATTTGCCTGTATTGCATTTTGCTTTCACCTCCTCTCTCTTTCTCAGGCGACAGAGTAATGGCAGATGAACAGCTGACTTGTGATCTTTTCAGATTCCTGCAGCTTCTTTGTGAAGGGCATAATACTGGTTAGAACAAACTTCTCTTTTTTATTTATTTATAGTGCAAGGTACTTTTGTACCTTTGGTTGCCAAAGTCAGAATGTGAATAAGCCATTTTGCAGATTAATTTCCCTGAAGAGTGTAAACAATGGTCCAGCATATCACAATTTGCCTTGAGCAATGGCAGTATAAGAATTACATTACTGCTGAAAAGTTGTGTTCAGTTTCTTTTGAAAGGAAATAATTTTATTCAGCTAATGTTGAACAAATCGGCCTATTAGAATAATTTCTAAAGGATAATGCTTTTTATTCAAATTAAAATTAGTCTTTAAAAACTAATTTCAAACATGTAAGAGCTTTTAAATCATATGGATTTTAAAATTGGAATGAAACAGAAGTTGCTATGGTCTTTTTTTTTCCTATTATGATGTGTATCTGAGTGAAACAGCTTCTTGAACAAGAAAAAATGGTGCGGGACTTGATTGGATCGTTGGATTGTTATGTTTAAGTACTGTATATCTTTCTAATATCCTTCTCCTTCTGAGACTAAATTTAAACAGCATCTCCTCCTAGAGCTTTAAATCCACTACCATCAAACTCGGGACAGACCTTCAGACTGTTCTGACTCGGGATTGAACTGATCAGACTTCGTTAAACAAACGATCAAAACTGAAAAATCCCATAGACTTTAATTGAGGGTGTCAAAACTTTTATACAATAACTATTATAGAGTATTTAAGCTTCATCCACCAAGTGTCTATCACTAGCAAAGCCTAGCAACTAGCTTAGGACATGCTAGGAACATGCTAATTCATGCTAGCAAGAAAAAAATCATGCTAACGACGTCCTAAAACATGCTAGCAATGAGCTAATTCTTGTTGTTTTGTTATTCAGCAAAAAGGAGCTGAATCCACAACATTATGAAAGGAAAAACAATCTGCACATTCTGAATATGAAATTGATGGTGTTAAATACACATAAAGCATGAGATTATTCATTCTGATTAATGTACTAATCTAAAATCTGACAGCCCTAATTTGCACATATTAATCTTATACAGCATCAATGTTCTGTTCTACTTTTGAACTGAAAATAAGCAATTTCCAATAAGCAATTTTCTGACTGAAATTTCCCCTACAGATTTCCAGAATTACCTGAGGACTCAAACTGGAAACAATACAACGGTCAACATCATCATCTTCACTGTGGATTATCTGCTTAGGGTCCAGGCAAGCCCATGACTCAACCCCAAACACTAGTTTCTTACATTTTTCATTTCACCTGTCTGTAATATACATGAAGAAAAATGCTTGTTTGCTGCTGCTGTTTCAGCACGGAATAAAGAAGGGCCCAAAACAGTGAGACAGAGCTTGTAGCCAAATAATGTTTCCATAAACCATTTGCCGCTGACAGGCCACCTCCATTTCATTTGTCTGATACTGAGAATGATTGATAGCCTCCTATCTGCAGGAGTCCATCAGCGATTTCTACTGGTATTATTCAGGGAAGGATGTGATTGATGAGCGTGGTCAGCACAACTTCTCCAAAGCCATCAGCGTGGCCAAGCAGGTGTTCAACACGCTCACTGAATACATTCAGGTAAATGCACACAAGCAAATGGTTCAGAAGATATGGGGCTTGTGTGAAAAACTGTAAATCTGCTTGGTCAAAATGCAGAGATACTGAAAAATCTTTTGATAACTGTGTGTTATAAGATTTGACATTATTCCTTCCTTTTTAATATTCCATTTCAAATAAATGCCTCACACTATGCCCGTGTCTTCCTTCGTTCACCCCACCACCCTCAGATGTTTCAATATTGTGAAGCAACTCATTTAATTAATCTTTTAATTATCTATTTTAGGGTCCGTGTACAGGTAATCAGCAGAGTTTGGCCCACAGTCGTCTGTGGGATGCTGTTGTTGGCTTCCTCCATGTGTTCGCCCATATGCAGATGAAGCTTTCTCAGGTTAGAGTCTAGACCATAGACAAATTACTTTAAATGTTCACATTTTTTATTGCAAAGTACAAATTTACAAAACTAAAGATAAAAAAAATATTGTTTTATGTCTGCAGGATTCCAGCCAAATAGAGCTGCTGAAGGCTTTGATGGACTTACAAAAAGACATGGTGGTAATGCTGCTTTCCATGCTTGAAGGTAGGAGAAATGTTGAAGGTCTTCTCAATGCTTTTCCATGCACTTCCTCTTCTGCTTGTCATAAGTTTGACATTGTTGATTATCCAATACATTTTAGTATAATAATATTAATGTACTAAGCTTGCTTTCACATTTGGTTGGATTGTTTGGCCCTTTTTTGTTATGTTGGATTTGCCATCAAACATTGGCTCATATAAAAATCGTGCCTCTCCCTACATTTTTGTAAAACCTTATTGGCGAGTATTCATGTAAACACATAGCCTGGGTTTCCCTATGCTGCCTTGAGCGCAGCGCGGTTTTATTCACACTGCTAGGCAGTCTGGATACCATGGACCAGATTTTCCCCTCAGCTAGGGAACCAATCACAGAACGGGGAGGGAGCAGCAAGACGATGACGACATCTATGCGACACACCGAAGCAGTTTGTTTATATCTATGGCTCCAACATGACAGACGTAAAAATATATGCATATTTTTAGGAACACATCTACAAAAATATGCCTGTATTTCAAGTTGATAAAATAATTTAAAATCCACATCAGTTTATTATTTACCACACCCTCCCAGGATCTATAACGTTACCTAGGCTACTTTCACTTTTAAAAATTCATCATAACTGCGCGCGCGCGATCTGCTTGCAGTTGTCGAGATGGATGCTGAGGAGTTGAAGAAAAGAATAGTTAGTGGAGATTGTAAATTTGTCGACAATACGTCATCAAAAAGGCTTTGCTGCAAACATTTTCGTGTTGGATAGCCGCAAATGTGGAACTTCATCCCTGAGGAAGCACGCAGAAACTGTGGTAACAAAGCAGTTCTATCGAACAGTATTTTTCATATTTAACACTGTTAAGTATGTGTGGTGTGCAGGGCGTGTTTGAACCCAGAATTGTCAGATGTAGGCTAGACGAAATTGCGTGGCAGATATAGTGTTGTAGCCGCGTCTGTTATAGGCTACTCAGTTTTGTGGTAACGTTAGCCATGTTCTTCATGTACCGGCCTTTTGACAGCTTCGGCTGAAGTTGTCCTTGTGTTAATTGTCGTGTAATAACTTCTGTATGACCTGGCAATAAACATTTTTGTAAGTGTGTCTATAATGTGATTGTTTGTGATAAACTGATTTTATTTCGGGTGCGGGTCGGGTGTCGGTTCTATTTTAAGCGGGTCGGGTGAAGATTTCAATTAGTGATGCTGTCGGAAAACTGGTCTGGTGCTGTTTTAAGCACTGCGGGTACGGGCGGGTGCGGATTTACAAAATCGGACCCGTGCAGGACTCTGGTGTACACATAAATCTCTGACCCATCGTCGTCTTCGTTGAATATCTGTCGCTCTACATACGTCATCTGGTATAATTGAAACGATTGGCTATGAGCTACGTACAGGTGCATTTGATAGACATTTGTAGCGCCCAATAAACGGCTCTGGGCATTCGTAAACCACGCCTCAAATACGAGAAAATGAACATGTAGTTCCCAGACCACGTCTCAAAGAGAAAGTGGTCTGACGTTAGCCAGGCTAGTAAACACAGTTAGTTATGTCTTAAGTGAAAGTAAACAGTTAGGAAAGAAATCGGATTCGGAGAAATAGGATACATGCATTAGGTATTTTAAAGTGACATCAGCCTTATACAGGTGTACCTGCTACTGTCTGTCAAACAACAAAAGATAAAGAGAAAATCTCTTGACTGAAAAACTTTTGCAGCTTTATTATGAATCAATGTAGGCTATATTTAATTAATGTGAGGACTATGCAGTGTTTTTGATTTACATTTGTAATATGAACAAAAAACCAACATAAAACAGATTCATGTTCATGTGTTTCAGATAAAACTAAATGCATTTTTACCACCACTCACAGGACATTTTATTTGTTTTCGCTTTGGGTAATCACAAGTGTTGCGAAACATGCAAAAAGCAACATAATATAATTTTGCAGTTGAGTCTGCCACATTTTCCCAATGAGTCTGGGTTGAAATTTTTACAGAGCAGCACTTGCACTTGTTTATACCAACTGTGAAACCGTATCACCGTCCATATGAACCACATGACTTTGAAAACCCACTTTTTCCCCCAACCAAATGAACCTGTAGTTTGAAAGAGCCCTAAGTGTCCTACTGACATTTTTGGCACATTGAATGCTCCTTTGTGTTTATAGGAAACGTGGTGAATGGGACCATTGGCAAACAGATGGTAGACATGTTGGTAGAATCGTCCAGCAATGTGGAGATGATCCTCAAATTCTTTGATATGTTCCTCAAACTCAAAGACCTTACATCATCTGAAGCCTTTCGCGAATACGACCCAGATGGCAGAGGACTCATTTCCAAGAAGGACTTCCACAGAGCCATGGAAGGGTTCAAGCGCTACTCTAAATCAGAGACCGAATTTCTGTTATCCTGCGCAGAAACGGCAAAAAGCGATTTGCTGGATTACCCGCACTTTGTGACACGTTTTCACGAACCAGCCAAAGAGATCGGCTTCAACATGGCGGTTCTTCTGACCAATCTGTCCGAGCACATGCCCAATGATGCCCGCTTGCAGAATTTTCTGGAGTTGGCGGACAGCGTTCTTAAGTATTTCCATCCTCACCTGGGAAGGATCGAAATCCTGGGCAGTGGGAAGCGGATCGAAAGAGTCTACTTTGAGATTAGTGAGTCCAGCCGCACTCAGTGGGAGAAACCACAGGTATTAAACATTAATTTGCTAATGTGCTTTTGTAGTCTACTTATGTGTTTCTTATACAAATCTTTGTAATTGCATGTTCTCAATATTCAGGTTAAGGAGAGCAAACGGCAGTTCATCTTCGATGTTGTGAATAAGGGCGGAGAAAAGGAAAAGATGGAGCTGTTTGTCAACTTTTGTGAAGATACAATCTTTGAAATGCAGCTTGCTGCACAAATATCTGGTTCAGAGAGTGGAGAGGAACTGAAAGCAATGGATGACAATGAGGAGAAAGACAAGGTAGAGACGAATGAAAACCTTGTAGAAGACTCAAGATGTTTCTCCATAAGGAACATCAGAAAACACATAAAGGGGATAACCATTAGGAATATTATCTCAGCGATCTTCTCTTTCTTTCAAAACATTCTGCTGTTTATCACTCATGCCTTTTTAGGTCTGGTTTGGTTCTGTCTTTATCTGCTTTACCACATCTTCTTGAGCGGATGGATTATTGATGTGGCTAAAGAGATGAACCTGGCCGACCTTTTAGGTGACCTTCGGGATCCTACCATGGTTGAGGCCATAGGGGTCAGAGAAGGAGCGGTCAGAGAGAATAACGCGTGCCATACACGTGCGTTTTCGTCTCGTGGTAATCTTAGAGGCATGAGTCTAGATCTGTCTGCAGTGTCCAGGGACCCCCAGCTCCTCACAGATATTTTCGGCTTGTGTCTGAAGAAGGAGGGAGGAAAGTACACATTGTCGAGTGGAGACCAACATTCCAGTCTGGATGAATTTCTAAACACCTCCAAATGTCAGGTCAGTAGTCTAGAGTATACCAGTGTCAGCTTACTGTCAAACATGTTGAATTTGATTGTATTTCTTCTACTCATGGTACTAGTTTCTATACATTAAGTTAATTTTGAAAAAAAACGTTTGCCACTAAAGTGGACGTTGGACTATGGTGTTCACTAAATTGACATTTGTGTCCTCTTTGAACATTTTTGTACAAATATTTTGACATTTGTGTGGATATGTGTTTTCAGTAAGCAAATGTTGTGTCCACTTTGAGCATTTATGTCCAAACAGTGATCATTTGAGTCCCTTTAGTCTGTGTCCTGTTTCCATTTATGGTCATTTACTGTATGTCTGCTTTGTTAACAGGGTGAAATCTGTGAGGATTTTCATGAGGTGCAAGAGGAGGAGGACTCAGAGACTGAGAAAGCTTTGTAAGTGCTTCAGATTGGGGAAAGATAAAACTCTGAAAACAGTTTTGACATTTGCTTAAATATAATATATTAATTGGAGAAGACTTTTTGGATCAAAAACATGCACCGTGTCCATGACCTGAGTCTCATCATGAGCATTTTTGAATCAGTTTGAAACACTGCTCTATAGAACCTATATAATTTGTAAAATTTACTGCAATAGCAGAGTGAAAATGTCTTTTATATACTGTACACTACTTTTTTTAAAATATTGGGGTCAGTAAGATTTTTTTGTTGTTGTTGAAAGAATTTCTATTTTAAATAAACAGTTCTTTTGAACTTTCAATTCATCAAAGAATTCTAAAAAACAATGTATCATGGTTTCCATAAAATATTAAGCAGCACAATTGTTTTCAACATCGATAATCATGTGGCACTGAAAACTGGAGTAATGATGCTGAAAATTCAGCTTTGCAGGAACAAATAATATTTCAAAATACTACTATTTTTAGTGTATTTTTGATCAAATAAATGCAGTCTTAGTAAGCATAAGAGATCTTACAGACCCCAATCTTTTGAACGGTAGTGTTTAAACAAATTTGATATTATAAATTAAATGTAGCCAAATGAATCAAATCAAGTTGGTGAGCTTGTGAACCTGAATCAAATCTGGAAATTGCTTAGGCTACTTGTCATGGAGAATGAACATAATAAACAATGTATTTCATAAATAGAGAGCAAGAATACTACACATTCAATGTAACATTAACACAAGATGAAGAATAGAGAAAAATTTGGGGCTTAAATACACAAGGAAAGTAATCAACAGAACAGGGAACAAGTGTGGACTTATAACAATGAATGAATGACTAGAACTCGGGAAAATGGTGACAAGATGTGTGTTCGACTTGAAGCTGCGCTGCGGAGACCGATCAGTGTATTAAACAAAGACTTAAAATTAAACAAGACAGAAACTAGACATGACAGTGACAATACTCAACCATAGTGTGTGAGTAGGTCACCTCATTATTTGAATTTATTATTTATTTATTTTTAAACACTATATATTGCAAGATATAGTTTAAGAAAGCACATACTGTACTGTAGATGCAAATAGGTGAATATAATGCACTCTGCCTCTGCAAAAATAGGTTCTGCACAAAAACTTTTACACTGCTTACGCAGGCATTGAATTGCAGTTACCTGTTAATATTGCCATCTAAATAATTGTGTGCCGCTTGTGAGTGCAAAGTGAAACAAGCCTAAGATATTGCATTTAATTTTGCAGTGATGAGGATAAAAATAAAGGCGAAAAGAAGTCTAAAAGAAGAGTTAGAAAGCTCAGCTCTTCAAAACCAGACAAAAGTGAAATCCAGGTATCAGCTGTTTGGATTATGATCTGCTCTCAGAAGACCAAACTGCTGGTATGTATTCTCTGTCTCTGTTGTTTTCCAGCTGCACAATACAAGCATATTGTACTAACAGATGTTTAGCCATATGGATCTGAACACCCATATTTGAAGTGATGACCTGTAGTAGCTAATGTCTTTTCTCTGCAGAACTGTTTTGCAAGAAATTTCTACAACATGAGATTGTTGGCTCTGTTCCTCACTTTTGCCATCAATTTTATTCTTCTGTTCTACAAGGCGAGTATTGATTTCCCTGCTAAAACATCAGCTTTAATATTGTTGGACAGGCGGCTTGTTTTTATGTTTTTAGGCCACTCAAATAACTGAATACCAGCCTGCCCTGGTTGGGAGACCAGCTAGAACAGTTCAAACCAGCTTATTTCCAGACATGTTTTTGACACCTAAATTTGACCAAAAACAATGATATAAATAAAATTTTTATTCAGGTTTCAGCGACCATTGGTGATGATGAAAATATGGAGATCGCTCTTTGTGACGACAGACCCAAGGGGTCACAGAAATGTTATTTAGAACTAGAAGAGAACAGTGGCTACATGAAAATTATTCTTCGCATCCTGGCTGTCTTGCACACACTCATCTCACTCTGCTGTATCATCGGATACTACTGTCTGAAGGTCTGCGCAAGTAACCCACTATATTTCTTATGGTGAAACTAAACGTATGTCTTTGATATAGTAAATAAATGTCTCTCTTCTGGCTTTTGTTAAAGTTCTCAGATGTACAGTGGGTTCACAAGTCTAAAACCAGTATTGAAAATATTTTTTCATTTTTGTAAAAAATATTTTGCACTTGAGCTGCATGAACCTGATCATCATGTTCTCCAGCAGAATTTGTGCTTCAGTGGAAGCAAGAACATCTGACCGTCTGTACAAAGATTAGTGACCTAGAAATCTGAATCAGAATGATTTAATATTCATTTCGGATTATAATTCTTCCTTTGTTTTTGTTATTTCAAATACAAAAATGTGTTTATTCATTTCCATGTTTAAAAATCTCAGATTTTTGTATATGGTCTCAGGTGAATAAAACTACCTTTTTTCATAATTTGACCCCTGACAGGTTCCTTTAGTAATTTTTAAGCGAGAGAAGGAGCTGGCTCGTAAACTGGAGTTTGACGGACTCTACATCACTGAGCAACCTTCTGAAGATGACATTAAAGGCCAGTGGGACAGAATGGTCATCAATACACCGTAAGAGTTGCATAACTGCCTTATAAAGGCTCACATTATAAGCAATAAAACAATGGCTGACCTTCTATATGAATTTCAAAATTTAACATTGATTGACGAATTATCACTACTACACAGTACAAATGTTGCACCTCTTCAGGAATATTTTCGGTTTTCTTTGCTGTTTTTCAGATCATACCCAAGCAATTATTGGGATAAATTTGTAAAAAGGAAGGTAAGATGAACAAATGAAATATGTTTTCTAAAAGTTACTTTCAAAAACATTTAAGAACATCATAGAAAGTATCTCACAGCTCTAACATTGTGACATACCCCTGGTTTCACAGACAAGGCTTAAGCTAGTCCCAGACTAAAATGCATGTTTGAGCTGTTTTAACTGAAAGCAACTTACACTGACATATCTTAAAATATGTCTGTGCCATTGTTTTGTCTCAAGATGCACACCAGTAATGTTTTTTTTCTGAAGCATTTAAAAAAAAGCTACTAATATGTTACATTTTTCTCATGGTATTTTAACAGATTTTTTAATTTTCTGGAAAAAATTACATCAACTCTAAAAACTTGAATGTCTAAAACTGACATGTCAGTTCTAAAATGTACTTTCAAAACCATTTAAAAACATCATAGTATGAAATTATCTCAAAGCTCTAACATCTGTGACTCATCTGTGACTAACATTTGTGACAGTAATTATAATAATAACTAGATTTTTAATAATAACTAGATTTTCTTTTAATTCTTACATTTGTGCCTGTGGTATTTTAAGAGATTTCTATGTTTTCTGAAAGAAAAAAAATGACGTCACCTCACTGTCATGGTGGTAGGGTGTTGTGGGGCCATTGCTCTGCAGTTGTTAGGGTGTTCCGAGTGGTTTCTAGGTGATTATTTACTGGCCCACCCTTCTCTATGATATTCAGGCTTAATTCCCTCTTTCAGTGTCATTCTATGGGATGCTTTCTTTTTTATCATCTGCCATGTGGAAATCGTAAGGCCAGTGGCTTAGAAAAGCAACAGCAGACCTCTCCACAATAAGACTCATGGTTTGAGATATCATTCGTGTCTGCAGCATGAACCGTGTTGGATGAATTACGTGCCAAATATAATACTTGGGTTCAGCACCAGTAATAATGATCCAATCCCTTGATGTGGTACAGTAAGCTGTGTTATTTGAGCTGCAGGTTCAAACTGTTTTTCTGTTTTTGATTCATTCTGTTATTGCTTTCCGTGCTGCAGGTGATGGCGAAATATGGAGAGCTGTATGGATCAGCACGCGTCAGTGAGCTTCTAGGTTTGGATAAAGCTGCTCTGGACTTCAGCTCAGAGGCTCATGAGAGGAAGAGACCCATACAAAAGGGTGCTATCACTGCCCTGTGAGTTACATCCCTCTGCTTTCATTTAGTATAATAATTTCACCAACCAAACCAGCTTCTATTCAGGGAAATCGCCCAATTAGTTCATCTTCAGACTGGCAATGAAAAAAGGATGTACTGCCGTCACTTTGTGCCAGTTGATGGCAGCAGTGTTCAATGCGATAGGCTTAAAATAAATCAAATTAATCATTCTCATGTTTTCACAGTTTCAGATTAAACACCGTTGATTTGAAATACCAGATTTGGAAGCTGGGAGTTGTTTTCACTGACAATGTAAGATTCTTGACTCTTTGAACACTCAAAGTGTTATAACAGAAGGAATTGGCAATCAGTGAGTGAAATCTAACATGAAATTGTGTTTTGCTTTCTTTCAGTCCTTCCTTTACCTGGCCTGGTATATGTTTGTGTCAGTTCTGGGTCATTATAACAATTTTTTCTTTGCTGCGCACCTGCTAGACATTGCCATGGGCTTCAAAACACTGCGCACCATACTATCGTCTGTTACACATAATGGCAAACAGGTATTACATTTGTGTGTGTGTGTGTGTGTGTGTGTGTGAGCGAGAGAGAGAGAGAGAGAGAGAGAGAGAGAGAGAGAGAGAGAGAGAGAGAGAGAGTGTGTGAGTGAGTGAGTGAGTGAATGTACAGTAGCCCCAAAATGTGTTTAGACCCTCAAGTCATAATTAAAAAAATATGAATGTCATTATAGTTTGTAACAAATAAAAAAATATACTAGACCTAACTGGCCATGTTTTATTTTTATTTTTTATATTGTATGTTTATATACTGGTTTTAAATAACTGTTAACTATTTTAATATATTTTAAAATGTAATTTATTCCTGTTATGCCAAAGCTGAATTTTCAGTTTTCAGTGTCACATGATCCTACAGAAATCATTCTAAAAAGCTGATTTGATGCTCTAGAAACATTTCTTATTTTCATCAATGTTGAAAACAGTTGTGCTGCTTTATATTTTTGTGGAAACAGTGATTTATTTTTCAGGATTCCTTGTATAATTGAATATAATGTTCAAAAGAACAGCATTTATTTGAAATATATATTTTTTGTAGATTATAAATGCCTTTACTGTCACTTTTGATCACTTTAATTGCTGAAAAAAAGTTTTAATTTTATTAATTGAAAAAAATCATACTGACCTCAAACTTTTATTGTGCCACCATTGTGCAATAGTCATCTTGCCATCTTATTGTGCCTTCAGGTTAAAATCACTGCCAGGTGGTTTCTTATTTTCTTGTTGTCATCTAATGCAGTAAGATTCGTGCATTTTTAAGTGTGACGCGGTCCACTTTTTTGGGTCACTGTATTTCAGCGAAGATGAGATGAAAGGCTGTTGTCTGTTTTTCAGCTGGTTTTGACAGTGGGACTGTTGGCCGTGGTCGTGTATCTCTACACCGTGGTTGCCTTTAACTTCTTCCGCAAGTTTTACAACAAGAGCGAGGACGGTGAACCAGTGGACATGAAATGTGATGATATGCTCACAGTGAGTTGCCTCTCTGTCTATTTATCTCTTAGGTTTAGAAATAGTCATGAGTTTGATGTCAAAAACATTAATATCAACTACCGTGCAAATGTTTGGGGTTGGTTAGACATTTTTATGTTTTTGCAAGAAGTCTCTTATGCTCACCAAGACTTCATTTATTTGACAAAAAAAAAAAACATCTCTGGTTACAAATGTAAAGCCATAGTGTCTTGTTCAGCCACAGTGCGAGTTCCCATTTGAAAGGGAACAGTAATATCAGTAGTACTGTGAAATAATATAGCAATTTAAAACAAAGTTTTTCTGTTTTAAAATGTAATTCATTCCTGTGATGGCAAAGCTGAATTTTCAGCATCATACTCCAGTCTTCAGTATCACATGATTCTTCAGAAATCATTCTAGTATGCTAATTTGGTGCTGAAGAATAATTTCTTACTATCAATGTTGAAAACAGTTTTTCTGTTTAATTGTTTTGTGGAAACCATGATACATTTTATATTTTTCTCAGGAATTTTGATCACTTAATTAAAATCTTAATTTAATGCATCCTTAATTAATAAAAAATAGTTCCTATTCAGTATTCAGCACATGTGAAAATGTTAGCCAATCATAGCAGAATCCGTTGACATAATACATATAGGTTATATATATATATATATATATATATATATATATATACATACATACATACAGTGGGGAGAACAAGTATTTGATACACTGCCGATTTTGCAGGTTTTCCCACTTACAAAGCATGTAGAAGTCTGTAATTTTTATCATAGGTACTCTTCAACTGTGAGTGACGGAATCTAAAACAAAAATCCAGAAAATCACATTGTATGATTTTTAAGTAAGTAATTTGCATTTCTTTGCATGACATAAGTATTTGATACATCAGAAAAGCAGACCTTAATATTTGGTACAGAAACCTTTGTTTGCAATTACAGAGATCATACGTTTCCTGTAGTTCTTGACCAGGTTTGCACACACTGCAGCAGGGATTTTGGCCCACTCCTCCATACAGACCTTCTCCAGATCCTTCAGGTTTCGGGGCTGTCGCTGGGCAATACGGACTTTCAACTCCCTCCAAAGATTTTCTATTGGGTTCAGGTCTGGAGACTGGCTGGGCCACTCCAGGACCTTGAGATGCTTCTTACGGAGCCACTCCTTAGTTGCTCTGGCTGTGTGTTTCGGGTCGTTGTCATGCTGGAAGACCCAGCCACGAACCATCTTCAATGCTCTTACTGAGGGAAGGAGGTTGTTGGCCAAGATCTCGCGATACATGGCCCCATCCATCCTCCCCTCAATACGGTGCAGTCGTCCTGTCCCCTTTGCAGAAAAGCATCCCCAAAGAATGATGTTTCCACCTCCATGCTTCACGGTTGGGATGGTGTTCTTGGGGTTGTACTCATCCTTCTTCCTCCAAACACAGCGAGTGGAGTTTAGACCAACAAGCTCTATTTTTGTCTCATCAGACCTCATGACCTTCTCCCATTCCTCCTCTGGATCATCCAGATGGTCATTGGCAAACTTCAGACGGGCCTGGACATGCGCTGGCTTGAGCAGGGGGACCTTGCGTGCGCTGCAGGATTTTAATCCATGACGGCGTAGTGTGTTACTGATGGTTTTCTTTGAGACTGTGGTCCCAGCTCTCTTCAGGTCATTGACCAGGTCCTGCCGTGTAGTTCTGGGCTGATCCCTCACCTTCCTCATGATCATTGATGCCCCACGAGGTGAGATCTTGCATGGTGCCCCAGACCGAGGGAGATTGACCGTCATCTTGAACTTCTTCCATTTTCTAATAATTGCGCCAACAGTTGTTGCCTTCTCACCAAGCTGCTTGCCTATTGTCCTGTAGCCCATCCTAGCCTTGTGCAGGTCTACAATTTTATCCCTGATGTCCTTACACAGCTCTCTGGTCTTGGCCATTGTGGAGAGGTTGGAGTCTGTTTGATTGAGTGTGTGGACAGGTGTCTTTTATACAGGTAACGAGTTCAAACAGGTGCAGTTAATACAGGTAATGAGTGGAGAACAGGAGGGCTTCTTAAAGAAAAACTAACAGGTCTGTGAGAGCCGGAATTCTTACTGGTTGGTAGGTGATCAAATACTTATGTCATGCAATAAAATGCACACATATACACACACATACACACACACACACACACACACACACACACACACACACACACACCTTGTTTAAATCAGAGAAGTGGTGGAAAATGGTTATATAAAACAAATGTATTACTGTTTTGGTGCATGAATAAAGTAAAAAATAAATAATAATCTTTATGTGTGCTTAGTGTTACATGTTCCACATGTACGTTGGCGTGCGAGCCGGAGGAGGGATTGGAGATGAAATCGAAGACCCGGCCGGTGACGAGTTTGAGTTCTATCGTGTAATCTTCGACATCACCTTCTTCTTCTTCGTCATCGTCATCCTCCTTGCCATCATTCAGGGTGAGTGATAGAGAGATTGTGAGAGTCATTTTAGTGAAAGGGCAAAAAACTGAAATGTGCACCGAATTTCAAAAAGGAAAATAAGCCAAAGCTTTTTTTTTATTATTTAGTTTGTCCCCTAACTTGAGTCACGCAGAGCAGCGCTGGAGAGCTTCATTAAAAGATCTCACACTCACATGCTGAGAGGGGTTTATGGGAAGAGATCTGAGGACTGTGTGATGCTAGAAGTGTGTCTGATGTGTGGGGTCAAATAATACTCATGATCCAAATGTTTGACATTTGGCATCTTAATTGTGTTTTTGACTGGTGAATTGCTCTGTTGTCATATCGTTTGAAAGGTCTTATCATTGATGCATTTGGCGAGTTGAGAGACCAGCAGGAGCAGGTTAAAGAGGACATGGAGGTAAGTTTTCATTCAACTTCAGATTTGACTATTTTATCACCACGCTACATCCTGAATCGAATTTATTTTGCCTGTCATCTTGTGTTCCAATTAACACACTGAATTAATTTATCGAAACCCAAACATTTCCTTAGTTATAAATCAGAGCTACATTGCACTTGTGAGTTAATATTTTATTTCTCTGTTAGTAAATATGTCATTATCTCTGCCAGATGGTCTTTGGATTAGACGTTAGTTAAATGCTAATTGATCATCTATAATTAAACAGTGAATGTCGCATGCCATTAAGTCTGTTTTTTGCTGCAGACTAAGTGTTTTATCTGTGGCATTGGGAGCGAGTACTTTGACACGATGCCCCATGGTTTCGAGTCGCACACGCTGCAAGAACACAACCTGGCCAACTATCTGTGAGTACTAGAGAACTGAGAAAAGGTCAGAGGTCACTTTTGCCTAATTTCTGTCATGTTTTTCAGTCACAATTTTATAGGCTGTTGTGAGATTAGTATTCTGGTGGAAAATAAGTATATTGTGCATCTGGTCAGGACAAGAGAGCATGTCATGTGACAAAAAGGTACTGTGGTGGTACCACAATGGCAATGAAACATGATAATAATGAATGATTAACATATTCATATACCTGTATTTACATGGTACTGTACTTCAAGGTTTTCTAAAGAATACCATTGTATTTCCAAAGCACTGTATCCAAAAAAAAACATTAACCTAAAGTTAAATAAACAATGCCAACAAAGTTTAATCTGTTAAAATATGAGTCTTGTTTCTATTTTTATTTGCTGAAAGTGGATAACATTTGTTTTGTGTTCTGTTTGCCCTTTAGGTTCTTTCTGATGTACCTCATAAATAAGGATGTTACAGAACATACTGGACAGGTACAACTTGTATTCACAAATGACATGAATCTTTATTGAAAAAAGATAGATGGATAGTTTCAGAGTGAAAATGTGTACTTAATAATAAAGTATTATGGGAAACCACTGAAAAATGAGTTTGGGGTCTGTGAGATTTTCCAAATAGTTTTTGAAAGAAGTCTCTTATTCTCATCAAGTCTGCATTTATTTGATCAAAATACAACTAATAATAGAAAACATTTTAATGTTTTAAAATACTCTGACTGCTACACTCTTTAACACAACAGGAATCATACGTGTGGAAGATGTTCCAGGAACGCTGCTGGGAGTTCTTTCCTGTTGGAGACTGTTTCCGGAAACAGTATGAGGTTCAACTCAGCTGAAGAATTCCGGTTCAAATTCAGAGTTGTTATCTGAAGTCCTGGCAGGGGTTAGCGTCATCTCTTCACAGGTGTTGGGTCATCTGAAATCTTTGTAAGAGTCTGGATCCACACCGGAGCTGGTGTAATCTCTAGTTACCTCGCAATGGGCTAATTGGCTTTATTTTATTAATATATCATATTGTTGACTTTAAGGCACTAAGTTGATACTGTAATTTTTGATCGTGTGGAGTTTGTAAGTATGTAAAATGTCACTTTGCAATAAATGCAAGTAGTATAAACTAAAACATGGCATTTCGTTTGCTTGAAAACCTACAGAACTTACTTAATGTTCACAGTAAACAATACTGGAAATATTAGAATATAACTAGATTTTTATATTATTGATATATCAAACCTGTAGTGTAACTGCTGTAGACCAATAAGAGTAAGTGCGTGTAAACCTCACTCCCCTGATCTCAAGAGGCACTCAAGCGACTGATAGTGGCTGCGGTCTTTAGCCTCCTCGCTGGAGACTACAGTTCGAATCACGCTCTGAGCGTGTTGAGGAGAATACATTAGAACAAACAGCGCAGGACTATTAATGCAAGAAATTATATTTGAGCTCTTCCAGGGTCTTGTGTGTCTGATATTAATAATTTATGGAGAATCTCACTCCCTCATTTGCGCTACAAAAAATCCTCAGTATTTTTTCTTGTTTTTTAGTAAAAGTATCTAAACATTCTTAAAGTGGTATGTTTGTTACTGCAAGTTTATTTTTGTACCTCATTATAAAACATGAAAAAAAGGTCTGTAGTTTGAATTTCATAACCTTCATTTACTCTTATTGTATGCCCAATGTAAACAAGTCCTTTTCCATCCCTTTCTCTTATCTTTCTCTCTCTCTTCATCCACTCTCAGCCTTCTCACATTCATCTCCTTATTTTCAACAGCCATTCCATCATCTGTGGTTATCATCTCTCTCTCTCTCTCTCTCTCTCTCTCTCTCTCTCTCTCTCTCTCTCTCTCTCTCTCTCTCTCTCTCTCTCTCTCTCTCTCTCTCTCTGTCTCTCTCTCACACTCTCACTCTCACTCTCTCTCTCTCTCTAGTGTGAGAGGTAGCACTCAGATCCTGAGCGTGAAATGAAATTAAACGGCAGCCCACATCACATGCTACTGGTCGAGTTGTCGCTGCTGCAGGGCATAACGCATTGATCTCCAGCCATTCCAGAGGTGCTGTTAAAGCTTTAACACCCGCCTCTACATGAATAATGCGCAGTACCATTGCTAGGACAGAACTGATTACCATTATCTGTAATAGGAGGAAAACCAATGATAGAAAAGCATCAGCAGTAACGCAATGCCCAAGTTTCTATTCACATATATATTATAATTTATATAATTTAAATAATGTATTATTTAATTATGTAATATTATGTATTTGATTTATAGGACTTTGTTTATGATTATGGATAAATTAACAAATTGTTGTAAATTGTGTTATGGGTGGGAGAAGTTGGGGCTCATCCGGGAAGATGTAGCGGAGTACTTGTTCTTAAAGGGATACTCCACTTTTTTCGGAAATATGCTCATTTTACATCTCCCCCAGAGTTAAACAGATGAGTTTTACCGTTTTAGAATCCATTCAGCCGATCTCCGGGTCTGACGGTACCACTTTTAGCATAGCTTAGCACAGATCATTGATTCTGATGAGTCCAGTAGCATTTCTTTCAAAATGACCAAAGAGTTTCAATATTTTTCCTATTTAAAACTTGACTCTTCTGTAGTTAAACCGTGTACTAAGATCGACGGAAAATGAAAAGTTGCGATTTTCTAAGCCTATATGGCTAGGAACTACTCTCATTCCAGCGTAATAATCAAGGAACTGTGTGGCTGTACCATGAGTGCAGCAGGCGTAATGATATGACACAGCGCCTGAAAATAGGTCTAATAGGTTAGACAAACTTAGTCCCGGTCACGTTGGAAGAAGTTACCGAGCTGGGGACTATTTTCAGGCGCTGCGTCATATCATTACGCCTGCTGCACTCATGGTACAGCCACACAGTTCCTTGATTATTACGCTGGAATGAGAGTAGTTCCTAGTCATATAGGCTTAGAAAATCGCAACTTTTCATTTTCCGTCGATCTTAGTACACGGTTTAACTACAGAAGAGTCAAGTTTTAAATAGGAAAAATATTGAAACTCTTTGGTCATTTTGAAAGAAATGCTACTGGACTCATCAGAATCAATGATCTGTGCTAAGCTATGCTAAAAGTGGTACCGTCAGACCCGGAGTTCGGCTGAATGGATTCTAAAACGGTAAAACTCAACTGTTTAACTCTGGGGGAGATGTAAAATGAGCTTATTTCCGAAAAAAGTGGAGTATCCCTTTAAAGATTTTTTTTTATAGGTGAATGAAACGGAAGTTGCGATAGTCTTTTATTTCCTATTGTTTATCCAAGTAAAATGGCTTCTCAAACAAGAAAGATTGTAGGGCACGACTTGATTTTGTCCATCAGGAATTGATTGGATGGTTGTGGTTTGCTGTGGTTGTGAGTGACAGGTTGTTTCCCCCCTTAAGTCAGTAAACACGTCATCAGAGAGGAGATGTTGCTGCAGGAGAGAGGGGAAGTTATTTTCATTAAAGATTATGAGGGCACATGAATTAAAACAATTATGATGTGCACACTGCACAGATAGAATGTCAGTTTTGATGAATGACATTAATATAATGTAATAGTGGGGAGAAGAATGTGGGCATGTTGAGGAGAACAGACAGAGGAGCTGGACTCTGGATCCATTCTTACATTTTACTCAGCAACAGGGTACTAATGCCAGAGCCAGTGTCCAAAGTAACCACATTTAGCATATTTCCAATGAAGAAAAGGTGGTTCTGGGACAGAAAGATGTCCTTCTCAGACTCTACCATCGTGACCTTTGGGATAACCCAACCCTTCCCAGATCATCTGAGAATTGTTGAATCCTTTATGTACTGAATGTCAGGCTGAAAGGTCAATAGATTTTGTCTGGGATTGCAATGCTGCAGAGAACTGTAATTTATGATGTTAAGCTATTAACTTATCAGGCACATAATAGATGAGAACTAATCATTTATTTTATCATTTAAATGTAGGCCTGTATTTTATATATTTTAATTATTTTATTTGCCATACATACATTTTTATTAGATGTACAGTGGCCCGAGAAGTATTTGGACAACCAAACAAGCCAAAAATATATGACATATGGCATTATACAAAATAATAAATATATTGTTATATTGACATTTTTTTAGGTAATCTCAAACCTGCATCAGCCAGATGACCACGGTTTTATTTCAGTATAATTGAGATACTATTGTAGTTTTTATTCATATTTTGAATTGGTGTTTGTATTTTCCATTTAAATGTTTTTTTTTTTAAATATCTATTTGTTTTTAAGTTGTATCTGTTTTTGTTATTTTACATCGTTAAAAATGAAATGAAAAAAAAAAGCGCAAACAATTATTTAAATTATATTTAAATAAAACATCTGAATTGGAAAGAAAATGAGAAATGTTGCTTTGGCAATGTCACAACCACAAAGGCTTTGTAGTAGAAACTCACACGACGAAGATAAACGGCAATGGAAATTTATTTATATAGCACAATTAAATTGTCACACCACTGTATGAACGAGGACACAGAGGTAAGGATAACAAAGGTTTATTTAGACACTGTATGCAGCTCCGGATAGCTTGGAGGCACAGATGGTCAAACTCAGGGAATATAATGTAGAACTTAGGGTTTCTAGAATGCAGGAAACAGATAGAGTCACTCAGGGCATGGAACTGGGATACATGAAGCTTGGCAGGTTGAGACAAACAGGACTGGTCTTGATCTTGAGGGATTCCAGGAAATCACCGGTAAATGAAGCTGGCAGGGAACACACAGAGAGAGTAATGAGAGACTTGAACTTGAGGTATACTTGCAGTATAACAGAGTCGTGGAGAGTAGCGCTGGGGAGTCACGGGTGTCTGAAGACGAGACCGGACAGTGAGCTGTGGTGTGACTGGGGTTTATATCCAGAGTGAAGTGATGAGTTGCAGGTGCAGACAATCAGAATTCGGGTGAGTGAGATCGCGACCAGGTGTGTTGAGTTGACGCTGGCTGAGGTGTGCTGAGTGGATCCGTGACAGTACCCCCTCCTCCACGGCCAGCTCCTGAGGGCCGTATGCCCCGACGACGAGGGCGACCCCTAGGACGAGGGGCTGGACGATCCGGGTGTTCACGGTGAAAGTCCTGGAGGAGCGTGGGGTCTAAGATGTCGTCCCGGTGTACCCAACAGCGCTCCTCTGGTCCGAACCCCTCCCAGTCCACGAGATACTGCAGTTGGCCCCCCCGTCGTCGGGAATCTAGAATGGCGTGGACCTGATACACGGCTTCGTCAATGGGGTCCACTGGAGGAGGAGGGGGTACTTCACCAGCGTCAGCTTCTGTGGAGGGGGGAGAGAGAGGTGCAATGTAAGGTTTCAGCAGTGATACGTGGAAAGTGGGTGCAATCCTGTAGTGACGGGGTAGTGCGAGACGATACGTGACTTCATTGACCTGCCTCAGTATCGCAAACGGACCTATGAACCTGGGACTCAGCTTACGAGAGGGCAGCCGGAGGCGAATGTCCCGGGTGGAGAGCCACACCAGCTGGCCAGGAGTATAATGGGGTGTGGCTCTACGGCGTGCGTCGGCCTGCTGTTGGAACCTCCGGACTGCCCCCTGAAGATGGACATGGGCTGAGTCCCAGACCCTCTCACTCTCGGTGAACCAGTGTTGGACCGCTGGAACGTCCGAGGGTTCACCTGTCCAAGGGAAAAGAGGTGGTTGATACCCTAGAACGCACTGGAACGGTGTCAATCCGGTGGATGTCTGGCGTAGGGAGTTCTGGGCATACTCTGCCCATGGGAGGTACTGGTTCCAGCGGTCCTGAGCTTCATGGCAGTAGGTCCTCAGGTACCTCCCGATCTCCTGGATCTTACGTTCTGCTTGGCCGTTAGACTGTGGGTGGTACCCCGACGTCAAGCTGACCGATACCCCCAGAAGTTTGAAGAAGGATTTCCAGACTCTTGATATGAACTGTGGGCCCCGATCCGAGACAATATCCTCTGGTATACCGAAATGACGGAAGATTTCGGTAAACAACATTTCTGCTGTCTTGAAGGCTGTGGGAAGACCAGATAGGGGAATCAATTTGCAGGACTTGGAAAATCTGTCCACAACCACTAGAATGCAGGTCTTGGAGTCGGATGATGGTAGATCGGTGACGAAATCCACGGCCAGATGGGACCAGGGTCGATTTGGAAGAGGCAGTGGCAGGAGTTTTCCTTCGGGTAGACGTCGGGGTACTTTGGCCATAGCACAAGCGGTGCATCCCTGCACGTATCGGGAGGTATCCTGAGCCATGCTGGGCCACCAGTACCGTTGTTGAAGGAGTGAGAGGGTCTGCTGGCTGCCTGGGTGTCCAGAGCCCGGAGAGGTGTGGACAGAGTCCATGAGAGGAAGACGGAGATTGGTGGGTACGAAAACCTTCCCCTCAGGACCTCCCGGCGGAGCAGGTTCGGCAAGGGTGGCGTCGGCTATGAGTTCGTCGATGTTCCACTGGATGGGGCTGACAAGCATAGTTGGAGGGAGGATGGTTTCGTTGCTCTCTGTGGAGGATTCAGGTTGATATAAACGTGACAGGGCGTCTGCTTTGAGATTCTTGGAACCAGGACGGTAAGTAACCGTGAAGTTAAAGCGTGTGAAGAAGAGAGCCCACCTAGCCTGGCGAGGATTTAATCTCTTGGCCTCCCGGAGATACTCAAGGTTGCGGTGATCTGTGATCACTTGGAACGGATGATTGGCTCCCTCCAACCAGTGTCTCCATTCCTCTAGCGCCAAGTTAATAGCCAGGAGTTCTCGGTTACCGACATCGTAATTCTGCTCCGCCGGGGACATTTTACGTGAAAAGAAGGCGCATGGATGAAGCCGTGGAGGGGTCCCCTGCCGCTGGGAGAGAACTGCTCCAACTCCGTTGGTGGAGGCGTCCACTTCCACTAGAAATGGTAGTTCTGGATCTGGATGACACAGCATAGGAGCAGAACAGAAGGCTTCTTTGAGGTTTACAAAGGCTTGACTCGCCTCTGTAGACCAGGTTAGCTGCTTGGTGCCCTTCTTTACCATGGATGTCACTGGAGCGCAGATTTTACTGTAGTCGCGGATGAACCGGCGATAGAAATTGGCAAAGCCGAGAAAGCGTTGCAGCTCTTTCAGGGTTTGAGGCTTAGGCCAGTTGATTACCGCCTCCACTTTACTTTGATCCATTGAGATGCCGTCTGGACGGATTACATACCCGAGGAAGTGCATGGATTCTCGATGGAATTCGCATTTTTCTAACTTCAGGTATAACTGGTACTCACGAAGGCGTCTTAGCACTTTTTTCACCTGAAGGATGTGTTCGTCGTGGTTGGAGGAGTAGATTAGGATGTCATCAATGTAGATGATCACAAACCGGTGGAGCATATCTCGGAAGATCTCATTCATGAAGCCCTGGAAGATCGCTGGACTGTTGGACAGGCCAAAGGGCATAACCCGATATTCGTAGTGCCCCGCAGGAGTGATGAAGGCCGTTTTCCACTCGTCTCCTTCACGGATACGAACCAGGTTATAAGCACTTCTCAAGTCGAGTTTGGTGAAGATTTTCGCTGAACGGAGTTGCTCCAGGGCAGAGGGCACCAAAGGTAACGGGTATCTGTACTTGACTGTGGCTGCGTTAAGAATGCGATAATCAATACATGGACGGAGTCCTCCGTCCTTTTTCCCAACGAAGAAGAAGCTTGAAGCGGCAGGGGACGTGGATGATCGAATGTATCCTTGGCGTAGAGCTTCCTCCACGTACTCCTCCATGGCCTTCTGCTCCGGGATGGACAATGGATAAATTTTCCCATGCGGTAGTGTGGCCCCAGGCAGCAGGTCGATTGCGCAGTCCCATGGCCGGTGAGGTGGAAGAATGGTGGCGAGTTGCTTACTAAACACGTCCTGGAACGCCCGGTATTCTGGAGGAATCTGAGGAGTTGTATCTGTGGCTGGACTCTCGATGGAGGTTGAACCCAGGATCGCAGGAGAAGTGACCAAGGACGGGGCGGTTGAGTTCTTCTTGATGGGACGTAAACAATGCGATTTGCAGTAATCACTCCATTGGCGTACCTCTCCAGATGTCCAGCAGATGTCAGGCGAGTGCTGGTTAAGCCAAGGGCGTCCCAGGACGATATCAGATGTGGAGCCCTCCAGTACCAGTAATGAACATCTTTCCTGATGTAAGCATCCGATGGAAAGTTGTAACTCGGGGCTGCAGTGAAGAATATTTCTGTTACTGAGGGGTTTTCCCAGAATGGAGTGAATACTCAGTGGGCGACTCAGGCGACGACGGCGGGCTTGTAACCGGCTGAGCAGAGAGGCTGATATGAAATTCCCCGCAGCACCAGAGTCGATCAGAGCTTTCGCTGAAACAGAATGGTTTCGGTAGGTAAGTGATACTGGAGTTTGCTTCAGGTTTGATACAGGAAATGGTAGATCAACTGTACTCACCGCCGAACGACTGGGACGAACGGGACATTCAGCTCGGTAATGTTCAGAATCCCCACAGTAGAAACACAGATTATGGGCACGACGTCGATTACGTTCTGTTGTGGTTAGACGTCCTGAGTCGATCTCCATTGGCTCTGGTACTGGAGGGTTTACGGGCTCGGAGAGGCGAGGAGTTCGTGCAGAGGAATGTTGAAAGCAAGCATTGCGGTGTTGAGCTATGAGTATGGAGCGTTGAATAAGTTTTTCTATCCCGATGGTGTCGTCATAAATGGCCAGTTGTAAACAGATGTCAGAGTTGAGACCTTGTCGATAGGCTGTCATCAAAGCGATCTCATTCCATCCACTGCTTGCAGCGATAGTTCGGAACTTCAGGGCGTAATCTGAAACAGAGGATTTGCCTTGCCGTAGGCGATACAACTGATCATGAATTGATGTGGTATTGGATGCTTGAGAAAATACTATATTGAAATGATCAAGGAACTCATTGAAAGACTGTAATGCCGGTGCATTGGAATCCCAGAGAGCTTGAGCCCAATTCAACGCTCGACCTGTGAGTAGGGAAATTATGAAAGCAATTTTGGCTTTTTCTGAAATGAACTGAACAGCATTTACCTCCATATAAAGCTTGCACTGTAGCAGAAACCCTTTGCACTCTCCGTCGCCCGAATAAATAGCAGGTTTGGCCATGGGACTTACTGAGGCAGGTCGATAGTTCTGAAGAGTATGACTGAATTCCCTTAGCGATTCTTGTAGTGTTGGTTGCGGGGTGACGGCTGCGTGCACAGGGGGCCTCTGAGAGGGTTCGGGGGGTGAAGCGGAGATTCCGGAAGCCGTGGGAGCCTGCATTGTGTGTGGTCCGGTCTTCTGTCACACCACTGTATGAACGAGGACACAGAGGTAAGGATAACAAAGGTTTATTTAGACACTGTATGCAGCTCCGGATAGCTTGGAGGCACAGATGGTCAAACTCAGGGAATATAATGTAGAACTTAGGGTTTCTAGAATGCAGGAAACAGATAGAGTCACTCAGGGCATGGAACTGGGATACATGAAGCTTGGCAGGTTGAGACAAACAGGACTGGTCTTGATCTTGAGGGATTCCAGGAAATCACCGGTAAATGAAGCTGGCAGGGAACACACAGAGAGAGTAATGAGAGACTTGAACTTGAGGTATACTTGCAGTATAACAGAGTCGTGGAGAGTAGCGCTGGGGAGTCACGGGTGTCTGAAGACGAGACCGGACAGTGAGCTGTGGTGTGACTGGGGTTTATATCCAGAGTGAATTGATGAGTTGCAGGTGCAGACAATCAGAATTCGGGTGAGTGAGATCGCGACCAGGTGTGTTGAGTTGACGCTGGCTGAGGTGTGCTGAGTGGATCCGTGACATAAATACAACCCACATTGTCCAATGTGCTTTACAATAACTAAAAACACAAAAACTAACAACAATACAACACCGAACAAATAAAAATGTAAGTAAAATACCATAAAATAAGTGCTTCAACATTTTTAAATAACAATGAAGTACAATGGAAGGGTGCTGAAACATGTATTAAATGCTTTTTCAAACAAAAATGTTTTTAACTTAGATTTATAAACAGATAGGCCAGTCTAATCGAAATGGGCAAGTTATTACAGAGTCTGGGGGCAACAACAGAAAAAGCACGGTCCCCCTACACTTCAATCTTGACTTAGGGATAGACAGGAGTCTCTGATTGGGTGACCGGAGTGATCTAATTGGATGGTGCTCAGTCAATAGGACAGACAGGTAGGGTGGAGCCATACCATTTAAAGATTCGTACACGAGAAGTAAAAGTTTAAAATCCACTCTGTAGCGCAATGGCAACCAGTGAACGTAAGATAGGAGTGATATGATCCCGTTTTTGTGCCTCCGTCAGAAGTCTAGCTGCCGCATTTTGGACTAATTGTAATCGTGACACATTTGAATGACTAATCCCAATGTAAAGAGAATTGCAGTAATCCAGCCTTGAAGAAATAAATGCATGGATTACTTTTTGGGAATTTTTAAAAGAAAGAAATGTCTTTACTTTTGATAGCAGCTGGAAAAAGCAGGATTTCACAACTAAATGTATCTGCCTATCAAATTTCAGAGATTCAAACACCACGCCCACATTTCTCACCCAGGGCTTCACACAAGAGAACAAACCACCAAAATTTTGTTTAGGGGTAATAGAGTATAATAGGGTCCAAATATAATAATTTCCGTTTTACTCATTAAAATTCAGAAAGTTTAAAGACAACCAGGTCTTTACATCAGTCAAACAGGCCATAAGAGTGTCCAGACCATCTGAAAAGCGTTTTAAGGGCAGATATATTTGAGTGTCGTCTGCGTAACAATGGAATGACAGCCCATGTTTTCTAATAATAGAACCAAGTGGAAACATGTACAGGTGCTGGTCATAAAATTAGAATATCATCAAAAAATGTATTTATTTCAAGCATTCAACTTAACAGGTGAAACTAATATATTATATCGAGGGCTTGGAGCCAGAGGGGCGTAAGTGACATTTTGGGGCGAATATGAGGTCTCGATGAGCTCTATCCAATGGTGCCAAAAAGACCTATCTGAGATCAAACTGTATTGAATAAAGCAACAAAACAATAAAGACCTAACACAAAAGTGTGAGTAATGTTTGGAGCCAGAAGGGCGTAAGTCTGCTTGCGCCCTTCTGGCTCTGAAAAATACATGTAGGACATATACTGTAGGACCCACATTTTTGTTCAGAGCCAGAAGGACATAAGTGCGGTTGGTTCCCTAAAACAGCATTCAAAATGGCTGACACAACTGCAGACATAGAACTGTCTGAGGCAGAAAAGATTTTGATGAATATTATGAAACAAACTGATGAATTTTATGAATTTATTGAAGAAGTTGAAGATGAGTCAGAGTTGTTTTTGAATGCATTTCCTCACAAGAAACGCAGAGTTCTACAATGCTCTGACAGTGGACAATGAGTAGAACAGTGAGTACAGTGATTAGAACTAAACAAACTAGTGAACAGAAAAGCAAAGAAGACGCAACATGATTCTTTGGATGTGGTCAATAAATAGACTCACAGAGTAATTGAAATGGTTGAACAAAAAAGAAAAGTGAAATGAGTAAAAAGCATACAAGAGAACTGTCAATTGTATAGAGTATTTTAAAAAAAATGAATGAATGTAATGAAATAAATTGAACAACTCATGAATTGCCAATCAGAAGTGTGTTTAGCAAGTTCATTGACTTTTATTACAGTCTGTACTGTTCAGCAGATGCCCAGAATCGAAAAGTGAAATGAGAAAAAATAATAATAATTAATGAATGAGTTAAATGAAAATTAATTACTTGTTCAAGTGTTATTCAAGTGTTAATTATTCAATCAATTCCCCTTTTGACCAATTATTTTCTGCATTGTTCTGCAAATACGCCCAATATGTCCATAGAAGACTTAGAAATGTTTGGTGCCAAAAAGGCGTATCTGACATTATTGCCATATTTTTGGGATTTTAAAATGTTTTAGAAAATGTTCATTGTGTTAATATGCCATAAGTTTATTACTTAAATACTCATTCATGTAAGTATGCCTGTGGTTGCAATGTTTGTGGTTTAAGGTTAATAATACAGGTGATTAAAGTGTGGTCAAAATTTTGTTTGTAAAGTTTGTCAAAAGCCACTTAAGCCCCTCTGGCTCCAAGCCCTCGATATAGACTCATTACATGCAAAGTGAGATTTCAAGCCTTTATTTGTTATAATTTTGATGATTATGGCTTACAGCTTATGAAACCCACGAAATCAAAATCCCAGAAAATTAGAATATTACATGAAATCACACAGTAATTACACAGTAATACCATGGTCATTGAACCAGGTTTTGGTTCTTTTGGCAGTGCGGGCAGGTGCAAATCCTGCTGGAAAATGAAGGAAGCATGAAGTGCTCTGAAAATGTCCTGGTAGACGGCTGCGTTGACTCTGGATTTAATAAAGCACAGTGGACCAAAGTCCTCTTTTCTGATGAGAGCAAATTTTGCATCTCATTTGGAAACCAAGGTCCCAGAGTCTGGAGGAAGAATGGAGAGGCACACAATCCAAGATGCTTGAAGTCCAGTGTGAAGTTTCCACAGTCTGTGTTGGTTTGGGGAGCCATGTCATCGGCTGGTGTTGGTCCACTGTGCTGTCCACTCAACGCAGCCGTCTACCAGGACATTTTCAGAGCACTTCATGCGTCCTTCAGCAGACAAGCTTTATGGAGATGCTGACTTCATTTTCCAGCAGGATTTGCACCTGCCCACACTGCCAAAAGAACCAAAACCTGGTTCAATGATGGTATTACTGTGTAATTACTGTGTGATTTCATGTAATATTCAAATTTTCTGGGATTTTGATTGACAAAAGCTGTAAGCCATAATCATCAAAATTATAACAAATAAAGGCTTGAAATATCTCACTTTGCATGTAATGAGTCTATATAATATATTAGTTTCACCTGTTAAGTTGAATTCTTGAAATAAACTTTTTGATGATATTCTAATTTTATGACCAGCACCTGTATAAAGAAAAAAAGAATGGGGCCCAAAATGGACCCTTGAGGAACCCCACAAGATAACACAGCATTGCTAGAGGCATGTTCTCCAATCTTCACTGCGATACTTCTGTTGGTAAGATAAGATTTAAACCAGTCTAGTGCACTGCCTGTAATGCCTGCATAATGTTCCAATCGGGCAATAAGAACAGCATGGTCTACTGAATCAAATGCAGCAGTTAAAGCACAAGAACAGCATAGTCGCCAGAATCACAGGTTATTAGTACATAATTAAAAACCTTCAACAAAGTAGTCTCTGTGGAGTGATGTTTTCTAAACCCAGACTGAAAAAATAATAATAAAAAAATAAAAAATCACATTATCAGCTAGGAAGCTTTGCAGTTGTTGTAGGAATATTTCTCCAAAATCTTAAAAGACAAATTGGAGATGGGTCTAAAATTGGCTAACACTGTGGGGTCTAGGTTCTGTTTTTTAAGCAAGGGGTGGACTGATGCGTGTTTTAGCAGATCAGGTATAATACCAGTTTCTTAACATGACCAGGAGAAGAGAACTAACAACATCAAGGACTTTTTTGAGAAAGTCCTCACACATAGATGAAGACACATCAGTGAGCGAGCAGACAGGAGGGTTGATAGTGGCATTGATAATATTAAAAAGAGTTTTCGGTATATGACAGTTCTTATTAATAATTTCAGTAAAATACCTTGATTTGGCTGCTTTTACCGATTTCTGATATTGAGATAGCGAATCTCTTGACATTTCAAAAGAGACCTGAAGTTTGTCCCTTTTCCATTTACGCTCCGCTCTTCTACAAATCTGCCTGTATTGTATCATCTCGTCAAGGCTCAGTTCTTGGTCCGGGAACGGCGAGCATAAGTAATAGATTTTGGAGCATTAAATGCAAAAGGAACAGAAAACAAAATGGACTTATGATCAGAAAAAACATTTTCACACACCTCAAGATTGCAGAGGGAAAAACCCATGAGATAACACTAAGTCAAGTGTATGTCCATGATGATGAGTGGGAACATTGACTTGAAGAGCCAAATCAAAAGGCATTTAATAAGTTAGAAAATTCCTTAGCTAACAGGTCAGCAGCACAACAAATATGAACATTAAAATCTCCTAATATCAATTTGTCATATTTCGGTATGAATTCTCTCAGGAAGTCTGCAAACTCAGTTAAATACTCCTTGTTGTGTTTAGGAGGACGATAAATCACTGCAGTCAAAAGAGGCTCATGAAGCTCCAGCGTAAACAGCTACAATTCAAAGCTGTTATACTCATTCGACGCAATAGAGCGGCAAGAAAACACGTCCTTGTAAATGGAGGCCAATCCTCCACCTCGACCAGTCAAACGAGGAGTATTGAAAAATAAGCAGTTTGACGGTAGCAGTTCAGAAAAAGGACTCCCAGCAGAAAGCCACGTTTCAGTTATAAATAAAAAAATCCAAGTCTAGAGAAGAGAAGAAATCATTAATGATCAAAGTCTTGTTTACCACAGATCTGGTGTTGATCAAGGCCATTTTTAGCCATGGAAGGTGCTCGTTGGTTACCTTAGGCTGCTTTTCCCTAGGAAGCGTGCGAGGATGGTCCGTGCAGACTCCTCCATGGTAAAAGTAAGGAGAGCAGAAACGGAGCAAGTCGGAAACAAGGGTATAATCCAATTGCGTACTGGCTCCAGAGAGCACCATCGGATACCCCAGTGAAGGCTGTGACTCATGATGGAGTGCCAGGAAGAGCTTTAGCTTAACAGCTAAGCCATCCTGTCTTCCGCGGCATCTCCTGCGCTTTCTCACCGGTAGAGAGCACGGCCAATGGCATAGATAGTCAGGTATGGACAACAGTAAGGGAGCGGGAAAAATACGAACCAGTTCTTGCTTGATTAAGCAGTTTGTTTGAAACAGTTTCCAAGTTTAAAAGAGATATTCGATCGTAGGTTAATACTGGTGAAGCACACTGTGTCAAATAAAACGTTAAACAAAAAGAAAGACGACAGGCCACATCCAACGGTGCCATCTTGTCTCGGGATGCGGATCTCACACGCGTCTTAATGGATGTTTATTCTATTCTGTCTATCTATTCTAAATAAACATGAATGGACTTTACTAATAAACTCAATGATAACAACACCTTAACGTGTAAACGTAATGAGAACCGACAACACGATAAACATAACCGGATATTTATACATAGAGTAAGTGAGGAACTAAATCATGAACACCTGAATGTGATTAACAAATGAGTTGCCATAGAAACAAACGAGAACTAATACAGACATGTATTAGCAGAAACTGAACTAAACTGAACATAACCGTGACATAAGCTCCCCCTCCCGGAAGGCGTGTCCTTGCGCCGTAACGGAAATAGTCCAACAGGAGGAAAGAGGGTGGAGGCCGTGGAGCTGGTGAAGGACAGCAGCCTGGAGGAGTTTCTAACCACAGGTGGTGCTGACGGAGGGAGGATCCAGGGCAGAGTCCTGACCGAAGGGGTGAATGGAACCCAGAGACCGATTGGCGGAGGCAAACCTGAGCTGCTGGCTTGCGGGACTAAGGTGGCAAAGTGGACTTGGCTGACCGGGGCGACGATGGAGTGAGTGAGGATGAAAAGGAGGTCGGAGGAAAGGAGGAGCCCGATGATGTTGAAGGGTGTGGGCACCACCGGAATCCCAGAAGTCCGTGGCGGAGTCTGAGCGACGACCGCCGTAGGTCGACCTGGAGACGAGTGAGCCCAGCAGAGTCTCAAAGGCAGACGGAGACAACAAAGGAGCGCAGAGCTGAAGCGAGGTTGATGGGCTGATGGGACGAGATGGGGACTTGGGACTGGAGGCCCGATAGGATGCCTCAACCTCAACTCACGCCGTGCTGGTAGAGGTGAAGCCGGTGAGCCGCACATAGACAGCGGCGAAAGCAGACCCTAGGAGCTGGACAGCAGCAGCAGGGCCGATGGATCCAGGGGACTGGGCTTGACCAGAGGAGAAGGGATCAGGACATCGGAAGGGAGCATCAGAGGATGGAGGCCTCCGGACGGGACCGGAGAATCAAAATGGCTAGATGGGACCAGGGAAGAAGGCAAGGACGCAGGGGTGGGTCTTTGGGTGGGAGTAGGATCTGTGGTCCACAGATCGATCAGGTCCCAGTCTGCTTCTGGCTCTGGGGTGGACTGATCAGCCTGCGTCATCTCTGGCTCTGGGATTCGGACGACCTTGGTAGTGGCCTCGGGCTCCCAAGCGGTGAGGGAGAGGCCGCCATGTTTTGTACCCAAGTACCCCAGAAGACTCGGTTCTCGGGTCGGAGGAGAATCTGCAGCGCCGGTAAGTCCCTATCATTTTCTCTTTGTACTTGTTCTTGAGGGTCGGTTCTTCTGTCACAACCGCAAAGGCTTTGTAGTAGAAACTCACATGACAACAATGAATAAACATGAAATGACTTTACTAATAAACTCAATGATGATAACAACAACACCTTAACATGTAAACGTAATGAGAACCAAAAACAGAATAAACATAATAGGGGATATTTATGGTTTTAGTTTTAGTTTCAGCTAACTATAATAACCCTGATTGCATCTTAATGCATCTCGAGCATGTGTTTTGTTTTCTGTGCCACAAGATCTTATGAGAATTAAAAGGACTTTATAAAACATTCAGTTCTGCTTTTTTCCTGAAGCAGCTGGTGCAGTTCTTCAGCAGAATGAAGAGTCTTCAGTTTTGGGTTCATTATATCAGTGTCAAACTCAAGCACGTCATTACGGCTCCTGACACTTAAGCTGGTTCACAAACACTTCATAAGCCACTCGCTATTTCCAATGATGTTTGCTCCATGACCTACAATTGAATTGTTTTCGCTTTTTGGTTTATCAAAGCAATAGCATGCCGAGGGACATGATGTGTTTGGACTATCAGAACTCATTATAAATTCTTCACGTTGGTAAAATTATGTCTTAATTATGAAGTCGGCTGTAGTGGTAGTTTATCAATAGACACTACACATTAAATTAATTCCTGTGAGTTCATGCATGTTGGAGTATTTGCATGTTTGTGTATTTGTCAGAAGTAAATCCTGAAGGAGACTCGCATCTCGCTTCTCATTTTTCCCTTTTTCTCTGTCTCTTTTGTATCTCTCTCCTGAGTTTTCATTATTCCTCTAAGGATCCATCATCGCAAAATAATTTCTTAGTCAGTCTGCCTAGCTGACCAGAGAGAATACACAGAGAATATACAAATGGACGGAATACAAACATATAGGACAGAAATGAAGCAGCAACACATCACAGACTGGCAGTTATGAGGACAAAATGTCAAGGACATGAACAGTCACATAGAGCAGGAAAGGGAAAAGTTACTGCATTCAAAGGAAAAATAAACTTTGTGCATATAATAAAAAGCTAAATAATCATGTCTTTCAAAGCACTTAAATCTACAACCATAAACAAAAGCACTTGCTATGACTCCTATTTATTTATACAATATAAAAATGGTTCTCGTTCTGCTCTTTTGTGCATTTCATGTCTGTTGTAGTGTGTTTACTGGTCTTGTTTATGGGAAACTTGGCATTGTGCACTAGGAATATTTTTTTGGCTCTAGGACAAATTGCTTGTGATGTTTCTCATTTGTAAGTCACTTTGGATAAAAGTTTTTGTTGAATGAATTTAAATGTATAAATGTAGCAAGTGAGGCAGAGTTAGTGGAAATAACTGGGTACATATCACACCCAACAATCTTAAAATACACACACACACACACACACACACATATATACATATACAAATATATATATATATATATATATATATATATATATATATATATATATATATATATATATATATATATATATATATATATGTGTGTATATATACTGTATATGTAATGTATTATGTGTGTGCATTTTGGTATTTTTAATAATAAAATACATTTCGGCCTTCAAAATCTCATTACTAAATTTGCATTGCACAAACAAGTTGAAGAAACATTTATTATTGTCATTATACAGCATGATCGTATATACTGAATATTACAGAGATCATTAGTTTTTATTTCATATTTATTTTCTTGCTATTTTATTTTATTATTTCATCAGGACAGCTTTTATTGCTCACTAAATCACTCCTAAGGCTCCTCTGTGCCATTTTGTTAGCTGGGGAAAAATGGTTATGACTCAAATTCAAGATGACAACTTTACAAAAAGGCTCCTGCGTACCTTAATGACAAAATGTACCCCTGAACTACACCCCTCTGGCTTTATGCATTAATTTTTTTATAACATCTGTTACTTTATGTTGTATTGAGTTTGTGCCTATATAATTCTTGCAGAACAGAAGTTCTTCCAGAAGCTGCTTCTGAGGCTACATGCACCCTCGTGTTTAATATGCCATCGAATTGACTTTTCATGCTCCTTTGCTGCTTAATATGGCTCTCTGCACTCTGATTTGCACTGAAGCGAGGGAATTTAACTGTCACTTTGAGCTTGACAGTTAAATGGCATCACAAGTTGAAAAATGTACGATTTCGATTTAGTCATTTTGCAGATATCCTTGCTGAAAGTAACATTTAAAAAGTTGATATTGGTAATGGGATGCCAGATGCATTACGGATGAGCTGCATGTCATCCAAAATTCCAAGGTCACATCCGCCTGGCATATTATCACAAAATAAGCAATGAAAAATGAAGTGTTGCATATTATGGACATCTGATGACAAAATACATTCTGCAATCCAAGGAGAAGGACATTGCCTCAACAGAGAGGCTTTTAAACTATGTAAAGTCAACTTTCCTGCTGAAACATGTCACTAGGTTTCAACAAAAACTGATTCAAATATCAGCCACTACATGGCAGAAAAAGTGGATTTGGATTCATTGCAAGAGTCAGGAAGGTCAGTGAATTGATTGGACTTAGATACTTAGACCTTTTTCACAATATCTTCCACAGATGAAAGAAAGCCATGCTGGTTTGGAAGGATGTGAGGGTGAGTAAATGAACTATGATCACCAAGGCTGAATTTATGTGATCAAAAATACAGTAAAAAGAGTACTATTGTGAAATATTACAATTTAAACTATTTTAATCTATTTTAAAATGTAATTTATTCCTGTGTTGGCAAAGCTGAATTTTCAGCAGCCATTACTTTAGTCTTTAGTGTCACATTATCCTTCAGAAATCATTCTAATGATTTGGTGCTTAAGAAATACTTATTTTATTATCAATGTTGAAATCAGCTGCGCTGCTTAATATTTTTGTGAAAAAATTATATTCTATTCTGTAAAAAATGGCATGCATCCATCAGTCCCTTCTTAGCACACCTTTCAATGGTTCTTGAAGTTGTAAAGCATGCGGCTGATGGTTCCTTTGCACCTTCATGTCAAATAGAGAGTTCCCGATATTACCATTTAGATTACAAACCCTGATGCCAACAGCAGACCAGTTAACACACACCTCCTTTTAGAAACATGCTCTTACCTTATAGATTCAGAATTCAGATCGTTCACTCTCGCTAACTGCTAATGGAGTAAAGAAACACAGTTCTCCATAAATGAACCCAAGATAGTCTCTGAATGAGTGTTTTCAGCAGGGGATTTTAGCTTAAAATGTCAAACTTCCAGTTCTCACCCCCAAGCGACTTTAAAAGTGCTGAAATATGCATTGAAAGAAGAGATTTAGTAACCGTTCCTCATGGAATTTGGCTATTTGTAGCAGTTGGAGTATCTCCATTTTCAAAATCATTTCAAACGTTTCCAAACTTTCTAATCTAGATCTTTTAAATCCTTCCAGATTTTATGAAACCCTCTTTAAAAACCCATGTGAATGGAGCTAATCTTCCTGCCTTAAAAATCCGATGATAAGACATCACATGCTGGAGTGTCTGTCAACCATCCACCTGACCAAACCGTCTGTCCATATACTCTTGTGTATATGAGCCAATGACAGCCTTATGTAGTGCATGAGGATTGCGCCAACACCCACATTCCCTTGCCTCTCGTATTGTAATTTCCTTCCCCATGTCATCCTCAAACTGTGCAATTTCACTCTTATATTTTTTCCCCTTTCTACATCTCTGCATCCTAAAAAAACAGCTTGTCTTGTACATCAAATCATTACAACTACAGCCTAAAGCAGTGGTCTGTTGAGGGTCACAGGTGTTTTGTTCACAGATCATGGCAATGTGATCTCATTAGAAATCATAGGCATTTGTTAGAAAAATTGTATACATACATTTTTAAAATGTACATTATTAACATATTGACAGCATTTTAAAATGTAACTATTGTACATACAGTATGAACAACTTTAGAGATGTACAATGAATCCTTGTAGGTTCAGAATATTGCAAAACCTTTGCAGTTCATAGTGATATGAATCAAATTCATGTTTTCTTTTGTACACTCAATTTTGATACTGCATTGGGTCGCCAGAAGATGTCTGGATTCTGAAGCAAAACTAGCAGAGAGCTACTGATTTAAATCACAACATTTTTTAAAATGACCAACCATGATGTACATTTGAAACAGAGATGCTGCAGTGGCCATGTATACTGGTTTCGGTTTCTTTGAAAAGGGTCATGTGTTGATGTCACTCAAGCTCTAGCATTAAATAATTAAAGCCTAATCGATAAAGCAAGATGCAATCTTTTATGTCAGCAGCATTTATTTGTCGCGGCTAGGAGGAGACGCCGTGAGTCTATTACAAAACAGACAATGATGACGATCACAATCTTGACAATCATTGCAAATGATGATGGGTGTTTTCCTATCTCCCGCTTCTCCTCCATCATTTCCAAGCAGTTACAACATTGATCTCCATATGAGTCACGTTTCCGTAAGTGTTTTAAGTGTTTGTTTTGATGAACTCTAACATCATTCTCTGTCACATGCCGGAGAGAAAGGGGTGCTGAAGAGCTTCATAACTTATTTGAAGTGACTTCCGGGATCTCTGAGGTAGAGCTATATGAGAGATACTAAATGACAGAAGCAAGTGCTTGTGTGTGTGTTCCAATGGCTAAGCTCTATAGTTAGCGCTATGCCAAGCAGATAGAGGCCTGTGAGAGGGAGATAAGCAGTCTGAGAGTGAATGCTCCGGTCAGGATGGGTCAACTGCGCTCCAACTCTTGTTGATTTTCACACTGCTCCAGTGACCTCAGAGGAGAGCATTTTAACTGCGGCCCAGTCTCAATCTCTCTCAAACAGACTCACCGGTGCCCTTCAGCAACCCTGAGATGTGTATTTCCATCTCCCAATTTTTTCTTCTCCCCTTATCTAATCTTTTTTGTTACTTTTTCTCTTATAGTTGTACCAAGTTTCAAATTTATTGACTTCATATTTCTGTTCAAAAGGTGGTTTTCGCAGCAATGCCACAGAAGAACAATTTTTGTGTTCCCAAAAGAACCTTTCAGTGAACAGTTCTTAAAAGGAACCAGTTTAACTATCTAAATAACCTTTTCCCACTATAAAAAACATTCTGATTAATGGAAAGATCCCATGGATGTTAAAAGGTTTTCATGGAACCATCGATGCCAATAAAGAACCTTTATTTTTAAGTGTATATAGGTGGAAAACATGTAAAAAGAGTAACATGTCCAAATTCGCAGTATTCATAAAAAAGTTGGCAAAAAGTGGGTGACGTAATACTTTAGGCGAGATTCTGATGTCTGCATTCAATGGACACTTTACTATCCATGAGGATATGGAAGAGGATTTGTGAATGCCAGTGAAGCGATGGAACTGACATTGGTAAGTAACATGACAATGACAGCATGATGAATGTAGTACATCCAGATTACATTCATACTAGTCTCGGCCAAGGACTGCCCAAGAGGTCGTCTTATTGACATGTAAAGCAACCAATCACAGTTTTTGTTTTGTTCAGAGTCATGTTTAGAGGTGTGAAAATGTAAAGTCGATGTCCCTACAATAACAGACCGGCATGTACAAATCTTGGACCTATTTTAAAGAGTCTATGCCGTGAACTTCATATACTTTTGAAAATGCTGATAAGCACCCATTGTCACAGTTGTTAACATGACAGCTTTCTTTTTCCATGAGGGGGTTTGGCATCACGACGGCTTAGTTTCCAGTCAGACTGTTAAAGAACGCAACACATGCGTGTTGTTGCGTTCTTTCCTGTAGAATTTAACCAATCAGATGATGACTTTAAAACAACTGAAGTGTTTCCAATTTTGTGAGCCTTACTGTATGCATCAGACGTTAAGCCAGCTGACAAAAGAGGTAGCTGCTCGGTATCCGATTTCGAACACAGCCCATGACAGCAGTTGACATAGTTGAGTAAAACATACCACAGAAAAAAAAGTTTATGCTAATAGCGCCCATTGTGGCAACACCACAAATGCATGTTTACTTGTGTTCAGAAGCATTTCGGAATGCAACAACACATAAAGTAGCCTATTTTTTAAGCCTAAAATAGTCTACTGAAAGAATTAACAAATGTATCATTTATATGCACTCATTAAAATAACTGATTAAAATTGCACAAGCTTATAAAACTGCTAATTATATTAACACTGTCATCGCATTTCAGCAATTATATAATATAAATTTAGGCTCTGTATGTGAATATTCTTTTTATGTTTTGTTTTGGTCACATTTTCTCTCTGTTTGCTCTGTTCTCGTTTGCCTGAGTTCCTAGTTAGTTTTCCTGTTTGTTAATTCGTTTCCATAGTTCCTAATTCCATGCACTGTACATATTCTCTTTTATTACATTCCCTGTATTTAAGCCTTGAGTTCTTTCAGTTCAGTGTCCAGTATCGTCTAAGTAAACGTGGTTGTTTTATTTCTCCTGCGATCTCCTAAATGTTCATTGTGGATCTACACTGTAAAAAATTTGCTGTAGTTATGCAGCTGTTTGCCTGTAACTTACTGTAGATTTAAATTTATGCTATTTACTGGCAACAGTTTGTTCAAAGTTAAATGAACATTAAACATTAACAAGTCTTTGTCTTTACAGAATAAAACTATAAAATAACAATCTAATGCAAAGCATTCTGGGAACTTTTTCTGTTTTTCCTTCAGATTTTGGTTCCCAGAATGCTTTGCATGAGGCTGTTATTTTAGTTTTATTCTGTAAAGATAAAGACTTGTTAATGTTTAATGTTCATTTAATTTTGAACAAATTGTTGCCAGTAAATAACATCAATTTAAATCTACAGTAAGTTACTGGCAAGTAGCTGCCAGTAATACTGTAATTTCTACAGATTTTTCTAACAGTGTAATAAAGACTGTTTTTGTTCTCTATCTCTGTTCGTTTACAGCCACCGTGACCATCACATATATTAGCCTACATACAGTAATATGCTTTCTTTGGAAATGAAATTCATTATGTCTTTTGAACCTATTCTGCTGTCTTTTTTGCATGTTGTGGTCTAAAGTATTTTACAATCAAAGCGATTACAGTAATACATTTTCAATCGAGCAGAGACTCTCCTCTGGTTGTTCCTTTCATTCTCTTGCAGAGTGCTCAGAATTCCTGATACGCCTGGTTAGTGGATATCCTGAACTTTTGAGAAACCATTTAGGATGAGAGGTGAGTAGTCTGCTAAGGAGATTTGTGAATGATTACAAAAATAACAGATGATGTGCAGGTAGACTTTTATCTTTCTGAGTGGCTAATACCACCTCAGCCAAGTGAATCAGCTGCTTAAATCACTGTAAGCTGTAAAAACATGCACAGATGGGAACATTTGTGAAACTTAAAAGGGGCCAACAGATTCTCAGTAGCGTTATGTGACTGAAATAATAACATTATATTAAGTCTATCTTGGTTAGCTTTCAAAGAAAGCTTAACTATACTAATGAAACAAATTGTCAGGCTACAAAATAGTGAACGAAGATAGCTCTGATTTCTCCCCGTAGTCTACCTTGTTTTGCCAGCACTTCCAGTTCAGAGCTACAAACGAGAACGAGAACCGTTCAAGATGAACTGACTCACTATGACTTCAATTTTGTCTCGCAAAGTTTGCTGCTTGTATTTGTAGATTATTTTTCACAAGTTTTCAATGGTATACTGAAAAAATAAGCAATTCATGAGTTTTAAAGACTTTTAAAGGGGTGAGGAAGGGGGGCACTCTAGGTGTCAGTGCCGAAAGTTGGGATGACGTCAGAACAAAGGACGTTGGATTTTGGTTGGGAAATGAAAGTTGGGTTGACGTCAACATCCAACGTCAGACTGACGTCAGCATCCAGAACATCCGTGTTCATCCAGAACATCCTAATGTCAACACGTCAGAACCCGACGTCAGACTTACTTCAACATGTGATGTTGGACAGATGTTGGATTTTGGTTGAAAAGGACATTTTTAACTCTAGGTGTCAGTGCCAAGGGCTGTTGGCACAGGATTCATGGTTCACCTTTTCCTTCTCCAGACAACTGACTTTCCTGATGTTCCAAACAGTCAGAAGGGTGCTTCATCACAGAAAAAAAACTTTACCCAGTCTTGTGTGTGTCTAATCCTTGTACTTCCTGCAGAATTTAAGTCTTTCCTTGATGTTTTTCTTGGAGATAAGTGGCTTCTACGCTTCCCTTGACACCAGGCCGTTGTCCAAAAGTCTTCACCTCAAAGTGTGTTCAGATGCACTCACCTGCTGCCAATACTGAGCAAGCTCTGCACTAGTGGTGAGACGATTCCATAGCCGACTCCTCAGGAGGAGACAGTCCTGGCAAAACTTTTGGCAATAACTGTTCATAATGAGGACAATTTATGAACTGATTCACTAGAATGAATATGACTTTTCAGCGCTATACATATGAGAAAGAGAAACGTTTGCACAAAGCGATTCACAAAAAAAAAAGTTAGACTTTCCAGCATACGAGAGAGAAGACCATTTAGGACGAACTGAATCGCTGGAATGAATAGGGCTTTCCAGCAAGAAATTACAGAGAATTATCTCAAGTTGACATAGGGTACATTTACATGACAACAATGTGCTAAAAATGGAAAAGTTGTCGAAACAATCCTGTTCATACGGATCTGCGAAAACGATTAAAAACGCTGTATTATGCTGCCAGGACAGTAGTAATGTCACTTTGTAAAGACACTACGTACCATAGACTGAACACGCATGCATGTGCATGACATCACCTCTTTTTACAAATTCGCGTTTTTGTAGTTTACACAGTGACAATAATAGGACTGCTTTCAAAAACTTGCACTTAAAAACCCGTTTTCAAAAGTTTGCATTCTCAGGCCTCCAAAACCCCATTGCCGTTTATTTGAACGTTCAAAAGTTTTCCTTTTTAATTTAAAACGGTGTCATATAAACAGCCCCTGAAACAGCCTATAGCGTTTGGTTGCGCTGCATAGCTAATCAGTGGAGAAGTGACTTGTTACTGGAAAAGCTGAACTATTTTGACAGTTGAACAACATGAACGCCAATTTGAGCCGAGGTCTTCCGATTTGGGGGTATCAGTGTGAAAACACGATGGACGCAATGGATACAGCATCTGTATTGATGGTAATTTGTTGAAATTAAGTTATTATTGTTTTTGTTTTTTTTCGTTCAGACTAAAACTAGCTAAGTTGCATGTACAAAATACAAAAATATTTTACAAATATGAAACAAAATATAATGTTTCTGTGACAGAAATAAAAGCGCTGAATCTATCTGCAAGCAGTTCTTTAATCAAAATAAACTCAGGCACACACTTCTTGGGCTCTTAGAAAACAAAACATGATAAACAGAACAATTATCCTGAAATAAATTCAATTCAATCTGACAAAGAACAACTGAAAATGAGGCCTAAATTAAAAGAGAAACACCAGGGACTAAACAGGGTAGGTAACTAGACACACATCAAAAACCATGGTAACATGAACAAAGACAAAAATACTGACCTTGGAATAAGACAAAACTAACAAGATAACAACTCAAAACCAGAACAGATGTTACAGATTGTCAGATTCAGTTTACAGCACATTTATAAACTGAACAAAAAGCAAAAACACATGCACCTGATGAACATTCCTTATTTAACATTTTGCAAAAATAGTTACAATTTGTTGTGCATTTTTATGGAAAAGGTACATCACCATTTTGCTCCAACCAAATTGATTTTAACACACTTGATGTCGTAATTACGTCAACTTCCCAGGAGGACTTGACTTGAACGCACCATTATTCCCCAATGCTTATTCAACTTGCCTACAAAACTAGCACAAAATGTGTTACAACGCTCTCCTCTGCATTCTTATCAAAAATATTATACCAAATTACAAATTCCACTAAAGTAATGCTCCTTTCCCTAAACACTTCGGCTGTCTCATAGCTTCTCTTTAAAGAGCCTTAAGCTCTCCCACACTGCCTTTACACAATCCTCTCATGTTCTCAGCGTGTCCCTGTGGGCTAAAAAGCTGCTGGCCTGTTACTGATGTCTGTCTGCTGCATTAGTTGAACAGAGACAGGACACAGAGGCTGCAAATCCGATAAGAGTCTGCCATACAACGGGGAATGATATAATGAATCTCATGGAACCATAATGTTGTGTATGTGCATGAAAGTGTGTGTCTTTTCTGCCCCGTTGAAGCAGACTGCAGTCATGGCTGAGAGGGAATCACACTTTGATGTTCACCCCGATGAGTCGATCCTAACAGGAAACCAGATTTATCACTTGATTAAACTTAGCAGAAGGGTGTTGTAAGGCTGATGCAAGGTAGACCGAGATATGCAGAGCTGGTTTGAACGTGTATGTGTGTGTGAGAGAGCGCTTCAAGGTCTGCTTTTTCACATTAGTTACATTGAAAAGTGTGTCCCTGCAATTTCCTGTTTATGTATTCATGCCATGATGAAAGAAAATTCATTTTACCACAGTAATTACAGTCTGATCTTCAAAAAGACAGAGCCGATCATTGTCACTCTCATTTTACCCATGCACTGTCCATTCCAATTAGTTGCATACTACTTCTCCTTGAACAATTACTCCCCATTCATAATTTTCCAGTAATTACTTCAGAATTTAAGAATTTAATTTAATTGAGTTTCATTTTGAACATCCCTGAACATGGTGGAAGATATGCCTCTTGAATGATTTTGTTTATTTGATTAAGTCTCAGGGGAGAAATAAATGGTTGGGTGGTTTCGATTTATTTGGGCTTAAATTTCTGCAGTGCCCTTTGATTGCTCAGTGTAATTAGCTGAAAGTAACGTGTAATTATTTTTTATGTCCTCAGCGCAAAACTTTTACCCAGGCAGCCTTCCACTGGCAGAAGAGAGAAAAATGCATGTTAATTGGAGAATATTGGTTTAATGAAGCAAGCTGTTGAGTTTCCTGTTTGATAGAAACGAAACTAGATGGAGGTAAGTCACCGGCCCTTCTTCCAGGCCGTAAACTATGCATATTTTACATTTGCATTGTTTATTACCCTGAAGTCCATTTGTAATGTTAGTCAAATGATTTCTAACACCAGAAAAATAAAATAAATAAATTACTTAACATACTGCTGGATGTCAACAGTGGTTGCAGGAAAGATGAAAAAGGGCAGGATCTAAGCGCAGCAGTTCTTTTATTAAACACAAACTCAAAATACTCCAAAAACTCTGGACTGGAAAAACACCCAATACAGTAAAACTGCACAGCTTAGAGTGGCCTTTTATTGTGGCCAGCCTAAGGCACACCTGTGCAATAATCATACTGTCTAATCAGCATCTTGATATGCCACACCTGTAAGGTGGATGGATTATCCTGGCAAAGAAGAAGTGGTCGCTAACACAATTTAGACAGATTTGTGAACAATATTTGAGAGAAATAGGCCTTTTGTGTACATAGAAAAAGTCTTTGATCTTTGAGTTCAGCTCATGAAAAATAGGGGCAAAAACCAAACTGTTGCATTTATAATTTTGTTCAGTGTAAATAAAGGTGACTTGACAACACACATGCACAAAACACAAAAGAGCAAGGATAATGTTTCTTCCATGATATGTCCTCTTTATAATTCAGGACAAGTTTTAATTATCAATGATAAAACTTTAGGTGACACACCTGTCACAATACTGAAAATATGCCATAGTGTGGTGTAATCAGGATTTTATTCTTGCATGGATGAGGTGAACATGGATGTGGTGAACAGGAGCTTTTCATCGGCTAAGTGTGAGAGAAAGCTGCTATATAAGGCCTGTCGCATGTTTTTCTTGAGAAGGAGAAAGATTGGAGGAGATTTTATATGCTGGAGGCCTGAGATAGGAGAAGGCTTGCTGTTGAGTGTTAGAATAATCCTGCAAGTGCTGAGGGAATGGAAGCTGACCAGACTGAGGAAAACTGAAGAGATTCTGTCGTTTTTGTCTCACTATCTCAATAATACTGTAATAAGGTTAGTCAGGGAAGAAGGAGGCGGGAAATGGCGAACGTTTTACACACTTTAATCATGTAAAATAACAACAAAACAAAAGTAAATGTGGCAGCCCCTCACGGACGACTGGTGCACACACATAAACAAAACATAACATAAAATAGTCCAGGCCTGGTCCTCTCTCGTCCTTCACTGTCATCGCTCCTCCTTTTATGCTTCTGAAGCTCCTCCGTGAGAAACCCGGGGCCGGTGCGGTGCACAGGTGACGCTCATTATCAATCATGCAACCAACCAACCAGCCTCGTCCTGCTTGCCATAAATACCCTCAGATCAGATTCCTTTCTTCAGCTTTGTTTCTCTTTTCTTTATCACTGCTCAGTTAATTTAAGAGCATAAAAGGATGTAAATGATTCTACATGCCTTTGTGATGTTCTCTTATACCTGCTAAATGCGGTGAGCTGGTTTGTTGTTGGTCTAAGATTGTCTACCAAAAAATATGTAGGCTACGTGGAAGCTCTACTAATTTCTAGAAACCAGCCACCTACAGTTCCAAAAGCAGGCTATCACTCTAAACTTGGTTTAGATGGATTTTCAGCTGGGTGAATTTAAATTCAAGCCATAGATTCCATGAGAAGTGTCTGAATACACCGCAAGCCAATTAAGCCAACATCAATGTTGGCGGGCCGATCTGCCAATGATTAGCTTTATCCCTGCAGCCTAAAGGGATACAGTCTGCACTGAAATGGCCTCAGGAACATCTTATGAGATCACTGAACCTGATGATTTTTTTCTCTTTCACATATTTAGAAGCATTACACAATAGTATATCATATTTGATAATATGTGAGGATGGCATATACATTTATCTTAACTTTATTTTAATTTTGCCAGGATAGGATGTGCTCCCTTTGCAGAGTTCTGGTTCATCTCAAGGTTTTCTCCTTCACATAAAACATCTTAATGATGATTATAAAGTTGTCCAAGCATGGTGTTGGGCAAACGTCTGCTGTGCAAGACAAAAGGATTCTTGACCTGCAGGTTAAAACCCTGAGACATTACAAATCTGTCTGGTTGCCATGAAGAAGGGGATTTAACTAGGGATGGGCAAGAGTAGCCTACTTGAGAGAGTACACAGTCGTCACAGCGACGATTGATCATGAAAATTATGATCGCCTTGACTTTAAAAAATATATTTGTCTATTTTTCTGATAGTTGTTACGGGATTGCAGATGCGCTGCGCAAAAACACCAAGTAAACTAACTCGAGGCCCAGATAGAAGGAAATGAATAGTGGAATAAAGTCATTATTTTTGTTTATTTTTGCGCACAAAGTATTCTGGTCGCTTGATATACAGTACTTAAGATTGAGCCACTGTAGTCACTTGGACTATATTAACGATCTCTTTAATAAATTTTCTGGGCCAGCAAGTTTCGGTCACCTAGAAGTCTATGGAGGAGTGAGACAGCTCTCAGATTTCATCAAAAATATCTTAATTTGTGTTCCGAAGATGAACGAAGGTCTTACGGGGTTGGAACAACATGGGGGTGAGTAATTACTGACAGAATTTTCATTTTTGGGTGAACTAACCCTTTAAGTGCATGATGTGTAGCGCCAATCTGACATATAAATAGCATTATTAATTATTAATGTTGTAACAGTCTTAAAATCATTTCATTATCTACACGACGGACACACCCGGTCCCCCGAGTACTCGTTCCCTGTTTTCAGGGAACAAAGGTTGTAACCTGAGACGTTTTTTTGAGACCTATCAATGATTGAAATGAGAAATTTACAAAAATGCCCTAGATTTAACCACTGATAGATAGATAGATAGATAGATAGATAGATAGATAGATATTCCCATATTTTCTTATGACTGCAATGTCATACAGAATGGCATTTTCACATGTCAGACTGCACTGTGAATGGAGTGAACTGGTGAGAGGAGAGAGGCAGGTTGACAGCTTTAATTGTGATTCTAAATTTGATATAATTAACCAGGCTCGATCAAATTATCCTGATTGGCAGATGGAGAGGGGGTGGATGGGGCATGGAGAGGGGGAAGGAGATGGATGTACCATGCCCTCAAAGTGCATTACCCATTTTTGTTTACACACACATCTGAAGGAAGTTTTACAGAAATGTAGTACAATTTTTATTTATTTTTTTATCTTTGTGAAAGCAGTGTAATTGTCCCCCAAATCCATGCCTTGTCTAATGTGACACTTTCGGTGTCAGAAATGGAATTTTTTTTTTTTTGCATTCATGTACTGGATTTCCTATGCAGTATTTTTAGTCTTGTCCTCTGTTTGAAGGTAGGAAAAAGCGAACGTCCCCTCATTAAATACCACCAGTAAGCCCACATGTCGTATTCTAGCTCATTTTAATGCGACAACAAGAACACTCTGAATGCATCCGCAAAACAATGGCAATTAAAGCGGCAGCAGTTATCCCCGCACTTCATGCAACAAAGACGACAGTTCAAGAACAAGCCAGTGTAATGGTTGGACAGGAGTGGCGACGTGAAAGCTTGCGAGTTGTGAAGTTAATGAGCACAGATTTGTTTGCTTTCACCTTGCTGTTGGGCGTAAATAATGGATGCCACATATTTTTCCTTGTCATTTTTACATTTGCCGTTTCCTCTTTACTGTTTGTCTCTTAGACATTGGTGAGTGTGCATGTGTGAGCCTGTTTGTGACACATTGAAAATGAGAGTCCTCAACCAATGCTGTGAAAAATCCTCTCACGTTAATGAGCAGTCAGCCTCCGCTCTCACTCCGGTTACCCGTCTGCTCTTCCTCTTTTTCATTATTTTCTTCATTTTCTCTTCAGCAATGCTCTGGAGAACAGGAAAAAAATCACTGACCCTCCCCAGACAATTTCAGTATAAACAAATGTTTTTGTACAAAACATTCAATTAGCAATTAGCATATTCAATTAGCACAATCACACTGGAGTTAGTTTGTGACCACTAGTGAAAAAGCTTCTGTTTTTTCATATATTAAAACATGTTTTTATTCTAAATTGTTTTATAACATTTATTTTACGTCTTACCTAGAAATACAATAGCATCTTATTTTTCCTTTTCTTTTTTTAAAGCACCAAGTCATGATTTCTGAAGGATCATGTGACTTAGTAATGGCTTCTTGATTTTAGCTTTGCCATCAGAGATATCAGTTGCATTTTTTTTAAATGTATTAATAATATTTAATTGTAATAATATTTCCACAATATTACTGTTTTTACTGTATTTTTTATTAAAGCTGTAGTCCGTAGTTTTTCCTCTTTGTCGCCATCTCTGTTCAAAATCTGCAATTGCAGTTATTCACGGAATTATCAACTTTACGTGGGTTGTGCCTCGGCACGACACAGGCGGATGAATCCAATGTTTTGAGGAGAAACCTCAAAACATCACTGCGCCGGTGTGGATACTGTCTTTCGGAATCACAGATTCTACTTTTTGGAAGTATGACCAACATAAGAATTTTCACTGGAAAATGTAATCTGAACAAGTAACATCCACTTTTGTTCTGACCAACTAAGAAAATAAAAAGCATTGCAGTAAATCGCACTGAAATCGCGCCAAACCGTGCAAATTATACTTAGTTCTCAAATTGTTAATGTTAACAACATCAGCATTGCGTGACTACTGTACATTTAATGCCCTAATCATTATTACAAGCTTACCGTTTTGAATCGAGCTGAAGCAAGCAGATAGTTTTGAACACTGGCTGGTTATGTACTTGCTCAAAAATTTATTTTGGATAATTTTTAACCCAAAAAAGTTACGGAATGCAGCTTTAAATAAATGCAGCCTTGGTGAGCTTAAGAGACATTTATAATGTTTTATATATTTTATGCGTAGGCTATATAAAGAGATGTGGACAAAAGTGTGGCAAAGAGAGATGTTGAAAGAGTCAGACTAAAAGAACAGAAAATAGAAAGAGAGAGTGAAAATGACCTTAGAAGATAGTGTGTGTGGATGGATGGGAGAAAAAGCCAGACAGAACAAATGACCTCAGCTATAAAAGTATTAGTTAAGGTGAGGGTGTGAAAAAGGTCGGCCAATGAGCTTTTATTTATAGCAACAGGAATATAACTCTATCTCCTGCCTTAGAGCAATGTGTGTGTGTGTGTGTGTGTGTGTGTTGTCTTTGTATCCCATTCTATCTTTGGTTGTTTTCACAGACCACCATCATGTTTCACTGGTCTTTATGTATGTGTTTTCACTCATATCTCTGCTCAAGGATATTAATGACACCCTCATTTCTCAATACCCCCCCCGCACCAGCAGATGTGTAAAACTAAACCTGTCCTCTGACCTCAGCCAATATACGTCACAATCAGAAAACAAACACCAGACAGAGAGCAAATTCATCTCTATTAGGCATTTATATTTAGCACATCCTGATAATAGCCTATACACGCTCAGCGGCTTCCCCTGCAACCGGATATCAGAGGTGTCTTGATTTACTGCTAAACATTGTTTGTCATGGTCAACCACAGTCAGAACGATATAAAGTGCAATTAGGGATATTCAGTTGGTTTATCAGATCAGATTTTAAATGTGTAGACAAAATTGGGAAAATTATGTTTATTCGGTTTGGGTGGTAATTTCCTGTCCCAAATCTGTTTTGGCAAATGTGACACTTAATGACTGTAAATCAAGAAGCAAATATAATTGTTAGAATAGTAAATCTCTCACACATTTAAATATTTAAGCCCATTTGCTGCCATGCAAACAGCTGTTTATTTTCTCAGCTCTGCAAAACATGTTGATTAGATAAACTGATTATGATGTTTCCTTTGGGCTGAAACAAGTGATTCTTGATGCCGGAACACACCATGCATGCAGTGATATTTGAAAGTCTTTGATTGCTTATGCATTTGAGTATCATTGATTGTTTTGATAGAGCCCTTGAGTAGATGCTGATGGTGTCAACAATTGACCTTTTCTATATCTTCCCATCCATTGAGGTATTTATTGAAACGGTGATTTACATTTACACAACGCTTACTCCATTTAATAATCGATTGGACAAAAGGTGTTTTTTTTTCTTCTTTAGATTGAAATAAGTACTTTTTTTTTCAACAAGGATGCATTCAATTGATCAAAAGTGATAGTAAAGAGATACTCTAATGTTACGAAATATTTCTATTTCAAATAAATGCTGTTCTTAACTTTCTATTCATCAAAAAATCCTGGAAAAAAGGTTTCCGGACAACTGTTTTCAACAGTCATAATAATAAAAAATTATTTTGTGAGCACCAAGCTATATTAGAATGATTTCTAGAGGATCGCCTGACACTGAAGACTGGAGTAATGATGCTGAATATTCAACTTTAAATTACATCTTAAAATATATTAAAATGTATTTTAAATTGCAATAATATTTCACAATATTACAGTTTTTATATTTTTGATCAAATAAATGCAGCTTTTGTGAGAATAAGATACTTTTTTCAAAAACATTAAACATTTTGCCGACCCTACATTTTTGACTGGTATAACATGACGTATTTTGAGATTAGGTCAAATTTAAGTTTTTACACAAGCATTTTTAAACTGAAGACGGGATCATCTGTAGAACATTCGGGACTGGAATGTCTAATGCTGGGTACACACCAAAAGATAATCGGGCTGATTTTGGGCCGATTTCCCCCCTTCCGACAATCCTAGCTATGTCCCGATTATCTTGATGGTTCTACAGATTATCTTATCAGATTTTCCCTTGGTGTGAGGTGTGTTAAGAGTGTCCGAACCTGATCGGAAGAACGTCGGAGCCGCCCCGATCGCGACTCGTAAATATTCAACATGTTTAATATTTACGATCAGAAATCCTGATGTGTGGGGGGAACCCCGAGGACAAACGTGCGTACGCTCTGGAGATTATCACGTGAAACGAAACAATATCCAATCAGAAAGCGAGATGATGGAAGACGGAAGCATAACAAACGCAGTCAAAGCACAAAGTGAAATTGATGTAGACAGCAGAGATGGAGGATCAGCTTGATGATTTGTGGCAACAGCACAAATGTTTATACAACGTGTCGTGTAAAACCTTTCCAAACACTATCATCGCAATTTTTTCCTGCATATCGTCCGCCATGCTTATTCTGAGGTCTCGCGAGATTTTGCAGTCGAGACTCTGGTTGAAAATCTGTTTGTGTGTGGTGTGCTGTCTTTGTCACATCAAGGCACACCTAACAGGAGCAAAACGGTTAAATCTAGGATTTTTTTTGTCCTCATGTTTGTGGTCTATCACATTTTGAAAAAATTATAAGATGTAAAAAATCTTTTGGTGTGTACCCAGCATTAGTCTATGCAAATTTAGAGGACAGTTGTGAAAAAAATAATAATAATTGCTTCATCACAGTCTCCAATTGAGACCACTGTGTGTACATATTTGAGTGCATTAAGGCACTGGCACCTTGAATGATTCTCTGGATTTGGCATTTACGATTAAACCCAGGCCAGAACTGATCAAAAGTGATTGTTATTTTGAAGTTTGCAGGTGGGTCCACAAGACATTAATGGGCATTTTACATCCAAAGTCTTCACTTCCAATATGGATTCTCCCATTTTTGATTCAATTAACTTCCTTGATTACATTTCTGTATTTTTTTTTAAAGCTTGGCCTGTTCTAATCTCTATTGCCTCCACAGTTCAAACAGCACCAAGCTTTTCCAGCCAATCCAATTATTTTCTTGTTTTGGTTTGCAGCTGATGTGTCAGTGATGAAGGTAGTTTCATCCTGACTATTTCCATATAAATAGAGATCTTCAGCACCAGAGTCACAGTCCTTTTGTAGGTTTGTGCAACCAGAATGATTTCTTTGTTATATAAAAAAAAAAAACCTTGTGAAGACTTGACTGCCTCTCTGTTCTCATTCAGCGTGTATCAGATGGTGACGGGATAAAAGCAAGATATTTTTGTGCAATTTCAAACACACATTATTGTTTTATAAAAACTCCATAATGCTTTAAAAATCTATATGGAAAAATTAGAAAAACTAGTTTCGCTGACCTACTGGGGTTGCGTGCATCCCTTAATTATTAGCTCACAGAACGACTCTTTATCATTTGCACTGCAGTTGATTTATAATCGGTAGTGAGTGATATACTAAAATATACAGCGACACACAATCTTTCTTGTCTCTCTCATGCAGACACACACTTCTGTAGCAGCGCAAAACAGAGTGGAACAAAGCATTTCGTTTCTGACTCCCTATCCTGCAAAACAAACCCTGATTGCAATTAACTCCTGCCTGGGCGGAAACCACACAGAAAGACAACAGCAACATGCTCAGTGTAATCAAATAGGATTGTGCTAACCACAAATCTGGGGCCCAGGTTTCATTTGAAAAAAACAACAAACAAAAAACGAGAGTGCCAGTCAATTTCTTTCTTTCTTTAGCATGTGATGTTTTGAGAATCAGCTCTTTGGAATACTTAATTCTGATTAATCAGTCACGCCAATCCAGCTGTCAGATATTTGCTAATAGAGTGCAACAATCTCATTCATTCTCTCCATAGGGGATTAGGGGCCTAGGCTATTACATTTGGTTTGAAACTTACAACCTTTAAAAAAATATGGTCTAAATAGTATGAATGAAATTTGGATGTACTAGGCTACATCCGCCATGTTGTCATTGTCATGTGACCGATGGCGCTACTCTCGTGGCTTTATGGGATAGAAAAGTGAATGTGTACTTCTGAATCTCTGCGAAAATAGTAGGCAATACGGATTATTTTGGCCTACTCTGTTGTCGAATAACTTATAAACCTTTAAAGACATGCAGACCTACTCAGGGCTGGACTGGGACAAAAAATCGGCCCTGGCATTTTGGCCCAGACTGGCCCACTACATACGATCATAAACACCACCCATCTTTGCACGCCCTTGAATATGTATACCAACTTCTATTCCTTAAAACGACTAAAGCCATGTAATGAGTACTGATTGTTTTAATAAAAAAAAAAAAAAATTGTTATTTCATCTGTTAAGTCTCACTTGTTCCTCAGTTAGAGTTAACAGATGAAATAACAACAACAACAAAAAATCATTTATTAAAACAATCTTCTAAAAACTCATTTTCTCCGGCAGAACATTTTGAGCATTTTAATGTGAAATTCATCAATCTGGTGCACTTTGAGAGTTCAAAATTAAAAGTTACTCATTACAATTCTAGTAAAATGCAGTAATTGTCAAATATGTAGATGTGGACATAATGCGTAACTGACATATCTCATGAAGTGTTTTGAAAGTAGTTTTGCTTACCGCAGACTCTACACTTTCTCATCTCTCTCCTTATCCTCCTAACTATCATCATCAGCCACAGGAGCTGATGAAGGTCCTGCTGTTGCAGAAAATATATCTGTTATTTTGACACATTTTACAGCGTCTGCTTGAAGGGACTGTTTCTTTTTTTTCACGCTATTTCTCTGCACATTCCTTGCGTTTCATCTCCATCTCTCTGACTGTTGTGACGGTCACGGTTGTGACAGATACACACTGACACTGCAAGCTCGCTCAGAGTCCAAAGGGGAAGGTGTGATGTGATTGGCTCAGCCCAGTGTCAATCAAAAAAAAAAAAAAAATTGGGCCGCCGATCTACGTGTTTCATGGGGCGGTCTGTCAGAAAAAAAGAAAAGAAGAAAAACCTGACACTGACTTTTTTTTTAACCAATTCATTACACAGGCACGAAGACCCCAGCGCCGCCAATTAAGCAAAACTAAACGAATGGGCCGCCGATGTACAAGTTTTATGGGCCGTTAAGACAAAAAAAAAAAAAAAAGAAGAAAAAGTATGAGATCTATCGGCCCAAAAAGCACGTCGGCCCATGGACCTACTGTAAGAGAAAGGTTTGTCAATAATTGCCCTATACTTTTTGTTGCATTTAAGTACACAGTTTTGTACCTTGTCCGATTTAAATACATTTTTGCTTAAAATGTTAAAGGGATACTCCACTTTTTTCGGAAATATGCTCATTTTACAACTCCCCCAGAGTTAAACAGATGAGTTTTACCGTTTTAGAGTCCATTCAGCCGAACTCCGGGACTCACTTTTAGCATAGCTTAGCATAGATCATTGATTCAGACGAGTCCAGTAGCATTTCTTTCAAAATGACCAAAGAGTTTCAATATTTTTCCTATTTAAAACTTGACTCTTCTGTAGTTAAACCGTGTAACGTTACTAAGATCGACGGAAAATGAAAAGTTGCGATTTTCTAAGCCTATATGGCTAGGAACTACTCTCATTCCGGCGTAATAATCAAGGAACTGTGCGGCCGTACCATGGGTGCAGCAGGCGTAGTGATATGACGCAGCGCCTGAAAATAGGTCTAATAGGTTAGACAAACTTAGTCCCGGTCACGTTGGAAGAAGTTACCGAGCTGGGGACTATTTTTAGGCGCTGCGTCATATCATATATGATATGATATGACGTCACTAGCCATATATTGTGATTCTCTAAACTCTTTCCCGCCATTAACGAAATGTTCCGTCTTTCCGTATTTTTTACGGGAAGGGGGCGCTATGATACATCTTCTGAAAGAGTACAGAATCTCTGGATCAAAACACAAGCGAAGAAGCAGAAACAAGCGAAATAATGTAAGTGCATAGGTATGTAAAATAACGCAATCATCAACATTAAACAGCATCAAAACTGCCTAATGTTACTGAATGAAAAGTTGACCCAGGACGAGTTATAGGACTGTACAAGCATAGGAATCCATTTATTTATTGATTATCATTCTGAATCCGATCTGAATGTAGTCAAAATCGCTATTTCATTTATCGATTTTTAGTGAAAAGTAGCCTACCTCAGACGACAGTTTTAATATTGTTGCAGTATTTGTCTTGTTGCTAAGCCGATTGTTTTGTACGTTGTAATTAAGTTTTTTTTTTTTTAATGTTAAGCTGTAAGATAATATACGTGAACGTATTAAATAATTTGAACTCAGTGATTTCATATTATCCACATATTTATTTATTTGGAAAGGATCCTAGCTTGTAATAAGCAGGATTATATTCAGTCAGCTCTAGTCAACACCGAATGAAAGAAGTGGATGAGTTGTTCAGGATCACTTTGCGAGGTCGTCTCCCTCTATCTGGATACACTGATTGGTGAGTCTATATTTTATGTTTTACCAAACACCAAATCTAATAATAACGCTTTCTGTTTTCATGGTGATTTTGTTTTACCTGTGACTGACCTAGGCGTACTCTTCTTTACTGATCTTCCTCTCTATTATACTATTACTACTGTTTATGAAGACTCTGACCATACGAAAACATCATCATTACGGTAGCACAAGGGGCTCTTTGAGACACTAATCAGATCAGAAGCCTCTCCCACTCCATCAGTTATGCCTTATTCTCCATTACAAAGAGAATTAGCCTGCTTCTGCAGTTACCCAATGCCTTTACAGAATACTAATATGAGTCCAACACACAAACCCAGATGTACGCCCAGGAAGGTGAGACAGGACAAGACGTACATACACACACACACACAAGCATTCATGCAAGCAGACAAACATCCACCTGCTCACAGCTTGTCCTACGCTTTTAAACTCTTCTGTCCAAATGAGCTCTTCAGCTTCCTTCTGCATGATCCTGCCTGGATGTCCTTCCCAGAATTCATTGAGGCAGATAAACGGAACACCGCAGAGATACTTTTGAAGTTAATGTGAATATACTTTTTCCTCTTTCAAGATGTGGAGCAAAATCTATCCTTTATGCACGAGGAGCAGGATGAACCATTACCCATAGTCCACTGCGGCGAGTCTGTGCAGAAGCAACTGAATCTCTTTGATATTTTAGAGAGGCTCTGACATGAAGCAGGAAATTATAAGGACTTGGTTATGCCTGTGTTTGTGTGTCCGCATATATATGCATGTGCATGCATGTCTTCATGTTTGTGTGCATGTGCTTGTTCATGCTGTAGGTGAGTCCTGAAAATGGAAATTACTCTATCAAACATCTGTTGAGCAGATGCCACACATATTCAATAACCACTGAGAATTTCATCACATGAAAATGACAAAATCATCCATCTCTCGTGTTCTGCGGGATTAGTACTTCAGACACAAGTGGTCTTAATGGGCTACTGCATTAAAGAAAGGTTTAATGGCCTTCAATTCAGATCGTATGAAAACACTCTATGCCTTTGAAGGTGAATTGTCATTTAGTGTGAGGAATTTTATGTATTTTTTGGAGAAAAGTTCAACAGAAGTCATCAATATTTTGGTTGGTTTAGCCAGATGTGAAAGACTACAAACTACAAACTGAATGTGAATATTTAGCTTTTTTTGACTACTTTTAGGAGTACACTGGAATATTTAGTAAATGGCGTGGATTAAAAGCCATAAAACTCAAGTTTTCATGAGGTCTTTAAATTACTGATATTTTAACAGATGCAGAAATTTTGATGGAAAAATATATATTTTATAATAATAATTACACAGCAGTGATATTAATTTGTTGAGGGATCAAAAGTGAGAATAAAGATGATTGCACTAAGATATCTCTCATTGATCTGAATCATCTAATTGACCCAGATATCCACACTCAATGTCCAGAAAGTCACAGATAGAGAAGCTAATTAAATTTTCCTTTGCTTTAGAGATGTTTCTTACAGCTGCAAGTGATAATGCACAGTTGCACATTTTAATTACAATAATTCATGATGAAAACAGTTTATGATCAAAATATTGTTGATAAAACTATTGACCATAAGGTCAGAAACGGCTTGTAGGAGGCTTGACAGAGAGGCAGAAATGGACATTGTTAAGAGGATGATGTTAGTAGGACATCACAATGTGAGTGCGGAACTCAAAGTTACTGGGAGTTACTGTGCTTGTAAACAGCTTGTCCAGTGAGATCGTGATTATTCAGACTACCGAAATCAGGCAGGATGGCTCCAACAAACCTCTACAGACTGTGTAAGTGACCACAGGTGTGATGCCTCATTCTAATTTCTATCATTTCTGTGAGTGTGTGAGATTCTAGTCATTAATCATTCTGATTATTTCCCCAGTGAGACAGAGCACTTCATCAAACAACTTTTCTGCTGTACTCTGATGCAACCCAATTTCAATGAGCAACTTTCCTTTTCTTAAGGTATAATACAACTTCTTCAATTCTTCAATTCTTCACACTGAGAAAGAGAGAGAGAGAGAGAGAGAGAGAGAGAGAGAGAGAGAGAGAGAGAGAGAGAAAAGAGAAAGTTATTGCAAGTAAAATAACTGCAGATCAAAGCAGATCCCTTTCATCATTCATTTTGGAGAAATTCTATTCACTGCCTTATACACAAGGCGTATGACTTAACTGTGAAGATTTACTGGTATAGGTCAGTGGCTTCTACCCTTCTATGATTTTGATAATTTTCGATTCAAGGGCAATAATTTAACAAATAATGAAACATTATTAATTATTTTTAAGGACACTGTATAACATATTTAATTATGTGTGATCATTGACAATTTAAATAGTCATGAACCCAAATTATTGCATGTATGCATTTGATAGACTCTTTTGTTTAAGCGGCAGGGTATTCAAGCTACACATTTTTCAATATGTGTCTTCCATAGGAATCAAACGTGTGACCTTGGCACTGCTATGATCTATCAGTTGAGAAACAGAAACACTATAAAGCAAGGGGGAAAGAACTAGAGTGAGCGGACGGGCAGAAGGAATTGGACATCACCTGTCCTGCAGCCAGTGAGGATACTTCGCTTGCTTGTGAGTAAAACAGAAGCTAATTAAGTAGAAGTGTCAATAGCAGGAAGTGAAGCTGGGCCTTCCTGTTTGTACAGCAGTTAGTTCCCACTAAGTCTTCCGTCCACCTCAAGGGCTACTCCTGATGAATTGAGCTTGACGCAATGATCTATGGCCTAATTAATTGCAAACTATATTTATTGTGCGTCTGTGTTCTATGGGAACAGGTGGCAAGTGGTCTGTTCTATATGTAGATTTTTCTCTCCCTGTGGAGACGGTGTGGTAGTGGTTAAGTTGTCTAGGAAACAAGTTTATTGATATGTACTTAAAGTTACACTGTAAGTCATTTATGACAACAGTGTTTGCCAAGCTAATACTCTGTAGGTGGTGAAAAGACATTTTATTTCCTGGAAAGAAACCATATTCTGACATAATTAGTCCCAAAGAGCTAGACAGGTAAAGAGAGTGAAAAGTCAGACTATGACAACTGTCCTGAGTTTGATTCTTTTCATTTCTACTTTATTTTCACATTAATAATCCCAATGCTTCTTCCTTCTTTTTCTCCACATTGTTGCTCACACCCCTCTTCCTCTATATCTTTCTTTGACTTTCTCCCTGAGGTGAATAATCATTAGGGTTGTGGACAGTGGAATTGACTTTGAATCTTTATCTAAGCAGCAGAGCGTCCCCTTCTCTTTCCAGACCTTCTCTTTCTGAAATGAACAAAAACATTGTGCCTTGGACGGTTGTGATCAATGTCACTGACTCACAAATGACAAATGGATTATGTATAAAATAGTAAATTCTTAAAGGTACACTATGCAACTTTTTTTGTTCAAAATGAACTAAATTTAAATAACGACGCAGTACATCATCAATCCTTCTTCCAAAATGATATTTTCTTTGTCTTACCCTTCACTATGGTAAGCCTATAATAAATGTTTATAATTTAGACCTGTTAGAATGGTTTTCGTGGAAAATTGCGTACATTCGTCACTCGCCCGTTTGTGTCTCATCTTGGTGTGGGAGTGGCATAGGTTAGTTGTCACAATGAGCGAGAAAGGTTGAGATGAAGCAGCTAAATCTAGAGAGTCTGCTGGCAAAAATAGAAGCGCGACAGAGCTCGTAATAAAACGAGAGTCAACATTAGCTTGGCTTTTCGGAAATGGTGAGAACTGAGAGATCACGTGACGCGTGGATGGCGTTTTCATTACTCAACAGGTGAATATGATATTTTATTGAACGGATAGGCTAAATTGCCATAGGTACTGTTAGCTCTCTAAAAAGATTATTGTAAAGCATTATCTATTGTGAAGTTTCATATTCATCTGCACAGCTCGTAAAACCCAAACACAATGCATGCAGTTTTGTTTTTAAACGCTAGAGGGCCAAAAGTGTGCCTTTAAGATGGAAAATTTACAGGGAACAAAACAATAAATCCAGATATATAATCCAGTTACAGCTCCTGCATGGTCTTTATTTGGGAGTTTAGACTAACATATTTTTATGGTGTTGCAGCAGATCACATCAAACAATTATAACCCATAGTACACTAATCACAGTAAGTCATTACCTTCTCCATAAGCTCTTGTTTGCATTCAATTTCCTTCTTAGAGTATTTATTTGCATTAAATTAGGGGTAAGCCTGCTGCACATTTGTGTAAACACTACATTGTAGACTAGTTACAATGTAGGGGTCCATATGTTATGATCTTTAACATGCTCTGAACAAAACAAATATTTGTTTAATTGGGCATTATTAAGACAATCTCTTACAGCTGTTCTTTAAGCATGCAGGGTAATTAGTTTTTATTTGTCAGAACTGAAACAAACTAATTTAAAATCTTATTATACAGTAGCCTTAGATGAAAATAAATAAATACAGCATAATTATTGGAATGCACTGGCTTGAACAAAAAAGCTATGATTAAAATATTAAAAGAGAAAAAATGTAAAGATAAAATGCAAAACTATATGAATTATTATATTTAATCTGTTAGAATAACACTGGTTTCAATCTATCGTTAATGACCATCCTCTTTTTTCAGAACTAAAGTACTTTTCATAAATGTCGGATTGGGGCAAGTTGTCACACGTTTTAAATGTTATCCGTTATAGCTAATACTTGTTGGCCAAAAACAGTTGTACAAAGTATTAAGTAATTTCCCTTTTTACATGTTGTTTACATGCTGTTTGATTAATCATTCTGTATTTCATAACTAATTTCTAATAAAAAGTTTGCTGAAAAGTCTTTAATGCCAGGTTGCATTTTAACCACATACAGCGTGATAACATGCCCCACAGAGGTCAGTGTTTGTGAAACTTTTTTTTTTTTTTTTTTTTTTTTTAGGGTACAAATGATAACAAGTGAAATTTTAAATATTGATTTTACTTCATTAGGCAGAAATTGACCTTCAAACAATAATCCTAATCTGAAAAATATTGTGTCCCCTATAGGCTAAATGCTGTAGAGCAAATGCTAGTAAGAAATGAAGGCAACTTTTATCATAACTTTGCAAGGATGTTTTTGCTATTGTAAAAACTAGTATTGTCTTTCTTGCAGACGATTCTCTTCACCAGTTCTGTGCAGTTTGGTGCGGTCTGAATGGCTCTTATAAATGAACGCTCTGCCACCTGCTGGTGCGTCACTGACACTCTAGCCAATCACGCTCACGCGCCGGGAGAAGCCTTCCTCTCGTGCGCTCTGGGAGATCCAGTGGCCTGGCAATTAGTGACCAGAGCGATACGGGGAACCGATACACAAATATCCGGACGGCCGAGGACAAGCCGGGCATTTCTGGAGAGGAGCCATGCGCTTTTAGTGGATCTACCAAAAAGCAGAGGACTGAAAAGAACAAGTTATTTCCACTGAGCATCTTTACCTTTCAGTGAACTCCAGCTTGTATGGTAAGCAACGTCAAGAATTACATTAAATTAGTAGCGTATTGTATTAATCAATTAAAATGCATGCATAGTAAAGCATATTAATACTATACATGCATTGTAAAGATATTGTATTTTGTAGTTACAGAATTGTTTCTGTATTTACAAAATTGAGTTAAATTCATTGTTCGAATGTATTCTTGTAACTTATTGAATACATTTTATTATATAAACAATATACTGAATTTGATTTGGCTTTTTCCTCATTTACAAAAACAGTGCTGAACCGTAGCGTCACTATTGCAAGCTGTTTAGCCTACATTTCTCAGGAGTGAGACTTAGCGTCAATAGTTTTTAAATCACGAAGCTTTTCAGTTAAAAACTATTTTCTTGATTAAGTAGCGGGTTGCGTTGGCAAACACTAAAATGTTTCGCTGAAAATATTACACGAATCAAATCACGATCTGTTTGCTGTCGGCTGTTTGGAATCAGGATTAGCGATGCCCTAATCGCGAATGAATCTTTGGAATCGGTTCTTTCCAATGAATCAATCAAACTGGTTTCCAAAATCGGTCTGAATCATTTGGACGGCTCACTCGCGCACTGAACCGTTTGACAGTATTTTATTGAACACAGAAGAACGTGACTGCTAAATAAATCAGGTATTTGCCTACAGTTCATTGAAATCAAACCTGCAAACCACGCATCGTTTTGCAGCGATATTAACACCTGCAATGCACACGTCAACGACTCTCTACTGCAGGTAAATACATTTCCCAAACGAACGATCGTTAAAACAGTACACGAAAGCACTGAAACTAGCAAAAAGAACCATTGCATTACATTTTATTAAGTACATTGGTACTTTAAATACGAATAGTTAGCCTGACTATAAGTTTAATATTCTGACACCATCACTGCATTATGGTGTTTTTTTTGTTGTTGTTGTTGGGGTATTTAAAATGTTTAAAAATACGAAGTAATAGTAATATCTTTGAGCTTGCCCAACACTGTGCAAAACCATTTTAGAATTTGATTGATGCACGTCGCATCTTTCGTTATTTTAAATCTTTTAACCTATGTAGTTGAATTGTTTTGACATTTTGTTCGCTTTATTGTCATTTGCCTTTGTGACCAGGGCACGCGCAACTGTTGATGTACGATCTCGCGGGGGAGACATGATGAGTGATGTGTTATAACTCGTGCCAGACGTTTCCATCCGCACATGATTTGTTTGTTTCTGGAAATCCGAAAGCGTGAAAGGGATAACTATAATAGCTCTGAAACCTCCCTTAAATGCTGAAAGTTCGCACGCGCCTTTGCGCACAGGGTCGCGAGCTTTTAGAAGATGAAACTGATGGAAACGGAGGGCGGGGGTGCAGTGAAGGAATGTTCTGTCATAATGAGATGTCGGTCAATGCATACTCCCTTTAGTATAGAGGACAGTCAGTCTGCACTCTCCATTTTGCATAAGGTAAATATATTGAACTTCATTTGATTCATGTTCTATGAATATTTGTTCATGACTTTGATCTTCACTGTTTTACTGGATAACTTTTTTTAGTGTAGCATTTGTAAAGTAGCCTTATTTCTGTAAGTCTATTCAAAAAGTCAGTGCAGTCTTTATGTTGTATACAGTCATTCTACGTATGTATAAACATGTCTTGTAAGTCTTGCCTACGAAACAAGCTACTGAACATTTCCAGGTTTTTTTTTTTTTTTTTGCAGAAAATGTTTTTATTTAATATGCTGACCTGTGACCACTGTAGGGGCATGTTGTCACTCTCTGGGGTCAGGTGTCACAATAGGAGCCTGCCATATTAATCCATCCACCCATCCATCCATTACACACACACACACACACACACATACACAGTCTGTGTGTGTATATATATATATATATATATAAAATAAAAAGTGTGAATATGTGTTATAAATAATAAAATAATAAAAATATGTGTGTGTATCTATCGTGTATATATAGTATACACACACACATATACTGTATACACACACACACACACATATATATATATATATATATATATATTACAATTTTGTAGCTCAGATCTCAAAAGGTAACATACACAATCATTAAACCATTGTTTTTCCCTACATAATGTGTAATCAATAAACTGTATGAAATGACTGCATATAAAACACATTTAGCAACTTTCCCTTTGACATTTAGGGAAAAATCCCCAGTGTGACAAACTAGCCCCGGTCTGTCCTAAATATAATATAGATGCCTGGCATTATTTATGTAAGGCAATTACTTTTGACATTGTTTTGTAGAAAAGCCTTTCATTCAATAATGCAAAGGCCAATAACCATTGCGCACAAAATGTTTTATGCATTTTGACTCGGCCAGTGCTTTTAACTCACAGTTGTCCTCGGACAGACAGTATGCTCATGTCAAATAGTGATAAGAGCGCCTCATGTTTAATGTATTGGGTCTTATCTGTGCTGTTCGGCCTTTAACAGTGTGGAAACAGCAGCAAAGAACATAGTGTCCATTCCTGTCTTTGGGAAAAGAGTTTCAGATTGTGTGCGTCTATGTCTGCGTGAGAGAACTATAGCTAGAGGATCAGATTAAAGGAAGAAGCGAAGAGAGATTCCGTGGAGTGTGTAATGCCCTTATATGAAAGGATTTAAAACACCTCCTAAGAAGTGAAGTGATCCTTGAAAAATTAGGCCGACCTGTCTTTCGGAGTCTATTTCTCCTCATTCTTTCTCTTTCATTGTACTTTCCCTGTCCCTCCTCAGTCTCATGCCTCCACATATGCTCTTCCCTGTCTGTCACTTTCTCTCTCACACAAATGCTGCGCAATATGCTTTCACAGTCATGTGAGTCTCTGTGTTAGATTTGACTGACACATGCAAAATAAATATAATATTGTGACAAATATCTATCCATCTACCCATCTGTCTTACCTGTCTGTCGGTCTGTAAATGTTTCTGAAACCGAGTTAGACGTAACACAGGAAGAACAAACAAACATTGTCTTTCCGCTTGTCAGTCATGCCTCATTAACTTGTTATCATTAGGCAACCATAATTTAGTAATGGCTGTATGCTTCACCAGCCTGCTAAGGTTATTAAAAGATACACCTCTGAAAGTACATCACTCCTGGTCAGAGTTGGGTGTCCTGATTGTTTATTTGTCTAGAGGGGAGTCAAAATTCTTGTCAACTCCACAGTGCTAAAATTATTTTAAGATCAAAATATTACTGATTAACTTTATGTGTTGATTTCATGATTATGTTAGTAGAATGCCATTATCCTTCATGAAAGTCTTCTGGCTGAATGAAGTAAATTAATGGATTAAGCTAATCAAGGTGTAACAAGGCCATCCAGGGTCACTTTGATGTGCAATAAATCAAAAGTGAACACATTTCATTGGTATTCCATGGTAGCAGTGTGTGTTTGGCCCTTCTTGGCTTCTGTAGTCTAAGTCTTCCCACACCCCCCCAATGTCAAATGACTGAATGCGGTGCCTCAAGCAAACTCTGATGTGCTGGACTGCATGTCCTCTCCTTGGAATGTGATTAGATTTCTGTCATGCTTTAAAGGCATTTCCAAAAATACGGGGATAATTATGTTTACAAAACCTCGTCCAGAGCATTGGTTGACAGAATTACGGATCTATCTATACTGAATGTTGCCTCTGGCTGTTAATACTAGTGCTGATATCTAGCCTGAAGGCTATATGAAAATGTTGGTGGGTTTGTAGTCTATCACTCACCATAGTACCTGGTGTGCTTTAATGGTCAGATCCATCTGTTAAAGGGGTGGTTGATTATGATTTAAGTTTTCTAATTTTAGTTAGTGTATAATGTTGCTGTTTGATCATAAACAACATCTGCAAAGTAACAATGTTCAAAGCAAAGGAAGATATTTGCTTTTAAAGAAATAATTTTTTAAGGGACTACACGACATTCCTCCCGGGTTAGTGACATCATAAACCCTAAAATTTACATAAACCCTGCCCCCGGGAACACGCAGTGTGAGGAAGAGTTGGTATAGTAGAGCACATTTGGGAGTCAACAGAGACATATTTTACATATTGTAAAAAGGGGCATTATACCACTCCTTTAAATATCCAAAGCATCTGGACTGACTCACCTTTGTTTTCGAACTTTTGATGCTACCCTGCAGTGCTGTTTACTGTTACATAACATTTAATATTGCTAATTCTCTTTATCATTATAATGGATCATTGCACATGGAAACAAGCACATTAGTCACAAGCCTGTTTCCTTTTCAACTCCCCCATGTAAGCGATTCCCCAGAATATGCTGGAGTTCACTGCTTAAAACAGGCTGCTCATTTGACAAGCAACTCGATTTTTTTTTTTTTTTTTTTTTTTGATGTATTGATATAATTTAGTCTTGATAGTCATCTCTGTTTTTAATTGCTTAATAGAACTTTGGATTCACTTTGGTTGGACTTTTTGATTAAATGGTGGTGCAGTGTACAAATCTGAAGAAATTACGCAAAGGAGGTTTTCATTTATCTTCCACCTGTGTCACCAAATATTTTTGAGTTCACACTGCAAGGAAGTTGAGTTTTACATTGTCTAGTTTTCTCCAGACACTGTTTAATGAGTTTGGACTTGCACTTTGAATGGTTGAACCTGGTTGTACTAATCTGTCGCTTATGGTGGCGCTGAGGCAGTAACTCTGACACAATCCCCATTAGCACTCTGGATTGCTGGTTTATAATCCCTCTTATTAAGTGTTCTTCTGACAAATGTAATCCAGACGTGATCCAGGAGCAACAGTAGCTTTTCGTCTCTAAGCTGATTTACTTCTATACGAAGTGGTTGTGGACTCTGAATTTAGTTAGCTCAATAAATAAAGGCTATGATTTAATTTAAAGTTACAGTAATACAGCATTGAAGGATAGCAAAGTGAAAAGCAAAGTGGCTTCAGAATTCATCTGTAATGTTTTTGAATCTCTTGAGGTTTTCTAACACAAGTGGTCACATTGACACAAAAGCAATCAATCAGGGCTGTCAATCAAGCTGATTCTGCAGACACAATGATTGACCTCCTGTGGGCTTGTTGTTTATAGGGGGGGCTTCCTTTAGTCTGTTATTGGTCTTAGATGAACACTCCTTTAAAAGCTGCTTTAGTAACTGCTTTTCACTTGTTTTGCGGTTAGGGGTGCCATGCACACTGTCTATTATTGATGCAAATAATAATTAAGTAAAGCGCTCCCTTTATTATCACCAAAGCTGTCAATGACTTCAGTTCAGTGGGAGCTCACCCTTGCAAAAACTCCCGTTTTAATCAGTAAAGATGTCTATGCTGCAGAGCTGCACGATTCTGGATTAATTGAGAATCACGACGATTTTTTTAATGTCAAGCAGAGATCACGATTCTGAACAGACAACTAAACAAAATATCGTAATTTACTAGAGGTTCTGACAAAAAGATAATTGCTGCTGTCTTCAACGTACCTTCTGATGTTCATTTGTGTTTATTTACTATTAACTAGTAGTAAAGATGATCGGTTCACGTGCCACTTGAATTGAGGCACTACAGCGATCTTTCACGTCAAAACTGTATTGTTTGAATTTTGTAATAAAATTGACAGAATTTGAAAGCTGGGACTTTGTTTCATATCAAAAGTAACTTGGTCTGTCGGTGTCAGTGTCCTCTTTGCTTCGCAATTTTTCACTGCGTGTGGCGTAAGAGCGTGAGAACAGTGTCAATTGCGTGAGGTATTCGCAAGAAAGAAAAGGTCTGGCGTTTTGAGCTGTATTAAGTGGATTCTGAGTAACTTGAATGACTATGATTGACAGTTGCGTTCACGTGTTCAACAGATATGACTACATTGCTAATGCTCAACACTTAAAAGAAAAAAAGAAAAAAAAGAATTGTAAATAGAATCCTTTGGCACACTCCACAGAGCGCTCAAATAAATACACAACGGTACTGCTGAAAAGCTCATTACTTTTGACAACACTCATTTATTTGTTGTTTTAATTTTGCGCTGGCCATAATGGGCGCAGTGATCTTGAACACATACTGATGCCTAGTGGTGATGATGCAGCATCATGCAAAGACAAAAGCATGACTCATTTAGTCTGTAAAAGTAGGCTTACATGATATTTACATGTCAGCCCCCATCTGTCAACCAACTGTGTGTCAGATATTGTTAGGCTATTAACTGTAGTCTCCTTCTCATATGATAATCTTTTATTTTTCAAAAGTATGGTTAATTTCTTCATATGTAAAACATTTTAATAAGCAACATTTGCTTTTTAATAAGCAAACATTATTGAGAGCAACATTATCCAAACCACAGAAAAAAAGACTTAAAATACCACAATAGCCCACCACAGAAAAAGTCCAGCTTGATCATTGTTCTCCCACGAAGAGAGTTGCTATGGCCATTAACATATTGAACAGCAGGGCTGTCAAAAGTCATCCATTGTAAGACCGACAATCGGTGGAAAAATTGGTTAGTAAGCTGCTCGCCTTATAGGACTAGAACCCCCAAGTATGAGTTGAAATTCAGAAGCCTCCAAAAACGCAAACAAAGCAAAGTGAGACAAGGTCCAGGCGTGTATTGTCAATTATAAATATGCTGTAATTACATCAGACATCTCAACTCAGACGCCATTCTGCAGCTGGGGAATTATTTACATCTTCCCTTCAGATAAACCTGCAACGAAATGCACTCGCTCTAAATAGAACCCCTCAGCATCAAGCTAAAATATACTTTCGACGTATGTCTTATTATATAAGTAACTCATGTCTTTTTAGGCTGAATCCTGCATGACAGAGGCGGACCAGCCAACACTGAAATTAAGAGGAAATTGACAGATTTTGCTTCTAATATATTATTTACTCTTCAGACTGTAGTGTTATATCCCTGAGGGCTCCCAGATGTGAATCGAGCTTTGTAAGCAACCCGACAGAGAAAGTCGCCTCTCTCTCTGTGCGAGGTTGTGAGGTGGAGGAACACTCTAGAAAGCATGAAAGCCTTTCGCCAAGATGGCCTCCACGGGGGACCCTTGGGGAAAAATGCCTAGTGAATAAAGGAATGAACATTGACAAGGTGTCTTTCCTGCGAACTGGAAGAGTTTTGTGGAGGTCTAACCTATCTCAATTGATGTCACCCCAGAGCACTTATCACAGGTTGCTCCTTTTTTGGGGAAAATGTTACATTGACATCTTTTTCTTTACATTTTCTTGTACTATTTTTTTAACACTTAAAGGGTTTTTTTTGCGGTCTAGTTTTTTTTGTACTCTTGAAATCCTGTTGCTTGTGTTGGATCCTGCTCAGACTTTTTGTTCTTTTTTTAAATCCCCACCAAATCAATGGTCTCTGTCAAACTTGTAGTTTTTCAACAAAAACAGTTGGTCCTACTGTTTAATCAGGTTAAAACCTTTATCAAACAGATATTGTAAGTCTTTGCTATAGCTATATTAATGTTACACCTGTTGAACTGGTTCTTCCTGGTACTATTGAAATTTTAGATGTATGTATATTTCTATTGTATGTTAAAGTTGTTAATAGTCAAGTAGAGAGGAGGATCCTCTGCCTCTGGAATTAATGCTCCTGCGAGGAATCATTTATTTATTTGCTGTGTATCTATTCTCACTGTCTCTCTCCACACGCACACACTTTCTGTGTCCTCTCATCTTTCAGTGGTTAGTCTGTGGCTGCTAAGTAGAGTTTTGAAACCAGAGGTCACCTGGGAATCATCTGTGATTGGACCACACATGCCTTCTAGTCTCTTCTGATCATCAGGAAGATGTGTGTAGGAATACCTTATTGCCGTACTACTCTTGCTATTTTTGCTGTAGTATGCATAGCTCTACAACAGAGCATGCTATGTGTGGGATACTGTATTTCACAATGCATGGAACAAATTAACCAGAAGTAATGTGATTTTTAACTAACTAATTAACTAAATTATTTATTGCAAGAAAATGTTTTAATTATATTATAGAAGATTACCCATGCCCAAATTTGTTTGAGAGATTTTAAGTGTAAAATTGATTTATATAAAAAAAAAAATTCTCTTTCTGCTGTGTTTCATGTCACAGCTCAGGGTAGTCAATAATAAAAGGCTTTTCCTTATAACAATTTTTTTCTGAAGGGAAAAGGGGACACTTGAACTGAGTTTATATGATGACATAGCATACTACTGTTTAAACTGTCTTTAGCACAGTATGCACTAAACAGTAGTATTCTGTTCGGAACGCATAGACTCCGTTTCCGTTTGTCCGTTTCCCATTCTTTTAATTTTTAAATGTGTTTGCTGTTTACGTGATGATTTCTTTTGTTCTTTCCTTCCTTTCACCCCCTTCTGTGATCATAATTACGCTTTTGGGATTCACATGTAGCAGCCGGAAGACAAAGTAATATTTGAATCTGTTCATTAACTTTTAATTATTTGTCATTATTTATTTATATTTAGTTTTTTTTGTATTGTATTGGAGATTGGTGGCATTTTTTAGTATGGCAATATTTAAGCCTTGAAGCCTTTTTGTGGTCAGGAGAGCAATTAACCTTTTTTTTTAGTTGTCGCTTTTTTTTTCTAGCAGCTTTGCATTGGGTGAAATGCAGCTCATATAAAATGCAGCTCATGAGGTATAGTGACCTTAGGTCTTCCATGGTTGATTATTAACTTATAAGAAGCCATGATTTTAGCAAATGCAATTAATGCACGATAAATTATATTTAGGGATATTAAAAAAGAGATAAAGTATGATGAGTCAGATCCTTCAATTTGGAAATATTCCAAAGCCCTGTCTTTGTAATTTCCCAGGAATCATGGTGAGTGCTCACTAATACACCATTATAATAGGATATCTGGATGGTTTGGATTCCATTTTCAATAGAGGCAAAACAACATCAGAATATTCTCTTGCTAGGTGATTTTCAGGGCTCAAGGACTCAAAACATGAAACGTCCTGGTTGCCTAGACACAGATTAATCTTTGCCCTGGATTATTCTGTCAAAAAGACTTTGAGAATTCAGAATGTTTTAATCCAAGAAAAGAGTTATTCTGTGTCCAGGGAACTGACTTGAACTGACCCTGTCTCACAGCTGAAATGATGGGCCTTTTAAGTGCACGCTTTCCATTGGCACAAATATCGTGCTTCTATTTCTTTTGTGCTAAAAAATATATGGTTATAATATGGTTATTTGCATACAGATTTAAAAAAAATACATTGAATACGTTCATTTAAAGTTAATGGTAAAAACCTCTAGTGATAAAATAAGACCGTTTTTTGCATTACATTTAATGCATTTGGTTTTAGTTTTTAGGGTTTTATTTTTACTTCGACAGTGGAGAATTATAGATTAATTTTGGAATTAATTAACACAATAAATGTCTAATTTTACCCCTGGTTTCACAGACAGGGCTTAAGACTAGTCCTAGACTAAAATGTAAGTCTGAGCTGTTTCCACTGAAATAAACTTGCACTGACTGATCTTAAAAATATATCAGTGCCTTTTTAGTTTTAAGATGCACATCGGTAATGTTTTTTTCTAAGCATGTTTATAAAAATTACTTAAATGTCCTAATTGATCTATGGTCTAATCCTGGCTTAGTCTAAGCCCTGTCTGTGAAACCGGGCCTTAGAGTCTTACTGATTATGGAGCATCCCGTTTTGTTTTGACTTGAATCAGATACACTCAGAACCCAAACAGGCTTGAGTAAGTCTTTTTTTTTTTCACGTGCTAATGAAAACATGGTAAATGAGATCAAAGGAAATCATTATTTCAATGAAGTTCTAGAACGTAAGATCTGTTATATTGGCTGAGATATCCAGAAACAGTTCATTTTTGATTTGTTCATACTGAATGTGGTTCACGTATAGGTATTTCCTCTGGACTATCTCCCTGCCACATCATTAGTGAAAGGTTTATTAAGGTCATTAAAACAAAATATGACTTTCCAGTTAATCAATCTGGGCAAGTCTGCTCTCTCTCTCTCTGTGATTTTAGCGTCGTACTACAGTCTTAATCTTCACCTTAATGAATGCTGTGCCATTATTCGCCAACTCTTCTCCTCTCCTCCTACTCACTGAGATGAACAAACATGGAGTGATTGAAGTGTTTAGACATGATGTCTCCAAATCAACACCGATAATGTTGGCACAGTGGGAGTCTTCACCAATTCAACATCATTGCTGCCCATTTCATTTACCCTCTGTTGTATAGTTTGTTACTCCATTGCATTTCTTGAGGTCATCAGTGGCCCTATTCAAGTATTCCTATTTCAACTTCTGATTTATTTTTTAAAAGTCAGTTGCTGTTTCTCATCTGCACAAGCGCTGACAGAATGTAAAACACCATTTTTTTAAACAACCTAAATTAAATTCAAATTAATTCACAAAAGATTTCGCAATTCATTGAGCCATTTATTTTCAATAATCGGGATGCAAAACATCAGGATTTGCATATAGTCAAAACTGATTGTGAATTTGTTTTCTTGAATATAAATTGTACGATAACTTGCATGTGACCATAGTTGGGAAGTTAAACTACTGGAAGATTGAATTTGATTAATATACATATTTGTAAATAAGATTTGCGAGTTTAAAATTGCATTGGCTGTTTTATTCTTGATGAAGTAAATCGTCTTTCAAAGTCGTGATGAAAGAAGTGCTAAAAATATGAGGATTAAGACATTGCCGTGTTATTACTCTTACCAGGTTATTCTTTGTACAGCAGAATAAAACTAGTAGACAACATTATTTCTTCAACCGTTCTCTTCACACAGTTCAACGCTAAATAAATACATGTGATTGTTAAAAACCGGATAATTTATTGTAATTATATAATTCTGGCTATCTGTGAACCATCTTTGATCATTATTTGCTTTACATTTGGCTAACATCTTAAAAATGGGTTATTAACCATTTTTTCCTCCTTTTTTTTCTTCTATTGACAATGAGGCACTATTTCAGCAAAATTTTTAAAACTGATTATATGTAATTCCAAAATAAATAAAGTGTGACTAAATATTATTTGCCAGGTAATGAACCTCAGATTCAATGTATGAAATGCATCGCTCAGCTCCAGAGCGCTGCTAACTAAGCTATAAACTTGCTTTAGTGGTCAGACACATACACTGCCTCAGCTAATGTGCTGTAAGTTCATTCTGTTACATCAACTCCCTCATGACCCCCACGCACCTCTCAGAGTGGGCTCGGAGGGAACCGCAGGCCGATTCATCTGTCCAAAAGAAGAATGAGGGGTCAGTTTTTGCTGTTGATGCTGGATACCATGACCAGGGCATCTGTGACTTACATTTCAGCGTGTTTTATGAATGTCACTTTATTTGAGGCAAGACTCTTAGGTCAGTCTTTCCACTTAATCTCTTTCCCTCACTTTCTCTCTCCAGCTTCCTTCCTCCCTCCCTTTCCCCCCTTATGATTTTCCCCAGTTTGCAATGAGTTTGATGTTATGTCTGGCAGAAGACTGCATAAATTCATTTTCCACCATCACAAGCTCGCTGAGTGCTTATGCAGGAGTTAATGAGCCATTCATTTAGTGCTGTCTCCAGCAGACCACAACCATCTCGAGCAAATTAGACTTTCGTTCTGCTTCAAGACGACGCAAGGAAAACACAACACAAAGATTTAGTCTAGGCCTCGGTGGAGGGTTCGAGCAAGCAGAGTTAGCCTGACAAATATGGGGCAGAAAACCCAAAGATTAAGCTTTTTTTTTTTTTTTTTTATTATGCAGCTTTTGTGCAATTTAACATAATTATTACACTAACGTGACTTTGAAGGCTTGTTTCAAGCAAGCAGATAAAGCAGTAAGCCCCGCGAAGCCGTGATTTAACTAATGGGTTAGTTAAATCACGCTCCGTGTCGTGCCTAACAACGTCGTGCCTAACCCTTAACGGTTCTAAATTCAGTGTAAAACAAGGCTTCAAGGGGCTTATTGCCTTTATAAAACAGTTACTCCATAAAAATATTAATTTTAATATTTATTTTATTCATAAAATAAACATCAGCAACAAAAATGATAACGTTATAACCATAGACTGTAAAAGGTTATAACACATATTCCTCCGCCAAGCAATGTTATGTAGTTCCAAAGAGGTTGCCAAGCAACACATGCAGCAACAAAGAATCACAAACGGCAGTTGCGCAGTAATACTAATGTAATGCGGTCACAGGTGTATGTTTGTTGAGTAATTTACAACAGCTTCGAACGCCGCTCAACGTTACGTTATGTTTCACATTGTTTTTAAACATTTCAGAAACCACATCGGAACAAATGCAAAAATGTTCAGTCAGTTTCGTCCAAAGAGGCCCAGTTCTTGCGTAGTTTAGGACAAACCAAGACAACACACATCATGCCTGTGAAGAAGTACAGACGTATATGTTGCAAAAGGCCACTCTAGACATACTTGTATGTTTCTTCACATTTCTGACAGATATATGAAGGAATCTGCTGTAATAGTTGTCAATCAAATTCAAACCTGTCTGCACCAGATGACTGATGCTCTTTCTTTCGGTCTCTCTCTCCATTGCTTTTGCTTTCTGTATGTCCAGCTTTTATTCTCTGCTTGACACACTTTTCTTATCTTTGTATCTTGTTTCTTTTGTTTTGTCTCTTTGTTTTAATTTATCTCTCTTCTCCACTGTCCTCTCTGTGATCAGATACTCGCTTAATTAGTTTGATGGTCCTGCTCTCTGAAGTCCATCCAGAGTCAACTCGAGACCACACTGAACAGCATGTTCGTGGTGCTTCACAAAGACTCAATCTCTCCATATAAAGGAGTATTCAGAGGAATCTTGCAGTATAAATGAGTGAACTTGATATGTTATAAAACATCTGCAACTCTGTCATTTCACACAGACGAATGCTTCAGCACAAGGCATTTACATGTCAATGATGACCGTTGGCTGATAAGAAACAGGCCACTTGCCCAGTGAGGTAATACGAAGAAAGCAGCATAATTACTGTGTTGCACATTATCATTTCAGTTCGATCTTAAACCACTTATTTGGTGCGTTTCAGCACACATTGTGCTGTGACCCTGTCACAATTTAATGCAAATTTTGTTAAAAAAAAAAAGTGTTATTGAAAGAATGTGGGAGTTAAAAACTGTATTTAACACACCAGAAAACCCACACACCGATGTGTGTACCGGAGCATAGTGATGTTGCCCATTTCACATGCAATAGGGAGTTTCTTAAAGTAACAGTGAGTGAAAGTTGGCTGTTTGATTGCAAGAGCCAGAGAGATTTGGTCAAATATCACCATGAAAAACTAAATAATGGCTGTTATTTAAAATCAGGATATCAGGGAAAAAAGTTTGGTATGATACAATCCCACACGTTCCTCTATCCTGACTAGGAATGAGAGCCACTGCTCTAAAAGCTTAACTTTTTAGAGATTCTGAAGATTTCTGGCTTTTAAAAAGGTCACAAAAGCACAATAAATGTATCGTAAAAGTTGTAAATTTGACTCATATTCCAAGTCTTCTGAAATAGGGTTGCGCGATATGCTCCATTTTCATATCGTCCTATCGTCAGCCTGTGAGATCGGCGATACACGATATTATCGTGAGGGGGCGGGGCTTACTTATTTGATTATTAACTTGCTTATTTACTCATCAATTTGCTTGTTTTATTACTTCGTTTTAAATGAGAATCTTTTTTCTATTTTGCTAGCAAAGGTGGAGTGTTTATTAATAGGCTAAATCAGGTTATTTCCTGGTATAGTGAGAAAAAAAAAAAAGATCCTAATCATTCTTGTATCTGACTCGGAGTATTTCAACATGTCAGCGGGAAATTTACGGACACACATTATCCTCTCATGCCGTTACAGATCTGCAGCATTTTGACTGTTTGACGAGATGTGAACACGTTTTAATTTCTTGATTCAAGAAAGAGTCGGAGTCTGCGATATATGTCCTCCTACCAGTGCTCTCTCTGTCTGGATGCACTTCACATGCGCACCGCACTTCAATAACGCAGGTGTTTTAAATGCCAGGAGAAATCAGAGGCAAAAATCTAAAAGTCGATCGGTTATACGCCGACTTAAACTTATGACTTGACTCTGATAAAGGAAAACGGGTTAATCCGTTTACATGACCACATGCATTGTCAGTTTATTCAGCATAATCGAGTTAATAACGTGCATGTAAACGCGCTCAATCCCTGAAAACGAAAGCAGAAACGGACTGAGCTTTCGCTGCATTAACAGCACGTTCTCTCAGAGTCGACGGTGGATAACGGTACAGCAACTATCTTAATTTACTGGCTGAATATTTCTCTTGTGGACTTACATTATTGACAGCGAAAAAATTAGAAGAATATTTCTTGTTAAACAAGTTTGAAGTTGCTTGTGATTTTCACAGATGGCAGAGTTTCACAGATGCTTCGTGAACTAAAGACTTTTATTAGGCCTAGGCGGCCTATATCATTTTATTGATATTATTATTATAATTAATATTTTGTAATTGTATTGTTTTTAGTGTTATTCGTGTCATTAAATATTTTGTTAATGTGCTATGGAAACAAAATACTGACGAACAACGATGCCGCGTCTTCATCTAGGCTCTGTATAAAAATTATGCGTCTGTTAAAGCACTCTTGACAATTTGTGAATGGATCACCTTGCAATGAAATTTCATTGTGGGATGTAGTTTTTGTTTTGTCTGTTTTAAAAACATTTTCTTTGAGGAGTCCTCATACGCGCGTGATATGGCGCAAGTGTGGTTATGTGGTGATGTCGTTATGAATTTAGGCAAGGCAAATATAATTGTAGTTCCTAATTAATTTAATAACTATACTAGCTTCATAATAATAATAATGATTTAATACATTAATGGAAAAACGAGCCAATTATCGTATTGATATCGGCAAAGGCATCTGCCATCGGCGATATCTCTGTCTATCGTCGATACACGATACTATCGTCTATCGGCACAACCCTATTCTGAAATCATATGCTTTCTGTGATGAACAGAGCAAAATCTGTTTCATTTTTGTTTAATTTCAAAAAGCTTCATTTTTACCTTTCATACCAGAAATATATCAACAGCATGAAGAGCAGAAATGACATTTCTCCATGTTAGTGGTGGAGGTTTTTGAAACTTGCACAGTGAAACATGAAACAGTAATGCTTGTCAATTTTGTCATAACATCATACGATGACATGACATTTATATTGTGAGAAAACAGTCTTCAAAGTCTTAATTCACTTAGCTCTGCATATTTGCACAAGTCACTGTTTAATTGGTTCATACACATAAATATACATGAACACATTTTTTCTGTGCAATGTTGCAGGATTATGGATTATTACATAGAAAGGATGCCGTGAGAAAATCCTGTGTCTGGTCACTTGAGTGATTCGTTTGTTTAGTAAAAGATGAGCTTCAACACAGGGCACTAAATAATTATCTTTTTATGATTTCTGTTTTATTAGCCTTATATCCTCTTCTAAACATCTAAATATTCAGATTAAAGGCATTCCTTTATCAAATGTTTGCTAGTTTTGTGATATCAGCCTAAAATGATATACAAAGTAGAGTTATCTTTGAGAAAGTGGGACACTGCAGGTTCTGGGACTGAAATTTGTTGTGTGTCTGTATTTTTAGGCATTAATTTTTGTTTACATTATGTATTTAACTAATATGGCAAAATAAACTTGAAATTACATGTTTAAAGGGATAGTTGACCGAAAAGGGAAAATGTCATAATTTACTCATTTCTATATTCAAATTTTGTACCTTTTTTTTTCTTTTTTTCGGAACACAAAATAAGATATTCTGAAGATTTTAGGCTTCAAAAAGTTCACAAAATCACCAGTAGCGTTTTTTTTTTGTGTGACAAAACTGGTTATTATTGAAAACATGACATCCTCATTCATGATTAGCACAGTAGGGACGTCCGAACGAATTCTTTTTAATCAGATTTTTTCAATGAATGCGTTGATCCAGTTCACAAAACTGATCTGAATGATTTATTCAAGAATTAGACTTATCCGATCCGATTGAGTGAACTGCACACAGCAGTTAACAGCTCGCTGAAGGGGAAGATTATCAGTCAATAGTGACTTAAATTTTGGTCTGTTTCTCACACAAAGGTATCATATGACTTCAGAAGTGTTGGAACATATGGTACAAATCAAATGGACTACTTTTATGATACTTTAATGGTGCTTTTACATCCTTTTTGAAGTGTGAGAGCTTCAATTATAATATTTCAGATTTTTTATTTGATTTTTGAATGAGCTATCCCTTTAAACGTGAACTTCTAGTGTGAAAATATGACAAAGAACAGTAGTTTCCTGTCATTTATATTGACTACAGCAATGAATGTTTTGATAATGGTTGGTTTAGCTCATATATTGAGGCACATACCTATATTTCTATACACACACACACACACACGGACGAGTTTATGGTTCAGTGAGGCATGATATACACTTTAATAAGTGTCAGAAACAGTTTACTTCTGAGCGCTTTGGCTCAAAGTTAATACAGTCTAGCAAATATCATCCTGGCAGACATTAGTAGCCTTATCTCTTACACACACGATCACCTTTCTCTGTCTATGTATGGAACGCCCTCATGTCTGTGTATATACATTCTCCCTACATGTTTAAAATACTAATGAACTTCCAAACACTTCCCCCACTTTCCCATCATGGGTCATTATAAGACTTGGCTTTCAGTCCATCACAGGAAAACACCTTAAATAAACATTTGGTTATCGCTCTCTTTTTGTTGTTTTATGTAGTTTTTCCATTCTATGCATTAACAATTACACCATATGTATATTAATACATTTTTTTTTAAACAAAGCAATCAATTAATACTTTTATTCCGAATGAATTTATTAAATTGGTCAAAATAGACATTCAAGTCTTTTATAATGTTACAAAAGATTTCTATTTCAAATAAATGCTGTTCTTTTGAACTTTGTTCATCAAAGAATTTTTTTCCAATACGTTGCTCAAGAAATGTTTCTTGAGCAGCAAATCAGCATATTAGAATGATTTCTGAAGGATCATGTGACACTGAAGACTGGAGTAATGATGCTGAAAATTCAGCTTCGACATCACAGGAATAAATTACATTTTAAAATGTATTAAATACAAAACAGTTATTTTTTTTATTGTAATAATATTTAACGATATCAATGTTTTACTGTATTTTAAACAAATAAAAGACAAAAATCATTGAAAATCTTACCGCCCCCATTTGGAAACTTTTCTTAATTTCATTCTCGTTCCCTTCAATTTCATAGGTGTCCTAGCAGATTAACAACTGATGTATTTCATCATATTATCAATATGATAATATCAATAATATCAATATTATCAAACATATTCCACAAAATTTGACAAGATTTGAAGACTGACAAGATTTTTCTTCATTTTGAACAATAATTTATTGTTGTACATCTTGAAATGTAACAAACCTATTTTATTTTATTTTATTTAAGTACGTTTCTGTCATGACTCTCGAAGTGTTTGGCATGGTAATGGATATGAAAATATCTGCATTTCCATTACCCTTCAAATTGCGCAAATTGAAAATTGAAAATACGCCCAATGGAAAGGCGTCAATTTCACAAAAACTCCCATATATCACAAACAAGTTTTTACGCTCGCATGAGGTGGTTTTTGAGGCAATTCGAAAAATTTATATTTCGCAAAACTTCAATGGAAACCATTTTTTCGAAGGTCACCTGCCGTACGTAATAGTCAATCATTCTTTAAAGAAGGCACTGTATGTTTGGACAGAAGACAAGACAGAGTTCTTTATTAAACTTATAAAAGACAAAAGAATTACGGGAATTCTGGATTTTAAACAAAGAAATGCAACAAAATTATTAAGACCTTGAAGTAGAGAAGAGGGAGAAACACCCAGAAGCACTTCATACGTGGCCGCTCCCAAATATAAGGGGCTTTACTTGCCAATAATGCTTGGATAACACACCTATGTCTCCTTCGATTAAAAATAATGGCTAGTGCGGTGGCTATGATATACGTAAACCCACCAACATCCGTTGGCATGATTTCTGGAATGACTTATCGTGAGAGGAAAAAATTACGTTTTAGTCGCATAACATTGGTTAATGGAAACGCTGTCATTTCCCAATAGTTTTTTATCGACATTTAGAAAATATCGCAAAAGTTTTGTGCCAATCTGTAATGGCAACCAGGCTAATGTTAATATGTTGATAATGGCTAATGACTAATCTGCTGCAGAGTAAGTACAGGACTTGCTACTGCCAATACATACTATACACGACACGTTGTTGTGAGCAAGACATGCTGCTGCTGTACGATATAGCATACAGGAATTACCCGTAGAAGATATATACAGGTGGAGGGTTTCTAAAAGTGCGTTGCAACTGCGACAGCAAAGCTGACCAAGTATTTGAAAGTTCAGCAGCAAGCTCATTGGCTACTGATACTGCAGGAATAGGGTGGTCCTTATCAAGTCCAATTATTTTTATTTTTTTTTGCAAAATGTTAAGCCCCTTTCACACAGCGCATTGAACCCGGGAAATTGCCGGCAAATTGCCGGAACGCCTTCTGTGTGAACGCAAACATGACCCGGGTTTAATGCCGGGATCGATGCCGGGTTGGGGACCTAGTAACATTGCCGTGTTCAGTCCCGGAACGCGCGCTGTGTGAACAAAAGCCGTAATAATGCCGTGTCGTAGTGATGACGCTGAAGCCGGGATCGTTCGCCAGCTGTGAAACGGTACGAAATGCGCAATTTTATGATCGAATCAGAGAAATAAATGCACAAGTGTGGTTTCTCGAGAGAGAAATCGCAGCTCATAAGCAACTGAAGACGCTGCTGAGACATTACAAGTCACATCGATGTCACGTGTCTTTCCGGGACATACACGGGTTGTGTGTGAACGCGCTCTCTGATTCCGGAAAATCACTGGCAGTGTGAATGAACCAAAATCAAATGAACCCGGGTCACTTTATCCGTGTATTTTCCGGAATCTCTGTGTGAAAGGGGCTTATGTGTCTTAACCTCTTAAACTGTTCCTTTTAACTTCAAAATTAGAAATATGCAAAAATGTTGACAAAAAAAATGATATTTAGAGATAGCTCAATCATGTGGAAGATTGCCTATGTTAAGCTGTGCGGCGTTATTGTGATATGCAAGTAATATTAAAAGTTGCTGCAAATGAACTACATTTTATTGAAATCAGAGCAACACTGACATGACAACAATGACAACAATCTCAAAAAAAGCACAAAGTTTTCAACAATCCCTCATTTCTGATGCTCAGCAGCCAGTGTTGACTTTTTGCAGTCTGGATAGATCTGTCGGTGATCTTCCACCACATGAAGGAGAAACTGCAATTGTTCTTCAGAGTGTGTGAGATAGCCATTGTATTCTTGAATCAGAGCCACTCCTCTCTCGGCGTGATCATTGACTACTTTCATTGCATGTATGGTTGCCTGTGCCTCCTGATAATCTGTTAACTGAGATATGTATCTAAAATACATATTTAGGAATATATGGTGCATTAGATGCTTTTATGGAGATTTTTTTGGAATTTTACTAGCCAGGTACAATACCAACTCAAATGATCTGTTTTTACAAAAATCATCAAAATCTCAGAGAGTTTAAAGCTATTGAGCTACCAGTAATTATTATGTTACTGCCATAAAAATTGGCATGCTGTATTTTCTTATATAAAGGAACAATTTGAAGGGTTAAGAGCATGACAATTGGAAACTTTAAAAATAAGGACCACACTATGCAGGAACCAATCAGCTGTGCCCTTTAGAGAATAATGTGATTGCAAGCAGTTTGAGGTAAGGATTTATCAGCCTGCGCTATCAGCCTGAGTTTCATGACAGACCTTTGTATTTCTTTAAATGCCACTTTGTTATATAATGTAAATAGTGTTTTAGCCCCTATGTTTTCATTTGGGTATCCAAGACATGACTAGCAACACTTATGAGCAATAATATATGAATTGACTGACATATTAAACAAATAGGTGGTGGCTGATTCACTATAGCAACTTCAAGAATCCCAAATCATTAGATTTCCCAGTGAATGGATGGATGGGTTTTTCCTGAAATTTTCCCCTTCATTCCTTCCTCTGGTTCCCCTCATAACCCATGAGGTCTCACAGTATGGAGTAAACTATCTGTCGAATCCACTTAGAGTTTATTAAGGACACACATACCCCATTGTGAGTTAACTCTAATTACTGGAGCTTGATTTGTAGCAGTTAGGAGTTTACCGGTAAGGTCATTGGTAAGATGTGTAGAGATGTGAGAGGATTCATTTAGTTTTATGAACATAGCTTTTCACAAATGGTTTCTGCTCTATTGTTTATTGTCAATTTCTTCAATGAACACAGTAACGGGTGATATAACTCTACAGATTGATCATTGTTTTGAGAAATAATGATTCAGTTCTCTGAAATAACAGAAGCTAGTCTTAAAGCGTTGTTTTGTGTTCAATATGCTCTTTTCATGCTGTCAAGTACTTTAGAAAACAATTTTGACATCCCTCAGTTTGTAAAAATGCCATCTAGGGTAATGCACGCACAAAGGAAGCCTTTAGGGCAATTCATTGCACTATGAAAATGTTAAAATACACAGAATGGTCTTATGGTAGGCTACATGATACTAGTGTGATGAAATTGCATACTAACCTCATCTGTGCAATGTTATATTCAGTTCATCAGTAACTCCTCCCATAATCACACAGATCCATGCAAAAATACCACAAAGGAACTGCTTGTATCAAGCAAAACTCACAGGGAAAACGCATAACCATATAGCACACATCTGTATGAAAGTGTTTAAATCTGCACATTTCTACTCTGGTGGTTTCAGGGTGATTGTTTAAGTCATTTGGCTTCTGTTCAATGACTGCTTACTGATTTATTAAGCTGATGAATGTACTTTTGGGTGCATTTAAAAAAAAAAACACCCCAGTGCTGATTTGGCATCAGTAATGTGATGTCATCAGGGACTGCGGTTAGCAGATATTGCTGTAGTATTACCTCATTTAACTCATGCCTGAATCGGATGTCAGACTTGCAAAAACTCTTATGCATGACTCACCAAGAAACGTTTGATTTATGGCTTAGATATGCAGGTGAGATGGTCAATGACATCTAGAGATTTTAAGTTTTTCATATTATGGGATGTCTCTATGTGCTTCTTGAATACAGTTGTCATTAATCCAAACGCATTGCAGCATTCAGCGCGTTATTATTTCTGAGTGCTGGTCTTGTGCTGAGAGCAGCTTGTGGGACCTGGACTGTGAGTAAGCAAACAGAGCCTGTTTCACATTTTTATGTGCCGTTTATTTAGGGCTGTCAACAGTCTGTCATTCTGACAAGCACATTCAGTGGAAGGATAATAAATTCAGCGGGAGAAATGCATGAAAAGATTCAAGGGTTGTGGAAGTAGCCAGTTTTTTTTTTTTTTTGCATATTCAGTGCATCCACTTTAGAGTGAATTTCATTATATATTTTTATTATATTTATTATTTAAACATATAATACTAATTCGTTTTTTTATTTGTTTCTGTGCATAGATAATGCTAATGCATTAATTTAAAACTGTTTACATTTAAAAAGTTTGAATAAAAAAATCTATCAAAATAGAGCCCAATGTTCCGTGATAATATGAAGGAATTTTCCATATTAATTGTTCACAGGTCTTTTTCCCATATTTTGATTTACGCATTGTATTGTGTTGTGTTTTAGGGTTAAAGGAAAAATCTGTAAACTGGCAGAAAATTACCAGTACCTTTTCCATTTTTCTACTTATTTAAAAAATATATATAATTTCATTATATTATATCCAACAAGTTAATCAAATGAATCACAATTTATTGCATGTATCCATATTTGCTGATAAAAGCTCACAAATAAAGATAGACGTTACATTTTTACCGCAGATACATTTCAGTATAACTTTTTTTTGCACTAACCCAATAAATTGACAGGCCTTGTTAAAATTAAACTCAATCAGTAATATTTATTCATACTTAATACGGAGCAAAAGCAAGGCTTTACCATAGTGTTTGAATTGAATGTTCATTTATACTTAACATGAAGTACTGGAAAATATGAACATTTTTCACTCAATTCAGAAAGGCAGCTGAAAGTAGGCACACGTCATTGTGTCTGTGTTTCCTCTCGTCTCTCATAAGGAGAAATCTCTGTTTGATTTATCCTGTTTGAAACAGACGGTGACACTTATATCATCTGTCTTATTGCTATGGTCCCTCCAGGAGCAGAAATCTAAACACAGCGCGGTATACACCCCTGCCTGCCGTGAACAGCACTGTCAGATGCAGGAAATGTTCTCCAGAAAACCTGTCTACACTCCCGTGAGCTCTGCTCTCAAGGGAACATATCAAGGGGCTTCTAGGGTAATATTCATGGCTGACTGAAAATAGGACTCTTTTTATAATAAACTTTGGGAAGTATAGTGAAAATTAATGTAAGGTCGTCATCAGCAAGTTGTAGGTGGCATGTTTATGGACTGAGGTAACCCCAGGTCGTGTGAAGCTGTTTGCCTGTGCTTAGACTCATTCTCCTCAGAGTGTAGACAGCTTGAACTCTAGCTGCCGGAGCTTCAGTTCCCATCTGGCAGACTTTACCTGTTTTCCATTCCAAGTCTGAAGACTCATGACCTACTAGTGTCTTCTCGATGCCCTATTAGTCAAACGCCACTCACATATAAACCACCTGTCCACTAGCATTACCACAAACTCAGTCACAGTGGATGGGAGGTCCTGATTATTATCCAAATAGATGGATGTAACAGTGTCGCCTTTGAGCTTTATCAAAGGGTTGTCACATTTTTATATAAATGCATTTTTTAAACATTTTTTCAAAATAAATTCATAAATATTTTAATTCTTAAATTATAGATTAATTAAAAAATAAAGGTATTGTCATTTCAGAAATAAAGATATTTTCTCATGCAGCAAACAATGTAAAAATGCAGTTTCCCTCAGCCTCTGAAGTTTGGATTTGCATGAGGAATCCTAGATTAGAGCCTAGATTTTACAGGCTTCATTATCCTGGAGAAGCAATCAGAAGTTCCAATCAGCTTCTACATTCATATACACTGTATACACATCAGGCCTGCCAGAAGATGGCTAAGCTTACCCCAGACTTACACTCTGCTTATGCCATTTGACCAAACAAGGAAGACTTCTGCACCCTTTTCTCGTCCATCACTGGAACATGCACATAAACAATAGTTGTTTTTAACACATGTCATGCTTTTATGGACCAGAACTGCTTTGTGTTTGTTATGATAATGCATTACACAGATTCCACCATGATTGTTTTGTCATTTACTCATGAATGGAACATTGAACAAAATAATTCATGTAACATACTCAGTGATTTGAGCCTTGTTTCGTTTGGCACATGTTCTGGGTTGTGAAAGGGTCAGTAGAATGAGCTTTGACAACCAAAAAAGGCCAGACACATGTCCACATTTAACACATTTAACATTTAGTAATAAATCCTAGCAGACACCGTCTAAGTACACCATCATAATGGATTCTTGAGCTTTCTGTGGTTTTGAGTCCAGTAAATTTGACAGACTTGTAGGTTTGGGTAATAATTTGTAAGTGTTCCTTGTAGTCACTGTAGTCGTCATTTAGATGAATTAACTGCTGTAATATTATTGATATCTCGTCCATTTTACAGTGTTGTAACAGCTGTGATAAGATTTTAACTCAAAGCAGTTTTTCCACACTAAAACAAAAAATGCTGTGTCATGCAGCAACCAATCAGACCAGCTTGTGGACAAGTCCTTGTATGGTTTTCCTTGTGGAACCTGAGGGATTTGCCAGATAGTAGCCTATCCAATGTTTTCAATTATCCAATATCAGTCAATTTCTCCTTGTCCATTTTTTTTATGTTGAATATAAATGAGGTGTTCGATTTCAGTCGACGTTTTGATTTGTGATAGTAAAGAAAAACAAGCACTGCATTACCAGTGACTGTTGGGACTAGGGCTGTAGCTATCGATTATTTTAGTAATCGAGTATTCTACTGATTATTCCATCAATTAATCAAGTAATCGGATAAATTGGGGTAATAAAAATAGATCCAAGTGAACAACAGCCTTTAAAATGACTTAAAAATACAAATAGGTAACACTTTACAATATGGTTAATTAGTTAACATTAGTTAACTACCTTAGTTAACATACTAAGAATGAACAATACTTCATACAGTACTATGTATGTTCAATACTTAGTGTAACCAGGCCATTGGCGCTCTCCGCGGAAATTTTTTTTAACGTAATGTAGGCAGGGCCGGCTCTGTAAGTCTGGGGGCCCTAAGCAGGATAATTTTGGGGCTCTTCCTTGCAGTAACACTACTTCAGCGAACAATCATTAGCCAAATGTGTATTTAAAATGTTTAGTTATAAAATATATACATAAATCTAATAAAAACTCTAGGTAACACTTTTTAACTACATTTTACAGTAAAAAAAAAAAAAAAGTGTCATTGTTACATGTAGTTCATACAAAAATAATTTTACAGTAAAACTGCTTAAAATGTGGATTTTGTTAGAGTAGTAGCTCTACTATAATGGGATAATGTCCACTTTAACGCACACTCTGAGGTTGCCGAGAAACAGCGCCGTGAATTGTGCAGAAAATGCAATAGCCGGCTCTTTGTGCATTGTGTAATTTGCCAAGTTCAAAAATTCATGCAAAAATAATTCTACAGTAAAAACTGCTTAAAATTTGGATTTCGTTAGAGTAGTAGCTCTACTATAATGGGTTTTTTTTTCTTTCTCTCCAGGGAAGACAACAATTTCTACACGTTTGGTTGACTGAGATTATTACTCGTGACAATAAAACAAAATATATGTATATGAGAATGTGTAGCCTATACAACATAACTAAATTAACGATCTCATACATATTTTCTAATTTCACTAAACATTTCATTAAGTTTCGTGAACATTTTTATTAAACATGGACCTTTATGTTCATTAAAAATACTTTTTATGCTATTGTATGCTCATTTTTTAAATGTAAGCAACTAATTTAGACGTGCAAACTGGGTGCCGGTGTGGTGAGAAGTTCGAGCTCGGCCAGATTCGGCTCGAAGTCGGATGCGGATGTGGAGCTGCGCGCGCTGTTACAAAAAAAGCAATGAACACCGCCAAGCGAAATGTGGTCTTGTGCACCCAACACGCACGACCGCCCACACCGCAATGATGTCATTTTTGCCGTGCACACCTTCGCGCTCGTGCGGAGTGCGGACGCGACGAGTATACCTAGCTTTAAACCGCAGCAACACCGGCGAGTACCATCTGTAGTTAGGGGGCCCCCTAGTGGCGGCGGGGCCCTAAGCACCCGCTTAGTTCGCTTATAGGGAGAGCCGGCTCTGAATGTAGGCTACATAAGTTATGTTTATATTAGCATCTATCGCGTCTAGTTGGACGCTTGAACATTTTGAATCCACTTGCGCGTCCAAAGCGAGCATTTGAAGTGAAATAGACGTGTTCGAGTGTTCGAGGCGAAATTCGCTTCTTGTGGGTGGGGCAAGTGCTTGTCCACCACAACATGCACATTTATTAAGTTTAGACCTTGACCAACTTTTTCAAATGGCAGGTTTAATGATAAAGGTAAAATGATAAAATCATACATTATTAGTAGTCCTATTATTAATATAACATGGTAAACAATCCCATATTTGGAGTTTTTCTTCATCTCATTCAGAAATCATAGTTAGCATAGCTGAACAATTCCTTCTTTGATGTCCTGAATAATTCTATAGGTCTGTGCCATTTCTTTGTTCAGGTTATTACTGTAAAATAATCTGTAATTTATTTTTGTTTTGATGATAAATGGAGCCAGCCTCCAAAACCTGTCCTGTGAATTTTTTTTTTTTTTTCTCTCTTCTCTCACACAACACTGTCCAGACACAAACTATGTTCTTATACACTAAAGTATATAGGAATAAATAGAATTCAATACAAATGAATATGTCTCATATATTGAAATCAAGTTTTTGTGATAAAAGATTTGCTTTGTTTTTACTTCACCATGTGACAGCAGCAAGCAGGCTCCTGATTGGTTAACGCGGCGCGAACAGACGCCAAAGTTCAGATTTTTCAACTCGGGCGTCAGACGCAATTCTTCAAACGCGTGAATGCACAAAAAGCACCAAATAAAATGACTCGCGCCAGACGATTCGACTCTTTCCCGCGACCTCGCGTCTGATGCGCCGCGTTAAACGCCGCAGGACCTCCAGACGCGCGTTAACGCGTCTTTACATTGACTTAACATGGAAATCACTCGCTCCAGACGCTCAATTCGCGTTCGGTGTGAACGCAGCATTAGAAAACGGTGTTATAATGCAGTTCGTGGATTCTCGTCTGTGGAATGCGCCACTTCCGGTATTTTGCCTGTTACTCGACACGGGTAAATTGCAATCGAGGATTTTTTTCGATAAACGATGAATCGTTACAGCCTTAGGCCACATTTACACATAGCCGGGTATTTAGAGAAACGAATATTTCTCCCCCTCCGTTTTCAAAAATAACATCGTGCACACAACATCGTTTTCAAAAAAGTTGTCGTTTACATCAACCCGCATAAATACGCCGTCGAGCAACATCATAATTATGCCAAACCTATGGGCGGCAGTGTAGGGAGAAGGATAAAGCCATGCAAGCCAATCAGAATCCTCAAAATCGACAACAACGAATAGCACGAGCGACTTCCAGTTCCTTTCAAAACAACAGACATGGCGCGAGATTCGTTTGTGTGGACAGACAGCGAAGCAAATGCAAACAGGCCAAAAACGTTTGCACAAAAGTAAAAATGAGTACCACCTTAACAGCATCCATGATCAAATAGTAGCCAAACAAACTCTAAACATAGGGCGCTCACATGACGTAAGCATTTTCTGGCGCATAATGTGACGTTTGAGAACCTAAAACCCCGTTTCTCCCAGTTGACACGGCAACACATAACCAGCGTTTTCAGAAATCTCCACTTTGGCCGGAGTTTTTAGAAATAATCGGTTTCTTGGATAAAAACAGCGTTTTCGTGTAAATGACAGGCCAAAACGCAGGGAAATATCTGCGTTTTCCCATCGTGTAAACGGGGCCTTAGTTGGGACATTTCAGGATCAGAATGTACTAAAGCTTCTAATAAAATTTTTATGAACCCTTATTTTCATTAAGATTGTTGAATGAGCTACATTTATGACCTTTTGTTCCTCCTTATATTCAAACAAATACAGCAATCTCATGGGAAAGGTAGGCTACATTTGAACCCAGCAGGTTTAAGTGATAATCTGCATTATATGAAATCTATGAAATTTCAGAAATAACACCTGCATTAGATTAAAGATGAATTGATGTTTTATACAAAGCCTTTTAGTCATTACCCTGGTTATGAAAGGATATTTGCCAAGCTCTGACAAGAAATGTGTTTTGATGGAACATTCCAGGTCTTTCAGAAAATGTTGTGCATGCACGGTGTGCGCTTTGTTTAATTCGAATGATAGGAGAACAGGTGGTTTTATCTCAGTGAAGGATTTATGGATGTATGTTTGTACTCTCTCAATGACCTTTTACCTCAAACATACTTTTTACATCAAAAACATGTTCCTGTAAAAATAATACTATAAACGTAATCTAATGCAGTGACATTCGTACATCTTTAGGTGGGACTTTATGTGTCTAAATGCACATTTGCGCCCAGTGCACATTTACATCACAAGCAGACGCTTCTGAGAGGCTCCCAGTACAAAACAGCATCTCTCACCTGACATTAGAACATTAAAAGTGATGCTTTGTCTTGTAGTGTAAATAACAAGGACACACAGGACACTCTAAATAATGAGGTGAATTTGAAATAAATCTGCTATCCTATAAGTGTCACAGATTCTCGTCTTGTTTCATTCGTTCGCTGGTTCGGTTTGTGGTGTCATGCTCAGTTTGTTGGGTTCCATGCTGCAGCAGATTTTTGTTCATGTCTGACATGAACAGGAATTGTGTGTCCAAAGTAATTTGTCAAACACCCTGTTGTGTTCCGGGTTCATCTCATGAAAATGTAAGTACAATCTGTGTTCCGTTGGAAGGATGAAATTAATTCTGTCGTGCCTTGATCAACTCATTTGTTTCTTCTTGCTCATAATTCACTAAAAGGCTCTACGTTCTGCCTCTGATGCTGCAGATTTTACACATGCCAAAGAGTAGTTAAAAGAGGTTAAAGAATGAGAATAGTGTGCAATATTTGTTGACTTGTCAATCAATAAAAAAAGTTAAATGGATTTAAGTGGAAATTATTTTAGAATTTGAATCAGTTACTTAATTTTCAAGACAATTAATAACTATGATGCAAATTGGGTTGAAATGAGAGATTGATCTGCAGTGTGATAAAACTAGCGTCGGTGTATTGAGTACAGCGGATGGAAATAAACAGAAACATCCTAATTTACATAACGAGTCCAAAACATATACACGCAGTTTTACAGACTTTAAGCCTAGTCCCAGACTAAAGTGCATGTTTGAGCTGTTTTAACTGAAAGCAACTTGCAGTGATGTACAGTATCTTAAAATATGTCAGTGGCGTGCCTTTGTTTTGTCTCAAGATGCACACCAGTAATGTTTTTTTTTCTTAGGCTTGTTTATAAAAATGATTTAAATGCCCTAAATGAACTAAGGCCTAATCCTTTCTTAATCTAAGGTCTATCTGTGAAACCAGGTCATAGAATCGGTGAATCTGTTAAGTTAGTAGGCCTACTTGTTACTCCCCAACACTGTTTCTGTCTGCACTGTTGTTGCATTGTTGCTCTAAGTACATATAGGCTCCAACATGGCTGTTGGATCATGATTCTTGTCAGCTGTCTGTGGATTTTCCAAAAAAATCAAAGTGCTATTTAATGGTAGGACATTTCCATTTTTGTGTTCCACTGCTCAGTGGTTTTCTATGTAAACATACGCTTGATGAACGTCTTTGACATTTCGCTACATCTTGCTGCTCGTTCAGCGTGCGTGAGCTCTGTGTTCAACTAAAATAACTTATTTTTTACACGTAGCACATCTCATCTGTCAGTTTCAAAACATCGGGCCGTTCCGATTTGATTACATTCCTCAGCTCTGTGTCTCGCGTTTTTAAATGCAAAAACAGTTGTCACGGTCCTTTGAAAGCAGAAATAAGGCATGACTGATGGCATGTGTAAGTCATGTTAAATAGAAAATAGACAAGACAAAGTTCTTTGGTCTGCACAGGTTTACTCGCAGTGTGTTGCTGCTTACATTATTACAAAACAGAAAGAGGATAGCAATTCATTATTTCTGGCACATCATAATCAATTTAATTTGTGGGCACTGGGCATTATTTAGACAGCCGTATGAATGTGACTCCGAATGATAAGGCCATACGTACCCACAGAGGGTTCTTCTGTCATTATGGAGGAACTGTCTTTGTTGGGTTGTATAAATTATTTCCAGTAGTTCTTTTTCAGCTCTGTGGTGGTCTATTGTTTGGCTCAGATGGGGTCTTAAACAAGAGGGAGATACTCATACATTTTGCATGCTAAGAGACTTTCTGTTTTCCCTCGTTCTCGATCTTTATTATTCAAAAGCATTTCATTGTTAAAGAAATTTCTCATTATCAGGGCCATTGTGAACGTCTTGTTCTGAGACAGTGCTTTTGATTTATGGGGATTAAAAAAAAAAGCACTTGGTGGATTTTTATCATTATAGGGTGGTTGTGTACACACACTGCCAACTCATATTTATGTTCAAACACCATGTAAAAGTGAATTTTACATAATAGGTGCCCTTTAAAAATCTAAATACAAAATAATCACATAGCCTAGCTTTAGAAATAACCTGGCAGATAAGCAGCTGCTAATATACAGCATGAATGAATCTAAAAAATAACAAAAAAAGTCAGCTCTTCCCCTATGATTCTACAAAAGCAAGCAATGAAGGTGAAAAAGAGATCTCCTAAATTGGTGAAGTCCATGCTACACAAAATTATTAAAAAATCTGTAAAATTCAAAGTGGAAACCTTTGCTCTACTCGAAATTTTTGCTCTATTTTTTTTTTTCATTTTATTAGCACTTCTTGGGAAACCAAGATATGGCAGCTGGCATACTTAATGAATAGTCCTCCTAAAGAGTCATTCTCACCAGCCATTCCTTCACTTTTGATCATACTGATAAACAAATGATACCTATACCACCTAATGAGCAATTTCTGTCTAATACTAAATAGCATATTACATTTCCCTGATATCATATCCCTTTATCACATCTCGTTGTAAGATACAGTGGGGTCGTATACTATATATATCTCCTTTTTTTTTAAACCAAAATGATGCTTGATCGGTAAACCACTCTGAAAACGACCTGGTATTTATGCTTGATGAACGTTGATTTAACTGACTGCATAATCTGCCCACAAATTTACATAGCAAATCATAGTATTTGAGGCTTAGGGGTCTCTGATTTGGAGTCTTTATGCAATCACAAGCTGTTTTACTGCAATGTCAGAAGTTACAATAGATACAATTATTAGTAAGCTTATAGTAAGCAATCCCTATGTCACTGATTTTAGCAGATCCTAGTTTGAGACCAGCAGGTTTAGGGATTGATATGGATTTTTTTTTGGTGGAAAGATGCAGTATGGTTTAAGATTAAGGCACTGGCATCAGTGAATCTAATATGATTTTGTTTATATGAAATGTTTATATGTGAATAAAGCCTAAATGAAGTCTGTCATCATATAAATTGATTGTTTCTCTTCAGAAGACTTGGCTTAACCACTTGATTCATATGGATTTATTTTACACTTTCTTCATGAATGTTTTGAACTGTTGGAGTTTTGGGTGAATAGACTTTCAATGGATATATATATATATATATATATATAGAAAAATATCTTCATTTTGGTTTTGAAGATGAACGATAGTCTTATGGGTTTGGAACGACATGAGCGTGAGTAATTGATGACAGAATCAATAAAAAAATGGTGCTTTTGATAAAACTTGGCTTTCTATATTCTGACATATACTGACATTATAACAATAGCTGCAAATATCCTTTAAGTATTATTTAATTTTGATAAAAAGAGGATAATATATTAAGGATGGGATATCTAAAATTGTAATATCTTGGATATTTAGTTTAATGCTAAGTTTCTCAAAATTCAATATCATAAAGCAAACTTTGCTGAATCTTGTGCTAGTTCCTTGGAAGCACTCATTGTATCAGTCTGGTACCTTGTAAACACTTCAAAGTGATAAAATTGTGCACTGACACCTGACAATTTTGTAGAAGCCAGACATTCATAATATTGATACGTGATTTTGTCAGATAATGCCGTTTATGCATGTACTGTAGTATGCATCAGACAGTCAGTGAATGGTTTGTGGTCATGTTGTGAAATGGCTGCAACTATAGGATCACAATGACTTCAAGAGTAACATTGCTGCTTTTAGTGGCCTTTTGCAACAACAAACATGTTTTGGTAATCTTTCAAACTGCTCTGAGACACTGTAGCCCTTGACGACTCCTGTAGCTTCAGCGGTTTCAAGATGAAATCCAACAGAAGCCTGTGACATATTTGTTTATAAGCTTTGGATGGAGCAAGTTATTTCAGATGTGTTGAAGTTCTAAATTCTTGTCAAGTGTTGAGCAAGTGGCAGCTAAAATTACAATGTTTTTTATGGATCAAAGATGAGTTATTCATTTGTTGATGCGAATGTCTCAATACAGATAAGAGAGTGGTACTTCAGACTTTGATTCTTCTTGGGATCAAATAGGTCTGACTATGTTTGTTTGTGTGCCCGCAGGTCCGAGGCAGTATGAACCAGACTGATGTTTTGTCTCCATGCCAACTGAAGCTTCAGGTCGAGGTACACCTAAACCCTCCTGTCAGAAGGTGACCTCTCTGCCCCAATCCAGTCTCTACAGGGTGAGTGACCACATCATTGCACATACACAGTGACAGCATTGTTGAAATGCATTTTTGTTTTGTTCCCTTCTTTATTTTTAAGCTAACTTTTTCTTGCTTAAGTTTATTCTTCTGTTATGAAATTGCAGCATATGTGAGCTTTTTCAAATGGTAGTGCAATGAATTTGATGGGGAATAATGATAATGAATAACTCATTCTGATGCCTGTTTGAGTTCAGACAGCTCACTTTGTGCTGATTATTACGGAAAGGCCATTAAAGGTCATATAAGTTTGATTAAAGGAAATGTCAGTGAGAGAGACTTTTTGTAGAATAATTCAATCTTCATGTTTTTTAAACCTCTCTTTGAGTCTCCCAGTGTGTCTTTCCATGTATATTTATGTAGAGAAATGCATTGGTTTGTCATAATTACTCGTAATAAGTCCTTTTGTCATAAGTATACTTGTAAATTGTACACAACGTATATATTTGGACAAAAATTGAGCTACATTAAAAAAAACCCTGAATATATATATATATATATATATATATATATATATATATATTCTTTTTTTTAGAATGCAATGACATTTTAAAGAAAATAAACTCTTCAGCAAACACATTTTTCAAAAGAAAGTTGGTTATAAAACAGATTTAAATGGTAAAACAATAGATACAGTGTATAAAACAAATGCACTTAGAAACTTTTCAGAAAAGATTTTTTTTGTCAAACTGATCATGTTCATAGTTAATATGAACTACATCTGTGGGAAGTTGAGGGAAACATACTTCATACACTACTGTTGAAAATTTTGTGGAATGCAAGATTATGTTTGAAAAAAGTATGTTGTGCTCAGCATGGCTGCATTTATTTAATCAAAATGCAGTCAAAACAGTAATATTGTGATATATTGTCACAGTTTAAAACAACTATTTTGTTATTTGTTTTCTATTTTCTATTTTAATTTTCAAATGTAATTTATTCCTGTGATGGCAAAACTATTACTCCAGTCTTCTTCAGTGTCCCATGATTCTTCAGAAATTTTTTTAATATGCTGATTTGGTGCATGCTCATAAAAATGTTCTTATTATAAATGTTGAAAACAGTTGTGCTGCTCAATTATTATTTTTTTTTTTTTGTGAAACCATGATACGTTTTCACATCATTAAACTGTAAATGTTTTGCTATCCCTTTTCATCAATTTAATGCATCCCTGCTGAATAAAAGCACTCATACTTTTGACACCAGTTGTTTAGAGTAACAGAAATTTTAAATGGATCAGAAACGGAATTTGTTTCGAGAAAAGCTTAAGCTTAATTTGTTTGCACTTCTGCTTAGTTTGATGTTTTGTTATAAAATGCAATGGCATTCATGCATTTGTAGGCATGACTAAAGTGTCCAAATACTTTTTGAGGCCACTGTTGCCTTTCTTTGTATCTGTACCTGGTTCTAATATGTTCAGGAAAAGCATACGTAACATTAATGTGTAATTGTATTAAAATGCGCAGTACACTTTCAGAACAAAAAGGTATAAAAGCTGTCACTGGGGTGGGACCTTTTCAAAAGGAAATATATGTACCACTTAGGTACTAATATACATGGTAGGTTTTAAGCTATATTCACCCTTTAGGGCTCAATAAGGTACAAAGGTGTACCTATTGAAAGGGAACTGCCCGCCCCAGTGACAGCTTTTGTACCTTCTTATTTTACCTGAGAGTCAGAAAGGTGTCTCTCTCTCTCTCTCTCTCTCTCTCTCTCTCTCTCTCTCTCTCTCTCTCTCTCTCTCTCTCTCTGCCTTTCTGCGTGGGTGTGCTGTAGCAGCTTGACACTGAAATCTTTGGAGCTTAATTATGGTCCTGTCACACCGGGAGAATGAAACATTTCGATCTCTCCTCGCGTAATCATTGAACATGAACATCAAAATCGACCCATCATTAATACCTTCTGAGGTGCATGACTTTACATAGAGTGACATATGTGTGTGTTGGATGACAGAAATAGCTGAGATTTATGATGTATTGATGGGTATGGATTGCTCATTATTAAAATAATACCATTGTGCTACCTAAATAGTACAGTGAAAAATATCATGACATTAAAAGATGACCATATTCATATACCATGGTATTTAAATGCTATTCAATGGTACTTGGTGGTCTTCTAGAATAGGTTTTCATGCTTGAATGTTAAAAACATAATTTTTCACATATTTTACATTGTTGTCGCAGCTCAGCCTGTCTGTTACGCTCTGTTTAGCTCCGGTCTCTATGAAACCCCTCCTTCTGAAAAGCGCAACATGCTCTGATTGGTCGGCTGGACCAATGTGCTGTGATTGGTCAACCACTTCGAGTGTGTTTATGTCTCACTCCTTAACATAACCGCAAGTTTCAACACACTACTAATGCAACTCAACCAGGCTTTGCCACTTTTTTTTGCGTATGCCTTAGGCAGGAATTATTTAAACGGGGAATATCGTGACCTGTGCGTTCCCAGAAGAAAACTCAAGACTACAATGGAGGCGTTTCAGGGAGTTCAGAAACTGATATAGAGAATAACTCCCGTTGGAGTGGACTTTGTGCTTTGTATCTTTGCAGACCTTTTTCATGCTTAAACAGCAATATTACACACTAAAGAAAGTTGAAAATGTAAAAAAGCATAATAGGACGGACCCCTTTAAAAAAAGTATTACATTCAAAATGTCTGTTTTGACCATTAGGCTATACTGTTAGCAAAGCTAGTTAAGTTTATTATGGTATAGTGTCAGGGTATGCAGGCTTGGATTTAAACTGTGTTTCTTTGTCTTTTTTTTTTCAGTTGATGTGTGTTGGACATATTTACTTGATGCACTCAAACAGTAAATCAGGGCTTTTTATAAACAGTAACTGAGGCCATAATGGTGTCACATCCTGCCAAATGATCAGCTTTGTCTTGTCATGCAAGGGGAGAATTAGATGGTATTAGACCAAATTTTTTTTAATATTTTGTGGTTGGTTAGTCTGGATGAAATGACATCCATTGACATTGTAGGCAGCTTCCTGTTTTTTTTCTCAGTCAGCTTTTAGATGTTTGCACAACATGATTAGGGCATGGAATAATGGGACACTTTTTCAACATCTCTAATCTTCCTCTGGTGACCCACTGAAAGAATCAGCCAGATTATTCTGCTCATATTGGTTAGATCCAAATCAGTTTTTGAGAGGCTGTGTTATGTACACATTTGATTTGGATGATTTGCTTATTTACGAATTTAAATGACCAGCACAGTCTGTCAAAATGCATTCAGTGTAGTGTCACTCAAACAGAAATGACATGCGATCAATGCAGAATATGAATTTATTTATAAGCAATGAAGTCAGTCATGTTCTGTAGCAACTAGTCAGGCTCTGCTTTTGTTGTCTGTTGTTTGTTTTTTAGGTAGGGCAGAGCGATATGTGTGTGTGTGTGTGTGTGTATATATATATATATATATATATATATATATATATATATGAAAAAATATATATATATATATGAAAAATATATATTTTTTGTGGCCAATATAGTATCAATTTGTCTTGGGAATGACAGATAGCCAGAGGGATTTTGATCCATTCCTCTTCTAAGAACAGTGGCCAGGTCACTGTGTGATGTTGGTGAAGGAAAACATCTTCTTGCTCTTCCAAAATATCCCAAAGTGGCTCAAAAATATTTAGATGGTCCTCCACATATATCCACATGGTCCTCCAGAATGGTTCGGTAGTCCTTGGCAGTGACGCGCCAATCAAGCACAGTACGGAATGCCATGATATTTCAGCCCAAACCATCACTGATCCACCCCTGTGCTAGGGATGCACCGACCCACATTGTTTCACTTCCGATCCGATCCCGATACCTGAATTTGGATATCGGCCGATACGGATATTATTCCGAGACCAGAGCTGTGTTTGCTTTAATATTATTGTTTATTTTATATGATGCTGAAATAAACTTCTCTCAACAGGCAAGTATGATATGTACGTATGTATGCACGTATGTCCCAAAAGGCAACTTGAGGTAAGTATAAGGTCAGAAAAGGAAGTCAGAAAAACAGGAAATCCTGTTAACAGGTAAAATCCCATTCTGAAAACAAATATGCAACTGTAAGGGTTTCAAATTGATTGTCATGTCAATATTTATTACATTCCCAAAATGTAAAATACTTGAGTCTTGAAATATAAGAAAAGTGCAAGTGTAAACATCTTACACACACACTATCTGAAGGATGATCCTCGCTCCGATGCAGTAACTCTCTCGATGAATGCTCGATCAACATCAGCCATCTTGCAAACAGACAAGCGGATTTCGCCTCAGACGCGCGTCAATTTTGCTTCAAACTTTTGCTTTTTATACCGATACTGGATCGGATCGGCCCCATCCCTACCCTGTGCTTCATACTGGGCACACAACAGTCGGGGGTGGTAAGCCTCTTTGGGGCTTCTCCACCCCGTAACTCCACACAGCATATCAGAATGATTTCTGAAGGATCATGTGACACTGAAGACTGAAAATGCAGCTTTGCCATCACAGAAATAAATGTCATTTTAAAATATATAAAAATTTAAACCAGTTATTTTCGCTGCTTCTTCAAAGTTGCCCCATGCTTCAAACGGATAAAACGGACGTGTATCAGGTTTTCTGTTGGATTAAGGTTTTAGGACAGAACTCCATTTGAGAGTGATGTAAATGGGTCTCATTTGCCTCCAGTTACTGATAGCACAGAACAACACCCCCCAGCATTGCTCTTCATATCTGAAAAGAAGCTCTGCCACCTGACCTCCCCCACACCTCCCCCGCACCTGTCTGGGTTCTCCAGGTGTGTGTGTTGGTCCATCCTCTATTAGGGATTAATTAACACTCTGTAAGGGGAAGACTGGAGGAAGGTTGAGTGTTCAATGCAGAGGGAAAGATGGATTGCGAAGAGGGGAGAAGTGAAATAGAGTAAAAAAGAAAGAGGCCGGTGAGCCGCTGATGGGTGAGAGTCTGTGATGGGATTTAATTGCCTGCTTGTACAGGCTGCAGGGTATTGTACCTGCCTGTCACACTAACACACTCACCGTAGAGTAAAGTTTTAAGTGTGTGAGGGTGCACATTTGAGCATGCTATCTGCAAACATGATACATGGAAGTCAACTTAATAGTATTTATTGATTAGTTGTTTTAAATTAGTTTTCCATTTAATTTTAGTTTTAGTCATTTTATTATGTGCTTTTGTCATATGTATTAGTTTTTCAGTGTTAGCCATTTTAGTACTTCAACTTTTCAGTTTTTTATGCAGAAAGAGTTCGTTTTTCATTGAATATGTGTATTTTATTTTATTTCAGTAAAACATATATTTTTAATAGGTTTAGTTAACAATAACAACATTTGACTGAGAAACACAAGAAGACATGGTAGAAAACTGTCTGTGATTTGGATTTTTGGGTGAACTATACCTTTTAAAAACTCTACTTTATACTTTCATAATTTGTTAATTTAGAAACATGAGTAGCTAATTATCATATATACTCTGTATATTGTGTTTTATTCATTGTGATTCTCCATGTTACATTGTTCCTCTGACTATCCGTGTTAAACAGCTGCCATCTGAATTCAGATTTTTCTGAGAAGCTGAAAACTCATTTGACTCTCTCTGGTTGATTGGGTTCAGTCATAAGCAACTTTATCACATAAATGCATGCATAATTCCATAGTTGTGCCCCCCTGGCCCAAGGCCACATTCACTATTAAACCGCATTCTTCTCAGCCAATCACATCACAGCATCCTCCTAAGCATGACAAGGGAAAAGTTTATCCCCAAAGACATTGCATTGCTGAACACACGAACACACACATGCTGTCGCTACGACCACCACAGCTCCATAAAAAGTGATCACCACTGTTGAAATTGGTAATTATGGAAAGAGGGGAATAATTTTGGTTTATCTATGTCAGTCACGCTTGCTACACTCTGTCTTTTGGCTTCAACGGGAACTGCAGTGTAGAGCGTATGCCAGGAATGCATTTCTAACAGAGCGGGAATAATCACATTGAACTGCCGGCCTGCATGAGTAAATAGCATGGGCACAGTGTGCTGAAAAATTGTGTTTACTTGACGCCACTAAATGCCTCCAAACGCTTGGATTATCCGGCGGTAATTCTGCCACTGGCAAAGATCAAGTCTCATTTATCAGTGATAAATGGTGCTGTATTGTATATCATGATAGACCAGATTTTTACATTTTTGGAATAAAATTATTGATGCAATTTTAGTTTTATTTTATGATTGCTTTAGGTGATTGTTGACTGGCATAAGTCATAAGAGCCTAGCCAAAGGGTACGTTTACATGACAGCGATATGCTTAAAACGGAGAAGTTTTTCCTTTGAGTTGTCTACGTACAGAAGACACCATTGTCAAAACGATCCTCATTCACACGGATTCGCGAAAACGACAAAAAACCCTGTATTCTGCTGCCAGGTCATTAGATGGCGATGAAACACTATAGACTGAACACGTAATATTCATGTGCATGATGTTATTGTCTTCGGAGATTCGCATTTTTGTTGTTTATATGGAGACTGTTTTCAAAAACTTGCACTTTGAAACCCGGTTTTAAAAGTTTGTGTAACCCTGTTACTGAATGATTTTCACCCTTTTGGCTCTTACTTGTAAGGAAGACAGATATATATACAATACTGCTTTACATGAAAGAAAGGTCAGACGTCAACGTTGTGCAACATCAGAGACATCCAGCAAACCTTGAACCGCTCATTTGAATATTCTGTCCACGGACGACTCAAGGAATGGATGGTAGGAAGCGAAGTTGGATTATTCATTAAATGAGAGACAGACAGATAATGGTGCGTGGGTGCATGTGTATCATAATTGAAGTTTCTTGAGGCATAGAATAGGAGGATCTGCTCTGAATAAGCTCGTTTTGCCTCCAGAAGTAAATTCCTCATCTTCACAGGTGCTTTCACCTGCACCTGTTATCTTTTTATCCACTTGGATGAATCTCAATGTCCATGTGTCTCTCTCTTTTCTCTATTCACTCTCTCTCAGTTTGTCCGGACCAGCATTGTGCACACACTTTGGCAGGTGTTGTAGTGCAGGTGAGAAGATTGTGCGTGTGAACTGCGTCATAAAATCTTTGACAGAAGACCGAATCTCCCCCTAGATGCTTGCCCTTTAGATCATCTCAGATGTGAGATAGCAGGATTTCACAGATCACAGACAATTGAGATTTATGTGACAATTCTTGAGCGGACGCTGCAGTTAGAGTTAGTTGAAATGGATCGAAGAGTTCATCCGGCATCAGTTGGTTCGTTTCATTCTTGGGGTAAAGGAACCAGTCAGTTGAGCTGATGTGGATCATTGCATTGATCCATGCTTGTCAATTCTCCTGCTTCACATCAAACTGCATTTCAGATACAGTGACTTTAATGCTTTGTATTTAAAATCATCTAAAAGTCATTTATTTGTCTTTAAAGACCCCATAAGATGGGGTTTCTTCTTGAAACAGGAAATTGGTGCAAACAAATGTCACAACCCAACAAAGCCACTTCCTTCATAACCTACTGGCAAAGGAAATGTGATAAGTACATTTAAATAAAAAGAATGAGTGCTGTTACAATTATAAGGTTTTATTTATAATTTAGGGAAGTTTTTATTTCAGAGAATATTTGATTGTACAAAAGTTTGTATAAAGAGTCAATCATAAAAATGTTTTTGTCAATTTTTCCAGGAAGAGAAACACTGTCAATTTTAAATATGTATTTTGTTTTTATATTTATTTTCTCATTTTTGGGAGTAGGCTACATTAGCATGTAGATGCCCTCAAAGCCATGGCATTGTCACAAAAGGTTTTTTCTTTTCTTTTAAATGTATGTATTTTCGATGAGGATTTAACGGGGTCTTTAATTTGTCAGATCATACTGTTGAAATGTTTGGGTCGGCAAGATTTTTTAATTGATTTTGAAAGAAGTCTCTTGTGCTCACTAAGGCTGCATTTATTTGAACAAAAATACATATTGTGAAATATTATTATAAACCAGTGTTTTATATTGGTATATATTTTAGAATGTAATTTATATCATTCATTATTATGTTGCTGCCCTTTTTAGCCATAACTTGCGTATGTATATTTTGTATATTTTTTTTATGTGTAACTGCCTTCAGGTCTTATAATGCAAACCCTGCATCGGTGCCATCTGACAGACGAAGGATCCCTGTCCTTGTAATATAATATTAATAGCAGAAACTACCATATTCTTGACAACTGAGACAGTGATAGTTACAACTGCTGAAAGAGACCGTTTCAGGTCACTGCTTGAGAATGAAATGCCTTTACTCTGTGCAAATATGACAGAGGTTCACTGAGAAAAACGTACTCGATCCATGTCCTCCATCAGTTTAGAGAAAGATGGAGTTTCTCTTAATGTATACAAGAGGACAGAAGGGCAGAGATGATGGCACATAGACAGGATCCAACACTGAATTGAAAAACTTTGGTGTTTCTTTCTTTTCTTGGTAATATGGTGCAGTGAGCTGGTAAATCCTTGAAGGTTTTGGCACTTGTATTACATAATCACAAATTTTTTTCTTATCTTGAAGTAGTAATCTGAATTAATGCGAGTAAATCTTACCCTGGCTGGCAATTGATTTTATTCCATTTTCGTCAATAATTCTGTGCTGAATGACTCATTCTCTCATTTCAGTTTCATATGAAATTAGTTCCTAAATGGTCTTCCCCACCACAGCCACTCATGAACAGATGCTTTCTCCCCCCTGGAATTCAATCACGTTGTATTGTGCTTTATTTTTCAACCTGGGTTTGGCTTGAGTGCAACTTGTGTCTGTAATGAGTAGGGCTGGGAGAAAAAACGATACACCTAGCTATCGCGATTTTTCTTTTTACGATTCTAAAATCGATTTTTTTATTCCAGAATCAATATTAATTCGAATTCAATTGCTTTATTTTTGTCCTTGCTTGTAGATGAGGTTTACAGAAGTTAGCCACTTTCGTTCCAACAGAGGATGAAATGTGTCGTTATATATGAGTGTTGAGTGACGTAATATCCCAAGTGGACGCGTGGAAGAGACGTGAGACTGAAAGCACTGAAAAGCCCTCGCGCTACTCATTTGCTGAGAGAGAGATACGACAATAGAGCTGCACGATTCGTCTTTAAAAGACTGTGATCTCGATTCAAACACCCACGCGATCTTTCAATTCGTCTGTCTATTAAACTTTGACAAAATCATATCGCAACATTCAAAGCTGTGTTGGCGCTGCCGCTGACCCGGAGAGAGTTGTCATGAAACAGCTTCACAAACAGTCTTTTTAACCTCATAGTATCATTATTTCTGTGATGCAATAGTTACAATTATCATAGAAGTACTTGGATAAAAGTTTAAAGTTCAAATATGAACACTGGTGCCTACGATAGAAACTTGGTGCTTAAAATAACGCATTTATCGATTACATTGTTTCGCCACTAAGTGACGACAAGTGACTGTTAAAAAATGTATTTGTTTTTTAATCATTTATTCAAGAGAATGTAGTATTGTATGATGCTTCTTGAAATAAAAGTCAGAAAGATGTGATGATTTGTTTTTGTAAATATGACTCATACATCATGTACAGTCTGTATAAGTGTATGATTTAACTTTTCCCGATGGTCTAGTGTTAAAAATATCGCAACCTTGTTGTCATAGAGAAATGGGCTCGTTGTAATTAGCCTAATGACAGAAAGGAAGAGACCACAGTGAAAGCCAGTCAATTATTGCATTATGCTAATATGAACTAAGACCATAATGGCAACTAGCATGGAAAAGAATTATCACTATTTCCTTCCAAATAACTCTGACTGACATTAAATGTCTCCCTGCCATAATGACTGCTCTTCACTTCATTAATCCTGACCAAATCAACATTCTCTTTCCCTTCTTAATCAAGGCCTTATTAAGTTCAGGTAATTCTGTAGACATAGAGTCAAGCAAAAACCAATTTAACAAGGTGCAAATGCACTCTAATAGCATATAGTAGGCTATTTATTTTTTTATTATTGTAAGTCATAGGCTAATTATTTTTTTCTGCGTAAATACATCTCCTGTATATGTAAATGCGAGTCAAAATAGACTGCACGGTATTTGCATAACTCTTTGCAAAACACTATTTGTCTGCAACAATTATTGTTGTACTGAATTTCAAAAGGATGTTTGTAATATTTTCAATTGATCATGGCTGCAGTAATTAATGAAATGATGATCAAGTAATGAAGAAGAGCATTATTACCAGGCATATATCCAGATGGTCCACGTGTGTCTGGACGTCTTAGGCTACATTCAGACTGTCAGTCCAAATCCGTTTAAAGCTACATCCATATGTGGTTTGAAATCCTATTCAAATCGCATTACTGGAAATTCGTTTCAGCCTGACCGCTCTAATCAGATCTTTCGTGTGGTTTATGTTACTTTCTCATGGCATGTAAAACGCAAACATCAGACGTTATAGGAAACATGCTGAAAGTCGCTGCTGAAACAAGACTGTGTTTTTCCAAAGTGCCGGATAAGCAGAAAATGACAATATAACGGAGACATGTTTGTAAACCGTAGGAGGCGACAGCATCCGGTTCTGCCGCTGCCTCAGAAGACGCAGTAGATCAGCGCGGAGGCTAAACATTTCCATGTTGTAAAATTTAAACAAGACAACATCTCTATTGCAAACCCCTCCATGTTGCGGTTGTATTTTGCGTATTCACGCAACTTCATTTCCATAGAAACCAATGCAGATATTCCAGAAAACGAAAGAGCTGCATGGACACACAAATCAGATCTGAACAGTTGCAATACACAGTGTGGATGTCAATAATTTTAGATCAGATTCCAATCGGATACACAAATAATCGGATTTGGACTTACAGTGTGAACGTAGACTTTGGCTACATCTACATTTGAAAACGGATACATTTGAAAACAGCGTTTTCGTTTTAAAATTAAGTTTCTAGTCCTCAATGAAATGTCAGAAAACACTTACATCTTACTGCACATGTGTGAAATGTAATAACTCACTGAGATGATACAGAGAGCATGAATTTATTAGCCAAATTTCCAACCACTTACTTGCACTCAATCGCTATTCCTTGTATGGTCTAAAACAAAGTTTCATGTTTTTGCCGCAGGACAGCAATTGCTAGTCATCTTTGCATGAATGTAATATGAAGACTACAATGTAACATTTAGCAGGGACATACCATTATAAACGGATATAACAGATATATATATATATATATATATATATATGGGTATGTACAATATGCAACACATGACTAAACATGCATCATCATTTTTCAAAAACCTCAGTTCACACTACAGCGCAAAAACAGCTTTTTCAAATTCTTCAAAAAGTTACATTTTTGCAGGACAAAAAAACTCAGTGGGGACGGGAGGCCAAGATCTAGAGAAAAAGATGGGTTTTCAAATGTTTTTGGATTACTTTAGACGTAGCCTTTGGGGAGCTGCACCATGCAAATAGTTTTTTGACTTTGGCAGTGCCTTTGCGCAATTGCGCTGATTTGCATTTAATTTCTTTTAATGAATTGGGCAATAAAACAATCCAGACATTGTGGATCAAACATCTATAATTCATTATTTGTGAATTTTCTCTATGTTGTTAAGCAAAAGATTTTTATATGTGACAGTTATCAACTATGTAGCTCATAGTTGATAACTGTCACATGAATGTTTTTCATGCATCATTTGAGGAAGCATAAATAATGGATGCAGGAGATGGAGGTTGCATATTGTGAAGAGGGTAATTCACTGAGAAGATGTTTAATGTGATGAAAAGACCCTCTTCAGGGGACCCATCATTTCACATTCATCTTAAATTTCCAAGAACCCCACATATGTATGTTTTTACTCATGATGACTTTGCTCGGAATGAGCATAATCACTCTGTGCCTTAAAAATGTTTATTATAGGTTAGTCAGACATTCGTCTTTGTGAGAGCTGTGTGACTTTTGAAAAACAGTTGTCGTTGGAAAAATAGTCATTTGAGAAAATGTATCAGTAGTGGCACAGTATCTAGAGGGATGAATTGTGGATCTGCGCTGCAATCTAAAATGGGAGATCATTGCACCGTAAGTCATATGATGTAAATAACAGCCCCCCAAAGGTGTGTTATGACTCTGCAATAACAGGTCATTATGCAGTATCATCATCATCATCATCATCATCATCATCAATATTACTCAACTTTTGTTTTTGTTCAAAATTGGAACTTTCTGATGAAAACTAATGCTTTTCATTTACAGTGCTACCCTTTGGAGGGAAACCCTTTAAAAAATCCTGAAGATCTGAATTGATGATTCTGGCTTTAATTAGTATAGCCTGTTTTAGTGATCTGATCAATTCTTTACAGGCTATGCTAATCTATGCCAGAATTAGCAATGCATGTGGGATGGACTTACTCTTCGCTTATAGGCATCACTTTGTATTAATAAGTGGTGGGCACGGTGGCACCAGAACAAGTTTTGAAGTGTGTGTGTGCTTTTGGATGTGCTGAGTATGACATTACATAATGATTATGGTTTAACATTAATTATGTCATCCTCAAATATTTTAACATGAACTTTTGCTGTTTTGCTAAATAGTCTGTGTGATTCATTGATACCAAGATCATTACATTAGTGAAATGTAAATAAAACTGAAATGTAAATAATTAGTAATATATGTTTTATACTTATATATTAAATTAAGAAAGTTGTATTGTTTGGAACAACATATGGGTGAGTAAAATATGACAGAATTTTCCTTTTTGGGCGAACTAGCCTTATAAGGATTTTGTTTCTTTCTTGCTCACTGCACATTTTACACCACAAGATAATAAAAGCAAGCGTTTACACCTCACTTACTGAGCAACTATATTCCATACGTTCTGAGAGCCTTGATCTGGTTTATTGTAGGTGTTTGTGTGATTGCCAAAGCAGAATTGTACAATACCACAAATAAGAAGAACAAAGCCAAAATGCAAAGACCGTTTCCCAAGAAAGATGTCCAATCCAGTCTACTCATCACCTTGTCGGTTTCCCAAGATTAGATAGTTTTGTCCTCTGACCAGAAACATAACACAAAGAAGACCTCATACAGACAAGAGCTGTGTGTCATCACCTGTCTGATTGTAATCTCCATGCAGTCCTGACTCAATGTTATAGGGCGGCAGAGAACGTTAAAAACTAAATTGGGTCAGCCTTCAGTCCTGATCTAAGAACATTCTTCGTTAACCTGGGGGGGTCAAAGGTCATCAGTTGGTGAATGGCCTTTGGAAACTAATTTAACACAACACTGCACCTTTGGAGAAGTCATTGTCAGGTGTTTGAATTATTTCTACGTATAGTCGGTCAGCATCTCTGGCGTCCCTCCAAACTCGTGTCATGCTCCTGTGCACTTGGACATGTTCCCTACATGTATGTGGACTGGAGTGCGTTTACGTTCTCTGATGTACTTCAAAAAGGCTTTGTTAAAATTTAAAAGAAAAACAATGGCAAGACTCAAATACGCTTTAAAGTTTCGTTATTCTTTCTTCTTAGGAGCAAAATAATGCATTATTTGTACTGTAAATATGTTCACTCTGCCTTTTTATTCCTCTTTTGTAATCTCTCTCGACCAGACTTTTCTACGCATTTGCTTTGCTCACAACGCTCAGGTGAAATCGCCTTGGGAAAAGGTGCCATCGTCCTAATTACTTACCCATGTTTTGTCCTTTTGCGCGATTGACAGGTGATATTAGTAGAAGTCCCTCTGTGTGCCTGAACCCCTGTTGGCTTCACAGTCTCATCACATTTCAGATCTAGGCAGGGCTCCTGATCTCAGATCAGCATGAAATGTCCACCTCTGCCCGGTCCCAGATTGGCATTTGAGTGGCAGAGCAAAAGGCTGTGAGTGTCTGTAGGCAGCTGGTACACACCCCTGGCATCCAGGTCCATGAATGTTAATGTAGCGCTGTAAAGCCCACGGGTACCAGATCTCTTCACAGTGGGAACACCTGAATTTACATACCCTGTCAGTCACTTTATTGCCTACTTAAAGGGATAGAGACCTAAGCTGGCGTGGGCTGCTGAAAGAGCAATAACTGTTGTATTTACCTGGGTTTTTCTGGAGTTTTTTTTAAAGCGAATTTGCATTTCGCTCCAGGGCTTATGTTGTTAAAGAAGGCTAATATCATCAGAAATTGAATTTCATTGAACTTTTGAGATAAAAGAGTTCACCTAATATTAACCTAATATTAGCTCTCGGGGTCCCCCTACAGTTGGGAAAGAGTATTGTCTTCAACTACTGTCGTAAAATCTGTCATGGTTACACCAGGGGATATACGTGCATTTGTTGACAAGCCGATATCCCCGAACTCTGCAGAAGGAGTTCTCACGTCTTGGGCAGACTGCCTGCGTTGTGTGTGAAATGTCTTCATCCCAGGTATAGTGGCATATATTTCAGCATGTCATATGAATATAATTTAGACAATATAGACAGACACGCGAGAAGCGACACGTTCAGAATTAATAAACTTTTAATAAACTACAGAACAATGCGAGCGGGAAGCAGCGCGCCTCACACGGCAGGACTTAAATGCTCAGAGAACGGACACTCACTGCACTAGTGATATAAAACACATCTTCCCCATGAACAACACAAAGTAAATACATTCGCACGTAACACACACACACACACAGGTCTGTTAACTTAAGCAATACTTTTAATAAGGTAGTCTAATATTTTTCTGACTAACAAATTATTGACACAGTAAAGGGTAGATTTAAATAAAGAAAAAACTAAATTTAAATAAAGAAAAAACTAAATTTAAATAAAGAAAAAAACAAAATTCAAATAAAAAAAACCGAAATTAAGTTAAATTAAAAACGAGATTAATTTAGAAGCTTAATACATTTTGTTTCTATTATTCTATTTTCCATAATGTCAAAGACGGAGAAAATAGGCAGAGTTGTGTTTTATAACATATTTCGTTTTATTGTTGACGAAAAGAGGCAGAGTTGAATTTTATACCATATTTCGTTTTATTGTTGGCTAAAATATCATAGTCATAGTCGTATCATTAACATAGTCAGGCTATGGCAGACGGGTCATTCAACCTATTGTAAGTCGATGTACCATCACAAGGGTCTTGGAAAATATATTATGAAGGTTGAAAAAATACATAGTGTTGCTTTAACTTCTTTCCATTTTTTTAAACAGAACTGCAAAACAGCTCTTTTCAAAATCCTCGGATTTCTAAAGAAACCTGAGAACATTAGCACCTTTTCAGTTTTTAGAAATGGCCAGTCATGAGGATTTTAGTACTGAAAAAGTAGTAGAAATTATTATCCTTAAACACTAATGATAAGAGTAAAATATGGGAACGTTTGTCAAACATTGTGCTGTTCCTGGCTTCATATCTACTCTGCGTATCCATTTTAATGATCCAAACACTAATGATAAAGTTTCAGCCATTTTTTTCAGCCATTTTAGGGGTGAGATAAGCTGGACATGTTTATGAAAAACTAAATTACTTTGTCACAAAAAAACTTTAACTAGCATTGCAAGTGGACCACAGTGGGGGAAAAAAAAGTATAATTTAATTCCTTAAGGAACTGAAATTAAGACCTCATCATTCATGTTTTATCAGTTGTCTGGCACACTATGACTGGCTTTTCAGCTTCAAAGAACCTATCAACATCTTTTCCTCCTGGTTTATACTTCATATTCTGATAATGAAATCGTATCAGTTTTCCTAGTTCATAAAATAATTCCCCAAATTTCTTTTCAGCATTCATGAAGTTGTTAGTGTTTGAGTTTAAACATGTGGCAACTCTTATTCTCTCAGCAGCCAGGTCTCTCTGCAGTCCATTTTATCCTGCTGGAACTGTTTATGCATTCAGAACTAATTAAGGGTTTAATACAGGGACCCATTTATTTGCAATATAAATTCATTTATTTTCCTTCTCAACACCTTCAAAATGTTTTTGCACTAATTTTTTTCCTGGCAGACTGTTAGTAGATGTCCTGGTGTCTTGATTGGTATACTTTTCTTTAAAAGTTGTGATGAAATGTCTTGCTGTGTGAAGTCTGGACGTCTGTTTGGACTGTTATGAGCAGATGAGATTTGAGCTATTGGAGCAGATTAGCCTTATGGCTCTCTGTGTGTGCCTGATTAAAATTGAGATAAGCTAACAGTGTGAACTGTGTGAAGTACACCTGATGATGGCAAAGTTTGATGCACAAAGCAGGACAAATGAAGAGGAATTTGTATTTTATTGGCTTCCACAGTTTGACTTTGGCTTTGTTAGAAATTGAAAATAAATTAAATTGAATTAAAAATTGAAAATAGCGTTTTTTCACCATTGACTCACCTTCATGTCATTCTAAATGTGTGTGACTTTTTTGAGAACTGACTAATGTTTAGGAGGTTCTTTTTCATTTCATTTTTTACAAACAAATAGGCCGATTCCAGTACCGGTTTCCATATTTATTTATTTTAGCAAATTTATTTGTTATTTTATTTGCTCTGTTACAGGCCAAACTGGCCTTAAACAAAAAAGTGTCTGTAGTCATTTAAAATTAGAGGCAACCACTTTGTGCATTTTATTCACAATCCAAACAAAGATTTTACACATATGTTGCAAGAGCAGTTGTTTTTTATTGAAATTAGATTGTATATTTTCAAGATTTAAAGCAAAAACAGAATGGTCTGACTTTAGCTTTGTGAAATTGTGCTATCCTAGCCTATCCTAAAAGTGGCCCATTGTCACATTCAGTTTAGCTTGTCTGTTTCATTTCCATGGACTCATAGTTTGCCTATGGTTTCCTTTTTCTTTTGTTCTCATTTCCCTGCCACTTTTTTTTTCACCATGGTTATTGATTTAACAAGCACATGCCCAGCTCAGAATTGCCTGTGCCTGCAGTGTTCCCACCCAGCCTCCCTCTCCTGCCTCCTCTTCCTGAATCAGTCAGTTCCTATGCCCAGTCTTCGCTGTCTCCCGTCTGCCCCTCGGCTCCTCTTCCTCTCCCTCCCCTCAGTGGTGTGGATCCATCTTGGCCTGCTGTTATCCAGCTCCACCTGGGCGAGTGTATCCCCTAGCTCCATCTCCAGCTGCTGATCTCGTCACTCCACCTCGGCTCGTCGCCCTGACTCCGCCGCCTTGGTTTCTCCCTCCCTCGGCTCCACCTGGGACCATCAGCCTTACGGCTTCACCAGGCTCCCTCGTTCTTCCGGCTCCACCTTGGTCGGACGTCACCATCTTTGTGCCACGGACTTCCAAGTCATCCACAATGCTCTGTCTCTCCACTCTTTCAGCTGTGTCTGGCTCCACCCTCCCTCCTGTTCCACTGCAGCCCTCGGTCGCTCTGGCTTCACTTCAGCCCTCTGGTACCCTTTTCCACCTCGGGGGATCATTGCTACGGCTCTGTGGTGGCCTCGGAAGACTACAGTGTAATTTTGTCCCATCAGCTCTCCGTCTGCGCCCAGGGCTCCATCTCCATTGTCATCATCTCTGTCAGACATCCCCCGGGTGTGGTCAGCCAAGTTTCCATCATGGCTCCTCCCTCCTTCCCGATGTCCAACGATGGACATCGTTCCTTGGTTTTGTAGAAAGCCTTTCTTTAAAGTGAATTTCGTTTTGTATAAATTGTATCTTAATTAAAAAAATATAAGCAAATATAGCAGACAGTATAATCATGACATGGAGGCGCCGGCGCCATACGCTGAGTTTCGGTTAATTTATGATGAGATGCGCTCCAGTTCATGTGCAATGCAAGTCATAGAAACATGAGACATGAGAACAGACATGAGAAATATAGGCTATCTATTGAAAGCTTGAAATGTCTTTAAACGAATCAATTCAAAACAAAAAGAAATAGGCTACTCTCTGATTATGTAATCCATTATGTGCATTTCTCTCTATAGGCGCATTCACTACGGAGATGGCGATCGTCAACTTCATCTTTGCAGCCGACACTGACACAGAAAACACTAGTTTATTAATAAAAATCATATATATAATTGCGCAGCTCCCCCTGTCAATGATCTACTGTAGCACCTCCTCAGCATCTGCGTTGAAAATTCTCTGGCGCCGCCCCTGGAAACAGACTGAAGTAATTTTTTGCTGAATCTTCTCAGCTGTAGTTATTTTATACAAACATTGCTCATAATTTCTCTTAAAAACACTTTCAGCACTTATCTCAGCTTAATAAGGTTGCTTGTTCAGCTCTGACTGTAAACCTTGCTAACCTGAGCAGTGTTGACAGACCCTAGACTAGAGTTTATCAGAAGTGAATGAAGGAGAGAACGTTCTAGCTGTGAGTGCATCCTTCAGCACTTTGAGTAATGGCTTGTAATTTCCAAGGGCAGAGTCATTACAGTAGTCCTGGTTGTCTGGGTTTTATAGACCCAGGAATAACCCCACACAAGATGGAGGAAGTCTCCCATCAGCAAAAGCTGTGCTGTGATAGTCAGCATTTGTGCAGCATTTGACATCTCCAATGTCTTCAGGAAGTCTATGTGTGTGCGAACATAGATGCCCAAATCCCACAGCTAACTGTTAGTTTGTTTGGTTGTAGAGTTTATGGCAGCGAATTGATCACATTATAGCCCATGACTTATTTAAGGAAATGTAAGGAAGGAAAACAGATAATATATTATAAAATAATTGAATCAATTTATTTGATTTGTTTTGATTCTGAATGTTCACCATTTCTGAAATTTTTAAGTAAACTCACAGGTTAAGGTGTGCTCACATTTACCATTCTTCAGCAAAATTTAGCAATTTTGTATGTGCAACGCAATGTCAAAATAAACATCTAAAGCTACTCTGCCAGCAACGGTCCATTAGGTGAAATTCGTCATTGCACCAATTCCCATTAAAATAAATGGATTTTGTATGCCAAATTTCACAGAACAACGTTAAATGTCCTGCACAGCCATTATATTGAATTCATAGGAAATTATCTACATTTTTAGCTTAAACTTGCCACAACTTTATCTGACCTACATTTTAAAGTGGCCAAAGTTCATTTCATTTGAGTGTTTTTGAAATACATTATATCACAATAATAGGCCAAAGTGAATAGAATTAATTTAAATAATGACCTCCTTGAACTGTTATGATTGTTGGCAGCTTAAACTCCATACACTTTACACTTTACATATGCAGAAAATGGAATGCCATTTTTCTTTTAAACTTTATTAAATGTGATGAGAATCTATCCCAGATAAACTCCATATGGTTTTATGATCCAATCATGATCAGATCACAATGCGTCTTGTATGCATTTCACCTATGATCTGATCACTGAAAATGCATAAAGGTCAGTATAAAGAGGAATATACAGGAATAATCTGCTTGTTGATATCTAGTTAACCTGCTAATGAGTGCCTTTCAAAAATGTGATGCCAAACTTTGGCAAATCCTTTTCCCCCCTACAAAGTGTTCTGTACTGTTTGTGTTTCTAATTGACCATGCAAGAGTTTCTTGTTCTTACTAACTTCGAACTGGAGAGTTCATCTTACAGTATGTGTTTTTCTCTCAATTAAGGGCCAAATAAGGAGAAGAAAAATACAGCTGGTTAATGTTGGGGAGGAGAGAGAGAGTGAGTGATCGTCTGTTATAGTGGACCACAGAGATTCTGTGTGTGCCAGACTCTTTGGCTTTCCATCGTCATACAGCCTGATAAATACTTCACACCTGCAGTGAATACTGCACAGAGTCAATCATCAGTCTTTTAAGAAGGAACAAAACAGAAAGTTTCTGCTGCAGCCTCTGCTTTCATTTATTTGAAAAGGAATCAGATCCCTTTCATAAGTCAGTGTGAAGTGTAAATAGGACGAGAAGGGAAACCTTTAAAGAACATTCTAGAGGCATGACATGACACGTTATAAAGCATTATATCTCCATTCTTGGAAAGTGTGGAAAGTGTGAAAATCTGAAACGTAACAGGAAATGTGAAATTGACCAGCAAATACTGGCCAAACACCTGACAAATACTTTGAGTGGATAAGAACCAATTGTGCCTGAGTAATGGAGCATTTCCAGGCATTCTTGTGCTTTGCAGGAACAAAGACCAAATTCTAGAGTTTGTTGCCACTATCAAAAACTAATTTCATATTGGTCTATATTTTGTTTCATTAATTTGTATTAATAATTATGTAACAATTACAGTTTAAAGTCCTCTAATACTGTTGTTTTGGCATACTGTAATGAAAAACTTGTGATATCAACCAGTTCCTATTGAAATTAGACAAGCTCGACAAAAATAAAAGCAGATAAAGATTTTTTTTTTGTAAATTATTTGTAATTTTCTTGAATTTAATTACAATAATAGTTATAATAATTATTATTATTATACACAACAATAATAATATAATAAAAATCATTCACATTTTTTAAAAGCAGATGTTAAGCACATTTTTTGTAACATTTTTAGTAAAGTATTAATACAGTAACTGTATTTTTTATAGTAATTGTAATTTGTGCTTTGAGCTGCATTTTATGCATGGAAGGTGCTAAAGAAATAAAATGATTACAAATTATGTAAAATGACTAGCCATGATTAACTGTTTTATGTGATCTAAATCTTAAATCACTGATACAACAATAATAGATCAGTGTACAGTAACTTGATTGTATGAACAACTTACGTCTGTGTTTCGGATTTCTGTCCAAAGATAATGAGTTGGTTACCGATCATTTTACAGTTTGCGTAGAAGCCAGCAAATCCGATTTCTGCCAGATCTTGGCATTGTAAAACAGCAGCCGCTGTTTCTGACAAATGTGAGGATAACACAAAAATCACAGATTTTTGGGGAACTGCAATGAAGGATAAGGTTGCAGCCCCCACTAAATAGGGTCTAGCAATGTCTATGACCTTATGTGTTTATTTTTGAGGATGCATGTGTATTTTTGAGGACATATTTGCACCTCATTGAATTCATCCCTTAATGTACTAAGCATGAAAAATGTCATCTTCTGTCACCTGTAGGTTGGGTGCCTGTCCTCTAAAAAAAGCATTGTGGGTAATTTAGAATCCATGGCAGTAAATGTCGGGCATGGTCATATGTCACTGGGCAAAGAGCGTGGTTATAAAACACTTACAAGTGTAGAGACACACAGCATTGCTGCTTAGTAACCCCGTTTGTTGTTTGAATTTTTCCATTCAGAAGGAATGGCTAAAGTCAGCGCTGGCAATCAATCATGCCTGGTAATATAACAGTCTCTTAAAAGTCTTTTCATTGCTGTTTCTCCTTTATACAGATTGCCACAATCTGTCAGTTTGTCGGAGAACTGTTCCTGCACAGTTATACTGTACCTCCTTGAAACCTTTAGTGAATCAGACTAGTTGCTGTGAACCAGGCAATAATGGTTACATACTGATGCAGCTTTCATTTATTTTTCATCTAATTTCACACTTCCACTGTTATTTGAGACTGCTTCGAAATAGTCCAACATGAGATCTGAGCAGGGGAGGAGAAAATAATTGTTATTACAAAAATAAACAGCGACACCCGTGGGTAAAGTTACAGCAGGAGGCTTGCCTCCCCTGAGCCCATTGACTTTTAACAGACCCCCTAATGTGTGCGGTGGGTAATTGAGAATGAATCACGTGAGAGGAGACAATAGCCGCGTTTCCATTACCCTTCAAATTGCGCAAATTGAAATTGCGAATTGGAAATACGCTCAATGGAAACACGTCAATTTCGCAAAACCTCCCATTTATCGCAAAAAAGTTTTCACGCTCGCATGAGGTGGTTTTTCAGGCAATTCGAAAAGGAATATTTCGCAAAACTGCAATGGAAACAGTTTTTGCGCATTTACAGGTCACCTGACTTTGAAGGCGCGGTGTGTTTGGACAGAATACCAGACAGAGTTCTTTGTTAAATTCATAAAAGACAAAAGAGTTACAGAAATACTGGATTCTAAACCTCATAGAGGTGCCACAATCAAGACCTCGGAGCAGAAATGAGCGAGAAACACCCAGAAACACCTCATATGTGCTGCAAGTAAGGGTCTTTCCTTGCCATTAATGCTTGGATAACAAGCCTATGTTTCCTTCCATTAATAATAATAATGTCTAGTGCGGTACCACGTCCGTTGCCATGGTACGTGGTACCAACGTCCGTTGCCATGATCTTTGGAATGACTTATCGCAAGAGGAAAAATTACTCTGAAGTCGCATAACATCGGTTAATGGAAACGCTGTCATTTCGCAATAGTTTTTTATCGATATAAAAAAAAAATCGCAAAAGTTTTGCGCCAATCTGTAATGGAAATGCGCCTAATGTCTCCATCGCGCTACAGTTGGATATGATTGGTTCGTGCGATAAATCCATCCTCTAGTTTTCATGCACGTTCTCAAATCGGCCTTAATGAAGACAATGGTACCATTAATGGGAAGACTAATTAAAAAGTAAAGAAACAACTATTAGATATCCATTTAGATATCAACACTTTGTCACGTCAAAAAAAAAAGTCACGTGTACAAGCTTGATGACTGCTGAAATAAGTTGACTATTAAAAAGAAAAGCAGAACATTAGTTAACAAAAAAAAAGTAAATAGCTACTGCCTTTAGTTATTATGTGTATTAGTTTGCAATAAATGTAAAACGGTGTAAAAACACTAACTTGATTAAATCTATACTGGTTTTTAGTTAGTGTAAAAATACACAATAGAATTGTATTTGGTCACTCTCTTTTATGTAATGTTTATTTAACCAGGAAAATTAAGTGTAACAGGGACATACATTTACATCCCTCCGCTGGATCACACCTAGTATAAATGACTTTGCTATCATCATATTCAATTCTTTCCTCAGTTCTTCATTGCATATTGATTGTGTCCGACAGTGATTAATGACAGTTAATTTGCTTAGTGACATGTGTATATCATTCCTTTTGGTTCTTGTAATTTACATCTCCTCGACAGTCTCTTAAGCTATTAATCTCAAGTCTATGAGCCATTTCTATGACCCCACTTTTTAGCTCAGACTCATATTAATAAATCAGATGCTCACGTCTAAACCGTGGCTCTGGATATTGATGGATCACCCATCATGATGTATGGTAGTAGTATGTGCCTGCCTGGCTGAAGTAGATGTGTGTTTGCTTGGGTCCCAGTGTCATTTTTACTGATGGCTTGTGAGCGTTTCATCTCTGGCACCCTACCAGACGGCATATGAAACAGAGCATGTTGTGGAGCACTCTGAGAGCGGAGAGAAACATCTCCAACGGAGCCGATGATTGTGTCCCTGAAAACCGTATGTCCAATGTGGTGTTGAATGGAGGCCTGAAAGGATTCCAGATAGGCTTTAATCTTGCTTTCACTAAAGTCTTTAAAGGCTTTAGACATACATTTCAAGTTGTTTGCTAGTGCTGTTATAAAAAAAAAAAAAAAACAAGCACAAAATCTGAAATCCTCTGAACTCTGAGGGGGTAGTCTTATCATGACATAGTTTATACATGTATACACACATATATCATATGAAGGTTTAGGGTTGGTAAGATTTTTAAATAAATGTTTTACAAGAGATCTCTTGTATGCTCAACAAGGCTTCACTTACTTGATCAATAATACAATAAACAGTATTTTTTTATTCCTGTAATGGCAAAGCTGAATTTTCAGCATTATTACTCCAGTCTTCATCCGGCTGCGTCTGTGATCCTTCAGAAATCATTCTAATATGCTGATTTGTTAAGATTATTATTATCATTGTTGAAAATGGTTGTGCTGCTTTACTCAGCACAGTCTTTACTGTCACTTTTGAACAATTTAGGGCCAGATTTACTAACAGCTTGCACCACCGCAAACCCTCTTTTGGCATTAAAAACTACTGTCAGGATTTACTAAAGACTAGTTTAAAGACTAAATTAGCGCCGAAAAGGCGTGGACAGTTATTTTTGCACCTTACCTTATTGCATATGCAGTTGGAGTTTCCCTTTCAGACACAAAATTTATGGGAGGAGAGTATTTAAACGAATCATGCAAGGTGATTTACTAACGTTTGAAAAAACAAAACCGCCCCAAAAAAGCATGTCTCAAACCAGACGCTAATTGGTAGATTGTATTGATCATTATGGAAACGATCCGGCTGCGTCTGTGTTCTTTAATTTGCGTGTTGTCAGAACTTTACACTCCCATCAGTACTTTTTTGGAATTGTGCTCTCACGCTAATTTGCCCTGTTTAGTAAATCTGGCCCGTAATGTATCCTTGCTGATTAAAAGTTTTTTTGGGGGGAGGGGGGGGACCCTAACCCTAACCCTAACCCTAACCCTAACCCTAACCCTAACCCTAAGTTTTGTGAAAAGTTTTTTTTTTTCTGTGGCAACCACACATATTTTATAAATATAGTATATTTATAGTACTATTTTTCAATAATTGAAAACATTAATAAATATTTTATATATTGGTTTGAAGCACCACAGGACAGTGCTTTATCTTTTTGACTGTTCGTGACTTTTGCACTGTTTTGAGGGACAGCTAGCATTAGCATTCTTTGCTGGTGCTAAACCTCACAGGCTAATCACACCTAATCATAATTCTGTGATGGTCTCAATGTTAATTTGCCTCATTACTTGACACAACTGTCTCACTTCCATTAGAGGCACTCTAGGCGTCTGCCAGCATGTCACAGTGTCTCATTAGATTTCAATGCTGTCTGCTTAATCTATCAATCTTGTTCATCAATAGCCCTTCTTCACTGCAGGTGGATGAGCAGAGGTCAGAGGCTGGTGTTGTGTCAAATATCATTTCATTAGAAATGTTTGCATATTTATTATTTTGGGTCAGTGTCCAATAGGAATATGGGAACGAGATGTGGACATTCCTGTCGGCTGCTGAGCTGCTAAAAAGCACAGCTTGTAGTTAAAAATTGTCACACTTTAGGGTCCAATTCTCACTATTAACTAACAATTAACTACAACTTTTGCCTCAATAAACTCCTAATTAATAGTTAATAAAGTAGTTGTTAAGTTTAGGTATTGGGTAGATTTAAGGGATGTAGAATATGGATATGCAGAATAAGGCATTAATATATACTTTATAAGTACTAATAAACAGCCAATATCCAAGTAATACGCATGCTAATAAGCAAGTTAATAGTGAGAATTGGACGTTGTTACCAAAAATGATTTTGGATGAAGTGGTTTTTGCATCAAAATATGGATTTTGTTGTCTTTGCAGCTCTTTTGGCTTTGTTGTACTTCTTAAGCAAATCTCAAAATGAATATCCATATTTCATACTGTACATTATAGGTGTATAATACCTACATTCATTTATATTACTTAATTTTTTTTGTGTGTGTGTTTTATTTAGACAAAATATTATAGAATTTTAATATTGGCCATAGTATTATCTTTAATATTGGCTTATCGTTATCACTCAGAATTTTAGTATCATTACATATCCTATTTGACAGACAAATTGCTTGGAAACTTGCCATGCTGTGCTTGGTTAACTAGCTTTGACCAGCTAATGGCCATAAATTACCAATGTTTAGCCATCTAAAACCACTGGATGCAGGTATAAGCTGGATTTCCCAAGCTTTTAGGTTGAGCTGCACAATTAATCGTTAAAATATCCTGATCTCGATTCAAACACCCATGCGATCTTATTCTTAATGACAACGATTCACCTGTGTTTATTAAACCTTTGACAATTCCAATAAAAGTTTGTAGTTTGGATATAAACACTGATGTCAATGGTAGCTATCAAAATAGAGTAAATCACCTTTTGAAAAGTAACTTGATGCTTCAAACGAAGATTGTAACAATTACATCGTTACACCAGTAGGTGGCGACAATGGACTGTTAAATAATGTATTTGTCATCGAATCATTCATTCAAGAGATTATTTGAAAACATGATTCATCCAGAAATGAAACAAGTAAAGACTTGAAGTGGCGCTGCACATGCCGATCGATGTATGACATCAAAGTACCGCAAGAGAAATTCAAAGGAATATGGAGCCGTCTGCCCTCTAATCACGTTTGCGGTACTTTGATGTCATAGATCGGTCAGTCTGCGCAGTGCCGCTTCGAGTCGAATACACCTTTTATGAGGGGGTCATTGAATCATTCATTCAAACCAATTTAAAAAAAAATGCAAATTAAATATTTTTTTAAATACACTGCAGCAATTCAGAATCAAGGGAGAGCCATGATCTCTGTAAAAAAAAAATAAAAAAAACAACCTTATTGTCAGTTTATTCAGAATTGTGCAGCTCTACTTTGAAGAAGACAAGCCAGTTAGTACTATACACTGACAATGGCCAGTTTGATGTTTTCTTATGTCAGTTACACATACTCTAATGAGTACTTAAGAAAAATAATATTCTATTATTAATAATGTCTCTCTCCTGAATCTGTTGAACAAGAAACAGATATTTTAGAAGTGTGTGTGTTCACCTTCAATAAGTCCGGTTGGCTCTGAATATTGTCAATGTTAAAGAAAAGGATTTGGAAGGATGAAACCTCATATTCTATTATTTATATGCTTCATTCACCGTATAATAAGGAAATCCTTTGAAGGAATGTGTCTGAGGAGGAACCGTTCCATACAGTTTTTGAAGACCGCAGCATATTTTTCTCTCTCTCTCGCTCTGTAGCGAACACTTGCTGGTTCTCTTTGTGCTGACAGGAAACAACTGATTTGGATTCTTGTTAATGAACAGTGATGGAAAGAAAAAGACAGCGTGAAAGAGGAATCAGGCACTTCATAATGTTAGGTTTAATGGAAACGCAATGTTTCACTAATTAAAAAAGGAAATTGATGCAGAAGATGTGTAATGTACATTTGGGTTCAGGTTTCCCATTTGAGTTTGTGTAGGGAGTTCAGGGTGAATCGCAATGAGCTGTCACCATATTTCAGACCATCATGAAGCCTTTGCCTTGTGTTTTTTTTTTAGATTCATTTGAGAGTGTGGGCCTAGAGAGAGTAAAAAGAAAGAAAATCTGAATGCATTTAAATTAATACAGTACCGTTCAAAACTTTGGGATGAATACAATTCTTTTTATACATATATATAACTTTCAGGCCTCACACAGCAACTCTGCCTCAGCCAATCACTGCCCTGTCATAATGAACATCTTAACCAACCCTGAGGTGTCTTGAGTAATTGCTTGACACATGATGATCTGTAAGGGTAATATCAAACACAGCATCTATGTCACATCCAGATGGTTTTTCTCTAGCACCTACCATAAACACCATCCCTCCCTTCACAGTCAGCCGATATTTCTGCAATGATTAATGATTACTGCCCTGCAGGAACAAGCTATCATCTAAGGAAAATGGATGGTCTGGTTGTTAAAGAATATGAAAATACATTAAAATATGCATTAGCACACTGTCAGGCAAAGACTTCGCCTGCAGCCACAAGCTGTGTAAAAATGTGTGTTTTTGCTCCATGTAGGGACAAAGTTTGATATACTTGTGGAGTTTTTTTTTGGAGCTCGACAGGTCGTGGTGACTATCAACTGTGGTTGTATGGAAAAGATCTATGCTGAGCAAACAATGACAGAATTTTCATTTTTGATTGGACTTTTCCTTTAATTGCAGAATTTGAGATGCATTATATTAGGAAATATATAATTGAATTTGGGCTCGTTACCTTTCTATTCTCTTTAACCTCTGATTTAAAATTACATTTCAATGAGTTAAGAAAGTTTTGGACTTTGAAGACTTTGCCATGAAGGTACAAGATCCTTGGCTCCCCCGCTGGCTCTGAGGTCTTCACACTCTCCATTCCTAAAACCCTCATTAAAACGTTTATACATGACTGCACACATCTCACCACCTACGCATTTCAAATAAAGATCAATCGATTGGAAGAACCACATGAAGCTTTATATAGTTTTAAACATTCATTTATGATTGGGTGGTACTGTATTTATATGCGTCTGCCATTTCATTTTTATAAAATATATATTACTGGTCAAAAGTCTGGGGTTGGCAAGATTTTTTGAATATATTTTTTAAAATATTTTATAAAATATTTTTAAGTCTATTATGCTCACCGAGGCTCAAAAATACAACAAAACAGTAATATTGTTAAATATGTAAGGAATAATTGACAACGGGCCGTTTAATTATTCGAAAAATAATGCACACCCGAGGTGGTATTATGACCATGACGCGAAGCAGAGAGACCTTGGGTGTGCATTATTTTTCATTAATTCAACGGCCCAGAGTCAATTATCCCGCTTATACTACGGTTACCACACCTCAAAACATTATTCAGATGATATATTTCAAGACATTTGTCAGGTTTTTGTCCTTAAATATCTCTTGTGTAGGACTAATTTCTTACGCATCTAATGCCTTCAGCCACTGATAGCAGACCAATAAAGTTATGAATGCAGTTATTAAAGAGAGAGAGAGAGAGAGAGAGAGAGAGATTAAGCGTGTATTACCTGAATCTGCGTCTCTCAACAGTGTTCGGCAGCAGCGTCTCTACTAATAGCGAAACTGTAAGATTATCTGCTCCAAGAACAGCGCCGTTATTACCTTGCTTGTGAAAGATTCATGTAGCTTTTAAGTTGTTAAACTATTTTACAGATAAAATCGTCAGAGCAGCGCTGACAGCACGTTTCTTTGCAAGTGTGTGTTTCCGTACTGCATGTGTGTGCGTTTTGAGAGAAAGCTATTACCCCTTTAAGTAATAGGCATATATATTTAAAGATAAAGATGAAAAACCTTTCAATTGATTTCTAGTTTTTTCTTGTCCAAGTCCATTAAAAATTTGACTTTTGCCAGATTCATATTTTCTTCAGCTTTTAATATAAGCTGATAAGCTAGCAATTTATGAATAAATATCGCAGGCATTTCTGATGTGTCCATATTGTTTTAATTCTTTATTTTTTATAGATTTTTCTTGGTCTTTAATGTCATCCTCCTCCTGGAAATGACTTTTTTTTTTTTATGGGAAAACAGCAGCATAAATACAAGTATTAATAATAAACGTAGCAATTCCAATAGGGTCCTCACACCATCGGTGCTCAGGCCCTAAAAATGGATTTAATGTATTCTGTGATGTTTGTAGTGTTAGTTGATTATCACTTTAAAATATTCTATCCTGTTAGATAACGTGCAGAAATCTTTAAAATCACAAATAAAAAATGAATAAATAAAGATTATTAAAAAACGATCCAAATCGTCCTCACTTAATCCCTCACTAAGAAATGACTAACTTCCATCCTGTTCGGTTTCATGTAATTAGGTAGAAATGATATAAACATTTGCTTGCCATTGTATAAATAATCAAGTTTAAATGAATAAAGTTTGTGTCTGAGCCTGAAGACCTGAATGGTCTGCTATACCCTTTTATGGAAATACTTCCCTAAATTACAACACATGCGTATTAGTTTATAACAGGGGCGTAGAATTTAGTAGGGACGCTAGGGACGTGTCCCTACCAATATCCAGTGACACTGATATATCCTTAGCAATAATTTCGATCAAAACTTAAAATATATTTATATTGATGTCCCCGTCCCCACCAATTTCAAAATCAAACCTACGCCACTGGTTTATAAGTCAAAGCATTTATAAGTCAAAGAGTTCACAAGGTACTGCCGAACAGGAATAGCCCAAGTACTCTGTGTTACCTTCGCCACTCAAGTCTGCAATTTATTCAGTTATTGCGGTTGTTCACGTTCTTTCCTCCTATGAGCGGCTGGTTGGGACTTCACGGGTGCAGAAGTCCCATCTGACCGGAGAGCTCGTCCATCAAAAAGCCCTTGGAGTCTCCTTTTTACTGTAGGTTGCTGTGTAAGGTATGCTGTTATCCAGTTAGCAGTTCCCTTGGCCACTGAGGTCATGTTTATTTCATATTCATAAGGATTGATGGCTGCAGTGTGCACTTAATTTCCCAAAAGCTCTGGTGCTGAAGAACTGTAATAATGTAGGGGCAAAGGCCAAGTATTCGAACCTCATTCAATCTGACATTGTATATATGATTTAACCTTAACCCTGTCAACAGTATTACAGTTAGAAAGTTCATATCAGTAGATCAACAGCACAAGATCAGTTTAAATCTCTGTGATTTTTCCATTATTACAATACGTACCTATGCGACCACGAACTGAATGAAAGACCTCTCTGGCGAGTCAATGTGGCGTGAGTTTAAGAGGTAAAGAGGGGGGACACTTCAGGGCTGATTTGGAAATGAGGTTTTAAATGGCACGGACACAGTTGACCCTTCTCTTCTGCTGTAGAATTGCGGTGCTCTTAGATGATCAGAGCCACTAAACTTAATTAGCCAATTCAGACACATGCCCATGACTGAAATCCTCACCCTCACACAGTGAAGGAGACTGAAAGAAGAAAGAAACTAGAGGTGAGAACTGCAGCCATATGTATGTATAGGTGTCAAAAGAGACAATTTTGATATGCGAAAGTGTAAAGTGATGGACAGTTCTTAACTGTTTTGATAATTGTTTAATCTGTTAATCATTCAATAAAATGTTGCTGTTTTGTGATAGGCCTTAAATGAGCCACCAGATTATTTCAGATGGTCAGAATATAAAATAAAATAGTGTGTGCACAAAACTTTATTAACATAATAAGTAAACCGCAAGGAACATATTAGGATAATTATATATTTAAATATACTCATACTCAACAAGGCTGCGCAATAATAGTATTTTTATATAGCTCCTCACACATTTCTTTGACTTTGTATCAAACATCTGAAGAGCTAATCAGAATTTTACAAAGTAGCATGAGACATTATAATTAGATTTCTTTTAAGGTCAAAATCTAAAGGAGATAATAATGATAGTCAGATTACACAAAGAAAAAAAACATAGGTAATTTCCACTAAGATCTGTGTGCTTGATTAAAAAAGAAAATTTGCAGTCCTTATATTTTCTTGTAATAATTTGTTGCGCATATAGATGAAACCATTATGTTTTAGCTCATGCTTTAAAGCACTCCAACTACAAATCTTTTACGTTGCATGTGTGGTTTAAGCTCTTCCACAATGGTGTAATTGATGCTCTTAAATTGCTGAGCATCAGCCTTGTTTAAATCCTTCTCTTTTACACTACGCTGCTCTATTATTCATTGCCCAACCTGATGACAGGGCGTCACACTAAACCTGACACACCTCATGTTACATTTGCATGGAGCCAAACTCATTAGATACCACCTTTTTGACCCGTTAAAGGTCAGGCGAGCAGAAATAAGCATGCGGACCAAACAGAGCATGTTTTAGAAACGCTTATTAAAGGAATGTGACATTTCATACTGTGATTGGGGTTGTAGTGTCTTTTCTGGTTAGCGTTGGACTTAAAGGGATGGAAAAAAAAATATGGCTGTGTTTTAAAGGGGGAAAATATTACGCCAAACTGACCTTGTTTTTTCACCGCTTTTTTTTTATAAGGTTATGTTAAAACAAACCACTCTTATGCACGCTGTGAGCATGCACTGGTTTGAAATGTCAGCCACTTTTACTTACACATGAACTGTTGCCTAATGAGATTTTAATACTTGATGGCTGAACAATGCAAGGTGCTAATTGCGAGAAGAAATGTAATGCTCTCTGTCAAATTTTATGGATGATTGCATTGGCAACAGCCAATCAATTCACTCTACATCTTTTTTTTTTTCAGACACCATCGCAAGTCTTATTTATAGGGATCGACACTTCCTGTTTGTTTGACAGCTGAAGGACACGGATGTCAACGCGACGCTAAAGACAGATCGTGATTGAGACATTTTAAGACCTTATTGTGGGAACAAATTACATTAGCATGTTTTATTCAGAGCTTTCGCTTGTTCTTTCAGAGGGCGCACGGGTTACATTGAGGGAGGGGGGAGGGGGAGGGGAAGGGAGTCAAATAGTGAATTATTAATTTGGTCCTAATAATAGAAGCATGCCTGTTCTGGAGAATTAAGCCAATTTGCAAGTCGGATCATGCCTCCTTTCTGTTTCGAGTGACATCTGTGAATTTATTGTTCTTTAACTGTGTTTCGTCTTCATATCTGTCTGTCTCAGCCTTTGATATTACAGATTAATCTGTGCATTTTGCTGTCGGTGCCGTTACACAGAAGCATTGATATGAGGTGACTGGCCTGAGATGGCTTTGATCATTGCTGTAATCAGCTATGCTTTTCTCAGTCCAAATGTTTTTTAACAAATCCACCTCAACTCCCACTCTATTTACTTGTTATACAGATGTCCCTCTCTGGTTTTATCTTATCTTCTTCTTTCACCTCTCTGGGTGGGAACCAAAGATGATCAATAGATGCTGTGCATGGAAGAACTCTTCCACATGATTGGCGGAATGAGAACTCATACATTTTGTTTGCTTGTAGCTACAGGTAGCTCGCGTCACGCTGTAATTCTTCTGGTTCAGTTTGGAAATGACTAATATCAGCTTCCTCCGTTGCATCTGAAGGTTGAACTGACAGACCGGGGACTCTCGTGCATGATGTACGCAGAGAGAGGAAATTGTCACTCACCTGGTGTAAAGGCAGGACTTCATCCTGTATAATTTCCTCCCTCCGTTTCCCCTCTCTGTGTCTACAATTTATATTATCAGACGATGTGTATATTGCACTAAAACGTGAAATCTTTATTGCCAGATGTTGTTTTGATCTTTATGTGAAGTGAAATAGTGACATTTTTCTTTTTCATTCTTCATTCATCTCAGTTGCAAAACCTTTTCTTTAATTTAAAACTTTGGCGGACATGAAAACTGAGAATTATTTTCATGGTATAGCCGATATTACAATTCTATACTATTTTGTCCTAATAAATAAAGAAAACACACATACACATACGAACAACTAAAAACTTTTAGAAAGATATTTGTCATTAACAGATGCTAAAAAGCATACAACTTGGACTCTATATGATGCAATGAGGTTATTTTCATTGTGAAACAGCCTACGCAATAACACAAGATAGTTTGATTTCAAAAGCGTTTAACTGGTATGTTACAATTATGTAACAGGTGAGATACTTTATCAGGTAATGATGATGCTGGCTGTTTTAAGTATCAATATGAAGATTGATTGGCGTCTGAGTATCGATGCAGTATCCCCACGCAAAATATTGTGATACTATGCTGTCATGATTTTTTTCCCCAACCCTAGTTGGCAGATGTAATCTAAATGTAAAGATTGGAGAAAAGATCATGCACACTTGCATATACTGATATGATACCTATATATATTGTGCATCCCTAACTTTAAAGTGACGAAAAATTCCTGCTTCATATATTGCCTGCAACAAATTCTTTAAAATAGCTTTTAATGGAGAAGGAGGCTTTTGTACCAGTAGGGGCCAACTGGGTCCCGCTAACCAACCAAACCTTGCCATGAACAGGCCTTGTGATTGTATTGTTTGGGTTATGGATCTGATGATGTGAAATTTAAGATGTCCTTAATTCTCTTGGTCCCTTAATGAGGAACAGTGGTAAATGAAAGTAAATGAAACATTGCATGTCATCAGCATTGTGGAATGCTTTTGGATACCATGAAAACAGAAATCTAATTTCTGAAATAGAAATTTAATTGAGTGGTGATGGAGACTGATGCTTTTTTTGTCATGTTGCTACGGTGCGGTTTTATATAAAGACCATTCTTAGTGTTCCTTGTTTATTATTTTTCATTAACTTGAGGCATAAATTCCATCTTTGCACGATTGTGTATGTTTTAGGTGTCTAGACCCATCCAAACCAAGAGTTGATTATGCCAAGTTCCTGTACAGTGCTTCCCTCCCCTCTAACTTTTCGTCCCAGGATGCCTGTTTTTGCAGCAGATCGTACAAGGTCACACCTCATGTACAACCTCATGCATTGCACACCCTCAAAACATGCCTGCACACAGTGAACAAAGCTGATTCTAATGGAAAATGCCTTGATTTCTTAGCCACATGGTATGTTACCGTTACTTAAACGGTTTTCTTTGAAATCATCTCTGTCACTTTTCAAACTAGTAGTAGTAAAAGAAAAATGCTATGGAGACAATTTAAGAGGAAAAGGTTTTTTAAATGACATACCTGAGGCTTCTGGGTTTTGTCTGCGCTCTGTAGTATTTATGATGTGTCTCCGGCAATTACCTGTCTATGGTCCATGCAGTTTTCCACAGGAAGAAACATTTAGATTAGCAATCGTTATACACTCAGTTAAATGTGATTTGTTGTGAATGTGCTGCTGCTTTGATCAGCCTGAATGGTTCACTGCTCTGTACTTTAGCTCCTCTACTGAAACTGGAAAGAATCTCTTTCTGCAACATATGCTTTAATAGAGGGATTCATTATTGCAGCTGAGCCAAATCTCATTAGGAGGAATAATACATCTTTATTTCAGGCTTAAAAAAAGAAGTAAGAAATAGTTACATAAGAAACTTTCAGCAATTATTTATTTTAGCAGTTATCTTTTAGTTCTTTAGAAGTGGAAAAACCACAGTATTCTTAGTTAATATTGGTTTAACATCAGCAATTTGTACTTAGTTTGGTTTGTGAACTATCTACTTGATCCAAGTTGGATCTCATTAATCTCATTGGAACACACATTTCAAAGTAGAATAACTGGCAGTAGCTTTTTTTTTTTTTTTTTTTGAGAAATGAGTATGTGAACTTAGCATGTTGAATCCTGAATCTCTGGAAAACATATTATAGTATTTTTATGCTTTAGTACAGATTTCTTTTTTTTTTTACTTGTGGTTGTTTTTAAGTATGTCTTCTGTGATCTCCTGTGTATTCTTTGGGGATTTATTAAAGACTGTTTTGTTCCCTATTCCTTTCGTTGTGTGCTTTATTACAGCTGCCGATCGTGAATCGTGATCATGAATCGGAATACACAGAGATAATTAACGTAACTAGAAACACAAGCATAACTCAATCAAAAACCATGGAGACAAACTAGCAAAGGGAACACAGTGAAAATAAAACCAAAACTGTGAAACATGTTACACACAACACGCGGACCATATTTTATAAGTTAAATAAGTCATGCTTGACTACAAGGCGCACCGGGTCAAAATTTCATTGTTGAGAGAAAAAACTGATAAATCACACCAGGTGTATAAGTTCCATTTTATTTTTATTTTTATTATACCGATAAATGCAATATGTTTAAAGACAGTAAAAAACACAATAAAAATGTATTCCCCTCACTTATGTTAGTTCCCCTCACTCAACAACATATCCTATAAATTTAACAGTATTCAGAACAGAACAAGAATGAAAATATATGTATAAAAACAAAGTATTACATTCATTATACACAACATTTTTTCATAAACACTAATTTATTTGAAGCAAAATGCGACTTATGTTCCAGAAAATATAGTAGGCTACATATTTATTTAATTAATTTAATTAATTATTTATTTTATTGGCATATTGCAATTTTAAATTTACAATTACATTTTCAGCCCTAAATGAAGCCAAACCATTTGGAAATTAAAGAGAGAACTGCAAATTTGTATTGTTTTCACCCCCCCCTCAAACGTCTTTGAAAGACGCCATGCCCTTCTTCTGTACCCATCCCCTCCCTATTCAACTGTTTCCCTGACAAAATTATTGATCCGTCACAAATTGGCTCGTTGTGCCTGAGCCTCAACTCCGGTGTCTGGGCTGATTGACACCGATTGGCTTGCTCAGTTCAAGAGCTTTTCCATTTTCAGGTCTGCCAGTGCCTTGGGGGCTTGGGGAGTGACATATCATTTTTCTGGAGTCAGATTTCTTTGAGTTGCAAGTCCCACACAAAGTAGAGCACAAGTCCTTAAACTTGGCTTAAAAATTGCAGACTAGTTGACACTGCATTTGAGCTGTGGATGAAGGTTTTTTATTCGCTAGAGGACAGAATTCAGTGTCATTAGGATTACTGTGGGATTGGAATTTCTGCAAAGTTTGGATGCCATATCCTTCATCATTATCGGAAGGTTAACAGCCTCTGCCAAATGTCTCACAAATTAAGTCCTGATAGGCATATGTCTGCACCCTGTTATTGTATTTGGCAGTTGTGTATTTCTCATCAGACTGTAATCGCAACGTAATCAGGTGGAACATAATTCCGCCGGAATGATTTCTAGCTTCCAATTGTTTATGGTTTTATTCTTGGTGAATTATTTCTTTGTGCCATGGCATGCCCTTCCTGCTCTACTTTGCAAACTGTCTTCACTCGGATGTTATTAAACATTTTCATTACTAAGGCATTTCTTGAGACATGGGACAAAATATGTCCCACAACTTTTAACTGCTGTAAGTTTTTAAAAAATATCAACATTTTCACTTTGAAATTAATTATGATCACTGAAATGTTATTTCATAGGTGAGTTTTGTAACATTATAATGGCTTTACTGTCATTGTTCATTAATTGAATGCATCTTTGCAAATTTCTTTTAAAAATATTATACCGACCCCAAACTTTTTTGTGTGTGTGTGTGTGTGCGTGCGTGCATGCGTGCTTACGTGCGTGCGTGTGTATGTGTGTATTTATATTACGGTTATTTTTATTATATTAATATAATTTTTCCCCCTCGTTTTGGAAACCTGTTTTATAGTACTATAATCGATAAGGTTTTGACTGACACTCCATTCCTATATTAGCATAGAAAAAGGACATGATTATATGATGGTAATGTTTGACTCTGAAATGCTTTGATGATTTAAAGGGTTAGTTCACCCAAAAATGAAAATTCTGTCAGTAATTACTCACCCTCATTTAGGGCTGCATCTAACGATAATTTTTGTTGTCGATTAATCTATCGATTATTTCTTCGATTGGTCGACTAATCTAACGATTATTTTTCAGATTAATCTAATGATTAATTTTTGTGATTAGCTGATTTATCCATTGGCAAACTTTACAATAAATAATACGTACAACTTCTACCATAAGTATTTCAAACTTTTATTAATTCGTTTTCTGAAAAATACTTTGAAATTTCCCAGTATAAAAAAATAAAGTGCCAGAATTAAAATGCAAACAACACTTTAGTGCATCATGTAACATTAATGCCACATAAATTCTGCCAAACACTGTGCAAAAAATACATTAATATGAAGGGATTGAGTAGTTTAAAGGAGCAAAGTCCAACATAAGCACTGCCTAATACAGTGCAAAGAACACCTGAAAATGTTACCTTTAGTTTAAAGGAGCAAAGTCCAATATAAACACTGCCTAATACAGTGCAAACAATACATTAATATGAAGGCATCAAGTAGTTTAAAGGAGTTTAAAAAAAAAAAAAAAAAAAAGATTTTGATGCACGTCATTCATATTAAATCGTATATTCCAACCCATACCCGCTACAATTTAAGCATGCAGACGCAGTTAAGATAATTTGATGTAGCCTATTCCACTTAATACACAATAAAACAATATACAGTAAGATTAGTTAACAACGTAGCTCCTGGTGTTCTTCTAAAATGAGGGCGAGCCACAAATCCATGAGTACAGTTTACAAACCGAATTTGTTTATGAATTTGTGGGTACAGATTGCAAAAACTGAAGGCACGGTTTACAAATCTGAGAGCGCGGATTAAAAACTCGTGGGCACGATTTGTTAAACCAAGGGAACAGTTTGAGAATTTGTGAGTACGGTTTATAAACTGAGCAGACAAATTGCAAAACCGTCGCCACGGATTGTTTTTATTTTCTCCCACAGGTGACTTCCCGGGCTCTGTGAAAAAAAGGCAGATAATCTAACAAAAATTCTGCATATCAATGTACATCAGCAAGATCTCAAATAGCATTGCAATGGAGGAATGTTAACATGTTTACATGCTCTGAAGTCAAGCTTGCTCTTTTTTTAGTCACAACATTGCTGGCAACTGAGAAAAGGCATTCAGATGGGGTTGAAGTTGCAGGCATAGACAAGTAACACTTTGCCAGCATGGCCAAGGTGGGAAATCTTGCTTCATTTTCTTTCCACCATTTTAATGGATTTTCATCCTTTGGGATGGCCTGCTCACCAAAGTACACAAGTATCTCATTCCTCACTGCTTCGCTGTGAGAATCTTGATCTTGGACGTGACCAGTGTCGTCTTCACCGTTACTGTACTCATCTGAATCCGAACAAAGCAAAGTATCCAGCAGAGAAACTGGCCTCCTCTCTGAAAGTGTTGTATCTGCACTGACTGAGTCATCCTGTTCCCCACCTTGATGTTGATGTGTTTGCTCCCTCTCTGTTCTTTTCTCTTCCAGTGCAAGACCTTGAACTTTGAGGTGAACTTTTAAAATGTCCTCTGCTTGCAGGAATTTTAGTTTGCGGAATCTGGGGTCAAGGGCTGCTGCAATAATACATACATTTTCTCCATCATCTCTGATTTTAGTTTCCCACTCCCATCTTGATGTCATCTCCTGTGCAGCAACACCTTGGAAAGCCTTGACAGCTGCGTTCTCAAAAAATGTGCTCTTTATGGACTTCTGTAGGCCCTTCACCAGCGGAGGTAGAGCGGAAACAGTCACATAGGACTCTCCACTCAGGAAGACAGTGGCACACTCAAAAGGCCTCAGGACTTGTTCCACTTCCTCAAGTAGGCTCCACTGATCACTTTTTAAATCCAGGAAGCGCTTCCCTTGTGGTGTGACATCAGGATCTGAAAGCATTGCTGTCACAGGCCACCTCTGTTCAAGCAGGCGGCTGATCATGTGCAAAGTACTGTTCCATCTTATGGATACATCTTGTATTAACGTATGCTCAGGGGTACCCATTTGTTGCTGCTTTGCTTTCAGCCTTGTGCTGGCCAGCTCACTTTTTTTTAAATGTTCCACAAGGCTCTTCGCAGCCCTCAGTGCCCTGCTGATCTGGGGATCCTTTAGAGCATGGTTGACAACCAACTGTAATGTATGACCAGCACACCTGAGAAGCAATCCCATGCTTTTCTTCCAAAATCCGTATAGCAGCAACAACATTCGCAGCATTATCATGTACAACCACCATTACATTGGTCATGGATATCTCAAACTTCTCAGCTGCTTTTTCCACCCAGGTAGCAATATTTTCAGCTGTATGCCGATCTTCAAGTGGCATGGTGGTCAAGTTAAATAAAGTAAGCTCCCAGTCTTCATTAATGAAGTGGCAGGTGACACCCAAGTATGCCTCTGTGGCAATACTGGTCCATGCATCTGTGGTGAGAGTGATTTTGGTTTTTACTTCTTTGAGTGAAGCTTTCACTCTCTCAAAATTCTCCTCATATTTCTTCTCCATCAACTTAGTGAAGTGGAACCTGGAGGGAAGTGTGTATCCTGGGTAGAACCCGTTGATCATCTCAAGAAAGCCCTGACCCTCTACAATAGAAAGAGGTCTCATATCCTTTACAATCATGTTTAGAATGCTATCGGTAAGTCCGGCGGCCATGTTACGTCCTTTTTATGGAAGAAATCTTGCACGCAGCTTTGCCTCTTCCTGAGAAATAAAACAAGCACAACAATAACATCATTAACATTTTTAAACATGAAATCTATGAATGCTAACAATATATCAGCTTTATTTTGAAGAGGGTAGTGCATCTGTATATTATTTTAACATGAAATCTATGAATGATGACAAAAAAAAATAAAAAAATTTTCAAAAAGGGTAATTATGTCATTTTATTATGAAATATGCAAACAGGAAGCATTTGAAACTTTATTTTGAACTAATGGTACTATTTCATAAAATGTAAGATGTATACAGTAACAGGCCTATTTAGGAAATGTGTTGTTTACTATAGTCTGTTATTAATTACTGTAGTGGGAGTATGATTTACTCAATTAACTTGTCCGAAAATGCACTTGTGTTTATCTGCAAAAAGGTTCACATACACTAGATTACAGCCTAGGCTACTGTTAATGTAAATATAACGTTAGTCGTTTGTTTTTAAAGTCTACATTAGAGACCTGCGCAGGACGGATTTCTCCCTTATTAATAATCCCTAAAAAGCTGACATCTCAGTTCATTGCGAGCTCACAAATCTCTGTTATTATCAATGAAACTGACTACACATTGAATCTTTCATAATATCTACACTTTGTTTGCTATAATCAGATGATTTGCCAGTGTGCAGAATTCAGCACTGAATAAAAAGTCAATTTTGAGCAGTGAGGGGATTCTATCTTAAATGCATCTGATTGGCCATTGCGTTCAAGAAATCAACACATATGTCTGTGATTGGCTACATTGTTCAACGCTGCAAACATGTTATAAATAGATAGAGACTCTGGCCTGTAAATCGTTTCTATTTTGTTTTAGTTGTTCTTGTTGCTTTTGTGCAACAGATGAATGACAATTTATTCGTTTTTAGATGTTCAATTAATAGATATTTACATTTTGAGGGAGTCCCGCAAATCGTTTTATTCTCCCGCAACCAGCACACACACAAGTGCATTACCACCCGTGCCCGCACTCGGCCATCAGAACTATATTCCCGCGCCGCACCCTGTTGCGTTGGGTCCCGCGGGAGTGCAGGTCTCTCGTCTACATGTGCATACACAACTTTTAAAAACTGGCAAATGCACTGAAAGCTTCGTTGACAGATTCAAGTTGAAGTTATAAATTAAAGTCCATTTTGTCGCCAAATGGGGCAATAAATTAAATCTGCACCGTTAGCAATTAACATTATTACCTAGCACACAAGCTGTAATAGCCGACATGCTTCAGTTCTAAATAGACATCGATGCGTTTTTGACCGAAACACAGCAGGTATGACCGCAACAACAACTCCAAAAACTCACTGTAATAATTAGGCCGACTACTTACCCAGCTGGCTCGTCATTTTGAGTTCGCAGAGTCACAGGATGTTTCCTTTTAAGATGCTCGTTCATAGCAGTTGTGCTGCCATGGTATGCCATTTCAGCTTTGCATAGTGAACAAAGCACCTTTCTGTTCGGCCGTTGTTTGAATTATTCCCATACTTTGGATGATCGTGGTCTGGCTTTATGTGATAAAGCCAGATTGTCATTTTCACCATGAGCGGGAGCAGAAGCCGCCATTACTCAAAATTTAAACGTAATTAATTAATGTGACGCGTCGACGCATTTCATGCGTGTCGACGTATTTTCATAGTCAACGTAATCGATGACGTCGACGCGTCGTTGCGGCCCTATGTTGTTCCAACCCCGTAAGACTTTTGTTCATCTTCAGAACACAAATTAAGATATTTTTGATGAAATCTGAGACCTGGATCACTCCTTCATAGGCTTCTAGGCAATTTCATTCTGCCGGTCCAGAAAAGTTAGTAAAAACATTGTTCAAATAGTCCAAGTGACTACAGTGGCTCAACCTTAAGTTTATCAAGCAACGAGAATACTTTTTGTGGAAGCGCTGTAAAATCTGTCAGGAGATTTGGGGGCAGATTGAAGCGCTGGTTATAGCGCTCGAGGGTGCTAAGGCGTGTGAGCTCGGGGAATTGCCGCTGACTGGACTGGAGTTGATTGTGGGAAGGGACGGAGTAGGAAGTGGGTGATGGATGAATCTGAGCGTGGGTTTGGAGAGGAAGGTAGGCCAAAACGCAAGAAAAACTCTGCGTTCGGGCCAATTACCAAGATCAGAGCCCTCTCCCTGGACAGCACGCCAAATACGTTTACCAATTTAATCTATCCGACTTATTTGTAGTGTAAACTCGTGAAAAAATAAACCAGATGATGAGGATATGGATATCTCTGTAAGGAAGGAAACATATAATGTATTTATTTCCATGGTAAAGGAGGGAGCATCTTTTTCTGATTGGAGTCCTATCCAACTAACGAAATGTGTACATAAGGAGATAGGGGAAGTAATGAGTGCGAAAAAATTGAAGAATGGTCACTGTTGGTAGAATGTATTGATGAGGAACAACAGAAGAAAGCAGTTAAGATAAGAAAGATGAATGGCCAGGGAGTGAGAGGTGTAATAGCCTGTGACAAGGAACTGATCAGAGGAGTTATAACTGGGATCCCAGTTAAAGGTTCATTTGAAGAGCTGGGTTGGGCGATGTCCCCTAAATTGGCAGTTGACGATGTTTACAGTAAAACATCGCGATGGACGATGATATCGTGGGGTGGGGTTAATTTATAATATTATTATTGAAAACGTGCTTTTTTTTTCAATAAAATTCAACAGTAGTAATTATTAGGTCCATAGAAAACTAAAAACAAACATATATTCAGCAAACAATAAATAAGTTGCAATATGGAATTAATTGTGCAGGGCTTTCACTGTGAGGTTGAGTTACCAACTGATGAGCATAAATCCTCTTCGTGTGCGTGAGAGAGAGAGAGAGAATGCACACATCTACTGTGTTTATGGGAATACTCGACTTGGCATTTTTATATATTTCTGTGTTTATTTGGCCGTTTAGGCGCGCAACCGAAGACAAAGGCTACTATGCTTGTCCGTGTTGCGCTTGGAGCGCGCGCACAGCATTCTGTCAGTACAATTCAGTTCTCTTTCGCGACTTATCGCGCTTTTAATATTTCTTTTCAATATAAAGCACATCCTGCTCTTTTCTTTCTCGTTCATTCATGTTTCATTATTAAAAACTTTAAACAGAATCGTCAACTGAAATCTGCGCGGATTATCAAAACTACGACACATTTATAGGACATAAAGGGTCTCTGCGGCAAAAGTGAAAGTACCCGCGGCCAGCGGGTGAAATGTTTCGAAATGTCGTTTTGCACAGCAAAGCACCCGTTTCAATAAAAGGATATATTAAAGTTTATATAGCCTACTTTTACATTTTCGCTGCTGTTCTAAAATGGTTTTCGCCAGCTTGAATCCCAGTGCAGGAGCTGTAGGTTACCACCGAAACATAAGTGGTTAGTTGATTGATGTGGTGACTCGTGACACTCACGAACAGCACTGAACACGCACTTTTGCCGGTACAACTTGAATATTATTATTATCATAAACTTTTCATTAACTTCGGCAGGCTGTAGGCTACAACAAGGGAATTCTAATTGGCTGCTTTTTCTGCAGAGAGCCGATCTCTGTTGATGTGTCTTAATTTTTTTATTTTAAGGTGAGAGACCTTGCGAGCCACATGATTTTTGCCAAAGAGCCAGGTGTGGCTCGCGAGCCATAGGTTTCCAACCACTGGTGTACACGAATCAATAGATTAAATTACGTGACCATTTCACGAACTGCCGTGAGCCTGGGCTGGTCTGACAGGGTGGGGGGCGTGGCATCACGATGGTGGCTCTCCATCACAACCCTATGGGAAACATAAAAAATTTGAAAAAAAAAAAGAAGCTAAGCGTCTGAAAATGAAAAGGGATGGTGTTTTGAGTGATAGTCTGTCAATATTGCTAACGTTTGATGAAAATCGACTCCCTGAGAAGGTATTTATTGGGTTCATGAGCTATAATGTCAGGGTATACATCCCTCCTCCATTGAGGTGTTTCAATTGCCAAAGGTATGGGCATGTGGCTGCTGTGTGCAAGATTAGGAAGATTAGGTGTAGTAAATGTGGAGGAGAACATAAGTACGGTGAATGCGAAGAAGGGACAACTCAAAAATGTTGCAATTGTGGTGGCGAACACAGTGCAGCGTATGGAGGATGTGAGGTTTATAAACGCATGAGAGAAGTTCAGAAGATGAAAGCAGAGCAAGGAATGTCCTATGCAGAAGCAGTGAAGCAAATCCCTAAGCTAGTCCCTGAGGCAAAGAAGGTTAAAAGCAAAATGGAAGGAGAGTGTACAGCATGTAAAGAAATTAAAGAAGACACACTGTTTGTAAAGAAACTGGATTTTGTGCTTTTTATGGCAGATGTTATTAATGGAGCTGCTCAAATAAATAGTAGAACAGATAGGATCAGGATCATAGTTAAATCAGCCAAAAAGTTATTGAATGTGCAAGGGTTGGAATGGGGGAATGTCGTAGATTATCTTAATGAATCAGAAGCTAATACTGTCGAGGAGTCATCTCAAGATCAGTCATGTTAAGGATAATTTTAATGGTATTAAATATCATCCAATGGAATGCAAGGAGTTTGATTTCTAATGGACAAGAATTTAAGAAATATGTTTAAGATCATGTTTAAGGTGAAACCAAATGTTATATTTATACAAGAATCTTGGCTGATCCCAAGGCTAGACTTTGGTATAAAGGGATATGTCAATAAGAAGGGACGGGGACTCTGGTAATGGTGGAGGGGTAGTTACATTCATTCAGAGGGGGCTGCAGTTCAGAGAAGTAAGGAAAGGAGATGATTTGGAGTATATTATTGTTGAAGTCTGGTCTAATACTGGTAAAATCTGGATTATTTGTATAATCTATGTAGACAGTTGGAAATGAGACAACTTGAAGAAATTTGGAAGGATCTGTCTGGAAAAATAATTTGGTGTGGGGATTTTAATGCACATAGCACACTGTGGGGTGATAGGGATGATGGTAATGGGATTGTCCTAGAAGAGTTTATTGAGGAGGAGGGATTAGTCTGTCTAAATGATGGATCTGCCACTAGGGTAGACCTTTCTAGAGGAACAGAGTCAGCAATAGATTTGACCATAGTTTCCAGGAATGTAGCTGATAAGTGTGGGTGGGAAGTTCTTGAGGATACTACAATTGGGAGTGACCACTACCCCATTAGAGTTCAGGTTGGGGTGGAGTTGCAAAAAGACGGTGAAATGAGAGGAGGGAGATGGATATTAGAAAAAGCTGATTGGGAGAAGTTTAGAGAATTCAGTGATGAGTGGTTGTCAATTGTTGAAGGAAGTATGAGTGCTGAAGAGCTATGTAGGGAAATTAGCTCTCAAGTATAGTGGATGCAGCAGGGGCAGCTATTCCAAAGTCAGAACCCAGGCCTTTAAATAGGATAGTACCTTGGTGGTCAAAAGAGTGTCAGGAGGCAGTTAAAGAAAGGAATAGAACGTTCAGGAAATTGAAGAAGTCCCATCATTTTCAGTGATTGATTGAGTACAAGAGAACACAAGCTCTGGTGAGAAGAGCTGTCAGGAAGGCAAAAAATGAATACTGGAGGAGATTTTGTGAGACTGTGGGTCGTACTACCCCTATAGAGAGGATTTGGGGTATGATCAAGAAAATGAAAGGAATAGACAGAAACTATGGTTACCCCATGCTCATAGATGGAGAGGATATTGTGGTTATGAGTAAGGATAAAGCAGAAGTGATTCCTAAAACATTAGCTAGAGTGCATAGTTCTGATAATCGAAAAGAAAGGAAGGGAAGAGACAATTTTAAGATATTCTAATGCAGATGAGAGCATGAATGAGGAAGGAGGCAGAATTAATGTATTTTTCACTAAATATTGCCCTGAGAAAGTTGGAAAGGGTGAGTAAACAATGATAGAATTTTCATTTTTGGGTGAACTATCCCTTTAAGGCACTTTTACGTTTTCTCATTGGTTTCTCACGATTCGGACATCCAGGAAATGCACACTTTAGAACCATTTTAAACACTACATCGAGACCCATCTGCGTCATCTTCTCAGTTCTCGCGTATGCGTCGTGGCGCTCTCGTAAACTCAGTCAGAGGCCAACAAAGAAGAAAATGAATAGTTGAATAAAGTCGTTATTTATTTATTTATTTTTGCGCACAAAAAGTATTCTCGTTGTTTGATAAACTTAAGGTTGAGCCACTGTAGTCACTTGGACTATTTTACAGATGTTGGAGCTATTATTTTGTTGCAAAAAATACTGACAGTACTGAACATCACTTAATATTAATACCTTTCGTTTGTTGAACTGTTGTATAAAATCAATGTCACACTTGCAATCGTGTGGATATTTGTATAATGTGATCAACATTAAGCAAGGGTATGTTTTTGTATCGAAGAGAGTTTTAGGGCCCGTCCACACGGAGACGCGTTTCGCTGTATACGTATACATTTTTTATCGTATTGGCGTTTCGTCCACACGGATCCGGCGGTTTGGGAGACTGAAACCGCTATTTTTTGAAACCGGGTCCCAAAGTGGATAAATCTGAAAACGACACCCTTGCGGTTTCGTGTGTACAGCCAATCCGTATATTTTGTGAAACGATGATGTCATCACATCACGTGTCGTCTGTCACGAGTAACAGCAACAACAATAATGGCGGACTTATATGATTGTATTCGTGCTGCAGAAGCTACTAAGCCTACTAGCTTTATTACAGCAAAATCTTTTTCTTCTCTGCAACTGTGGTGAGCAAAAAGCGATAATCTTTGTCTTCTTCTTCTTGGTTCGTATATACAGCGCGCAAGGATATGCGCATGCTCAAAGTCTTCTTCTCCGTGTATAGTGTATCTCTGTGGCAGAATTACAGCGCCCCATACTGGTCTGGCATATATACTACACCGTTTTCAGTCGGTTTCAGTGGTTTCGTGTGTACGCAGATATTTCTTGAGACGACGCCGTGTTTACGGAATTTTTTTTTAGAACGAGGAAAAAAAAATATCGGATCGGGAACGCACCGGCTTCGTGTGGACGTGGCCTTAATCTTAAATCGATCTCTATGCACAGTCTGTGTCTATATTTGTTCTTCGTGCTAGTAAGTGCTAAATCCCCACTTTTACAAAGGTACAGTACATTGTCGAGAACGGCGGTATAGCAGAATAATCTGCACACAACCTATCATATATGCACGCTGCTTGTGTAGATGCAGTCAGTTTTGACCTCAAAAGTAGGGCTGGGCAAAACAATTTTTTTCGATTAATCGTTTTTTAAAATGTGGTTAATTCAACATCGATTCTCAAAGACCACGAATCGATTTTTTTCCATATTTATTTATCTATCACCCAAAAGCCAGTATTAGTTTTCCTACTCTGTTCATAGGCTTGCAGCCTCCATGTTACAGCTAATGCTGTGAGATTTTATATTTGTTTTATCTTAAACATAAAATAACCTGATCCTGTTTAATCAAGGCATGCGACTTTCAGCATCAATTTTTCATCTTGCATCAAAATCCTGTCTATTCATTGTATGCATTTGAAATATAGAGTTGGGTTCTGTTTAAATGTACCCAAGTGTACCTAAAATAAAAAGAGTTTAATATACAGGTTTGTGTTTCTTAATTTATTTTGATTAATTAACCACTTGTACACTTATGTTCACTGTAATTTGTTATAAATATAGGATTTGTATTAAATCTATATTTATTGAGTCAAATCGAGAATCGAAACGGGAATCAAAATCGAATTTAGAATCAAAATCGAAAATTGAATCGAGAATCGAAATCGAATCGAATTGAGAGCTTGCGAATCGAATTGCGAAGCCAGCCCTACTCAAAAGATGTTGTAATTTGATCGGATGTCATATGTACCTGCTAGAAATACATGCTCAGTTTTAATGTTATTTTAAGGTGGGGTAGAATTAAATGAACAGCAAAACTCAGCATTTTGTTCACATACCCCGTTCTGTCACCTCACGTACCCCCCAGGAGTATGCGTACCCCAGTTTGAGAACCACTGCTTTAGGTAAAACAATGAGGTGGCCCCTTCTGAATCATTTAATGTATGGCATCACATCATTTAATATTCAGCACCATTTGACTGTGCATTTTCTTTCGAAGCATTTCAAAGATTTTTCTTAAGTGCTGCTAAAAATGTCCAGAAATAAATTTGCTGCTTTTCTGATTGACAAGAGTTTATTAGCCTTACTGTTAGTCTTTTGGTCCAGATAGTATGGTTGTCAGTCAATGATTGTCATCTTTTGAATGAAACCCATTTATTGTATGGGACAGCTCAGCTAGGCATTATCATACCTGTCCAGGTCCTCATGAATTTAAAGGTTTCCTTGATGCTTTTTCTTTTATATATACTGTATATGGACCACCCATATATTGTTCTTAGACAGCTATCAGTTCGCAGCAATATATGCCTTATGTTTAAATGCTATAAGCCACGGCTGCTGCTGCTAAAAAACTGGTGTAAGGTATTTTATTTTGTTGGGAATGTGTTGGGAATTCAGGACCACAAACCACAGTAATGTAACACTATCAGCTCCCTGTCAGGCACTCAAGATAACTCCACCATCTCCCCATGGAAGCCCCTGCTAGTTATCATCACATTACAGTAGTGAGAGAAATACATAATAGCCTTAAGATAATGCTCTCCACGGGGAAGAGCAGGCATAAAAACACATTTTAAGTAGCCGAGAGTTCATTTGGTCAGGTTTGTAGATTTAAGGTATCTCAGGCGAGCACTTCAGAGACGTATTATTATTGCTGGTTTGGGATCAGAGCTCTGTACCTCTCGCAGTCCACATTAAATTTGCGTACAATTTAATATTAAATTGATTCACACTTTAGGGGAAACTCTGATGTGCATGTTCTCTGTAATAGAAACACCTTCTGTATTTTTCTCTGGCTCTCATTCTCTCCGTTTTTCTTTCTCCTTAGAGTATTTGGCAGGCTGTTGCATTCTTAGCCATTACATCTGCAGTAATGTAATGTAAGCGTAGCATTGTGCCACATCGATGTTTAGGAAGTTACTTTGTTGTAAAATATTTAGTTAAATGCTACAGTTTCAGAGCATTGACATCAATTAATCATTTATTTACATGAACCTTGCCAATTAACCTTCCCAATGCTATAAATGAGAGATCGAAAACAGTTCAGACAAGCATGTTTTATTGTTTTCTTAGCTTGCTCGACTGTAAAGCATGCTATAAAAAAATGAAATAACTTTTGATTAGTTATTCTCCAGAACTGCTACATTAGTGCACTTTTGAGTTTGGTGATTTAATATTTACTTGATATAGTCATCAGATATTTTGGTGATATTTTAAGCGTCTCTCTGGAACAAAAATATGCAGCAAAGAGAATGATGTACTGTGTGTTATTGTAGTGACACGCTTGGTTTTGAGTGCCTGTCAGTGGTTCACTTCTGCTCTTTGTTCAATATAATATGTGCACTTCTCTTAGCATCTAACTGTGCTGAAATGATGCATATGGTACACGCTCACCATTCTTAAAGATTACACTAATAGTACCACTGCCAGATTTAAAGGTGAAATGTGTAATTTATGCGCCACACAATGTTGCAAAAATAATTATTGCTCTTAAACAGGAACACGCCCGCCATTTGCCATTGGCCGGACAAACTGGTAGCTTCACCTTTATCTTGTGCTATTGGCTGAGGATGGTGTTGCTGTGTCAGTCTGGCCTGGATCTTGGAACAAACAGCAATGTTTTGAAAGCACCACTGATCTACAGTGTTTACAGTTATCTGGGAAATCAGCCTAGGAATGGCGTACTTGTGTCTCTGCTAGTAGGAGAAAATATTTGGCATCAAAGATATTATACTCTTCTCTTTTAATAAAATCTGAAACCTAGATTTCATTGAGCCATCTCACGAGTCTGGATTTCATTATTTCTCCATTTAAAACTGCTTCATTTTCGTTTTCGTTTTAGTGTCAGAAACTGCTGTTTTTTCTGTAACCTCTTCAGTGTCTGTTAATGAGATGGCACCAACTGAACCATTTGGAAATTATAAACAGGGAAATCATCTCAAAAGTGACAAAGTGACTGGAATTCATTAATTTTTCGAAGAGAGTTGATGATTTGAGGTGACGAGTGACAGTGACTGCTGGCAATGTGAGAAAGTTGAGCAGACTTTATGTAAATGTGCAGTGATCCGCCTCATGATACTGTAGTCGACTGGGAACACTGTTACGATTGGTGGTGCTGAGAAATGCTCACGGCGAGGAAGAACGTTGGAACGTCGAGACTCAAAACACATCTGTTTAGCTATGCATTGACTGTTTATACTGTATTTTATTTTATTTTTCTAAACTGTTTTAATTATTCTTCTTTCTTTTTATTATTTTAATTTCTTCTATGTAAAGCACTTTGAATTGCCATTGTGTATGAAATGTGCTATATAAATAAACTTGCCTTGCCTTGCCTTGGAAGGAAGACTTTAATCATCAAACATATTGGACCAAGGAAAAACGCAGGAGAAACGCAACCAAACATCAACGAGAACCACCAGATACTGAGGGAGAACACAGGGAATACAGTGGGTACGGAAAGTATTCAGACCCCCTTGCATTTTTCACTCTTTGTTATATTGCAGCCATTTGCTAAAATCATTTAAGTTCTTTTTTTTTCCTCATTATTGTACACACAGCACCCCACATTGACAGAAAAACACAGAATTGTTGACATTTGTGCACATTTATTAAAAAAGAAAAACTGAAATATCACATGGTCCTAAGTATTCAGACCCTTTGCTGTGACACTCATATTGTCATGTTGTGAGAACGAGGAAGCAATAGCAGATGCAATAAACTCTTTATTAGTGTAATTGATGAAACATACAGAGCAACAAACACTGGCGGGTGGCGCAGGGACCTCGATGGTCAAACACGGGTGAGTCTTGGCTGGTGCAGAAGTGCAGTGATGGTGATGGTGAAATCCGGCGTGAACGACGAACAGAACAGCGAACAGGAATCCAGGAACAACACCACACGAGCACAGAACGGGAACAGGAACACAGGATCAGGACACCAGACAGCACAAGACTTCAACAACGATCTGACAATGGAGAGGAGAAAACGGTGAGTATTTAAGGAAGTGATGATGAGTCGCAGCTGGCGCCGATGATGATTGCAGATTGATGAATGAGCGTGATTGCTCCGGCCACACCCACAGATCCACGCGACACACACACACAAATAACAAACGCACGAGACAAAAAGAAAGCAATGCATTCATGAACTGTGACACATATATTTAACTCAGGTGCTGTCCATTTCTTCTGATCATCCTTGATATGGTTCTACACCTTCATTTGAGTCCAGCTGTGTTTGATTATACTGATTGGACTTGATTAGGAAAGCCACACACCTGTCTATATAAGACCTTACAGCTCACAGTGCATGTCAGAGCAAATGAGAATCATGAGGTCAAAGGAACTGCCTGAAGAGCTCAGAGACAGAATTGTGGCAAGGCACAGATCTGGCCAAGGTTACAAAAAAATTTCTGCTGCACTTAAGGTTCCTAAGAGCACAGTGGCCTCCATAATCCTTAAATGGAAGACGTTTGGGACGACCAGAACCCTTCCTAGAGCTGGCCGTCCGGCCAAACTGAGCTATCGGGGGAGAAGAGCCTTGGTGAGAGAGGTAAAGAAGAACCCAAAGATCACTGTGGCTGAGCTCCAGAGATGCAGTCGGGAGATGGGAGAAAGTTGTAGTAAGTCAACCATCACTGCAGCCATCCACCAGTCGGGGCTTTATGGCAGAGTGGCCCGACGGAAGCCTCTCCTCAGTGCAAGACACATGAAAGCACACCTGAAGGACTCCAAGATGGTGATAAATAAGATTCTCTGGTCTGATGAGACCAAGATAGAACTTTTTGGCCTTAATTCTAAGCGGTATGTGTGGAGAAAACCAGGCACTGCTCATCACCTGTCCAATACAGTCTCAACAGTGAAGCATGGTGGTGGCAGCATCATGCTGTGGGGGTGTTTTTCAGCTGCAGGGACAGGACGACTGGTTGCAATCGAGGGAAAGATGAATGCGGCCAAGTACAGGGATATCCTGGACGAAAACCTTCTCCAGAGTGCTCTGGACCTCAGACTGGGCCGAAGGTTCACCTTCCAACAAGACAATGACCCTAAGCACACAGCTAAAATAACGAAGGAGTGGCTTCACAACAACTCCGTGACTGTTCTTGAATGGCCCAGCCAGAGCCCTGACTTAAACCCAATTGAGCATCTCTGGAGAGACCTGAAAATGGCTGTCCACCAACGATTACCATCCAACCTGACAGAACTGGAGAGGATCTGCAAGGAGGAATGGCAGAGGATACCCAAATCCAGGTGTGAAAAACTTGTTGCATCTTTCCCAAAAAGACTCAAGGCTGTATTAGATCAAAAGGGTCCTTCTACTAAATACTGAGCAAAGGGTCTGAATACTTAGGACCATGTGATATTTCAGTTTTTCTTTTTTAATAAATGTGCAAAAATGTCAACAATTCTGTGTTTTTCTGTCAATATGGGGTGCTGTGTGTACAATAATGAGAAAAAAAAAGAAGAACTTAAATGATTTTAGCAAATGGCTGCAATATAACAAAGAGTGAAAAATGTAAGGGGGTCTGAATACTTTCCGTACCCACTGTATATACATGGGGCAGACAAAGAGAACTAATGAGATAATTAATGACACACAGCTGAACCAAATGAACTAATGACGACGGTGATGATGGAAACAAGGAGTAGCGGGAAGCTGAACACAATGAACACAGAATGAAGAATGGACCAAAAACAAACTGACATGTAACAAATGCCTGCTCGCCGACAAAAGTAGAGCGACGTGACAACCTCTCTATAAATGCACTTTAAGAAAGTGTACACTTTGACACATTATAAGCCACATTTATAGTATTATGAAATACTATATTTGTTGTATTATGAAATATGATGACAACACATTCTGTAATTAGCATATAACATCAGGGCCCATATTCATAAAAAATCTTAATGCAAAGAGTTGCTCCTAGTGACAAAATTCTAAGAAAATTCTTAGAAATGTGGGCGTTTACTCTTAAAATTAAATAAAAATCCTAGTAAAGAAAAAAGTAATTCAGAAAGCATCTTAACCCTTAAAAGATGACTTAAGGTCAAAATTGTTAGGAGTACGGACGAGGACTTTTAAGAGGCTTAAGAGTTTCTTTAGAAGAGGAGAAAATGGCAGGAAGATGAAGGAGAAGAAATGTGTTGCAGACAAAGGATGACAGTGAGATCGTGCAGGGATCATGTTTGTGACAGATCTTATTAGAGACACGCTAACATCTCCGACACAGCGCAGAAATGCCATAGTGCCAGAAATGAAAGTAATCGCTACATTAAGATATTTGGCCACTGGGAAAATGCAACAATGCAGCAGTGATGATTTGGGTCTGTCACAACCTTCTGTAAGCAGAGTGATCACACAAACAATTACAGCACTTCCAGAACCTCTTACTGTGTCGCAGTTCATTTCGTTTCCACTGGACATTCCCACCTTGCAGGCTCAAAAAACTGCATTTATGAATATAGCAGGCTTTCCTGGTGCGCACAATCAGGGGGAATGAACCGTTAATAATTTGCGCTATAAGCTCCGACGTCTGCTTCTTAACCCGTGCTGTGACACCCGGCCCAAATTTTCCTTTAAGGATGGCCTTGTGTTCATCCACTAACTGGGCTAACAGTAAACACTGTTCCTCTGTCCAGTCGGGCTTTCTCCTCCTCCTTGTTTTTGATTCCATGTTTGCTACATTAAAACCAACATTCAAACCACCACTTAAATAGACATGCCAGCAATCAGTGTAATTGGAAAGAGTGGAACAATTTGTATCATTATAAGCCAACCTTATAGGAAATTAACAGAATGGTAAATAAAAAAAAGGATTTATATACATATATTGTGTGTGTGTGTGTGTGTGTGTGTGTGTGAGTAGACCCTATACTTAAGATTGCTCTTTTTTTTCCTTCTTGGACAACCAATCACAGTCTTCAAAAGATTGTGTCATACGTAGCAACGGAGTCAGCCCCGCCTCCTCACTAAGATGAAAGTTCTTGTCTTTTCTTTGCTCAGAGTTGCTCTCAGATCGGTCCCGAATTTCTCTTAAGCTAAGACTCCTACGTAGAAGTTTTTAAGCTAAATTAGGAGTTTTCTGAGATAATTCTTAGAAGCTTTAAGAATATGGGCCCAGGTTTCTTTCACAAATTGGACAACTTCATTTTATTAATAATCATTTAAAGTCAACATGAATTGTCATTAACAAACCTTTTGACCTCGGTAAGTTGACATTTACGAGTGAAACAGAACTTTATTGAAATTTATTGAATGGTAAAAAGTAGATGTTAATTAACAGAATAGCACTAGTTTGAATCTAAAAATCAAGCTTTTAATGTTGTTTATATGTCTATGTGTTTGTTTGTTTTTTCAAGGAAAATTTTGTAAAAAATGTAATTTTGGTGATCAAAGATGAGTTTTAAGGGATACAATAATTGACTACAGGGGGACTTTAGCATTGTCCAATAACCCACGCAGTCTAAGTAAAAGCAAGGAAGATTATTATGTTTGTTATCTTATTGAAGTTATTTGTTTGATTAAAGATTACACAGACTATTTTTTTATTTGGAATAACATGATTAATCATTCACAGAATGAGCAAGAACATTCAGTAATTGAGTAAATGACATCAGTTTTTGTTTCAAGAAAAAGAAATCACTTTTCTTTGTTCGTTTTCATGTCTAAGTAATGTATAGTATGCTGGCCTCGCTTGTGACACCCCACCAAGCCACTAAGTGCCTACCATTAATACAACAGCACAACTAATCTATCACCAGCATTCTTGCCTTCCACGCTTTCAGGAAATTCTACATGTTCCACTGGCATGCGGTTTTGCAGGTCAATATTAATCATCAATAGTGTGTACATAGTACCTTTTTATTCCTTCTCCTTTCACTTCTGACAAAACATGCATACGAGAAACTGTGAGAAAGTAAACATACAGTTTCAGACGGCCAGGTATTGGTGATTACGGATCTGTCCCTGATAAGACCCTCATCTGAATAATGTGCAACTATTTACTTTGCTGTTTCTAAATTAAAAGAGCTCTTAAATATTCATGGCACCTAAGGCATCTTGTTTGCCAATATACTGTACGCTCTGTGTCCACATCGCTTGCAGATAAATTGTGTACGCTGCAGGAGAAGAAAACTTGACTGTTTTCCCAGATGTTATGTTTTTCGAGCAGACTAAATTCCAAGCGTGTCCTCATGGTGTCATTGTAATGAATACAGAATGAATTTCTCCCAGGATCTGTTCCAGTATGACCAGAAATCAGAGTTTGTTTTTTCCCTCTTATTTTTTTTATTAGTTATTTATTGGCATACAGCACCGTCAAGCAATTACAAGGCACTGCCCTTTGAAGGTGAAAATATAAAAGGAATATTTAATGCAATTTTGGCTGTAGGGTTATGGTCAAATGCAAGGGAAAAGGGAACATTCATTTTGCTTCAACCCAGGAGTCAATGAAATATACAGAGACATATCCAGAGGAGATGAGTTTGCTTCTGTGGAAAATAATTGCACTGAACTCACAGGGAATGATACATCCTCGCAAGGAATCAAATGTGAGTTGTTTTCCTTTGCGGTAGCTCTCAAGTAGAATGCTGTATGTTTACTTCATTCATCAGATAAAAGGACATAGGATAGCACTTGACTACATTCACCCTTAAATATGCAGGAACATAAATGTACAACAAAATAAAACACAATAGGACTTCATTCATTCATTCATTCATTCATTCATTTAAAATTTTACATTTATACATAGTTTTACAGTTCGCATTGCCCATGATTATATTATATTATACCACAGTTCTTTCTGGTTCTCGAATCTAATTGGCTTTATAATTAGATCTAATTAGATTCCTATATATATATATATATATCAAGTCAAGTCAAGTTTATTTATATAGCGCTTTTCACAATACAGATTGTATCAAAGCAGCTTCACAGTATTAAATTAAAATAATACATCAATGTTTGTTTCTAGTGGAAAACGTCCACGTTTGGTAATGCTGATCAATATTATTGTTGATTGATTAATTAAATTAAATATCCCCAAATATCCCCAACTGAGCAAGCCAAAGGCAACAGTGGCAAGGAACCGAAAAACATATATATATATATATATATATATATATATAACAAATACAAGCCTGTGGCAACATTCAATGCACTATTAAATACTATTGTCCTACGTTATAATGCATTATTTGTTAAAAAAAATGTAAATAAAAATACCCTGAGAATGGCTTACTACGCATCGGGCGTATGTCTAAAAATGGACATCCTGTCACTGTCACACAATCATTTATTTATCGCTAGCTATTTTTGTCGACTGACTCCGATGGCCAACTTACGTTATTATTACTAATTATATAATGACCAAATACAACCAGAAACAAATGTTCAGTGTTGCTTGTGAAAGGTAATTCCCCGAGACCTGTTTTCAATTGTGCGGCGATTTGTACAGCCCCAAGCAGCACACGAAGCAGGCATTTTTATCATTTCCCGTTATGAGAGTTATGGGAAAGTTGCCCTCCGCAATATAGCGGCGCCGTTGACGTACGATCCAGCGGCCAATAGGGCGTCTATGTATTGATTATGTCTATGGTCAGAACAAGGAAGTTGTTTTAGAGCTGTCATGGGAAATCTTTTAAAGGGACAAAGGCAAAAATGCAGGTAATACACTCGTTTAGTCGATTTCTCTCTCATAATATCACAATACTCTACATAATACAATAAGCTTCAATTAAGCGACTCAACTTTCCTTCATTACTAGTTCTAGAGTGGCGTTTTAGAATTAGTAACTGAGGGTTAGGCTCAACTGTTAAACTGTCAACTTGAGATTTGAATTTGTGACAGAAGGAAGTAATTCTTCACGAAAGAGGATTTTTAAAAACACTCCATTGTTGTTTATTTATTTACTCACTTGTGATGTTGAACTGTTGTATAAACGCAAAATCACACTCGTAGCCGTGCGATATGGCTGTATATATCAGCACGCTGTGGTCAGTACTCGTGTAACCATTGAGGACATCTTTATTTCGGCCAGTCCTTCTGGAATTTGTTGCTGGCTCTTCTGTACAGTAGTGGTTAAACATGAAATATAATTTGTTTTGGGTAAATCAAACAGCCAATCTTTGTAAGCTACATTATTACGCCATTAGATGGCGGCAAAGACTTTTGAGTGAGTCAGTAGCACAGACTTTTATATTGAAAGGGACTGAAACAAGGACATTATTTTTTACTTTAAACAGCTTATAAGATGCAACCGACAAATACATTGACTAGCGCTGTAATCAGAAAACCCCTTAACTGTTAAAAGGATTCTAAGACAAAGACATCACTTTCCTCAAAGACATTCTAGCTGATTTTTTATTCTGGATATAAGATTGACCTGAAGAATATCAGATGCAGGTAATGCACTCGCTTAGTCGATCTCTCTCTCATAATACTCTACTCTACATAATACAGTAAGCTTCAATGAAGCAAATCCGCATACTGTATCATATTACATATTATATTTTGTTATATTCCTGTTGTATAATATTTTAAAGGGAAAAATAACATCCAATTGGGATAATTTGGCAAAGCAAATATTAAAAAAATCTTTAACACAAAACATATTATTTGTGAGAATCATTTGAACTGATTTTATGTGTTGAACTTTTTGTGTTTTATCAACTCTGTAACAAACTAAGATCAGAAGGATACTTCTCCCTCAAAATATGATTACAAGTGGTCACAGGAGATGCGTTTGAGATGCATGTTATTACCAGGTGTAAACAGCAATGTGTTTCGGCTGACCACTTGTGATTGCCTAAGGTGGATGTTAATATCAGGTGTAAACAGGACCACAGTCATCCCATCCATCAGAACAATGCATTCATGACCAATACACATGTGTATGATCATTTCCGTTCTAACATGCTGTTGATTTAAGCTGCATCAATGGGCGTCCCTGAGCTACAGTAAGACCTCTCTTACTCCCAGCTTGAGCATTCCTCTCCCGCTGTTGTGTTTACACTGGAGACTGAGCGTGCTTCTTTTCTCAGACAGGTTTGTGCAAGAGTCCTGCCTCAGGATGCCATGTAAGGCCTGATTATCACTGTGCAACATACGGATATGGAGAGAATAGGCACACATGGTGGAGGAAGTTTACAGAACGGCATGGTCAGAATGTGTTTAAGAAAATGATGATTGTTATGACGGCAGTTGTATTTAAATGTTATTACAAATATATCTCGTAATGGTTTAAAATACTTAATTTTAGAAGACTTTTCCTTGTCAGAATAATAATTAAAAAAGTGTGTTTGTTTTATGTACAGTATGTGTGTGTATTCATATATATATTAATACTTTTGTTCAGCAAGGACGCATTCAATTGATTAAATATGACAGTGTCTATTTCGAATAAAGACTGTTCTTTCTCTTCATCTACCGAGCCCCTAATATGAGATGGTTTTGCGTTCCCCCGCAAATGTTTGAGTTCCACCGAGAAACTTTGCATTCCCTTTGCAAAAAGTTTGCGTTCCCCTGAGAAAATTAGCGTTCGCTCTCAAAACTTTTGTGTTCTTTGCGAGTGAACGCAAATTTTCTTGGGAAACGCTAACATTTTGCGAGAGAACGCAAAGTTTTGCGGCAGAATGCAAACATTTGTGGGGGAACCCAAAACCATCTCACATTTTTTTTCCACCACCATGTCCGAGGAAGGGCCATAGGAAACCGAGAGAGCCACGGTCCACATAACTATCACGCAAGTGTATTTACCTGCCGCTGACAATGTGATGAAAGGGTAGTTTGATTTCTAACATTATTCTCTCAACAGATATTTACATCGATAGTCTGGCGTTATAATTTATTTGCTTTTGGTGTACTGTGGAGTGTGTAAAACTGTTTTTAATGGCAGGCTAACGCGTGCACCGTTGACTCGCGCTAGCCTAGCATAGGCGAACTATCCAAAAGTAAGGACTGGATGAATTTTTTTGAAAACTGTCTGATGAATAACAACCAGGCTCACTTAAAAATGAGGTCCGATGTCGAAAATCCTGAACCACCCCTTTAAGGCTGGGACTCACCAAGTTGAGTTTTTTAGTTTTTTCACCAAGCCTAGTTTTTTGGTGTGTTCCGCACCGTTGGCTGTAGTCGGACGCCGTCTGGGTGTTTTGGGCCGATTCAGCATGTTGAACTCCATATTGCCGGACGGTCGGTGAGAGAGAGAACTCTGATTGACTGTTCAGCTTAGCGAACGAGTAACAAATAAAAGCGAAAGCGAGCAAAGTCAAGACGGTACAGACGGAAGGCTGTTATAATTTCACGTCATCTTACCTGAGCATTCGAATGCAAGAATATTTTCATAACATTAGCCGACTGGAATGAAGAAAGTGATCAGCGTGATTGATATTCAAAATGGTAAGCAAGCGCTGCTTTGTTTACGGTTTGTATATCTGCAGTCCTAGTTTCGGTTTCCCTTTTTGAATGACGAAAATAGACTGATACCTGCTGATATAGAAAGATATTTACTTACACCCAGGTGCAGACACACATTCTGGTTGACAGTCGCCTTTAGTCCTTTTGGTGTGTTCAAGCGCAGGTTTTTGTCCAAGAAGCTTGGTGTGTCTCGGGCTTTAGGAGCTCCGTAATTATCAAAGAATCCTGAAAAATATATACAGTATATTTCATGGTTACCACAAAAATATTAAGTTTTTTCAACCTTGATAATAAGAAATGTTTCTTGAGCACCAAATCATCACATTATAATGATTTCTGAAGGATCATGTGACACTGAAGACTGGAGTAATGATGCTGAAAATTCAGCTTTGCATCACATTGACAGGAATAAATAGAACACAGCTATTTTAAATTGTAATAAAAATTCACAGTACTGTGTTTAGCATTCACTAGCTACTCATTCCGGTTTAACAAGGTGCTGAATGTGTTGATGTAATGCTTTGTGGAAATTTTAAATGATGGTCATTCTTTCAGTGCAAACAAGACAATTATTGAAAAAAAGTTTCATTTTCAAGGAAGTTTGTATACTTTTCTTTTGATCTGGGAAGGAATAGCTGATCAAATGATGGAGTAGAGCATTATAACCAGGCATATTTCCGAATACGTGTAAACGAGCGCACTTTCAGTATTTTAAAGTGCTAATTGTAACTAGGTGGAAATTCTTTTATTTTTGTGCCACTGCAGGAAATGGATTCAGTTGCATGGTGGGCTCTATTTTACCCCTACTTAAACTCTCTTCTGAGGAATCACAGAAATCCCATGAGCCTTTGAAATGGTCTGCTTTGCAACCACACACTGAAGAGATTTTAGTAAATCTAGCCTTCTCACACCAAGCTATACATGCAGGTATGTTTTTTCAGTCGAGCATGCACTTAAACATACATGTCTATTCATGCTCTCAGTTGCATACTGTTCTTTTTAATTATTTTACGCACTCTCAAGCACAACACAAAGGGTGGCATATGTTTCCACAGCTTAACATTGTTATAGACCGGTTATGCACTGGCGTTTTATGACCAACAAAGTATATGCACAACAGGCTATAAGCTAGTGTATTACAGCAATTCCTTTTAGATTCATTAAAGTAGCTATGTGCCAGCACAGTTAGTAAGAACAGTAGATGTAAGTTATTAGGTTTGTAACCCTGTGCTGCAGTGACCGTGTTTATCTTTATCTCTGCCAGTGTAAGCATTCCTTTGGGTGCTCCTGGAGGCTGGGTAATACTCAGAAGCACAGCCCTGGTGCTTCAATAAAAGGCTGTTGAACTGCATGTGGTCTGCCCTTCAAGGAGAAGAAAGAGAGGTTACAAAGACCTGTTGAGCCTGCTATTTACTGCATCTAAATATCTAGCAGATTATCTTTTTTTATGGATCCGAGCATGTGGTTTTTCTTTTAGCATGATATCTAGTGTCTGGCAGTCAGTAATGATACTACTATCTTTTATCAGAGTAGTTCTTTTTTTCCCAACATATCTCAGATTATAATTAACAAACATATGTATTGCTTTGTACACACAAATTGATCTCAATTTTCCTCCTGAACCAAAACAACGATCTTATGCTTCGTTCACGTCATGTTGTAACCGTAATTGTGAGATGGCAACCCGTGACGTCCTCAGACTCTGATTTATGCATTTCTATGGCAACACTATCAACACCGAAATTAAACTGCAGCAGTCAGGTGGTACAAGTCAGAGCTCTGTAAGTTGTTTACGTTCATTATTATTGTAACGTTATGTGCTTTGAGACATGAGGTAATTTATTGACGTCTAAATTATTGATTATATGGGACTTGCTACTGCCAATACATACACGACACATTGATGTGAGCAAGTAAGACATGCTGCTGCTTTACAATATAGCATACATGAATTACCCTGTAGCATATCTATAGCTGGGGAAGGTGAAGGGTGTCTTAAAGTGTTTTGCACTGCTAAGGCAAATGATACCCAAGTATTGGAAGGTTGAGCAGAAAGCTCATTGGCTACTGATACAGCAGGAACCAGTCAGCTGTGCTTTATAGACGAATTATATGATTGCAAGCAGATTTAGTTAGCCTGTGACATCTAGAGTTTCATGACAGAACTTTGTATTTAAGATGAAATTAAATTATATTATTTAGTCATTTTATTATATAATTCTATATATTATATTATTATTATATTATATTCATGTTAAGATGAAATATAACTTACCACAATTATATTTCTGCACAGAGAAAGCGCTTTTTGTGTGCGTATAGTTTCAGTTGTTCCTAAATAGATTTCCTAGAATAAATTTTAGTTTTTGGGTGGTTTTTGGTGAATCTTGATTTGTTCGTGACAACGTTTGTACACAGATTTCACGCACAAATTTGTGCGTACATATGCTAAGTGAATGAGATCCAATCTTTGTCTGGGATTAAAACACTTGATGGTATGAAAATTTTCCAAAAAACATGCATTCCCTAATGTGGATCCTTTTGTAGTAGATCAGTTCCAGCTTTTCGAAGCAGACGAATTAAATCCTAGCCAAAGAGAGAGAGAGAGAGAGAGAGAGAGTGAGAGATGCGCTTCTGCCCCGGGGATGTGGATCTTGTCAGAGTCTATGATGGATTCTTTGGCCTGCCTGAGATTAAGGTATTACTTACCCGCGGTTTCAGGGGTGGGTCGATACAGATGCACTGTCGATGACTGGATAAAGGAAAGTCTTTTCTGTTCTACCAGTCTTATATGATCACTTTTTATTTGGTTGCAGCCTTGGTGTGTAGCACGTACAGTATCTCACCTTATCATCCGCTCAAATTCGTGTTGTCAGGTTGTTGTACATGCAGAGGTGAAGGGTGTAAATTAGCCCATCATGCTGATGAAATAATCTAACCCTACAGAAGACCCCGTGTCTAATATCGAGTGCTGATGTAACTGATTTTATTCTGACCGGCATTTTCATCTAGACCGTAATAAGGTCACCAAATTGCTTTGGCTTCACAGAAAAACTGTTTACCACTAGCGATGTATACAAGCATCTCTCAGGTGATCTGGCTCGGAGGCAGGAATGAGGTGTTTATATTGAGAACAGACGAGCAGAGAATTTCAGCTTCCTGATAACCAACCAACCAGAACATTTGACCAAAAAATAGGTAGTAAACACTACTAGAAATGCCAGGAACAGGTAATAAACACTACTAGTAAGGTGAATAAGGGCAGTGTGATTGAGGGAAACGGGAAACCAAAAACCAGATAGACACGACAGAACCAGAGTATCAGCAGCACAATTATAGTAAATACATTCACTAAAATTAGCTACATTGAAACTGAACTAAGTACCAATTATTAAACAATATAAACAAATGTTCAACCACTGGTGAAAATGATTCTATTTTTATTTATTTTTTATAAATTGTATTATCAGTGTAAGAATTAAAAGTTGAATATAATTTTTTTGGGAATATCTTATTTTCTTGTTTCTTTTCTCTCTCTTGCTTTAATGACAGAAACACTTGAGCTGCATGAACTACAAAAGTTTGCATAAAACCTGATGATCATGTTCTTCAGCATGATTTTAAATTATCCAAAGAGCATCTTGAGCTTCAGTGGAAGAAAGTACATCTAACTGTCTGTACAGTGTCACAAATTGAATTATTTGGTTAATCATCTAGAAATAGTGCAGAATCTAAAATAATTCTTATATAATAATAGCTGATATTATTGTTTATTGTATTAATAGTTTTAAATAATATATATATATATATATATAAACCATTTGCTGAAATTACACACATCACCTTCAAATGGACTGAAAAGGAATATGGGTAGAATGCCAGATAGCAGCAGTGAAAAGGAAGTGGCTCAGGGACGAATCCCTCACCAACACTTTTAATCATAAGAGATCAGTAAATAATCTGTAAAACAGCAGTCTCTAATGCTTCACTGATCTCCGCTGAGTTTATTATTGAGATATTAAGAGATAATTATGGCTTCGCTTCTATAATTATACCAATGCCGGTGATTCATTCCAATTCCAATCAGGCATATTGATCAAAGTTCTTCATGCGTTCGCCGCTGACATTTCTGTCGGCTAAAGGTCGTGTGAGGTAATCACGGATCTCCCTCAAACTCTGGAAAAGAACGTGTTGACATTTAATCATCATTCTTCAGAAATCCTCATTCACAGCACATGCCTTACACCGAAATACACGACACACACACACACCTCTTACTACACACGCTCTCCTCACACTTAACTACCTCACCAGGGGGGAACAGCACCAGACATGCCATTCTGTTTTACTGATAAGTGTGTTTTCCCACAGAAGATGTGAAAACAAAAGCAGCCGTTGCGGTTTTCAGGCCGTTATCTTTACAGACGCATTTCACTTCTGAATATTAAGCATTGCTTGTGTCTTTATGGCATCATCAGACTTGCAAATAATTATTTAAATGCGGAGAGGAGTGTTTTTTTTACACACAAAAACTATGTTTGATGTACAGTATGTGTTTGAAGCCATGCATGTAAACTCCAGATGTTCATTTGATTCTCAGGCCTGTCATCAAAGGCTGTGTGTGTGTGTGTGTGTGAGTGAGTGAGTGCATGCTGTTGTGCTTTTTTACGTATGCTCTGTGTGTGCGGGAAAAAAAAGGAGGGCTACATTTTTTCAAATCTATTTCTCTTATCCTGCCCTCTGACATTTACTTTTGAATCATGTTACAGTTTAATTTTTCCAAGAATTTCACAGTTGACATTAACTATAGGTGTATGTTTATGTGTATACAGTTGGTTCTAACTGCATTTGTCATTGTGTGCCCCTCACGCTTCCCTCCACATCCACCATGGTCACCATGACAACAGCCCGTTCATCAGCTGCTGTTTGCGGATCAACCGAAATGAAGACAATTCCCAAATTCCATGACTTAATGGTATTACGACTATGCGTGTCACTAGTTTTGTACAAAATATGTTTGCAATCCTCCATCTGAGCTTGTGTGTTTCAGGTCATAGCACAAATCTAATAGGATAAAAGCACAGAGCTGAACGCAGGAGAGCAGGGGCCCGAATCAGAGCCCAATGCCAATTAGATTTTTCTCTGACTCCATCTTTTGTTATTTGATTCCCTCTCTGCCATTGATATCTCACTCAGATGAATGGGCAAGTAGCCTGTATTTAACATCTAACTCCCTTCGAGGTTTTATTTATTGCATTGGATGCTGTGTGTTTGAGTCTTTACGTGCAAAGCCTGTGTTTTGCAGGACTTGTATCGAGTCTGATATTTCTTTTAGATATGAATCAAATCATCATTCTCAACGCTCTACACATCTCCTCTAAACCTTGTGTGTTCATTTATGAGTTTCAAAAGTTTTTCAGGTCAGCAAGCAAGGATGGATCAAATCGACTTGAAGTGACAGTTATGGCATTTATAATGTTAGAAAAAAGATTTCTGTTTCAAATGAATTATGTTCTCTTTAGTCATCAAATAATCCTGAAAAAAATCTATCATGGTTTCCACAAAAATGTTAAGCAGCACAACTGTTTTCAACATGGATGATAATAAGAAATGTTTCAAAAGTCGGAACTGAATCTGCTTTCTGATTAGTTAAAAACAGTTATTTCCTCTCGCAATGAGAGGCAATTTTAAACACAGAGATGTCTCTCATTGTTTATTTTCATGTATTAAAAACTGATGTATTTTATAGAGATTATTTAAGCAAAATGTTTTCTACTGAATGAATTTTTTCAGACAACATTGATTTTTAACAAACCAGATTATGTGACAGCTTTATTCCCTCAGTTTTGAACACAGTATCTATATATGTATTCTTGCTCTGCCTAATGGAAAGTAATTATCCCTTCGTTTCCGCTGTAGTAGAACTGCGATTGAATCCAATAGCTAATTACCTCTGAGTCTTTGGTCTGTGTGTGTGTGTGTGTGTAACAGTGGTCATATCCATTTGTTCATTTCACTGTTTTAAATATTCAAGCCCATATATGGTATCTTAGCGACAATGTGATTACCGTATGATTATGTGATCAGGCTGTTGTTCCAGCTTGCATCTCGCCTACTTTTCACTCTCTTTCCCCTTGCGTCCCACTGCCGGATCAAGATGAAAAAAGAGTTTCTGAGAGAGAGACAGATGTTCTCGGTTCAAAGTCATCTCTTTCCTTTTAAAGTTTATGATGACTATATTTAGTAACGTAGGCCTGTTCTGCTGAATGATGCTTTATTATTGTCATCCTTCCTTTCAGAGCAGTGGTCAGCAACCTTTTTGACTTATTCCTGAAGTTAGATCGTCACTTCGTAAGGTCTTTTTTCAGAAAGAAGATGTGTGTATTTGTGTGAAAGAACTACGTATCATTTTCATCTGAATAGATGAGACGTACGGCCGTCTTTGGCCATGAGCCAGTTACATTCTATTCTCTGCCTCTATCAATGAGATTAACTGTGCATTTGTATGAGGCTGTCAAGGAACGGTGAGAGAGGACTCAAGTGCAGAATGAGTTTTAAAACAGTTTATTGAGACACACAGCAGGCGGGACAAGAGATGGTGGGAGAGGAGGTTAACACAATTCAACTGAAGGCAAGACATGAAGCATAAAGACCAACTTGACTTGAATTTGACATTGACTTGACCCACACAACAGGAAACTTGTGCAGGAACAACATACGACAAAATCCAGAACTTGGAACAGTGGGCAAGAAAGCAAATGAGGCAATGAGTAACACAACACACTCAATTACAACGAACTGGCAAAACATGAGGAAAAGAGAACACAATAAATAGTAATCAGAGAACACGAGGAACAGGTGAGCACACTCAGAACATGAAGACTTAACAAGGGCTTAAACAAGGGGGCATGGTAACATTAAACAAGGAGGCTGGACGATAGGAACACGTGGCCAACACAAACAGAGAGAGCCATGTGCTCAAGCGCAAAACAAACAAGGAAACATTGAAACAAGACAGACAAAACTGACAGATGAGAACCCTGACATGAGGCATTTTGGGAAAGCTCTGCAACAACTTCCTCCACCTCGTCCATCTTTCTCAATGTTAACATTTTCTCCTGCGGTTTGTGTGCCTGCTAGCTCAGAGACTGTGTTTCACAGAAGGTTCTGCTTTTCACTGGAACATAATAGCTATTTTGAAAATGTTCTTTAGGAACACTGCACCGTTTGATCTGCTAGTTATCAGTACATGCAGATGTTGTGCTTTAGCAAATGAACTCATTTTAGCACACATTGTATTCTGATTTAATGGAATGTAATTAGTGTAGATTGACGGCGGTTAACATTTCTGTGAAAATAGCGCAGTAATTTTGTTGAAATTTTATAATAACCTTGGTGTTATATGTCTATTATCTCTTTGAATGATGACCTAGACCAGTGTGTCCAGAACCTTTTTTTGTGTGTACCTCCACATCCCCATCAGTCTGTGGTACCATTTCATTGATGTGAAAACATCAAAAAATGCATCCCTTTTGACTTGTACACAATATTATTTAACATTATCATTAATAGTATTAAAATGGTCATTATTACAATGATTCACTTTTTTCTCCATTAATATGAGGTACCTGAGCTTGTTTGTGTTAAAAAAATAAATAAACGGATTTAATCCACTCCACATAGGACAAAGGTAATTTTCATTTTTGTACAGTGGAATTGAAATTCCATAGAACCAAGATTTAAATTTTAACTTTAAATAGTAACACTTTATTTGAGTCTTTTTTTAAAAACAGGTCCTTAATTTTGTATGGTACAATATATTACATTTTTTATCAGATGTATTCCCATAAAAATAAAGGATTTCTTCAAGATTCACGAACTTGAGGCTTAATGAAATTAGTTGTTTGAATTAATGTTTTTTTTGTTTTTTCACTGAAAGAACATATGGATTAATATTTAATTTTTTTCCCCCAAAATGAGCTGCTGCTTCCAACATCCACATAGTAAGATTCACAGAATATATGCTGTATTTGAAAATGGATTTCTTTCCAAGTTTTATGAAAGGATAGATCTGTTGATTTAATAGATCAACATCGCCCTCTAGTGTAGATATAAAGAAGCAGTAATCTTACATCATTTAGGAAGTACTCCTACTTTGTATAGAGAGCAGTTTCACTGCAAAGATTTGACTTAAGTGTGAGATGAATAAATATGAACTGAATATTTTCTCTTCTTGCTCAGAATATGCCCAGGCTGCACGATGGACTCCAACAACACAGAGTTGGGCCTGTACTCGGCATCCGACGCCCTGGGAGTGGGAATCTACCCGGAATCCACTCTGTGGCCACTGCTCCAGAACACAAGCCTCATCAACCTCAGTGCTGTTTTCAAGCTCAATGGAAGTAGTGTTGAGGTTGAAGGTCAATCCTATGATCCTCTGGGCGGCCACTCACTCTGGCAGGTCATTCTCATCGTTATCTTTACAGGACTGCTGTCCCTTATTACTATTATCGGCAACATCTTGGTCATGGTGTCATTTAAAGTCAACCGGCAGCTTAAAACAGTTAACAACTACTTCCTACTGAGTTTAGCCGTTGCAGATCTCATCATTGGGGTCATCTCTATGAACTTGTACACTGCCTACATCATCATGGGCCAGTGGGCAATGGGAAACTGGGCGTGCGACTTCTGGCTAGCCATAGACTATGTAGCCAGCAACGCATCTGTCATGAATTTGCTGGTCATTAGCTTTGACCGCTATTTCTCCATTACGAGGCCTTTGACGTACCGTGCCAAACGTACCACCAGGCGGGCAGGAGTGATGATCGGCCTGGCATGGTTTGTGTCGCTCATACTTTGGGCACCTGCCATTTTGTTTTGGCAGTATTTTGTTGGAGAAAGGACCGTTCCACCGGATAAATGCTACATTCAGTTTCTCTCCGAGCCCATTATAACATTTTGCACCGCAATGGCGGCCTTCTACCTGCCGGTGACAATAATGAGTGTTCTGTATTGGCGAATATACAAAGAGACGGAGAACCGTTCTCGGGAACTTGCAGGATTACAAGGCTCGAATGCACGGTTTGTGGGTGTTGAACGACCGCGTTTCCACCTCCGCGCTACTGGGGGGAGCTCTAGAAGCTGCAGCAGCTTCGAACTGGGCCAACCTGGCCACAAACAAAGCTCCTTTCATGGTCTGAGCAGCCGATTCCACTGCTGGGGGTGGAAGTCGGGTGGCAGGGATAAAGGTGGCCCGCACCGGGAGGCGGATCAGAGCAGCAGTGACAGCTGGAACAACAACGACACTGGACTTTCAGCCGACCACTCGGCCTCATCTGACGAGGACGAGAGCGCGCCATCCACCACACGGGCAATCTTCTCCATTGTTCTCAATCTGCCTGGCATGAGGGCAGCTGTAAGCTCCCAGGTTACTTCTTGTGAGGATTTGGACACGGAGGAAGATCCGTTACAGTCGCCTGAAGAGAAGGACGGCAGGGGTGGCAGCATCTCCTGCTCCGTCACCAACGGCAACAAGCGTTTTGTCGCAAGTATGGGTAGAGTTCCTTCAATGTCCTCCATACAGCCTTCAATAGATCCAAGCGCAGATGGTGGGAACACCACCATCAAATCTGCCTCAGCGCCCATAACTTTCAAAGAGGCAGCTCTTGCAAAGCGTTTCGCAGTTCGCGCAAGGACTCAAATCACCAAGCGGAAGCGAATGTCGCTAATAAAAGAAAAGAAAGCGGCACAAACTCTAAGCGCCATCCTTTTCGCCTTCATTATTACGTGGACGCCTTATAACATCATGGTGCTGGTAAACACTTTCTGCAATGGTTGCATACCTGAGAACCTCTGGGCGTTAGGCTATTGGCTATGCTATGTTAACAGTACAGTAAATCCTATGTGCTATGCACTTTGCAACAAGACTTTTCGTACCACTTTTAAGATGATCCTGCTATGTCGCTGGGATCAGAAAAAAAGCAAGCCAAGCTTTCCACAAAGACAGGCTGTGAGGTTTCACAGAAGCATACCAACAGACTCAACATAGCAACTCAGTGGTGAGGCTAAATTGCTAATGCTAAAATGTAAGTTGCAAGGGGAGATTCCTCAAGTATCTGTACTATATACTGAAGCGTTAATGTGTGAGTGTCAATGTGGATGTGTAGTTCAGTCTCTTAGGATCCCTGGTCACTAAATTTGAACATTAAGGCACTGTGGTTTAGTGTACAAAGAGCTTCACACCTGAGCATGTGCAATTGCCATAAGTACTTCCTGTGACTTTTATACTTTATGCCTTTCAAACGGCAGTGCCAACTTTCAGGAGTTCAGCAGCAACGTATAGAAAAGTACATTTAAAATGGAAACTGTGTATCTTGAACCTCAGTTGATCGGATCCGATACTCTCAGTTAATTGTTTGAATATTTTAGGGTTGAATATTAGATATCTCATTCTTGTCAATGAATAGAAACTAAAATGTGATTTTTTTATTTTATTTTTTCAATAAGGCAATGTATATCAAAGTATTTACAGTAAATAATAATAAGATATTTCTTTTTGTAAGTGAAATTTGCTGATTTCTGTGAAAGCGTCCCACACAGAGGTTCAGTATCTTTGCTGTCTTGGTAAGTGTAAGTGTTCTTCTGCAACACGTGAGCCACAGTTGAACACTTTGTAGGTTTTTCTCTCCTGTTGAGATTTTTGGTTATTCATAAACAGCACTTCCGTAAGCTGCTCTTGTATAAAGCGTGGTTGTTTACATTTGTTTTGCTACAAGTATTTCAATAGCTATTATGTACGTTTTCAGTGCACATTGAATATGTTTGTATATGTTTGGAATGCCTTATGTTTGAACTTTGAGATTGTGCACTGATTATACTGGGCTAGCTGTGAAATCATTTATGAAACCTAAAGAATGTTTTTAACTCTGTTTAATCAACATTCAGATTTTGACAGTAGTGTGTTGGGATGTAATTCCATTTACAACCAAACTGTTTGCTTTATCATCACCTTATTTTGGAGTGCCAGGTTTTAACATAACAAGCCAAATTGGTTAGCCACAGTAGCTGCGTATTTGCTTAATAAAAAGCACACCAAATTTAGACCTATCAATCAAACATGCATGTTTTCTTCAACTATGGGCTCTGTTGGCCCTGTGGAGAAAATCAAATATTTTAAAACACACACATATTTTTTAATTTACCCACTAACAATGTCCAACCGTGGACTTACAGTACATGCATTTTCATGTTTCTAAAACATAATGTTTAATTAAAACACAATGTCATTTCCATCACATCTCAACTGATGTTTCAACTGATGTTTTTAATTACCATCTGCGATGGAAGTCACATTTTAAACATTTATGAAATAAAGGGTCTTCTCTTTTTCTTGCTGAGGGTAATTTCGTAGCTTTTTATGTATCCTAAAAATACACAATTAAATAACATTCTTCACACTTTTTGTCAAAATTAATTGGAAAAAATGAAATAATCTTTGGAAATGACACAAATTTTACACTTACCATTCATTTCCTACCCTGGTGTTTCGCGGAATTACGAATAATTGCCTGATTTGTAACTTAGCTGTCATTTGTATTAGAGTAATGAAACTAACTTTTTGATATGTTTTTATGTTTTACATTGCAAAAAAGGCTGTAAGTTTTGTAAGGCCTTGTAAGATCAAAGTTAAAATTGAGCTTCTGTGCGGTGTTGTTTGTGACTGTGTTCGCGTTTTGTTCCAAATTGGCTGTGTATACAGGTCAAAGTTTAATGATAGAGTTACTGTCAAATTTGTAATAACTGTTGAATGTTTCAAAAATACAGCCCAGTTTAAAATGCGTTTTTATCCTCAGATTGTTTCTCAAAATAAATGTAACATTTTAAAAATGCATCATTGCTCTTAGTAAATACACAACATGTTTGTGGAAACTTGTTTGTTGGTTTGTTTTTTTAAGCCATAAAGACCTAACACTGTCTGTTTATGAAAGAAGATGCACCAATTGCTATTGGCGGCATGTAATAGGAAAAGAAGCCATGTGATGACAGTACTCATGTGATCTAGGAAGAGGAGCAGCACAGCCAATGTCACAAACACTTACATGATCCCTCAATTTACTGGAGACTCTATCGAGGCAAGTATGCATTTTCTTTCGGTACTTCTCTTTTTATGCTTTTCTGTCTTGTTAGATTAATTCACAGCAACAGGTTTCATTCTTGATATCGGGTTAGATCATTTCGGATTAGCAGGGAATTTCTAGACTAATCGTACAGCAGTAAAACTGAGCTCGTACACTGACTGATTTGAGGAATTAATCTGAGAGAGATGTATCAATATGTAATAAGGCTTATCAATAGGTTCATGCCTTATTGATGAAAAGGTTTCATTTTTAGTGAACATTGTAATTTTTTTTATTATTTTTTTTGTGAAAATTGTGTGTACTACTTAACTATGATCTATGAAATTTTGTTCAGTACTTTTTTTATTTGAAAATGTCACATTTTCTCCAGGCACAGATACAAGCTATGTTCTGGATTAAAATGAATATCGTATAAATCTGTTGATAGCTAACAGGAAAGTGTCTGATACTACAAGGCTGGAGGACAACACTGATTTCAGGCCTGCTGGCCACAGTCGTACATCAGTTTATGAGATCAGCCTGTAAGCTCACATGACGCTGCTCTGGCGCACTCACACACACACAGATGAAATTCCTGTGCTATTTTCAGACATTCAGTGTGCAGATTTACATGGACTATATATAAAAAAAAAATCATAATTACATTTTTTGTTTATTATTATTACATAAGTGAAATGCTTAATGAATGAGGTTTTGACATTTTGAAAACGTTTTCAACTTTTTGTAATGATTTTGTTTATGTAAAGCAAAGATTTACCAGTATATTAGGAGTTACTGTGTGTTTTATAATCAGTACTTTGTGCTTTTTTAAAGAAATAGTCGACTTCAAAATGAAAATTCTGTCATCATTTACTCACCCTCAAGTTGTTTCAAACCTGTAGGAATTTCTTACTTCTGCTGAACACAAAGGAAGATATTTTGAAGAATGTCGGTAACCAGACAGTTAATGAGCCCCATTGACTTCCATAGTAGGAAAAAAAATACTATGGAAGTTAATAAGGGTACATCAACTGTTTGGTTACCGACATTCTTCTGTAAGACTGGAAAAACTGGAAGATAGGGCAACTCTCTGAGAGAACAAAGGAAATTAACATTTGAACTCACTCTTGTGCACCATTCGAGATGCAAGTCTCACCTCAGAATCATCCTAATCTACATCTCTTTCCCTCTTCCCCCATTCCTTCTCTCTCATGCTGAGATCACCAAAATTCACCCAAGAATCTATATGGTTTAATGTGAATAATTATCATACAGTATTACACGTTTGGTATCATTTGAAATGTCTCAGTTCGACTGGTACAAAGGTCTCATTCCCAAAGAAGTAAACCAAAAGGTAATAAGGTATTTAAGAGTTTAGAGATAACTCGCACACAGAGGAGGGTGTGTCTTCCAGGCAAATGGCCTCCTGCTCTCAAAGGTGTAAACTCAATGCAAATTCCCATTGTTAGCAAATGTTTCCATGTAAATCAACCTCTGTCCCCAGTAAGTCTGGGATGGTGATTAATGCAAATTCCCACTGTGAACCCATGTTTACATTTGAAAAGAGGTTTCTGCCTTGGTCTAAGTATTTAGGGAGATGCAGAAGAAGGCTTATGGTGAGTTGTAGCTCAAATTAACCCGTGATGCTGAGATTGGCCAAGACTCTCAGCATCATGTATTTTCTGATGTCAGGTGTCTATTTTGTTTTCCCAAATAGATTAAACGGATTTGTATGTTCACGCAAGTTTTAATATTAAGACTAATATTTGGCATCAATTCAAGTGTACTTGGGAAACCACGGCATGGCCAATCCAAAGCTATTATAAGAGACGTAATGTTGGTCAGCTTATATCTATAATAGTGGCCATACCTCTACTGAAGTAAATGTTTCAGTTAAATTCAAGTGTATGCAATTCCATGGGGGCTAGTGATCAAAACTGATGAGCTTGTGTGCGTGAGACCTGCGTTAAACAGAAGGCGTGAGGACCTCTGAGCGACATAGTTTCCTAATCTGGAAAGGGCTTAAATATACATAAAGAGTTAAAAAGAATAATCAAACGTTTGCTCACTTTTAATGATGCTCAGATATCATTAAACCCCTTTTCATTTATGGAGTCAGATGAAATAACTAGGTAATACATATGAGAAAATGTATTTCATTTAATCTTGTTGTGTTGCGTAAAAGGAAAGACAGTAACGTGCAAAAACCTTCACCCGTATTATTGGAGACCACCATTTGGACCGATAAACGGGCTTACACTTCAAAATATATTTTATGTTCAGCAGAAGAAACTTGATGACAGAATTTTCATTTTGAAGTGAACTAATCCTTTAATTTGCTTTTCTAATGCAAAACAAACACAAACTTCTTACTTTACCTATTGTATGGGTGATATACAATAATATAACGTGCTACATTTAAAAGTAAATCCTAAATTCTGCTCTTTACAAGAGAAACTGTCTTTTTTTTTCTTTTTTCTTTTTTTTACTTTGTTTTGCTCAGTTTTAATCTATTTGTTTCCTCCTCCCAGGTCAAAATAGCAAGAAACAAGATGCAAAACATTCAGACGATAGAGATGCAGCTACCTGTCCTGCGAGAGAGTTTCCACTCCTCTCCCTTCAGAGAGAGAGTGAAAGAACGGAGGAAGAGCAGCCTAACAAATCTTATCAGAAGACAACAGCAACAGTTATTACGCCAGCAACAACAATCAGAATTGCATCAGAAGCAGCAGCTGTCCCCAACCTCACAGCACCACACTGGACATGCTCAGTTGGTCCGCTCCTCCAGTAGCCCGGCGGAGCAAATAGATGAGCAAGAGAAAGTGAAAGAGATTGGGAGGCAGGGGGAGCTGTCTCTCAGACAGTCCGCAGCTACAGCGTCACAGCCAGCATCATCACGGCAGCTGCTCTCGGCGGTGAAGAGAGAGAGAGAGGGATTAGGAAAGGAGGGGGAGAAAGTGCAAGGGAGCGCGGAGAGGGATATAGGAGAGAAGAGAGAGCAGCAGAGAGAACTAGAAAGTCAGTCTGAGCACACACATTCCCAGCATGGCCTGATTGCTAAAGGTGTTCGCCTTCTGAGGAACATGGGAAACCAGGAGGCCAAGCAAAAGAAGCCTACCATCACAACTGGAGTGGAAGGTGCTGGGAATTGGGCGAGCACTGAGGACCGAGACCATGAGCATCTCAAGAAGATTAAGAAAAGTAAATTACCGAGCGACTCGGGCAAGAAGAAATCCAAATCGGAGGGCTCCAAAAGTTCTGTATTTTCCAGCATCCGTATCCGCAAGGGCCTATCCCGGAAAGTGTTATCCAAAGAGGATGTACTGGATGGTGGGATTAGGATTAAGAGCGTGGATGCCAACGACAGCAGCAATGGTGGAATATCAGGTGATGAGCTGGAGGGTCTCACTCCAGACAGTAAGCAACTCGTATCAGAAAGCAGGCAGTCGAGCCTGGACATGACTGAAGATGATGTTAAGAGAGAGACTGAGGGATCGGGGTCAGATACAGACCTCTACAGCTACCACTCAGCCACAGAGGCTCAGGATCTGCTGTTGGATATTCAGAGGACCATCAGACAACAGCAGCAAATGGAGGGAGTTGCTGAGGGGCAAAACTGTAGCGATGCGGTCAGGGAAGGACAAGTAGAGTCTGAAGGCCAAGTCACTCCGTGTCTTACTAGTAGAAGCTTTGCTTGTGTGGGTGAACCAGAGAAGGTAGGAGGAGTATCTTCTGACAGCAAAGAACAAGATCTTAAATGCAGTAGGGAAACAGTTGGAGGAGTGATTATGACATTAAAGGTTGAGCAAGGTGGCGAAGTGACTGATATTGCAAATAAAGCTGTACACTTGACCAATTTGGCCAATGACTATAGCATTCAGGATACTTTTACTGAGACAAGTAGTGTCCAGGATATCTTAGCTGTTACCAGATCAACCAGTAACAACAGTATTCAGAATACTACAGAAACATCCACCTCCTACGAGAGCGCTGAGGAGATCTTGGAGAGTTCATCTTTATCATCTCCTCTTGAAGAGTACCATTATGGCAACAATAGCCTGACCCAAAGCCTAGAAGTTGGTCTCAATGCAAATAATCAGACAAGCTCAACATCCAAAATCAGTCGGGTCATTTTCATACCACAGAAGAGCATTAGTAGTGTAGAGCTGAACGTAGAGGGTGATGGTGGTGTAGAGGAGGTAGAGCGAGGGTGTTCCAACCAACAAAGAAGGAAAAGCAGTGCCGCGGCTATCACACAGTGGGCATCCGAGAACTTTTTAGGCTCGGGGTCAGGACCACGTAGAACTTCCAGTGCAAACCTCGGGGTTAAACCTTATCCCACGATACACACTTCTTACGTTAAAACAACCACCAGACAGCTCACTTCACCCATAATATCTCCTTCCCCAAGCCCTATGTGTCCTCGCAGGGTTGTCTCAGAGTTAGGCTCAGGTCAAGGGTCATCCAGAGCAGGGAGCTGGAGAGCACGGAGACAGCGGTCCTGTAGCATTGCCGGTCCAGTGGGTTGCCATGATGAATGGTGTGAATCCATACATGTTCAATCAGAGCTTATTGAGAGTGGCCTCCAGACCGTCAGTTCGAGGTACACACTGTCCGCCTTTCCAGATGTGTTTTCAGGTGAGTCAGTGTGTGTTATGAGTTCACACTCATAGTCAAAGAGACCTGATTTTAATTTTAGAATACATTACATGAAACTTGCCCAGAGACTGCCCATCATACACTTCACAATTGTTTGTTAAAATGGTCAACTCTAACAGAGTCGACTGTTTTCACAGACAATCACATATTGTATGATAGGCACTGACTCCTGATATTTTAGCTTTAGACTCTGATTTTATCTAGAGGACATCAAACATGCTTGATGTTTTAAGCTGACTTTCAAACATACATTTTTCACACATCTCCTAGAAATCAGGAGCATGTTTCTGTATAAGTTTGTTGTGTACGGAATGACTTAAAAGCCAGGTAGGGTGTGATCCTCAGTCATAGTGCATGATGCCCAGTTCTTCTAAAACCATTTACAAAGTTCCCATGTGTTTTAAAATCTGTTCAGTGTTTCATGCACATTTATTGTACATTACATTTAATGTACAATGTTTAAATGTAGTGTGTTTCAGCCCTTAGTCAGATGCTGTTTAAAGCGAGATCCATGTTCCTTGATCAATATCCTTATTGGTCCTGGAACAGCATTCATATCAACCAGTCCTATTTTATGGTTAGGTTTAGGGCTGGGTTTGGGTCTTGAATTCATATGAACATTATAATTATCCTCTGATTTTAGGTGTAGGGTTAGGGTCAGTGTTAGAGAAAGGATTTGTACTATGTTTGTTTGACAGGAATGCTATGCCCAGACCCCCCCCCAAAAAAGATGTTGGAATATATTTTCACACCACATGGGAGGTAAAAATGTTGTCACAGACATTTGTGTTTTCAAATCAGTGACTCTCTGAACTATTAATGTGTATAATTCCATGTCATAGGAGAAGACAATATAACAGTTGCCTGGGCATGATGTAAATCTCTTTTTCTTTTTCTGTTCTTTATTCTGGTTCATTCCCCTCAATGCTCAGTGAGCAGTCAAAAAACATAAAACATGGCTCTTAAATATGTATGCTACACACACACAATCCCACAGAAACACACACAGACACACATTAGCTGCTGGCTAGGAAAGCACTGGCTTCTGCCTCATTGAATCAGAGTGCCACAGGAAGTTACTCAAATACACACTTGTACGAAAGCACACGCACACTGTTTTTAAGTGGTTTAGGCATAGAGAATGCTCTTGACAAACTATTCATGAAGGTTACACCAGGACAGATCAGATACAAAGGAATAGAAAAAGATTTTTTAAAAAGGTGAGATATGAACACTTCAAAGGGGGCATTTTTCATTTTTTCACCTGTTAACTTCCTGTCTAGATACAAAGCTAGCATCCATATCTGAATGTGTTTACAAAGCCTTGAAGATATTGAAGCATCAAATGCTAACTGTGCCAAAGGCTACATGCCTTTGAAACTCAAAAGCACGATTGTGCACAATAAAGCATTGTGCACAATCTGAATATTATGCTGAACCTGCTGTTTACAAGAGTAAATATGTTTCATAATCTGATTTGAAAATTTGTATTCTCATTAAAATGTTGACATATTCACTAAATGCTACAGTATACATAAATTCATTTTTAAACAGACTCATATATTTATTTTCATAACGATAGTCTTGCATGCTTTTTTTATATAGTGCGCTCAACACTTGCTGCTGACTGCCTCAAACAAAACGTGAAGATTTGAACCTACTTCAAATAATTTGCTTGATAACATTTTTGTTATTCTTTTAAAGCATTTTCAGGCTGCTAACTTTGTTTATAGATGAGACAGCCGAGCCATGACATCAGAATTTAGTTCATCCACAGTCTTTTGTTATTTGCTCAATAGACGATACATGATGATTATCTAAAAAAAAACACCCCCCAACACACACACACCTTTTTTTTTTTTTTTTTTTTGCTGCTTATTGATGTTGCACAAAATCAGCCTCTCTACCAGGGTGTGATATGAGACTACAGGATGAGCTATTGAGTTTGTGTCCACCTGATATATTAGAGAGAGGAAGTTCACGTGTAGTTTTGTGCTTGGAGTGGATAAATATTCCTTTTAGGAACATGCACACACACAAACACATGCTTCAGTTCACCAAATAAAATGGCACAATTTCTGCTTTATTTGTTTGTCTGACTTAAAGCGTCAGTCCCCAAACACTCTAGTCAGGGTCAGTGGGGTAAAAAAATTTGATTCAATGAGCAGTCTACAGTATAACAGAAGAACTTAAAGGTGCACTAAGCGATGTTGGGTGACGTCACTTCTTGTTGACGTTCGAAGTATTGTCAAACAAAACGGAGACTAGCTCGACCCTCCCTCCTCCTCATCCCGTCCCCTCCGGCCGGATTTCGGCCTAAAAAAACGTGTGACATCGCTTAGAGCACCTTTAACAGTTACACACAAATGCAGTATTTTCACACTCTAAAAAATGCTGGGTTGTGTTAACTCAATGTTGGGTCAAATATGGACTAACCCAACGTTGGGTTGAAAATTCAATTTAAAAATGGAAAAACCCAGCCGTTGGTTTACATTTTTAATGTAACCAATGCAATTTGTCCATTTTTAAATTGCATTTTTGTCCATTTTTGATTTTGTCCAAAATGCAATTTGTCCATTTTTAAAGTGCATTTTTTAACCCAACGTTGGGTTAGTCCATATTTGACCCAAAATTGGGTTAACACAACCCAGCAGTTTTTAGAGTGCACCTTCTATATTACTTTCAATATGAATCTTCTCTATTTCACTCTTTTACAGGTCGTTCTCTGTTGGAGAGGTGTTTGGTACAGTGGGGTTGTTCTGAAGATGACACACAGGATGCTGAGAGATTCTGTTCCCGTATTCTGGCTTTGGGGATTCTACAGCCCTTTAGTGACTGCATCAGGGAACTGCCGACAGGAAGTGATGTCACAGATAAGCCCAATTTCAATGTATGGCCATCCAATTCTTTTCTCTTGCTTTATAAGGACATTCTTCCACATTTTATCATACAAATTTCACAAAAACATCCTTATTATTGTTTTTGATTAAAGCATCTGACATTCTGACATGTATTATTTGCCTGCAATGACATCAGTTGTGGGATCTCTATACATACATGCCTTAATATTTCTATTATGAAACATAAACCACATTTAAATACAGGTTTTCAAGCGCTGAAATGGCTTAAATGCATATGTAGAAAGTGGTGGAGAGTCTTGTGCATTTTTCTTGCTGCCAGTAGTGCAAGTGAGGCATGGACTGAAATGAATTCACACAGGTCCATTTGACCCACTTGAAGTGATATTTAATGTATAATTTATTCCAAATCACCTTTTTTCACAGTGTACCAGATGTCTTTTCAGGCCAATGTGTTGTCCACTTGTTCATGTTGACTTGTTATGAAAAATTATGTTACATTGGTTTAAGTTTAGGTTTAAAAAATAAATTAGAACATTTTGATTATGCCATATTTAAATGAAAGGGATAGTTCACCCCAAAATGAAAATTCTGTCATCATTTACTCACCCTTATGTAGTTCCAAACCTGTATGAGTTTCTTTCTTCTGTTGAACAAAAGAAAGATATTTTGAAGAATGTTGGTAACATGTTGACTTCAATAGTAGGAAAAAAAATACTATAGAAGTCAATGGCTACTGTCAACTGTCTAGTTGCCAGTATTCTGTAAAATATCTTCTTTTGTGTTCAGCAGAAGAAAGAAATTCATACGTGATGGGTGAGTAAATGATGACACAATTAAAATTTTTGGGTGAACTACCCTGATTTTAATGATGATTTTGACTAAATATATTAACACAATGTTCAAAACAGAATCCATACATCGTTCAGCGCAGGTTTTGTCTGTGAGCTCAGTACTGAATTGCATTAGTAAGAAGCAGAAAAGCTGTTGATGAGTGTTACTAAAAATGTGCCAGATTTCACACATCTTATATCACTTTGTTGAACAACCCACAGAGTTGATTCTGCCTGAACAGATGTGAGATGAGTAGGGTAACTTTGTGCCATTGTTTGAGACAGAGGAAGAGAGGCTCATTATGTATTTATTATCATGGCATGTTGAGATTCTCAGTTGAATGCTGTAATACAGTACTGTATGTGAGAGTAATATGCTAGAACATTGCAGCAATGTTGTCATGTTTCTTTGCTCGGCCACCCCATGTGACCTGAATAGAACGAATCTCTCTCTTTACTCTTTTGCTCCGCCAGTCAAAGCAGATTTGTGTCTGAACAGATGAACATTTAACACCGCTTCTCCGACTTGCCCTTCCCCCTTTCTATTTCACCACACACATATAAACACCTCCTAACCCGCTTTAGCAGTATGAACACACATTCATGTTGTGAGTGTATATTTATAGATGTGTACGACACTCTTTCACAAATATGCGTAAAAATGTGCATCCGGTGCTTTTGCACACTTAAATAGACACATCTGCATGCATAAACCATCTGACCAGGTTACATAAGATGAGTCACATGCCCTCTGTTGCTGCTCTATCTTTGTATTCATCTCTCTATATAGCAAACATATTCATTATCCATTTACCATCTATCCAGCTGCCTATTTGTGTATTTTTATACCTATATTCCTCAATATTTAGCTTTCACCTATCTAAATGCAGTGGAATCGCTTTAGTTACAGTAAGTTTTTGAGCAAAAACAATATCATAGGCTTCAGTGTTTGGCTCAAGCTATTCAGCCTACTCAGGCTGGCAGCCAAATAAACCTTAATGTTTCTTAAGGGCAGTGGAAATTAGACCTTTTCATTTTATTGTGTAAATGAGAATGTAAATGAGGAGGTTTTGTATTAATAATCATCTACTAATGAAACATTCAATTCTCATTATGCATCATTTACCAAATTTGAATTAAGTAAAAATATGTTTCTGTTCCAAAGTATCGTTCCAAAGACTCTTAAACACTTAAACACACTCCTCTGGTAATTAATTTAATCACCACTTTTTATTGTATTATACTTATCCCAGAGCAATGTTATTTCTCTGAATCTGTTCAGACAAGTGTTTCTCTTGACCCTTGTCCAATCGGCAGTCATCGTGTTTTAAATTCTCCTTTTCCATGTAATGGAACCCATTTCAATATTTTCTGTTCTGTTTCGTTCTGGCCTGTTGTACACCTTTCCAATATGGTGAGATACTGTACAAACACTCCATCCGAGTGGATCGCAGTTGAACTCCAGCTGAAACTGATTTGTTTAGAGCTGGTTCTTGATCTGAGAAGTTGACAACTGAAAATCTGTGCACTATTTGCATGATGTTCCAAATTCATATGCCTTTATTTCTTCTGTGGAACACAAAAACTGAATGTTTGCAAAATGTTCATGCTGTTTTCTGTAATATAATGAAAGCTGATGGTGACCAGGGGCTGTCAAGCTTAAAAAAGGACAAAAGATATTTATATCTATTATAATTAAAATAGGCTATAAAACTTGTGCACTTTATTTCATGTAATTTGAAGCCATACAGTAGCTTTGTGTGAGGAACAGTCTGAAATCTAGGATTAATTTAAATTTTGTGTTTCAGTGCATGAGAAAAAAAAAAAGAAAAAAAAAAAACTGCTTGGACATTTAGACAGAATCTTCCTTTTTGGGTGAACTGTCCCTTTAACACACACTGCTGCACAGTGACTGAAATAACCTAACAATAACCCTGTTGTGCTGGTAGATGGCAGAGCATGACTTAATACTGTGATTTCACTTGCTGTGATTTCAAAAGGACAGCATTAATGCCACTATTCACTTTAATGACCGTCTGACTGTTGTATATAGCCTTGACAGATTTCATCAATAAATTCACAGGTATGATGTAATAGATGCATGTTTCTATAGCCAACAGCCATTTCTGTCAGGACCACTATTGTCAAATATGATTGACAGTTAGCATACAGTTTGGATTGGCGGTATGGTTCTGTTCTGGGCAAGAACTCCCTGTGCATACATGCAGTCTAGCATGGATAAGAGCAGGGAGAGCAGCAATAACCCCCCTTAGGGTAAACAGAACAGAACCAACATGAATGGATTGCATTAATTAATTTTAATGCACGACATAATTAGAGAATTTTAGTCTGATTCAATGGGAATCAGAATGCCAAATCCTGACTGACGAGAGGAGGAGCTGGGGATGGAGGAGGGTAATTTGCTCCTGAGAAACACGATAGCTGCTGATAACACTGAAGGAGCTATACAGTGATAGGCGTCGTATTCCTATAGGTAGACATGGATCAGCTGATGCGAGCTTGACTAACGTGACCTGCCAGAACTGACGCTAAGCTTGATGTTTGTGTATCAGGTAGTGTTGTAGTATTCCAGACCGGTATTGGACTTGTCTCATTCAAGACCAGTCAAGACCACAACTGCAGAGATATCACTAAATTTCTGGTGCATTGTCTGATTTATTTGTTAACTTAATAATTAATGTTCCTGGAAGTAAAACTTCTTGTTTAAAACGCAATCAATAACTTATTTCTAATTCGATTTATTTTGTTTGTGTCAAAGATTTCACCAAAATTAATAAAAATGCCCCAAAAAATTCAAGATATGATTGCAAAAAAGTAATTGTATGAGATCTTGTTTTTTATATTATAACATATGCTATAATTAAGAAATATCACAAGAGCAAGCGAGCGGTTTTTATACAATTTTATACAAATGTTCAATAACAAAGAAGTTAATATTAGGCAATTTATATTTTACATTTTTTTTCTCTTTTCTTCAGCTATGAAAATAGTTCCAGACAAATCCATAGCAGAGCTGTTGTGCGTTTCTGAGCAACATACAGCGGTGTTTCATTACTGAATGAATCCACTTCTTTGAACGAATCGGTTGACTAAATTATTCTGTGACTCACTCATTAAGTGATTTGCTGCCATCTACTGCCTGTTTTAGTTTCATATTTAAAAGTAGCATTTTATTTTTCCATCATATTTGTATATTCAAACATTTTTTTTTTTACATTAATATCAACATTATTTATGCAGTTGTAATTATACAAATTCAGATGCACCTTCTGTGCCACCACTGCATTGCAAAGATTCATTTTGTTAGTGATTTAATTAAATAAAAGACATTTCTCAGGCAGTTAATGTGGACTTTTTATATCTATCTATCTATCTATCTATCTATCTATCTATCTATCTATCTATCTATCTATCTATCTATCTATCTATCTATCTATCTATCTATCTATCTATCTATCTATCTATCTATCTATCTCTGTCTCTCCATCCATCCATCCATTATATTTCCTTAGAGAAATAGCATACCAATTTTTTTTTTTTTTTTACAATTTAGATATATTGTTTAAAATTAAGAATTATCTTTTTTATTTTATTTTATGTATAATGCACTATTTATGTATGGACACTTTCTGATTTGGGACCACTGTATAAACACACATGCATGCCAATAAATGTATTAACCAGTAAAATGCGTTTTATAAAACAGTCAAGCCTCTAATACTTATACCCAGCTTGTAAGGTTTACCTTTAAATGGTGTAATCATGCAGTGCAACTCTGCGGCACGTCTTGATCGAATGACATGTTCACTGCATGCTTGCGCAACCCCCCACTGATGTGAATGGACAGCCTTGAACAGCCTTTCAATTTGTATGTGTGAACATGCTGGCAGTGTCAGCCAGACAAATGCCATGTATTTTTTCTGCTCTGGTCAGTGGTGTTTATCTTTTCATTCAGTTTTCCAGCAGAGGTCGCCCTTCACACAGTACTGCCACATAATCATACCTTTTTCTTGCTGTCTAATCAGGAAAGCAGTCCCAGGAACAGAAGGCTATTTTTAGATTCCTGTATGCCGTTTAAAACATTTCTTGCCATAATCAGCTCTTTTAACGCCAGCTCTCTCATTCGTTTGCACACTTACAGAATGAGCAGCTGTATACCTGGGCTCCAGTGGGACAGAATGAGATCAGAACACCTGGGCGGCTCCAAACAATGTGGCCTCCGACCCCCACTTCTGTACAGGTGCGAGTGTGTCTTCCAATATGGTTTTGTATGCCCAAAATAAGGATTGTGCGGTCATTATTCCCATTATTATTAATGTATTTGATAAACACACATTAATATGTAATGTGTAATGATTACCATATTCAAATTCTAGGATATAATATTTTCGGTACAATACTTCGCTAAAATACTTCAAAGAAAGCCATGGTATTGCTATCTTACATCAAAAAATATATAGTTGACCATGGTGCCATGTCCAAAGTTAATATCATGCTGCTACTCTTACATGGTACATATGGTACATAAAACACCACCCCAGTACTTTTTATAAGGGTAACAAAAAACTTTGGACATTTTGGTGGTACTATGATGTTTTTTAACTTGGTTCCGTGGTAATACCATGTTTTTTGGACATGTAATATGATCAAATATATTTGTATTATTTGAAGTGCCTTTGAGTATCATGTGAAATCATGTATTAATATGGTAATTATTCAGTGACATGATAAGTATCAACGTACCTTGGTATTAAATTCCATTACTGTACCATAGTACATTTTTGCAAGAGCTATGTGTAATCAAACACACATTTGCTTTTGTCTATTGTCCGTGTATGTTAATGTGTGCAAACTCTCAAATAGTTTAAAATATTTCCCCAACAGGTTCGACACCCTCATGTTACTCATAATGTATTCACTAGCCATACGTGTCTTTAACGTTGCTAGAGACCTTCTGTAAACAGCATCCTAACAGCATCTTATCCTGATCTAAACATCTGTCCAGCAGGCGCAGTGCCTCCCATTGCGTTTTAAGATCCACCATGTTTGATTTTTGAAATGATAAATGACCACTTGCATTCCAATGTTCAAAGCACACACACGCAACACCTTATATTACAGTTTATTCCTCATGTTTCTTGTAGGAATATTCCTGAATGTGATTCGAAATGCAGATCTTTTGGGGGAATATGTCTTTTTTAATTACATCAATACTTGTAATACTTAATATAATGTATATAATGCCCTGGTACACGTGACCATATCAAATCACACGAAGGAACTTCTCTGACTACTAATGACTCTAGAATTCCTAAGGGGCTTGAAGGTCTGGAGCCAAAATTGACCAAAGCTCCTTGGCTGTGGAAAAGGGTTTTGTGAATGAAAGCGTCTCCCCAAACCCATGTCAGTCTGACAGGGCCCAACATGTAACCAGACTCCATGTGTGTGATATGTTCTCCGCCCCCCCCCCCCCCCCCCCCCCCAATCCTTCACACAGACCCACACAAACTCTTTGAAGCCGTTTGAAGCTGTGTAAAAGAAAGGCACAAACCCTTCCCTCCTCATTCCCAGAGACTCTGCGGCTCGCCTTTTAGGAGTCCTCAGAGACGACTTCTGGAGTCTAGACTTGTTGGACTTCCTTGACCCTCGCTGCCAGATTGTATGTGTGTCTCTGTATGTTGTGTGTGTTTATCACCATGTTTGTGTGTTCGCCAAGTGCATCCCTTGTGTGTTGTGTGCCGATTTTTACACGCTGGCTGTGGTTGTTCATTCATTTCCCTGGGTCCAGGAAGCACCGCTACGTTTTCCATGATCAGCCAAAGTGCTTTTATTGACTTGTGGGATGCCACATGCGTGCCTGGTCTTTGCTATTAAGAAACACGGCCCCTTACTTACAAACACACACTCACTCATACCATTCCTCAAAAGACGTAGTCTCGGAGGAGAAACTAACATCCGCTAAAACAAGGCACTAACTCATGCTTGTACGATTGCATGTGACAGGAGGTGTCTGTGTTTTTCATTCCATGCTGCTGTTTCTTTTTAAAGATGTGAAGTCTCTTTTTTCTGTATCCTGCTCTCCACAGGATGGATCCACGGGGCAATCTGGGATTGTTCCAGAAGGGACTTCCGTTTCCATTCAGGAGCTAGAGCGAACAATTGAAGAATTACTTACGAAAATATCAGATATGGAAAAAGACAACAATGAATTGGATGGCGCAAAGCTTGGAACAAGGGATCAAGAAGTGGGTGATAATCAAACCATCAAACAGTCTAAAGTAAATGGACAAGGAGTTCTGCGCCACGTGAAAGCCATTCAGACCTCACCTGTCGAGGAAGCCTTTAAAATTCCAGTGCCTTTTTCAGACCAATCACAGACTCCCAAATTAAGTGACAGCGCCACTTCACCAATTGGACTGCCCTATTCCTGCAGCTGCCAAAGAAAACCACCCCTACTTCCTGTTGTTTCAGGTGTATCGACATCAATTCCTCCACCCCCTCCACCTCCACTCCCAGGTATTGTTCCACCCCCTCCTCCGCCTCCACTTGTTGGTATGGTTCCGCCCCCTCCTCCACTCCCAGGTATGTCTCCACCCCCTCCACCTCGACTCCCAGGAATGGCTCCGCCCCCTCCACCACCTCCACTTCCTGGTATTGTTCCACTATCTCCACTTGTGGGCATGGCTCCACCCCCTCCTCCCCTCCCAGGCATGGCTCCACCCCCTCCCCCTCCACCTCCTGGCTGTGGACCTCCACCTCCCCCTCCTCCACCTGGTTTTGGGCCCCCACCACCCTTTGGTCCCCCTCCACCCTTCATGGGGTTTGTGCCGCCCAGCATGGCTCAGGAGTCCGCCCCCCTGAAAGCTGTCATCGAGCCTCCAAGACCCATGAAACCACTCTACTGGACCCGGATTCAGCTACATGCCAAAAAGTAAACTTATGCCTCATTGACTGATGCTACACGAATTTGCAATATGTATTTTGAATGTTTGTGTTTCACCTTATTTACATTCAGCCAAGGTTTAATTATGATCACACATTCAATAAGACAAACTGATTTTTTTTTTTTTTTCCTTGCACATAGGGATACCAAAAGTGCTCTGGTGTGGGAGAAGGTTCAAGAGCCATCCGTAAACTTTGACGAATTTGTGGAGAAGTTTTCCAAAAGCGCAGTTAAGGAAAAGAAGAAACCTATCTCAGATACCATAACTAAATCAAAGGCCAAACAGGTAAGAAGACTTTTCTACACCCACACTGATTGAAATCACTGGAGCCCAACAAATAGGCCATACCCTAGTGGACCTTAGTATGCCCACTTCGTCTCAGATCCCGGGACAACATTCCCGGTTGTCTGCCCCTGAAGATAGCTCTGCCCACACCTCACCACACACAAAACCATTAACAGTGATTTCACACGCACAGCTTGTGAATCAGAGCCTTACAGACGTTCAGTAAATGTTATAAGCTCTACTTAATGTTCCATCAACCAAAGTGTGACTGTGAGACTCTTTGATAAGTCTGTTTACCATCAGAAACGATCCAGGCATCTACCACATCTGAAGCTAATCTCTCTCTCTCTCTCTTCCGCTCTGGTAGTGGTGTGAAAATTAGTCATTGGTGAGAGTTTTGTGGGTCCTTCGTCTGGAGTCGAACAGATTTCTGATAACAACACACAGCTCCACAACAAGCTCATTACTAACTGCATCACAAAAAAAAAAAAAAACTATTTTATTTAATTGTCCTGCAGCTGTGTTCGTCAACTATGAATTAAGCACAGATATTTAGTGTTGTTATCATGAAGATAATTTCCAAATATATATACCATCCTTAATAAAGAGGAATGTGGCGCTACCATGGTATAGTAATTGTAACAAATGGTAGTACTGTCATACTTGAAATATACCATGGTGCTGAAATTCATGTACCATGGTGTTTACAGTACATAGTACTACATGGTACTTTCAAGAATACCAAGGTAGTACGTTTGTGCATGTTTTTGTACATGTACTATGGCACTAGAATGGTTTTTCTTTGAAGTATCCTGTAGTGCCACTAAAATACTGTGGTATATGAATAAGGTAATCATTCCAAAATCATTGGTATTGCCATCCAATATCATCTTTGTGCCATGGTACCACCACTTTTTTATATAAATGTGGGTAAACAAGGTTTTTATGAACACGTTTTGAGAATACTCAGTGGTATTGCCTACAAATAGGATAAATGACAAACTGGATGTTTAACCATGTAAATATTGAGAAATTCATAAGACTTTTGAAAGTGTTCTGTTTGCTCTTTCTCTCTCTCCCTCTCCCTCTCTCCTCTCTCTTGCTCTCTCTCCCTCTCTCTCTCTATCTCTCTCTCTCGCTCTCTCTCTGTGGTCTGTAAGGATCTGAGGAATGGGAGGGGGGGGGGGGGGGGGGGGGGGTCTGTATTGAGTTAAAACCCACAACCCTCAAACCACCAGCCAACCCAGCGACTCCAGTCAGCCTAGTGTGGTCATGCCACACTTTATATGTGTGTGTGTGTGTAAGAGAAAGAGAGAGTGGGTGTGTGTAGCATTGTTCACAGTAGAGTTGCTTTAGGCCTATGGTTACAGTTTGCTCATATCAGTCAAAATTACAGTGCTAATCTAATCAAATGCCCACCTTTCACATGAATTAGATATATCAATTAAAAACAGATGCCCGGAGCTCCATTTGAGCCCACATTATCATGTTAATTTTATGAATCATATTCATTTTACGGCCCATTACTTTGGCAGGAGTTATCTAGTTCTTTAGCTGGTAGTTACTGTACGACCGCCGAACCTCCATCCTCCCTCATACAGCGACATCCCCGGTTCCCTCCAAGACAGTGCTAAAGTATGGAATCAATTCTCATTGGTTGGTAAGCGTCTGGTTTGAGATCCAACTCATCACAGGCATGAGTGTGTTTCCCACATCATTAACGTAGCACACCACTCTGCAGTCGGGCTGTATTTAGTGGTCATGAGCCCCGTGGTGATAATGGTAGCCAGTGGCTTCCTGATGATCACACTGAGCCGCCATCACTTACTTTCAAGTGTGGCCTGTACTAGAAGGTTTTCATGGCTCCAAATTCTTTCCAACAATCAGAATTAACATGTTGTTAACGGACGGCAATGAAAGAAGACATGTTTACGACGGCACTCAATGTACACGTGTTAATGCACAGAAGACGCTAAAGCTACAGTGATCTAGCAGAGGGCAGAGCTCAGGGAATGTTTTCTCTTTCAAAAAACAGTGAAAATTTATACAGAGTATGTGAGGTATTCCATGCATCCACACGCATCCACTTGTTTAGAAATGCCTGATTTGAAGGGGCCGTCTGAAAGTGTCAAAATCTAACTCGGTTTAATTGGACCAGACAGGTCTGTCATTTGCATAATGACTGTGGTGTTCTTTGGCAGAGCCAGAAACGGGAGAAAGTAAAGTTCTTTTGATATATGTGGATGCTATGCATGAAAGAATGAGACAGGACCTCTCCATAATGCCATATGAGGAAACAGTCATAAATACTCATACTCATACTTTGGCTTTGTTTTTGGTTTCCTTTTTAGGCCAAAGTACCTCTCTGTGCTATTCAATTTATGAGGGCAGCCAGATGAAATACTGTGTTTATGGAATTTTTGGTATTATAGTATAATGTGGCTGATGTTTTACTACAGTAATGAAATAATACCCTCTGTCTCTCTCAGGTTGTCAAGCTGCTGAATAACAAACGTTCTCAGGCAGTGGGGATTCTAATGTCCAGTCTTCATTTGGATATGAAAGATATCCAGAATGGTGAGCAACCCAAAGAAGTGTTCTTTGCACTTAGTATGCCCATTGTTAATGTTACGTGTGTGTACAGTATGTGCGCACACTTGTTCTGCTGTTGACTACTTGTCATGTTTCTGAAAAAAGCAGTTTTATATATGTATATTAGGTGTGTGTGCTTTTGGCTAAACCTCCTGAGATTGTGCTCAGCCTCCTGCCAGCATGTGACCTCTCTAAGGGGGGAAATATGATGTCACAGCCAATTAAGACGCATTGTTCGGTGATGTTTATACAGTTACTGATTGTGTTTGAAAGCTGGAGAGAGAGAGGGTTGGTTGCGTCTTAGGGTTCAAGAATAGGTTGATACTGTAGATCTTAATGAACATGATGATTAGAGTCGCATCCTCTTTCTCATTCTGTTCTGTTCTTTTACTGTAGTTACAGTTTGAATCTGTTTTTGCATAAACCCTCAATGTCCTATTTCTCTGCTTAAGATATTTCCGAATCTGTCTCTGGAGTCTTTTTCTCTCTAATTCGTCTCTTTATACCTCGCTTATTGTTGTCATCACTCTGTCTGCTCATTCATCCCCTTGAATGGGCTATAAAGGAAATAATGCAATTTCTTCTCATCACATGTTCGGGAATGTCAGTCCTGTCTCGCAGCGCCCAGATAACTCTTGATTGTGGATTTTTATGTGGTGAAGGAGTTACTGAAATAGAATACAAAGTAAAAAGGCCAAATACTAAGACAATTAATTAGTAAAAGTAGGAAAAGGTTGATTATTTTACACATATATCTTCAAACTGTCTACACTTATCTTTTGTTCCTTTTCTCATCCAGATGATGATCTGTGCATTTCTTCTTTGGATTAAAATGAATAAGATTACCTATGAAAAGCAAAGAGACAGTGATATTAATTATATTTTTTCAGTTGATCTTTGTACAGGTTACATCCATATGACAGTATGGTCACACACTGTGAAACTAGTCTTTTTGAGTTAGTCAATGAATTCTTTACTCAAACCATTCATTCGGATCCACTGGTTTATTCAGGAACGCCACTGTTGTTTGGATACGTTCAACGGTCGATTCTGATTTGATTTTGGAGTCGGTGCAAAAATGGACCCATGTGTGGTTACTTTTTAGTCCTGGATGGATAAATAGTGTATTCTTCAGCAACATAGTCTAAACAACGTGATTTTTTTTTTTTTTTTTTTGTCATTCATTGGTTAACAGGCGGCAGACGAGCTGAATTCTGTTTTCTTTCAGTAAAATTTTTCCATGCATAATTTCCCTCCAGTCTAATCCACTGTAACAACAACCCTTTTTTAAATTCTATTTTTCTTTCTTCGTTTTAATGAATCAGCAAGGCTGGATGCAGTTTTAAAAACCACATCACATTATGTGAACGGATACCTAATATTTTACACACACACACATATGCACACATCCTTTAAACCGGCGGTATTTGAAGAAATTTTTACTGGCTCTTTGAGAATTTATGGGCACAGTCCCCATCTATTATGCAGCTCAGTACCCACAATTCAGCACTGGTCGAGTCTCATTGGGTCTCGCTGCAATTCCGCCCAATGCAGAGGCCAGTATGTTTGGCCAGAGTAAACCACCAAATAGAAACAAACAGTTTCTCTGACGGAGCTATTTACCCAGAATCAATACATTCCTCAACATCACGCTTCACCACACTGACCTGGATCAGGCCCTTTGAGGAACTAGGAAAGAATGTCGTGAGTTGGTTTAATTGCAGAGTTTAAAGGTTCATGCAAAGTTATGAGGCATTTTTTACAGTCAGTAGAAATGTTACCCGTCTGTCTCTCTTTTCTTTAATTATTCAATTATCAGCCATCAAACAACATAAAAAAAAAAAAAACTCTTCTCAAGATTACGACTTGTTAGGGAACCTAAACCTAATCTGGTGCAACTCCTCTGTGGATTTCCACTGAATCGCTCCCTTTGTGTCAACTTTCTTGTTTCCCTCAGCTGGTTTTCATAAGATCTCATGTTTGAGCCCTTCGCAAGCTGAAAAACACTCCTGCATGCCTGACTAGAACACAGGCTGCTCTTGCACCAACACACTTGGTGACAAGCCTTTGATTTCTACCCATAACAGTCTCAGAGTTTCACAAGTCAGCTCGGTGTTTATGCGTATGTGAGATTGGATTCCTCAACGTGTGACGCCGACCCCCTCCGGACCTTTTGTTTGTTATGTTTCTTTAGTGACTCACACACTTGTTCTGCAGTGCCGTCTGTTTGGGTCTTCTAAGCTATGTCACAGGACATTGTTTTGTGGAAACATTCTGAATCATGGCAGCGATCACAAAGAAAGCAACAAGGAAACATATGTGTATGATCATGTCCTTATATAAAATCCTTCTCTTCTCTTTGTTAGCCAAACATTGTACTGTTTTATAGTTAGTGGTGTTTAGAGAGAGAAGGTGGTATGTGTCTGTACAGCTGAAGAATGGCAAACATGGTGGCATTCGCTCGACGTTTGGAAGATAGTAATTATGGACGTTTGGCACGAACTGAATTTTGTAAACCTGTTAAGTACTAAGAAGCTGCTTTAAATGTCTGGCTTATGAAATATGTAACAAGAACAGAAATGTAGAGTAGCATATCTAGAGGTATAAACCTGAGCTAGCATTGTTCACTTAAACAAGGCATTTAATCCAAGGTTGCTCCAGGGGGATTCCTCATGTAATAGGTGTTATTTGTATAAGAACGTCAGCTAAGTGATGAGCTGTGTAACAGTAAAAGTGCACGAATTTCAGGCGATTATAGTCATCGTGGTGTAAAACGTATAATTGCGTTTATAGTTTAGAAATGTGAGAATTGTTTCACAGATACTCCTACTACAATTTCCACGGAGCCGTTCTGGTTATATCCTAATTAAAGTAAATGGGGCAAGATATTATTATTATTATTAATATTATTATTATGTGTGACACCAACCCCCTCCAGACGATTACTTGATCTGCAGTGCATGCTATTTAATATATTTATTAAATTATATTACATTTAATAATAATAGTATAATATTTAAATGTATATTAGTATTAACAAACAAATTCTAAGCATGTCTTAATTTACCCCCTATGATTTGTTTTTTTCAGTGACTCACACTCACTTGTTCTGCAGCATAAAACAGTATAAGTACTACAATTTCAATAAAAATTCTTATTTAATATTGATAAACACATGCTAAACACGTCTTACTTTAGCATAAATCTCTGTTTTATAATAATAATAATAATTTTAGTTATAATAATTGTATTATTTGTATTGTTATTTGTGTCATGCCCACAAATATACAAATAGGGTATTCTTGGTGGTTGCTAGGTGGTTGCTAGGGTGTTCTGGGTGGTTGCTATGGTGTTGCTAGGCAGTTGCTATGGTATTCTGGGTGGATGCTAGGGCATTGCTAGGGTGTTCTGGGTGGTTGCTAGGCAGTTGCTAGTTGTTCTGACCCTCCGTACGATTTGTTTGTTTCTTCAGTGACTCTGTAATAATCTCTCAATAATAACTATTAATAATAATAACTATAAACACACTTTTATAACTGATCACTTTTTTTTTTTCAGCTAATAAATTTAGAAAGCTTTCATAACCATTTCTTCCTCAGATTTTAAATCAAGACCACCACACTAAACTACTGCATCAGTGTTTTGGGAAGCACAGACCACATCCCTGGACTTCAAGAGACAAATTCTTTGTTTGGAGACTTTGTTGTGGGGGTGTGGGGATTACGCTGTTGTTGTTTGTGTATGTGGCGATTGGGGTGTAGATCTGGTGGGAGTTGGTGTTGTCAGGTTGATGACAGGTTAAATTACTGAGTCATGGATTGAGCATACTTTTTTCACTCTCTTTTCTTGTCTCTCTCCCTCTTTCATGTGTTCCCTCTTCCAGTCTCTTCTAAGGCTGCAGTTGTTCTCTTTGATATCTTTCTCCCATAACAGGAGGAATGCTTTTGCTGTCTGTCTCCATTTTATACATCTGAGCATTGGCCAGATATGGATGTTTTTGTTATTTTTTCTTGTGTGGTTTCTGGAACGCGCCAATGATCAATTTCTCAATTCCCCAAATGACTGAACACACAAAAGTTAGCCCATAACAGCTCTATTTAGCACAGACAAAAAGTGTTCAGTCAAGCCAGCTCAGTAACAGCCCTGCTAGAGATTCAAATGCTTTTATTATGTAAAAAGAACTCTGGAAAATAAATGTTTGATGCTGAGTAAACACATTTTGGTTGTTAAATCATATAATCGACCGTGCCGAACTGTATAGTTTGGGTTTGGTACGATTTTTTAATGCTAATGAAAGAAGTCTCTTATGCTTACTAAGGCTGAATTTATTTAATCAAACTTACAGTAAAAACACAATACAGCAATAGTGAAATCTTTTTTTTTTTTTTTTTATAATTACAATGTAATTTATTCCTGTGGTGGTAAAGCTGAATTTTCAGTATCATTCCTCCAGTCTTTAGACATGATCCTTCAGAAATCATTCTAATGTCTGTTTTGGTGCTCAATAAGCATTTATTATTATCAATGTTGAAAACAACGTTGTGCTGCTTAATATTTTTGTAGAGACCGTGACTATTTAATAAATAGACATTTCGAAAGAACAGCATTTATTTGAAATGGAAATCTTTTGTAACATTAAAAATGTCTTCACTGTCACTTTTCATAAATTTAATCCATCCTTGCTAAATAAAAGTCTTCATTTATTTCAAGAAAATGTATTAGTGTAAAATAAAAAAATAAATGATAAAATGATAAAAATAATTATATTAAGTAAATTAATATATTGTTTTTATATATTAGATATTAAATTAATTGTTTGTTTATAAATTGTGGAACTTGTTGTTTTGATTTATGGACATATTATGGTTATGGATTTTTGAAAGTATATGAATTACTTTTATTTTGATATTACTGAAAGAAAAAAGGAAAAAAAGTGTTTTGGTATTTTAGTTCTTTGGAAAATAAATTCTTTTCAATTCCCAGACAGTTGTCGATCAGTATTCCTCATAGTGTTCCTCTGTCTGAAAAATCATTTGAATAGATCTGTATTCTTGATTGGTCAAGTCAGTGATGGATTCTCTCATTTTTCATCTCTCTTTCTCTCTCTGACAGCCATCTTGAACATGGACTGCACAGTGGTGGATCTGGAGACGCTCCAGGCGCTGTATGAAAACGTAAGCCCACAACATGACAGGACGTGACAGTCCAGATAAGCAGATGTGATGAATCCTGGCGATCCTTATGAAGTATGAATTCCATAAGTGATCATTTATCATATCATTAAACTCTTAAACCTCTCAGAACTGGACAGGATATACCCTGAGATCTTGGAGCTCTGCCTTGACGCGGTCCACTCCAAAAGAGAGCTGCGGAAATGTGTGTTAAATACCAAAACAAACATGCAGGCCACAAACACCGCTGGAATGAGTAAGGTTTACCATGGAGCCAGGGTGCGTGTCACTGTCTGAGGGAAAGAGAGAGAGAGGAAACAAGACGACTGTTTAAAGACAGACATGCAGACATGGAACTGACAACAGGAAGACAAATGGAGAGGATGAGGTTTTCCCTCGCAAGAATAAAAAAAAGGACAGTTCAGGAAAAAAAAGATTTAGCAAAAGAATTGCAGCTTATGTAACTTTTTGGCAGTTGCAATTACGTCAGTTTGACGTGGCGGTATAAATCAGACCTCTTTCTTGGAAGATCCATGAATCGCTCTTAGATGATTGGCTGCTACCAAATACTGATTTTCTTTAATTCTTTAAGTGTGTGTTGGCGCTGATGAGTTTGCACTCCATGATTCGCCATGTGTATTGCAGCAACGGTCATAAATCTTGCTGTCAACACAAGAGGTCCTTTACATGTTTTCTGTGTGTGAGTGTGTGTGAGTGTGAGCTGCACTTCATTCTAACGAGATAAAGATCGGGCGACGGGAGTCGTAGCCACACATCATGACACCATAACATTTCTCACACAAGTCTGATGATATTTTGGCACTATTCTTGCTGTTTTGCTCTGTGTATCATTTTGGGAATATGGCTTTCATTCACATGTCATTGCATCATACGTATCTTACTAATATTTCGGCACACACGTGATTCGCAGATTAGTTTGCAGTGTTGGTTAAGTTACTCTAAAAATGTTATTAATTACTAGCTACTAATTATATCTTCAAGAGTGTAATTAGATTACGGTACTATTTACACTCTCTTTAAAAAGTTAGTTGTAAGAAGGCTATATACTATGTACAGTGAGGAAAATAAGTATTTGAACACCCTGCTATTTTGCAAGTTCTCCCACTTAGAAATCATGGAGGGGTCTGAAATTGTCATCGTAGGTGCATGTCCACTGTGAGAGACATAATCAAAACAAAAAAAAAAATCCAGAAATCACAATGTATGATTTTTTAACTATTTATTTGTATGATACAGCTGCAAATAAGTATTTGAACACCTGAGAAAATCAATGTTAATAGTTGGTACAGTAGCCTTTGTTTGCAATTACAGAGGTCAAACGTTTCCTGTAGTTTTTCACCAGGTTTGCACACACTGCAGGAGGGATTTTGGCCCACTCCTCCACACAGATCTTCTCTAGATCAGTCAGGTTTCTGGGCTGTCGCTGAGAAACACGGAGTTTGAGCTCCCTCCAAAGATTCTCTATTGGGTTTAGGTCTGGAGACTGGCTAGGCCACGCCAGAACCTTGATATGCTTCTTACAGAGCCACTCCTTGGTTATCCTGGCTGTGTGCTTCGGGTCATTGTCATGTTGGAAGACCCAGCCTCGACCCATCTTCAATGCTCTAACTGAGGGAAGGAGGTTGTTCCCCAAAATCTTGCAATACATGGCCCCGGTCATCCTCTCCTTAATACAGTGCAGTCGCCCTGTCCCATGTGCAGAAAAACACCCCCAAAGCATGATGCTACCACCCCCATGCTTCACAGTAGGGATGGTGTTCTTGGGATGGTACTCATCATTCTTCTTCCTCCAAACACGTTTAGTGGAATTATGACCAAAAAGTTCTATTTTGGTCTCATCTGACCACATGACTTTCTCCCATGACTCCTCTGGATCATCCAAATGGTCATTGGCAAACTTAGGACGGGCCTTGACATGAGCAGGGGAACCTTCCGTGCCATGCATGATTTCAAACCATGACGTCTTAGTGTATTACCAACAGTAACCTTGGAAACGGTGGTCCCAGCTCTTTTCAGGTCATTGACCAGCTCCTCCCGTGTAGTTCTGGGCTGATTTCTCACCTTTCTTAGGATCATTGAGACCCCACGAGGTGAGATCTTGCATGGAGCCCCAGTCCGAGGGAGATTGACAGTCATGTTTAGCTTCTTCCATTTTCTAATGATTGCTCCAACAGTGGACCTTTTTTCACCAAGCTGCTTGGCAATTTCCCCGTAGCCCTTTCCAGCCTTGTGGAGGTGTACAATTTTGTCTCCAGTGTCTTTGGACAGCTCTTTGGTCTAGGCCATGTTAGTAGTTGGATTCTTACTGATTGTATGGGGTGGACAGGTGTCTTTATGCAGCTAACGACCTCAAACAGGTGCATCTAATTTAGGATAATAAATGGAGTGGAGGTGGACATTTTAAAGGCAGACTAACAGGTCTTTGAGGGTCAGAATTCTAGCTGATAGACAGGTGTTCAAATACTTATTTGCAGCTGTCTCATACAAATAAATAGTTAAAAAATCATATATTGTGATTTCTGGATTTTATTTTTTAGATTATGTCTCTCACAGTGGACATGCACCTACGATGACAATTTCAGACCCCTCCATGATTTCCAAGTGGGAGAACTTGCAAAATAGCAGGGTGTTAGCAAATACTTATTATATAAATACTTATAAAAAAAAAATAGCAAATACTTATTTTCCTCACTGTAACTTTTTTTTTTAAATCTATTTTATAATCAAATTTGATAAATATCTAATAATATCTTTATTTAAAAAAACAAAAAAAGAATCTTCCAAACCATGTATTTACTTTACCCAACTACACTTTGATAAACCTATAATAATGTTGGGATGGATTTTGTGGGAAATGGCACAATTGTCATTTGTCAACGTGTCACGTAACATCCGAACAGAGCGTAAAGTAGTTCCGGCTGTGTGTAATGTGAAGCTAAAAATGGCAAGCCTCCGTGGAATCACTGGTTGTAAAAATCTGCTCTGATATGATGTCCTGTATTCATGTGTACACCAGTGGCACTAACACGTGCATCCACGCAGAGCCGAAGCACGACCAAAACAATGTTCTTCCACAAGACACATGCGCTTTTATTTTTAACCACTAGAGGGCCAAAAGTCTCATAGTGTAGCACTGACAAATAATAATGAAGTTATGTGTTTGTGTAGAATTGTGTATATGTGTAGTAACTTTGTGCTGAAAACTATCTTTTCTTCCATCACTCTGTTTTTCCTCCAACCCACCCACCCACCCGTTCCCGCTGTAGCTTGAGGCAGTGTTGCTGAGTTTAAATGTTGAGGTTGTTTCTCTTTAGTGTGCGAGACTCCACGCTGTCTCTGACTCCTTCAACCAAAACCACAGAACACCCCCTCACACACACACACACACACACAGTATATCCCCACTTTCCTCTTTCCTGCTTTTTCTTTCTATTCTCTTTTTCACTATCTGACTCAAGCACAGTCTGAAGTGTGGATCACTCTTTGTATGTTGGGTTCTTAATCAAAGGTCACAAAACAACACACACAGCAGAGAGCATTTTCCCACATTACAGTTTATATCACTATTATGATGAAATGTTCTATTACAAGTATATAAATGTATTTTCCCATTTTAAAAATCACATTTTCCCTCTCTCAATGTACTTTCATTCTATTCTTTTGTCAACCTCACAGAGAGCTCAAAAAGAAGAGATGGATCAGATTGAGAAACATATCAAGTCTTCAAAAAACAAAGAAAATGCAAAACCACTGGACAAGCCTGAACAGTATGTATCCATCAGTCTATCCATCCATCCTTCCGCTTATTCTCCTTATTCATTCCTTAGTCATTCATTTGCCTCCCTGTCGCTTTGTGTTTGTCTGTCACTGTCAGGTTTCTGCTGCAGTTGTCAGAGGTTCCTCAGTTCTCAGAGAGGGTTTTCTGTATTCTCTTCCAGTCCAGCTTCACGGAGTGTGTTACATCAGTTCAGCGTAAACTAGAAACACTGCTAAGAGTCTGTACGGTGAGAAAGAGCTTGAAGCACACAAGTCAGATTGCACTTACATATATTTCAAGTTGAAAGGTCAGATAGAAAGTTGTGAAGAAAACACATGTGCTTCATCATCTTTCTCTTCTCTGTTTACAGGCTCTACAGTCAGGTCAAGCCGTCCTGCAAGTTCTAGGCTTGGTTCTAGCATTCGGGAACATTATGAACGGGGGCAACCGAAGCAGAGGACAGGCAGACGGATTTACCCTTGACATCCTGCCCAAGTTAAAAGATGTCAAGAGCAGTGTGAGTAAATATGAGATCACTGTCATCAGTGTAAATACACAGGTCACCCCCAAATACTGTCATCACTTACTCACCCTGATGTCATTCCAAACGTGTGTATGACTTGCTTCTGTGGTACACAAAAGAAGAATGTTTCTGTCTGTTTTTGCCCATACGATGAAAATCAATAGGGTCTTAACATTGGATCCCATTGACTTTCATTGTATGGAAAAAAAAAAATATATGTATATCAAGCGTAGCTTTAGTTCTGGCAGGTCACGTTAGTCAAGCTCGCATCAGCTGACCCTCATATATATATAAGCTCCTTCAATATTATCAGCAGCTATCGCGTTTCTCAGGAACTAATTTCCCTCCTCCATCCCCAGCTCCTCCTCTCGCCCAGTCAGGATTTGGCATTCTGATTCGCCTTGAATCAGAATAAATTCTCAAATTATGTTGTACTTTAAAATCCTGAATTAAATATATTTGCAAATTTTCATGTTGGTTCTGTTCTGTTGTGTTATTGCTGCTCTCTCTGCTCTTATCCATGCTAGGCTGCATGGATGCGCAGGGAGCTCTCGCCCAGAACGGAACCATACCACCAATCCAAACTGTATTCTAATTGTCAATTGTATTTGACGGTAGTGGTCCTGACAGAAATATACTGTAATATATTATATATACAGTGGTGGCCAAAATTTGTAGAGCACTTGGCATATTTCAGTTGTTATTTTCCAAGAGGACAATGACCCTAAACATTCTTCTAACTATTGCCGGAACTACCTGCGACAGAAGGGACATTAAAAATGATGGACTGGCACCGTCAAAGTCCGGACCTCAACCCCATCGAGCAAATTTGGGGCGAGTTGGAAAATAAACTGGACAGATCTATTGTACAGTCAAAGGATAGCCTTTGGCTTCAGTTGCAGAAGGCATGGGATAACATTAGTGTTGAAGTTCTCAGGAAATATGTTGACACTAAAAGGCGGACATACCAAATATTAAAGTTAAAAGTGGATAAAAACAGTACGACTCACTTCATCGGATATTTGTTGTGCTCAGAGCAACATTATGAAATGAAATCATGTTTTGGAGGCAAAAAAAGGTCAATATTTTCAGATCTGTCAGGTGTTCTAATAATTTTGGCCACCACTATATATAAAAGTAATTCAGTCATACAGGAAATGAGGATGAGTCAATGATGAAGGAATTTTAATCTTAGGTGAACTATCCCTTTAAGTTACAATTTTGCTGGTTAACATCATGGCTGTGCAGATCCACCAGCTAGACCAGCACAGAACCAGCATAAACCCTAGTATGAACATGCATGGAAATTCCCATAGTGTAGTTTGGTGGTCTCCTGACCCCACTGACTAGGTCATAAACAGACCTTTTTGACAATATCACTCACAATAAGCAGTCTATACAGTCGTGTCAAGTACTGCTAGCCTATATCCACATCGCATGTGTTCTGTGTGTCTGCACACATGTGCACGTGAGCGAGCGCCTTTGCAGGCCACCAGGTCTGGCCTCTTCTTCACAACCGCTTTGAGCTAAACGAGTGTATACAATCCCAAAACATGAAAAATGATTATTCTCCTGTGTTTATTTCCATCTCTCTTCTCCTTCTCTCGCTCCATCAGGATAATTCTCAGAGCCTCCTGTCCTACATAGTTGCTTACTATCTGCGACATTTTGATGAGGTAGGTTTGGCCAGCTGTTTATTTCATTGGCTCGACTAACAGACCCCCAGGTCCCTTAGAATCACCCTTCATGTTAGACAAAAATGTGGCTTTGTTTTTGGTTTCATCACTTTGATTTGCCTTTCTTTCCCTTCACCATATAGACAAAGGGCCGCTCTGAACGAGCAGAGCCCTTTGATTGCTTGATGCCCTTTTTGGACGCAGATTAAAAGGGCTGTATTGTAAATACCGTCAGCAGTCAGTCCAGATGTTGTGATTACAAGGCCATGTCCAAATTGACAAAATATGATCCACAGGTTGTTGAAGTGCTTCTAGTGCTCAGGCAAATAACAAGGAGAACGCATATGTGTGCATGTCATGCGAGCGGCTCTGATCTCTGACAGACGGAGCGCTATTGAGATTGATTTGTTGTGTTTGATGTTTTTATTGTTTTTGGAATCAAAATTATCTTTACACACCAAACTGTTTGAACAGAATTCACATTCAATTATTTTTCATATCAACCAACGGTACAGATATGATCTCATAAACACAACATCTGTATGATTGGGCTTTTTTCCCATTGTTTGTGTGTCAGGATGCAGGTAAAGAAACATGCGTGTACCCACTTCCAGAGCCTCAGGATCTGTTTCAGGCGTCGCAGATGAAGTTTGAGGATTTTCAACGTGACCTCCGTAAGCTACGGAAAGATCTGAATGGTGAGATGTGGACATGCGCAAAGTAAATAAATGAATACACACGTGCTTTTACACACACTTCCATGCAAACACATGTGGACACACAACACATGGACATACAGACAAACAAGAACTCACATACAAGTGTGCATATACAAAAACATACAGACATGTTTAGTTTGTATACATCAGCACCAGTGACCCGTGTTCTCCTTTAGAAGGCTCATTGATTTTCAAATGGCTGTTTTTATTGAACCCCCAGCTGGCTGCCACAATGATCAATACTGCAAATGTGGTTTGTTAAAGGGATACTTCACCGCAGGAAAGATGAATGTGTATTTAAATTGGGTCATTTATGTAGTAGAAATGTGAAATTATTTTAGAAGTTGGTGCCTTCTAGACTGAGAAAAGCCAGAAAATGTATTTTTGGCTCATGTTGATGAAAGACAACAACTCCCAGAATGCACTTGCTTCGCTGCCCTACAAGGCCACTCCCAAGCCACGCCTACCGGTTACAGAAGGCAGGAAGAAATTATACAACTAGGCTACTAGTTGACTCGAAACTGAAAAGACGCCGTTTTATCGTGAGATCCCACCCCCTATGGGCGGGTTGAAAACATGCGGAACTAGCTCCTACTACTGGCTGTAGTCTCTAGCCTCTGTCTAAAAAAGCCTCCGATGACGCAAAATTACGATTTTTGCATCATCAGAGGTTTTTTTTTTCAGACAAAAAATACAGAAATCTCTCGTCTCAGGGGGACAGGTTTTCTACTGATTTTCTACTGATACAAAGCTTAATGCTAATCGGTGAAGTATCCCTTTAAAGTAAATAAATGAGAGAGGGGTAATTTTCAGCACTTTTCCTAGGGGTCGTACCTGTTAACTCCAGGTTTCTGCAGGTTTATACACTACAGTTAAAAAAAATAAAAATAATAATAATTCTGTTAGGATGTGTTAAATGTGTTTGATAGTTTGAGTTTTATATAACATTTAGACATTCTGGTAACAGAAATGAAAAGTTAGTGATTACAATATAAATCAGCTCAAGATTTTGATCAAGATATTTGTTTAAATAAACAAATTAATTAATTAACGCATATATTCAGTAAATGTATAAATAAATTTCAGACCCTCTTTTGTACTCTATTTTTAGGAAATGCTATGTGTTCTGGTGCTTTTGAAAAGAAACTAGCGGGCTTAAACTGCCTATTAAGAAGTGTCTGCTTTGCTCCCTGACCAGTAAAGCAATTTACCAGGGTCTTCAGGAGGTTAGTGAGATTGGTTCAGCTTTGCGCCACAAGTCAAAGGTTGTACGACCCAGCTTAAGTGCACGACGGAGTGTGAATGAGGTGTAAGAATCCGATTACATGCTCAAAGCTGAGTTTAAATCCCTGCAAACATTTTCATTGCCAACCCAAAAACACACACACACACACACACACACACACAGATGTGGAAATACTCACATTCCACTGTTGGCATGTTTGGCTTGTTGGCTTGAAAAAACACTGGTGGATGTTGATGTGGTAAAAATAGAACACTGCCCTACATCAAAAACACATTTACAATCAATCATTAATCCGGAGTGAGATTGCCTACCACACAAATACTAACGTCCGAGCATTTTGAGTTGCACTTGAGCCATTCAAACATATCAGATGGATTTGCATTTGGCTCGTGGAAATTTCAATTGAAGGATGGTCGCTTTGATGCATTGCTATACATCCTATTAACTTCGCCCCTGCTGTTAGCCATGTTTTTGCATGCCTTAGCTCGAATCCCTAGTCAGCGATTTGCATTGTTAATCTTTCAAAAGCTTATTAGTTAGGCCCACTATACATGTGGTTGATAAATTGTAAATGTACTTTTCCAGAGCTTGTATGCTTAGCTAAATGGTTTTGGCGTACACCTGCTGAACAGATCAAGCCTACATTTGTTTAACGCAGGCAAATATTTCTCCTCTGGCAATGTTCTGTGCTTCTCTGAATCCTTAACAGTTCACGTCCCTGAAATCTCCCCGCGGCCCAATAAGCATGGCTTCTCTCTTACACCAGGTTCATACAATAAATGGATCATCACTACATTAGCAAGCTAAGCTAAGCGCTAAAGCAGATGTGACACTGACAGCTGGAAGGGGCACAGAGTTATGCAGGCGGCCCGGCAGGTCTTCGCTTTCACAAAGCCCATGATCCAGCTGGCTGGGACATTAGCATGTGTGTGTTTGCATTGCGCTGATTGGCATGCAAGGCTGTGATCCATCACCGAATGTAGTGATGGAGTGTGACACGGTGAAGCCGTTCGGGGCTGATGTAAGACTCTAGGTGTACAGCGAACTGAAGCAAAGAAAAGGTTCATGAAATGGGATTCATTAGCATCTGTTAGCACAGGTCACAAATAGCAAATTTTTCATTATACTGATACATCTGTGAAGTGCAGGAAGATGAAGCAGAATGATTGAATGTAACAAGCTTCCTGCTAATAAAAGTCAGTGGTAGCTGCTTTAAATGATAGTTTGTTGCTGGTCTTAGCAGTTTAATCGGTGAAGAGTTGTCCAGAGAATTTTGGCCATATGTTGAGGCCATTGCTGTGCTCACTGCTGACAAAAATATGTTCTAAGAACGTTTTACTAAGTTTCCATTAAGCTATGAAAACTTTATTTCTGAATTTTCTCTAGATGTAAAAAAAAAAAAATCCAGTTTTAATGTTTTTTTAAAAAAAAACTTGGTTTTGCAAACATTAAGGCAACTTTACATGTAATCATTTTGCAAACATTTTGGGAATGTTACTTTTTACTGTTACTGAAACAAGTAGTAACAGAAAAAAAAAGTTAGATGAAAGTCCAACTAAACGTTCCATGAACAATATATAAATAATGTTATGTTAACGGTTTGAGAACTTAATTTAAGACCATGTAACTTTGAACAAACTTTCTGGAAGAAAATTTGTTTATAACTTTAAGAGAAACTTTCCAGAACGTTAGCCAGAGTTCTGAGAACGTTCCCTTTTAGCTGGGCATGTCTTTTTTTCTTCTTTTTTTTTTAACAAGGTTGACTACTGTATAGAACAGTTTGTATACAAAGACTTGAGGTCATCAGTGCAATCCTAAAATGTGTTTTATGAGAGTTATTTAAGTGGCTAGTAGTTGTGTAGCCTAACAAAAGATGTTTTCAATGTTTAAAATAAGCTGTTCTTCAGTTCCATGATTGGTTTTGTTTGTTTCTTTCTCACATCTGTCTTCCTGCTCTACTTTATTTTACAGCCTGTTCAGCAGAAACAGAAAAGGTGTGTAATGTCTCGTCTGAGGAGCACCTGCAGCCCTTTAAGGACAAAATGGAAGAATTTCTCACTGGAGGTAAAAAATACATAGCAAACATTGGCCCTATTCAGACGGCTATCGTTTTGCATGAGATTGTGCCATTTGAATCGGAAATGTCAAGATTTTTTCTTTTAGCATCTCACGGATTTAAACAAGAAACCAAAGTAATGTTAGCACTCAGAAATGTATTATTGTAGTGAATTCCTGCAGTGATTCCAGAGACAGCATTTATTTTTAAAAACAGTCCTCGTTTTCAGGGAGTGCATTCCAAAAGCAGTTCATGATACAGTTTTCAGCGTCTCAAAGCAGTTTGGTTCATTTACTGTGATTTGGCTTGCTATATGTATATATTAGGACGTATATATTTGTATTTTAATTTAACAGCTGTACTATAAAATAAAAATATTTTATTAAATACTCATTTTTTTATTTACTGTACAATAGTAGCAATAGATTTCTTAATTTGTATATATTTTTTATTAAAAAAAAAATCATATTATTAATAATATTTATAGTCATATTGAATGGGAATGTGGCCTATGAAAACTCAAGTGGAAATATATTTCATCTCTAAAAGGATCACACTCAAAAGTCTTCAGAGTAACAGGTAAGGTCACACTTTAGTTTAGGGTCCAGTTCTCACTATTAACTATGACTTTTGCCTCAGTAAACTCCTAATTACTGCTAATTAATAGTTAGTAAAGTAGTTAAGTTTAGGTATTGGGTAGGATTAAGGGATGTAGAAAATGGTCATGCAGAATAAGGCATTAATATGTGCTTTATACAGGGTTCCCACGGGTCCTTGAAATCCTTGAAAGTTTATGAATACATAGGTACAGATCCTTGAAAGTGCTTGAATTTATGTTGTGCAAGAAGTTTTGTGGAAAAAAACCTCCGGTCCGCTAATGTGTTATTTCGCCAACACTTTGTGGCCTATGCATGTTACTAGCAGGGTTTTTCCTGCATAGAGAATTACGAGGCGGCCGTCTCCGTCAAATTTCGTGCCGCTTCCGGCTGTTATATCCGTGGATACTGCAGATAATCCGTGGCTCAGACGGGCCAAGTTATAAAAAATAACAAATTAATTGCGGGTATAAATCATTAAAAGACTCTGAACTCTCATTTCACGGTAAAACGCAACGAACGTCACTTTTACTTTAGTTTTCAACAACGTAGGCCTATTTCTCTTCAGGGAAAAGCAATCAAGGAGTGCCTAGAGCACCTTCTAGTGGTATATATAAAACACAAAGGAAAAACCCTACATAAGATTGCTTTATAACTTAACAGCTTTAACTAAAAATATACACAAGCTTAACATAATTATTCTGATGAGAGTGTTTTCCAACAATGTAATTGTAACGAAGTTCGTTGTTATGGGAAGAAGGCCATATGTGATATTCTTCAGTGTGATATGTTACCATATCATCATGCTTAACACTGAGAATTCTAATAATTGTAATGTGATGATCAGGTGCAGATATCTAAATCAGAGAATATCTGAGGTTTGAGCAGTTGGCAATCGGATGATTGATGTTTAACAGCGGATTCAGGTGACGTTAGAGCTGGTCTGCACATCTCTAGCGCACGAGCCCTAGAGTCCCCTTTAAAGTTCAGGTAGCCTTCAAGTCAATGCACAGACTTTTTCTTTGTTCAATTTGCACACTGAACATGGGTTGGAGCTCTTCATTTTGAACTCTCAAAGTGCACCAGATTAATGAATTTGTCTTTAAAATGTACAAAATGTTCAGTAGGGCATACTGACATTGCAATATTTTGTTTTTCATTGCCAGTATAAATAAAGTGAAATGACTCCCTCGTCTGAATACGTTAGTTTTATTACAGAGGAGCCATGCAAATGGTCTTTTACAGACATCCCCCTGGGAAACAATTAAAGTGTTTTGTGAATAATGCTGGGATGGATGTACAGTGACCATGTTGTGAGAGGACAGATGAGGTGCTGAGAAATAAATGTGACTGAGGCTCTGTGACGGCCTCTGGGAGCCAACAAGGATTCTGGGAAATACATCTGACCTAACCTAGACCCGATCACTCCAGCATTATTTGTGTAAAGCGAGTGACAAGAAAAGCGAGAGTCCTTCATTTCATTATTTTCACTAATTTCATCCACGTTCCGCCCCGACGTGTTAATCTCTGATTCAACCCTTTCAGTATTTTGTTTCTCTGATGAAGAAGAGCTGGCGATTGTGTTTTATTATGGTTTCTCTCCATCTTGTTTATTTGCCTTCTCTATTCTCCATCCCGGCGTCGATCCTTCTCTATTTGATATGGTTTCTGTTCTCTTGTTTATTTCCTCCAAGCGTGTCTGAGTCAACCTGCCTGATCTGTCTGTAGCACTGAAGGCACTTTATTCTCGTCAATGTTTCACTGGCCTCTTTTCGTCTTTCACAATCCAATCATTTCAATTGCCATGGCGTAACCTCCTTTTTCCATCGCCCAACTTGGAGTTAGCTGGAACGTCTCTCTATAACTGTCTTGCTATTTTTCATTCTCTGCTTCAATACAGGCTTTAGTAAATGCTAAATATGTTGCTGTCTCTCTTTCTTTGTATTCAAATTGGTCCTAGTAACAAAACCCACATGTGCTCTGGCGGCAGGGGTAGCAGGGTGGGGTCCTCGCTGAACGTCCCCCTTCTCATCTCTACCCCTTTGATCTGGAGACTCATGGGTCTCCTTCGCTGAGCTCTTAGATGGGTGACATGACCACAGAAGGACCCCCTTCAACCCTCCATACTGCCTCTAGTTAGCGAAACAGACAGAACGGGGATCGGGGGAAAAAAGACCGGGTCTTATTTTTTGTTATTTGTATGATTTTGAAACTCCAGGAGAGTAACAGTCTCTGGCTCCAGCGCTTCAACCACTACTGTTTATTTTTCAGAGCATGAAATTAACTACAGAAAGGAGGAGAGGAAGAAAAAACTGAGTGAGACAAGCGTGCGTATATGTGTATGAGCGATAGAGACTGTCTCTGTGCTGTTTGGTCTACGCTCGTTCTACTGATACCATGTTTAATTCTGTACCATTTCCGCTGCCCTGGGCACTGAGAAGCAATGTGATAATGCATTTAAAGGTACAGCAGGTACAGCGGATTTGCACAGCACAATTATACAATAGCTACCAGATGAGCCATTTTAGTACAATTAGACCATGCTTCCTTACAAAAGAAGTACTGGGAGTAGCATGGTACAGTTATGGTGTGAGACGGCAAGTTATTTGATGGTTCCTTGTGCAAAAAAGCATGGTAAGAAAAATGGATCCATGCTAAAGTTGTCCATGCAAAGCTCGCAATGAAAATGTGGTGTGGGTTGTTGCCAGGGTGTTGCTATGTGGTTTCTAAATTGTTACCAAGTGGTTGATATAATAGAGATTCTGCGTAGTTGCAGGATGTTGTTATGTGGTTGTTAGATGCTTCTGAGGTGGTTGTTAGGGCTTTCTAGTTGATCTGGGTAGTTGCTATGTGGTTTCTAAGGGGTAACCAAGTGGTTGATATGATAGGGATTTCTACATAGTTGCAGGATGTTGTTATGTGGTTGTTAGATGCTTTGGATGTGGTTGTTAGGGTTTTCTAGTTGGTCTGGGTAGTTGCCAGGGTGTTGCTATGTGGTTTCTAAGGGGTTACCAAGTGGTTGATATGATAGGGATTTCTACTTAGTTGCAGGATGTTGTTATGTGGTTGTTAGATGTGGCTATTAGGGGTTTCTAGATGGTCTGGGTAGTTGCCAGGGTGTTGCAATGTGGTGTCTAGGGTATTCTTATTTGCTAGGGTACTTTTAGGTGTTTGCTAGAGTATTCTGGATAATTGCTTATGGCCCAAGTCTGTATAATATTCTGGTACCCAGATATGGCTCGAGTCCCTTCTTCAGTGTACATGTAGTTCTAATAAATCGTTTACCTGTTTAATTTTCTTTATTTCTTTAGTTATTTTGTTCTTTCGTCAACAAGCCAATTTCAGGTATCTTTTTTGTTTTATGTCCATAGCACAAACGGTGTTGGAACAGTTACACACCAAAATGTAACACTTTGAATGTGTCTGATCATTCAGTATCTCCAACCCCAAGTATGAGCAGTAGTAATAGTTATAATTGCCTTAACGATCACCACTACCAATAAAAAAAAAAAAAACGTTTTTTGAAGCACAAATGCAATATTTTAAGTCAGTTTAATGAATTGTAAATCTCATGTCGGGGACCAGAAGAGGTGGGAACTGAAGTGATCTGTGTTTTGGGGATTCTCTGGTTCCACAGAATTGCAGTGGTGAGTGGTATGAAAATGCGTAAGAACCCTGGGCTCGTCACTCAATTTATTAGTGGATCCCAGGAGACTCTCCAAGCAGAAGTAAATGAAGTGTCATTGGCATTACAGCGGTAACGCCTTCAGAGACCAGCTTCTCCATCTGCAGTCAAACTATACCTCATGAAATGCTGAGAATATTTGCAAATCTGATTTTACATCGATTTGCTCCTTGAAATTTGATGTCAGCAGATTACAACTGGCTTATGTGTAATCAAATTCTGGAGGGTTTATGTTTGTCATAAAGATCACAACCTGCAAGGACCTATACATACATGAATGTGCACAATCTCACGTAAATCAGCTCTCACTTTGACTGAAATAAAATCATGTTGGGAGTATGTTTGTTTAAAACTGGAACAAATCTCTGATAATCTTCTTATGATAACCTGTCATTCAGTGACAAGCAGTACATTTGAAAAGTATAAAACAATACACAGTGTCACATTTACAATGTCTCTGTCCAATTTTTATTCCCATAGCCAAAGCAGAGCTGGAGCTCCAGGAAAAACAGCTCGCTGACACGCAGAGGATGTAAGTTATCATACTAAGTTTATCATGCCAAGTGTCTTGTTCACTTATTACTGTGTCATATTGGTTGTCTCTTCTGAGTGTGTGTGTGTGTGTGTGTGTTATGTTCATGTATTAACATCCACCTCTCTGTCGCTCTCTTTTTCAAACTCTGTTTTTCCCGTACTTCTCGTGCTAATAGTGCAATCCACTGAGATTGATTGACAGTTAGTAGATTGTCTCCTTTAAAAAGTTCCAGTTTTAAAACCTTGGATCTTAGAGTGGGGGAAAAAAAAAAGAGCAAATTTGACACGTCAATTAATTTTAAAGGACTCTGTGTTCATTGTCTGAAAATTGCAGTTTCTTCCAAGTACTAGACTTACGCATACCAAAAGATTGCTGTGGGCGAAAAGAAATTACACTTGTCATTCTTTATGTAAGAGCATTATTTTTATAAGCTAAAATTTCACATTTCACATGCTTGAAGTAAGCTGATCAATTTCACAATTCCTCAGTGTAAACTTTCTAATCTTATTTTGTAATATTTTGTTCATAGTGTCATGCTTTTCTTTGTATGCTTTCCAGTTTTGTGGAGCTGAGCGTGTTTTTCTCGGTCAAGCCTAAGGCGGGAGAGAAAGAGGTTTCACCGAGCACATTCTTCACAGCGTGGCACGAGTTTTCGTCAGATTTCAAGGAGCTGTGGAAGAGAGAGAACAAATACCTACTGCAGGAGCGGTGAGGAATATTATGCCTCTTTTGTCGTTGTGTTTGCTTTATTGCTTCACTGTAATATATTGAATTTCATTGGTGTATTATTTTAGATTGAAAGCTGCCGAAGAGACCTTCAAACAAGCGCGAGAGAAGGCTAACTACAACGTAAAACCTAAACATGCATCAGGAATAGTAAGTCTTTCAAAATCCCTCGATTCACATTACAAACAATGAATAACACACACTAACAGTGTACATTTTTATTGCAACCAGGATCTTACTCTGTTTTTTCTCTCACTCAGAAAGCCAAGCTGGGACAGAAGATGTGAATTTCTGCTGTGCCGAATCCAACAAAACTCATTGTTTCCCCTGTTATTTAATTCCTCCTCCTCCTCCTCCTTTTTTTTTTTTTTTTACTTTACAGTTACTTCAGCATAAACGTAATAGCCGTGAGACAATTTAAAGGCTTTACATTATTTTAGTACATGGACAGAATATTATCTATTTATTTATAAACTTTAGCTATAAAATGAAACAAATGCTTACAAAAGCAGTTTAGTAGAATCAACAATCAAGCCCACACAGATTCTGCACATTTATTTTCATATTTTATGCCATGATAGTGCTGAAAGATCTACCCTCTATGTATTTAAATATCATAAAATATGTACTTCACACATATTTGCAGGAGAAAGCCACAATATTTAATAAACTAGAACAGATTTCATGCTGGTCGACCAATGAAGAAATGCTGACATTGTTGTCACTGATATTTAAGAAAATGGAATAACTGAATACATAAAGAAATGGCAATCTCCAGATATAATGTTTGACTTTGACCTGTGTAAAGTCTTAAACACAGTGTCTTGGTTCATATAGGAGGAGAAAGAGCCATCAGAAGAAACCAACCTATTCTTTAACTGGAGCGTCCATAGTTTCCTCTACATGTGTTTACCTACTTCAACCTATGAAATTTACTCAGCGTTGAATGATTTGTAGTGAATTTCTGTTACGACTGAACTGTGAGGTGTTTAATGAACAGTTGTTGAAAACATATGCAAATGCCATTCATTATTGTGTGTACAGCTGTTATCAGTAGTTCACTGTGTGCAATAACCTTTCAGATTTACCAAAATGTATTTTCAATTAAAGCTGACAGCTTTGTATTTCATGTGATCATTTCTTTGTTATTTATGTATGTGCTACATGATTAAGAAATGAAATGGAGCAGCTGCATATGAATTATGTGATGTCATTTCCTTGTGAAGGAATTTGTAGAAGATAATTACAAACAACACAGAGACGCATAAAATTCAGAAAAGCAACAGTCGTATTGTAATGTGAAATAATAGATTTATTTTTTAGAAGATGTTCATTATATATTTTACATATATATATATATATATTCATAGATTTTCTATGGTTGATTTGTCATAAATTCCTTTATCTACACATTTTTGCTATTTTGTTAAATATTGTCATTAATGAGTGTGTCTGTTAGACTTTAAGGTATCTCAGTTTATGTTGTGCACATTGTGAATTATCATAACAACGGCAAGGCTCAAACTCTTTACAGGCTTGATCAAAGTCAGCCCATATTGGATGAACCGAAACCAACGGCATCATTCCATTGGATGCAGCAAAGCCAATGGCAGCACCAAGTCAAAATATAGTTTTTCCACCACTGATTTCCTGCTAGGTCAAAATATAGTGAACCCCCTCTAATTTCCCGTCGATAAGGTCCACAGTCCCCCAGCATTCTTGTATGTCTTAAGCTGTCCTTCATTATTGCTGATCCATACAACAGCTGAGTAGGTAAAACAAGATGGTGAAGATATGCTGGTCAAACAGTTTCCACTGTTCTCAAGAAGAAGGCCAAGGTTGCATCCCAAACCGCATACTTCCCTACTAAATAGTAGGCGAAAAACAGTATGAGACAATAGAAGTATGTGCGAATTCACAGTACTCAAAAATGAGTAGGCAAAAAGTCCCTGGATGAGGCGAGATTCTGAAGTGTGTGTATACGATGGATTTAGGAATGACAGTGAAGCAAAGCAACTGATGCTGGTAGGTCACAGCAATGTACTACGTACAGATTATATTCATACTCCACACATACCATACAGAACATACTCATTAAGTGGCCGTGAACTAGCTAATTACTTATTCAAAATAATACCTACTCAAGAGAGTATGCTATTTTGGACGGAGCTTAATAGAGTGCAACAATGCCCATCCATTTTTTCGGCCTCATTTATAAAATAAAAACCATCCTACATTTGACCTTGCGATCATTTTTCAAATGTGCGTACGTGTGATTCAGAGAACGAAATGAACGTACGCCACCCTTTTAGATGTGAAATTTATAAATCGCAAATGATTTCAGATGGTTTCAGATATCTGCCTTGTAAACGCCACCTAATTAATGTCATTAACATGTTGTGAATTGGCGAGCGACAAGAAGCCGTAGCTACGTCGTAGGTTTGTGTAGCACTCATAGCCTGACGTGTACCTCTCCAAAAATTTAACAACGCGTTAATTACAGTATATGCAGACCGCAAGCACTGTGATTGGTCTGCTGGTCTTCCTCAGTTCCAAAAAAAATATTCTGCCATAGCATTGCATTCCCTCGTACGCATTTCCGCTTGCGGATTATAAATGATCTGTTTTTCAATATTTAACAACTCAAGCTGCAACAAAAGTCGCTGTCATCACTGCTGCTGCTTCTCCGACAACATACACAACAAGCTGCTTCTTCTACGGCTTTTGCCTTGATGCTGTGGTTACACCATCAACATGCCAGTGGACACTGCCTACTAGCAGTCTGCATGTGTAACTGCACACGACGCGTATAAATGAAAACTGACACATAGCCTACAGCGTAATGGCGTAGGTCCGACGCATAAGTATAAGTACCTCTACGCTGTAGGCTACGCGTCAGTTTTCATTTATACTTCTGCGTCGTTGTCCGCGTTGACGTGCAGTTACACATGCAGACTGCTAGTAGGCAGTGTCCACTGGCATGTTGATGGTGTAACCCAGAGGGAGCGTGTGAAACCTGAGGGAGGGGGTCTAGCAGACCAATCACCCTATGGATAAAATGAATAGGATTTTTACTTCCGGAACCCAACTGTTGCACTCTATAGAGAATCAGCATTGCTGAGGTAAGGCAGGAGAACGCTGGGATACAGACGCTCCATCCGTTTTGAAAAAGAAAACTTTCAAGAGGTCAAAGGTCAAACATTGTTAATTTAACACAAGAATGTTATTTACTGTTTCAGTCTTGTATGTAGTTGAACTCTCAGGTTCTTTATATTTGTCAAAAAAGAAGAAAAATCCAGCATTGTTTCCATTGCTGTGCTGCTCGGCAGCTATTAAGCATTCCCGTAGAGCATAATGCGGTACAGTCCAGACATAATGAAGGTGGCCAGTCTTCTGATTAGCTGTTGTCTTTGGCACGATTCACACATTGATTGTTGGGGCGGCCCCAGTTTTTCCAAAAAAGAACACCCTAAAGCATTGTTTCGTATGTGCGCCTTCTCAGTCTGCAGCATTGACATTAACAGACACACATTTGCACTGCTTGATCCGTTGCACTTTCCGTTGCCGGTATGGCGGCTGCAGCCCAGGGCAGTGAAGTCGTACGGTGACCGTGGTTATCCGGCTTGGCCGGCAGAACGCACAGGACTGGAATGAAGTGTGGTGGTCTGGCGTGGACGCTGTTTTTCGACTTCGATGTGAAGCTTGAGACGTCAGGTGGCGTGGGATGTAGAAAGAGTTACACTGGCCGTAGCAGAACCGGTTGATGACAGTTCGGCTCAGACAACCCTCCAAGCTCACCGTTTGACGTAAGGGCTGTGTTTTGCACCAGTCGCTCTTCAGGTACTTCCTCTCAGTGACTACCAAGGCCTCGCGACTCGACGACAGCATGTCGTGTTTACCCTTCTGTCGTTGTGCTGATGTGTGCTGGGGCAATGACGCTAGTGTGTGGGATGGTGATGACAAATCATTGCCTTTTAGCTTGTATGGGGAGGGGATGGAACCTTGAGGACGGGGCTTCTTGGTCTCCGTAGACACAAAAAGGGTCCATGCCAAAATGGCAGGTATTGCCAGCTTCCAGAACATCCTGAGGAAAGATTAAAAATAGGGAAATCTTTAGTGCCTCGGGTACTGATTCAAATGTATACATTGTCAAATGAATGGTCAGTCATTAGCTATATATCGATAAATGTTTAATTGTAAACTGTACATGTTTAAACCTATCATTTACTCAGAAATCAGACAACACTGGTTAATTGGTTTGATTTCAATTAACATAAGTAGAAAGCCGATAATAATCAGTACTTTGGCTATTACTAAGAAATATGAATATCATTCACCACTATGGCAACCCCAAAAAATTCTATTATTAAAATCTCTCTTTTACTAATTTTACTCTAAAGACACATTAGGTAACAATTGACCAAAATAAACTAACCCGATGCTAAGCTTGCTGGGAAAGAGGAATCCCCCTGCCCAAATTCAATCTCACTACTTCACACGCTAAAGCAGTGACTCATAAGAGTCATTTGTTCGGGAGTCGGTCTGTTCACGCTGTATGTTTTTGATTCGCTAATAAGAATATGCTCATAAGAGTCATTTCGGTAACACTTTATTTTGATGGTCCCTTTTGAACATTCTGTTGACTATATAAGTAACTTTGCAATTACATTTCAACTAACTTTCGTTAGAGTAGCCTATTAGTAGACTGTCTGCTTAGACTAATATCTGCAAACTCTTGTAATGTGATGCTCCTCCAACAGACTACTGACTATAAGTAAATATACAAGTAGCCTACATTTCAACTTATTCTAACCCTAACCCTGCAGTCTAATAATACTCTACTAACACGAGTTAGTAGACATGTAGGTGCAACGTTACTTAGTCAACAGAATGAGTTAAAGAGACCATCAAAATAAAGTGAAACCGTAATTTCTGCAGGAATCAGCATCTGGTTCGAGTCATAATGTTCAGAGTATCGGTGTTGCAGCGTCACTGAAGTAGTGCAAACCAGTAAAGTGAGAACACGGACACTACAACGGTCGTGATATGACGTCAGAATAAATTTAACATAACCTATAACAAATAATAATAAAAACAAAAAGTAAAAATATACAATCGACAAAAAAAAGACGATGATTCAGGCAAGAGGTCAAGTCGTGGCAAGTACATGGCATGAACGCACTCTTAAGGTGATGATACACAGGGCAACTTTTTGAGCAATGTTGCCGTCAACAGGCAACCAGATGAGACACAGGGCCCACGACCGATCTAAATTATCCAGATAGAAATGTATTGCCCATTTTCAATGGGAAAGTGCCCAAGCAACAATCGCTCTGCAAGATTGCCCAGCAACATTGTTTAAAAAGTTGCCCTGTGTATCATCACCTTTAGATAAAGGGGTTTAAGTGATTAATAATCAGTATCTAACCTGGTGAAAAAATTCATATTCATTGTTATCCTCATTATTTTCATCTGCAACAGCATTGTGAACGGTAGGAAATTCAATTAAACTTAATGTGGAGGATGTGACAAAATGATTGACAGGGCAGTTTAAACGGTTACAGCACTGAAAAAAATTATTTGTTGAATTTAATCCATTTTTTTATCGTAAGTGGTTGCACACAATTGATTTTAGCTACATTTAAACAAATGCATTAAGTTAAACTAAAATTGATTAAGTTCAACTTAATGCATTTGTTTAAATGTAGCTAAAATCAATTATGTGCAGCCACTTACGATACATTTTTTCATTAAATTCAACTAATCATTTTTTTCAGTGAGGCTGCACATAACTAAGCGACAAAGCAGTCCGTTAAAGATGCGATATGATGAAGCTTCTGCTACACACAAATGAGTAGGCAAATTGGAATGAACATAAGACACCACAAATGATTAATATGAGTTATTAGCATGGCATATCCGTAGTTGTGTCATGATATAACCATACAACCATGGTGATAACATGGCACTTTCTGGTTAAAAAGACCAGCAAGTGCAGTTTTACAGCAGTTTGTTTATTCTTAAAAAGCAGAGTGGTTCTTATGTAATGCTGATAAAGTTAAACCTGGTCTTTGGTCTGAATCCTCAGTCATGTTTATCGTGGTGCCCTCTGTCAGTTTTGCTTAAGATAACCCTCTGATAACCTCTGATATTTCAGATACTTTACAACCACTGGCATTGTCTGTTTCATTCATGCTCTCTCTCTCCCTTCTCTCATAGCCAGCATCCGCTTTCATCTTGTCTGCTGGGTAGATTGAGAATAAAGCACAGTTGTATTTCATTTAAAAGACACTGTCTTTCAATAGATTTGTTTTTATGTCCCAAAGGCTTTTTTTTTTTTTATAAGGATGTTTTTCTGGACAGACCAACCAAAAGAGCTCACAGAAAGTCTGGAGCTGAACAACACCAGAAAGCTATTATGACTATTACATGCTTTTCACATGATAAAAAAACAACAACCAAGAGTTAAGCAACATTCAAGTCAAGAAAACGTGTGAATCTTTCTCCAAAAGATAGAAAACACACATGCACAGACATAACACAATCCTGCTCAGTCAGGTTTATCTTTAAACATTAACTTTCTTTAAAAAAGTACTTTTGATTCCATTTAAGGAATCGTTCATCCAAAAATTTAAATTCATAATTTACTCACCCTTGCGTCATTCCAAATCTGTATGACTTTCTTTTCTCCACAAAGGACTAAAGCTTTTAGACTTCAAAGAACCGTATTTAAAGTCTTCTGAAGCTAAAATATATCTTTGTGTGAGAAAGGCTTTGTGTTCAGACTAAATTTTAAGTTGTTATTCACTGAAAATTTCGACATCTTTGCATATTCATGAAAGTTCGAGAGCGGGATGACTGAATCATGAACAAATTGTTCTTTTGAGTCAAATCTTTTTTGTGAATCATTAATATGGTTCATTCTAAAATGGAACTGATATGAGTCTCAAGTCCAATTCTCTAACTGGAATTTCAGTCCATTTCTCACAGAAAGCTATCAGATGACTTCAAAAGACATCAAATAAAGCACAAGTCATATAGACCACTCTCATGATGTTTTATGGTGCTTTTGCTCCTTTTTAAAGCTTGAAAGCTTCAGTCCCTATTCATTGTAACTGCATGGAAAAGAGTGACCAGCACAGTCTTCAGAATTTCTTTTTTTAAAACAGCATGAGGATGAGGATGAAATTGTAATATTTTGGGTGAACTGTCCCTTTAAGCTCTATAAATCTGGGTTACTGGGGAGAATTGGCTACAGTTAACCGTGACGCACAGGCGGCAGAAAGGAATGGATTAATCATCCGTATCTCCCTCCGTCAGTGTCGCTGGCTGCCATTAATGCTGTTTACTTTTACACCAGTCCCAGAATGCTCATGCAAATAAACAGGGCAGAACCATCAAAAGGGAACGCTACAGAAGCCATGAGGTTACAAGGAAGTGGCCTTTATGTCTCTGCTGAGGCAGGGTTAAATAATGAAGGCTTTGCTTATGCCGGTGGTGAGATATGCAGGGGACATGTAAACAGTGGGGAGAGCACCATGTGAACGTTATTAGATCAGGATGTGGAAAGTTTAGCAGTCTTGGGTTTCTCTCCTTCAGATGACCACAGGCTGACTAGAGGTTTGGTTTACTGGTAGCTCAAGATTATGTGTGAAGAAATAGGGAATGCTGGGATGTGATAGTGACTCAAAAGGCTGTGACATACTGTACATGCACAAACATCACAGAGCTCAATTGTCCATACCTGATTTCAGATCTGTGGGAGTGAAAGTGAAACACACACACACACACACACACACACACACACAAACACACACACGCACAGACGTTCACAGACAGAGGGGCGATAAATCTCCCCTGAGAAAAATTGTGGTTTGGAGATAATGACAGTGTCTAGTTGGAACTTACGCAAGTAAATAAACACAAAACCTTCTATCTCTCTCCCATCTGTCTGTGTATGTGAGAAAGTCAGCGACAGATCATCCACACTGTAAAAAAAAACTGTGTGGATTTACAGCATAAACCAATGCAGTTGCTGTACTTTCACTGCCATTGTTATCGCTAGTATTTCTACACTATGTAATTGAACTGTATACTGTGACTTTACAGTCATATACTGTAGCAGAATTGCTGGTAGCTTTTGTTTATTTATGTAGTAGTACGATATCCGCATAGCTTAAGAGTCAATTAATTAAGTAAGAATTAATTAAAGAAATTAATTAATATTAAAAACATAATAAAAAATATTACTGTGAAAAACGTACAGTAACTTTTTACAGTATTTTGAGCCATTTTCCCATCCATTCTCCAAACCGCTTATTCTCTATAGGGTCATGGGAGGGCTGGAGCCACAGGAGGGAAAATCACTCTGGACAGATGGCCAGTCCATCACAGGGCTCACACACACACACACACACAAGCACACACACACACACACACACAACCAAACCGCAAGTACCAGCATCTCTCATTGAGCATAAGCCAGCATGTTCTCCCAGACAGCCAGTGATACCAGCATTTGACCAACCACTGTCAAAACCCACAGCGAGCCTTCCCTCACACTTCCACAACATCTCCAACCCAAAACAACAGTCGCACGAAGCCACAAGTCAAACCCTGAAGCTCTCTCTCTATCTCACACCCATACACACATTAAACACCACCGCATGCATAAACACTAACTGGCGCCACAAAATTATGAATTTGACAGGAGTTATCATCACAGCAATTATGTACCTCCCTCTGCCACAAGAAAATCTCTTTACAACATACTTATGCAATTTATACACGCACACACAGAGCTGAAGTGTGTTTCCAAAAATAAGGATTGCATTTGAACAGATTTCCCCAAACATGCCCCCATCTGCCATTGGTTGTTCAAACAGAACAATGTTTTGATTGTCTCTTTTGAGGGGAATTAACCTACACTTGGCTCACTTTAGTTGTATCTGCATATTAAAGAAAAATTCAAAAAACAATTCTGTCATCATTTACTCGCCCTCAAGTTCCTTACGTTGATGGGCCCCATTGAGAAAATACTATGGGAGTCAATGGGGACCATCAACTGTTTTGTTGCTGACATTCTTTAAAATATCTTCTTTTGTGTTCAGCAGAAGACAGAAATTCATACAGGTTTAGAACAACTTGAGGGTGAGTAAATGTAGACAGAATTTTTTCCTTTTGGGCGAACATACCTTTAAGCTAGGATAGAAGAAAGTATTTTACTTAAACTTTACAAAAAATTAAACACTTCAGCTTGAAATTAGCATTACACACAGTTCTGAGTCAAGAAAAGCTTTAACATGTCAAATTAATTTATTCAAATCCAGCCCTCCTGCCACCAAACAAAAAATGTGCAGATATAATTTCTGATTAAAGAAATACTGTAATGCAATTTAAACAACTCAACACTACACCTGCCCTAAGCCCAGTGTAAAACCATTTATACTCAGGTGTTTTCCAGAGACATGCTTAATTTGAATAATTTCACTTGAACATACTGTACAAATGTCTGCAATTTTTAAGTGTATTTTTTCCTGGAAAGATGACAAATTTAGTGACCGGTGGGCACATATCTCTATATAGAAACTATTGCAAAGAATGAGATAATAAGAGGTTTTGCCCACCAGTCACTAAAGTTGTGAGGTGCGTTCCTGAGTAAACACCTTGAAATGGCAGCATGAATTAAACTCCACCACATGACAAGCTGTCAAACGTTGCCTCTAATATTATTTCCACTTTCAGTTGTTTTTAAAACATCTATATATAGTCACCCCAGAAATATTTACAGATGGGGGGGAAAGAAAGAAAGAAAGAAAGAAAGAAAGAAAGAAAGAAAGAAAGAAAGAAAGAAAGAAAGAAAGAAAGAAAGAAAGAAAGAAAGAAAGAAAGAAAGAAAGAAAGAAAAACTTTTATTATAAAATCAATTTTCTTTCTCTCTCACATGATGGTGATTCCTCTCGCCATATGCAAGAGACTTGGAATGGATTTTTTTGGCAATGATTTTTCCAGGGTAGGTTGCCATGTCTTTCCCCAACCCTCCCCATTACATGGCTTGGCATTCACACCTACGGACAATTTAGCGTTTCCAATTCACCAACACTGCATGTTTTTGGATTGTGGGGGAAGCCGAAGCACCCGGAGGAAACACACAGACACAGGGAGAACATGCGAACTCCACACAGAAAGGACTCCTGGCTCAGCCGGGACATGAACCGAGGACCTTCTCGCTGCGAGGCGAAAGTTAACTCAACAGTTAACCGTCTTCTACAAAGTATTCGTTCCACACCACAACAACAGAAAATAAATTGCCGAAAACATGAATGCCACCTGTGAATCATACTGTTTACCAGCGACCAAAGAAAACAATAAGTAATACAAAAAAGGTTTCTAAACTCCAGATGAATCTAGAGTTCAGCTAAAGCACAGGCTAAGGGTGCAGTATAAAGTGCTTCCATGGTGTGATTTTGTCACCATGTGGTAAATGGGTATATCTAGATCACTGAGAGTAGATGGAATATCTGTGGTTTAGGACTGTCGGGTCAGACTCATGTTACAATACATAGCTGAGGTTTAAAGTGTGGTTGAGCAGTTCAACCATATCGATGACTGAACTCTCTGATGGCTGTCGTCACATAATGCTTTGAGTCTGACTTCAGCTCCCTCAAATACATGCGCAACACACAGTCAAGTGTATTTCCCATTCACATCTACTGCTGTTAATGTATGATAATTACGATTACAAGAATCTTAACCCAACCCTTATTACAATATCAAAAACCTCCCCTAATATTAACCGTTTTATAACCCTATCCAACCCCCAATTGTACTCTAGCCCTCAAGGCACACACATTGCCATCATTCTTGATAGTATTGGTTTATCAAGGATTGGTGGGGATTTAGAAGGTCACTGGGAAACTCAAAGGCTGTCAGGCTCAAATCCGCTTGGTTTAATGCGCTCTGAGGGGCAGGCACCACTTTGAACTGAGTTGCGGCTGATCCTTTTCCACGGCCTTCTTTATAATGCCAATCATGCATTTCAGTCGCAAACACACATGCATGAGCAGGACTGAAGCCAAAACTGTCACACATCCTCACACGCTCTCTCATGCACACGTCCTCATCAATAAACATACAGTACACTGTCAGACTCACTCAATCCCTGCTCTTCAAGGTGAACAGTATCGGTTTCATTACATTATGGTTAGATGATCTGCATTATGAAGAACTACATACAAAATAATACAACATGAGTAGTCGATTAAGGAATTGGTTCTAAAAAGCACCAGGTTTCTTAGGATTGTTACAGTAGCAGAACCCTCCAATTAGAACTCCTGTTTTTAAGGTTCTATGAAGAACTTTAGAACCATTCCAGCACTCTTAAAAAGGTTCTTTATTGGAATCTATAGTTCCACAACGAACCTTTAACATCCATGGAACCTTTCCAGGCCCTTTATAATGGAAAAAGGTTCTTCAGATGATTAAAATTCACCCTAAGAAGAAAAAATAATATTTTTAAAGACTGTTTACAGAAAGGTTCATTGTGGAAACCAGAATGGTTCTTTTATGGCATGGCTGCAAAAACTCCCTTTTGGAAACTATTTAAAAACTTTTTTTTTTTAGATATAATTCTAAATAGAACTAATAAAATCATAAAAGAATCTTCTTTTTAGAGTGTACCTGTAGATCTGGAGTCCAGAGTCACGCTTTACCGCCGTGAAGAGGTCACTCAGAGGTCAAAGGTCGAGCAGCAGGGCAAGAGATCGGCCAAGGCTCAGAGCTCCAGACGTAGAGAATCAGCGTGGATATCCATCGGAAGTACTGAACGTTTCTCGAAGTGTTCCTGAAGATCGTGCCGTGTGCCGTTTGAGTCAAGCTCTGCAGAGGCCAAACTGAAGCAGTCACGCTTTATGGCTCATAGTTCCCCAGTTTCACTGATTTATATGGCATCCAGCTCGCATTCTGTTTCACTGAGTCCTTCCCGGTGAATCTTTGCATCATATTCTCACTGATTTACTGTCACATCCCAGTGGCTCTCCAAAGAGAAGTGTGTGAGTGTGAAGAGAGCAGAAAGAAAATCATCAGTTGCACACAAGTTACAGAAAAATTCATCTACACCTCTCTCTCTCTCCCTCCCTCTCTTTTGGTCTAGCATTCTCTGATACCTCCCCCAGAAGTCCACTGTTAATCAACCAGTCCTGAAAACATATTGTCTCTCTCTCTCTCTCTCTCTTCAGTTTCTCTGCCTCTCTCGCTCCCTCAACTGCAGTTTGCATCCCTGGTTTAACCCCGTCCCTCTTGACTGCTGCAGTTAACATGCTCACAGTTGCAGTTTTACCGTGAAAAATCTCTTTAAATATAGAAAATACATCGCTAAACCAACGAGTTTGATCCAGATGATCATTTTATATATATTTATATTGGTTCAATCAAAAAAAGTGTGGGCTCGGTTTCTGGAACATTTGGGAAATTTTCACTGTGGCTTTATTGAGGTCCTGCCTAAAGTTTTTTTTCTCGAGTGTCTTTCCAAATACAAAATGGTTTTATAAACAAGTTTTGACAGCACATCAAGACAAGGCAAAGCAGATGTGTTATGTGGCCTAAAAAGACAAAAGCTTTTAGATGCAAAACCATTAATCTTTCACTCCACAGTTTATCATTTTTAAGTTGAAATGTGTGTATCCATAAATCTCCATTTGGCTTGGAAGGTTACACAGTACTGACTGTTCTTCCTTTGGTTTTCTTTGCTTATTCTGTCATTCGTTCTCTCATTCTGTTGTTTGTGTGGTTTTGAACTCATCTCTACTTGACCACAATAAGAATAACCTCCCTCTCTTTTATTTTTCTCCCAATCACACAAACACACACAATCCACAGTGCGAAGAACATATGAAAACACCCAAAAAGACATTGTACACAATGATCAGACACAAATATAGACTGTTTTGGTTGAAACTAAAGAAGCTGAAGTGCTCAGATGTCATGTTAAATTCCTCATTGTATTGATAGCAGCAAACTAGATGGTTCTGCTCAAAGCTGACTGTTAGTGTTGGATAGGTTAGTTTGGACCTCAAGATTTAGTGCTGTTCTCACCAAACTGACCAAATAATCAAATACAAACAGTAACTCGAAGACTCTTCAGGAAAATGACCTGGTGGATGGAGTCATTGCCCTCTAGTGGTTAAAAAAGCAACAGCAATCAGCTTATTATGAATGTGGGTAGTTGACAATGTGCAGGCATGTATTTTCACAGAAATAAGATTGGATTAATCTTTTTTTTTTTGAAATGTATAAAAAAAAAGTTAACTGAAAAGGTAATGTAGTATATGGCAAGCCGTTTTAACATTCAATCCTTAAAACCTACACTGTAAAAAATGATTTTTTGGTGAGGTAAATACTACTGAAAAAAAAACAAGTTCAGTTTAGTTCAGGCAAGAATTTAAAAAACGAAGTAAATTCCATATCAGTACTTAATTCAAGCGAGTAGAAATGAAAGAGTAAATATCAACTCAATTAAATTAAGTAAAAATTACTCAGCTTTTCTGATACTGGGGTTCCCATGCACTGGACCTTGAATAATTAATGAGGTTAATTTTTCACTGGTTTCCAGCTGTATTTACACTGTTTTATCATTGCTTTTGTTGTCAGGATTAGTAACTTGCCATTTTGTGACATTTCGAGTACATTTTCTGCTCAAAATGACACATTCAAACACAAAAACGATCCATCAAATGTTACCATCATTGTGTATTGTCTACCAAGTATTGAGGTCTTTGCATTCACATGATGCTTAACATCTGACAAGCTATAGTATAAATTACTTAGATAATTTAAGTAAAGCACATACTATAAATGACTGGTATAATTCAATATTATTGTTTGAGTGAACTGTAATGCAAAGGAAATTTCAACTAATTAATATATTAATCAACCTTTTACTAGCCAAGTTACAGTTACTTATTTTCTTTGTTACTTTCACTTAACTAGGTTAAGTAAAGTTTACTTAATTCCATATTCCAAGTAAATTTTACTCATAGTATATGAAGTCATACAAACTGCAAGTATGATCATTACATTTAAAATTGTTTTAAATACTGTTTTATTTATATGCAGATCAAAGTAACTAAAATGCAAATGATCAGAATACCATAAACTAATTTGATTTTATTATGGTGTTATCCTGCTCCATAACCGGTATGTACGCATGCATGTAAATAATTAAAGCCCCACCAAGTGACACCTAAATTCAGGACGTATTGTAGTGAATTCTGCAGTAATACTGTTTGCTTTTAGCCCTGTATTAGACCGGAAAGTGACTTTGCCAATGGAATGAGCACATGATGCAATCAAGACTCAAATCTGCGTTCCTATGGGAGCACTACAGCTCAAACCTGTCAAGAGTAAATGCTCTACCACCGCGTAACAGCTCTGACATCGCCATTGACAGCTATACAGGTGGCACCGAGAAACAGAAATCACTGCATGGCTTTCAGACAACGAATTGACTTTAATACATTTTCAAGTAAAAGTGTTTACATATGGTATAAAAAATAAAGGAGGGAGCCAACAAAGATGAACAGACGAGACAGATTGCAAGACCAGTCGCTTTCAGATATATCCCATGCGACTTCACATGTGCGATAAGCAAACGTGTGCTAAATCCTTTATAGTGCAATAAAATCAATGCAAAAAGAGATGAAATGTGAGTAGGAAGAGATCATCTCTGTGTCTAAAGCTTCTCGATTTTACACAATGTGCCTACGCTGTTATATTTAACTGTGGTTTTTATTATTTTACATTTTCTGGTTTTGACATCATTTGATCAGTCTACAGTTGGAGACAGTCCTGACAGACAAAAGAGGAGAGGAGAAGATCATTTTCCTCTTTTGAAAGACATTGCTGCATTTCCCAAATATTTGAAGTCCACGTCTAACTGTCTTAAAGACTGAAACTAGCAAGTAGCAAGTAGAAACTGATGTAAAAATTCAGTCTCTTGGACATGCACGTGATTTGGTCCGTTGTCCAGGGTATCTGGAATCAGACGACAGAGATGAAGATGACAGCGTCCTCATCCTCGGTGGATTGTTTGAGGCTCAGCAAGATTGGACGACAGCAGGCAGCCTCTTCGATATCAGAGATTTCCCCTGAAACACGAGACAAAAAGGGGAAGACAAATGATTTTATATGGTATTGGGCAGTGACAACAGCCAACATATCAATATTTAAGCATGCTAAACAGAAAATGACCCCTTTTAGAAAAATTATATTATAGGGATAGTTCACCCCCCCAAAAAAACAATGCCATCATACTCGTCATCACGCTGTTCCAAACTTTCTAGTGTGAGGTCATTTGTTATTCACTAAAAGTTTTGTTTTCTACAGTAGCTCTCAAATATTGAATAGAAAATATATTAAATTAAATAAAAAATTGTATTACAATTATTTCATATTTGAATGTACTCTCCCATTTAAAAGTTTGGCATTGGTAAGTTTTTGTAAAATGTTTTTGAAAGAAGTCTCACCAAGGCTGCAAAAATACAATTAAACAGTAATATTGTGAAATATTATATTATTATTTTAGACAACTGTCTGCCATTTTAATATATTTGAAAATGTATTCCTGTGATCATCAACATCATTCCTCCAGTCTTCAGGGTCACATGATCCTTCAGAAATCATTATAATATGCTGATTTGCTGCTCAAGAAATATTTCTGATTATTATCAATGTTGAAAACAGTTGTGCTGCTTAATATTTTTGTGGAAACCGTGATATATGTTATTGTCAGGATTCTAGATTCAAGTTCAAAAGAATAGAATTTACTTCACAGACATTTTTTGGAACAATGTAAAAGTCTTTACTGTCACTTTTGAACAATGAGTTAATGATGTTTAATAAAATTATTTCGTAAAAAAAAAATTTTTTTTTTAGTTTTAATTTAGTTTGTACAGTATAAAACAGCAATATCGATGACTTGTATGATGCTTTGTAATATTTTTGTAGCTCAGCCTCGCCATTCACCTTCATTGTATGGAAAAAAAACGTTTGTCTCCATTTGTGTTGAATGGAAGAAAATAAATCAATGTTTTTTGGGTGATCTTTTCCTTCAACAGAAACATCAGATGTATCCCAGACTACTCAAGTGTTGTTTACACTAATGCGTTTTCGTTTCAAAACAGCTTTTTAAAGGGTTAGTTCACCCAAAAATGAAAATCTGTAATTACTCACCCTCATGTTGTTCCAACCCCTTAAGACTTCCGTTGATCTTCGGAACACAAATTAAGATATTTTTGACGAAATCTGAGGGCTGGCTCACTCCTTTATAAGCTTCTATGTAATTTCATCTGCCAGCCCAGAAAAGTTAGTAAAAATATCTGTAAAATAGTCCAAGTGACTACAAGTTTATCAAGCGACGAGAATACTTTTTGTGCAAAAAAATAAAATAATGACTTTATTCAACTATTCATTTTCCTCTGTGTGGGCCTCTGAGTGAGTTCACGTAATGTAACAGCGCAGCGCTTCTTGGTTGTACGTCAGAACGTAGGCTCACTATTGGCCGACGCTTGTCATGTGTGTGATGCGTGTGACGTCATCAAAAATATCTTAATTTGGGTTCCGAGGATGAGCGAAAGTGTTACAGGGTTGGAACAACATGAGGGCGAGTAATAACTGACAGAATTTAGATTTTTGGGTGAATTAACCCTTTAAAATGAAGACCATACTGGCGTTTCCATAGCCTGACTACGTCAGACTTCTTACTTCCGCTCAATTTCATTTCGCTTCTGTACTCAGTCTGAGAGGCGGGCTGAGAGCCGTGACGTAGACACTGATTGGACCGTGGATGCGTAGATTTACTTCACATAATCTGCAAAAGTCGTTCACAGCCATGTTCACTCCGGTATTTCGCTCGATGGTTTTGTTTTCGCATCATACATGTGTTTACAGTGGAAGTTAGATGCGCCTGAGCATGCGCATAACACGCGCCATAACCAAACGTTATGTGATTGGCTTACGGGAACCAATGATTTTAAACTTCAGACAAGCGCCTCTCCGCGAGAAAGAAAACGCTTTTCAATTATGCCATGCCAGACTCTGTCTACGAAGCAAAGCGAAGTAGCAGAGTTTGGTATTACCAGGCTAGCGTTTCCATTGCATTTCAGAAAAAAAATCTGTTCACGCAACACGACTAAAACCACATGATCATTCATGCACACTTGGCATGTGCGTAGTGTAAACAGCTGCCAATTGCTCTAATAATAGCTTGCTTCTTGCGCATGTAGGCAGCTGCAGTATTATTAAATGCAGAGTTTAACTGCACAATGGCTGCTAAAAAGCACAACAAAGTCAGCAAAGCTTGCAGTTCAATCTCAGTGTTATTGTTAACACGGTCGTCGAGGCTGGTCTATTACAGAGCCATTGAGAGAGACAGCTCTGGTTTGTTATCGTTGTGTTCTGGTAGCGTAATTTGGGAAGCCACACTTTCCTTTACAAGAATCTCCGTTTTGGTCTGTTCACACTGAAATGCAACCCCAGAGTTTTCAAACTAGAATCAAAAGATTCCAAAAGTCTCAGTTTTTGAAGGTCGAAAACTCCGGAGTAGTGTAGATGCCAGGCGTAACCGTAGCAAAAGTTATGCATATTAAAACGAAAACGCACTAGTGTAAACAGGGCCTTAGACAGATACGAACAGGAGCAACACACACACAGGTCAAGGAGAAGCAGGGTTACCTGGAAGAAATGCCTTCCTTCAAAACAAGTTCTTACTTTTCTGTGGACAAGATAGAGAAAAGTGAACAGGTACACATTTTGGCAGCTGTTGCAACAGAAGACCAAAATGCAAAGTCATGCAAACCCACAGCTAAACACTTCATTTAAAGATGACACAAATAACAAGAAGAGAAGAGCTTGCTTAACCCTGTAGGAAAACATGAATTAACATGACATCACAAGGTTTGGGGGAGGGGGCGGGATAAAGAACCAAACAAGCTTCATCTGACCAGAGCTGCTGTCTGATTGGTCAGGTAAGCCATCACTGAGGGGGCGGGGCCACTACCACTTACCACATTACGAGTGAACTTTTCAAATGAGGTTCTGCGATCCTGTATGCTTCCCGACTTCAGTCAACAAGATAAAGAGTGAAAAAAGGGACTACAGCATGGTGTGTCTGAATGAGTATGTGTATATCAAATAGAATCAGGCTAATATATCCGTCTATTTGTGTCAATTCAAATGTATCAGATTTAACACTTAGTTATTTCCACAGATTGTCTCTTTCTGGAGCTTTTGCACCACTAATTCATTTTTTATACTGTGGTTTCTAATAAATATAATATTCCCCCAAATAATAATACTTCCCTTTTACTGCTGGTATTAATAAAACATCATTATTATTGCACCAAACTAATTCACATCATGCTATCATAACCTCAATCCCAAAATACACATTTTGGTATTCCAGGAAGCATGTTCTTGGATTCAAAAACAGCCGGAAGAGAGTGACACTGTAGAACAGAATGCAGGGACTAATGTTTTTTTAAAGTTGAGCTATTTTTCAAGCAGGTCCCTATAAACCTACAGATCATAGATTTATGTTTCTGTCGTGGTACGTGCATTACACATAAGCAACAAATGCCTTAAAACATTTTAACATTCTCATTACTCAGTAATTAATTATAACCTACTGTACAGTTTTTCAAGGGTGGGCTACTGTCATTTTTCCGTTCAATGGTGCGCTTGATGAATGAATTACATAAAAGTTATTCGTGTCACGTGAACAAAAGCACATTCCTTCCATGAGTGTTATTGTCGCGAATCGCGCTCTCGCTGACATAGCCTATAGGCTACTACCTGATGATCAGTAGCGGTTCACTAAGTAAAATTCAATAAATACCTATATACAATAAGCAACTATTAAATAATAAAATAACTAGATAACTTGCTGACTAAAATCAGCTTGAAAATCCTAGGCTACCTCATGAAACAAATGTGAATCCGTAATTTCTTTACAATTTAAAAGTACGCGGTGTTATTTCATCAGTCAATTATGAAAGTCTGGTGGATGAAAGCTTCTGGCAACATTAAATTCGGGAGACTAGAGAATTCACGAGTGCACAGGACAAAGTTTGAGAGCGCACACGTAAAATCTGAGCGAGAGCAGAATCATGAGATCGCTGTATTTGTTTTGTGCTCGAGTGAAAAAGATCTGCCTGCGAGCGGAGATCTTCATTACATGGATGCGTTCTTGCATTACAATAATGTCTCTCAATGTTTGTCATTAAAATAAAGCCATGGAAACGGCCTCAAATTAACTATAAAAACGAGAGGAAAGTCATGGCTAAAAGCTGCAATCATTTTTTTTTATTGGCTAAAATGAATGGAGACTATCTCGTGTTTTTCTGTGGGTGTTCGACCATTTCCGTGGGGGCTCGGGGACCGGCGCCTATTCTACTGATAACATGTTCAATGCAATGCAAATAAAACAAACAAACAAACCTAAAATCTACATTCACTGATTTATGAATCTGACACAAAGATATACAGCAAATACTTCTATATAATATGAGATTAATTTCACATACAATATGATTCAAAAGTTTGGGGTCAGTTCGATTTTTTTTAATTATTACTATTATTATTTGAAATAAATTAATACATTTATTCCACAAAGATGCATTGAATTGATCAAAATTGACAGTAAAGTCATCAATAATGTTACAAAACATTTCTATTTCAAATAAATGCTGTTCTTTTAAACTTTCTATTCGTCAGTGAATCCTGAAAAAATTGTTTTCAACATTCATAAAAATCATTTTTTCTTGGTTAACAAATCAGCATATTAGAATGATTTCTGAAGGACAGGAATAATGACTGCTAAAAATTCAGCTTTGCCATCACATTAATAAAATTTAATATTAAAATAGAAAACAGCTATTTTAAATAATAGTAATACAATTTCGAATATTGCTGTTTTTACAGTATTTTTGATCAAATAAATTAGACTTAAAAAATCGTACCGACCCAAACTTTTGAACGGTAGTACATTTACCAATCAGGGCATGTAGATGCAGTCAGAGTATTCAAGATGAGTTATTCTATCCTGTCAAATTGCTTAAAACATTTTACCTTTTTCTTAGCCTGCAGAAGTTCCTGGTAGGCACTGGATCTAATGAAACGACTGTAAGAGTCACTCTTCATCAGCTTATAGATGTGTTCCTGGGAGACACACATTTACATGTTTATATGGCTTGTTTTCATTTAAAAAAATGTGAAAATGAAAATCACTGTAGCTGCTAAAAACACATAATCCTCACCTGTGCATCTTCAAAAGCGTATCGTCCAGGGTCTTTGATGTTCTGTGTGGTTTTGTCGTAGCTCTTCGAGTCAACGTTGATGGCACTGGGGGCTCCAGGAGCCAAAAACTCCTCCCAGATCTCCTGCACCCGTGTTGGCACCTCACGGATCGGCCTCCTCTTTAACTCCTGCGCTGCCAACCAGAATCTGAGTTTTGGATAACAAAAGAGAATCAATTTGCAGTATAAAAAGACAATGCATGCGGCAAAAGTAGTTGCGTTACTCTTCAACCGCCAGCAGGGGGCATGAAAAGGAAGTGTAGGTTTACCTGAGGTTTTCTGAGCTGAATTCAGACTCCAGGAACTTGAGAAACTGCTCTCGCCCAATGGGATCTTTCAACACTTCGTCGATTCTAAAACCCCAACGTCTAACTCTAGTCTGACCAGGTTCCTTACTGTTCCAACACACACAAAAACACATTATACATACACACTGATTTGTAAAAACAATAATAATATTTAGTGTGTATTTTTGAAACAGACCTGGCCTCCATCTCCCAGAACGTTGTGTCATCTGATATCCAGGGGTTGGAGGGATCAGAAGTGGACAGGAACGGATCATAGTCTGAATACTGCTCAGTATAACTCAGCAAACTACAAGACCATCAAAAACAGAGTTAGGGATAAAAGAGAGGAAGAAAAAGGCCACTTAAGGGCGCTATCTATTAGTAAAACAAGCATGCCAAAACACTGTGATATATTCAGGTGCCAGAACATACTAGTTATATGACTCATTTTCCAGTTGAACTATTCAATAAGAAAACATTGGTGTTGGGGAATGTTTCTTTTTGATTGTATTATTCATTATCAAAAGCAAGTAATTACCATGAACCTTGTGTGTGTGTAATGCCTACTTGTTTATTTAATCATTTATTTAATAACTGACTTGATTTTTTTTATCACAGGAATTCACGCCCGCAAATTGTGAACCATTGTCCATTATTTTGAGAGCAATTGTTGATAAAGAAAAATGTCATGCCCAATATTGGAAATATTTCCATTTTAAACCATAAATATGACTTGTTGATATCACAAAAGCAATATGCAAACTTTGTGCAAAAGTTCTGTCGGTGAAGAAGTCTCAAACCCTAGACATTTATTCACTACATAAAGTGAAAGTAAAAACTGACTGAGCTTTTGACATCTGACGCTGCATTAACGGTGCATACTCTCTCAGAGACAATAAGAGCTGCATCTACTTCAATATGTGCTGATAACGGTATTATAGGCACATCGTTTTTTTGATCATTTTGCCTGTGTTAATGCCAACTGTATAAAATGTGCCACATGTGTGAATAATTTTATTATTTCACCCCTATTTCCTTTCAAAATAAATCTATTTTGCACTAGGTACATAAAATAGTTCCACTCAGGACCTTAAGGACAAAAATGTCCCCACTGAAACTCATTAAAAGTGCCATTAAACTATAAAATGATGTAATCTTTGTTAATAGGCTTTCATTCTGTTGGCAAGGCTTCAAAAATGTTAAAAAAAATTACCAGATGGTGCCATTTTCTCAGGTTTGGCCTATAAAGCAAATACTTGCTTTATTCCTGTTTTCTGCTTCTGCATATTATTGAGCCAATTGGAAAAATTATGCAGCCATAATTTTGTGGGTGTTTTGGTATGAATGTCAGAGTGTGGTTTGTATGTGTGCAATAAAAAAAATTGTGTGTGTGTGCTTGTAATATTTGAGAGAAAAATTCTACTGGAAATCACAAATCCAACCACTGTGTGCACCAGTGGAGTTTTGCTAACATCTAATATGGAAAATATGGCACTGCGCCCAGACAAAATCTTACTGAAAGCAAATTTTTTGAGATATCAACCTCAAATTTGGGACACGATTTATGGCTTTGATTTTCTAGTTCAACATGTTTCATAAAATATATGTTTTATAAAAAAATGTGTTCATAAATCACTTTCATAAACTTAAACCTCTATAACCTTTTTTTTGGTTTCACTTTTTAACCTTTTTTCATGTCAACAATAATCCGCCAAGGGTCTTTAAAATGAGACCAAACTTAAGTCTGTAGACATTTTTTTATGACAGTTTTTTGACAAATATATTTTGTCCTCCATGGACCTATGTGTAACTTTTTTTTAACTGACGCATTAATTGGAAATGCCAAATCCTCTTGATATGCTGACAGCTGATGCTTTGATGACATCTATGGATATCGTCGATACACAATATCATCGTCTATCGGTGCAACCTGGTATGGTGGCAAATCAGGTCCTCTCTTGAAATCGGGTCTCTGTTAGGACCCCAAGCGAACCCATTGGCTCAAATTACTTTTATTAAAAAAAGTTGGATGAGAAAATAATTTTACAAAATGTGACATTAAAAAGTGTATAAATCACTTGTTTTTCTAAAATAACACTGTCCAACAGCGACACCCGCGGGTAAAGTTACAGCGGGAGGCTTGCCTCCCCTGAGCCCATTGACTTTTAACAGACCCCCTAAAGCGTATAGTGGGTTTGGTGGGGGGTAATTGAGAATGAATAGGGGAAAGTCACGTGAGATGAGGCAATGCCTCCATCATGATAGGATTGGATATGACTTATAATTGGTTTGTCAGATAAATCTTGCCGTGTACGTTTGCGAATTGGTCACACACACACATATAGAGGCTTTTCTGAAATGTTTAATATGCAGTCGTGTTATTGCAGGAAAATCCGCAGCACATATCTGAATGTGTTATGCTTATCAGTGACTTTATACACAAGGCAACATTACAATGATTGTGAAAACAAATATATCCTTGATCCCAGGTTTCCAAGTTAAAATTGATTATTTGCCAGTTGGATATTATAGTGTGCATTAAACGCACGCTACTTCCTCAAACACTGATGCACATTTTATATTTTGGACCATCATTTATTGTTGCAAAGTGAGTTTAATTTCACGCTGCACTAAAATCTTAGTGCTTCAAGATGTTGTGGCATCCTAATAGAGCCATTGATCTCACAGAGGAAGAAAATTTGAGGACGAGAAACAGAAACGTGTTTGTCAGCATGAGCAATATCTACACAGACTATTAAAGTGATCGATAAGAAAATGTTTAAGCACTGTAGAATAATGAAGACCTGTGGATCGATCACAGCACAGATGTTCTCTCTCTCTCACTCTCTGACTTACCTCTCTGCAACTTTGGACATTTTCAATCGATGCCGGTCTAACTGTGCTTGCCGAAACTTGATCTGGAAGGACAAAAGTGGTAATAGTCAGGGTGAGTGTATGTGGGTATGTGTGTGTGTGTGTGTGTAAACAGGTGGCAAATACAGCCATTAATTAACTAAAATTTGCAGTTTTCCATACAGCTGCTGGAAAAAAAAAACAGCTGATCAGGCTGATCAGTTCTGAAAGTTTGAAAAAGCGTTGGTCACTTTTTTATAGAGCCCTGCACATATGCCATGCAGAAGAAAAAAAATGGATCTTGTGGCCATGATTTAGGAATTTGTTCCCATAACTAATTAATTCATGGCCACATGTTAATTCATTCCCCCATTTTACTTAAACGGTGGTTACATTGTTCTAATTTGATTCCTAATTTTAATTTAGTTAAATTATGGTCACAATTTAATTAAAACAAGGAACTGAATTAGTATAACGGGGCCAGTATTTAATGACACAAAGTGAACAAATTAATTTGTCATGGGAACGAATTCTTAATTCACAGCCATGAAATCCAACTGGCTAGCCAGATAAACACCAGCTTGGCTAGGCTGGGAGTCCAGCTAGAGTAGAGTATCTCAAACCAAGTGGAATATTGGTTAAACAAAAATGTTTAATTGAAATACTCTGCCTATAAACACACAGGACCAAGCAGGCGTTACCTGTTCCTGAAGCTCTTCCTCGGTTGGTTGCTTGGCCTCAGCGGCTGGTGTGTGGGTCGGGCTATGGCTGCGAATGTCATTCTGAAGGCCATACACAGACTGTGGAAACCATCAGAATAATTTACAACCATATTTACATAAATTTAAATCAGTAATTAGAGAAGAGATTTCTGTGTGTTTGCATCAGTGATTGGGGATTTCACATGGACAGCTGCGCGACTGTTGAGGTGAGCTGTTCTTGATTGGTAAAGTGTTGGATTTTGTTAGGCTGTCTGATTCGTGGATTGATTCAAGTCTGATTTGGTATTCTGATTGGCTCAGTGGTTGATTGATTCATTTGTCAAATGCAAAGGTTCCATAATATAATGAGTGGGATAACTGCTTTAGTGATTAGTCACATGGTTTAGGAGATTAAAAGCTGAAGTACTTTGCACATTGGTGTTATTGCATCACCTTTCTTGTTTTGTGAGGGTTCTTCATTCTGGATGATTTCTTTATGTCCACTTCTGTTGTGTTCACACACCCTGGCTGAAACACACACACACACACACACACACACGGTCAATATAACTGTCAATTCTCTAGATGACCTATAATTTATGGTTGCCAGGCATCCATGTTGCTTCGACCACCTGATGCTTTGCACATCATAGAAATATATACATAGATTCTTCATTAGCGACTATACGTAAGCCAGTTGCCGTATTGTAACGGTCAAAGCTGGTCCGTGAACATTCGAGATCAAGTTGACTGTGCGTCTGCAACCGTAGTTATACACATGTATGAATATCTTGATCTGCAATAGACTTCAGTAGATGATTTTACAAGACGAAAGCGTCAGCTAACATGGCATTAAAAAGTTTTCATAGTAAAAGTAAAAACATTAGAAAGTACCATAGTATTGAGTTAATAAATTTAAACACATAAACCAACACATTCTCTGTCCCACATCCCTGTGAATTTCTTCAGGAATTGAAATCTCTGCGGTTTTACAACCAGAAGCTGCACAATGTTGTGGCATCATTGATTCTTACTGTGACTGACGACATGCTGACCGTTCCAAGATGGCCGACATGTCTGTAGCAGTCGAATATTGCATCTACGTACATATCTTTGGTGCACCTTACCTGTATACTCCCTCCTGTTTAAGGAAACTGAAGTGATATTTTAAAAGGCATGGAACTGTCAGTCAAACAGTTTCCTGTGGGTTGGACTATTTTAGCTCACAAAGGACCCAATGTTTCTACACTCAAATATAGGATGAACTTTAGGTCCAAGCCTCCAATGTATGTTGAGAGAGAGAAAACAGCCTCAAGACACAAGAGTTCTGTAATAAACCCCATTTGAACCCACACTGGCTATATATGGACATGATCTGCAGCATCTCACTATTGCATGTCAGCTTGAAAGATCAAGCCAAGTTAGCATGAAATTGCTAATGAGAAGGATCAGCTCAATGTAATTGAGGGAGAAATTGCTGCTTCCTTCAAAACAAACAGCTTAAATACACACAAGGCATAAAGCAATACACACCAGGTGATTCACACATAGACACTCAAAAACACATAGAATGGTACAATAATAATAATACTATAAAATATATATTCTTCAAAAACTATTTAAGAAAAATCTAATGAAATGCATTGTAACTACAGTTACTACTGCGGAACTGTTATTAGTAATACAATCCTAGTAAATCATAGGCTCTTCGCTTTCTCGGTTAGATCAATATAATAATGGTTATATACTGTGTACAAACATACATAAATATTTATGTATGTGCATTACAGTTTTTGAAATTAGTATTAGCCTGAATATATGTAGATACTATTATAGTTAAAATAAAAAAATACATTAATTATTAACAATAAATAGTACAATAAAATAAAATAAATTAATAATAAATTAATAAACATATTAAAATATAATATAGGATATATCAAACAGATATATAATATATAATATAGATCAAGTAAGAACATCTCTTTAGGGGACACCTGCACATTTTCACTTTTTACTTTGTAGAATATTGTCTAAGGAAATCGATGATATATGATTGTTAGAATGTGTGTTTTAGTTTTAGGGCTAGCCAGCAATTTTGCAAGCTCAGAGGTTATTCCATCAGCCCAGAGGTGCTTTAACACGGTTGTGTCATTCCTCTGTGAGGGAACAACTTCAAACACTTGAGAACAACAAAGAATAATTCTGAAAAGGAAAAGAGAATAGCTGCATTGTTCTTACATGGACTTGCCTGCTTTTACACACACATTCACTCACCACTGGTCTGTGCACATCCCAGAAAGCTCTCTCCTGACTGTCCAGTATTTTCCTCTCAATTTTGTCTCTTTTCTTATCGACTCTGTACAGACAGAACACAGAAGCCGAAGCAATTAAAGCATTTAACTTCCAAAAGAAAAGACAAACATGCAATGAACCGTACAACAAAGCTGAAAAGTCATAAACTTGCCTGTTTTGGCACTCAGAGGCACTATAGTGCTCACAGAATTGCCTTGAATTTCAATTTAAGCAGCAGAAGTGACTTATAAGACAAGTTCTGTCCAATCCAAAAACAATTTTGCAGTGCAAATTATGTCCAAGAGACTTTTAAAATCCATTAGCACAGACAACATAAGAAAACCCACAGATTAACAGATATTTCAAGAGATCCAGCGATTAATATTTGAATTCTTGCTGTGTAAAGAGTCACTTTCCTATGGAAGCTTGTTTCCGCCACAGAATAAAACATTTTAAGAGATAATTGCGACTTTTTATCTCACAATTGCGAGTTTACATCTCGCAATTCTGACTTTATTTCTCAGAATTTTGAGATCTAAAAGTCAGAATTGCGTGAAATAAAGTCGCAATTGCGTGTTATAAAGTCAGAATTGCGTGAAATAAAGTCGCAATTGCGTGTTATAAAGTCAGAATTGCGAGATATAAAGTCAGAATTGCGAGATATAAAGTCACAATTGCGTCTTATAAAGTCAGAATTCTGACTTTTTTTCTCGCAATTGCGACTTTACATCACGCAATTCTGACTTTATAATACGCAATTGGGAGATATAAAGTCAGAATTGCATGATATAAAGTCGCAATTGCGTGTTATAAAGTCAGAATTGTGAGATAAACTATTCTGAGGTAAAAAAAAAAAAAAAAGTCCGTCTTTTTTTCCCCCTTTAGAATTGGACTTTATATCTCACAATTGTGTTTATATCTCACAATTCTGAGAAAATATGTCAGAATTGCGAGATATAAAGTCGCAATTGCGTGTTATAAAGTCAGAATTGCGTGATATAAAGTCGCAATTGCGAGAAAAAAAGTCTGAATTCTGACTTTATAACACGCAATTGCGACTTTATATCTCGCAATTCTGACTTTATAACACGCAATTCAGACTTTATTTCACGCAATTCTGACTTTATATCTCGCAATTCTGACTTTATAACACGCAATTGCGACTTTATTTCACGCAATTCTGACTTTGTATCTCGCAATTCTGAGATAAAAAGTCGCAATTATCATTTAATTTTTTTTATTTTGTGGCGGAAACAAGCTTCCATACTTTCCTGTCTTCTGACTGGGTGGCATGCTTTTACAAATGCACAAAGAAAAATAGCCAATAAAGATTGGGAAAGACCAGAACTGACCACACTCTGAAAGATACATACTTTGCTTGAGCCTCTGCTTGCATAAATATAAACTCCCATTTCCTGGCGAATGCCCGCTGTAGTCGCGCTAAACTCTCCTGGAAGAGAAAAAAAAATAGCATTTTTAAACAAAGTTTAAAAAAACAAAGACTTTTTGGAGATATAGAAGCCATTTATTTAACTTAAAGAGTGTTTTCAAATGTATTTAACTTAAAGAGAGGGGGGGGGGGGGGGGGGGGGTCTACTAGAATATGTTTTCATGCTTGATTTTTCAAAAAACTAATTATTTTTCACATATTTTACATTATTGCTGCACCTCTTTTCCCAGTCTGTCTGTAACTCTCTGTTTACAAGTCTGTAACTCTTCCTGTCTCTACTAAGCCCCGCCTTCTGAAAAGTGCAATGTGCTTTGATTGGTTGATTAGCTGGACCAGTGTTTTGTTTTTGGTCAAACACTTCAAGTGTGCTTGACGAGGTCATGGTGCAAAGGACCCTAGGTTGATTTTACTCCGAACCATCCCTTTAATAATAGAAAAAGGAAGAGGAGGCACAATGATTACATGTTTACAGTTCTCAGTTCAATATGAGAAAGACGTTGGTGGATCGGCACAGGCCTACTGGAGAGCTTACATGGATTATTCAAACAAAGCCTGACATTTAAAACCCAGCTTGGATTAGACATACTTTCTTTTTAAAGATTGTCATTACCTTATTATCTTCTTAATATCTTCTATCTAATAATGTCTGAAGTACAAAGCATGAGATAAGCATTGTTACAATTAAGAGAGAGAGAGAAGGGAGAAGAAAAAAAAAATAGGAGATTACTTACAGCTTCATAATCAGCAAGTTCCAGACGTGCTTTGTTCTGCATTGTTCTTTTGCACAAGTACACAGCTATAGAGAGACACCAAGAAGTGTGTGAGAAACACTGCTCGCACGTCCTCAAACCTCAGCAGCCCTCTGGGCTTTCAAATGAGTTGTACTAAAATATTTAGTAAACATTTAACATATTTCACACCAGCTTGTACCTAATCGCACCTGAGCGTTGCTTTGTTCTAATTGCTGAATTCATAACAAGCATAATTTACCGAACCCAAGGCACACTCATGCACACAACCATAATACAGGGGAATATCAATTGTGTTCATAGGTATTTCTTCATAAAGTATAATAACATACAAAAATGACATGAACTTTCTTTAAACCTCAAAAATATTCATAAATATTTGTACATCCACTAGATCTATTAGCTCTATTATTCCCTGCTGGTAGATGTCGTAACTACACAAAGCATCTTTCTCTATTGACAATCATTCAAAAGTAGTTGTGTATTGTGAAAAATTAACCTTTTTGCAAGCAACATCCAGTATACCAAAAAATTTGCTGTCAGTACGATTTTTTAAAAACGAAATTAATACATTTATTTAGCAAGGATGCGGTAAATTGATAAAAAGTGACAGTAACGAAATGTATAATATTATAAAAGAATTTAAGAAAAGTTGTTCTCGTGGAACTCAAAGATTTATGGTTTCCACAAAAATATTAAGAAGCACAACCATTTTCAACATTTAAAATAAATACATTTCAAAAAAATGTAAAACTGTTACTGTTTGTGTTTTGTTTTACTGTATTTTTGATCAAATAAATGCAGCCTAGGTGAGAATTAGGCTACGTTCCAACAGCAGGTAAATGTGGCCCAAATCTGATTTTTTTTGCTCACATGTAACTCAGATTGTTTTTTCTCATAACAGTGTGAACGGCACAAACCACATGGAACCACATCTTTTCAATTCCGATTTGTGCCACTTCCATATGTGGTCCTAAATCCGCAGATGTTTTGCAGTGCGACCTCAGTCTGAACAGTCATATCAGAATTCATGTGACTTTTACGTCACTCTAGAGAGCAACAGTCGTCACAATTCAGCCTTATGGGAGTCCCTTCAAAGATTTTACACTCCCGAAGTTATCAAGACATTTGTGAAAGGTAGTCAGTGGAAGCACAGTGATGTGTCAGAACTTATAAGTATTACAGTGACAGCTCTATATACAAGCAAAACATGAGGGCTTGTATCATAAATGTTAAAAAAATGTATTCATTTTTTATATTGCCTGTGCATGAATTCGCTGGCTTTTGCGGCAGATCACACTATAAATAAACACGTAATCACTTACTTTAATGTCCTCCATGTTTACTTCCATATTACAGCTGACGGCGTGCTGCGTGACGTCTTTTTATCATTCTTTTGCGCATGCGGGTCAGTTAAGGACCATGGGTTTCCATGTTTTATGGGGACTTACTGTGCAAACTGTATATTATATCTCCTAACCCTAAACCTCCTCATAACAGAAAACTGTCCCACAAGGATAAGGATTTCGGATATTAACATCTTTATGGAGATATTTTGTCCCCATAACATTGGGTTTACCAGGACCACACACACACACACACACTCATATAGACTGGTCTCAGTAAGATACAGATAACAGATCTCGCACAAAAACTCACCGTAGTCAGTGTTCTCGGGCTCCCAGCAATTTGAGGGCCAGAAATACGGAGTCTAACAGAAGAAAGAGCACACTATGAACTACATTACTCATAATGCAGTGTAATATGAAAACTGGCACAGTTCGTATACAAAAGAAACCAAGACGATTGCAGTTGTTTATAAAGAAAATGTAGTTACATTTAACATTGATTACAGTGATTATTGTATATTTACATTAGAAAGTACTGATTAACAACTTAATGTGTAATTATTTGATGGAGCAATCAGTATGCGAGCTTGCAACTACATGTTATTAGTCTACTATGTAATTAACTTCAATAACATGCACTATATTTTGTATGGGTGCTATATTTTAAAGCGTTTCCAAAAAGTTCCGTTTCTATTTTGTTTCTCAAATGAGCAAAACGACTGACCTGAAATCTGTAGAACGTGCCATCGTCTTTAAGAGTGAGCACATGGTCAGAGATGGGGAAGAAGTAGCCGTGAGCCGCCATCAGTGTGCCCAGATGAAGAGCCTCCACTAGAGAAACAATTATTAGTGTTATTAGGGGTCCAGATATGAAAGGGCAGCCCAAACGTTTATGCCAAGATAATCATTATTATTTATCCTGCGCTGAAACTAAACAGAACAAACGGTTTGAAGCTGTAGGTTTTTCGTGCAAAACAAAATACTTTTAGGTAATCCTCAAACAAAGAGATGAGAATTATTTTAGTATTAAAATAAAGGTGCTCTATGGTCTAGGGTATATCATAGTTCATTAACCAAGTGCTGGCAACAAAGCCTTTATTATTTCATGGCTACACTCAAAACAAAACTCTCCTATGCGTTTCGGCGCATGTCTTCCGCAGGGAGCCATGAAATAATAAAGGCTTTTTAATTGAAAAGAGTGCAATGGTATTCCCAGAACTTTGTTGATGATGATTTTAGATATGTTTTTCATTCCAGAAAATATTCCAATCTATAAGAAGTTTCTTTCCCCATTCTAATTGAATAATCTACTTTGAAATTTAAATGATACTCTAAGGTAACTAGGTTATGGTGGGAGTCTACAAGAGGAAGCATGGAAATAACATTCTACTGCAACATATTCAGTATGTTGCAGAAGAAAGTTATTTCCATGCTCCCTTCCTACAGCACCACACACTCCTCTGCAAAACCCGTACCAGAGAAAGTTAAGCGTCAATAAATAATTATCTATTAAACTTTTACAATACAGTATTTACAGTGAGTGTGCATGTTAGAGTATGTGTCTGTGCTGATTGCAAATTAATATCCCTTTGCTTTCAAGGGAGCAATATGCTTTTTGCAGATGTTGTTGTTTTGATGAGGGCTTCCCACCAGGCATGTTCATGAGGTAAATTCCACTAATCAGCAATGTATAAGAACTGAACAGAGAAAGAGAGAGAGAGAGACAGAACTTTTTTTTTTTAAAGTTCTCGTTTTATCTCTCCGTGGTTCCAGTCTATTGAATATACTGAGAGATTCAGTGCACTTATCTGGTTGCTCTTTTCCTGTCTGAGAAGAGCCCCCATATTACACACTAACTCTCACATACCTGTCATATTTGTCAGAGGGAATCTAAAGCAGAGTGATATTCATCCTACTCAGAAACAAATCCAATCTCATTGCTGTGTTTCCTTCCTTACTAAAACCATATCCACCTTCACAATACCTCTATTTAGGTTTAGACTTGAAAGCACCAAATGCAATCAAAATTGGCTTTGATGAGTAAATAAAACATTAGTCGGCCAGTAAGTTTATTAGGAATTGCAACAATCAATGGGTTAAGAACAAATGTATTGTCCAAAAAAAAAGAAGCAAATATACATATATATTTTTTAAGGGGAGACAACCCAGGTGAATAGGAAAAAAAAATTAACTAATAGATATCAGCATGAAACTTCCCCAGTTTATTACTGACATTAAGACAATTATCTTTTGTATTACAAGTTTTAGAATATTTATGTATAAATATGTAAATTAGGTAGTATCTCATTAAATATGCACTCATTTGCATATATTTCCAGAAGAGAAATCTGAACATTGGATAAAGCCAGATTCAAAATTCTTGTTTCATTTTGCTGACATATTAGAGTCAAAGGTTTTTACAGAGGGGATTCTGGATATCTCTTTTTATCACTCCATTAATCAGAAAAAACTGTCAACAGCCATAAAAAAAATGTATTTCCGTCCCGTTTTTAGGTATAAAATGTTGTATAAATCAGAATCTGAATGATATATGAACAAACCGCTCAGTAAAAACCTTAAGAATATAGACAGGAATACAACTGGAAAGTTTGGTGTATGGAAGTGCTGCTGAAGTGGAGATTTCTGGCTCTGAGAAATGGCTTCTGGCTCATTTTGAGAAAAATTTACATCAGCCAATGAGATTTCGCTTTTAGAGTTAAATGCCCGATTGTACTTTCACGATTGGTTGCAGATAAAAAAGGAAATGACCATATTTGGATCCGACAACATTGTACAGGAGAGAGAGAGAGAGCTTTCCAACGGTATATGTGATGACAGGGTGCAGACAGCGATCCCGGAGCAGCATGTTGATTAAGAACGCCAACTTTTGTCGAATTTAGGAGAAATCTACAGGCGCAAATAGACAAAGTGTAGTAAAATAAAGACCTAAATGTGTATTTTGGACATTTTTTTCACCACAAGTCTGAAAGACATGTCATTGAAGACAAATAGCCAAAAATCTCAAAATTGACCAGTAAAAAAAAAAAAAAAAAAAAACGTGTCTCCCCTTTATTAAAATAAATTCAACTATTAGTCATTTGAATGAATTGCAGTTTAAAGTTCAGCTTTTATTTTATAAGAATAGCTTTACTATTAACTAAATAGTTAAATTACTCTTGTATTGCTTGCTTCACAGGCTACAGTTTCAAAGTAGCTTTCCCATTCTTGTTTTTAAAGAAGTAGATGCAAGTAAAATGATTTCTTTAATTAAAGGAGTAACAGGAGATGCTGACATTAGCTGTTTGCCAACTTACAGTATAATTATGATTATGCAAATCCTGAATCTATTACCTTGTGTGCTGAAGATATGATTTTGACTTTTAGAAAAGAGTGCATGTGAATTAATCAAAATAAAAGAAGTAGATTTTCAATTTATGCACATCACAGCTGCAGCACTGTCAGTGATGTCATTAAAGAAAAGACTGCATCACCTTGATCCTCGATACATAGATTTTTCAGCATCCACTGGACAATGTCTGAGCCTGGAAAAGAAGTGAAGATTATTATTTAAAATGTTGATCTAAATTCTATCACTCAAAATTCAGCAGAATATTGTTTCATGGTTAGTAAGAAATGTTCTCCATCCACCTGCCATAAACTCATAATCAGTGGAAATATTTGCCAAACTACAGATGATAATAATAAAAATAGTCTTTGTATCAACAGCTGAATAGTCTACTCTACAGTATAGTCCATTCAATATTTTCAGTCTGACATTTTTCTAGCTAAACTTGATCTTTTATTTTTTTTCTCCATTGCATCCATACATTTCATTCACCATTTTCTGTAATTACATTCAAGGCTTGATATTAACACCTGCCAACCCGCCAAATGCAAGTGGATTTCAGCAGTGGAGTGTAACGCAGTCACTCCTACTAGCCACTTTGGCGGGTTGAAAATGATATATAATAGGCTATATACATTTTTCAATGGTAGTCTTTTGAAAAGGCATCTGAAATAATAAACTAAGTGCATGCATTGTGTTGTCAAAAATATAGATTTTTCCATACATTTCGATAATGAAATATCTGAAACGCTTCCAATACTACGAGTTGACAAACAAACCCGCTTCCCCTCAATTACACGTTTCAGTTGCTCCAGGTGAATATTGTTGGTGTTACAGAGCTTGAATTTTGGCATTTGATTTGCACGTATTGCGCACAACTTTACTCATTCCCGCAGATTTTATGCTCACAGCCAAAGTGCACGCACATAAAACCACCTCACAGTATTTATATTTCGTTTTTTTCTGTTGCTTTTTGCACTTAAACAGTCAAATACACACAAAATAATGTCAAAATGAGAGTATCTTTGCGAGTATTCATGTAAACAGTAGACAGTTGAGAAAGTAAACACGTGTAACAGTATAATGGATCCGTGTATCAGGTCTTAAAGTGACAGCAGCTTAATATACCTGCTGCGAAATTATGAGATAATATTACAAATATCTATATGGCAGTTTTTCACCATGGTATCAATGTCAAAATTGTTGCCAGTGAAAATGCTGAGTGGCCAGTAACTTTGGAAATCACAAGCCACAGTGGCTGGTGAGCAAATAAGTTAATGCCACCAAGCCCTGGCTCTCTATCTCTAAGCAGCAGAACTGTATAAATTCTGCTAAAGTTAAGTACAGGGGTTCTGGATGCTCCAAAGAGGATCTCAGTCTCAGCAAAGCTTCGCTGGAATATTTAGTGGATTAACAGAAAATCATAATCTTTACCTCTGCACGCATAAACCCCTATTTGTCCTCTTTCTGTCTGACTCTCAAAGCAACCAAGAAGTCAACTACTTCCTGCATATTCACCTAAAATAAATTAATGCCTACAGTGCGGTACGCATATCTTTATAATAATTCCTGTAAAACTCTCAGGGCAAAAAAAATTATGTCGCAGCACTGTCTTGTACTGTAATTATTTCAAAATTAAAAACACTTTATCCAATCCTATCTTAATATTCAGAGACAATTCTAAGAACATAACTGGTAGGTTGACATGATACTTTGGGGATATTGGCTCAACTAATGGCATGAGACAGGGGTGGGGATATATATGTTTAATCAGGAACCCTTTAAAAAACTTCATCATTAAGTATTAATGACCATTTTCCACAGCAAAATTAGTTTTTTAAACAATTTTGTTCAGTGTTTCATTTTCAACCTGGTCGCTGCTAAATTAATAGACCGTGAACAGTTTCTTCTGAGAAATATCTTTCCGAGATAACCCTTACTGACCAATCAAATCCAGTATTCCCAAATTATGCACAGAGACCCTATTGCACAGCCAATCAGCAGAGAGAGGTGTGTCCCTAGAGACAGCAGAAGCCCAGAGCGTGAGAGACTTTTTAAAGCATAGAGAGGCAGAGACTGGGGTGTTAGAGCTTGAAGCTGGCCTTTTAATGAATCCTCGGAGGGACCGCAGTCAGAGGAACCAAAGAACATCCTTCTGAGAATTTCTCTCTCGCTTTCTCCTTCCTAATCCTGCCCTTCTAAAATGGATTACGGCATATAAGGAAGTATAACATTTGCACTGCTTTTACAGCCTCTGATATGTAAATATAGTGCAATTATTATCCAATCCAATAAACAGTGGACCACAGACAAAATACCATAAACAATAATTTCAACTTTTTTGTGAAAATTAACTGCAAAATGATGGTCTGTAGTAATTAACAGCATGCCACTGATGTGGTCGATAAACATTAGCTTGAAAATAATTCGGAATATTCCATTAGCTGCATTTATAATTGCTGTTTCAGGATGAATAAACATAATGAGCCAGTCCCATAGACAAACAGTTCAAAGCCTGTTGTTTATACCCAGAATGCACTGTGCTTCCCCACCAGAGCAACGCAGGCCAGAGACCTTTGATAGAGATCAGGCTATCACCAGAGATACTGGTGCTGCACTACAGAGTTCTGGCAGAGTTCTCATTGTGTTGGTCTTCAGGCTCGCTGTGGGGCACTGGCTCCTGCTGAATTCTGCTTTCTCAGCGCCAACTTGGAACCGCAGTGTATTTAAAACAGGTGTAAAGGGAATTACCAGAGAAGACACTGGGAATCTTGGACAGGAAACTCTTCACTGTACGGATAGGTATGCCGTTTTTTTCATCCTGCATCCTGGCAATCACATCCTCCATCTAAGCAAGAGAGAGAAAGAGATGCAAGTCAATAAAAACATATGTGCATTTGATGCAGCTGCAACATGGGATAAAAACAAGAATACAAATCAGTGTCAATATTCCATGAGTTGAAAAACATGATTTTTTTAAAATAATGTTTTTATTGCAAATGCATCTATGAAGAACACAAGCAAACATATTTCTATCTTTTGAATTTCTTCAAAATCCCTACATTTTCTTTATTTACAATTTTCTAGAATAAACAAACAAATATTAAAGTGGTCTCAGACTTTTGGACTCCACTGTAATGTAATATAATGTATTATAATATAATACAATGCAATATAATAAATCTTTGTTAGATTTAAACACTCTGGAGAGACAATCAGGACTCAAACATGGTGAATAATACAGCCATTCACAGTAGAGTGTGAGGCCACAGAACTTACTATATAACTATGTAACAATAACAGCCCACGGGACGCTTGTCTTAAGGATCAACTCAGCCTTCAGCAAATGAAGTCATTGGAAATAACAACCCTATTTATTAGATGATGAGAAACCTGGGGCAGAGCGGGACCGATCATGTCACCTGCTCATTGATCCGCTGACATTTGGACTGTTGTTAGAGAAGCTTCGAGTTAACAAGGCTAGCAGCTCAAAGCGTCGCCAGGGAACTCGCACTCTGGACATGTGACCAAGTGCTCTACAGCTGCCAGTGACATCACTCCAGCATAAGACCACATCGAAATCAGGTTAACAACATGCGCCCTGGAGACACGATACATATGGAGGTGTTTGTATATGTATATGCAGAACATGTTGTGAAAGTATATGAGCTTGTACCTGTGAGTGTTTAGATAGCCTGAGAGAGAGTAAGAGACAATTGCCTCAAGGGGAGGCCCAGTTAACATGCAGAATTACATCAGTGGGCGCTGCACTGATGCAGAGTGTTCCTTCAGGCTGTGATGCCTTTGGAGAGAATCCTAACAGAAAATGTTGTTAAATTTCCCTGAAAACCATTATTATGACTCCAGAAATAGCTTCTTTTTAATATCCAGAGATGAAATGCTTTTAGGTGGCAGTTACTAGCTACCTACAGCGCATACGCACTCACTGCGGGAAAGAGAATCAAACATACACTTTGTCGACAATGCAGACCAGGCTGGTGGGCAAACACTGAAGTGCTAATTTAAGGTAATGAGGGATCGGAGCATTCCACTCACACTGACGACTGTAATAGAAACATTTTAGAGAGAGAGACAGAGAGAGAGAGAGAGATAAAGATGAGCATATCTCAGTCAGCTGTATGGTGCAATGATGTGTGATGATATGAAGTCCCAAAAGCCTCACTGGCATCAGTCGTAGTAGTACTGCAGCCAATCTGTGGCTAAGAATTCTTATTAAGCCGACACTGAGATTCATGGGTAAATTTAAATCAATGGCTTGAGCTCCTTGTTTTAACAAAAATATTCTACAGTGTGGATGTGGTAGGTATACCAACAACCAGCAAAATTAATTGTAACACAATATTAGGCCACGATTGATAGGGGCTCTAATGGTTAGAGTCAGACTGGTAACCCAAAGATTGCGGGTTCAATTCTCAATACCAGCAGGAAATGACTGAGCAAGGCACCTAACCCCCAATCGCTTCCCGGGCGCTGCAGCAAATGGCTGCCCACTGCCCCTGGAGTGTGTGTCCATGGTTTGCAGTGTGTGTTTGTGGGTACTGGGTAGTTTGTTCACTATTCATTTCTCCTAATGTGTGTGCACTAACTTGGATGGGTTAAATGCAAAGGACAAGTTCTGAGTATGGATTACCATTTCTGGCCTTCACGTCATGTCACTTTTTTTAAACCACATATACAAATATCTGCTCTATAAAAATCTATAAAATAATGCAAGATAATAAAAAAATATTATATCATTCTATTCTAGTATATATATATTACCGTTCAAAAAGGTCAGTTAGATTTCGTTTTTTAAGAACTGAATAATACTTTTATTAAAGAATGCATTAAATTGATCAAAACTGACAGTGAAGACATTTATAATGTTACAAAAGATTTCTTTTTCAGATAAATGCTGTTCTTTTGAGCTTCCTATTCATAATTTTTTTTTAAAAAATCCTGGAAAAAATATAATGGTTTTTACTGTATTTGTGATCAATAAATGCAGCCTTGGGGAACATAGCAGACTTAAATTATATATAAAAAAAATCTTACAGACTCCAAACTTTTGACCTGAAGTCTTTATACTGTATATATAGCATTAGATAGACTATTACAAAAGCGTATTTTTTTAATAGTTAATAAATGAGGTGCACTGACTGTAGCAGCAGGTGGGCTGTGAATTCAAACATGAGCCTCAGCCTTAAAAAAAATCCATAATTATGCAATATACATATGGATCAGTGTGCATGATCAATTGACAGCCCTAATATAATAAGCAGCATACCTGGAACATTTACACAGACACTTCTCTCAAAACAAAATGTCCTGTGGCGATATATCTCCAGGGATCAAACATCTGTGCCCACCACACATCTGTGGCTGCAGCCAATCACAGAACAGACTGATAAAAGCCAAGAAGATCAGTTGCCCAGAAGAGAGATATCAAACAGTGAAGTAAACAGACATTAAACACACTACTAAAGCCAGAGGCTAAAATACGGACTAAAATAAATTCACCTCAGAATATGAATTAAATGGTTTTAATCCCAACTATAAATGTGTTATTTTTGGTTTTGGATTTGAGCAGGTCATCGCCACTGAGCCTGTAATATCCAGTACATCCCAATTCACACACTTGGAAATGATGGCCAACTCAATTATTCATTTACTAAATGACTAAGCTTTGTCACTGACTCATGGCAGACTGTGTCCTGCCCTCAATCCTGACACATCTTCGATATATCAACAGTCTTTGCATACCAAAGTAGTTGCCTTTAGAGCTGCTGCCTCCTCATCTCCTATATGAAGACATTCAACATTTATTTTGGATCTAATCTAAACTGCACAGCAATAGCTTGGTTTGGCTTCAAACTCCTCAGTGGAAATTTTCTTTCATGCTTTCAGTGGAAAACAAGAGATAAGGGCAGAGATTTAATTTACGTTCCAGTTTAAATATCTTATTACAGACGATATTAAAATTAGTTTCAGGTATCGGATAGTAATACCATGTTACCCAATTTGTTTATGACAAATTGCTTGTGATGTTCCTCATTTGTCACTTGGGATAAAAGCATCAGCTAAATAAATAAACGCAAGTATAAATGTTACTGAATGATTCCCATATTCATGGTAAGTCCAAAAACTATGATATTCCCATGTTATGTCCAAAAAAGGTGGTATTAATATGGTATTTGTGCAAAAAAATAAAATAAAATTGCCACAATACACTACTGTTATTAAATTAAGAAATGGTTTTATTCAGCAAGCAAGCACACATTAAATTGATCAAGAGACAGTTAAGACTTTTACATTATAAAAAAAATAAAAATAAAAAATAATGTAGAAAATGTGTCACGATTATGGACTTCCTTTATTTCCTATTGTCCTGCTCTGTTTAGTTCCGGTTTCCTTGGTTCCTGATTACCTCGTTTAAATTGTAAAAATATTTCACAATATTTTATATCGAATAAATACAGCCATGTTGAGCATAAGAGACTTACTAAATGAACATAAAAAATCTTACTGACCCCAAACTTTTGAATGGTAGCCTAGTGTAAATGTAAATGTACCATGGTATGTTTTGTTAAGAGTCCGCTAATATGCTAATGAAGTTAGTGTGGCAACAGGAGACATGGAATAATCTTTCAGATACAAAGCAAAGCATCTCTATTAACACAGCAGTTATATCAAATAGGGATCACATCAAAGCGTCCTTATTCATCAAGCACAAGTGTGCACTTACAAAAAAACAAAAAAACAAAAGACTCCCTCCAAAATCTTCCACACCAGCTAATTAACAGAGACAGACACAAAGAAAAACACTCACACACACAATGACACCACCTCTATGTTTAACCCTGCGACTCTGAGCTCTGAAAACACACTTCTCTCTCTGTGTGTGTAGCAGACAGCTGGAGTTCAGACTGCTGGTGAGTGTCTTTTGATGATTATTTTGCATCAGAGGAGAGAGGAAGTGTTAGTGGTCGGACGCAGACAAGGTTGTTGCAGGAATGACTTGAATTTTAGATCTCTTCTGCTCATTCCCCCTCATCCCCTGTCTCTCATTTTATAGCCACCCCCCCCCCACCCACCCCCCCTGTTTCCTAGGCAACCGGGGAGATGATGACATCACATACAAATGTCAGCCAAGGAAGAGACAGAAAGAGAATGATTTTGATGTCTTTAAGTGTATGTTTAAAAAAGAGAAAATCAGAGAAACGGAAAACAGACAAGAAAAATGATACGGTTGTTGTGACAGATGTTGTCACTCACTTTAGGATGGCAATGAGTCAAACTGTAGCGTACACGCACTACCAATCAAAAGTTTTGGGTCAGATTTTAAAAAAAAGAAAAAAAAAGAAGAAACTTTTATTCAACAAGGACACATTAAATTGATCAAATGTAACAAGAAAATGTATGTAAACAAAGAAATGTATAAGGTTACAAATTATTTCAAATAAACGCTGTTATTTTGAACTTTATATTCATCAAAAAATATTTTGTTACAATATTACTGTTTTACTGTATTTTTTTTTTACTGTATCTATCGTGTTATCAATGTCATTAACTTTCCCAAAAGGACCCTGATCTTTTTACCAAAAACTTTTAAACTTAAAGGTATAGCGGAGGATTTTCCCGAATTTTAGCAAATCTAACTCTAACCCTAACGCTTTTAGCGCACGCCAGCGTGTGAAATATTCCCCCAAAAACACTCTGGTCTTGTTTCTTTCTTCAGAGGCCTTTCTCTTCTTGTCATACAATTCGTAGACACTTTTTCTCTTGCGACCCTCAGACATTTTGAAAAAACCCAGTGAGAACAGGCGAGCTTCAATGAATGGCTGAAACCGTAGCTCACCACACACATACACCCGAAAGTGCGCATGCGCAGAAAGCGAAAACTACCTAGGGACGAGCACGTACGACGGCCTTACGTAAACATATCACCAGAATGATTGACAACTAGGAGGACCAATAGTCTTGATGATCCACCCGGAAAAAGAAAATCCTCCGCAATACCTTTAACTTTTTTACTTTTAAAAAGGTCTTTGGCTAAAGGTCATTTGTGGTTAAAAGGATAGCAAGTTTCTATATGTAAAAAAATAAAAAAATAACAAATATTATGTATATGACCTTGAAAAAATTAATACAATGAAAAAGCACTCCTGAAGATTCTTTTGCTTTAAAAATGAATGAAATTCCATTGCTGGATGATACATCAGCTCTGATATGTTGATCACCTTTAACCAGGTGGAAGTGTCAAGGTGCAACTAACATAAAAGAAATTCTCCGCAAGAAACATGCAATATTGTGTTCTTAAAGGTACACTGTGTAGGAATTTCTCCCATCTAGCGGTGAAATTGTATTTTGCATTCAAACGAATAGTGCTCTCTAGCGCCTCGCTTTTTCAAATGCGTGTTGCAACTACGGTAGCCGTTATGTAACAAGAAGCTATGACAACATGTCTTCCAATAGCACTTCATCGAATTTTCTTTCGGGTGATGAGGTTCGTTATTTCGTTTTTTTCTCCTGTGGCTCGGCATAAGTATGATCCTGCATTGTGAAGTACCGTGCAGTGAAGCCTTTAAAATTTGTCAGGGCAGTAACAAGCGCCTCTCACTGATCTCCTTGTTCGTTTCAGCTGGTTTCAGTCACGTGACGCTGGCTCTGAACGAAAACACGTTGTGTAAACGCGCTGAGGTAGGCTAGTGCTTTTTGTCCCTCTCTGCTATAGTTTTTCAAAATGGTGGAACGACATGGAAGCCTCCTTGGACTTACCGTCCAATGTAAATAAAGATAAGAAATTCTTCGCTTACGAGGATAAGTCAGATCATTGGCAGAGGTAATTTTACACCAATGAGGACATAATTATGAATAAAGACATTGATTTTAGCTAATAAAATACTCAAACTACAGTGTACCTTTAACCAAAGACTGTGATAGAGAGGCCAAAATTCTGTAGTAGTGCAGCTGTAATATATCAAGCAAGATTAATACAGGATTAATTTGCCAATCCTCAACTTCAAACAAAATCTAGTTTGTTATTTATTGCGCAGAATCCCCATCAGAGCAGTTCAAACTTAAAGTTCCACTTAAATCCCCAGCTGTTACTACAGGCAAAGCGCCTCACCAGACCAAGCGGAACAGAATGAGTCAGGAGCCGTTCACTAAGGACAACGCAAAATGGAGAGCAACAGAAGGCAGGGGACTTTCAAATTCGACCTACTTTAAAACATCTTAAAAACACAGCGCATTCTCTCACTGAACTCACTTAATGTCTGCCTCGAAAAGATCAAATTTCAGTGATATGGAAATGAACAAAACAAAATATTGAGCAACTTTTTGCTAAATCTTTTGAATGATTTATTTGTCTGCCACAGTTGAGTGTAACGTGAAAATGTCTGAAATATATTTAAGATGAAATAAAAAAAACAAAAAAACACACACCCTATACTGTATATTTGGCCTTCCAGCACCCGTCTAAAGACTAAAGAGACTAAAGAGACTAAAGACCAAAGGTATGAGTGCCCTTTCACAGAAAAAGCACATGAATATTCAATACAGCATTACACATAATTGAATATTCAACATCAGAGAGAGCACTGCTCAGTTATTCACTGAGAACATGATGTGGTTCTTCTCAGCATAGGAGAGCACACTATCTGCTAAGAGAGATGACACACACACACACACACACACACACACACACACACACACCTAAAGTTTCCAACTGATTGAGTGGCTTTGAAGTCTTGCTCCAGTCCTGCTTGCACACACACACGCTGATTCACTCGCTTACACACCAACACATGCCGTACGATCACATAAAAAGGCCACACATTCTGTCATGAGAACACAAATGTGCACAAAACAAACAAACACTTACTATCAAAGGGGTAGGAGGATATTATTCAGTGTTAAACTCGCCTGTGAGCTGAAATCAGACTGTTTATATGACATTATCCTTCCAATGTAGCGTCGCACAACCCTCTCGTTCTCACGTACACATGCACAAATGTGTGCACAAAAACAAGTGAAACACAGCCATGCTCATGGCATACACACATACGCGCTTTCCACTTTCTGCACGCACAAGAGTGTTTTTGTAAAATTTTTAGAAAAAAGACAGTCCCAAAAGCTGCAGTGCATTCTCCATTATGCATAATATAAATCATATTTAGTAAGCTAATGCTTCTCCCCCCTACACACACAGCTTGAGGATGCCCTTTAAAGGGTCCCACTGTATAACTCTTTCTCCCACACACACACACACACTCCTGTCAGGGATTTTTTCATAACACGTCTTTCTCTTTGTGCTATAAAAATGCTGAACAGGTAAATGGTGGTTTCACTTATATTTGACTTTTTTTTCAAAACTACCATGGTTCTACCGTGGTATTTTGCACATAGAACCATAGTAATACCTTGATATTCTTTGTTGTACCTTGCAGTATGATTTAAATCCCATGGTAAATCAATTTCACCATGTTATATATCAAAGTACCATGGTATTTACTTATTCCAATTAATACCAGCAATGTGTCTTGGTACTACCAGAGATTCGGAGATGTACTACAAATTTTTTTTTAAATGTCAGATGGTTGAAGTACCCTAGACTAGAGTAAAATTTTTTTTTGAAATAGGTAATTTTAGAAAAATTGTATTTGAATAAATTGTATATAAATACCATGGTATTATTTGACAATCACTGTTGTTTTCCTCAACAACATCCCTCTTTTTGCTCTAAAATGCCAAACAGTTAAATGGCAAAGTGTCACTTAAAAGCAATACCATGGTATTAACTTTGGACATTGTACAATGGCAGTACCTAATTTAAGGACATGTACTTAACATGTTATTTTCTATATGTAAGATGGCAATAATAACCTTAATTCCAACAAAAAGTACCATGGTATTGCAATTTGGCAATCATTCAGTACCATGGTATCCATAAAATATCATGGTGTTAACATCTGGTACCATCACCGATCACCCTATGAAGTTTTTTCCCATAACGTCCTCATCTTTGTGTTCCAATAATAATGAAAAGGTAAAATGCAATGTGCAACTTATAAAACATGGTAATCTATGTTGGATTTACATGTTTTATGGGGACTTTCCAAAGACATAATGATGTTTATACTGTACAAATTGTATATTCTATTCACTTACCCTAAACCTACCCATCACAGAAAACTTTCTGCATTTTTACATTTTCAAAAAAACTAATCTAATATGATTTAAAAGCAGTTTTCCTTATGAAGACCAAAAAGAATTCCCACAAGGTCAAGGATTTCTGGTATTGCCATCTTCGTGGGGACATTTTGTCCCTGGCAATACCTGAACAGCACGCACGCACACACACACTAAATAAAAAAATACAGCAATACAAACCAAGATGCAATTCTCAACAATTAGCCTTTTTTCACTCTCCATCACTTTATTTCTTCATCTGTACTTTTCGCACACCTCCTCATTTTGACTGTATTGGTGTAAGCAGTGTAGCGCAAAAATTCCTGCCCCTGGCCTCAATCTAATAATTGGTTATAACAGGTTTTATGTAATATGTTTGGCTGATATAATCATCATCTTTGGGGGTGGAATTGTGCGTTAAGGAATTAAGGCCAAGCGCAGACAGACTTGAAGGGCAGCCCTATTCATCCTTTCTTCGCTCTCTGTTTTGCGTATTTTTGTGTAAAGCGTGCTTGTGAATTTTTGTTTGTCTGTGATTGCATGTGTGTGTGTCTGTTTCCATGAGAGCATGTGTGGGAGGGATTTTAGTGGGTGTTCTGACTCAGCTGTGGAAGAATACGATTCCGCAGAAAATGAATCCGACCACCCACCTGCTGCTTTTTACCAAACATTTTTACACACACACACACACATTAATTTAGAATGCTGAAATAAATATGTCCCATAATAACCTACTTTCGTGTAATTCTCCACTGCACTTTAGCTGACATTGAACATTTGAGAATGATCATGACAAGACCTCTAAAAAAACTCTATACCACATAGCACTGGACTCTGGAACATTGGCTGCGTCCGAAAGCTTAAAAAAATGCTGCCTTCGGAAGATACAGTACATTCCAAGGTAGGAAGGCGTCAAGGCACGTCCGAATCCAATGTTAGCTTCACTTCCTGTCTCCTGAGATTCCCTTCAAGGCAGCATAGATGTCTCATTCGCTGCATTTGATATCCCACAATCCTGTGCTTTCCATTCTATGACAGTTGAGCTAAAAATAAAGATGGCGTGTGAAAGTTGCGGTTGGTGGCCAGTTTGTGTGTAAATGTATGTTTTTGACCAACGTTTACCACATCTGATGTCATTTCTAGAAAGAAATTACTATTGTAGTAATCAAATATTTCCTTAGTTATCACCAAAGCTCTCTCTATTTTGCTGTAGATCAGTTAAGGGGTCCTATTATGCTTTTTCACTTTTTCAACTTTAGTTAGTGTGTAATGTTGCTGTTTGAGCATTAAAAAGATGTCCTCTACAAAGAGAGATATTTTATATAACAGAATCCACTTTCCAAGAACTACAATGAACGACTCGTTTGGACTACAACGTGTTTTATCCAGATCTTATGAAGTCCCAATGTTACTCATTTAAATAATCTCCGTCCACAGAATAAGGGGACAAGGCCTGGTTGAGAGAATCAGGAGAGGTTGTCACTATGTCAAAGAGACACTGTTTTTTCCAACCCGTTTCCAAAACTCATTATTTTGACCTTTCTATAAGGCTGATCAAATTTATTTTAAACACTGTTCCTAAACATGATGAAATGTATAAGAAAAAGAAAGAAAGAAAGAAAGAAAGAAAGAAAGAAAGAAAGAAAGAAAGAAAGAAAGAAAGAAAGAAAGAAAGAAAGAAAGAAAGAAAGAAAGAAAGAAAGAAAGAAAGAAAGAAAGAAAGAAAGAAAGAAAGAAAGAAAGAAAGAAAAAAATAAACATACCACTCTGAAACTTCCTGTAAATTCTGTGCTTGCAAAGTCCATGCATGAAATCCATTCTGGATCCTCTTGTTTGTTAACATTCTTAAAGATGCATTGTGTAATATTTAGGAGGAACTGTTAAAAGAAATGCAATATTATATACATAACTATGTTTTCAGTGGTGTATAAAGACCTTACATAATGAACCATTATGTTTTTATTTCCTTAGAATGAGCCATTTATATCTTCATACTCCGCGGATCCCCTTACATTGAAATTACATTGAACTGCCATTTTGCACCGACATGTTTCTACAGTAGCCCTGAATGGACAAAACCGTTTTGTCACTATTGTTGTTCTTTGTGCAAAGAAGCTAGCTAAAGTCAGCAAATAAAATACTGACACAATGATGAAATAAATGGAGCAATTCCAAGAGGGTCCTCACACCATCGGTGCTCGGGCCCTAACAAGTACCAATAATATTCGCAATAACATATCGTTTTGCTGAATAATTAAGTCAACCTAATTTCTTAATTTATCTTTGTAAAGAAACCTCATTGCTTAACTGGCTACTCTCTGCTATCTCAGACAATGACATTTTTCCTGGCGGCCACCATAACTTCTGTTGGTTGCAATTCGCAACCTCACCAGTAGATGCCGCTAAAAATTACACAGTGCACCTTTAAGTCTGAACCGGGCTTGAATTGGTTTGAAATTGACGCCATCCTTAATCCTTTTTCATCTGAGTAGAGCTTGTGGTTATGATAAGGGGCGTGACATTTCCTGAATACGCGCTAAGCGATGCCAATCACAACACACTGGGTAACCAATCACAGCACATTTCGTATTTCGGAAGGAGGGGCTTCATCGAAACCGGAAATAAATGGCGCGTTCGGGCTAAACTGGGAAGAGAGGTGCTGTGATAATGTAAAATATGTGATTCTGCCCACAAAGTCCTTTGGCAGTGAGGCAACAAGTCAGCTGCCTACATTTTTGGACGAAGCCAATGAACATTGGATTAGGTCTATTAAAGAAGTTATCAATTTAATTTGCATGAATACAATAAAATAATAAAATACAATTTTGCTTTCTATTGGCTGTAAATCTGCATGGAAACCATAGCTTTACATCATACATGAGTAGAAAAAAGAGACAGTGTCAGCTTAATAATTAAAAGACAATAATTTTACATATTCAAATTTTCAAAATTCAAAAAAAAAAAAAAATCTGGACTTTCGGTTAAAATGTTTCTCTATATGACAAACAAGGTAAATACAGAGAGAAGAAGAGCAGATAAACAATGCCAGCCATTTGTAACCAACTGCCACTGAACCGTTGACGTGTCCCCTTAAGTAAAACAACATTCAGGACATGTAAAAAAAAAAGAAAGAAAGAATACATGCTAGATAGAGAGAGGTATGCAAACGCAAGGAAATAACAAGAGGAAAGAAGAGAAGGATAAACAGAAGAAAAACAGACAACATTTTTAATGAAAAGCAGGAGTGAGTGAGCACTATTTTTAGCCAAGAACCTCTGGCCCTTTGTGTCCACACGTGTGTCCTGAATAACAACAAAGCGTTTAGAGACTTTGTCCTCACCAGCCGGATTGCATTGTGATGAGCTTCTTGCTTACACCAACTGAGAATGATTATTATGTGGAAAATTACATTTATTAATGTACTGGAACATCTGTACAGCAACATTCAACATCTTAGCATTAATAAATGATAGTAGTTACAAAACAAAGATCTTGACCACTTACTGTAAAAGCAAAAGAACGACTTTCAAAAGATTACTTTCATCCAGCGCTTGTTGAAAAGAAGGGAGACCGGATGAAATGCATACAAATTACCTGCTCTCTGTTAGGCTGTTCCGGAGGAGTTTAATAAACCACAACACCGTGTTATTAAACACTATGACCATCCACTGGCCTTGAGTCAAATCCTGTGCACTGCACACATTTAGCAAAGCCACACAGTGTGTAGCAGATGCACAAAAGCATACAAATGAACAGGCCCTAAAGAAATCCAACAGTATCGTGATTTTCTAGATCCGCCTGCAGTAACTGCAATGAGTCAAATGTAATGAGTCAAGTCACTTAAGGCAGGGGTTGTTAAACTAGCATCGGGGAACACCAAGGGGGCCACAAAGGGATAAGCAGAAAAGTTCAAAGAAAATTAGATACAAAAGAAAAGAAACAAAACCAAAATAAATAAATAAAAATAAAATACAGAATCCGGTGGTCAGTGGATGAGTAAAAAACAAAATAAAACAAAATGAAACAAAACAAAACCAAAATAAATCAATAAAATAAAATACAGCATCCAGTGGTCAGCAGAAAAGTTCAGAACAAAACTAAATGAAATAAAACTAAAAAACTAAAAACAAAACAAAACAAAACAAAACAAATTAAATTAAATTAAATTAAATTAAATTAAATTAAATTAAATTAAATTAAATTAAATTAAATTAAATTAAATTAAATAAAACATCCAGTGGCCAGCGGAAAAGTTCAAAACAAAACAAAAAAACACTAAATTAAACACAGCATCCGGCGGTCAGCGGAAAAGTTCAGAACAAAACTAAATGAAATAAAACAAAAAAAAACAAAAAACAAAAAAAAACAAAACAAAACAATTTAAATTAAATAAAACATCCAGTGGCCAGCGGAAAAGTTCAAAACAAAACAAAACAAAACAAAACAAAAAACCACTTAATTAAACACAGCATCCGGTGGTCAGCGGAAAAGTTCAAAATGAAACGAAACGAAACAAAATAAAATGTAAAATTTTCATCTTTAATTTCACTGTGCAACTGGTCAGATATCTGGATAAAAAATACATAGGTTTAAGTGTCTCTTCAAGTTTATACATCATTGGTATACATCATTACTAAGTAATTTCACAATGCCAAAAAAAAACCTAATGGTCCAAAATATTTTAGCTAATTTAATTTAATTTTACTTTCCTATAATTTGGGGGTTAAATATAACCCAGGCATATTCTTGATTCAGACTTTTTCAAATGCACTTTCTGTTCTCTTTATTAAACAAATAAAGTTCTGTTCAAATTTATTCAACTTTGACTATAATCGTCCCCTTGGAATTATAAGGTTCTATCTGACATTTTTGTCAAAATTTAGTTATTCACATATTCTTATTCTGTGACCACTTCTTTACATTATGTGATGTTGTTTTTTAAGTTGTGTACATTTTGGAACTTTTTATTTAGAAAATAAAAAGGTTCTTTCTACACAGTCGAATGCAAAAACTTTAAAACTCAATATCTCAAAACTGCTCAGAAGGGGACGTTAATTGTTAAAAGCCAGAGTAAAGCATGCCTGCTGTTTCTCAACAAAGGTGTCAGAGAGACTGAGCAAAAAAGTCCAGAAAAGACTGGCAGTTAGCGGATGCTCCAGCAGCCCCAAATCGATAGAAGGGGGGCAAGGTAAGATGATGAGATTTCCTCAGGTTACTCAGGGATCCTCATCACAGAACAAGCTGTATCAATGCAGACAGGCAGGGCTTGGAGGACATTTACATTACTGTGGACTATAGACTGTGGAACCTGGAAGAAAGTTTAGGTCTGTGGAGAAACTATAGAACAATCAATTGAAGCAATAAGCGCCCCCTCGCCTCTTTCCTCCGCTGTCTGTTTCTTTTTCCCTTTCTCTTGCTCTCGCCAGCTTACTCTCTGGAGGCCTGTGTGTGATGTATGTGGCAGCGTTCATTGTAATGTTGAGAGAGGTACCCTCAAAGCAACCTAACCGATAATGAAACACTCCGCTAGCGTTTCCTCCCCTGGAAGACACCATATGTGCAAGTGGTTTCCATTCTAAATGTTATCTTCGCTATTATGGTAGCAGGCACAGAAAAATAATACATAAGATTTGAAATACGGCATGCAACGGTGGAAAAGTCATGTGTTCCCTCAGAACATGAGCCAACACCTTAGACAAATTCCAGCGACCTAAAAGAGCTTTGACTAGAGACAAAGAAGTCAAATTAAAATGCTGAAAATTTGAATGTGCAAATTTTCAAAACGGAAGAAAAAAGAGCCACCCGAGAAAGAAAGAAACGGCATAATTAGATGTGAAAAGACAATTAATGCAACTTGTAAGATTTACAGATCACGTGTGCACTTGATGTTTCCAGTATTTAAGATTGAAGGATTGCTTCTTCCTGCATTGTATTAGTTTATTCAATTTGTGCATTTTTTTTAATAATAGGACATACAGATATTGGACTGGCACTAAACTATGACAATAAACAGGCACTGGTAAAACATTTACCAATCAATATACATTTTGATGAAAAAACAAACAAACAAACCAAAAAGTTTAATAGACGGCACATTTTTGAATGTCCGTCAATGGAGAAGGATGTTTTTGGTCCAAATGGTGTAGGTATGGCTTCTAAAGGCATTGCAAATGAGTAAAACATTGACTGACCAATTGGTTTTCATAAGACACAAAAATCCACACATTGGCACATTGAAGCTGGACTAGCAGAGCAGCACTTCAGTTACTTTGCAACAGTTTTGTCTCAAACCAACATTTAAGCTGATGCTGACTTTTATCTTCGCTTTGAAATTATTAGAGACTCTCATAACCTTAGATTGAAAGGTGCACAGAGAAATCAACTGTGAATTTAATTAATCCAAACCCCAGTCAGCAGTGCAATAACGTGCTAACGGCTCTGCACACTCAAGTGGCAGTGAGTCACTTCATCTCCTGCGTGACAACTCAGATTTTCTTCATGTTTAACTGCCAAAACAGGTAGAGTCCATCATAGGCGGAATCTGAGAAAACAGTGACACATACAGGAAATGGCAGAGAGAGAAAAAGAAATATGAGAGCTCAAACTCAAAAGAAAAGACAGTGAGATGATGGAAAAGCCAGATTGTTCCAAAGGAAAAGATAAAAGGCTAAAATTAAGGAAAGAGGGAGGAGAGATGGATCAAAGTACGAGGAAGGAAATGATAAAGAACAAGGATAATGGATACAGACTAGAAATGTCAATGCGATTGCCTTTTGTTTTATATCATCTTCACTTTGCCTTTAATGCTTTAAAATACAATAAAATCATTGAACAGTCAGAGCTTGGTACACATAGGAGCTGTAGTGCTCATGATGTCCATGAGCAGGTTTTGTTCTAGCCTGTATCTTACCTGATCCCACACCAATACCTTCTACCTCTCAATATATTCCTGTCACTGACTCGACACTGTACTTACCAATAAAAGCCTTTATAAAAACAGTCCCTCCAGGATTTCGCGATTTTTGTGTGTGATTTTTGCAATCAAAATGACTGATTTTGTGGTGGTCATTTCCAGAAATTTGTGAAAAAATCTGCGATTTTTATATTTTATAATTAGGACATCACATTTACCATAATAGTATTATGTCAGATGCACAATAGTCATACATGACACAAATCACAAACAAAATGCATAAAGCTTGTTTATTTTGGTCTAATCAAATTCTCATCAAATTAGCTTTTAAAACAACCTATGGGCAATTTTTCTACCTGACCTATGTAAATATTAACAGCTGGTGTAGTAATTTATACTGTAGAACTGTGTGTAAATCCTGAGTTGAGGGGTCCTGCAGTAGGCAACCAGTTACTTATAGTGCAGCGTTTTGCATGGTGTCCCCACTGCGTATAGCTACGCAATACGAAGTGACCGTTCGAAAGGGAACTACTCAGTTACTATCGTAACCTCAGTTCCCTGAGAGTAGGGAACGAGTATTGCGTAGCCGGCCACACTATAGTAACCTGGCAAGTTGTCGCTTCAGTCGTTAAACCTGCTAAAGTGGCGTTTTTCGGGGACTAATATCATAGACAGTAAAAGAATAATATAGGCTAAGGCCGCGCCCCCTTGGCGGGCTCTGACGTGTAATGGCGTGATGCTAGCTCATTGGCGCACACGTCAGAGGCGCCCGCGCTATTGGATGTGCAGTTGCCGCAGCACAGCCAATGAGTGAGCCAGACACTCACTGTGCTAGCTGTGCAGCTGCAAAATGCGTTTTACATTATAGGCTTCAGTAAATCGAGGAAAAGGAGTTTCCCCTTTTCCCGCAACATCTGTATCCACGTAAAAATGCATTGAAACTTTAATTAAACTAGAGATATTTCAATTGGGTGATTATAATTTAATGTTTTGTGAGGTCTTTTTCATTTTTGTGATTATTTTGCGGTTAAATTAGGAATTATGCAGGATCGCAAAAAAATGCGACATTTTGTTGATTTTGCGTTGTATTCAGCGATCGCGGAATCGGGAAAAACTGGAGGGACTGTAAAAAGCCCATAAACATTATCTAAAAAAAAGAATTGAACAACATTTTATTTTTTTAATGGTTTTTGATACTTACACCACTGGTCAAAGTTTGGAATAATTAATTTTTGAATGTTTTTGAAAGAAGTCTCTTATGCTCACTTAAGGCCAAAGTATAGTGTACGCGTACTGTACGTGCACCGCATACATTTTTTTTGCAGTAATTAGTTTATCCAAAAGGTGGCAACCATGCCCTGGTGCGTCGATTCACAAGGTAGTCAAAGAAAAACTACACAAACAGAACATACCAGAACATGCAAGCTACAGCGACAATGGAGGCCTACATAGACGAGAGATTGTGCGAAGAGGTTAGAAAGTAGCTATGTAAATATCCATGCTAGAGTTGTACAAATGAGGGTTCATTTGTACAACTCTAGCATGAAGGAATACGAATATATTTCCATGGGTTGCAACTCGTGGCGAGAGATTGCTCAAAACTGCGCATGCGTCGAACGCCTGAGTATGTGTACGAGTCAAATGAAGTATAGATGTGTTTGACCGTACGCGTAAAAAAAAGAAGATGTATACTCTCTGCTTAAGGCTGTATTTATTTCACCAAAAATACAATAAAAACTGAAATATTGTGATTTTGTGATTTATTTCAATTAAAAATAACTGTTTTCTATTTTAATAAAAAAATTTAAATGTAATTTATTCCTGTGAAGGCAAAGTTGACTTTTCAGCAGCTAATACTCCAGTCTTCAGTGTCACATGAACGTAATGTGCTGATTTGGTGCTCAAGAGTTTTTGCTGCTTGATATTTTTGTGAGCGTAAGATTGGGATTTTATGAGGAGTAGAATAGGGTTCATCTGCAGGGAATGAACTAATAAAATATATGCCTTGAATGCAATGTAAATCGCTTTTTTCACAATAAAAAAAGGTGTCTGCCCAATGCATAAATGTCAAATGTAAATGTAAATATAGAATATAATAGAATCTTGTATTGCCACATACTGTAGCTGAACTGGTGGAAGGTACAGCTGTACAACGTGCATGAGACAATGTATGAATGTGCAATACTATATATTCCATATATATATATATATATATAAATAATACTACGTTATATATGCTACAGAAATATGGACAACTGCGTATAAAGATTGTTAAAAGCAAATGTAAAAACTAAATAATCATAACACTGTGCATAGTCTATCAAAACTCATGTCTTCTGTTGTTGACACTATAGCCAATTATGCAAATATCAAGATGAAAATACAACCTACACCACATTAAACACAGGTTCACTTGCAGCAAGGATAAGGTGAATCATTGGCTGCCGAGAGCATAAAACCACTGAGATTCAAGAGGCATTTGGAAAGCAAACTACTTAACCAATAAGATAAACAAATTTGGTGTTGAAACAACATATGGCATCCCATGTAGAATCTGTGTTTTGAAGCAAAACCGGTTGAGAACGGCAGTTAATGCAAATCAAGGCTCGTGATCTCAGCATGTAGCTAGAAAAAAATTTATTAGCAGCAGCGATGGCAGTGAGATCAGATGGAGAGGGCAGAATGAAAAACATGAATGAAGAATAGAGTGAATAGAGGAAGGGAGTGCAGGTGAATGGAGACTTCGGTTTCATATAAGAGCTTTAATATGTGAGAAAAAAGGACTGAATGTCTCGGTGGAGGTGATAAGAAAGAAAAGGAAGGGAGGGATGCACAACAGGCTGAACAACCTGATACATGCGTGTTCAAGACGAGCTGGCCAATGAGCTTGCGAGTATACGCCTCATTTTCTAAATGCTGAGGGGGAAAAAAACTGTATGTTATATAACGATTGCTAAAGCATTCGGAAATGAGAACATCATATGCAGCATACACTGGTAAAGCCTATGGAGAATACTTGTGCCTATGCAAAGAACAAATCTTATTTATTTGATTACTTTGAATGAATAAATCGCTTTGGTGCATTGAAAATGAACCAAGTTGCTTTAAATCGCTCCCTGTTGTGGTTAACCTACAGGTCACTTTTTCAACCACTTCACAAGATGAATGTGATTGAGTACTATAGTCCTAATTGCCTGCTGGAAGAAGACTTATACAATCTAAATGACACCTTAGGGACTAATAGCTCTCATATAGCAATCTAAACATTACTTAAATGCATGTGTGTCTGTAAGTGTATATCATATATTAAACCTCTATTCATGTTTTAATAAGAGTGTAAGTCTATCTATAACAGCAATGCTTAATTAAAACCATTTATGATATTTCACGGTTGGATTTCACAGACCAATAAATAAATACATTTTAATTTTACATATAATTACTAGCCTGGTTGACACCAGACCCTTCTTAGTCGAAACTGAGAGTGGGTCTGGGGAAGGTTCATTCACAGCCCATTTCCAAAGGGGCGTCACCAACGGACGTCGCTCAAATGCCTCTGGGAGCAAATGGATAGACCTAAAACCAATCAGAGCGATCGTCATCGTGTAAAGCCCGCCTCAACGTTTGTGATTGGTGCCTCGATTTGGAAAAATTAGAAATGGGCTTGAATGGGCTCTTGGCCAGACGGACTTGCAGAGCAAATCTCAAATTTGCCGGAAGTTCGTCAGGGTTTTCCCAGGCTATATAATTACACTTGTCATGAAACATCCAGATAAAGGTTTAACATAATAATTTACATTTAATTACATTTAAACTTCCCTTTTCGACTGACATCGCCAAGCCTACTTAATTTGATAATATGAAGACAATTTTTCACAATCTAGATCCTGTTTCACTCATAAAAACATCACATCACGGAAGTTAAGTAGTTTGCAAACACACCTTGACTTTAAGAACATCCACCAAAGACGACGAAAGCTTTGCTTAATGATTATCACTTTGGATCAAGCTGCCACAAATCTATTCAAATAAACAAATGTCTGTTTGCCTCCTGAGGGCTACAACAACAGATGAGACTTAATTGACTGACATGCCTATCTGATTGTCTCTCTGTTAAGAAGCAAACACTCATGTATAGATATTGAAGTATTCTGGCTGGCTGACATTCTCGTCAATATGGCATGGATCCTTTATGTTGTCAGACCTTCAAGCTGACAGCACTAGTAGGGCACTTGCTGACATCTATGACCCTTATTGGCATTCATTACACACAATCCAAAACAATTCAGCTCAGTTCAAACAAACAGATCAGTACTATCAATGAAACAGGTCTATACCCACTTTCACAATGATTAAGGGCAAGGGAACATAATTGAAGAAGAAATGTTGAAGATTCTGCACCAGGTAACAAATCGAATTTGCATATTTGTGACATTGTGACAATACAAATGGTCAGATGTTCCCAAATCCCCAAAGCATACATACAATGTCAATTTAATGCATTTTCATTAATGCAGCCACTCTAGCTACTGAATTAATGATAGCAATATGCAAATACGGAATCCATAAGAAACTCATAAGCTGATCATTTATGGCAGACATCTTCACCTCACAGCAACTGATTGCCAGCCAACAATTTTCCCCTCTCAAGCTGCATGTTTCCCAACTTATTGATGATCTCACCACTCTAAATCCACTCCACTCCGCTGTCAATCCCTCAAGTCTCCTGCTTAGCTCCCATAGAGAAAGAAATAGAAGCCTCACTCTTGCTCTGCCCACTCCTCTCCAGTGGACAAGTATGGCTAGTCAGAGGATAATCATCATGGCAATTGAATAAATAAAACATCATTTTTAAACCCTATGTTTTTCTGAATTCCAGATAGAAATTTGTTGAAAGTAGGGCTGTGTATTGGCAAGGAGCTCACGATACGATACATATCACGATACATGTGTCACGATACAATATATCACGATATATTGCGATACGATACATATTGCGATATACTGCGATAACGTTTTTTTTAAAACAAAAATATAAAAAATAATAGAGGTGAAAATACAACTTGCTGTGTATCACCTGAGGTATTCTGGTATGTGTAGCACACATATAGATAACTCAGCAGAAAAATAATAACTTCGATTCCAATTTTTTTCAAAAGCTATTTGCATTGCACAGTGTCACTGAACAGTGAACACACTGAAATGTATGAAGTGCATATTGTGTTACTGAACACTTAAAATGTAGATGCCACAATTTATAAAACTGAAATAGTCAATAAATAGTCAACTGAAATATAACAATATAATTGATCTGCCTGCATTAAAGGTATAGTGGAGGATTTTCCCGAATTTTAGAAAAGAACCGCCCTCTCCACTTTTTGAAAAATGCACATGCATTTGAAACTCACCGAGTGGTCAGGGGTGTTCACTGATATGCTCACACAAAAATCGCTGCAAAAGATGCTTTCCAACAGGTGTTTTACCATTCGTTGTAAAACTGTGGATCTATTTTTCCAAACGTCTCACACCCGTACATTCTTCCGTTGAGAGCTTGAATAATAGACACTCCAGCCCAGTTGGTGGCGATAATGCAAAAACTACGATAAAACCTGTTGGAAAGCATCTTTTGCAGCGATTTTTGTGTGAGCATATCAGTGAACACCCCTGACCACTCGGGGAGTTTCACGTCTTTGTAAACGAAAGTTTAATGCGTTTTATGAAGGATTGTTCCAGTGCACCTATACACCCATTCTAGAGGTTTTGGGGAAAGCGAAAGAAACCTAAAATTCTCGGGACAGCAGCATGTGTCCAAATTTTAATCTTAACCGTTCTATTTCATCAGAAACGATCTGTAAACAGGGCTTTAAGTGTAAAATACCGAACTTGTCCTTTAAGTGATAGCCTAACGCAAGTTGGTTGTTTCCTGAACATTTTTGTGTGGCCTAGCAAAGCTTACAAACGGCATTTGTTTCATCTTGTTCATTACTCCCTGACTTATTTTAAAAACAAAAGTACACCCACACGTTGGCTCTGCAAGCTGGAGGCGCTCTTAAATTTTCCGCCATGCTCGCTCCCACATACTTCTGAGACATTGGCCATGTGAATGTACGTATGGGCAATGTAGACAGCGAGTCAGCGATCTACAGAAACTGAGGAGGTTGTTTGACACTGGGATTTGATGAAATGCTAACGTCATTTTAAATCAGTTTAAAACATGATTATTTTTTTTAAGTATCGATACTACTAGAGGTTGGAATATCGATACACTAGCGTGAAAAAAAATTAAATAAATCGCGATAGTTAGCTGTATCGATATTTTTGCACAGCCCTATTCGAAAGATTCATTGAATTTTCATAGACTTAAAACAGGTCAACAGGGATGTGCAAAACTACATATAGTCAACTGCCTGAACAACTAGTTGGCGCTTAACAGCAAGATGCTGGAATGTGTACATAAAATAACAATTAAAAAAAAAAAACACAGACTTAATCCCAGAACATTCAGCCCTTCAATTTGATAACTGACAAATATACAACAAATATATAGGGTAAATCTACAATATATTTTACTGCACAGCAGTGTCTTTGTCAAATGAACCTGAGATGGATCATGCAAAATAACGAGAACATCGCTCACAGCAAACAATTTGAAGACTGGCAGTCAGGGCCTGAAGTTAACTTTTTTGACCACCAGCCACTGTGGCAGGTCCACTGTGGCACTGTTTTTGGCCTCATAAAAGGTGAAAAAAAAGGAATTGCACAAACATTTGTTCTTTAACTTGTAACAAGAATACACATTTAAGTGCTGTCAAGTTATTAACGAGATCCATACAAGTAATAATAACTCTTAGAATACAGATATAGACCTAGTGCAGCTCGTATGTAAACAAATCACACGCGGCTGTGTTGATGGCTGGGCAGCTGTTAGTTACAGCGTTCAGGAACCGTTAAGCAGAACTAAATTAATATTGTTATTACTGGTAAAGTTACCGGGTAGGCAACCGGACATTTGGACACAACATCTGTGCAACTGTCATTGTACTGTAGCCTATGTCAGCGTTGCATTCTCATCTCATCTCACCAACAGTTTAATACAACTCACACATTCAAACGTAGTCAGAGAAGGGCCTCATCTTTCTCTCCGATCACATAACGTTACGTTCCGAAACACTCAAACTGCGCTGCTTTCACAGATGCTTTCTTTACTCCAGTAATGTGCCGCCACATTTTTAGCTAAAATCCAACGAAACATACAACTTCGTTTGAATGTCAAAGAACAACAGTTGCCCTTTAGTTTCTGTTGCTATGTCCGACAAGCTACACCGCGCTCACGCCAAACCATGATCTCACGCAATGAAAAACACATCGCGCAGCAGAGAGGACAATGACAACACACTGAGAGACAAGACAGTGGTTACTGTTGATATTATACAAAGTCTCAACGTTAAAATTTTGTCATTTTTAAAGAAATTTAGACAATACCGTTTTGTGGCTCTGTAATGTATCTTGACAGATCGCTGTGGTGCCTCAAGTTAAAGCTGCTCGTGAACCTATCATCTCTTCCTTCTAGTTAATTTATAGCATCAAATAAACATGAATGAACATAAGAAGGAATGTAGTTTTAACTGCGGAAAGATGTCAGTAGGTTTACTCATTACACTCCGTTTTTTCAAGTTCAAATCCTCCAACGTTGAACTCTCCTGACTGCTTTGTCGGACAAAAAAAAGGCGGATTCGGCGGATTATGATTGGCCAGATCGCCTGTCAATCAAACTCCCCGCGAAGGGTCGATTCTCATGGTAGATTGACAGTGTTACCCGCCAATTGCAGAATTCACCCGCATTTGGCGTGTGGTCGGGTGTTAATTTCAGGCCCTGCTGGCAGTAATTGTCTTGAACTTTATTGAAGGCGCTAGACTAGCGCTAGGTGCTAGGAAAAGTGCTGCTGTAATGGCTGTAGTGGCAGGGCTTTCAATTTAATTTACAACTTCTCAGAGAGAGTTAACTGTCATCAGGGAATCAATGCATTTGGCGGAACCCTCTGCAAAAAGTTGCATATCTAAAGTCATCCCCTTTAAAGCACAGCTGCTAAAATATTAAAGCTAAGTCAATTTTGCTAATTGACTAATCAAATTTATCGGCTTGTCGACCATCCTAACCCATTAGCAAGAGTATGACATAGACTAATTTGAGCAAATTGTGCTTCAATCCGTCACAGCAAAATAAATATAAATATCTACTTTGACAAAGTTCTATTTCTATACTGCAAAAAACATGACTTTTGGATGCATAAATATTGCATAAAAAATATGTATAACCTACCGTTTAAAAGTTTGGGGTCAGTAAGAATTATTATTATTTTTACTTTTACATTTATTAATCAAAAAGTTCTGAAAGAAAATATATATATATGACGGTTTGCACCGTAATATTAAGCAGCACAACCGTTTTCAACATTGATATTAAGAAATGTTTCTACCAAATCAGCATAATCAAATGATTTCTGAAGGATCATGTGACATGATCATGAGACTGGGAGTAACGGCTGGTGAAAATTCAGGCAACCTTGGTGAGTGTAAGAGACATCTTTCAAAAATGTAAAAACATCTTACTTTGAACGGTATATTGTATATGTATTTTTGAAAGCATAAATACTGTATTAAAAAATATGTATACATATACACACATATCATGTTTGGATCTGAGACGGGAGTTGCATCAAACAAATGCGTGCACACACACTCACAAACAGTAGGCTACATAGAACAGTCAAAAGAACATGCTTAGAGCCAGATTTACTAACAGCTTACGTCAGCGCAAACCCTCTTTTGGCGTTAAAAAACTACTTTCAGAATTTACTAAAGACACGCAGTGAATATTTTTTTATTTTTGCACCTGACCTTATTGCATATGCATTTGTTGGAGTTTCCCTTTCAGACGCAAAATTTATGGGAGGAGAGTATTTAAACAAATCATGCAAAGTGATTTACTAAGGTTTACACCAGTCAATTGCGCCATTATTTACCGCCCCAAAAAAGCATGCCTCAAACCAGACGCTAATTGGTATATTGTATTGATCATTATGGAAATGATCCGGCTGTGTCTGTGTTCTTTAATTTGGCCGTCGTCAGAAAATCATGCTCAGAACTTTCCACTCCCATCTAGGCTTTTTTGTAATTGCGCTCTCACGCTAATTTGCCCTGTTTGGTAAATCTGGCCTAAAATGTGATGATAAGAGAAGATGGCACCTCCGCTTAAGTGTCAGTCACGCAACATGGTTTTGAGTCTAAAAATTCATCCGGAAGACAATTCCTCATTTCCATCTCATTCCCCACTACAACCCCCACCAACAGCACATATGTTACCACCAAACCACGCTGACGTAACAGCCGGAAGACAGGCGTACGCAGAGCGTTAAGATAGCACATGATGAGTCATAAGTCTGTCACCGATGGCAACTCCACTTCACCAATGAAGGATGTACATTCCTTAAATCAAGAAGAAGGGATTAGAAAAGACAAGCCATTCAACACTCGATTGAGTCAATCCTGTTTTCTCATACTGCATATAGAGGCCCTTTGCAGGGGTTGGCTGAGATACTGTAGAAGTCACTCAACATAGGGTGTACAGCGGGATAAAAAAAAGAGGCATGCTGGTCTGGATATGAATTATGCATGAGAAGAAGGCAGAAGTGGAGATGGTCATGTTGGAACAGATTGGTGTCTCCATCAGTGAAGAGAGATTTTTTTTACATTATATTTTATATTATATTCAGGAGCAGTTTGTGTGACTGAGCATCTTCAACACAGTGTGATAGCTGGAAACTCTAAAGATCCTTCAGCTTCCTTTAATGCGAGAAATTTATGCTGCCCTTGAGCTATAAACAATAGCTGAAGAAGTGTCTTACTGGAGTACTACAAAATGCATGTGTGTACACGTTTACATTTATGAGCATATACGTTTGCCTGGATGAGTGACTCAGTTTTTAGCAATGTGTGCTTCTCAAATGCTGTGTGCTTGTGGAAGCCCTTGACAGCTATTATATACACTCACATATTCCTTAAATGACTCTGAACAGACTCTGTACTTCAACACTACATGTTCCTTGAGCTTTTTAGACAATAGGAATGTAAATGAGATTTTAGAAATGTCAGAAATGTGACTATTAAAATGATTCAAATTAAAACTATTAAAATAAAGAAAATGCTGATGTCACTGTATGCATACAGGTGGCCTATTGTGTTAAAAAAATAATACTACACTTACTAATATTACATTTACTAATAGAATTTCACAGAGGTCCACTCACTTTAACATTTCTGAACTCGCCATTGGCTTGAACAGTCAAATACACACAAAATGCCAGTCTTTGCGAGTATCTTTGTAGTCGTTTATATCTTAAATGAATGTAAACAGTTGAGAAAAAACACGTGTAACAGTATATTAGATCCATGCATTTGATCTTAAAGTAACAGCAGCCTAATAAACCTGATGCTGTCTGTGTCATTAATATTAATCAACAACAAAAGAGAGAAAATCTCTCGCTGCTCTTGACAATAGGGCTGCTAGATTAATCGCAATTAACCCTAAGTCGCGTTTAAACCGATCTGTCTTGGTGCGATTATGAAATCGATTTAGGCATAATGAGGAAGGTTATTGCCAGACAAATTCATCGGATTAAGAGAGGAGCTACTAAAATGCCATTACAAAAGCAGCAAACAGGTATTTGAAGCTGCTGGTGCCTCTGGAGTCCCGAGAACCTCAAGGTGTAGGATCCTCCAGAGGCCTGCAGTTGTGCATAAACCTACTATTCGACCACCCCTAACCAATGCTCACAAGCAGAAACAGTTGCAGCGGGCCCAGAAATACATGAAGACTAATTTTCAAACAGTCTTGTTTACTGATGAGTGCCGTGCAACCCTGGATGGTCCAGATGGACGGAGTAGTGGATGGTTGGTGGATGGCCACCATGTCCCAACAAGGCTGCGACATCAGCAAGGAGGTGGAGGAGTCATGTTTTGGGCCGGAATCATTGGGAGAGAGCTGGTAGGCCTCTTTAGGGTCCCTGAAGGTGTGAAAATGACCTCTGCAAAGTATATAGAGTTTCTGACTGACCACTTTCTTCCATGGTACAAAAAGAAGAACCGTGCCTTCCATAGCAAAATCATCTTCATGCATGACAATGCACCATCTCATGCTGCAAACAGTACCTCTGTGTCATTGGCTGCTATGGGTATAAAAGGAGAGAAACTCATGGTGTGGCCCCCATCCTCCCCTGACCTCAACCCTATTGAGAACCTTTGGAGCATCCTCAAGCAAAAGATCTATGAGGGTGGGAGGCAGTTCGCATCAAAACAGCAGCTCTGGGAGGCTATTCTGACATCCTATTTTCAAAGAAATTCAAGCAGAAACTCTCCATGAACTCACAAGTTCAATGGATGCAAGAATTGTGAAGGTGATATCAAAGAAGGAGTCCTATGTTAACATGTAATTTGCCCTGTTAAGATGTGTTTGGTTGAAATAACTTTTGATTTCAGTAAATATGACCTCCTAATGCTGCAAATTCAACAAATGACCATTTTCAGTTCTTTAAAACCTATACAATGTTTTCAAACTCTGTTGTGCATAATAATTTGGAACAGAGCATTTTTATTTTTGAAAAAAATACTGTTTTCGTTGGGTGGTTTGTTCAATGAAATTCGACTTATACCCTATCGGTTGGTGACTTGAAAATTAAGCTGACTGTCATTTGCAAAATCAGTGTAAAATATAATTTGCATAATAATTTGCAATGCGGTGTAAACTAATGTGAAAGTATGCTCTGCTCATCCAGCACGAGTTGCCGTCGCAATCAGTGCAGCACGAATCGCAGTTCACTGATCGCGTGACGATGGCAGAGGATTTGTTGCGCAACATAGACTAAACGTCTGAAATGTCTTATCTTGTGGAATGCGCTCAGCACCGCTGCTCCCTATACACATAACGCGCGATCACGAATTTGAATTTGAAAGTGAAAGTAAAACACAAGCCCCCTGATGCGCATTGCGCACAAATTAGGCTGCATACATACAATAGTCTGTCTCCCAATACCCATCTCTGGACTGTTTATTTGCGGCTATGGTCTCTGTTTGCACTAAAGTGGTTCAATATTGAGAGAGTACTGTAACGTCTTAAGGACAACAGACAAGGGAGGCTCCGTTTCTGAACTTATAATCGGAACACAAGAACAACTGTAGAGACAAACGCACCAGCCTCGTTTCTCTCTACCCGGCTTTTTCCCTATAACTGCCGGTGCAAAATAAAACAGAAATTTCACAACAATTATATAGAGTCTGTGTGCTAACTTTGATTATGGTTGCACTTGCACTTATTGTTTGCACTTAATAAGACTAAGAGAAAACTGTTATTTATTTTTGTTATTTATACTGTTTTTATTTCTCTGTTCAATTTATGTAAAGGAGTTCAGTTAGGAGGTCACACACAGCCTCAATCAGAAGTTCTGAAAGCTCTTAAATGTACATTAAGGTGAGACTAAGAGACTAATGTGAAATCATACAGGAGAAAAGCCAGTCAGTAAAAACATTTTACAGTGCACTGTAAAACTTTACTGTAAATTTACAGCGAATTTCCTACAGAATTGTACTGTATTTCCATAATACAGTATTTGGCTGTATATTTTACAGAACAGCTGTAAATATACAGCACATTTCTGTTTTCAACCCGATAAATTCGTAATACAGTATCATACTGTAAAAGCACTGCATTGTGGGATTGATTTCTTTCGCGCTCAATTCAGTTCAAATGTGACGCGAGCAGACAGTAGCTACTACAGGCAAACTTGATTTGTCAGCGGGATTCAACTGAACAGAATAATCATTCCTGTTATCAAGATAAACAGTGTCTGCGAATCTGTGAGCAATTTTTAAGCTTTTGTGAGCTTCGGTTCGTGTTTCAAACATTAGTTGCCTGTGACGCAGCAGAAAATGGGAGACATTAACTTTACATGAAGACGGATGGAAGAATTTGTCATCTGAATAACCTGCGCCTGTGACGATTAGTGGGATTTAGAGTTTGAGAAGATGGAAAATTGTTCAACTGAGTGATACGGTAAGCCAATATATATATATTTTTTTTTGCGTTCGCATTTCTAACATACGTTGATTTCACGAATGCTTATTTGGTTTGATTTTTCGAACGCGGTTTTCTGCCGCGGCCGCGCAAACAATTAACTCTGTTCCACCTGTTTACCAAGTAACGTTAACGTTAACTTCGATATTTCACATAATAGGCAACATATACCATGTTATTTGCATGACCTGCTTTTGATATATATATTTTTCGTTTCAGGCTTTGTAATCTGATGACGGTCCAGTGCTAATGTAAGTACTTTTAAGTAGTGTTACAGTTATAGTCTATGTGGTAAAAAAAAAAAAAAATGCTATCAAATGCTGTCAGTTCTGTGATCGTGCTTTTGAATCGTTGTCATAATTTTGCTAGCACAAGAAAATCCATGTTCCTAATGCTGTTTTCAAATGTAGTATTCCTGATTGCCATGCCATGGTCCTACAACTAACAATTCAAAGAGAAGTTAGACGGTGTTATCCTTCAAGCAGATAAGTAGAGATTATTCAACAAATCTCATTAATCTGTAATATTTTTTATGTTTTGGTTCTGTTGATCATGGCTGTGCTGTCCTTTTTAAAAATTGTTTCAGGAATTTGCATCGCTGATGTCCAGCAATCTACACTTGCCAGAGAGTCCACGCCTTATTTCCTGGTATGTAAACATTGGGTAGTTTAAACCTAACATGAAAAGCCATCATTTACTCACAACACTGCAAAATATATTTTTCTTAATTAGTGTTTTTTTCTTGTTTCCAGTCCAGATATATAAAATTCTTACATGAAGAAGCATTTAATAGACAAGTAAAAATTGTCTTGTTTTCTGAAAGAATATGTCAAAATTTAGTGAGTTTATGCTTAAAACAAGCAAAATAATATGGCAGTGCGTTTTAACGTTCTAACCCTAATCAATTTACATTTTTAGGTGAAAATTTTAATTTATAGAACTATGAATAGATAGACAACAAAATCGAACCACAGTGGAACCCACAATAGTTATTTTAATTATTAATATTATTTATTAATTCATTGTATTATTATTTTTTCAATTACAGGTCAATCTCTAAGCAACCAGTGCTGGACATTACGTTTGGAAGGTCAAGGTGTGTGTGGAAAGGATCACAGCCTAACTTCATCATGGCCTGGCAGCACTGTTTGCCTCCTCCTATAACTTCAGCTTGCAGTACCAGAAAGAGGCAGCACCTTGAGTTTGTTCAGAGGTTAGTCATTAGCATATTTGCCATTCATATAAATATTAGACTGAATTGTGACTTGTCTTGACAGTATTTATTATGTTGACTACTGGTATGAACAATATGGCCCTGGTTTCCATACTGGGCTTAGCTTAAGGCAGGTCTAGGCCTTAATAAAATTAGGGTATTTAAGCAGCTTTTATAAAAATGTCTAAAAAAAAAAAAAAAAAACATTACTGGTGTGCATCTTGAGACAAAACAGTGACAGTCACATATTTCAGATATGTCAGTGCAAGTTGTTTTCAGTTGAAGGATTAGTGAAAATTCTGTCATTAATTACTCACCCTCATGTCGTTCCAAACCTGTAAGACCTTCATTCATCTTCAGAACACAAATGAAGATATTTTTGATGAAATCTGAGAGGTTTCTGAACCAGCCATAGACAGAAACATCTTTGTAACTTTCAAGGCCCAGAAAGCTAGTAAAAACATTGTTTAAATAATCCATGTAACTACAGTGGTGCAACCTTAATATTATGAAGCGATGAGAATACCTTTTGTGCACAAAAAAACCCAAAATAACGACATTATTCAACAATCTCTACTCTTTCACGTCATTCTCCTACGCTGTTGACGTAGTGTAAACAGTGTCAAGTCACCTTCATTTATATAGCGCTTTTAACAATATAGATTGTTTCAAAGCAGCTTTACAGTGATAATAGGAAATTACAGTAACATAGATTGTTTTGGCTTTACAGCAGCTCTAGAATAAAGTTATTAGATCGACTATTTTTGACTGTCAAAATGCAGGCGGACACAGTTTCCGTGAGTTGTTCAAAATCTTTCTTTTTAGTAAACTCTGTGTACACAAACAATGTTCTCAATGCTGGAGTTCATGTGTAGAGTCTCTGGTGATACTGAGAGCACAGTTTCATGTTGTGTCGAGCCTTATTAGTGTTTTAAAAAATAGCGATTTTTGATGCTATCATAGTTGTGCCACAAGCACTCCCATTCAAAAGGCAATTTGACCGAAAACGAAAATACGGTCAAACTTAAGTGGCGTTTCCATCCTAATTATGCTTTTAAACGAAGGTTTGCCTCGGGTAGATTAACAAAAAGACCCTAGGTTGCATTTTGGCAAGAGTTATCCTTTAATACACTCCGGCCCACTCATCCTCACAAAACAGTGTTGGAGAATGACATGTAAAAGAAGAGATTATTCAACAATGTCGTTATTTTGGGGTTATTTTGCACACAAAAAGTATTCTCGTCACTTCATAATATTAAGGTTGAACCACTGTAGTTATATGTACTATTTACCAATGTTTTTACCACCTTTCTTGGCTTTGACAGTTGCAATGACATTGATGTCAATGGAGGGACAGAAACCGCCCAGATTTCATCAAAAATATATTAATTTGTGTTCCGAAGATGAACGGAAGTCTTAAGGATGAGCAATTTTCATTTTTGGGTGCAAACATGCATTTTAGTCTGGTAAATGTCATGTTTAACATTATCATGTAGTCATGTATGCAATAAACATTGCAAGGCTTGCAATTAAAGTTAAATTATTTCTGTCACAAAGGTTTGGGCTGGATTATGGCAATGTGTGCTCTATAAACAGAGTCTATGGCTGCCTTTCCACTGATACTCTGATGGGACCTGATGAGGGGATGATATTAAAAGTTGTAGAATAAAACTTTAAATCTGGCAACCCCACTTCCAAAAGTTTAGTTAGTTGACAGTGCACATGTAAACAGACACATTGAGTTGATGTATTTTAACCAGGGCAGAAAAAATATCAGTTATTGATCACAACATCCAACATTGCATTTTTTTCATGTTGTTCAGTTTTATCCAAACAGTTTAGTCGTTAAAACCGATATCTGGTTTTTATTTACACATCTTTTGTGCTGTCTCTCTTTGTCAAAATATATAAACTCAGTCCATAATATTTCATTGTTTTTTTTTCCTTTCTTTTCTGCCTTTTAGACGATTTCCTGACATCAATCCTGAACGTGGATCAAAAACAAAGAAAGGACAAGTAACTTCAAAGAAAACTGGCCAAGTTGTGCAAAAAAAGAACACTGTAAGCCTACAGGTGTCCTCACTTCTGCGAAAACTTGAAGACTTTGAATGGGATTTCGTTTGCACTTGTATGGACTTCAAAACAGAAACAGCAATTCACTGCCATTATAAAGCTTGGAAGAGCCAGGACATTTTTTAATAGAACTCCGATTGTATTCGTCTGAAAGAAGAATGTCATGTAGATCTAGGATGACTTGAGGGTGAGTAAATCATGGGCTAATTTAAATTTTTGGGTGAATTATCCCTTTAATTAAGTGCTAAGTGTTACCTGTTTGTTGTTAAGTGTTAAAATTGCATTTTATGTTTAAAATAAATTCAGCCAACATGTTCACAGAAGGCAATTTTCTGATCTTTGCTTTTAACCAAAATAAATGTTTTAAAACCCAGAAAATGTTGTTTTCTTTTTCATAGTGTGACTACTATACAATTTATTGCTGTAGACAAGTTTAATATTGTAAAATTATGTGGTATATACTGTATTTGGTAATTACAGTGGAGTACTGTAAATGCTGTTTACTGTACTAGTGCTGTAAAAATACAGTATGTGGCTGGCAACCCAGCTGCCAGTATTTTACTGTAAATTTACAGTACAACGTTTTACAGTACAATACTGTAAATGCTGTTTACAGTACTAGTTCTGTAAAAATACAGTATGTGGCTGGCAACCCAGCTGCCAGTATTTTACTGTAAATTTACAGTGAAAAGTTTTACAGTGTGCTTGTAAATTGTTTTGTTTCAATGCATTTGATAATTCATACTCATAAAGTAGACCTGAAATGATGCGTTAGAAGATTATTAGTTAAAACATTGCAAAATGCACCTGCATACTATTTTTCCAGTCATGAATTTTGTCATTGAGGATTTCTGAAAATTTTGGCAAAAATCTCATCTCTTCTCGTTCTCGTTCTCGTGAACCCAGTCTCATGTCTCGTCTCGTCTCGTGAAATAAGTGTCTCGTCACACCCTACTATGCAGTGTTTCTAGTGCTCTAGTTTTTCAGGTAGGTTCATTTCATTTGTATCTTTGTTTTATTGTAATTTTTTTGTCCTATTGCCTGCAATAGATTTCTTTGTTCTTTTTTTTAAATCATTTACTGTTTACTTGTCTTCAGTAAGCTTGAGTTTTTTTTACTTATGTTAGTTAGGCTAATATTACTCATATCGTAATATGAGATTCTGATCATATCGCTGCCCCCTACCCTGTTGAATAAAAGAATTATTCATTTCTTTCAAAAGAATAAAAAAAATCGTAAACTGTGCCCAAACTTTTGACCTGTAATTTAGCTACACAAAGATATAATTTGTCTATTCTCAGCTGTTTACCTTCAACTGTACTTATGGTTGGTCAACAGACATACAAAATCAGTGTTTTTAGTTGTCACAGCTACACTTTAGCAATGCAATACAGTGTGAAACAGCAGATGCATGTAGAAGTGTGTGGCTAACAAGCCAAAGGCAGTACTTCAGGGACATGTGACTCATCTATTTCTCCAACACCTCTGGATGCTATATAACAGACACTAGGTACACTTCCTGATTTAGTATTCTGTCTCCCCCTCTCTCTGTCTTTGCATCTGTCTCTTTCTCATTCTGTCTGTCTCTTCCTCACAGTAAGAACAGAGTAGGACAACTCAAGAATGTACAGGTCTATGCAACAAAACAGAAAGGGAGATAAAACGGCCATCATCTACACAGGATCTTTATTGCATTATTTATTTCACCATTGTGTTCGATGTTGAACAAAGGGGACGTGCATGAAGATGTACGATGGTAAAAACTTTAAGATGCTGAATAAATTAAAGAGTGTCCATGCTAAAGAAGTGTTAATGCTTTCATCAAGTCACATTAAAATTATAATCAATTGCAAGAATTGCAAGTATTGAAAGAAGTCCCACAAGGCTCAGGTTTAGGTCCTATGACATTTACTACTTTATAATGTTGTCAGGTCATGCTGTGCACTGTATTGCAAATATATTTAATGGTATTCACATTTAAAAAGTGTTTTGAAAGCTTATTCAAATTCGATTTTTAATCTGGGAACAAACTGCTGGCACCTTGCTAGATAATATTCTACACTTCAAACTAAATGTAGACAACTAATGATAATTTAACATCAGCTGAGGAATTAATCAAGTAGACAACTGAGAATTACATTTATAGAGTTCAACAGCACTACAATTGTGATTTATTCACATGGAACAGTAGCTGCAATTTTTTCATGATTACTGGTGGCCACTTTTGGTCACTTTATAATTTAACATTTCCAAGCCAATTTTACACCAAATTCCTCGTTATATTTCCCACTGTTCCCAAAGAGATGCAAACTCATGGGTGGGCAACCAAGCGTGCAAATTCCATCTGTTCATACTGAATTGGAACAAAATTATGCACCATACTCCTGCAGTAACACAATATATTTTATATTATCAGTGAGTGTTTTTTTTACTGGTGTTTTATTTACTTCTGTGTTTATGTAAGTGTACTATTTTTATCCTGTAATATTTATAATTTTTTATGGAGCACATGGCAACAGTGGACCATTGGTGATAAATAAATAATGAGCAAATAAGTACATCATGTCAGAAAGTGGTTCACATACTACTTAAAATCGCTTTCTGTTCTTGACATGCCAAATGTCACATTAGAATCATTCATTTAATATTTAATTTAATTTTAAAATCACCATCATATGAAGGACTAAAAATGAAGAGAAAGAAAAATAAATAAATAAAAGTAGAAATAAATAAATAAATGCATTTTTAGTCCTTCATACCATCAAACCAAATTTTTATTTATAAATCATTTAACTGTGCACAAGTAAATGTGTGCACATAAATAAACTACAGTTACTCCCAAGATCGAACATTTTCAAGAACTTTTGGGAAACAGTCCGTAATTCTACGGCGATTCATATATGGCCGTTTTTGCAATGCACTTATGGTTGTGATGCTTTCGGGAAAAGCGTCCCTGTTCTGCCTAGGGTCCTTCATAAATCTATTCAGCTATTTGAGATCTGTAAGAAAAGCCTGTGATAAGGGGCTGGCCAGTAGTTATTAGTTCTGAATTGGGTGAGTTAATGTCTTCTGATGTGAAGGAAAGAGCCACAGTATCTCTGACTGCAGAGTACCTTTTCTCCCTGCACCTCCACGGCACAGCACACCTAATAGGACTGAAGCAGCATGGAGGAAATGTGAAAATCAACTGAAGGGTGAAGGAAATGAATTGAAAGAAGGAAGAAAAAAATTGAGTCCTGCAAGAGGATGTCTCTGATAGATGAATGATTCACTGTCTCCAAACTATATCTGACTGTCATGTTCTGACAACATATTTCAGCCGCACCTGAGGGAACAGATTGAAATTGAACATGCTCAGGAGAGACAGGAGGGCAAGCTGGTACAGGACATAGGAAATACTAGTTGTGTTTGCACAGGACAGGAGTTTGGGTCTTGGGTCAAGGTTTGGCTGGTTAGCACGGCCTTGTTAGCCCCTGCCAGTAGATGTCATAGCTACACTAATATGGCAGCAAACAGCATCTTTCTACACAAATCTTGATCCATAGATGTTGAATCGATTCATTGAAACAAAACTAACAAAGTTTAGATCAGAGATGCTTTTGACACTTAAAAAAAAAAATCATGCAAAAAAAATAAATAAATTATCACAATGTTAATTATTTTTATTTCACTATGCAAAATCATCACAAATATATCATGAATATTCAGTATATCGCCCATTCCTAATGTCGACCTAGAAACTTGAATGATGAATTCATCTCAGGGAAGCACTCAGATGCCTCATTTAAGCAGGCTACTAATTAATGACACAACGACTGACCATGATGGAAACTGTAATTTGCCACACAAGTCTTTAAATGATGTGATAATGGCTTTGTGAAAAATTCATGTTTCTTTTCTGAGACTCCACAGGGCGAGTGGTAACATTAGGGGCTCTCAGCCACAATGATAGACTTCAGTTCCCAATCAGCAACACAAATGACTTTGGCTGTGATGAGCAAATTACCAATCATCAGAAAGATGGAGAGTAAGAAAGGTCGAAAAAGTTTCAATGTCCGGCTCAACGTTTTTTTCTTCTTTTTCATCCCTGTTGCTTCACAAGAAAATGCCCTCCAGTGTCATAGTCACAAGGGGAAGTTGTCACAAAGGCAAAAGTTGTGAAAACTTTTCTCCGAACCTCAACTTTAATATCTTCACATTTTTATATAACGATTGGTGACACGACTTAACACAATAAAACCATTCTGCTATACATTAAAACAAGGGTCAGCTATATAATGAAGGTTGATTTTAAGGTTGAATTGTATTAGCAGCACAAGGGTATTTTAATGTTGTAAACACTTGTTAGCCAAAATAATGTTTACACACTGCTGTGAAGCCAATAAATAGCCTGCCGTTAAATTAATATGCTATTTAATAAATCATTCCCATTGTAACAATTGGGCACGTTGTTACAAAAGGCCAGTGTGTGGTAGACAAACTCTTCTTTTTTTCTGGGCAATAACAGTTGAAATGCAGCTTTTTGTAGCCAAGATTTTCGTCTACACAGAAACTGGCTTTTCAAACAAGTCAAGTCAAGTCAAGTCAAGTATATTTGTATAGCGCTTTTCACAATACAGATTGTATCAAAGCAGCTTCACAGTAAATACAATTACATTACATTAATTGTATTGTAAATACATTACATTAATTGTAAATACATTTAATTACATTAAAATAATACAACAAGGTTTGTTTCTAGTGGAATTTATTGATAAAATCAAATTAGATATCCCCAGAATATCCCCAACTGAGCAAGCCAAAGGCAACAGTGGCAAGGAACCGAAAAACTCCATCAAGTGACCTACTGGTGTCCTAAAACTCCATCAGGTGACCCAATGGAGAAAAAAAAACCTTGGGAGAACCCAGGCTCAGTCGGGGGCCAGTTCTCCTCTGGCGTTTATTAACTAGAGGCCGGATTGTAATTTGAACTGTAAGATTAAAAATATTATATGAATGCCTGGCTGAAGAGATGCGACTTTAATCTAGTTTTAAACTGGGAGAGCGAGTCTGAGCAACGAACACTATCAGGAAGACTATTCCAGAGTTTTGGAGCTAAATGTGAAAATGCTCTCCCTCCTTTGGTGGTTCTGGATATCCTAGGTATGACCAAAAGCCTTGAATTAAGTGATCTTAAAGAGCGCGATGGATTATAGGGCGATAGAAGATCCGTTAAATAGACTGGAGCTAAGCCGTTTAGGGCTTTATAAGTAAGTAGCAATACCTTGTAATTAATACGGAACTTTATAGGTAACCAATGTAGTGATGATAAAATCGGTGTTATATGATCATAAACAACTAGCTCATACATTCTTTTCCCCAAAACTGTGCTCAGAACAAAGCTCATCATACTAGTTTTGTTCAAAAGTCAATAACTTTCATAAAGCAACCAAAAGCAATCCAAATAATTATTCGAAAGTCCTACCTTTCTGTAAACCAGCATGTTTGGCGAGTCGTCCGTCTCTCCGTTGCTATTTGGATGGAGGCTGTTGTTCTTCGCCATGGTTCAAAAACTCTGCAGAACAGCTACTCCAGTGGATATACACCTGATAGAGAGAAACAAGGCACACAACAAACAATGATACACCTAAATCTTGAATGATATGATACAAAAAAAACAAAAAATGATTAAAGTATTTATGATAGTGCAACAATGCAGGACTAAAGATCAGTTGACAATGTCTTGGTGATAATCCCCACCTGATTGTGTCAATTCTGATGCTTTACCAACGATGTTACCCAAGCTGCACGGCTATCATTTGGATTGCAATTATATTTGGATATCTTAAAACCATTTGTTAGAGGATTTTTCACTCTCAAGGTTAAAATGAACAGATTATACGTAAACGCTAAAATAAAAAACACTGATGACAGCAGGTCACAGATCAAACACACTTCTCAGTTTTGCAGGAACGGTGGGACAGCCAATTATGTGCAAACACTGTTCCACCTCGCGCTGCATCCGTATGTCATGCATGTGAAGGCTTAACGGTGTGTCTTATCTTGCTTCAGACCGCCAGAAAATGGAGCAGGGAGCTAATTTTCGTGTAACCAAAAACGCACAGTCTTGCACAGACACTCGATTCTTTCAGAACCACAGACAGCTCCTCAGGCGGAACTGCAGACCCTTGCACGAGTCCTCAGAAACCTGGCATCACCAACAAAATGCACAACACAATCACAAAAGCATCACTTATGTTCACTCTCACCTCAAACACGCCCCGTCTCCCCTGATATATGGATCCGCGATCCCAGAGTGGAGCAAGCTCGTGCAGTTCGTCAGCTATCAGACGTATCATTTATTGGAAATATTAGTGATCCTTTGCTTGATGCTGACGCGTTATCGCGCGCAGGGTTTCTGCTGAAGGACGGGGCACGCACGCGCCAGCGACAAGGGCACGCGCATCCAACCTTGAACCAATCCTGGAGCCTACACAAAAAGAGGAGGGAGTGCTTTTCTTTGAGGGATTTGGCATTTGTGTTTTGTAAATAATTCATAATATTTAAATAGCCCATTAAATAACATAATAAAGGCTAGCGATAATATTCCTAATAAATTGTTATGTTGCTTCGTTATTAAATTAAGAGACATAAACTTTCAATTATTCTATTAAACACTGGTAATCTGTAGGGAAAATCTGTTGGAGAGTGAGAATGTCTGTATGGAAATGACTGTCTGTCTCCAGGTGGCATTACCTGAAACTGACAAGGCATTTAATCACAAACGCAAACTGAGACTCTTGCCCAAAATGTGTATTAAAAAAAAAAAAAAAAAATGCACTATTAAAAAAAATAGGGCTGAGACTGAAAACATTCTCTGACCCTGAAAGTGGAACCCTGAGCATTCTGGTTCTTTTCATTTGGACTTCAGTAAACAAAAAATGTGCAAAATATTAATACGTGTGTAATGTGCACTAGAGATTTTTAAGGAGCTATAGGTTCATCCTGACCTGAAATATTTTTGAAAATTAAAAATGGCCAAGCGTCCTACACTGAACCTCTTGAGATGGAATGACCCTAAGAATGAGCCCCTCGCCATTATTGTTCTCTATGACAGGGTAAAAGGCCCCTTGAATGTAATTTTCTCCTAACACTACATTGCAACAAGGCCACTACAGTATTTTACACCTAGTAGCCTAACACAACACAATGTTGCAATGGATGTGCAAAGTGAGTTTCCTTAAGGGTGGTCTTTAGACTCAGAGTACCAAAATCAAGAATTCATACATTTTTCATTTCTATTCTTAGTGTGGATCAAATGATCACAGATGGGCGCAGACGTCTACAAAAGAAAGGTTAAAGTCATCATTAATCACTCTGCTACTCCCTCGTGCATTTTAACAATCTAATGCACACTGCAAAATCGACTTGAGGGTAATTTGAGTGAACCTAAAACAAATGTGGCAGAAACTATGCAGCTGTTGTACATTGTTACTATTATTTAATTAATTAATTAATTAAGAGACATTACTGCATTTACAGTTACCATCTATTAGGGGTGTGAGATATAGTCTATGATATTATCGTGATTGCTGTTTTAACAATGTGTGATCTGACATTATCACGTACTCTATGTCCCTCTCTTTACAAAAGCACAGAGAGTGCACACATACACTACGTGATGTAGTCCAGTAGGTTAGACAAGTGTGCTTGCGCATTTAGAGTGCAACCTTTCACATTTATAATGCCCCCAATTTTTTTCTCTCCAAATATCAGCACGATTACAAATGCGATGTTGATTTTATACAGCAGTTCAATAAACAATAAGTTAATATTAAGTGACTTACATTTTAGACACAGTATTGCCTGGTTTTGCTTTTTTTCACCAATGGAAACAGTCCCAAAGCCACAGTACTGTTTTGTGTCTCGTTACTGAATGAACAAATCGTTTGAATGAATGATTCAATGACTCATTAAAATGCTTTGTCAAATGAATTGGTTGAAACTCAATGGCTGCGTTTGAAATCGCATACTCTCTTGAGTAAGTAGTTACATCACGACCACTATAAAAGTATGTTCTATATAGTATGAATGTAATCTGGACATTCTACATTCTCCATGTTGTCATTATCATGTGACCTACCAGAGTGACAGTGTTACGTCGCTTTACTGCCATTCATAAATCCTCTCCTGTGGCCTCATGGGATAGTAAAGTGTCCATTGTATGCACACTTCAGAATCTTGCCAGAAGTAATAGATCATCCAGGTACTTTTTGCCTACTCTTTTATGAGTACTGTGAATTCGGACATACTTATTTTGTCACATACTGTTTTTCGCTGACTATATAGTAGGGAAGTATGCGGTTTCGGACGCAGCCGATGTTCTCATTCATTTACAGTGACTTGCTTCCACTTGGCAGTTTTAATTTCACATTTAAAGTATCTTTTCATTTTTAAATAATTTCAAAATATCAATATTCAACATTTTATTTTTAAAACATTATTTATGCATTTGTAACTGCAGGTTAAATACATTCATGTCCCTCTGAGCTGCATTAAAAAGACTGTGTAAATGCATCCAAATAAATGCAAGTGGTGCTCACTGCAGAGCCAGATGACGTCCAGCTCCACCTCACTTGATGGCAGGAGTTAAGGTAGGGTTGTGGTTGGATATTTCCTCTCTGCATTGCAAAAAATAATTTTGTTGATATTGATTTCATTTGATTGGTAACAGCCATATTGTGTCTTATTGTTCTAATTGAATTTATTGATTAAATGTAAGAATTTGACATGCACAGAAGATGATGCATACATTTAATTAGGTTAAAAAATGGCTTTATAAAGGTAAAATGCCCATAAAAGGTAAAAATCAATATAAACTTAACTTATTGAAAAAAAATAATAATTTCTGTCACTACTGCAAACTGACCGCCGCACAAAATATGAAGAATATCAAAAGCTTTGAGAGTCAGCTGTCAACGGCAGTCCTAAACCTGCCATGTACCAACACAATAAACACTTTTAGCAAAATATTGTATAATTATTATTGATAAAATCCCAGAAAATATTAAGATATCATTTGTTTTTGTCAATATCACACACCCCTACCATCTATATAACTAACCTACATTATTGCTACCATAAATATATGATTTCTCATCTCAAAAATCATATGATTGTTTGTCAGGCCCCGAATATTAGGTGCTTTTAATTGTAAATTACCTACAGTGCAGTTCCACTCAGATAACCTGGAGATTTGTTGCTTTGTCCTATTAATTATGACCATTGAGGTCATCTATATGTTAGTGTAGCCTACTTCTTAAAATGCCAAAATTATATTTTAGAACATGTACCATGGATCAAAAATCTGTATGTCTTATCTTACACTTGGGTGCATCCAAGTTTTGTCCATTAAACTGCTCTCTAGAATGAGAACGTTCCCTCCCCAACAACCCTGAGCAAAAGCAAATCAGCTGAAGAATGAACCTGTTTTGAACCTGCATTCAGAATACATCCCATCCATCAAACTACTACACGACAATACGTTCATTAAATACATAAAAATATCTATCCATCCATCGAAGAATATTTTAACATCTTCAAATAAAAATGTTTTAAAAAATTACCTGCCACAAACTCAATCATTCTCATCCTAGTACGCAACCAGCGCGCAACTACAAGCCTGCTCTGCACTGCTCCGCCCTGTGACCCTGTTTGGAGTCAGTGGTCCAATCAGCAAACGCAGAAGGCGGAACAAACCAGTGGCTCCGTCCAATCAGTGGCCAGTCGAGCCATCAATCAAACGTGACATCGTTCCTAGTCCGAAAGGACATGAGAAGAACGAAGAAGAAAAACATTACATACTCGATTAACACAACGGGACATAATGTAGGGAGATAACAACAGCTAAAACTAGTGTTTATTTGTCAAATAACGATGTCATCGTGTAGACTTGTTGAAATCAGAACGTATGCGTTAAAAACAGGAACTCAATGTTTGAGTTTTAGCGGTTGGAGAAGCGAGACAAAAGTTATTGTTAGTTATAGTTTACTTGAATAATTTATACATCTGGACAGGACCTGCAGCGAATCTCATTACTTGAAAGTGCAACAGGTTGGAAGATGGTGTCGTGGATTATATCTAGGGTCATCGTGTGAGTATTTATTAAAAAGATTTGCTTTGTTTCTGAGCTTACATGTAACAGTTAGCTGCTGACTCTGCATTTAGATATTGATCAAATCTATGCACACTGTACTGTCTGCCTCTATATATGTTATCATTCAAAATAGTATTATAAATCCATAAAACAATCTTAATGTTCTTGTTTATTGTCGTGTATTTGCTTTTGGTCATGAGTAAAAAAAAAAGAAAAAGAAAAAAAAATACTCAACATGCTTCAGTTAAAAAAACGTTTTGTCTCCAATATAATAATGTTGCAGTTGCAACACTGCAGTATTTTCATGTAACGTTAGCCTATTTTTTTTTTTCCACAATCAACAAAGTTCCCACAGGAAATTTAAGTCTGATTTTCAGGCCCAGAAAGGTAATGGAAATCAATTCAATTTTAAACGGTCATGAAAATGTTTACTTTTTCTAGGTGTGGTCAGATCTGAAGTATTTTATCAGCTAGAGATTAGAGATATTACTATTTGTGAGTGTGCAAAATCCTAATACAGTCATCACAAAAGATTGGAAAAGTAGTGGAAAAATCATTACAATTCACGGGTAAGAAATTGTAGGAACCCCTTCAAACATGATAAAAATTCACAAATTCAGCAGAAAAAGACATCAGTCTTGCTGCCATAGTGGAGTAGAACAGGAAATCCATTATGTTTTTGGCTGGAGACCTGCTTTGGTTAATGTCCCTGTCTGCAAAGGAAGGAGGAACTGCTGGTTTCCTGCTGGACCTTAATGTTACATTAGGTGTGTCCCTCTCTTTACGGAAAGGTCAGCACAGGAAAGCACATTCTGTGCCTCATCTCACTAGGAGCATCTCACTGTTTGCTGTGGGTTTGGTTATCTTTAGTGTACTGGCAATGTAAGAGATAAGGTCTCTGGTCGTCACTGATAGAAATACATCTTATATTAGGTTATAGTCAGTTTCAAAGTCTAAAGGTCTTTTGAAATGCCTTTTGTGTTCTTACTGTTAGTTAACATGATGAATTATTTGCTGATGACAAACAAGGCCTAGCTGTTTTTAGAGATGTGCAGTAACATCACGCGCATTTCTTTTTTTACCTTCTTTTTTTTTTTTACCCTCACAAGTTCTCCCAGCGAACAGCGTAATAGGAAATGCATGACTAAACCATTGTGACTGTAATGTGTTCTCACAGCATTCGACGTTTAAACACTTTCTTCTGTCTAGTAGGGACTCTAGTCTTCTGACAAGGCAGGGCTCTGTTTGGAAAAGATGACTTGGTGATGCTTAAGTTGTTTAATTACAAATTATCATTTTTGTTTTGAGTTAAGAAATTACCTCTACTCTTGACTTCAGCACTTATTTTGCTTTATGGTAGAGATGTTTTAGAGTGGAGAAACGGTTACGCAATAAATGGAATCCATCCAACAGTCCCTCAACACACACGCACACACACCCATGAATGCACATAACTTTAGACGGTATCAGGCAGTGCTGTCGTTCCCATAGCTACTGGAAAATACATGGTCCAGGGAAAGACAGGCCGGTTACAGTGAAGGCCGTGGATTTACTGTGTGTTTACTGAAGTGAGGTGTTCAGCATCTCTTTGGGTGGAAAAAAAAAACACATGCTCTTTTTTTTTTTTTTTTTTTTAATCTCATCCTCACTATTCATAGTTTTAAGTCATGTGACTGCCACAGAGACCTAGAGGGCAAACCGTCCATAGAACTGCAGCACTTGCCTGTCAGTTTTCCATCTGTTTCAAGCCACACATATTTAGATCAACTCTCAAAAGAAGAAAAACTAAAATATGTGAACAAAATGCAAGTTTTGGGCACTTGTGAATCATGATCCAGATACAGCACCTGCTGCAGTATTTAAATATCTAAAAACAGCAGGACATTCTAAAACGCATAGCATGAAAAAAAAAAAGAAAGATATTTAAAGATCAAAAATGGCATTTTCTTTATAATGGTTTTCTATGGAAAAAATCTTAATGGGAAATTGCACGTGGCGTTTATACTCTGGGTTCATCTTTTTGCCAGTATATAGTATGCATCATTGATAAGGTGTATATTTAATTTGGTCATTTTAATATCACTGTCTTACTACATTAGTACTTATCTGGTAAAAAAAATAACTGGCAAGCAATGGAGAAAAGCCCTCGAGGTGGGCGTTCCTAAAGGTGTGTCATCATGCGAAAACCATGAATAAATAGATATTTGTAGAATTAACAGAGCATTTTGAGTGATCAGTGTTTCATTTTTAATATTTGATTGGCATGTAACCAAAGGTAAAGGCTGTATTTGCCATTTGGGTGGGCATCCAAATGAATGTTAGGCTAAATATTAGTGATATTTCATACAAAATTGTGCATAGGGATATTCAAATTCTAGTTCTACACTATTTTGTCTAAATAAAAAATAAAAAATAAACACCAAGGACAAAGATGCTATAAGTGAATTTAGGCACCACGACAATAGGAAAAAAAGATATCAGCTTCAAGATTTGCTTAAGACAGTGTTATAAAATTTTTACTGTTTTAAAATAAAGTATTAATTTTAAAGATTATGTGAATATTAGATGATGGCAAAGGTAAACCAAATGTCCAAAAAAACGATATAGATCAATCCATATAAAATATGTCCCTAATTGTAAAGAGTGTTACTGTCAGCTTGAACCTTTATTTGTTTGCCTGCCTATAACAGGCATTTTAGAATACAGTAGTCTCAATTGCATGCCTGTTTGTGTTTTCTCACAGTCTTGTGTTTGGAACGCTGTATCCTGCATACTACTCCTTTAAAGCTGTCAAATCCAAGAACGTCAAAGAATATGTGAGTATTCAATACTTTGAACAAACAAGACAAAGTCATATGCATATCATTATCCAGCGATGTTCTACTGACTCTTAATATTTGAGTTCAGAGAATGTTAACAGCTAGAGTAGATGGAGAGCTCCAGCTGTATTGTTTGTATATCCCAGTAACACTTAGTATCTGGCAGTTGCTGTCAGTAACTAAACCCTGAGCTGTTTAGCAATTTAATCCTATCCTTCCGCCGTGCATCCCCACTTTATGGTCTCTTCCAGCTACTTCCATTTCTCTCCTTACAAAATATAATGTAGTATGGTATATAGTGATGGTGATACCATAGTATTTTGATATGTACCATATAGTAATTTATTAATATTCATATATTGTACTATTTAAAGGTACACTATGTCACTTTTTGTTTAAAATGTACAAAATGTATGTAATGAGCGAGTAGCCTACATCATGAATGTACCATGTTTTGCCTTATCCTGAATCACTATGATACGCCTATAATAAGTGTTTATATTCAGACTATTTTAGACTGAGCGGGACAACAACCGCTGCGAACTATCTGCGTGATTCGTCATAAACATAAACTGAGAGAAGTAGCTCCGCTACGTGGCAAGACGCATACAGTTTTATTTATTAACCGCTAGAGCGCCAAAAGTTGAACCTTTAAACGGTCCTCTGTGGTGTGTTTTTGTATTATCTCTTCTATACCTTCAACAAACATTTTGTGTTTGTGGTTTTACAGGTGCGATGGATGATGTACTGGATTGTGTTTGCACTTTACACAGTGGTGGAGACCATCACAGACCTTTCTTTGGCTTGGTAAATACTGTACATCACACTGTCTGAAAAGAGACAAATGATTGCTATTGGATTGCATGGAGTAATTGTGCATCAAGTGGTTTTATTAACATTTTGCAATTCTTCTCTATTGTGTGGCTTTTCACTGTCTAGCCTTTGTGGTGTATGAAAAGGGCTTTTATCTGTTGCACTTGCAGATTTTGAGCTCCGTTTATTTTCCTCAGGCCACTTAGGGGAACCAGTCTGTTAGGTTCAGTTTCAGTTCAGTTAAATTGTAATGCATTTCATTAGTTTCGTGACATTTAAAAAAAAAAAAAAAAAAAAAAAAAAAACCTTCAGCTGTGCTTTTACTGGCTCGGGTCTTCCTAAATTAGATCAGCTTTATTTGTATGGATAGCTCAGGATAAAACTGCACAGAGTACTCTATAGTAAAGGGTACTAAAAAACATTGCACTAAAAATTCTAAAACATAAATAAATAACAATAATTAAAAAAATTAATATAATATCACTTTAATTTGGCATCTATTAACAGAGTTTCATTATGTCAATCAACCAAGGCTGTTTATTTGTTGCTTAAAGGGACAGTTCACCTTTAAAATATTTAGAAAATTCTGTCATCATTTACTCACCCAAATGCCGTTTCTAACCCGTAAGACACAAATGAAGATTTTTTTTAATGAAATCTGAGCGATTTCTGTCCCTCTATTGACAGTCCTACCACTCCAAAAAACCATACAGAGATTGAAAAACGAATCCATATGAATTGAGCATTTTAGTCCAAATATTCTGACGAGAGACGATCGCTTTATTTGTATTCATTCACATATAAATATTCATCAACACACATATCAGATATGGTAAATGGAAGCTCAAGCATGCTTGCTTGACTTGCAAGAACCAATGAGGTTTGTTCTCGTGTGTTACGCAGCATGTTTGAGCTTTCACGAGAACCATTTAGTAGGGCTTGTGCGATTAATCGTAATTGATTTTGATTTTGGCTTCCAACGATTATGAAAACAAGATAATTGACGTAAAGCGATTATTATGTGGCTGCCACATTCCATCCAGCAGACTTTCCCTTCCTTCACAGCGGTGCACTTTCGTTCCTAAAACCCCAAACTTGACATCCAAAACAGCCAAATAAGCGAGTGTTATAAAATGCAGTCTACTGTTGCTAAACTGCGGGATGTGCTTTATATTAAACAGTGTTATTAATAGCATATTAAGCCACAAAAGAGATACTGTTCCCTAGGCGGCCTCCTGTGTGCGCGCTCCGAGACGGGGCGGAACGCGCGTAAGCAAAGTATACTGTGGGCTTCAGATACAGCCTACACACAAATATGCCGAAATGCCAGTTCTCTGTGAGAACCAATGAGGTTCATTCTCGTGTGCTGTTACGCAGGTTTGGTTGAGCTTCTGTTTAGTTTCGCTGATCAATGTTTATATGTGAATATTATAAAAGCCTAAATTCAATCTGTTAATCTTATTAAGTGATCGAGTCTCTTCAGAAAATTTGGAATAAACCGCTCAATTCATATGGATTAGTTTTATTATCTCTTAATGATCTTTTTGTTTTGAAGTGTCAAAGTGGTAGTTGCGTAGACTATCAGTGGAGGGACAGAAATCTCTCAGATTTCATTAAAATACCTTCATTCTTCAGTCTTACGGGTTTGGAATGACATGAGGGTGAGCAATTGACAATTTTTTTATTTTTTGGGGTGAACTTACCCTTTAAGGTATTTTAGAGATCGTAGAGAAAGTTTAACTCAGACTCATTCTTTTTGTCTTCCGTCATCCCTCTATTTTCACGCTAATTGCACTTGACTATGTTTTAGGTTTCCAGTTTACTACGAACTGAAAATGGCTTTCGTCTTTTGGTTGCTGTCTCCCTACACCAGAGGAGCCAGTGTCCTCTACAGGAAGTTCCTACACCCTATGCTGGCATCCAAGGAAAAGGTAATGACCCTAACACATCATCAGGTTCCCTGGGAATAGGCATTCACTGAGAGTGAACACACAGTCATACTGAAATGTATTATGGAGTCAGTAGGATTACATAATCAATGATTACGTAAATAACGTTAAGAGAAAAACAGATGGATTGGGTTAGTTGGGTGTCTCGATTATGTGATCATTGTAAACTATGATTTAAACTTCCTTTATATCTGCATATCTCGTTCCCTCTGTAATTGTTTGTTGTCAAAGTCCTAGTTGGAGGTTAAGGGTGAATTTAAATGATATATTTATTGATTTTTTTTTACATTATGTTTCACAGGATATTGATGACTATATTGTCCAGGCCAGAGAGAAGAGTTATGAGACGATGGTGAATTTCGGGCGTCAGGGTCTCACTATCGCGGCTACTGCTGCTGTTACTGCTGCTGTAAAGGTATCACACAGACACATGTGCTCATCCATACACTCATGCACTGTTTATACTGGGCATTTGAGCTAAGCTAACTAACTAAGCTGATTTAGACAGCTAACAGCTTTCATTCCATGTAAACAGAGACATTGTTTTGCATTGATACATTACTTCATGTTTTACAGACATTTCTGATATGCTGTTTTAAGCTCTTGTTGCTTATAAAAAGAATTTCTAGGAAAGGGTATACCAGATTTTTTTAAATATTAAGGAACTTGTTTTTGTTAGTTAAATTTAAAAAAGAAATACAGTTAAAAACCATAATATTTATGAAATATTATTACAATTTAAAATAACTAATAATTTATTTCAAAATGTAATTTATTAATGTGATGGCAAATCAGAATATTTTCAGCATCATTACTCCAATCTTCAGTGCCACATGATCCTTCAGAAATCATTCTAATATGCTGACTTGCTGCTTCTTATTATTATTATCAATGTTAAAAAAGTTATTTTTTTCAGGATTCTTTGATGATTAAAAAACAGCAGCTTTTGTTACAATATAAATGTATTTACTGTCACCTTTGCTCAATTTAATGAATCCATGCTGAATAAAAGTGTTAATTTCTTTAAAAAAAATCTTTTTTGAACATAGTAGTGTATATACACTGAACAAAACTATAAACGCAACACTTTTGTTTTTGCCCCTATTTTTCATGAGCTGAACTCAAAGATCTAAGACTTTTTCTGTGTACACAAAAGGCCTATTTCTCTCAAATATTGTTCACAAATCTGTCTAAATCTGTGTTAGTGAGCACTTCTCCTTTGCCAAGATAATCCATCCACCTCACAGGTGTGGTATATCAAGATGCTGATTAGACAGCATGATTATTGCACAGGTGTGCCTTAGGCTGGCCACAATAAAAGGCCACTCTAAGATGTGCAGTTTTATCACACAGCACAATGCCACAGATGTCGCAGGTTTTGAGGGAGCGTGCAGTTGGCATGCTGACTGCAGGAATGTCCACCAGAGCTGTTGCCCGTGAATTGAATGTTCATTTCTCTACCATAAGCCGTCTCCAAAGGCGTTTCAGAGAATTTGGCAGTACAGGCCTTTTGTGTACATAGAATTGAGTTCAGCTCATGAAAAATGGGCAAAAACAAAACTGTTGCGTTTATAATTTTGTTCAGTGTACTTCTGTTAAAATAGTTTCAGGTCAATATTATTTTTTTCTGTTATATATTATTTATATATTAAGACAGATACTGCATGGAAATGAAAACAAGAGTGAATATTAAATGTGCTCTTCACTATTGCCTCTCTTGTTCTCTCATTTTCTTTTTCTTTTTTCAAATTTAATGTCTGGCCATGTCTGATTCTTAAAAGAAAATCCCCAACACTAGTGCTCTTCTGTTTTTTATTGTTTTTTTAGTAGTGGTGCTTGCTAAAGTCCACTGCTCATATCTAGAGACAAAACTATCTAGGGTTGGGCTCTTTTGACTTTTGACACCCTAGCAACCGCATAGCAATACACTAAAATCACTGCATAGCAACACCCTGGTAACCATCTGCCACATTATGCAGTTGCTAATGTTGTTCTAATCACCACTCACGTTTTCTTCAAAAAAATGTAAAAATCTAGTACAAATCTTCCTGTTTCCTTTCTCTTTCTGTCTACATGCTAAATTAATCTCCAGCAGTAGCTTCTGCACCTGTCCCAGGTAACTTGCTTTCTTTTTCGATCTGCTGTAACCTGTCACCAGCACATCATTAGACCATTATTAACTGGTCGATGCCTTCAGATAAGTTAAATAAAAAATTGTGTATAATAAAAGCAATCACAAATGAAGGCTTTTTGGTTCTTGAATTGTGTTAAATCAATGCCCTGTATACCATAGATCATGCATAGTGACAAAGCTGATCACATGACTTGTGTCACAGGGACAGGGTGCCATCAGTGAACGTCTGAGGAGTTTCAGTATTCCAGACCTGACGCAGGTCCCCTCTGAGCAGTCAGCCTTCTCCAGCCCCAGCCGACGACGGGCCCTTCAGCCTGCTGACCCTAGCTCTGTCGATTCTGGTGAGCACACGCTCTAATGACATCATTTATGATTATATAATGATAAATGATTGATTATGTAATTATGAAAAATTACCACATACTGATTTAACTAAAGAAACAAATGAGCTGTAAGAGTCAAAATTAGCATTTTAAGACCTCAAGGGGAGATGAACCCTAGTGGAGCACATTGTCTGTCATCATTATTATAATTATAACAGTATGTCTCCCTCTAGTGGTAGAACAAGGATTGAAAAATAATCCTTATAGAAACTGATGGAAAGTCTAGCTGTTCAAACAATTCAATTGAATTCACATTTATTTGTATAGCGCTTTTCACAATACATAACGTTTCAAAGCAGCTTTACAGAAAATGCATGTTTGTTTCTTTCTGCATTACAATTTAGAGTAATCTGTTATCAGGTGACTGTCCAAGTAAAAAGGCAAGTTTGCTTATATAGCACATTTCATACACTATGGTCCTTTACACAGAAAGGAATTAAACATTTTTCACTATATTCCAATACTTTTCTTGGTGCGTTTACATCCTCTTTGAGGCTTGATAGCTTTAATATCTATTTGTTGTGATTGTATTGAAAATTTTCTTTTCTTTTTTCATTCCACAAATTCACAAAATGGGTTTAGAGCGACATCAGACATTATCATTTAGACAGTAAATTATAGAATTTTCATTTTTTGGGTAAACTAATCCTTCAAGGTTCAGTTCCTCTTGTTTGAGATCTTTATTGCTTCCTCTGTGCATCTGCTCCAGCAGAGCCATATAAACGAGCAGGGGAGGGGCATGAGGAGGAAACAGATGGAGTATTCTCTGAAGACGAGGCGTCAGTCCAGAAGGGCCTGCGCAGATCTCAGAGTGTCAAACTCACCCGTGCCAAAGCAGCACGCAAAGAGGTACGTTTCTACATGCAAACATTTTCTGTTCAATTCTATTATAATTAGTGCTGTCAGATCCATTAATCGCGATTAATCGATTCGACAGCACTAATTATAATCTAAAGCTCAATACAAAATACAAACATTTTCCCTGGGGGGTCTCAGATATTAAAACCCCACTTGTTGTATTTACTGAAGATTAACTATGTGTATTGGTGTTGTATTGTTTTTTTTAAAGCCTCGCTATGGCTCTCTGAAGCTGAAACCCCGAAGGCGGCAATTGGTTACATCATCCACTTTTGACCATCCTTGATTGTCCAATACAAACTCACAGACGGGATCAGCATCAAAACTGCAGTCTAATCCTCGGTTTAAAAATGCTCAAGTTTAATTCTAAACTTTTGTCATGCAATTCTGCAAGATAATGCTCTTTCAAAGCAGCACTAAACACTACAAACTACAAAAAGACTTAGCATGAACAATGACATTTACATTCATTCTTTTAGTAGATGCTTTATCCAAAGTGACTTACACATGAGGAATACTACAATACAAGCGACAATGATGCAGAGTGATGAATGATCTTGCATGCAGCATTATTTGTTCCGAAAAAATACCAAAGTCTAGTATGAGTACAGGAAGACTAAGAATGTACTAAAAATCGTATTTAAAAATGGATCCGAGCGCATCTGATCTGTAACTTGACCTGAACCTGCCTCTGTAGAGACATCTCTGGTTACGCAGAGTAGCACGGGTATCATGGTGTCCTCGGTCTCCCTCTACAGGGGCAGGTGTCAAAGGTTACTGTAGCGTGCACCTTTCAGCTTGCTTTAGCAGTAATGAAATGGAGCAGACTAAAAATGAGTGTGCATGTTATAGCAGGTTTTTGTGTATGCATACAGTAGGTGTTTCAGCATGTTAATGTTTACAATTTCCTTAGTTCACCCGGAATAAAAATGATGTCATCGTTTATTAATCCTCATTCTAAACCCATGTGCATTTTGTCAATGGAATGCAAAAGAAATATTTTTGGAGAATATATTTTTTCCGTATAATTAAAGTGAAAGGGGATTCAGTCTGTTAAGCAAGCTCCAAAATGAAACCTAAAGCACAACAGAAGTGTCATAAAAGGGGTCCATTTGACTAAATCAGGTTTCTTAGACTGTGAGCTGTCCTGTGTCAGATGGGTTTGGCTCAACTATGGTCAGATTCACTCAAAAAATAATGTTGAACCCATTTTTCTCAATTTCAGTGTTGGTACAGCATTTTATCTTTGCTCTGAATTTAACTGTTATTCACTCATAATAATTTTCTTTTCTGAAATTCTGAAACAGACTACAAAAAATTCAGAATTGCAGGTTAACACCAAACCGTTTCATTTCAGAACTTCAGTGTAGCGGAAGATTTTCAGTGAATTTTTTATTATATTGAAAAAAATAATAACCAGGATATTATTCAAAACGTCCCTTTTTATGATCAAAAGAAGCCTTACTGTATAGCTTTGGAATGTCATGAGGATTGGCAAATGATTTTTTCCTGCTTTTTTGGGTGAACTATTCCTTTAACTTTTAAATCTGTTTTGAAATATTATAAGAGTTTGTTTTCAGTCTTAACAGTATTTTTAAAAGATGTTTCCAAATACATTTCTTAAGTTTGAATGTCTTCTTTTTACATTTTGTGCAATCTATTTTTAGTGATGTACATTCATTTTAATCATGCTTGTTTCTGTATTTAGTCAGTCGCTTTAAATTTAAATAACAAAATGCACTGATCAGCATAACATTTGACCAAAACACTCCAGATTTATCTTTGCGAAGCATGACAGGAGAGTGAATCTGATGCTAGTTGACAGAAGTAAGTTAAACATTGTGGTTTGTACATGTGTGAACAGTGGCAATGATCTGTCCGTTTTTTAACATGTTTGCGTTATGTGTTGGACAGTTAATTGTAAATGTGTGGGAAAAGCCTGAGCATTGGGAGGGGAGGGGAGGGGGGGGGGGTGTCTTAGTTTGTTGTTAGTATGTTTTGTGTGATGGAGAAAACTTGTTGATTAGATTTGTGTCCATGAGCTCTTTTGAATGTGTTAGTAAATCCTGGACCTAAAAGGTTTAAAACTAAGTTTATTTTCTTTGACCTTGGGACAAGTCATGGAAAACCTGGAAATACCTGGGAATTTTAAAAGGCATGGACAAGTCATGGAAACATCAAGGAATTATTATTATTTTTTGCTCTAAGCTATTTTATGGACTAGATATTGCGTTTTATGAATGCCACATGTAAGCGTGAAACATCAGTATGTCGGATGAGGGTCTCTTTGGAGACAAGACTAATAAAAAACTAAATATATTTTTGTAAACTAGTATGTGTAATCTTTTATATCCAGTAACAAAAAAGATCTGCGTCAACAATCTCTATAATTTTTTTAAATATTATCCTGTACTTGGGAACAACTAGAAAGGTCATGAAACACTCATTGTATTGAACAAAAGAATGGGAACACTGTGTACAGTTTAAGACATACAGTCACCAATTAGTTATAAGTTAATCTAAATCGTTATCTTCCTCTAGGTCTGAAAGGCTGTAAAATAAATGCTTTATAGATTACCCTATGTTAATTCCTTAATGGCACCCAGTTAACAGTCTGTCATACTGCAATTTCTCCAATGACCACTAGAAGCAGTCAGGCTCTGTTTTTCAAAGTCTCCCCTTGAATTGGACAGCACAGTAAGGAACACTTGTAGTTAGTTTAGGAAACCTTTGCAAAGGCATATAAAAAAATATATATTAAAAAAAGGGTTAACCCCTTCAAACCCACATCGACTTTCTCTATAATAAGAAGTGATAAGAATCTTATTACTTCAGCTTCAAACATGCAAAACAGAACAGAGAAAATTAGTGATTTGCATCACTTTTAGATTAAAGCATCTGAAAGCCGTCATAACTGTTGTGAGTATGTGTTTAACCTTTATGGGGAGCCACCCGAATTAAATATATTTACACCTTTAGGCTATAAAGAGGAAAGAGGTTAATGACACACAAACCAGCTCCCAGTGTTGAGTTTGGTCTTGAACTGCAAACACCACATTTATTACAGTTTTGCTTTTTCACTAAGACATGACAGTGATGGACTTGCTCAATGCTGTACATGTTCTTGATAAATGCAAATAGCGAGGCAGGTTTTAGTTTGCGTGTCACTGTATCTGTGTGGTCCAACGGCAGTTGTTTCATTGTGGTCTCTATCACAGGACGTGTCCAAGTCTTTCAGCACTTTAGTGTGGAGACGTCCTGTGTCTAGGATGCCATCGGAGAGAAGAGGGGAAGAGAAGAGGAAAAGGATGGGAGAATTAAGAGAGGGAATGAAAGAGAAATGGGTTTCTGTCAGGAGGTCGAGTTTGTTTGTGGAGACATCAGTGAAAGAGTAAAGCTACCTGTTGGTCCACAACCATGATTGAAACACACTTTTATTTTCTTTAGTCTTGGAGACAAGTTTATGGTGGAAGGCAGGGATTAAAGGTAGAAACATGCAGTTTATTCTTTTATTTGATTAAATTATTCCATACATAAATGATATTTGAGCTGTAAAGTTGTCCAAATCACATTTTAATCACTGGGACTTTCTTTTCTATGCGGGTAAACTTTTTCTTAAATTATTTTATTAACTTTTTTAACTTTTATTATTTTTAAACAAAAATTAAACATTTGTGTTAATTGACATAAAGTAAAATCAAATACAATACAATATAAGTATTATTTGGACAATTTAAACTATAAACAAAAATGAGAAAAATCTAACTAAAAATAAGTTTCAGTTGTAGCAATAAATACTAACCAGAAAAAAAAGTAAAATTAAACTGAGCTACAACTAGAACTGAAATGAAAAATAAATTAAACCTATGAATAGTAGTGTATTAAAAAAAAAATTACCTCCTAAAATTACTACTCAATTAAACTAAGATTAAAATGAAAACTAAAAACATAAAAGCCAATTCAAATTATTATTAAAAACTATAATATATAAATAATAGTAAAATAGCAGTACGATTTAATTGATTGAGCATTTACTTGATTGTGATTTAATTAGAGTAGTTACATAGCCTAAGTATAATGTTTCATTCAGTCTTGTTGCTTTACTTTAAAACAGTGTATTTGTTATTGTTATTTATTGTTAACCTTTAATGTCTTGCCTCATAGGCTTATAGGCTATTGTAAGTGCATTACCGTAAACACAAGTTCTGCTTGTTTTTAAAAATGTCACAGATGCTGTCGACACAGCTTGACTTGTGTTGAACCCGGAACATGCCTTAAAGGCCCATTAGACATTTGCGGTGATCTTTATCAATTGTTGTTTCAGTTTTACATTGAGTGATATTTTAGAGCTTACAGTAATAGAGGTGAGACTGTGTATTGACATTAGCGTGTGTTTGTTTTATGAGTGATAATGTCCCCTGTGGTGCTTTCCCAATGTTGTGTTGAAGTGACATCACCGATGAACAGGTGAAGTTTGTTTAGAATCATTGTTTCAGGCTTAGAAGAGTAGCATTTGTGTCTCTAAAGTGTAATATATTACACTTGTGCTCACCAAGGCTGCATTTATTTGATCAAAAATACAATAATATTGTGAAAGATTATAAGAATTTATAATAACTTTTTTTATTTTAGTATATTTCAAAATGTAATTTATTCCTATGATGGCAAAGCTGAATTTTCAGCCAATCTTCAGTGTCACATGATCCTTCAGAAATCATTCTAATGTGGTGATTTGATGTTCAACATACAATTCTTATTATTATCAATGTTCAGAACAGTTGTGCTACTTAATATTTTGGTATGTGATACTTTTTTTTTTTTTTTTGAGGATTCATTTGATGAATAGAAAGTTCAAAAGAAAGACATTTATTTGAAATAGAAATCTTTTGTGTCCTTGCCGAATAAAAGTCTCACTTAACATATGAATGGTAGGCAACTCGTATACTGCTTTATTTCATTAGGTAGGCTAAAAGATTCATACAATTTTCTTTCTTTCTCTCTCTCTCTCTCTCTCTCTCTCTCTCTCTCTCTCTCTCTCGACCTTGTGGTTTCTTCAGCATTCCTTGAATCTCATTCCTTTCCTTAGTCTCTCTTTGAGTTTTTCAGCCACTCACCCACTCTTTCTTTCTTTCTCTCTCTCACTCTCTCCCGCTCTCCCGCTGGGTCAGATTGCTCTCTGCCCTCATCTCTCCTCAGCCTGTCCCCAATAATCCTGCCCTCAATACCCGAAGCCCCAGACCCTTCTGCCCCGGTCCAGACCTCCATCACCCAGCCACTATCGGGTTCCTCTTTCTGCCTTTTCAGGATCTGACACCTCTTGCCCCCTTTGCAATTCCCAACCATCTCTCTAAGACTCCAGCGCCACTCCACCTGGAGTGGGTTAGCACTGTAAGAGGCAGGCAGCAAGTGTGAAGACAAGACGATAATGGAAAAAGGTTGAATGTTTCCTTTCCAAGTACAGTGCCTTTAAACATATTTACCGTCTTGGACTTTTTCACTTTTTATTGACTGAGTTTGAGCAGTTATGAAAGGAAAAAGCTATTTGGATTGAAACTGAAATAAGTTCGTATAACTGTATCAAGACACATTGTATAATCCATTTATTCACTTTTTGGGCAGAGACCTGTCAAAAATCTCTAGAGGTTACAAAGATTAAAGTTTGGTCTCTTATTAAAGAAGACACTTGGTAGATTATTGCAACAGTGATAAAGGTAAAAACTGAAAGTGAACAAAGTTATAGAAGTTTAAGTGTATTGTTATGAAAACTGCACAATTAGAATTTTATGTGAAATATATATTTTCCAATACATGTTTTACTCTAAAACTGGAAGAAAAACAAAGCCATCGATCTAAACAAGTTGTGTTCCAAATAAATTTGAAGTTTGAAGTTCTGTAAGATTGTGTTTGGGTGCAGTACCACTAGATGAAATAAATTTCCCATTCCCATTCATTTCAATTCGAGCGCAAGTGTGATGATAATTATAATATTTTTTTCAGGATAATTTAACCTTTTCGAATCATATCCAACTCCATATATATATATATATATATTGACTATTCAGACTGTAATTGTTTTTTGCTTGCACAATATATCCAGAGATTGGTAATCATAATAATGGCACATATTTATGTAGGTTCAATCTTGAGGAAACTGGGAAAGAGTAAAACATGCACTTTTACTGGTTTAATTAAGTTGTTGCAACACCTGATGTAACATCCTGTCACACAAAGAATGGTGAAAGAAAACATGAAATCTGATCTGATCTGATCTTTGAAAGGATAAAAATAATTTTATTGCATGTCAAACCAACTATGAAGGTGAAAAGTTCATGCATGTTTTTTTCCTATACAGGTTTGAGTCAGAAAGTCTCATCATGGCTTTATTTTTTACATAAAAGAACAGTTTTGTTATTAGTGTCAAAAAGGTCAATTGAAATCCTCTGTGGTTTTAAAGTTGTAAAACAATAAGTTGTAAAAACAATAATTGCAAGCGAGTGTATACTTTTTATAGTCACCATACATCCACATTTATCCAGAAGAGCAAGTATTGTGTTTGAATAGGTGCCTTACAGATCACTGGGGTGGCGTCCCATGGACGAGTTCATTTTTCAGAAATAATGTGTCCTGGGATGTATTTGGAAGAGAACACTACCATCAAGGATATTCTTGGAGCCTTGAAAGGCACATATGTATATTTAGTGTACGTGTGGGTTTTGGTGGCTCCTGTCTTGTAAACCTTGGTGATCAGAAGGGACTCTGAGAAAGTCGTGCTGTGTTTTTTGGCAAAGATTTGTGTCTATTGCAGTACTATATATGTGTTTATGAGTGCCGTGACATTTTGATTACTTTTGACCTAATCACCTGCATTACATTAGGTAAAATCAATCAAATATGAACAAATTACTCTCATTGTGTGAATAACAATCATGTAGTAACTAATCTGATTATGACCATTTTAAAACGTAATTACAAGTACTTCATTTTTGGAATTTGATTATGTAATCTAGATGAAATATAATCAGATACTACACGGCATATTTAGCTCCCTTTACACCAGTGGGCGTTAATTCCTGCATGTAGCGTTCAAACCACGGTTTGTTCACAACAATAATTAAACCCTTTGCGAGAGGATATGCATATAACAAGCTTGGTGCCCCCGAGTGCAACGAGGTCAGTGGCTGATCTTTTGTAGCAACACTAATGAGAATGCAAGTAAACAAAATGCGCTTCCGTCGTCACGATGACCTAATGAGAGGCATGGTATGGTGGGAAAACCCAGCACCTGTGCGAGCACGCAAGTGACACTACGCTGTAGCCCATACGCAAATGCGAACCCACCAACCGGTGCCCGCTTCATTCAGCGGAGCAGCGACGGGGTGATGAAAGAAAGAGTGGGGTGAAAGAACAAGCTTAATAACCAGAACATGCAATCAGCGCTAGAGTTCACTCGCAGACAATAGCCGGGGCATGGACCTCATTGGGGTTACCCGAAAGGGCCCAGTGGACAATTGGGTCATTTACATCAGATTGCTTGACAAGTCCCCGCAGGGCAGAGGAGAGTTCAAAAACCAGAGCAAAATCGAGAAGTTTGTCGCTGAATCTGTCGGAAAGGGCCTGTCAGGAGCGATTAGCACGCCCTCCAAGCGCCCAAATGATCAAAAGGTCCTGTCCCTTACACACACACACACACACACACACACACACACAGGCCCCCGCCACTGCAGGTTTAATCTGAATTTGCATGGCTCTGTGTCTCAGTTTTCCTCAGGCATGATATAATTACTGCGATGAGCACTGCCCCATTGGCTCAGTGCTGTCTGGAGTTGTTTTGCGAGCTAGCTGAGCTTGGAGAGTGCAGTCGGTCAAAGAGCTGGTGAAGATTGTCTGTTAATGGTGATTTAGTGTTAATGGTGATTCTATGGCATTTTTTCTGTCTCTCATGCTCTATTGCTGTGCCCTATAAGCTCTGTAATGTAAGGTGAAAGGAGCAACTAGCTGTTGAGCTGAACTTGCAATTGAACTTGCCAGGGTGTGCATGTGGGTATTGTTAGAGAAAATTAAAACTAGGTCCTAAGTACTTCTTTCAAAAGTTTTTACATTTCGTCTTAAGGCATCTTTAGATGCACTGTCTCTTCTCGCTGTCTCTTAATTTTGTTAATTAATTAATTATGGCATCAGAGACAGTATTGAATTAAAAAATGTAAGCTCATGATACATGTTTCTGTCGCATATCATGTAGAAATGTGGTTTTTATTTTATTTTATTTTTATTACCCCAAACATCGAAAGAATGAAAATATGAGATTATTATTTTAATTGTAACCTTATTTTAATTCAATTAAAACAATCAAGCACTCCCTAATTCTCATTACTATAACACCCGGTCCAGACACACTGATGCTGCTTTTTTATTTTATTATTAAAATCTTTATAAATTTAAGTACAGTTTGAGTTTCAGTAAGATTTTTTAAATAAAATAAATTAATGTTTAATTAGCAAGAACAGATTAAATTGATCAAAAGTGACAGATAAGATATTTATTATTTTACAAATGATTTATATTTCAAATAAACGCTGTTCTTTTGGAGTTTCTATTTATCAATGAATCCAAACATTTTAAGCATCACAACATTGATGACAATATGAAATATTTCTTGAGCAGCAAATCATCATATTAGATTGATTTTTGAAGGATTATATGACACTGAAGACTGGAGTAATAAAAGCTGAAAATGCAGCTTTGCCATCACAGGAATAAATTACATTTTAAAATAGTTAAAATTGTAAATTGTTTAAATTGTAAGAATATTTCACAAAATTAGTTTTTATTAAATTTAAATGTATTTTTGTAGGGGGGTTATTCACATTCAATGAAGCTAATTTTGAGGATTTCGATGGTTTCGTTTTTGAATTTTGACAGTTTTAATTACTGCTTAAAATGCCTGATTGTGCCACCATTGCAGTTTGTTAGCCTGTTAAAACATAACACAATGCCACATTTAAAGGGATAGTTCACACAAAAAAATGTTGTTTTAAACCTGTATGAGTTTATTTCCTCTGTTGAACACAAAAGAAGATATTTAAAAAAATAATGTTGGTAACCAGACAGTTGACTGTAGCCATTGACTTCAATAGTAGGGAAAAAAAAAATACTATGGAAGTCAATGGGATCCATCAACTGTCTAGTTACCAGCATTCTTTAAAATGTCTTCTTTTGTGTTCAACAGAGGAAAGAAACTCATACATGTTTAGAACAACATAAGGGTGAGTAAATGATGACAAAATGTTCATTTTTGGGTGAACAATCCCTTTAAGTGCTATCAAATCAATCACTAAGGCCAAAGTCCTGGCTTAGTAGATGTACAGCATCATTTAATCCAAATGTATTTGTTTAAACAAGAAAAACATTTAGCTAATGTTATTGTTTTTGACAATGATCCGGTACAACGATGCTTATTTGGCATGTTTTCTCACCCCTTCAGGCATAATTTGTCCATTAAGCATTGACAAAGCTACTATTATTCAGCACCTTGATCGACTCCATCCGTAAACAACTGACGTCAAAAGGCCAGACCCTGAGATTACAGTAACGGTTGATTTTGGCTTGGGAGTGAGAGTTCGTCCACATAGGGAACATGCCGATCTCTCACTGAAAGACCCCTTTCATCACTGTCTGTTAAATCTATTGTGGCAGATCAGAGAAGAGTGCAGCTATTCCAACAGGGCTCAATTGACCTTGTGCCTTCCCCAGAAGCTGTCACGTTGCCACACTGTAATGGAGGCAATTAGCCGCACTGTCTCTAGAGCTGTGTGTCTGTTACCTTCACAGTCAAATCTGCCACGCACACATCCATCCAAACACTCGGGGACCTGTGGACACATCTAATGGATGAAGGAAGTAAAGTTCACACTAGCAGAGTAACCACTGGTGTAGTTCATCACATTAACTATGGACATGATCCACTAACATTTGTCTTAAAGTGGCTTTTTTACATTTTCAACTTTCTTTAGTGTGTAATGTTGCTGTCTGAGCATGAAAAAGGTCTGCAAAGTTACAAAGCATAAAGTCTACGCCAAAGGGAGTTATTCTCTATATCACTAAGCACTGTTTCTGAACTCCCTGAAACGCCTCCATTGTAGTCTTTTCTTCTGGGAACGTACTTGTCACAATGTCCAAGGCACACCTAAAATAAAGGGGACGAGGCCTGGTTGAGACGCTGTGTTTTCAACCCCAGATCGAATGCGTTTATGTTAAGGGCCGTGACATTTCCAAACCACGCTCAAAGCGGTTTACCAATCAACACACACTGATCCAGCCGACCAATCAGAGCACATTCTGCTTTTCCGAAGGAGGGGCTTCATAGAGACAGGAACCCAGCAAGCAATTTTGCGTTTAAAAGACATATAATAGCCGTCCAAACACAGCCCCAGACGTCTAGGCTGAAACAAGGCAAAATTTGGGCTGTCAGTGAAATTGCAATAGACGTCTAAACCATTGCCCAAGAATACACTAGACATCAATTAGATTACAAAGAAATGAAATGAGTGAAGAAATGAAACCAAACACCTTGTAATCACTGTTTACTTTGCATCTCACAAGTTATTTTGGCATAAATGACATGTAACCAATTTCAAGGCTATTTTGGCTAGAAGTGGGTTACTCATCATAGCCGGACTATATCGGGTCTATAGTTAACCTAGACGGTGAAATGGCGGCTCTAACTGGACAGAGCATTATTGACAGACTGGGAAAAGAGGTGCTGTAATAATATAAAATAATAAGGTGTTTTTTGAACAATCAAGCATGAAACCTATTCTAGACTTTGTAAAAGGGCATAACAGGTCCTCTTTAATTTTGAACAATATATCTTAAACTTCTTTTTGTGAAGTATTTTGTTTAAAATGTGTGCTTGTGCTGTGTGTTTTATCTAGTGAAATGGCATTCATGCATTAAGCCTGGATTAAGTGATCACACACTTTTTGGACAGTTTCAGATTATGTAAAAGTAAATGCAAATATAGTTTTAGTCTACAGGAATAGAGGGGATTTAAGGACAAGTCCTTGTTAAAATTCTTGGCCAGAAATGAAGGAAATTCCTATCATACTTTAAAACATGGGTGGGGCATGTGTCATTGGGTAATGTGGTTTGCTATTCACAAATGACTGTGCAATACCTACTGACTAGTTTTTAAAACACAAACATCCACACCTTAACACAGTTCATCATGAAAGCTCTAGTTCACAGTCGTTCGTAGCAGAATTCAGCTTTGAACGGTGTCTTGTCAGTTTAAACACGTTGAAACATTCTTGTATGAGTCTGTACACATAATTGACACAATGACACGATGCCTCAATCTAAAACCCTTCTCACATCAAAGAGGAGACCAAGGGCTGAATCACTCCATTATTTAAAAGGTTGCCATTCACACACTTCCTCTTTATAAAAAAAAAGAAAAGAAAAAAAAAGCAATTTATTCCTGTGATGCAAAGCTGAATTTTCAGCATCATTTCTCCAGGCTTCAGTGTCACATGGTCCTTCAGAAATCATTATAATATGCTGAGTTGGTGCTCAAGAAATATTTCTTATCATTATCAATGTTCAAAACAATTTTGTGAAAAAAAGATCAAAAGGACAGCATTTACTTGAAATAGAGTTTTGTTTGTAATCGTCCTTGCAGAATGTATTAATTTCTTTTGAAAATGTAATTGTAGTGTACGCACACACACTCTGCTCTTAGTTGTATTACAGGGTTCAAAGTATTTTGAGGCATAAATCATTTTCTAAATGTAAATTTCATTTTCCCTTCATCTGAACTTTTAAACTGACCCTTTTATGATAATATCAAAGGGCAAATAAGGTTGAAATCTCCCTGTTCCTCTTTTTAATAAAGTTTATGGTTGTGTACTGTGTATGGTTTACAGCTGGAAGGCAGAATTCTTTGGGACTTTCCAAGTTCTGTCAAAGGCAGTTTCAAACAAATCTGAGGTGAATCTCAGAGCACAAATGTGCTATAATTCTGCTTTTTGAGCACTAGTACAATACATAACTAAACTTCTGTACTGAAGCTATATCATCAGAGGTCAGCATGATTATTATTCCCATCTAAGCTTTTCTTGTGAGGATGCGAAAAATACAAAAATATATCTTTTAATCATAAAACTAGCTTATACTGAACATGTTTCAAGGTAACAATGTGAATATATTTATCTAAAAATATCAAATGACAGCTCACCCTGTTTCTCATGGTCAGATGTGTAGATTAGTAGTACCATAAGAAATACTAAAAAGTTCATTATAAAAAGAAAAGAACTTCGGTCTATTTGACCCGATTCTCAAAGAGGCGAGGAGGCCTCAGACAGTTGTAATAAAGTTGACCCTGTCCTTGTTTTCTATTGTACTCTAGCGGGTCAGTGGGCCACATAATCTCTGGCTTTGATTTAGGCTTCAAGCTCAACGTAGCAGGGCTAGACTGGAGTTTAGCAGTTGGAGACTTGCTTGTTCTTGTTCTTTCTCTCTCTCTTTCCTTTTGTGCAGACATAAGCCCATAGGATGGAGCAAGTGTAATCCTGTGTTCTTAAGACCAGCGCACGGCCGTGCTGTTAATGAGAGTGACCGCACACTCACCCTGAGCAGCAAAAACATACTGGGCTCAAGTATTCAAAGGCCATCGGAGGGGAACCTGTTTATACCATTCTGTTTGGTGACTATAATACTTTACGTGTGAGTTTTCTGGTCATATACTTTTATTGTATTTTTTTAAATGACCATTTTAATGACCAGAACTGAAATACAAGCATCCCAGTTTAGGTTGTTTAAATTAAAAAAAATTAACTCAGAGAGTTTATAATGTCATTCTAAACCTATTTTGTTGGTATTTTTTTAACCGTAAAATGAAAGTCAGTGGTATCCAATGATGATTTGAACCCCATTGACTTTAACTGTATGGACAAAAACAGTTGCAACATCGTATACAAAAGTCTTTATTTGTGTTCCACTGTATAAAGAAAGTCATACAGGTTCGGAACAGTATGAGTAAATTATACCACAATTTTCATTTTTGGGTGAACTACATTATTACACAAATAAAATGTATTCATTTTGATGGTCCCTTTTGAACATTCTGTTGACTATAAGTAACTTTGCAACTACATGTCAACTAACTCTCATTAGAGTATTAGTGGACTGTCTGCTTAATATCTGCTAACTCTTGTTATGTGATGCTCCTCCAACAGACATTCTACTAACTATAAGTAAATGTACAAGTACATTTCAACTTATTCTAACCCTAACCATCAAAATGAAGTGAAACCTCTTTATTGGCATCTATGGTGAAGAACCTTTAACGTGCACGGAACATTTCTATTCCACAAAAAGTCCTTTAGTGGAAAAAGGCTCTTTAGATTCTTTTAAAATGTTCTTCACACTAAGAAAAAAATGAACTGCGTCCGAAATCGCATACTGTCTGAGTAGGTACTACATTTGAATCTGAATTTATTTTGCGACCGTTAAAAAGTACATTCTATATAGAATGAATGTGGGCTGGGCAGAATTAAATTCTGACGTACTACAATCGCCATGATGTTACCGTCACGTGACCTACCAGCATCAGATGCGTCACTTCACTGCCATTCATAAATCTTCAGAATCTCTTTTTTTTTTTTTTTTACATTATGAATACTATGCGAAGTTTTTATTATTATTATTATTTTTCATACTATATAGTAGGGAAGTATAGGACACAGCAATGGTTCTTTTAAGAATTGTTTACCAAAAGGTTCTTTTGGTGACCAAAAATGGTTCTTCTGTGCCATCGCTACAAAAACTCTCATTTTGAACCTTTATTTTTAAGAATGAATTCCTTTAAGTTCTCTTGTGAGTGTCAATCCTAGTCTCTTTCTCATTCCATCTCGATAACTGGATGAACCTCAAATGTGTTTTAATTAGACCTGCAGATGGAGAAACTAAGAGACAGACAGACAGAGGCAGAGACAGCAAGACTGCTTTATCAACAGCCCTTCAGGCAGTGTGTGTCTTTCACACAAGTAAAGGAAAAATCCCCTCTGATCTCACTTCCATCATTTCCTTGTTCTCTCTCAGCACCTATTTTCTATCTCTCTCCCCCGTCACTCTCTCCTTCACCACCAGGCCGTGAATCTCTTTCAATTTACCACATAATTTTACAGAATGAATGTTTCCCTGCCTTAGAAACAGCATGCAATAGGTCAGACATGTAATGCTCATCCAAACTGAGCATTACTGTATTTATGTCTTTGCAAATTAAGTTGCAGGATTATTGCATGTATAAATATGCTTTTCAGGAACATTGGCAAAAATGTACGAAATTTGATCAGTCCAATCTAGTGTCCTTTCTTAAATCAAGGTATACTCCATTTAAAACTGAACTAAAGACACTTTATTTTGCAGAATGCCAATATATGTAAAATTTCTATTCATTTAATTCAGTAATTAGTGGGTGGGTGTGTGTGTGTGTGTGGTCCTGGTAAACCCTACGCTTTGGGACAAAATAACCCCACAAAATGGCAATATCCAAAATCCTTGTCCTTGTGGTGACACTTTTTGGTCTTCATGAGGAAAACAGCTTATAATCATATTACATGGTGTTTTTTGAAAATGTAAAAATGCAGAAAGTTTTCTGTGATGGGTAGGTTTATGGTTAGTGAATAGAATATACAGTTTGTACAGTATAAACATCATTATGTCTATGGAAAGTCCCCATAAAACATGGAAACTCAAAGTGTGTGTGTGTGCGTGTGTGTGTGCGCGTGCGCCCTCGTCCAAGAAGTCTTAGATTTCAGTTAGATTTGACACATACCAACTTGTGACCCTCGGCTGGTCCCTCATTCAACTTTTCTGGTCTTTCCTTCCTTTCCATTCTTTCTGTCATTCACTCCTGTTATTCATCTCCTGTCTCCTTCCTTCTTTTCCTTTAAACTTCAGTCTCTAACACACTCTTTCTCTCTCATATGGGCTTTTTCCCAATGTAAATAATTCCTCAGTGTCTCTCCAGAGTTGACAGGTTGAGAGACGTGCGAATGAGGTGATGAACTCTTGCTTAACGCTTAGCGAGTCTGATCCAACAGAGGTCAAAGGAGGCTTCAGTGCAGATTCAATTTAGATTACGACCACAGGCAGCTATTGTTTTAACCTGAAATAGAATCTGAGACGTCTAATGGAAAAACAGACAGAAGTTCAAGGCTATATATCTATTGTGACACAAAGTAATTCATTGTTTCACAAGTGTTTAATATAAGCAACACTGATAAAGTACTTCTGAGTTGCCAAGTATTTGGATATTACTGAAGCCCAATTTATGCTTCGGCGTCGAACCCTCGCCGTAGCTACATCGTAGGCTGTGTGTAGCACGCGTACCCTGACGTGCACCTCTCCAAAAATTTAACAACGCGTCAATTCTACGCGGACCACAAGCGCTGTGATTGGTCTGCTAGAAACCCTCCCTCAGGTTTCACACGCTCCCTCTGCATGTGTAATTGCGCGTCAACGCGGACAAGGACTTCCTATTTTAAAGCAAATCTGAAAAAGTAATAAACTGATTGATTGGGGTATTTCTAAGGGTTTTATAAGCTCATAATCATCTTGCAACCACCCAGAACACCCTAACCATTTTTCACCCTATTTATTTGAATTTGCTCATCAAATAAAAGTGTGCTAACTGAATAAAATTATGGGTTTAATGATTTAATAAAATAAATAATAAAATTTGTACATTTGCTGAAGAAAATTGTGTTCTGGGTGATTGCTAGGATGATTTCATTCCATGCAGTTGCTAAGGTGTTCTGAGTGGTTTATAGGTGGTTGCTTCAACAGATCCCAATTCCAAATCCAAGAATGCTTCATTGTAAGTTTATTTACACTAATATAAAGGGTTAGTTCACCCAAAAATTCAATTCTGTCATTAATTACTCACCCTCATCTTCCAAACCTGTAAGACTTTCATTCATCTTCAGAACACAAATTAAGATACTTTTGATGAAATCCAAGAGCTTTCTAACCCCTCCCCACAGACTGCAATGTAATCACCACTTTGAAGGCCCAGAAAGGTAGGAAAGACATTGTTAAAATAGTCCATGTGACTACAGTGGTTCAACCTTAATGTTATTAAGCGACGAGAATACTTTTTGTAAAAAAAAAGAAAAAAAAAAAAGACTTTGTTCAACAATTTCTTCTCTTGTGAATTCCTAACGCATGCGGATCCTGACCCAGGATCCGGCCAATAATGAGCCGGTGTTCCGATGTAGAACCGGGAAGCACTGCACTGTGTTTACAATGTGAACAGCGTTAAGAGACTGACACGGAAGAGAAGAAATTGTTGAATAAAGTAGTAATTTTTGTTTGCTTTTTTGCACACAAAAAGTATTCTCTTCATTCATAACATTAAGGTTGAACCACTGTAGTCACATGGACTATTTTAACGACGTCTTTCCTACCTTTCTGGGCCTTGAAAGTGGTGATTACATTGCAGTCTATGGGGGGTTAGAAAGCTGTCTAGATCAAAAATATCTTAATTTGTGTTCTGAAGATGAACATAGGTCTTATGGGTTTGGAACAACATAAGGGTGAGTAATTAATGATAGAATTTTCATTTTTGGGTGAACTAACCCTTTAATTGTCCACCATTCTCAATTTTCTCAAAGGCATGACATTTTTTCTATCAATACGAGTCCTTAGTACCTACTATATTCTTTCTGACCCCCTGCTACTACAGAGGTAAAAAGACCACCAGGCTAACCTGCAGTCACTAAGGTTACCTCTATCTACGGTGACACCCGCTACACAACACTAGTGCATGAGTGCAACAGTGCGGAACAGAATGTCTGAGATTTGAGTGGACATTCTTTCTCCTTTTCTTTCTTTATATATCTCTCCCCAAATGCCCCTCTCCCCCAGCTCTATTTTTTTCTTTCTCTCTATGGCACGTTTTCACTCGGTCTCTCAGTGTGGCATCTGACCTATCACACACTTCAGTGCCCCTCCTCGGCCTCTACTAAATGCAGGGCCGACACGCTATTCAACATGTTCACATTCTAGACATATTAATGCACACTCATGCACCAACGCTAACAAACTAACATGCACATAATGACATAGGGGCCTGCTGTCTGTGTCTGTGTGTGGTACTGGGATTAAGTCGCATTTGAGGACAGATGTTCCCACATCTGACCTATGTATGCTCTGCTAAAGTAACTCATTTCATTAGAACACACAGATTCTCTCATGCCAAAAATCTGCAAAGGTACAGCCTGTGAGTGTCTGTTTGTGTGCATGGATGTTGCATCCTGGGGCAATTTTGTATCTTTCAGCACAAGGTAATTAGTCTGAACCACACGCTCCTCTGTTGTGTAATGCTAGAGAGACAAGAGGTATGTGTGTTTGTTATGTCCGATAAGTGTATGTTTAAATAGCGGGTCAACGTCAATGTATTTGTCAAATGTGCAACAATACAGTACAGCTTTACATTTAGATATAATTGATATAAGAATAGAAATAAACAGTAAGACTATAAAGCAATATAAAGTTGTATGTGCAATTTTCGGAAAAGGAATGGGTATAGTTTATGTATAAAACTAAACAATATACATAGTAGTATTTGCAATTTTTTGTTGTCCAAATCTTTGAAAATTGTATTTGAAGTACTTACACTGAAAAATACATTTTCTTGTAAAACATACTCCAATAAGCTTTCATTTACAAATTTGAAAAATAATTGATATAGTATAAAGATAAAAATAAATGAAACAAAATACTTTGTCTTATATCTATTATTTAAACATAACACTTTATATCTATCTAAAAGAAATTAGATTTAAAGTGATAAATATATTGAAATATAACTTTTTATTACACATATATTTCAGTTCTGTTCCAAAACAAATTTAGCACTTTACACAATATAAATGAGATTTACACTCACCGGCCACTTTATTAGGTACACCTGTTCAACTGCTTGTTAACGCAAATATCACCAATCACATGGCAGCAACTCAATGCATTTAGGCATGTAGACATGGGCTGCATCTGAAAACTAGGCAGGTGACTTGTTGCCTCACTGCCTTATCAGGCAATAACTTTGTAGGCAGCGTTTGCGCATGAAGGTACATCACAAAACTAATTTCGGAAAGACTTCTGAGGCAGCATAACGGTTTAATGATCTACAACAAAATAGAGAGAGCTTTGGTGATAATCAAGCGAATATTTAATTAATACAATACTAATTTCTCGCTAGAAATGCAACAGCAACTTTCATATGCCATATTTATTTTTTAGCTCAACTGACACGGAATGGAACGCACAGGATTGTGGGATATCAAAGGCAGTGAAGGATATATCTATGCTGCCTTCAAAAATCAAAGAATGAAGGTATCTAATGGCACTTTTCCACTACACAGTACCAGCTCGCCTCGGCTCGGCTCGGCTCGGCTCGACTCGACTCGGCTCTGTTTGGTTTTCCACTGTGTAAAAGTTGTACCTGTACCTGCTTCCAGGTACTTTTTTTCGTACCACCTCCGGTGAGGTTCTAAGCGGGCTGAGGCGAGCTGAGGCGATACTAAAATGTGACGTGAAAACACGGCAGACTGCTGATTGGTCAGAGAGAATCGTCACTATTCACTGCGTCATCATTGCACGCGCCAGACGGAGTATCCTGAATAAAAAACAGCAAAAACAAAAACAAAAACATCCAAAAACAGCATACACTCGATTTCCTCCTTTGCCCTGTGTGTGTGTGGGTAGCGGGTGTGTCTCGCGTAAATGATTAAGTCACGGCAGTTTCCTGCGGCGTCGCTATGATGTCCAGGTACTATTGTGGAGGTACTATCTGCAATGGAAAACGGAGCGAAAAGCGAGCCGAGCCGAGCTGAGTCGAGGCGAGTCGAGTCGAGTCGAGCTGGTACTGGTAATGGAAAAGCGCCATTAGAATACAGGATGTGGCACGATTACTGGATTCGGACGTGCCTTGTTGCATTCACAGCCTGCATTTTTCAGTTTTCGGATGTAGCCACGGTCAAAACAATCTGCTGAAGTTCAAACTGAACATCAGAGTGGGGAAGAAAAGTGATTTAAGTGACTTTGAACGAAGAGAAAATATCCAGTGAGCGGCAGTTCTGAGGGTGAAAATGCCTTGTTGATGCCAGAGGTCGGAGGAGAATGACTGGTTTGAGCCAATAGAAAGGCAACAGTAACTCAAATAACCACTTGTTACAACCGAGGTTTGTAGAATAGCATTTCTGAACACACAACATGGTATACCTTGAAGCAGATGGGCTATAGCACCAGAAGAACACACTGGGTGCCAGTCTTTCAGCACACCAAAATTTGACAATAGAAGATTGAAATAACTTTGCCTGGTCTGATGTGTCTCGATTTCTGTTGCGACATTCAGATGATAGGGTCAGAATTAGCCGTAAACAACATGAAAGCATGGATCCATCCTGCCTTGCATCAGTGGTTCATGCTGCTAGTAGTGGTGTAATGGTGTGGGGGATTCTCTTTGGCCCCTTAGTAGGCTACCAATTAAACACAGCCTACCATAGTATTGTTGCTGACCATGTCCATCGCTTTAAGATCACAGTGGACCCATCTTCTGATGGCTACTTCCAGCAGGACAATATGCCATTCACAAAGCTCAAATCATCTTAAACTGGTTTCTTGAACATGACACTATACTCAAATGGCTTCCACAGTCACCAGATCTTAATTCATTAGAGCTCGTTTGGGATGTGTTGGAACTTGAGCTTCGCATCATGGATGTGCAGCCAACAAATCTGCAGCAACTTCTTGATGCTATCATGTAAATATGGACCAAAATCCATATTGAACTAATGCAGTTTTGAAGGCAAAAGAAGGTCCAGCCCAGTACTAGCAAGATGTACCTAATAAATTGGCTGGTGAGTATATTTGCCCAGTTACCAGTTGCCCCCCTCCACCATCTCATAACTAAAGCCATAGGGCGGGACAGATGTCCATCATCTCAGTCTAGCTAAGCGCACTCTGAATAGGTTCAGTCTATCCCCCGTCATGACTAGCTGAGACCAGACTGACCTCTGACCTCTCACTAATTACATACGGCTAAGGCGGTGATGATGGCACAAATCCAGTATTTTCCAAACAAGGCAGTAATGGGTAACTATAGGAAGCAGAGCAACAAACATGCTATTAATGTTCACAGGACATCTCTACCCTGAGAGGTCATTCAGACAGATGTGGAAAATCACAATGCTGAAGCCACAAATGTACACAAACGTCTGTCGGAACACTACAGACCCTCCATAATATACATTGAACAAATATAAATGCAATATGAAAACTATACGTTTGTGGTTCACATGTAGATATTCAAATATTAACACCTTTTTATGAAGGTGTAATCTATTAAATGCAATTAACAAATCTAATAACACCATTAAATACGAAGTGTCTTTATAAAATTTTATTTTATTAAATTGTGGATTGTTTTGTTTGTTTTATGGAGAGCTTGGTTAATCAGAACAATAAGAGACTATTAACTACAACTCTTCCTTTCTATTATACAAATGTGTCATTGACTGTCCACAAATTTATAAAATTGATCCGAGATCAGAAAAAAAAAAAAAACAGAGACACTGGTTCTTGGGTTCACAGAGATTGTCCCCTAGCGGCAATCCAGTGAAACATTTCGAAACAGTTATGACATAATGAATCATTGTTTACTGAAATCATATGACATTTTGTTTGATGGCAGTTTGATTCGCACTCTGAATCACTGGTTTGAGACAAATGATTCTTAAAGGTTTTAAATCTTTATGAAGTAGTGTTTCGAAAGCTCCCTGTTATGTTGGAGCGTTTAAGTTATTCAACAAGAAGTTCAGTTTCACACCAGAGCTTGAAACGATAACCTCTTTACTCTTTTGTGTCACTCACACTCACAACGCAATGCGCACACGGAACCCCGTAACCTTGTGGCGCTTTTCCACTGCATGGTACGGTACGGCTCGGTTCGGTACGGCACGCTTTGGCGCTTTTCCACTGCATGGTACGGTACGGCTCGGTTCAGTACGGCTCACTTATGACGCATTTCCTCTGCATGGTACGGTACGGTACGGCTCGCTTCGGCTCGCTTTAAATGGTACCACCTCTGTTGAGGTTCCAAGCGTACCGTACCGATACTAAAATGTGACGTGGAAACACTGCAGATCACTGATTGGTCAGACAGAATCATCACTACCAGCGTCATTGTATTTACAACACGAGACACTAAACCCGCTAGATTTAGATAGCCAGTAGACAACAGCCAACGCTGTAGCGCCTGTTTTAAAAGTATTTGCTTAAAAAAAATAGTATAAACTTAAAAAAAAGAAATGGCTGAATCGTGGTCATTGGACGAGGTGCAGACGTTCTGCAACGTGCAGACGTTGGTTGCCATGGAGCGGATGGGGAAACCCGGAATGAAAAATTCGCATTTAATATGATGATGTCATGGCAGTAGAGACGGCAACTATAACGATCAGTCCCACCCACTTTGAAGCGGTACTAACTGCAGTGGAAAAGCAACCGAGCTAAAGCGAACCGAACCGTGCCGTACCGAGCCGAGTCGTACCACACAGTGGAAAAGCGAAGCGAACCGTACCGTTCCGTGCCGAGTCGAACCGTACCGAGCCGAACCGAGCCGTACCATGCAGTGGAAAAGCGCCATTGGTTACCCTGGAGACCTTGAATTAGAATAGAATTGTGTTCCAACTTAAACTATAGTTGAGGAGAGATGACTAAACACCTATATGTGAAAGTCTGCGATAAAGTCCTTCAGGTATGCAGGACGAGCACCAGAAGGGGCATGCTCTGTGCTGCTCTCCCACTAGGCTCCCTCCCCCGTAGGCACCTGGTTGAGTTGAGAGGGGTCAGCACTTTCCGCACTCTACTAGCATGACATCGAGAGCCATCGCTCAACAAGAATGTGGCAGACTGTAACTGACGATCCAGCTGGAGGGATTTAGACCAAAACGATGCCATTTTGCTGCTACGGTGGGGTCTGTGGACCCGAACCCAGTCCATCACAGTTATCTTATTCTCCTTGACCTTGTGCCTCTTGTCGAAGCTGTCCTTCATTCGCCTCTGGTTTGAAGTTAGCGCTGCTTTGGCTGCTGACACCCAGGTGTCATTCGCTGATGCTGACAAGTCTCGTGCCCTGAGTCTGTCCAATGGCAACTACATCTCCAGATGGCCAGCAGCCATATCACTCTGTAGCCCAAGACTGTTTGCCCACTGAAGCTAAGCAGGGCTGAGCCTGGTTAGTACCTGGATGGGAGACCTCCTGAGAAAACTAGGTTGCTGCTGGAAGAGGTGTAAGTGAGGCCAGCAGGAGGTGCTCACCCTGTGGTCTGTGTGGGTCCTAACGCCCCAGTAGAGTGATGGGGACACTATACTGTCAAAGAGCACCGTCCTTCGGATGATACGTTAAACCGAGGTCCTGACTCTCTGTGGTCATTAAAAAATCCCAGAATTTCCTTCGAAAAAGAGTAGGGGTGTAATCCCGGCGTCCTGGCCAAATTTGCCCCTTCATGGCCTCCTAATCATCCCCATCTACTGTTTGGCTTCATCACTGTCTCCTCTCCACTAGTAAGCTGGTGTGTGGTGGGCGTTCTGGCGCAATATGGCTGCCGTCGCATCATCCAAGTGGATGCTGCGCATTGGTGGTGGTTGAGGAGATTCCCCCTTCCATGTAAAGCTCTTTGAGTACCCAGAAAAGCGCTATATAAATGTAACGAATTATTATTATTATTATTAATTATTATCTCCCGGCCGAGCATGAGCAAAGCAGGAGAGGCCTGGGTGGTGGTGTGCTGGCTAGCTCTGTAATGCATCAAAGTTAGGTTGAGTGCTGTTTGGAATGTGTACCCCTGGACCAGATGTGCACGAATGTCGTTCTTAAGGCTCTGATTGAACTTTTCGACCCCGCCGTTCGCTTGGGGGTGGTAGAGTGCAGCCCGGATATGCATAATTCCCTTATTGCAAAGGAAAGTGGAGAAGTCTGCGGAAGGTGAACTGCGGTCCATTATCAGTAGTGATCGCATGGGGCATGCCCCAGCGAACAAACAGGCTGTCCAGTATCTGTGTGATAGTCTGTGATGTGACTGTTCTGGCTGGTATTACCTCAGGCCATTCAGAATGGAGATCGTACACGACCACCAGAAAGCGTTGATGATGAGGAACTCTATGGTCATGTATTTCCCCACAAATGTCCAGTTGAAGGTGCTCCCATGGGTGAGATGGCCATGGAACAGGTTGAAGAGGGGTTGGAGCTGGTACTCCAGTCTTCCCACTGAGGAGACGAGGTTCACAGTCCCTGACCAGCCCTTCAATGTTGTGGTCAATGCCTGGCCACCAGACCAGGTCCTGGCATCTTTGCTTGAGCTTAACGATGCCCAAGTGGCCCTCATGTGCCATTGATAGGACACGTGCACACAGGCTGGCTGGCACTACTGTACAGAGGCCCCTGGAGACACAAACATCACCCCAGCAGGACAGTTCATTTCGTACTTTAGCAAAAGACGTTAACTCCTCAGGCATCCGTGCTGGCCACCCCAAGCGTATATATTTGCGGAGAGTTGTCAGTGTGGGGTCACACTTGGACTCCCTCTGCAGCTCCTCCAGGGAGACAGACGCTTTCAGAGGTGCATGGAGCATCTGGACGAGTTCTGGCTCCATGTCATCACTGCCTGGCGAGGTTGTCGGTGTGGGCGCATCAATGGATCGAGATAGAAGATCAGCGACCACGTTGTCCCTCCCTGGTGTGATTTTTAGTTGGTAATTATACTGCCTTAGGCGCTCACCCCATCTGTGCAGAAGTAAGGGTTTATTACCTGAGCCGGAGGCTGACAAGAATGTGGTCAGAGCCTGATGGTCGGTGCGGAGGATGAAACGACGACCATAGAGGAAAAGGTGCCATCTTTCAGTTGCCCAGATAAACGCGAGGGCCTCGCGTTCACCAACAGAGTAGTGCTGTTCCATGGGGGTCAGAGCTCTGGAGGCGAATGCTACTGGTCTTTCCACTCCATCCTGCTCCTGTAAGTGCACCGCTCCCAGGGCCTGTGTAGATGCATCACAGGTGATGATAGTCAGAGCATGCTGCAGTCCAGTTCCATGGCTCCTCTTTTTTTTAAGGTAGTTGGCCGTCATGCCCAGAAACGAGGCTACCTGGGAGGCAGAGGTGGGCTCTGGGATTTTTTTAATCACTTTGATATTTGACTGAAGAGGGGCGATGCCCCTAGATGTGAGATGGAACCCCTACAAAATCTATGGCTGAGGCTGCAAATGTGCATTTTTTTTCCATTCAACGTAAGGTTATATGCCATGAGAGCACTGACCACCCTACTGAGACGGTTGTTATGGGTCTGGACATCCGATCCATGAACAACTATGTCATCCAGGAAGACCGGAATACCAGCAAAGATGGTGGCCATCACCTTTTGAAAGCAGCTGGGGGCGGAGCTTAAGCCGAACGGCATACAAGGGTAACGAAATACCCCAGCGTGTGTGACAAAAGCTGTGAGGTCTCTGCTGGAAGGGTGGAGTGGCACCTGCAGGTAACCCTGGCACAAATCCAGCTTCATAAAGACCGTCGAACCATAGAAGTGAGTGGTCAGCTCCTCAGCTGTGGGTAATGGGTACTTGTCAGGGATAAACAGCCTTATTTACGCAGAGCGCAGGTCAACACAGACTTGTATTCCACCAGATTTTTTTGTGGCTTGTGGGTGAAAGCTGTAAGGCAGCCCAGTCCGTCAAATAGCGCTGGCCATCTCTGTTGCCAGGTGGAGGTGACATGGTGGATATCAGAGCCCTTATCATCTTGCAGTGTGAAACCCAAGCTTGTAAAAAGATCAAGCCCCAGAAGGTTGGCTCCCCATTCAGAAATGTAGAATGGGAATGATGGCAGGTGTTTGGAGCCATAACGTACTGAGACGCGGAGAACGCCAAAAGTAGTAAACCTGGAACTGTTGTAGCCACAGAGAGATGTGCAGGGCTGCTGTAATGGCAGATGGGAGAAGATCTTGTGATACGTATTTGTCAGGGTTTGGGGTTGAGGCGATGAGGCGAGGACTCAATCGCAGAAGAATTTTTAAAAATAAAAATAAAACAAACAAAAACTGACTTGACTTGAGTTGACTCGACTCGAAAACAGACAGGAGGAACATACAAGGTTTTGTTCATACAAGAATTACGGTGACGAACCAGCACAGAACTGCAAACACAAGGAGAATAAATAGGGAGAGCAAACAAAGCATGTAACGAGGGAGGACAGGTGGGGCAAATGAATCAATAATCAGGTAACAAGATGGGAGGGGCTAGACAATCGACAGGAGAGCACATGGCACAAGGAAACATACATGACAAACCATGTGCTCACACCAAACGAGACATGAACACGCAGCTAATGAGAACTCATAAGCCACATGTTCACACAAAACATGACAACATGAAAACACACAGCTAGTGTAAAACACAAGCTGCGTGCTACACAGTGCACACAAACCATGACATGAAAGCACATGAAACAAGGCACACAGAGAATACATATCAGGAGTGTCAGGGCTCTGTCACAAAACCAAGAAATAGACTAGAAAGAAGTGACAGAACTCTGACACGTATTGGCATTGAGCAACAATGCAGCTGAGTGGGAGACTCACCTCATTCAGCAGCACAGTACATGTGCTAAAAGCTGCCTGGCCAGCTGATACATCTAATCTCAGTGTAGTCATTACAGACAGGCGAGAGTGTCCTCTGTCATGCTTGCGTAGCAGGGGCCGACCGGCATACTTTAGCAAAGTGATTTTTTTTCAAGCAATTCCTACATGTCTGCCCACCTGCAAGGGCAATTTTGGGCTCTTGAATTGTGCGAACTAGAGCCGCAGTTGCCACAAAACCTTGAACTGCCTTGGTGTCTCTGCAGCTGTGCAAAATGGACCTGCATCCTTACTCTCACCTTTTACTATGGGTAAGGGACTGTGGCTTCGGTGACTGGCAGGTCGGAGTTGTTGCATAGGGATGTCCACACGCATCAGTGAGTAGTGTAGAGCATTCAACAGCTGCCTCCACTTACAGCACGATTCCAACCACTTGATTTAGTGTTAGTTCGTCAGATTCTTACAACAGTTTTTCCCGTGTTTTTCACACAGTATCCCTTCAATAAGCTGATCACGAACGATCTCATCTTGAAGTGTCCCATAATTGCACGAGCGTGCCAGGTCTTGCAGATTAGTTACGTAGTCTTGCACAAACTCACCTGGTCGCTGAAGCCATTTTCGTAGCTTGTATCGACATAGAATGACTCATTGCTGGCCCGTGAAGTGGCGAGCGAGCTGAGTGACCGCTTCCTCGTAAGTCTCCGCTTCCCCAAAAGTGCGATATATTCTCCGTCCCTCGGCCCTGAGACAATGACGAATATCAGTAAATTCCATAGCCTCGAGATACACCGTGAAGCCATCAATCCAACTCGCCCACGGAATAGGCGGTTCACCCGGAACGGGAAGTAAAGGTGTTGGCGGTGGTAAGCTCAACTCAGCCATCCTTGTCGCCAATGTTATGTTGGAGTGTTTTAGTTATTCAACAAGAAGTTAAATTTCACACCACACCAGAAACGATAACCTCTTTACTTTTACAGGAAGAAGAGTCAGTGTTGTTCCACTCAATGTTAATGGCTTCAAACAGTTCATGAGTAGTTGAAAAATATCTCCCAGTTCGTTTGAGTTTAATGTTAGATCAAATGTTCACTATAGGGTTCAAATTTGGACCATGACCAGGCCAAAACATGAGCCTGATGTTCTCAGGCCACTTCTTGGTTGTCTTTGCAATTTAAGCAGGAGCATTGTCTTGTTGAAAAATAACATCTAATCATTCCTCTTTAGATAACTTTTCATTTGTGGGAAGCAAACCATTCTGCATTATTCTCCTGTACTCCAAAGCATTAAATGACTTTTCACAGTAAAGTAGCTCCCCAATACCAGCAGCTAAAAAGGCTCCTCACACAATGATACAGTCTCTTCCTCCATGCTTCACTGTGGTAGAGATGTTATAATAAAAATTTTCAGCAGCTGTTCGAAGACACCACTCTGTAGCATCACCATGCAACTTGTGTTTCATTGTGATTCATCACAACTTCCCATATTCTGCCAAAAACATAATTCTGTCTTCGATGCTTTTCTGAGACAGCAATCCCAGACAGCAACAAAGTGTCGACTCGGTCCAGATACGGCCCACATCTGGTACATGTGTGTGGTGAGCTCGGCCCTACCTCGTCCTGCTCACCACAGTGTGATCCAACAGATGTGTACCGGATCTGGTCCGACACTATATTGCTGTCTGGGATCTGGGCCGACACTATGTTGCTATCTGGGATGGCTTTTTAAGTTGTGCATTAGCTTAAATTTAGCTAATTTCCTGACCAATAATTTGTGGACAATTAAAAGCTTAGTGTTTAGCCTTTTTTTGTTTGTTTTTCATTTAGTTTTCAGGAGATATCTGACTTGAGAGAAAGATAGATGAATAGCAACTCAAAGCTTTTATATTGAACAGTGTCCAAAAACAGGTGAGTATTCACCTTATTTTTAACGGAAATACGGACGCAGCCAGTTGACGGTATTTTGTGCGAGACTTCCGGTCAGGCACTTCCAGTCACTGGCGAGCTCACCGTAGTGGTTAATCAAACAAGTATTCATAACAACTAACTCATCGTTATGGCTTCAAGGAAGACCGGGATTGTTTGTGCAGTTAGAGGTTGTCATAACTGGTACAAAAGAAAGATTTACTTGGCGTTTCTGTTGCGTGGCGTTTTCTATATCTCTGCACACCAGAAACGTGTCTGACGCGGCGCTGCTGCTGCTTGGTGACATATGATAAGCCTCATTGGTGATATATTCGACATATGGGGAGAGAGTTGTGGAAGGCCTATGTTAAACATAAATATATAGCAGCAAAGACAATGTCGGCAGTATTGACGCAAAATAGGTTGTCCACTTAATTCACATCTTTACATTTTATTAGTATGCTTTGCGTGGTTTCGCACCTTGGAATGCTTATTTGTGTGTGTGTGTGCAGTTTTGAGACAGTCCCTTAATTTGCTTGGCGAATGTCTAACGAATGTCCAACATAAAACCTACTTTACCGCACCCTTCGCCTGTGGTTAAAAGCTTTACATTTGAAGAAACCACCGAAACGACCGTATGTTTGTTCTTTTCATTTCGTGAACACAAGACCTACAGAAGACCACCCGATACCAGAAAAGTGGCTGGGCTATGAAGTCTCAATAAAAAACTCTAAGGAGAAACAAAATCATAGTAACCCCTGTATAAAATCTAGTCATCATGGCGTTTATTTAGTAAGATTTACAATTATTTATAGCCATCTACTTATTGCTGTCCTGTGCTTTGGTTGCATTCTGATGGCATTATTAATACATTTGACATGACAAAAATACCTCCATAGATATATTAGTCCAGCGCTGGCTCGGCCGTGTTTAGGGCGGTGCTGAAGGCGCCGGCGAAGTTGGCACTCTGCCAGCTAGATGCATGAGTGTTTTCAACCAGGTCCGGTACCCGAACTGGGTGAGGCGGGGCTTTAGATCTTTGTAGTATTCATCTGTTACGTTATGTGTAACATTTTTCTGTCAATTCTGCATAATCCTTTGCGATTGATATCGTTAGTTAGCCCAGGGAAGCGAGGAAACGGAAGTGCCGCACAAAAACCGGATACTGGACCCATGTTTACTTCCGCGTTCGAAAATAAGGTGAATAGACCACAAACGATGTGTAGTGCAAGTATAATGCTTCAGGTGATGATAGAGGATGTTAATTCAATTGGTAAGTAAATCCACACAAACTACTTTTGAAAAACACAAAATCGGCTTTAAAAAATTATGACTGGATGCTATTGGACGCTAAATAAAACTTGCAACATAATGAGGTGATGTGACAATGTAGCTGCTTTACATACTAATATTTAAAGATGTAGTAAATGATTTCTGAGAAACACTGTTTAAAGTGGAACGAACCAAGCACCAAAACACTTTTGTAGCCAATCAGCAGAAAGGGGCATATACACTCATTAGGGGGGAGGTGCCTGTGTTGCAAAGCGTGTTTGTGAATTTGGGGACGGGGCTATCAAGATAGCCGTGTGATGCTTTTGGGTTAGGGCATGTTTGTTTTGGTGATTTCAAATATTAACTGCGTTTCTCAGAAATCGCTTACTGCACCTTTAAAAGTGAGTTTAGCAGTAAATGGTGTATATTGTGCAGTATGCAGTTAGCAGTGTGCAAGTATTCCATTCCGGACATTCCTGATCCTGAGTCACGTTATTTGACAACCCTGCATGTCTTGACTGCCTCTCTATGTGTGTATATACATCATTCACTCTGCCAAAGAACTTTCATAATATTACACACACATAAGGAAAATAGTTTAAGCATATTTTTAATTTTAAAAACAACCTTTTATTTTGAATCTCATATTTTTCTTGAGTATAAACATCTTTCTCAACAGAAAGACATAAGCTATATTGAGTAAACATGAGTTGGATGGTGAAATGTCTGTTGTCTAAATGTCTAGATGGAAGTGCGATCCAAGCAGCCTCAGCATGCTAGCTCATGTCTAGAGAAAGAGACTTTCTTGCTAAGTGTTTCTTGTGCTGTCTTGCGAGGTGGTGGATAAGTTTTATTGAGTATTACCACAAATATTGTGTTATGTCACCTTTGCGTCAGCATTACATTAAAGCAGAAATTACAACAGTGTATTGACTGGAATATTATTAGGTTTAAAGATTATTTTATGATGTTGAATACATGTGATTCTGCAGTTCTTTTGGAAAAGAGAGACCAAGAGAAACTTCTAGATAGAAAATGTATTATTTAAATAAATGAATGTTTAGTACTCAATAAAAAACTTAAGTATTATTTATATAAATAAACAAGATATATGGTTTAAATCATATTTGTTGAACAATTTTAAAAGTTATTTTTAGTGTTAATATATAAATAAACACTAAACATTATTATTTATTTATATAAAAATAAACAAAGTTAAAAAATAATAATAACTGAACACTAAATAAATGAATAGGCCTAAACATATATATATATATATATATATATATATATATATATATATATATATATATATATATATATATATATATATATGTGTGTGTGTGTTCAGCCTTTATTGATTGATTAGTTATCTCCATTCTATCTCTAATCTCTTCTCTCCATCATGGACCTCAACCTCTTGTCCTAAAAAATGCATTTGGCCAATTAGGCTAATTTTGCAAATGTTTAATTGTATTAAGTCAGGGATCTTTTGGATCTGGGATGTCCGTATCAGCAGATTTTATCTATGCAGAAGTCAGCTATTCCTGTGGAGCTCCCAACAGGCCACAGTGCACACTTAGACAATCCCACAGATCTGAATGAGAATGAATCCCACAATTCCACCCTCCACAATGACCAACCAATTAACTCAGTAAATATTTACCACAACTGAGAGGAGAGAGTCCCTCAACTACCAGCTGTGAGTAAGAAAACCCTCAAAAAAGCTGAGACGGTGTGTGTAAGAATGTCAAATGATTATCAGCTCACTCAACTCCTGCCATGTTAAGACAAGATAAGCATGCTTAACTTTAACTCTACATGGTGAAGGATGCTGTAGATAGAAGAACCACTGAATAAAACAACACACTGCCATTTCCAGGTAGCCTAATTTGGCTGGCGGTTATCATTAATAACTGGCTGAGATAAAGATTAAAGCAAATCAAAAAAATAAATAAAAATCAGTCTAGAAAATTTCCCTAACACCGTGTCCTAACCAGATCGCGATGCGTCGCGATAAGATTCCAGCGACAAATAATGTCGTTTACATTTGTTTAATTCAAGACCTGAGGTGAATTATCCATTGTTGCTTTTACAGCTACAAAGCTGGGAACACTAAATGATATTCAGTCACACTGCATGTAACATAATGTCCTAACTACACGCGACGCGATGCCGCGACACACGATAAAAGGTATGTTTTCCATGTTAATCAGAGTTTTTGTCCTAACCAGCCGCGATGGCGACACGCGACAATTCTATTTTAGAAACGGTTTATATTTTTCTGCAACCGCGGCTGGAACAACAAACACAGAGTGTGGCAATGATGATCTCAGGTACTGTTTATGTGCTTAATGTTAAAAGCGTTAAATGTGACTTTGAATATCATTTAGTGCTCTCAGCTTTGTAGCTGTAAAAGCAACAATGGATAATTCACCTCAGATCTTGAAATTAAAGGTGAACTATGCAGGTTTTTTTTAGCTTAATTTACTTTAACTGAACAGCTTTGGAGTCATTGGAATGGTTATATGACTTTTTTCAGGTTGAATGGTGGTCTTCTCGCACCCCCCTAGCGCATGTGAACGGAAAAACCACCCTTGCAACTTTTGGGTCGGTGGGCAATGATATCAGGTCTCGCGATGTAACGAATTGCTTTATGGCACTGCACACATACACTATCTAAACGTTTATATACTAGCCTTCTGTGTATCATACATACCTCAGTGGACATGGCTCCGTGTGTTCGCCGGCTTCTTTGAAAACAAATGCACATGACCAGAGGGAGAAGATGGAAGGGGGGAGAGTCGCCAACGAGTTTTGAAGACAGTGTTGTCAAATATCTATTCCGAAGCTGTAGGGGGAGCTCTATAGAGAAACTCATGAGCAAAAAGTAAAATTACCAAAACTGCATAGCGCTGCTTTAAACAAATGGAAATCAGAATGTTCAAACTGTGAACAAACAAGTGTATTGTTTGAAAAAGATTGTTTTAGTAACTCAGTAGCCTATGTATTTTTAATAATGTTTAAATGGTGTAATATTTGTGAATTTGATTATGTTGCCTACTTATCCATTTTCTCGCGAGTGGCCTCAAGATTACTCTCTGGTGCAGTACACTTGCCGCGAGAGCCCGCCCACACACGCTGTTCTGATTTGCTGTGGGTTTTGATTGATTTCGACGCATCTCGCAGTCGCGTCGCATCTAGTGTGGACAGACAAATTATTTTGTCGCTGGAATCTTATCGTATCGCGTCTGGTTAGGACATGGTGTAAAACTGTTTAGCAGTTGTCAGACCACATGATCTGCAATAGATAATAGGTTTGTGGAAATAATCCTGTCAGAATTCATCCTCAAACCTTTTGAAATGCAGATCCGTACAGCACAAACAACATTCCCCATGACAGTAGTTCCGCAATTGTGTTTTTTATTCAAACTTACACAAGCAGTCTGTGACAAGTGTTCTGTTTAAATAGTGAGCCCTAACCAGAATACGCAATTATCTTCTGTTGTTCCTGAGGTCATAAACTCTGAGCTTCACGCTCATCAGAGACTAATTACCTTCATGGTACAAGGAGAAGCCTTAGAGATCCTATGAAGTTCACAGTGTGGTGGGAGAAGGAAACAGGCCTTGGGGCAGGCATGAGTAGTGTCGTGTAATTGCTTGTAATTAGTGTAATTAAAGGCAGTAGTGTCGGAGAGAGAGCAGAGGTTAGAGTCAGGTACACACAGGTAAGGAGGGGGGTGAGGATGTTTTTGAAATTCAGTCGAGCACAAAGCTGTGGAAACGTTGGTACCGTGCCAAATGACAACACTGTCTGGAGCTAAATACGTGTGCGTGTTGGCAGACTGTTTGCTCATGGGGATTTGTGTATGCGGCACATCTAATATAATCATCAAAGATGTTATTAATCTACAGCTTGATTCTGTCTCACTAGATCATTATTGTCACAGTTTACTTTAGCAACATATCATGCGCAGTTGTGCGTTAATGCAACAGACGTGCCCACTTTTCCATGCCAGGGAAGAGTTAAGGTTTTTATAAAGATCTTATAAACATCTGAGCAGAAAAGAGTGATGCAAGCTGTGTTTGGTGTCTTTGTCAATCATTGTTTGCTGGGCGTTAACAGGGTGAGAATGTTATATGTGTTGCCCTGGTGGATGCTACTCAAGCTCTGCTGATGTAAGGAAACCTCGCTTTTGATGACTTGAGGATACCTGTTGCTAAGAGAGAGATGCCTAGTGTGGAACCGGGGTCAAGGGTTATTGGGATGAAGAGAGAGAGAAATGAATGATGAGGTTATTCTGCTGATGTAACACATTTAATGATTGTTTTCCAATGTATGTGTAACGTAGAGATTGATAGAAAAGGGAAAGAAAGAGGAACGTTTAGCATTCTTACAAGGCCTTTTCACAAAGCACACATTTTTCACTGTCATAAAATATCCCCTATTGAACGTTTTATTCGAATGATTAGACTCATTTTACAGATCATTTTTCTTCTTTCTAAAAAAACTATGGAATTTTCCTCAACAATTGTTTACAACAGCTTTTTTATACTGTATAGATTGTTGTTTTTTTACTCGCCTACCAATATGTAAGGGATCCTGAGTTCTGGTCTGTTTTGTCATGTAATCTTGCCTGTGTTTGTTTTGTATTGGTTTTTTCACATGTTCTGTTTCCTGGGTTTGCATTAGTTTCCATGGATTCGATTTGATTTGATTATCATGTGCACCTGTTGTTCATTTCATTGATTATTTTGCCTGGTTATTTAAGCCCGGTTTTTCTTTCAGTTTATCTATCTATCTATCAATATGTTTACAGCTTTTTGGTCATTTGGTCACACATGGTTTTAAGATGTCTCTTGTTCTCACCAAGTGTGCATTTTTTTAATCATAAATACAGTAATAACAGTGGTATTTAGAAATATTATTACAATTGAAAAAGTGGTATTTAGAAATATTATTACAATTGAAAATAACTGGTTTCTATTTTAATATATTTTTTAATTTAACTTATTCCTGTGATGGCAAACAAACATTTCTTACTGTTGTCAATGTTGAAAATGTGTCCCCCCTCTTTGATTAACAGAAAGTTTTAAAAACAGCTTTTTTTAAGATTACACTTTATTTCCACTTTAGACATTCTACTAATCGACCCTTTTCACATTTTCCGGGCTAAGAAGCGGAAGTCATCATAGTTGGGTAAACTTCTATAGCGGTGAATGAGAGACTACATTACATTTATTTTTTTGTGTTCCCATTTCCTCAAATAGCAAAAGAAAAACTCCACAATAGTGTTTTAACAATTTTCAAAAATAGGAAAAAAAAAATAGAGAGAGATTGATAACGTCAGTCAGAAGAGAGAAATTTTACCGTCACTCCCACTGTATTAGAAACACCCTCACAGCAGCATTAACTAGTTTCTTGTAATTTGGTGCAAAGGTAATATAATACAAACTATAGTATTATAAATATACATGCTTAAATTATTATTATTATTACTTTTTTAAAACCCTGCAGGATTTACGATGTTGATTAAATGTGTCATTACAATATTAGAACTGTTAGGGTTAGTAGAATAAGTTGACATACTTTCAAAGTTACTTATAGGCAGTAGAATGTCTGTTAAGGGGATCATCAAAATAAAGTGTTAGCAGATAATAAGTAGACTCTCTCTCTCTCTCTCTCTCTCTCTCTCTCTCTCTCTCTCTCTCTCTCTCTCTATCAGTCTTACAACAATTCTAATCCAGTTCTAACACACAAACACACACTCTCACACTCATCACAGATTAAGCCAGGAGGGTTAAATTCCCTTCAGTTTGTTTAGCCTAATGAGCATGTAGCAGTTTATCTGCAAGTATAATAAACCCCCTGCTGCTGCAGGACCAACACAAGTCTCATCTCACTGATAAGACACATTTGACACCAGAATGAGCTAAAGGTACTTTTTTGTTTTATATACACCTCCAATAAACCCTTTCCAACTCCCAGTTCTCACATTTACAATATTAAGTTTAAGATCAGACTGAGAAATGCAAGCATCAACCATTAAATAATGGTTTTATTATAGCTGCAAAGGGTTTTTGCATAATCAAGCTACTATATTCTTTTGTCCATCTATAGATGACACAATGCGTAATTGAATATTGTAAGGATTAAATCACCTCAGTCATTCAGAGCAAGCGCACAATGCTGAGGTCATTTGCAGTCTGGTTAAGTTGTTTTATAGCTACAATCACATATTTAAGTCTGTTAGTCCGACTTTGTTCAAATCGTACAATTTCTGACTAAATCATTTTAAAAATACTAAATATTGTTTTAGTCTGACTGATATAAAACTTTAAACATGCAGGTAAATGTACTTAAGTGGATATTAATTTAACCCTGTAAAGCCTGGCATATAAAATAATAGTCATAAAAGGATTTTAAAAAAAATAACAGTTTATTGAACCTTTAGACAAAATCTAAAAGGAAAAAAAAAACGAAGATTGAGAGATATGACAAATAAACATTCAAAAAATGAAGTATGGATAATCAAGTAAAGCTAAGCTACTTCAGTCCAGTAAGTGTTCATCTTGAAATATTGCTAACAATATACTTCATAAAAATCAGTAAAGATTTCACAGTAAAAAGACATTGTATCACAACCTGAGGAAGGGGGACGTTTTTAGAATTATATTAAAAGGCCGCCTTGGTAAAAAATTATGAATCGGATGACAGAAGCATGCAGTAGATTGTGTACAGCAGTTTTTTCATTTAGAGACCTTAGAAATTTCTTTGTCAAATATGATACCATAGACTTAAGGATAATATAGCCATCAAATCATTGCTGAGGGTTTCTTCAAAAACATAGCTACCAATACGCCCGTATGACTCAGTAAATTACACCCAATGCTCCAGTTTGTGTCTGTTGCGCTCATTTAAAACTAGCATGGTGAGCGTAATCATACTGTACAACTTCTAAAAACAACCACACTTATTGTCATGACCTTAGTCTCAGTAACGCCTGATGAAGACTATATAGTCTGAGCCATAGGCTTAAGCATCGAGACAGCTGGGCATTAAATGCTGGCACACCCCGGCACACCTGTCTAACTGATAGAAGACCTCTCGTGGACAGTTCATGAGAACCGTGGTTTTTAGGAGAGGAGATACACAGCAGGTCTTGTTTGCTATGAAACAGTAAAGGTGATAGGTAGGCCTATAGTTTAACACTTGAGTGGCCTGCAATTGAATAGGGCTCTATAGAATTCAGAGATACGTCTATAGGGCTTGACACCTTTGGCAATGCTAGTGATACTCTCACAGGTGCGTGGACACGCACATAGAAACAGAGCGTGTTCATTTACACATAATCAAGGCCCCGATATTCTCATGGTGAGGCTCTTTTTTGTTATTCGCTTAGGGGTAAAATGAAGCTTGAAATACATTTGCAGCCGTATATAGTTACCAATGCTGCCCACGCTGCTGAGAGAGTGTTTAGATGAGTATGTAAATATGTGCTGTGCGCTTTCCTTTCAATAATAAAATACACACACGACAAAAATTAACCGGAGAAGTTTTTCACATCAGAGAAGGCGGAGCCCCAGAGCCACATAATCCCCACAGACCAATAGTGTTTACCAAGCAAACTTTTCCAGAATGTTTGCTTTGGCAAGATGTTTCGAACTCCCAAAATGAGCTCCAAACGAATTTCGTTCAAACTGAGGTCATACCAGTTCATTCTTCAATTTCGCTTGAAGTATATCGGGGCTGTGGATGGGTGGAGTTTAGAGTGCTTTCATTCATTTCATTCAGGGAAATATGTTCCTGCTGGTTATTGTTTGCTTGCAAGATTGACGGGTGTATATCGCACCATATTGAGACTGTGAGACCTAGAACACACATACACACACACAAGGTCACCAGCGCACCCTTTAACCCTTCACCAAGGTGTCAATCATTTCGAATCAGGCTGGTCTGGTACTGGGCCCTCAAGTCGACCCCCAGCTGAAAAACTCCGCCCTCCATCTGCCCCCCAACAGAGTGTGATTGACAGCTTGACTATGAGGATTGATGGTGTATTGAGGGACCCCCTCCTTCCCGTAGTCTTACTTTGCCCTGCCAATGCACAAGGCGCTCAGTACATCAATGCTAAAGTAATTAGCCAGCAGTAGTCATATTTCTCAGTCTGGGAGTTCCCTGCGTCTGAATAACTGCCATAAATCATACTGAGTGACACTGACACAGAGAATAAAAGCCGGCCTGCCACACTCTCAAACTGTACGCCATTTAAACAGGGAAAAGGAGCTGTGTAGTGCTCTCTCAACTCTCACCTGCCCTCACTCCCTCTATCCTCCCATTATAGTCTATTGTTTTCTTTTTTAAAGGGATAGTTTACCCAAAAATAACTTACTTTGCCTAATGTCATTTACCCATATGACTTTATATTCTTATATTTTTTCTTTTGACAGATTTTTTTTTTGAAGAAGAAGAATATGGCCATTTGATCTTTGCAGTATAATTCGAGTGAATGAGGTTGTCAAGCTCTAAAATGACAACAACAAAAAATCACCATAAAAAGTATTAGTTCATACGCCTCATGTGGCTCGATATCTTCTGAAGTCATACAATAGCTTTGTGTGACAAACAGAACAAAATGTGTTACTCGCAGAAACTCTTCTTGATGCTTTCATTAAGGTTTGGTCACATGTGCCGTTGTTTGTTGAATTTTTGCATGTGAAATCCAATCATTTCAGTAGGAATCCACACAATCTGGAATTTCGCGCAGATTTTGTGGGAGGTTCAAGTTGGCATATAGATTCACTGTGTTGACTTACAGAAAGTTGATTGAAATTTACTTCTGTGTGAGCAGTACTTCATATATCGCTACACTAGTATTGACAACAGACAATGGACAAAAAAACGTTTTGCCCACAAAATTAAGCTGGAACTTCGCTAATGTGAGAAAAGTAGTAATGTCCGATTTGTGAATGAATTGTACTTTTGAGTCAGATCTTTTCAACAAATCCTGTTTATTCAGTTCACAAACCCACTCTAAATGATTCATTCATGAATCGGACTGATCTGGTTCTTGAGTTCTGATTCAATGATCCAATCACAGCAGTTAACAACTCATTGGAGGGAAAGATTATAATTTTTTTATGTTTGTCACAGAAAGTTATCATATGGCATCAGAAGGCTGGTATTTTTGAAGATTGAAGGGTTGAAGTTTTTGAAGTTTTTTTTTTAATTGGCTGGAAAAGAGTGTCCAGTATATTACTCAAATTATATTACTAAAAAGTTCCTCTAGTGTTCCACATAATAAATAAAGTCATACAGGTTTGGAACGTCATGACGGTGAGTAAATGATGACAGAATTTTCATTTTGGGGTGAACTAATCCTCTAAACAAAAAGGTTGAAGAGAGAAAGTGTAAGAGCAAGAGGAATGTGTTGAATGGGTGCATGTGTGTGACCCCCTGCTGGGCATTTCTCTTTTAAATGTATTTCTTGTAGTAATTGTTTTGTAGGTTTTTAAATAGCTTTTGAGCTTCTGTCTGAATAGGATGACTGAGTCAGCAGGTTTTTTGGAAGCCTGACCTGTCTACAGCACTAAGGGTTTGGTAGCTAAGGAGAGTACTGGGAATCTCATGCATTGACAGACAGGGAGTGGAGTCTTCCTTTCAGAATAGCATTCACTCAGCACCGAGAAACTTTGGTCAGCCTTTATAATAAATATGGCAGCTTTAGTCTAAACCATTTGACAGTTTACTTAATACATAGCCTATGTATAATAGACATAATATGTAATATTATATACACTTCCATTCAAATGTTTGAGGTCAGTAAGATTTTTTTTTTTAAATAAACTAATACTTTTATTTTCCAAGGATGCATTAAATTGAAGAAAAGTGACAGTAAAAACTTTTACATTGTTATCAAAAAAATATATGTATTAAATACATGCTGTTCTTTAGAACTTTCTATTCATCGAAGAATCCTGAAAAGAAAAATGTATCAATTTCTACAAAAATACGGTGGCCGAGAGAGCTCAACGCGCTGCAACTTAAGAAAACACATGCAAATAGAAAAAAACACCAGCAAATTATGATGTCTTCATCAGTTTGACAACACATGAGCTGCAAATACTCACATCGCAACCAAATACAGAAACGCACTGCAAATACTCACGACGCAACGAAATACAGAAACACACTGAAAATACTCAAAACGCAGCCAAATACAGAAAACCACTGCAAATACTCACATCGCAACCAAATACAGAAACACACTGCAAATACTCACGACGCAACGAAATACATAAACACACTGAAAATACTCAAAACGCAGCCAAATACAGAAAACCACTGCAAATACTCACATCGCAACCAAATACAGAAACACACTGCAAATACTCACGACGCAACGAAATACAGAAACACACTGAAAATACTCAAACCGCAGTCAAATACAGAAAACCACTGCAAATACTCACATCGCAACCAAATACAGAAACACACTGCAAATACTCACGACACAGCCAAATACAGAAACCCACTGGCACTGCAAATACTCACATCGCAACCAAATACAGAAACGCACTGCAAATACTCATGACGTAACCAAATACAGAAACACACTGAAAATACTCAAAATGCAGCCAAATACAGAAACGCACTGCAAATGCTCACAACGCAGGCAAATACAGAAATGTGCTACAAAAACTGAAAACTTAACCAAATACAGAAACGCACTGCAAATACTCACAATGCAGCCAAATACAGAAACACGCTAACCCTGGTAATCCAGAGTTCTCGCAAGAGCACAAGTTGAATTTGCTCAGCGAGTTACTCTGGTGTCGAGTAATGATGCTCATTAAATATGCCCCTCTATCTGAGCTGCACCAATCACATCGGGTTATCTGATATAGGCGGGCCAGAGGTGAGATGACGACAGAGCTGCGACGTCTAAGTCATTAGTAAACATTGCAAGATGGCTATGAACACCATTTGTTTGAAACGGCTTTGGCCGCTACAATGAAAGATTTAGACTTTTTCTCTAAAAGAGGAACAGAAGACGGCGCTCGAATTGTTCCTTTGCAAGAAGGGCGTTTTTGCTTTTTTGCCGACCGGATACGGTAAGAGTCTAATCTACCAGTTAGCTCCGCTGGTAGCTAAGCGATAACTTGTTGTGATTGGTCGTAGTGTTATCCAATTGCGTGCAGTGAGATTTTCAAATGCATGCTTGGTGCCACCCTTCGAGCTTGCCGATTTTCATTAGTCAACGCCAGACCATTAATCTTTTAGATTTAGGTCTGGATTTCCAGGCTAGAAACATGCTGCAAATACTCACAATGCAACCAAGTATAGAAACACGCTGCAAATACTCACAACGCAACCAAATATGTTGCGATGACCTGAAAGTTAAATTTTTTGTTTATTTTAACATCCTGATCGTTGTGCGTTTTCTGTTTTTGGTTGCATTATGAGTATTTGCAGCACATGAAACTTAATTTGCTGGTTTTTTTTCCTATTTGCATGTGTTTTCTTCAGTTGCAGCACGTTGAGCTCTTTCGACCACTGTACAAAAGTAACACCTGTTTTCAATATTAATAATAATAATAATAACAAATGTTTCTTGAGCACCAAATCAGCTTAATAGAATGATTTCTGAAGGATCATGTGACACTGAAGACTAGAGTAATGATGCTGAAAATTCAGCTTTACCAACACAGGAATAAATTACATTTTAAAATACATTAAAATAGAAAATGGTTATTTTAAATTGTAATAATGTTTCACAATATTATAGTTTTACTGTATTTTTGATCAAATAAATGCAACCTTGTTGAGCATATAAGAGATTTTTGAGCAGTAATTCTTTATTTTTTTTATATATATATTTGATTATTTATTTGTTTATTTATGTATGTACATAATGCATACAAGCATATTGCTAGATTCTTTAGAACTTGATGATGCTTCATTCAGGCTCTTCAAATCAGCATATTGGTGTCTGGATTCTTTAAAGCACCAGTACATAGATGTTCTTCTAAAGAACTTTTCATAGCATAAGACCGAAATCTTTTTTGGGAGGAACTTCTCCTGGGACATTAGAATGTAAAACATTGTTTGGTTCTAATTGGAACCCAAAGTTGATCAGTCCATGAATCAGTGAAACTAAGTGACTCTCTTCCCTGCGTGTTCAATCTCTATGCCTCAAATGTGAATATAATGGATCGGTCAAAGGATGTTGTAGAGCATCCGAATGTGGTTGATGGATTAGCTCCATGTGGAACAGCCCTTCATCCTCAGAAACGGTATGCTGATCTACCTTCGATTGACTCTAATTCCGTAGAGGCTCATTCATTCAGTCTGTAACAGGGGGCCACATGTGTGTAATGTGAGTTTGAATGTGAAAGGACAGCAGATAAATCCAGTTAGCTGTGATTAGATTACACTAGGCTAGAATGAATGGGATCAGTTGGAGAGGTGACAGAGAAAGGGGGGTAAAACCACACAGATCCCTTTAACTCAATCCATTAGAGTACAACGACATATTCATTAAGTCAGGCCAGCCCAGGACTGTGGTTTAAAATGAGCTGTGGTCCTCCCTCCCACTGCTTTTCTCTTAAAAACTTCCTTCCTTTTCTCTTTCATATTGATGGTCATGGAGAGGGCTTAAAGGTGACCGAGGTGGGGGTTTTGTGTGTGTGTGTGTGTGTGTGTGTGTGTGTGTGTGTGCCTTTCTATAGATTTCTTCCTGACTTTCACAATCTGATACTAAGTTTTCTTTCCCTGACCAATCTAATCTTTAATCAGTCCACTTTTCAGTTTTTTTCCATGAATTAAAAAACACATATGATGATGAAACAAATGGTTGTGCACTGCCAATCGACGTATAAACATTAGCAAGTTCGACTAAACTTGCCTGTTGATGATTCACAAGGGTAAATCTGTTGTATAGTCTGATGTCATGTTAAAAAGAGCATCTCAGGTGTGTTCAATTCAATAGAGACTTAGATCAAAACCCTAAAAGAAATCCGTATAATTGGTTCTGTTAAAGCTCAAAAGATCTTCAAGTATTTCCACACATGCAATTAATACAATTATCAAGTTGAATAAATACCAGAGGCGTTTATACTTCTTAACTTCTCGACAATTTTACTTAAGTTGTGTCTTTCAAATGATTAGGAGGGTTAGTTCTTTATTGCAGTCCAGCCCTGTCATTCACCACAGGAAACTCCTGTCAGTGGGGAGGCGGGATGTTGAGTGATTGGCGCTTTGGCCATCCAGACAACATCCTCTGGTCGGAGGAAGAACATTAAAATGTCTGGGTCAAAATAACCTGCCTTTCTAATGTCCTCTTTAACATCTACCCAATTTAGTTGAAACAACAACAACAACAACAACAAAAACCTTTCCATGATTTTCTCTTGAATTTCTCTTAATATCCCTATACTTACATTGAGTTACTTAAGATATTGTATTTGGCATATATTTCTCCTGTAAACACCACTCATGTGAAAATTGCAGCTTGTTTTCTAGGTTGTTGTTTATTCTTTCAACATCCTTAATGCGATAAAACAAAAATTGAAGAAATTATTTGACATTTATGTGCTATCAAGTTTATATGATTTCAGTAGCAGCTTTGTGCCAAGTTCAACATTTGCTGCATGTTTGGATTTAACTTTCAATAAATCTATCTGTACAAAGACAGACAGAAAGAGAGAGAGAGAGAGAGAGAGAGAGAGAGGTGCATAGGTAAAGTAGACTGGCATGAAGGGGGGGGGGGGGGGGGGGGGGGGGGGTTGGACAGAAATCAAATTCACACCCGTCAGAAACACATTCCAGACAGTGTGTGTCTGTGCAGAGGCTTGTGTGATATATTCTTGGGTACCTCCTACTGTAGCTAAGGTTGAACGTTCAGACAGCTGGAACATTAGACATTCCGACAATGTATTTCCTCTTATATATGATAAATGTGTGTGTTTCCCATTTTCAAGTGAAGCTATGATATGTGATCTGCTTAGAAGTATAAATCAAGTCATTTCTTTCTGAGAGATGCACGCATACTAAAATAGTCTCGCTCAACTGGAGGGTCACAGGTCTGTTTTATGTGCAAATAATAAAATGATCATTGAAAAAAAGAAAGGAGAAAAAGAGAAGGTTTTTTTTGTGGGGCACAAATTCATTCAGACAAATTAGGTATATGATAACGTGGGCACTGAATACAATCCTGAAGCAAAGCCATTTGAAAACCTATTTTCTAACACACTATACACAGCCTGAAACTGTTGTTCTGATGGCCTTTTTAACCCCTTATGCCTGAAGACACAGTAAGAGCAGGTGAGTAGACGGAGAACAGATAGCTTTAATGGATTCAGGCTTTTTGACTGAAACACCTTTTGAAAGCAAGCTTTAAAAAACCATTTGAGGGCCTTTTAAAGTCTTTGTCCTCCTCTTTCCTCTCCTCTATCCCTCTGTCTATCCTTTTTGTACTGAGGTGCATTTGACCTCTTAATCACTGCCTGAGGTAAGCTCCACATGGCTAATGGATTTTTCCCTCTCGCTCACACACACACACACACATATATAGATGGTCGGTGTCTAAGAGTGTAAACAGGGTGCCTCTTCAAATTGCCATTGTAGAGTGTGAGAAGACAGGGAGATCCTATCCTGAAGCACAGAGCTCATATCATTATGACCTCGGCAAAAGAGACACATTATATATATATGTATTTTCAACACTGATAAAAAAAAAATTCTCTTGAGAACCAAATCATAAAATCACCAGAGCATATTAGAATGATTTCTAAAGATTAACGTGACACTGAAGACTGGAGTAATGATGCTGAAAATTCAGCTTTGCCCTCATAAATTACATTTTAAAATATATTGAAGTAGAAAACAGTTATTTTGACTTGTATTAATATTTCACAATATTACCATTTTGCTGTTTTTGAACACAGTAGTGAACAAATATACACTACTGTTCAAAAGTAGTGTATATTTCACTACGGTCAAATATACACTACTATAGCACTCGAGCTAAAATAAACATAGACATGATCACCAAGTCTATGTTTATTTTACTTGAATCATTGAACTTTCAACTATTCAATATTCTAGAAAACAAGATGAATCGCGGTATTTTGTTTTTGCCGTGTCACTATAGCGGCGGGAGGAAGTGTAGGCCTCAGGGGTCATCGTGTGAGGTCACGGGACAACACCCAGAACAGAACCTGATACCCGCTCAGCGTCACACCCCTCTGACAGATAAGGAAGTCAGTCGGGTGGTCAGAAGTTACACATCTAAAAAAAACTCCATCATGGCCTCAGGGGCTCAATGCACTTCCCTCATTTCACACTCGCACATGTACGCATACAGTGAGATTCAAAGGTCTGAGCCCACATGGGATTCAAAATCTAATTCAACCAGAAAAATATCAACATTTTAGGATTATGAGAAATTCAAAACATTATGACATTAAATAAATACATTTCAGATTCTGCACTATTTCTGTGTCTGTCAGATGATCTTTGAATCGTCTCAAATCATGCTGGAGAAAATGATCAACAGGTTTTACACAAACTTGTGAGTTAAAGTAGCTCGAGTGCTGCTGTCATCAAAGCAAAAGAGGGATGAACCAAATAAATAATAACCTAATACTAACAAAAAGACATTTGGAAATTCATGTTAATTTTTCAGTTCAGCTTCTCACTTAAATGATGATGATTATTGATATAGAATTATTGTTATTGAATGGATAATATAATTTATATTGAGACTTTTTTTTTAGACTTTTGAACCCCACAATATATCTAACCAAGTTCTCTTGTTATACCTCCTCTTTCTCTCTCCACACACACACACACACACACAGTGATGACAGACAGCGTCTGAGAGGAGGGAAAAACCCTTAAGAATCAAAGCAGGACATCCAGGAGACGAGTGTGCATCTGTGTGTGCGTGTGTGTGTATGTGTGAGACACTAGGGTGGTTGGTGACTACCTTGATGAAAGATAGCTGCAAGTCTTTTCCACCTCTTTCCTCTTCAGTGCTCTTTATCCTTAATTAATTGTCCTTTTTATATTCCTTATAATTCTCTCACTGCATTTGTCTTCAGTTATCATACCCCTTTATTAGCGCCTGATGGATTCTGTGTGCACTGAGGGGTGTCTCTGTGTCCAACAGGAAGGCTTTTTTGTACCGTTGACAGACGAGGCTGTACCTCTGATCATCGGCCGAGACACTTTCTCTCCCCCTGACCTCTTCCACTGAGTCCAGGAGCTGCGGCCTGGAGCTGATGATTGAGCAGCATTAGAGAGCGAGGGATAAGGTGACCACTTAAAACGCAGTTTTGTGTGTCTCCTTCTGTGTATCTCTGGGGTTGGTGAGAATTTGTGTGTGCGCTTCTAGATTCCACAGAAACACTATATGGTTTTCCCCAAAGATTCCACATCAATGGAGTAGTATGTTTGAACAGTTTAGCTTGAACTCCATATGTGCTTTGTGTGTGTGTTTCTGATCTCGCTTTACTTTTGTTATCAAAATTTCTGAAAAATATCCATAAACTGAGGGATGTCCTCCAAAGATAATCTTATTCATAAAGGCATTCATTAATATTCATTATATATATAGTTAATATAATTAACTCTTTGGTACTATTTGCGTGTCAGTCAAAAATGACTATATTTTAGTTTGATAATGTTTTTTAGGGGATTTTATGGTGCTAAATTATATTTATGCAGTAGTTATAATCAATTTATTCACTTTTTGAGCATAGAAAATTACAATTTCCTGAAAATTAAAGGTGCAATAGGTGATTTCTACAGGATTTTTTTTTTGTTATGCTGGTTGAAAGTCTCCTCATATCCTGATAGCACTCACTATCGTTCAATCATTGCATTTGGTCCGAAAGAAATGAAAGCATGTGTTCCCAGTCAGTCAACGTGTGTTTGCATACCACTGCGCAGCCTGTTCACACAGACATCATACTCCATCAGTGCGTTTCACGTACGCTGTACAAACAGTTGTTTACGTTCGTTTTTGTAGTGCTGTTACTCACTGTAAAGTTTTCTCACTGGTGAATGACACATGATGTAATCCAATAACGTTTTCTCTGGTCTCGCTTCTGGTCATGTGTTTTGGAGGAGGCGTGGCTTTGGACGGCTATTGGCAGTGAAGGCGGGATTGTATGCTTTCAATGCTAGCAGGCTAAAGTTAGCATTTCCCTGATCACCTATTGCACCTTTAAATTTCCAACTTAAACTGTGATAAATCTTGAATGCTTTGCATCACAGACTTAAACCTACAATATGTTTTTTTTTTCGCCGCTAGGGGTCGCTAACCTCTCACAATAACAAAGGCGTCGGTTGATGACGCATAAGCGGAATTATGGAACTTGTCGTCATGCCGAAGGATCTAATAATGTTTATGGATGAGTGAATACATTGATGTTTTTAACATGACTGTGGTATGAAGCGGGTGGCGATTGCTAATGAGAGACAAATATCAGCGCCACACGTGAATCCCGCGGATATAAAGTAATAAGGACATTTCATTCTACTGAACTACCCGCAAGTGCTGAATTAAAGGTATTGCGGAGGATTTTCTTTTTCCGGGTGGATCATCAAGACTATTGGTCCTCCTAGTTGTCAATCATTCTGGTGATATGTTTACGTAAGGCCATCGTACGTGCTCGTCCCTAGGTAGTTTTCGCTTTCTGCGCATGCGCACTTTCAGGTGTATATGTGTGGTGAGCCGTTTATATACTGTCCATGGTGGTCAGCTACGGTTTCAGCCATTCATTGAAGCTCGCCGTTCTCACCGGGTTTTTTCAAAATGTCTGAGGGTCTCAAGAGAAAAAGTGTCTACGAATTGTATGACAAGAAGAGAAAGGCCTCTGAAGAAAGAAACAAGACCAGAGTGTTTTTGGGAGAATATTTCACACGCTGGCGTGCGCTAAAAGCACAGGTTGGGCTTCCCACTGATGCCTCAGTCGCGAAGTTTCTACTCGACAGGTAAAGTTTGGCATGCTATTTGGAGAAATCAATTTAAAATCACTGCTAGTAAAAGTTAATGTAAGCTATGATTAGCGATGCTAGCCCTGGCACAAGTCATGCACTGACAGCAACTTGTAAACAGAGCGTGCACTAGGAGAACTAGGCTCGTGCATGCTCTCTCGTGCACACGTTTAATAGGCGTTCCTTCTCGGGAGCAGGTAGAGTGTTGCGCATGTGCATTTTTTCAAAAAGTGGAGAGGGCGGTTCTTTTCTAAAATTCGGGAAAATCCTCCACTATACCTTTAATACTCGCACGGGTCTGTTTATTTGACAAATTAAACTTGTGAGGTAACGCAGCGGTGTTTTACTTGGTATCACACTAAACTGCATTTGAGTGTGTTGAAAGTTATAATTTTATTCTATGTGTTAGTTTGTCTGTATGAGACTAGCAGTAAGCTAGATCAACATACTGATTCATGAACATACATATTCTAACATTTCATCGTGTTGAGCTATATAATATTGATTAGTTGTATGTACATTTGCTCACCTCTACATTTGCGTGTCTCTGTCAAGTCGCAGTTTGTCATGGCCGTGGAGCTCTCGGAATCTCGAAAATTGCGCTGATATTGATCCTCGTTTTAGTTCTCGTTTTGTCCCAAAGTCTGCTTGCCATGGTCCATAATGTTTAAACGAAACAACAACAGCGTGAGCGTGCCGCAAGACGTAGAGTAGACCAACGCAGTTGTCAACGTCTGTCGCCATGGTTACTATGGCAGTACGAGCGGAAACCAGGGATAACGCGGATATTACGTCATTGACAGGCGACAAGTGAACAGGGACGAGACATTATTTAAAATTGGAATTTCTCTAAAATTCTAAATTTTTGGGAACTTTTGGGATATTGTAAGTAGGCTACACAACTGTAGGAAATTTTTGGATATTTTATTACAAAAATCTTACACAATGTAGCTTTAAGTTTGGTCTCTTTTTAAAGAAGACATTGCTGAAGTGTTGAATTATTGAAAAAGTTTAAAAAAGTGACCTTGAAAAAAGTTTTACATTTATTGTCATGACAAATGCACACACACACAAAAAAAAAAAAAAACTCGCAATCCGAGGGTAACGGATTCTGCATTTCCTGCCTGAAGAGGAGGCAGGGGTGACGCCGACCCCCTGGGAGGTATGGACAAGGACCATGCTGGTGGGGAGGATAGAGGTGAATGCTGGTGTCAGCATCTGCAAACTCAGACATGTGTAAGTACCGATCTTTCATACTAAGAGTATTAGAACACGATTGGTTAGATGAGAAGGTAATAAGTGACGTAACAAGTGAGTCTTCCTGGCAGAACTTACGCTAAAGCTTCCATTTTTGAGGTTGAGCTTTCAGTAAGAATTTGTTTGTGCGCAGTAACAAAAGGTTTCCAATAGATGAAATTCATTTCCCAATCATTTCCAATGCAGTCATTTTTGACCACGAACAATACAACTATTTTGTAAAAAAAAATTCTAGGACCATTTAACCTTTTCATGTCCATGATTTGTGTGTGTGTGTGTGTGTGTGTGTTCACACAGCAAATGCCAAAACCTTTACCAAGTCTCGTACCATTCCGATGAAGTAAAAATAAATAAAAAAACGTGTTTTTTTGGGTAAAAAATTACCAAAAAGCACCAGAAGGTTAAGTCTGTATTGGGTTTGCCAAAAATTGGGTTGCAGATTCAAAGTGATGAAATGGATGTAGCGAAAAATCTTTTCTTAAGTATTTTGACGTACATCCAAGTAAAGCTGATTATTGAAAAAAAATATATGGGCTATGTTACCTGGTTACCTCAAAATTTTGAGTTCAATAAAATATATTTTTTTAGTTATTACAATGAAGGAGATTGGTTCAATAAATAGAAAGTCAAAATATTCTGTTATCTGCACCACATTAGCTAAGTTGATTTGACAAAAGATAAAAGGTTGTGATAAATAATATTTTCTTTACAGTACAGGCAAAACTGTAATTAGAAACTAGAAATTGTCACTATTACACAAAGTAACAGTCACATAATTTGACATGGTATCCATACACGATAGAGGTCAATGGGATGCCTCAATATAAGATTTTAGCAGGTAAATGTGTGGGTGTGCATGTGTAAACGTCTAGAAAGCAGATGAAGAGCAAGTCTGAACAGAAAAAAGGGACATTTTCAGCACATCACCTAAACAGCACCAGTAAAATTATCCTCCAAATGTGTGTCATTACACAGAGTTGATCAAAGGCGATTTTGATATCAAAGATCAGCATTGTCATTAAAGGCACTGAAACACGTGTCTGTTTTAGCTAGGGGGGAAATCAACAAAAATGATATTATTGCCATAGTCAACATCAACAGTTTCATGTTTCATGTTAATTATGATGAAATTCACACAGACGCATGGTAAAATTCCATTATTATTTATCTGGTGTTGTGATGTGGTTTTAATGACTTGTTTGATGATGTCATGCTTTGGGATGTCAAGTGATGGGTGAAAAGTTATGGAAATATTTACATACGTCTAATGTAGCAATTTAGTAAGGTTGATATGACAAATATGTGACCCTGGACCACAAAACCAGTCACATGAGTTTCAATTGAGATTTATACATCATCTGAAAGCTGAATAAATAAGCTTTCCATGAATGTATGGTTTGTTAGGATAGGACAAATGTCCGAGATACAACTATCTGAAAATCTCGAATTTCTGTTCGCGATTGTGCTGCATTCACTCACAAAAATAAATGTTTTATATATTTACAGTAGGAAATTTACAAAATATCTTCATGGAACATGATCTTTACTTAATATCCTAATGATTTTTGGTATAAAAGAAAAATCGATAATTTTGACCCATACAATGTATTGGCTATTGCCACAAATATACCCGTGCGACTTGTGACTGGTTTTGTGATCCAGGGTCACATATATCAAATGATAAAATTGAACATAAAAATATGATAAAAGTATGTATTAGAACTGAGCACAGTAAAATTTCAGTTGTGATCAAATTTAGGCTACTATAAAATGAATATAAAAATGGCAAAGGGTTCCTTTAGCCTTTGCCAGATGATTAATCTTGTATTTGACACAGCTGGAGTGAGAATGTTGTATTTTCACAACTTTCATTGTTTCTGCACTTATCTTAACAGCACAGAAATGGATATCTGGGTAATTTAAAAAAAACAGTAAATAGGACTGATGCTTGCATCTTGAATGAATGAATGTTTAAATCTGTGCATTTAGGGAAAAATTGCTGATATTTTATAATAGTGCCTCCAAATGTTTCCATTGTTTGTGTGTATGGCATATATATGTGAGAGGAGACCTGGCCATGAGTGTGTGACTATGTGGCAAGCCTCTGCACGTCTTTAACTTGACTTTGAGCTTTAGTTGGTATTCTGAGTCTCTGTTGTTAAAATTAATAACGGGATTTGTTCAACCACCCGAGACAGGGAATGTCTTCTCCTTATCCTGCCCTTTCTCACTCTGACCTTTAGTTTTACATAGTTTAATCATCAGAAATTATTCAAGAAAGAAAAATGAACACTAGCCATCTTCTGCATCTTCTGACCCAATTTAAACATGCAGCATTAAAAACAACAACAACAACAACAACAACAAAAGCAGCTCTAGAGGGTCTGTGAAATCACTGTGATCAGAGAGAAATAGATCTTTTTTTTACACTATTACAATCTTATTCTAAATTAGTATAATTAGGCTACATACAATTATTTATACATTTTTAATGACTAATGGCTTAAAGGAAATGTGCTGTAAAATCTGTTATTGACAGTTTATATTTTTGTAATTTATTGAAATGCAAACTGATTTTTCGATCAGTATAGACTACTAACTGTGTGGTTATTGTATTAATGGGATAATAACAATTACAGCTTTGCTTTTAGTTGTGGATGTAGGCTACTATTTGCCTTTTTTCCCCCTGCCAAAGCATGAGCGAATGAATACCGGCATCATTTTAAAACGCTAACAATTATAGGAATTATTTGAAGGAATTACAGTACATTGACGGGAAAAAATAAACCGCATAATGATAATTATCTTAAAAAGTTAATGTCACATTGCGCTAAATATAGCCTATACACGCTCTCGAACAGAAATTGCCTTTGCGTGAACAGGTAACTTGCGATGTGTGTATCAGACGATACACCGACAAATGTCATTATTTGACACATTTTAATAGATTTAGACATCACACATATGTTACAAAAATATTCGTTTTTGCTTAAAATGTTGTTAAGATAACTGTTATCGGGGCGCCAAAATACAATCTAATAAAATGACTGATATTCTTTTGGCCCTCTGGAAGTAATATCCATTTTATTTTATTTTTTCATGTTTGTGTTTCTAAATAATTTCTTTATCCGTTTTACTTTATAATAATCAGATTATTTTTGTAAATATTTTAGTGAATAACGTTTTTTTTTTATATACAAAATATTATATAGCCTATTTATATATATAAAAAAATAAATAATTATGTAAACTATACCACAATGCTTGCCTAAAATGCCATGCATGATAATGTGATGACAAGTGGATCGAATGGAATCTCAATGAGGAAATAGGTAACCAATCAGTAGCTTAAAACGCCTACAATCTCTCTCTCTCTCTCTCTCTCTCTCTCCTTTCTTTCTTTCTGATAACCTCTGTGGAACCTATACGATCGCAAACGTTTCCCATGCTTTCCCTATGATCTATCTACGACCTCTTCAACTATCAGAGAGAGAGAGAGAAAAAACTGCTCACACGTCACTGGTGAAGGTGGATCATAACATGTGCCAATACCTATAAAGCTCGAGCGCGAGATGTGCACTGAAGTCACATAGCTTACCCAAAGAGAGACAGATTCTGGAAGTTTCACTGGATATCTTCGGTATGATTTTACACTAGTGCTGAGGTGAGTATACTGTCTGTCTCTGTTTCATCTGTAAGGGTCACCCTTAGTTTTGTGATTAAGATGATATGTTTTTAAATGACTGATTGCATGTTTTAGCCACAGATCTGACAGAGTGATTTTTTTTGTTACACCCTTAAAAAAAAAAAAGAAAGGTTTCTTCAGTGATTGTTAGGTTAGTTAGTAGCCTAATAACCATATATATATAAACTTTACTTTATCACTATGTTCTTCAGAACAGAATTAAAGTTGAATAAAAGACCCAAAGAATAAAAGTTGATAGAGGTTGAATGTATGCACACTATACTATTTATATATGCTATTTTTAAAAGTGTTTGAGTTTTACTTACTCCGAAGTGTTTGAGATTTTCTTTATTAGGCATAAATTTGTGCTCGTTTCCAAACTGCTCATAATCTCAAATTCAGTTGGAGGAGTCTGATTTGCAGTCAGAGTGGGTGAGAGCAGGGCTGTCCCAGGGGTTGCACCCCAAAAAAAGGTGGATAAACGCGGATGAAAGACATGCCAGCGCATGCAACTTGTAAAACTGTTTGGAATAGTTGTCAGTTTCTTGTCCTTCTCTGTGAAGCTGGAGCAACTGAAAGCAAGGGTAGATTTCCTCTCTTCATGAAGCCCGTGTTAAATTCAGCCTAATGTATAATCTCCTATTCTTATTCCGTAGATATCCAAGGAGCGCGTACAGGGACATTCTTGCGCATCGCACAACTTTTGGAGGCGCTCCATCAAGTAGAGAGCATCAGCACGGGCGCACGTGAATTATTTTCTTTCTTTTTACTTGTTGGCTTTGCTCATCGCTCGAGATGTTCGGGCACGACATCTGCCTCGTGTCCGCGTTGCTGGCGGCTGCCGGTGCCGTGTTACCGGTTCTGCTGTTGCTGATGGTCTCACGGCTGCTGTGGGAGTTCAGGTGGAGCATCACCCGGGATCGGGCGTGTAAACTCCCACTTCCGCAGGGCTCCATGGGCTGGCCGCTGGTCGGAGAAACTTTCCACTGGCTTTTCCAGGTAAGACTTGAATATATAAATACAGTTCTACTCAGACTTTGGATTATTGGACGTGCCTGGATTATTGGAAAATTACTGGTTAGCTACGTGTTGTTATTTTGCATATTATTGCATTACATTTGTCAAGCAAAGTGCAATGCTTTCTCAAAGGAATATGATGCCTATGATGCTCTGTTGGCCTAATGTACAAATACACATGGGGAATTATTCCGTGGCATGTGTGAACTTGATGAGGGTGTAATAATGCCAATTCCTCGGTTTTCCCGCGAATCGGGATACTTTTAAGTTGTTGCCGCGGGTTATTTTTTTCCCCGCCGGTTGATATCCACCCCCGTACGTACGATTTCGGCGCTACAACACACAAACCTACAAATTTACCGGAGAAAATCGCAATGGGCTATTTTTGGGCAACTTTTGACTGGCCATTTGGCTACTTTTGTTGCACAGAGCCACAGACATGGCAACCTTCATGGTGGTAAAAACAAACATTTTCACCTTGATTTCATGTACAGTGGCAGAACAGAAACATTTCAGAAAATGAAAAAAATGGTAGGCCTACACAGTTTCCATGTGGTCATGGAAAACCTTGAAATATCAGGAATTTGAAAAATTGGTAGGCTATATGTAGTTCTGGAATAGCGTCATAAAAATTAGTAAAAAAAAAAAAAAAAAAAGTAAATTTCTATATCAGTATAAAATTGAATATAAATGTTTGTAGTTACACTCAACTCATTATAGTCACAAACAACTGGAAAAGTCTAAAGGTCAGTTCACACAGCACAGACAAATGCCAAAAAAACACATTTGTCAATCACATGTTCAATCAGCATTTGTCTGTTGGGGCAGTGTGAACATGACCTTTATTTTTCATAAAATTCCAAATCCAATGACCAACTTGTTTGTTGACGTTTGTCTGTGCAGAGTGAATTGGCCTTAAAGTCCCCATGAAATCAAAACTGACTTTTTTTAAAACTTTTACTATGATTATGTTAGCCGTACTGTTATATATAAACTAGTGTGCTCCAAAACAATGACAAATTTTGTTTTAGAAGATATAAGCATTCCTCACTTCTGCCAATATGGATCAATGATTTTGATGACATCACTCTGCGCTTCAGCTTCTCATCAGATCTTCTTTTCCAATCAAATGTTCTCGCCCCCTACATTAAAATTGGTCTTTTGTTCACACATTTAATATTTTCTACATGGTGAATGGCACATAGAGTTCACTATATAGGGGATAGGGAACGATTCAGACAGTGTAAATATGCTTTCCATTGGGGCGAATGAAGTCTGGTTTCACGTTAATGTCACACGAACCACCGCAGCGCATGCACAGTCTGCTCCAGTCCAGAGACACGATAGCAGAGAGCAGATCTTATGCTTGAGTCGGCGCAGACCAGAAAACTTATCAGATCCATTTGAATTCTACACAGAATGCTATATTTGAAAGAGATATGGAGGAGAAACTGTTCGAGATTAGAGCTGCTCTGGCCGAGCTGTCTGTGATGTAAACAAAATGCTATTGGCTATTTAAAAAAAAGGGGAGCAGCTGATCAATATGTCCCACCCTGTCTTTCTGTTTCAATGGAAACACATTGAATAATGCTGCGCATTTCAAGGCACTTCAGTGGGCCTTTAAGAAATAAATTGGTCAGAAGTAGCGGGGACCCGGGGTGTTGCAACCTTCTAAAAGTTGTTCATTATGTTTTAACAGGGATCCGGCTTTCACATCTCTAGACGAGAGAAACATGGAAATGTTTTTAAAACTCACCTTTTGGGCAAACCCCTCATTCGAGTGACCGGTGCAGAAAACATCCGTAAGATTCTGCTGGGCGAACACACGCTGGTGTGCACGCAGTGGCCCCAGAGCACACGCATCATCCTGGGGCCCAACACTCTAGTAAACTCAGTTGGTGACCTGCACAAGAAGAAAAGAAAAGTAAGCTGAATGTCTGAAATGCATGCACCTTCTCAGTCCTCAATAAAAAGGCATTTTACGAAAATGAGTTTTTACGTGCATATGAAACGCAGTTTTCGCATTCATATGATACTTTATCCGTGTAATACGCACATACCCCACACCACTAATCCTACCCAAGGGGTTTACAGTGCGTATCATATGCACGTAAAAACTAATTTTCACGTATAAATTGCACGATAAAAACAATGCGTGCTATAGGGACGCATTTCATGAAATCAGGTTGGTTTATAACCATGTTCTTGCAATCTTGCAATTCTAACTACCACTATCAGGGAAAACGTTTTTTTGGTAACACTTTATTTTAATGTGACATTGTTACACATTACTACATGTAATTACTATAGTAATAACAGTAAATTATGCATAATTGCAAGTAACTAACCCTAAACCAAACCCTAACTGTAACTCTATAGTAAGTACATGTAATTAATTAATATTACAATACTTATTTGAGTAACTGTAAAGTGTAACTATGTCACCTTAAAATAAAATGTGTTACCATTTTAAAAAAATAAAGACTGAAAGAGTTGTCAGAAGCTTGGTGATGGTAACGTTGAAGTCGAGCGTGGTGTGTATGTAGGCTTAAAAATGTGTGAATTTGTGAAAATTATCTTGATTGACAAAACGTTTAAGTAACATAAACTTTTGTTGATCACAGAGCTTATTTTTTGTGATTATTCAAAAGCCTATGGAAGAATCCTGTTGGGATTTGTCGAGGGAACCAGTGTTATGCTAACTTTTGGGTTGGCCTACAAAAATACATCACTGCTGCAGCTCTCTATTTGCTTCCCAGATCCTTGCAAAAGTGTTTAGCCGTGGGGCGCTGGAGGCCTATCTGACACGACTTCAAGACGTGGTCAAGTCTGAAATTGCAAAGTGGTGCACCGAGACCGGGTCTGTGGATGTTTACGTCGCAGCCAAGTCACTCACCTTCCGCATCGCTGTGCAAGTCCTGCTCGGTATGCACCTGGATGAGCAGCAAATCGCTTCTCTCTCTAAAACCTTTGAACAGCTCATGAACAACCTCTTTTCGCTTCCCATTGACACCCCCGTAAGCGGCATGCGCAAGGTGAGAATGACCTTCCTTCCTCAGGCCAAATCTCACTTTGTATCACAGCTTGATGAATGTCTAAATCTTCGCTACTTTAAAAATCTTTTATGAATGTGGGTTGCAGGGAATCAGGGCCCGTGAGATTCTGCACTCTGCCATGGAGAAGATCATAGAGGAGAAACTGAAAAAGCAGCAAGCCAGCGATTACTGCGACGCTTTTGACTATATGCTGAGTAGTGCAAAGGAAAATGACTACGACCTTACAATGCAAGAACTTAAGGTAAAACCTAGTAGGCCAAATCCAAAAAATATTGTGTGCTATACCCTTTATAAGACTTTGCATTATACCCACCCTTGTGAAAAAGAAGTGCGCTTAACTGTGTGGAATGTGCACCTGTAGTGTACTTCAAATATTAATGGTATAGTTAAAAATACTGTACTTATAGATAATATAATATTAATGAGTGTACTTATAGTAAACATTAATGACATTTTTTAATGTCTTTACTTTGTTACATTTTGTGTTTTATTGTCTTGACTAAAATACTAAAGCACATGTAAAATACTTGATGATAATTTTAACTGTAGTGTGTTATTTGATATTATATTTTGGCCTGGTTTCACAGACAGGGCTTAGTTTAAGCCAGGATTAGACCTTAGTTCAATTAGGGCATTTAAGTAGCTTTTATAAACGTGCCTTTTTGAGACAAAATGATGGCACTGACATATTTTAAGATATATCAGAGTTGCTTTCAGTTAAAACAGATCAAACATGCATTTTAGTCTGGGACTAGGTTTAAGCCTTGTCTGTGAATCCGAGGGTTTAAGTTGTTTGAGCATGTTCGAGCTGTTTTAACTGAAAGGAACTTGCACTGACATATGTATGTTCTTTCATCAGTAATGTTTTTTCTAAGGCATGTTAATAGCTACTTAAATATCCTAATTGAACTAAGGCCTAATCCTGGCTTAATCTGAGCCCTGTCTGTGAATCCGGGCCTAAATCTACTAAATGCATCTTTATCATTACAAATATATTTAAATACATATAAACAATTTACTCAATACTTTTTTTTGCTGAATGAATAAATTAAAATGTATTTCAGGAAACGGCGGTAGAGTTAATCTTCGCCGCCCACTCCACTACCGCCAGCGCATCAACATCCCTCATCCTGCAGCTTCTGCGTCATCCAGATGTGAGCAGACGTGCAGGAGCAGAGTTAGAGAGCGAGGGCTTGATCAGCGACGTGCACGGATCCTGCCGCTCTCGTTGCCATGGAAACATCATCAGCGAGGAAAGCGTTGCTGCCCAGAAGAGTACCAGCGAGTGGAGATCGACGACGAATAAAAGTATGTGTTTTGAAGCAGGAGACAAGGAAGAGGGGTGTCGCTCTCGGACCCATGTCCCTTACCTAAGTTTGGAGAAACTGAGTCAACTTTCTTACCTGGATTGTGTGGTCAAAGAGGTGCTTCGGTTCCTTCCACCAGTGTCTGGGGGATACAGGACAGTTCTGCAAACATTTGAACTGAACGTGAGTGTGTTTCTTTTACATTTGACCAATACAAGTACTGCTGACACCATTTTTTAAACATTATTTAAAGTTACTGCATTTACAATAATAATCAGATGTTGCAGATGAAAAAACATGCGCATCAAACACTAAAATGGTGTACGAAAAGTTGAATAGTAAACTGATTTGGGTCTAGAAGGCAATGCGCTCTGTCTAACGTAATCATTTCCAGTGTTGGGAAAGTTACTTTTAAAAGTAATGCATAATAACATTGCGTTACTCTCAAAAAAAGTAACCAATTGCGTTATGAAAAATAATGTGTTACATTACTTTTGCATTACTTTTTCTCATTCGGGCTGGGCTTGCTTGTTTGTTTTTTAATAACAACAAAAAACCTTATATTTTTGGCAAATGTTAAGGCCCTTTAACATCAAAAGTGAAATGAATAAGCCTCAGGCTGAATGAAATGCATATTTACGCCTGTACAGTAGAGGGTTCGAGAGGGCTAAAAGGTTTGCTCAAACAAACCTTTTAGCTGTGTGGCCATTCTGGATTAAAGAACAATAGAATACAGGAGAAGAAAGTTCAACACTCTTATTTCTAAATATAATCTAAAGTAATTTTTGCTGATTAGTATGGTTGAATTAGATCATTGAAGGTCAGCAGCAAAGACATTGGTTAATAAAGTGAGATTAAATACATAAAGTATATTTTTCTAATCATAAAGGTTTTGCGTAAAATTCTGAGATTGCATTTCACTGTTTTTATTCATTTTGAGGAATACTCAATGTTTTTGTGCAAGTTAGATGAGTAAATGCATGTTCACATTTAGTCTAGAACTAAAATAACCATCATGTTTACACAGCGCACACAACACCTCAGTTTATTTCCCTCAACGTGGAGACAGGAGAGCTGTCAGTCAATAAATGTGTAAAAGTAACTAGTGTTACTTATTTGAAAAAGTGACTGAGATATTTTGTTGTAAATTGAAAAAGTAATGCGTTACTTTACTAGTTACTTGAAAAAGTAATCTGATTACATAACTCAAGTTACTTGTAATGAGTTACCCCCAACACTGATAATTTCTATATTGTGCATCTGCAGGGTTATCAGATCCCGAAGGGCTGGAGCGTCATGTACAGCATTCGTGACACGCACGAGACTGCAGAAGCGTATCAGATCCCGGAGCTCTTCGACCCGGACCGATTCTGTGCAGATAGAGACCAGAGCAAAACCGAGCGCTTCAGTTACGTGCCTTTCGGAGGCGGTGTGAGGAGATGCATCGGACGGGAGCTTGCTTTGATTGTGCTGAAAACTCTTGCAGTGGAGTTGCTCGCCACGGCAGACTGCACTCTGGCAACAGAAACGTATCCAAGGATGCAGACGGTGCCAATCGTGCATCCGGTCAACGGACTGCACGTGTTTTTTAACTACAGAACCCACGGGTTTGAGAGAAACCGGAGGGAGTCCACGCATATATAGGCAAAAAAAACCATCAATTAGACACTGCACCACATACGCACAAACGTCAAACTGCCCTTGGGAATTATTTGCAGTCATATGCAGTTTCCTTCCTGATGTTTATGCAAAGCAAAACATCTGGAAATCTGATAGAGTGGGGTGGAATGATGGACTTGACACAGTCATTAGATAATGCAAAGTCTTGAACTCTTGTTTGTTAGTGAACTTATGAAAAGGGTAAATATCCACTAGAATGCATGAAAAAGTTACTTAAGCCTGTGTAAAATACATACAAAAAGACATTTTGATGCGCATGAGGACATCGATCCTACATATCTTGTTAGGAGGAAAAAAAGAATAGAAATGCATTTAAATTCATCTCAGCGTTGTATGTGATATATAAACAAGACCTGTTTTTTTATGAAATGAAGTAGGAACAAATAAGCTCTAATTATATATGTATTTTTCAAGTGAATAGGGATAGCTCACTAAATAAGAAATAATATTATGCCACTTTCTAATTTCTAGGCCACTGTACTATTAAAAAGACTAGTTTTCTATACAGTACATGCTGTCGTTGTTGCGACTCTGTATTCTAGTACTTACAGAATGCTTTAAAGTACATAAATAGGCAACTAATGCATAGTTATTTGTGTTTATCATGAATGTAAGCTGTGAAAAATGATCTTTGCGCTGTGAACTGGAGTTTCAGTTTAAATACAGGGAAGGAGAAAACAAGCAGCACTTTTTCTCCAAATTAGGAGTATATGTGTATTCTTGTCGTGTCAGTACTTGTGTGTAATTTGTAGTTCCTGTGCTAATTTTTGTCTTGTTCTGTAGTGCTCGTTAATTTTATATCTTTTATGATATCTATTTTGAAATGTGCATTTGGAGCTCTTCTATGTTGTTAAAGATGTTTCTGTTCAATAAAGAGATTTAATGTGTTTATGTTGACTTTGCATGAGCATTATTTTTGGGGTCAGTACGATTTTGTTTTAAAATACACATACACAAATGAATAAACATTATAATATGATGATTTAAAAGTTTGGAGTCAGTGAGATTTAAAAAAAATCTTTTGAACTTTCTTTTCATCAAAGAATACTGAAACAATTTATTATGGTTTCCACAAAAATATTAAGCAGCACAAAGTTTTCAACATTGATAATAATAAGCAGCAATGTTTCTTGAGCAGCAAATCATCAGAAGGTCATGCGATGCTGAATACTGGAGGCTGAAAATTCATTTTAAAATATATTCAATTGTAATAATATTTCAACAATATTACTGTTAACTAACTAGGCTACTGCAATTTCTGCAGTGAAGGTCTCATCATCTGACTCGTGTAGTCTCATCTTGTTACGTTTAACACTAAACTCTAGAACATGAAGGACAAGACTGAAGTTTACATGAAGCAGATCTGCCTCTGAGTCAACCAGCAGTAGACATGCAGCCTTTCTTATCAATCCATTTGTGTAACAGCTTACACACATGTATGGACATAAAACTTACCAAAGAATTTGTCATGGACTGACACACACCCCAGGGACCCTGTTGTAACATCCTACAAGGTAAAAAAAAAAAAAGAGAGAAAAAAAAAAGGATGACATCCAGTTGAGAATACTAGTAATAATATTCACATTAATCAGATATTGGTTGTGTCCGAAATCGCCCCTATATCCCCTATATCGCCCCTATATATATATATGCATTTCTAGAACACAGTTCCAGTAGTGGGATTGAATGTGAGATTGAATAAGTGCACTCAATAACGTCCACAATGGTTTCAGATACCCAATGGCTGTTCCCTCAAATAGTGCCCTAAAGTCTCTATGAAAAGTTTTTTGGCTTTTAGTATGAATATGTTAGCCTTACTGTTATCTATAAGCTAGTGTGCTCCAAAACAATGACACAATTTGCATTTAGAAGACCAAACCCAACATTGTTTGGTCTTCATTGACGTCATTTTCAACCACAATACAATTTGATTTGATTCAATCTGACGTTGGATTCTGACATCAACCTGATTTTCATTTTCAACATTGGGTTTGGTCTTCTAAATGCGAATTTTGTCATTGTTTTGGAGCACACTAGCTTGTAGATAACAGTCAGAAGTCTCTGACATCAGATTGGTTCTTTGGTTCTTTGATTGACGTCTGATTGGTTCTTTGGTTCTTACGTCAATCAGGACTTTCATTTCCAACCAAAACCCAACATCTCTCCGACGTTGGATGTTGACGTCAATCTGACGTTGGGTTCTGACGTCAACCCAACTTTCATTTCCATCCAAAATGCAAACCCTGCAACCAAAATCATCCCCTGACTGACGTCACTACTTTCTACTCAAGGACCTTGACGGAAATGTAGTGGAGTTAAAAGTTTCAACATTTGTCTTTCAAATGTATTGAAGTTAAAGTAAAAAGTTTCCAGAAAAAATAATACTCAAGTAAAGTACAGATTCTCAAAAAGTGTACTTAAGTACAGTACTCAAGTAAATGTACTTTGTTACTGTCCACCTCTGCCTAAGACTAGCAGCCGAAGGGCACACAGGCATACCAGATGGAGAATATACTATGTGTCTCGGTGAGTGTCAAGGGTGAGAGAGTTATTGGAGAGGATGGGACATGAGGTGGAGGAATGGGGAGTGGTGAGAGAGGGACAGGTAGAATATAGAAAGGGTGTATGTTGGGAGAAACAAGAGACTATCGTGGGATACTGAAATTTCTTCAATCATCTGGAACCAGTCCCAATGGAATCAAATAAGAATCCAAATGGAACCTAATGAGTCAATACTGAATAGTTCAGTTTATTTTTCTGAATTTTATTTAATCTACTTAAAGGCACACTAAGCAGTTTCCATTTTTCTCAAACAGCGAGTGGAGTACTTGTATTTAACATTACTGTCGTAAATATCACTCAAGCAGAGCCGTCTCTGCACTCTTCCGACCGCACTTTCTTCGTTTCCTTCGCCGACTCTGCCATGATTCACGTCTGAAATGCGTGCAAGTGTCTTCCATAGAGGCTGCTTCATATGTTGTTGATGTGTGTAACATCGTGCCGTAAAGCAAGTCGTGATTCTCGCGAGATTTGTCGGGGCGCCACCTCTCAAACTTGCATTGCCCCCCGATTTTGCAATTACACGATTTTTCCATTGCGGGCAAAATAGAGCAGAATGAGAAATAAAGATGGAAAAAAAACCTGATGATGAGCAAATAAACACAAAATTGTGCAAGCTTTGTGACTCTGCTGTGATCTTGACCTTTGACCTTGATCTCTTAAAAATTGAGGGGAAAAAAGGTCCTAGGCTGCATCTGAAATATACTTCCCTACAGGCAAAAAACAGTATAGAAGTCAGAATTCACAGTACTCATAAAAGAGTAGGCAAAAAGTCCCCGGATGACCTACTACTTCCGGAGAGATTCTAAAGTTTGCATACGATGGACACTTTACTATCCAATGAGGGAACGGAAGAGGATTTGTGAATGGCAGTGAAGCGACATAACAGATGCTGGTAGGTCACGTGATAATGACAACAAGGCGAATGTTGTACGTCCGGATTACATTCATACCATATAGAACATACTTTTTAAGTGGTCGGGAAGTAATTACTTATTCAAAATATGGTAAGTACCTACTCAAGAGAGTATGTGATTTTGGACGCAGCCACAGTCCAAACAAAGGTTTAAGGTTTTGCTCAGTCAACCCCTGCTGGTAAATGCTGTAACTACACCATTCGGTCAGCAGATTTTTTAGACTGTAAAGACATTTTACCATTTTCACTTGTGCTAACCCTATTAAAAAGCTACATTTTCTTAATAGCATTTTAATTTAGGAAAAGTAATTACAATTACTAATATGTATAACACATTATATACATTATACAATTAAAGTTATACATTAGACAATTTAAAATTGTGTAGTGTGAATAATAATATTAATATTAATAATAATAATAATGTTTCTGCTCTCCTGAAGTCAGTGTTAACAGACATCTTTCTTTTTTTTATCTTTTTTTTTATCTAACAATCACATTTCTATTGAAATCCATGTGGTATCATCATATTTCTCTCTTTATTGAACCATCATGCCCTGAGGCAGGATCATGGTTCAGCTGAACTTCTGAACCCGGATTACTTCTTGTGTATGTGTGTATACATAATGTCACACCTTCAATCATCAGACTGCCAGCGGGATAAACAACATGATTTGTAAGTGCCAAAATGACTTAAACAGTGAGATAGATTGGTAAGGTTACAATCAGCCATCCTAATAACCGACTCGGAATATGGGCTGCTGAAGAGTTTAGATGTCAAAATCCATATTCCGAAGTATCTTTAAGATACATAAATCCATTCAGGGATGAAGCATTGGCCGCTACAGGTAACATCTGAAGTGTTTGTAAGGGGATCTGTCATGGTGGAATCTGTTCATGTGATGTGTCATGACCTCTTTTGGCAGCATCAGTATGTGTTGGAATGCAGAAACAGCAGCTGGTGTCTACACTGTAATTACTATGCTTCCTGACCCAAACACACACCTTACCTACATGTACTACACCACCACTCTGTAGTCCGAGTTCACAAAACAAGGGCAAAGGTCAGTGCACACTATAGATCTTGGGATATTGATATAGCACATCAGAACTTTTGTATAAGAGAAAGAAATATAGATAGAAATTCTTAAAGCATGTCATTTCTGTGAATTGAAAAAAATAAGGCTGCTTAAACTAGATAGATAGATAGATAGATAGATAGATAGATAGATAGATAGATAGATAGATAGATAGATAGATAGATAGATAGATAGATAATGGCAGATCATGTTATTTCCTTTTGTTCTTTTGAACATAATCCTCCTCACCTTAAGTGCACATGCCTACTGTACTTCCTTAAGAGGAATATTCGTTCACGAGGAAAATATGAGGTGACATATCCAGCTGACTATGGGCTTGCTGTTGACCTAAGTTGACTGAATTTGAATTTGAGTTATACAGAAATTCTCCTCAAAGCCTTGGGTGAATCCCAGCAAACGGCAGTGCTGCATTTTAAAGTCATTCATCAGACACAGATACTGAAGTTGGGTGGGGTTCCAGGGTTCAATAACAGGGTGACTGACATGCTTTAATAAAGAAGAATCAGCTCAGTGAAAATGCTGCACCCACTGTCAGCACATGTGCATACGCTTTTGAGGAGCAAAAATGCTTATGAATGAATGGGTTCAGCTCGACTGAGTGTCTACAACTCTTCAGGGAGGACTTGGAGGAGTTTCATGGGTAAATGCACTTTTTAGTGCTAAAATCAAATGGAATTATAAATACAGTACAATTGAATCTCAATTCACTCAATTCGTGATGGTCACCAGTGATACTGTCACTCACAACTGATTAACAAAGAAACTTTTTTGAAAGTCAGTCAGTTGTTCAGACAAGCTTGAAGGCATTTACTTCAATTCCGTAATTTTCATTCAACATCTACCAATGTTATTTCCATTCAAAGCAAGTTGCTTTTATAAGCATTTAAAGTTAGCATGAAACAGCATTTACCACACATTTTATTACCATATAATGCGATGTATGTGTTCACATGAAAGCAAAAGGCACATCATGGATAATCTAAATAGGCACATAACAGGGGTTCCCAACCTTTTTTGTCCTAAATCAGGAGTGTCCAGTAATTCTTAAGTTTAAGATGTTAGCTTCACCAAGTTTCTAGTGACCCTGAAGACCTTGATTAGCAAGTTTGGGTGTTTAATTAGGGAAGATGGCGGCCCTCAGGACTGCATTTCAGTCCAATTTTTATGTCCTTTCCTTGCTAACTTCGGATGCAGCCAACACTCGCGAATTTCCCCAAGCACATCCCCTTGGGGGAATCCCTGCCACCATTTTGTTCAATTTTGTGGATGAGGGAAGTTTTCGTTTCCTCGCACCTCCGTCCTCCAGCCTGTGACCCGGAAACCGTTCGACCTCGGCCACCATGAAGGGCATCCCAATTCTCTAATTGCACCGCGAGGAGGTGAGGAATGAGGAACGAGGAAGCTTCCTGAGGAGTCATGTGCAAGAATACACAGGTGTATCCTTCCCTCGCATCCTAAGGAGGTGAAGCTAAGACGCAAGGAAAGGAAACGAGGATGCACACACACAATACACTTCAGGCAGATCCATAGACGACAATGCAGCACAAATGTGACATCACAACAACAACTTGCAGTGCTCACACTTCATTTACTCACAAGTGATCAATTCCATTTAAACCCATTGAAAGGGTTCCGCCAGTAGTGGGCGCTCATGCAATATAAGCATTGACGTACATCTGAGTGAACAAGACAGAGGGAAGTTAGTGAGGGAAGGGCATATTAAAGTGGACTGCAAAAACATCAAAATATTTGTCCCAGGCCTGTTCCTCTTTTGTCTTGCACTGTCGTCACTCCTCCTTTTGTCCTTCCGGAGCTTCCCACAGCTCTCGGCCTCGCCCTGTTTGCCACCGCAGCCTAAGTTATTTAGATTATTTACTTAAAGTACATCCTGAGATTTCTGATATTGTTGTAACTTAATTTATATTTACTGTTTTGTCATGATCATGAAATACATATAGCCTATTAACAATAAAAAAATAGCCTTTTATTAGTATGCTAAATGTAAGATAGCATAGTAAAAGGCCATTTGTGATTGCTTCTATTAAAAATAAAAACAAAATTTCGAAGAGTTTGTTATTTTTATTCGTTATTCTGAAGGCATTATTTTCACAGGTTCTTTTGCTTCTTTATACAGACAGAACCAGTACAGTGTGCCCTGAAGCGACAATCCTGCGAGTTCAGTCTCAGGTCATATTGTTCTATGATTTTCCAGAAATCGGCCTTCCTCCTAAGGCTTCATACCTGTGTTGATGAATCACCTTTCGGATACTTTCTTTCCACACCCACATACAAACACAGTCAATGATACTGACCTGATATTGAACCTGAGGTACTTTTTCTGTACCAGGTGTGTGACAGTTGTTGTGCTTCCTGAATGTGATTATGTGCTGAAAGTGAGAAAGTGACATCACTCCAGGCTTAATTGCTTCCATTACATAAATAAAAAAGTACCATATAAGTTTATACTGTCCATTATGATTTGTGGGAAATCTTTCTGGAAACGGCATTTGGGTTGCTCATAGATGTGTTTGAGTAAGGGAAGTGATTTGGTAGGTGATTAAAATAAAGGGATTAAAAAAAATAATAATAATTTCCTGTTGTTTGCTTTTTGGGGGGGGGGGGGTGCTTTCTTTTTTTAAATAAATAAATAAATTATTTTATTCAGCAAGTATGTGTTATTAAATTGATAAAAAGTGATAGTAAAGATTTATATTGTTAGAAAAGATTTTTGTACATATAAATCATAAATGTGTATATGTATATATACACAATATTACAATTAAATCAACAAAATATAATTAGGTTTATGTCTGAGATACATAATAATAACAAATTATGTTGTTTGTTTGTTTTTATTATAAGTTGAACACAAGGTAAATATAATGCACTCACGAAGCCACAGCTTTGTACCTGCTGTTTATCTCCCTGCGCATGGTGATACAATGCCCGTCAGGCCTTGGAGGAAGAATTAAAGAATGAAAACAGTTATTATAGTTAATGCCTGCTCTCTCTCTCTCAACCTGTTCTGTCAGCAACATGCAGCGCCACAGGCTGTGATTACAGCGAGGAAAGAGAGACGGAAACCAAAAAAAAACAGGTTTGCGGTTGAAAGTTTTGTGCCAGCTTCTTTAATACTCCCAGCTCCTGAATCTTGTGGTTCACCTGAGCACTGTTCACCTGCGTCAATGCTGACATCATCACCATGAGGCCTGGAACAGGTCAAAGGTTACCTCAGTTCAGGAGAAGTGGCCTTCAACACAGTGCCATCTACTGGTGACAGACGGACATGTACGTTCAAGCTCATTATATTACAGGCATTTATTTAAAAGCTTTTCCCTTAAATCTGAAGATTAAAACAGCAATGTACAGAAATATACACAAATATACATGTGTAACACTTCACTTCTCCCTTTGGAGAAAAATAACTGGTCTCTTAGAAGTATATTCACCCAAAAATTTAAATTCTATCGTTATTCATGTTGATCCAAACAAACATGCTATTTTTTTTCAGTGAAATTATCCCCATGGAATTTCAAATCTCGTGGTCCAGATTTAAAAATGTCCTCGCCTGACAGAAATTAAATCCCTACAATTGCATGTTCCACAGATAAAATACCAGCATAGAAGTTTGGAACAAAAACAATGGCAGTAAATAAATGACATAATTAAGAATTTAGCTTGACCTATTTCTTTACAAAAGCCTAAAATGATCTTTACCTCTAACAAAGATCCAGTATCACTATTTTGAAGTGTTGGCAACCATAAATGATTCATAGAATGCGAACATATACACGCTGGTGAATGTTGTCACATCTCACATAAAAAAACACAAAAAAACCCGATTTAAACAATAGATCAAGATATCGGTTATAAAAATGGCAGTAAACACGTGGAATTAGCAGAACTGTCAGACATTATGAGAAACTAGTTTACGACTGAGTATCTGGTCCTTTTTATTTTAAAACAGTCCTGATAGATACATCAGTTGAACTGATCCTTTCAGCAGATTTCTATTAGAAGGCACCTTTAGTCTTTCTGTATGGGACAACATTCTGACACTGATCAATTGTGCTTAGGGATTGATCAAACGTTTCCAAAATCCTTGTCTCAGTCACTATCAGCTCTGTTGTGGTCAATTAAATGCTTGTCTTCCAAAAGGTGGACCTGTAAAAAACACACACGACAATCCACTATAAAGAAAAGGTCTAATTGGGATTCATATACAGTAATAATAAATGTAATGTAAATAAATGTAATGTAAGTCACTATAGATAAAAGCGTCAGCCAAATGCATAAAGGTAGATGTAAACGTAAGGAGACATCAAACTACACAAAAACATTTGGACGCAAAATGCTGCATTCAACCAACCAGAAATAAGTACTCCAGAAAATTAATTCTTCTAATAATACAATTCTGCCCATGTTTACCTGCGGCTCTAAGATTCGCTGGTATTTTGGGCTGGACAGTTCATCAAGAGTTTCAGCAGCAGGTTTATTGAGCGTCTCCGGTAGGAGGAGCCCCAGGCAGCCCGCCGAAATCCCACTCAAACAGAACACCATAAAAGGCATGGAGGTGTGCAAGGATTTCTGAAAGAAAACAAAACAAAACAAAACAATAAATCAGTACATAATCAATTAATATAATAATAATTATAATACAATTTTATTGTATATACATTTTGTTATATGTATAATATTAATATATTACTTATTATTAATTACACAAAAAAACTTTGAGGGAAAAACTCAAATCTAATTTTTGTAAAATTATAAAATAAAAAAATAGCCAGTTTATAGCTACTTACCAAACTCGGCACAAACGGTGCCAGAATTCCCCCAACTCTACAGGACATGGAACACACACCCAACCCTGCATTCCTAACACACACACAAACACACTTACATTAGAATGAATCCAGCAGTGGGGTACTTTTGTTTTGTACTGACCAGAGGTCACATTAACATTCGTGTGCTAAGTGTGGGGTTGAACATGAAAAGTGGCTTAATTCAGAAATAAATACATTTATTCTACCCCTCACAGGGGAGAATTCTTCATTAAGGACCCTCTCATAAATATAAGAGTGATTCAGCATATGCTCGCTACTAAATATATGAAATAAAAATAATACAATGTATACAATTTATCAACGATTTATTAAAATATTAACAAAAATTACATTTTTAGGGCCATATGAAATCCGTTTTATTTTATTTTTTCCAATTTAATAGTTGAATTCAATTTTAATACTCAAGAAGCATGTCTAATCAATTTAATTAATAAAACGTTCACTTTTTTTTTTCAAATGTTTGCAATAACAGCAAATCATTTTTTGTTTTAAATGAAATGTAATCTTTTAAAATGTAATCAAATGAAAATGTAACAATTCCTTTTATTTTTTAGCAAACAAAATGCTGCACAACAGGTTTACTGTTAAAATTAAAATGTATAATTCCTTAAAAAATATATTTAATCATTTTGTTTTCATTATTTTTATTACTTATTGATGTGAGAAGTACATTCTACTGTAGTGATATATTTCTATTATAATTTCTTCAAGTTAAACCAAACCTTTACTTGAACGTGTTATCATGAAGACTTTTGAGTTTCTGTGTGCATATGATATGATTCAGCGATTCCGTCTGCGTTTTCTGCATTGCGGAAATCATAGGCGGACCCCTGGCTATGGGGCACGGACCCCTGATCTAGCCTACATGCTCATCCTGTAAGTTCACGATTAAAAATAAAAATGTGAATGAAAACAAAAGCTCTTATTATTAGATTATAACGGAATTTGTATGACCCTGTTGGTCAAAATGATGGACAATGAGAAAGTCTACTGTGGTACTGACATAAATGACTGACATTACCTACACTAGAGGGCGCAGTTTGCTCAAGCACAGATTCTTATTCTGTAAGGACATACATTTTATTACACATTTCTACTTGTATAAGAGCTAAAAACACATCACGTCAAAACATGCAAGTAAAGTACCTGATGACAGTTGGGTAGAGCTCTGACGTATACACATACGCAATATTAAATGCAGCACTGACCAGCAGTTTTCCCACTAGAGCCAATGACGTGGCACTTACTAAGGACCCTAAAAAAAAGAGCAAACAACAGGCTTGACATGATGTAGAATTAGGGAGAATATTGTTGAATCTTTTTATGTTCATACAAATATTTAAACATGTTAAGAAATTTGCTGGGAATATTTTTTGCTGAATATATATAAATGTGTATACATACAGTATATTTACTAGGGGTGTAACGATACACAAAACTGACGGTTCGGTACGTCCCACGGTTTTGACGTCTCGGTTCGGTTCGGTTCATCTAGGTTCATTTAGGTGGGGCGGGGGGTTTAGAAAGCTAATTTTTTAAAAACATTTTTAAACAGTGCTTTAATTAACAAATTGTGTCCTTGTCTTTAAATTAATTCAATTAGTAAACGTTTCGCAAGGATAAAAAAAAAAAATCTGCTAATGCTGTAAACTATACCCTTACTTGCACATTACTATAACATTAAAGCTTAACAACAGAGCCTAGACTTTTAGCCTAAATTCAGTTGCTATTTATTTTTAGATATAATAATAATCAACACTCAAGTAACAAATTGTATGAAAACATGTAAACTGCACATAAGGCAGTTTTTACATTAACATGTTTTTACTCTAATTTATTATTGAAATATAATCATTTACACAGTTGCTGTCATTTTCATGACAGATAAAAACATACATTAAATAATCAAGATGTCATCAACAGGTTAAGTAAAATATAATATATAGGCTAATATAGTGCATTTATTTAGTGAAATAGTTCATTTCCTTAGCAAACCAACAAGCTGTGGACACTGAATGACTTGCCTGAGGTAACGTTAACTGTTAAATAAAGCTATGTGAAAAACTAAGCGTTTTATTGACGTATTTCCGCTGTTGAAACACTGACTGAGCGATTACACGAGTTATGATGCCTTTCAGTAAGTGTACTGTATCTTTCAACATACCTTCAGGTGTCCATTCATGTTTATTCTGTAACTGAGGAAAAGAATCGCGTTTACTCACGCTCCGCGCTGCCGCTTTAAATGAGGAGCCTAGTAGCCTACGGTGATCTGTCACGCCACATCAAAGAGCGCCAAAACGACATTTAATGTTTGAATTTCGTGATCAAATAGACAGAATTTGAAGATTACACCTTGCTTATTATCGAAAGTAACAAAACACTGAGCTTATTGCAATTAAATGTGGTTAATGGTGGTTAGGCAACAACGCTGTATTCGTTGTGTACACATAAGACATGAGGTCCAATGAGCCGGGGCAGCAGGGGGCGGGGTGGGCGTGTTCGGTACGCCTTGAGAGTATCGCGATTCGTATCGTGGGTGGTGTATCGCGGTTTTTCGGTTCGGTTCGATTCGAATATCGTTACACCCCTAATATTTACACACTGGCCCTAAAAAAAGTATACTTTTAAAGCATACTTTACAAATAATTACATAGTTAAAATGTAAACCAAGTGGCATCTGCAAACCTAAAACTTCTTATCTATAATCATGTAATAAAAATCCTACTGTATGATGACAGATATACTTTGATTCTAGTGAAAACCTAATTTATTGGGAAAGATGATCACCTGATACAGGTACAACCATTGTGAGCAGACAGGATACACCTGCAAAGGCGAGAAAATTGGCCATTGACTTCCTCCTGCCTGCCCTGAAAGACAACAAATACGCTCAGATAATAATCGGAGAGAGTCTGATACAGCAGCGTGTGGATGTGATTGTGCAAGTGTATTTACCACTGTTTGTTAATGAAGTACATGCAGAGAGGGTAAGCAGGGAGTTCCACCAGCCCATACATGGCAACACTAAGGTAACGATTCCCTTTCTCTTCACTGGCATTGAGCGTCAACCCGTAATACACAAGGCTACAGGCATACCTGCGAAATATGCATACGCACACAAAGATTGAGTACATAAAAATGCACAAATGTTAAAATAGTTAAATGATAACAAATACTCACCACACATACATGAGCACCACAGTCCTCCAGCGCAGTATGGGATGTGTGAACAGCTGGAAAACCCCAGGGCTGGCTGCGTCCGGAGTGCTGGTGTTGGCGGTCCGGCGGAGCTTCACTAGAATTCTGCCTTTCCCGTTCCTCACAGCAAAATACTGCAGGATGTCCTCGGCCTGCTTTGTGTGACCCCGAGAATAAAGCCAGCGTGGAGATTCTGGCAAATTCCTGGCATAGTCAGGGAAACACAATCACAGAAATTAGCATTTTGCATTCAAGAAAACATGTTTAAGAGATATAATGAGATTTTAGATTAGATTCCCAATATGATATGAACCTTTTTGAGGGGTGCATTTTTCAAGTGCTTTAATTATAATACAGGATTGATACTTTTCCTTGAGGTTGAGCTAGTTTTTTGCTCTTTTGCCACATTTATTGACATGCAATATCAGTGAAAGGACAGGAAAAAAATATGACATTTAAAAATTCGATTTTAAATGTTTTTTGTTGTTGTTTTTGGTTGTTAATTTAGGCAAATTTTATGGCAACAGGGTAGAAGTAACAAAAAATACACAAACATAAAATGAATTTACATTATCATTCAAAAGTTTGGGGTCAGTAAGATTTTTTTTTTTGAGAGAAATAAATACTTTTTTCAGTAAAGATGCATCAAAATTATATTTCAAATAAATGCTGTTCCTTTGAACTTTCTATTCATTAAAAAAATCCTGAAAATATTGTTACACATTTCAAAAGAAATATTAAGCAGCATAACTGATTCAACATTTATAATAATAAGAAATATTTTTAAACACCAAATTCTGATATTAGAATGATTTATGAAGGGTCATGTGACACTGAAGACTGGAGTAATGATGCTGAAAATTCAGCTTTGCATCACAGAATACACTACATTCAAAGAAATATTGAAATAGAAACCAGTTATTTTAAATTATAATAATACACTACAGTGTTTACTCTATTTTTTAATCAAATAAATTCTGCCTTAATAAAAGAGACCTTTTATTCAAAAACATTGAAAATAAAAATCTTACAGACCACAAACTTTTGAATGGCACTGTATAGATACTTGTTTAGGTGCACTTGAGATATCCTTTAAAGTCCCCCTGTGGTGAATTTTTTTTTATGTTTAAAGCTTTTAAATGTTGTCTATGTATATGTCTATGTGGTGTTTTTAATATGCTTTAAGACAAACCATGAACAAATTCAAAAGTCAACACCATTGCTGAGTATTTTCTCCTTAAAACTGCAACGAACCAAAGACAGTCTTAAAAAAGCTGGTGTTTCTGACGTCACAAACTACCTTGTAACCAATCACGTCAACGTGTGATGATCAACGAGTGGATCTCTGAGCTGGTGCGAGTGAGAGGAGGCAGGGCTAATCTGCATATTCATAGAACCGCATATACTAAATGAGGCAAGGGTGCAGAGTTACAGTCAAGCTATTTTAAGGCATGAAGAAAGTTTGTCCTTGATTTTTTTTTTGTAAATATGTCATTTTGGTGATCAAAGATGAGTTTTAAGTGATACAATTATTGACTACAGGGGGACTTTAGAAAAAAAAAAAAAAAAAAATAAAAATTTGTGTTCTCTTAAGAGTACATCTTCACCAAGGCTTAAGGCCTCATTATGCTTCTGCGTCAACTCCACGGCGTAGCTACGGCGTCACTCCTACGGCGTCGCGGCCGTTTTATGGATCTGCGTGGGGTTGCGGTGCATTTCACCGCCAGAACGCTAGGGGGGTGTGTGGTTCGCGAATCTCTTTGCTAGTTTGTTTTGGTTCCGTGTGCTGGTTCCGCTTTTTCATTTCCGACAATGGCGAGCGAAAGAGAGAGAGTGTTGTTGCAGCTGGAGCTAATCGACATTGAACAACAAATGATTTTATTGCAAATGTTTAATCGCAGAAGAAAAAGACGTCGTCAGCGAAGGTGGTCTGTACGACCAGTGCACGAAGACAGTGGCGGTATAGCAGGAGGGGGAAACCGGAAAAGCTACACTCCGGAAATGATGTATAATCTGACCAATCACAGCCCTTGCGGTCTGCGTCACCTCGACGCGTAGTTAACATTTTTTGGAGGTGCACATCGAGCTACGGCGGAGGGGTCGGAGAGGGGTTCGCGGCGACGCAGAGGGGTCTGCGGGGGTACGCCGTCGATTCGACGCAGAAGCATAAAACAGGCTTTAGTGTTCAGCTTTACACAGTATCCTTTTACTGTAAACAAATCACTTGTGACAATATCATCCTGGTGGCTTATAATGAAGTCACAGTGCTGTAGTTTAACAGGAAGTAATGATCCGACTAAACCACTTGCTTACACACAAAGCAGGAAGAGCAAAAGTCCCGGACAGTTGGCCACAGTTGCTAGGCTCCGCCACTGCCGAACATAATAACCTAAGGCGCCGAACAGAGCGATGCCCACTGCAAAGGTCATATTAGTCAAGGTCCCTGGATCAAAGACAATCAAATTAGCTTTATAAGACTACTGTGAAAGTAAACAACAAAAGTGATTTTATTATTAATTCATGTGCACCTGTCATAGCCCAGTAGGACTTTCCCACATATTCCTGAGTGAGAACAAAGCAGACCAATGCCATTCCTCCGTTCATCAACCCCACCAGCAGTCGAGACACAGCAAACAACTCATAGGTGGGCGCTAACGCTGTGCCGTACCCAAACAAGACCTCAAAAAACAGACCTGAGAGAGAGAAAACAGTTTAAACAGAGGTCACAATAACAACAACACATTAAACTGTTGTTTAAGGAAAGGTTTTATGTTTGTTTCTTTGCTCTTGGCTTTCATTCGGTTGTGTATCAGAAACAACACATAACTTCTTTGTAAAGCAGCTATAGATGGTCAAATAGATGGAAAAAGAAATGGCCAATCACAATTGAGAATGCAAATACTACAATGATGTAATCCCTGATGATTAAATTAAGTACACAAAACATTCCATCATCATCATTTCAGATTGTATTCCTAAATTACTTAAAATGATAAAAAATGAACACTTTAAAGGGATAGTTCACCCAAAAATGAAAATTAGCCCTTGATTTACTCACCCTCAAGCCATCCTAGGTGTATATGACATTCTTCTTTCAGACGAATACAATCGGAGTTATATTAAAAAAAAAATGTCCTGGCTCTTCCAAGCTTTATATTGGAAGTGAATGGATGCATGTTTTGTTTTTTTCAATCAAAGTGCATCCATCCATGATCAAAGTCCTCCACATGGCTCTGGGGGTTAATCAAGCCCTTCCGAAGCGAAGCTTCATGTAAGAAAAATCGACTAAAATAACTAGCTTCCGGCAGACAGCCGTACGCATCGATTTACAGCAAAAGAGTAACCCTTGACCTTGATACATCGGCGAACACGGAAGTTCAGAGGTTAGAGCAAAACAAAACACCAGTCACGATTTAGAAGTCTAAAACGACAATTTTTTTTAAAAGAGAGATGTCGGAGGAGCTTGAGTTTGTTGCCCAGCCCTGTTTGTTTGAACCGCGAGAGGTGTCAAAGCTTACACTACTCCTACATCATACATCGTCAAGTGTTACTCTTTTGGTGTAAGTCGACTTGTGTAGGCCACCTGCCGGAAGCTAGTTATTTTAGTTAATAAAGTTTTAAATATGGATATTTTTCTTACACAAATGCATCACTTCGCTTCAGAAGGCCTTTATTAACCCTCACAGAGCCTGTGGAGCACTTTTATCATGGATGGATGCACTTTGATGGACATCAAAAAATATACATCCATTCACTGCCATTATAAAGCTTGGAAGAGCCAGGACATTTTTTTAATATAACTCCGATTGATTCGTCTGAAAGAAGAATGTCATATACACCTAGGATGACTTGAGGGTGAGTAAATCATGGGCTAATTTTCATTTTTGGGTGAACTATCCCTTTAAGGCTGACATTATCTACAAGAAAAAGTTTAAACAGACTGCAGATGTTTAGTACTTGTGGTTAAAGGTTAGAAAACCTGTAATCTGGAATGTTTGAGGCCTTGAAAGCACTGTAATAATATGAAACTGTAGATTATAGTTTAGTAAAGAACAGAAACCAGTTCATCTAAATCCTACCAGTTAGAAAAACCGGCTTCCTTCCGATCTTATCAGAGAGTGGTCCAAACAGGACATTTCCGATCAGCACACCAGCAAAGAACAGGGACCCAGCCAAGTTCACTTTGTAGGCTTGATGTTTAATTAGGTACCACTGCAAGAGACGATCAAAAGAAATATCAAATAGTTTGAATATTAATTCATTCATCCATCTGCTGTCCTGTCCAGACACAAAGATTATAATATAAACACAGTTCTTCCTGATTTGATATAAAGTATAGATTTGTATTCAAAAGACTGGGCAAGCTTAAACCAAGTTTGTTTGATGCGCAACACTGATGACAGTCTCTTACCTCAGTCACGATTGAGCTGATATCCTCAGTGAACTTCACACTGTGTTGAGTTACATCACCATCCACACCTTCAGTAAACGGTTCTACATGATATTCTGGCACAGCACCCACTAAAATTATGAGCATGGACTGACATGCCATGTAAATCTGTTTTAAAAAAAAGACAAATATTTCAGGTTACTTAACTTTCATTAATCTAGGCCCAGTTCCCTTCCAGTAAATGAACAATATTTGCACTGATCTGAGATATAAACACTGATATGTTAGTGATAATCACTAGAACGTTCAGAAAGAAGCCATTTTTCTTTCAGGATAATCTTATACGTGGCTTGAGTTATGCATCCTTCGCAAAGACGCATCTTCCCCGATTCTAGCCTAACTGAAGAACCACCAGATCATCATTAATCCTCCAACAAATTACACAATGGGTGTAATTTGAGAGACTGTGGGTTGTAGGCTTCTCCAGTTCTCTGTCTAAATATTAGAGGACCAGGTGTTGGGTTAAGCTGAAAACTGGACTCATCAGAGAAGATCAGAATCAGACAGATCTGTCTTTGTGAAGGACGCGTGACACAAGCCACGTACAAGGTTATCCTGGAAGAAAACATGCTTCCTTCTGCTCTGTTCCCTAAATCGAAGGATTGGCTTTTCCCACAGGAAAATGCTCCATGCCACACAGCCAGGACAATCAAGGTGGAGGACGGAGGACCACCAGATCAAGACTCTGTCATGGCCAATTTGGCCATCACAATATCCAGACCTGAACCCCACTGAAAACCTCTGGAATGTGATCAAGAGGAAGATGGAATCAAAAGCCATCAAACAAAGCCGAGCTGCTTGAATTTGTTTTTTGCCGGGAGTGGCATAAAGTCATCCAACAGCGATGTGAAAGACTGGTGGTGGAGAGCATGCCATTGCCAAGACGCATGAAAGCGGTATTTGGAAATCAGGGTTATTCCACCAAATATTGATTTCTAAACTCTTCATAAGTTTAAACATTAGTAAAAGAAATCTTTAAAAGATTTGTATAAGTTTGTTTTCTTTATATTATTCAAGGTCTGAAACCATGGCATCTTTTTGTTATTTGGACCAGTTGTCATGTTCTGCAAACACATGCTGTATGCTCATGCTTTTGTAATGAATGATCTTTAAATAATTGTGCTTGTAACTGTCAGTGTCACAAACATGCTATATCAGCTTCATCACTCAAATTTTATGGGACAGTTTTTTTTTTTCTTAATATTAAGTATGTTCCATTATGAAACATCCTGCCATCTTCATTTTAATGAATGCTAAATTTGTGAACGCCTATTTGACAGTTTTGAATCATATTGAGCAATAGGTAGGGAAAACATACATTTGGAAGCAGGAGATATACCTCTGAATATTAACTCAAACTATTACATGATGTATAAACATTTTCGGTTCTGTTGCCCAGTAATGACTCCAGGGCCTTAAAATGAAAATTCAATACTAATGACACAAGCAAGCATATGCCTGACTGAAACTAGGTCAAATTAAAGCAAATACATCCTACTGCAAGAAGATAAGATAATGCAAATATGACAAGGCTTTAAAGATTTGAACCCTCGAATATAAGTTTTGCATAATTACTGACTTGTGTGACCAAAAATATAAAATGTACCTAAACAAACACAGGTTAGTCCAATGTTTACGGATTTGCATGTTTCATTAGTTAACTTACCTGTAGGAAAACCAGGATGGTGATCATCCGCTTCTGATGTCTACCGAATTCTCCAACCACCTGGAAAGCCTCCTCTATATCCATCCCAGGGTCAAATCATCCGACTCATCATGCCATCGAGTGTATTTTTACATTTTCAATAATGGATCTGATAGCAACTGAGGTTGCAGATGCTCCGCTATAATCTGACTTCCCTTTGCAGACGTGTCGTGGAATGAAACCACGTGGTACATAGAGTGATTCTGATTGCACGAGACTTTGGCATAAAAGCACGTGCTTTAGACAGCGGTTCTGATTGGATTAGTGGAAACTGAAATTGAAACGGGCCTTCCGCGTTGTTTTTGATTTTAATTTTATTAGACAAACTTTATTTTTTATCAATAGTACTGTAGCCGTGATGTCAAAACCCGGAAGACTGATTCGCCAGTGGTTCTCGAGATTGTTATTTGGGTTTTTCAATTTAGGCATATGGTATAAAAAAAAAAAAGGGCATATGGTAAGTTGACGATACTCGGACGTTTTGTTCGCCAACGTAAATAACAGTTCATATCTAGTTACGTTTAGTTTTCTTCTGGGTTTTGGCGTAACGACTGCAGCACTCTTATAAAACATGATCAATGTCATTATTGTTTAAGTAGACTATTTTAGCAGGTGTAATAAAATTAACCAAATATGAAACACTCATTTGTGCACTTGAATTGAGAGAATTAGAATCATGCACAAAATTGTAACAGTTAATAATAAAATAACCCATATAGTATATCTTTTTTGTTTTCATAAACACCCTATTTCATGCACAAATCTTACTCAATATGGAAAGTCTCATTAAATAAGGTTAGAGCAATTCTTACATTTTAATTTCTTTATTAATTATACTAATTCAAACCTTCACAAGCAGACATTTTCATTCTTGTAATAAGAAACTTAAATCCCTTAAATTGTGGAGAAAAAAAACACAACTAAGCCAACCAATATTACATTCAACAAACAATTTAATAGAAAGAATAAAACTTTATACAAACATTTCAAAATAGAACCATATTTTAAAAATATCTTTTATTGGTTCAAATATGGAGTGGATCAAGTTATTTTAGGTTTTAATTAAACATACAAATGTTCAACAAAAACAAACCACAAAAAAAAAGCAAGCTCTAAACTAGTGAAACTAACCAGAAAATTAACAGTAAGAAATCACCCAGAAGTTATAACTTTTAATATTAAACTGTGACTGAGGAAACAGACATGAAAAATAAAGGACATAGACAAAACATGTTTAAAAAGATGTACACAGAAGTTTAAAATGATGCACTTTAAGACATCCAAGGAGAGAGTAGAAACTGCAACATAATTAAGTTTAATTCTGACACCTGAGTGGTAGTTTAGAACGTGGCGGCGTAATCATACTCTCATTCTCCACCTTTGAATGGTTCAATGATTTATTGCTGTTTTCCTTCTTGCTTTTCTTCTAGTTAGACAAAAGAACAAAATATTGACAATCTGCATCTACAACCAATGAGTTTGATAGTTATTTGCCAACACTGTAAAGGTGTGGTCACATTTAACATTGTTCACGGCAAAATCCAGTCATTTCAATAGAAATCCACGCAATTGCACAAAGGCGAAAGACTTTGCCACACAGATTAAGTTTTTCACAAATTCGCTGCGTTGATCAACAGAAAGCTGCTTGGTTTGAAATTAACTTGTGCAGTACTTCATACATCACTACACTATTGACAATAGACCTTTTTTGCACATGAAATTTTGCTAATGTGACCGCACCTTAAGCTTATGTATAACATTAAATGGGTTAAAAAACATTAACAAAATGTCTCACCTTGAAGAAGGGAACCCTCCCGTTCTCAAAACACGTCAGGTTCTCATCAGAGCACGACTGTTCGGTGATGTTTCCATCACTAGAAACACTGACTTCATCCTCCAGAGAATCCTAAAAACAGAATTGGTTACACCAGTCCAAAAAATAGCATCTACAGCACCTTCAAATAAATCTTAATATATTTTAATAGCAAACACTGATAGCGTTTCCACTGATTCAAACTCCTCCTGTAATATAAAGAATATGGATGGACTACCTGGTCGAGAGGTTTCTCCTCTTCTGCCTCTTTGACAGTTTCACACTGGTTCAGTGCACACTGAAGCTTTTCCTGCTGAGCTCTGAACTCCTCTGCCAGCTCCTCTCGACTCCTCGGCTTGTTTAGCACACGTGGGTACATATATTCCCTACGCTGAGGGGTCGTTCCTGCAAAGATACACACGTCACATTACTGCCCTGTACACATGGACCGATTACTTGCACTTGAGCAGTGACTATACCCAAAATGCTATATTTTGAATATTTCCCTCACAACTTCTCTTACCGGTTGGTAAATCTTGCCGTAGCTCTGAGCTGATGAAGTTGTGTACAGTGTCCAGTGCCTGAGTGCTGATGGAGGAGAGGGTCTCTTTGTGCTCCTGCATGGTAGCATCATCTTTACTGGTCTGCAATTCCACACGACCCAGAATTCCTTCCACTTCCTGCTGCATGGAAGTCAAACGGGCTTCACAGTCCTGAACGGCTTTCTTCCCCTTTTCCTCTACAGACTGCATGCATACAGAAAATAAGGGATAGGGATAGTCTCAAACACCAGAAATACATCATGGAAGGAGACAAATAGTCAAGTGCAAAAGACAAACAGGACCAAACTAACCGTTAGCAAGCCTTGCACAACCGTGTCTGTCTCCCTGATGAGTGTAAGCTGTTCTTGGGCTTTATTCTCAGTTGAGTTTCTGGCTTCGTGACACCACGCAAGTCCCGACTCAGCCAGCGAGTCAAGCGATGTCTGTAGCAGTCCGCAGTATCCGGCACACTCCTCCAGCGCTCTCTCTCCCTCTTCCGTCACTCCATTCATCTCTGTTATCACTCCGTCCACAGAAGAACCCAGTCGAGCACGGACAGACACAGTGTGCTCCTCGGTCGCAGTACATTTACTACAATAAAAACGATTTATTAGGGTTTCGGTACAGGAAACTTGAAGTTATATGTTGTGAATATCCTCTCACCTCTGTATGGAGCTCTCTAGTGTTTCTAGTGGAACAATCTGGGCAGATGCTGCCTGTGAAAGACCCTCAAAGTCAGTCTGAGTGTCCAACGCCAAGAGATTCATTTGGTTCTGCAAACACTGAACCAGCTCGGCCACACGCTGTAAAAAGGAACAATTGAAGCAGTTTAAGAACTAGTGGTCAAAAGAGATTTAGACAAAAGTTCTGTCACAGAACTTTACAGGAGAACTTCGTGAGGAGAATTTTTTTCCCTACCCATAAAGCTTGTGACCATCTGAGCCAATCAATTTAACAGAAATGTGATTGCTTGGATTAAAGACAATCCTCCTCTTCAAGAAACTGTCCAGGGGTTATAGACCTACCGCTTGATGGCTGTTTCCAGCTTGGCTAATCTGTTGCTTGAGCTTGTCGTGTTCAGCACGCAGAGTGCTAAAGCCCTGCACAGCACACTCTCGCATACTGGCCAACGATTCAGTGTAATAGTCCAAAAATGACATCATCTCTGATTTCAGACCCCGCATCTGTAAGATACATTTTTTTTTACCATGACTTATTACAAATCTTAAATAAGCAGTAAACTGGCATAACAACAGGTCAAGTCATTCTTCTCACACATACCTGCTCATTCAGAGTGTGGTATCTGTGAAGGGTTTGCTTCAGACTGTCATTCGTGGCCATGACAGACCTGATTCCTGGCACCGCCTGGGCGACCAGAACCTCCTCTAGATGCTGCTTGTGTTCATCCTGAAAAAAAAAAAAGGGTCAATGAATGGTGATCAATATAATGGCTAAAATTACAATTAGGATAAATTGGGAAAAATGGGCAGGGACAATTAAATATCCATTACTGGTCAATTAAGATGTCTAAAATTGATCATCATAACCCCCAAAAAATCAGTCTTGGAAAGTGACTTATAGCATAAGCCTGGAAAAGTCATTGTAATTAATAAAACTCCATGGGCAATTTTATGAATGATATTTGACCAGTTATGTCAAGCTCAAATATTTTAATCAGATTGAAATAGTGTATTTTTATTTATGTAAATGTATTGGTTTATTTAAAAACAAAGAGCATGCAGCTCAAATTCAGTTATTTTAATTATAGTAACTTCTCAGAAACTAGGAATACCCATAGATTAAAACAAGTACAAATAAATAAAATAAAAAGGCCTTTTGTGGTTTCAAGACTGCACAAAAATCAAGAATTCAGCTTGTGAATTGTGTGTGTGTAAAAAAAAAAAAATAATAATTAATTATATATATATATATATATATATATTATATATATACTATATATATATATATATATATATATATATAATATATATATATATATATATATATATATATATATATATCTCATGTATAATCCAAAACATTTGGACTGATTGAGTTCTGACCAGTATTTCCAGCATGCTGTTCTGAGCCTCCTGAGAGAGTTTCTCCTGATGTAACACTCGTTCCTTGC